>NW_028258333.1:10000000-11250000 GCF_053883595.1 Heterocephalus glaber
CTACTATATAATACAGTAAGTCCGCGACTTACAAACATTCGAGTTGCAAACTTTCACAGGTCCCAGTGGACCTCACCTTAACACAGTCATAGATGCAGATGTAAACAAATCACTGGAGTAACTCATGTTTCTGTTGGATATTGTCACAGTTGTGGTGCTGTGTGCTTATTGCATGGAGGGATTGTGTACAGCGACAGAGCTCACTCACAGCTAGGAAGTACATAGCAATAACCATGGAATCAAAAGTGAAAATAATTGAGAGAATGGACCCAGGGAGAAAGATGACAGATGTTACTTCACCACCTCCATCCTCCAGTTAGTAACTTTCTTCTTGCAACTTCACTCCATGCAATCCTCTATATGCCAGTTATTGTACTGCACTGTACCACCATTTCAAGGTAACTGTAAAAGTGAAGTTTATGTAAAGTATTTTCTGTGTATGTTTGTATTTTTAATGCTTTCCATTGTATATTTATGTCAAAGATGTGTAAGAGGAGTCAATCTCAGCACCCAGGAGGAGGCTCCCCTGCCACCATTCCACTGCTCCTAGGCCAGAGGAAAATGAGCTACGTGGGCACCAGCAGGACCATCCCCTTGACCCCGTGGAAATGAGAAGACATGTAAACAAGCCTCAAAAATAGATTTCCAGATCACCTAGAGCAACCCCAAAGGGAAACAAGATGGAACACTCTTATACTCAACCACCTGGACCTCCTGAACTGACAACAAAAGAGGATCTGGAAAAAATGAAATCAAAAATAATTTCTCACATAACAGCAAAGATATATCCAATTCTTCATTTATAGCAAGTATACATAGACTTGAATTTTTATATATACCTTGTGTATTGTAATCCTGATAAATTCAAATAGAAGTTCTAGGGGCTTCTAGAGATTTCTTAGTATTTTCTCTGTAGATGATCATTTCATCTACATGTAAAGATTTTGTTTCTACCTTGCCAATCCTATCCTAATTGTGTCATTCTTTTGCCAGACTATTTTGATTTAGGCCTATGTTCCAAAGTCTAATGGACAGATGAAGAGTGGGCATATCTCCCCTTGTTCCCCAACTTACGGAGAAAGCATTGTGTCTTCTCCATTCATATAAGCCGTTTTTGCTAGAAGTATAGATTACATGTCTTTAATCTGTTCAGAAGGTTCTGTTCTACTTTCTAGTCTCCTGATAGCTTTTACCAGGAACAGCTGTAGAATTTAGTCCAACACTTTTTTTCCAACTAATGACAGGATCATATGGCTTTTTCCTTTCCTCTGTTAAAATGATGACTTTTGGGGGTGGATCTTCCAATGCTGAACCAACACTGCCATCCCTATAATAAAACCACTTTCTACATACTGCCAGATCTGACTTCTAATAGTTTGTTTTGTTAAACAAATTTCTATCTATGTTCATACTTTTTTCTTCTATTATCTTTATCCAGTTTTAGGATAAGCACAATGTTGATTTCCTAAAATGAGGGGAGAAGTGTTCCTTTTTATTTTTTCTGCTTTGAATGTTTGATATAATTTATCAGTTAAAATGTATATGAGCCTGTTGTCATATAGGTAGGTTTTCAAGTTAGAAATATACTTGCTTTAATAGATGCTATTGAAATTTTATATTTCCTCCAGAGTTAGTTTCATTAATTTGTCTTCCAAGGTACTTCTTACAAGTTGTCAAATTTCTTTCAAGACAGTTTTTTGTAATATAGTTTCTATATCCTTTTAAATTCTGTAAAATCTGTGGTAATGTCTCCTAGATATTGAAATTATAATTGTAAAAATGTATAATTGATATTGTGTAATAGGAAGTAAAGTTCTAAAGGAGCAGGGGAAGTGGGAGGGGTAGGGGAAAGGAAAAAAGGGAAAAGAAAAAATATGAGAAAAGGAAAAACATGGAAATGAACCCTTTGCAAATAGGGAAGGGTGGAGGTGGTGAAGGGAGGGCAGGGGAAGGGGAAAAAAATAAGAACCAAGATACTCATGTAATGGTACAAGATCCCAACAATGAATGTAACTGTATTTTATACCTAAAATGTACCAATAAACTTAATGGGGGGAAAAAAAAAGATGTGTAAGACTCACTTTGTTGGACTTACAAGTAAATCCAACTGATGAACATTCTCTCAGAAAGGAGCTCATTTGTAAATTGGGACTCACTGTAGTACCTTTAATTTTTAAAAAGAACACATTATATACCTGTGTGAACAGAGAGATAAAGAAGTCACCTATGACTCCAGATTTCAGAACCTAGAAAATAAAAATGCTAAGTATGTTACTCACAGGAAGAGAAGAGAAGAAGAAAAACAGGTGAGTTAAGTTATACTAATTTTATGCATTATTTCAAAATCCTTCTAATCAGTCTTCCAAAATTTGAGACTATAGGAGATTATGACATTTTCCCAATGCCACAGAGTTATTTAGGGATGGATACAGAATTTAAAAGACAGGCAACTTATCTCCAAAATGCATATTTGAACAACATACTGAAGCACTGAGGGTAAATGCAAAATGTTAATAATGATTGAGAAATGAGTCTAATCAGTATTAAAAAAATGCATTTTAAGTCTGAGATTTAATTTCCAAACTTTAACATAATTCAAAAATAAAAGTTTTTATTACCTGTTTTTCATTCAAAAAATTCACTCTTACACTGTAGTACAGAATATAAAAATTTTCAAAAGGAAACACTTTTTTAAAGTCCTTTTAAGTTAAAGAACAAGAAAGTCATTACATTTGTTCCTTTTGAACAAAAATATTTTTGTTTGACAAAGCTTATATATAAATGTTCCTCATCACATACACTTTTAGGGGAAAATAGATACTAAATTTATGTAGATGTGTGTACACTGTAAATTCTTCATTTAATACAAATGAGCATATATAAATTTAAACACATACATGTGTATAAAATGTATAAAGTAGAAATATTCCTAAAATGTTAATGTTGTTATCAATGTAAAGGAATTCATTTACATTTTATTTATTTTGTACTTTATTATTTTTAATTTTCTTTTATATTTAGTTGTATATTTTGCCAAATTTTTTCACTATGCATTCATGACTTTATGATTGAGTAATTAAATTTATTTTAAAAGATACTTTTTGTCTACAACATTAAAACTCATAAACATCTAAAACTTGCACAAAATGTAGCCATTTAGGATCATGCCTTAACTGTATATTTTGATGATTAATTTTGAGAAATCATTTATTCCGTCATCCTTAAAATATAAAGGGACTGGCTTAAAACTATGTATACGTTTATTTCTTTCTAGCTTTTCTTTTCTATTGATATAACAGTCATCTTCTATTAACACTGCTTACTTTGATAATTAGAAAAAAACAATATTGTCAAAAACGAATATTACTAAAAGTTAAATTTCTATGATAATGAAAGAAAAAATGTTTTGTTTAATGTGACCATATTCAACTGAGGAACAGGTCTGGGACTTTTCATTCCACTCTGTGTCCTTCATCTCCATATTTAGCAGTAATGCTTTTCTTTCATTTTCTCTATTGATGGGCACTAGGGGCCTGGGATTTAGCTCAGTGGTTCCGGCGCCTGCCTCTATTGATGGGCACTGCATAAGGGAAGTCAAGAAAATTGTCTGGCTTCTTTCATAAAGCTCTTATCTACTTCTAATTGCTAAGTCTGCCAGAGATTTAAACATGACGTGATGGAAAGAATTTTTAAATCCAGCATGACCAGACGAGTCATTTTCTCCAAAAGTGAAACACTGTTTCTAGATGCTAAAAATCTATGGAAATGGCAATTTTGAAATACCAGGGTTAAGACTATTCTTGTGAATGATTATAACCTTCCAAATAAGATTTTTGTCCTATTAAACACCATACTTTTCATAATTTTCAGTTTTATTTTTATATTGAAACTGTTTCGTTGAAGGAGCTCATGCTATCTGAAAGGCTCTACGCGTGACATTGACTGGCAGCCATTTGAGAAAGGCAGACAGCCAATAAATCATACAGAACGATGTGCCCTCCTTGACTTTAAAATTTACCCCATTGCCCTTCACAAGAGCTTTTCAATGCCAAATAGTTTGTTCCACTGAAATTTACACATCAGCCCAGCTATTGGGATATGCAATGAGACTAATTGATTTGGCAATAAACCTTTAAAGTTAACTATAAACCTATAGATATATGTATTTTCCATACAGATTTAGTTCACAAACCAATCAAGTTGTTAATATCAAAGGGATATTTTTGTCTCAATTTATGTATGAAGAAAGAGAGTTTCTGAAATTGTATAAAGAGAAATCTTTCTTTTTTGAATTTCTGAACCTTATGAGACTTTGGTTGAGGATTTTGAAGGAAATATTAAAAAATACCCTAAAAGGAAATGATTTTAATTTTTCAAAGAGGAAAAAAGCCAAATACCCTGTGATGGACACATATTTCTCTCCAAAGAAAGGATTTTGTCTTTGATTCTGTGAGCAATATAATAGGGGAACTTTAGGTGTCAGTCTTTTCAGAGTTACTTCAGCTGTAAGAACTATGAAGTCCAAAGTTTGAACTTGGAACATCTAATATCCAAACTTTGATGGAAGCAGGACAGGACTAAACCTGTTAACTTGATCCTAAACGGAATGATTGTGACAGTTCCTTAATGTCCACATTTGGCTCTGAATATACATGTGTTTTAAACCTTCCATGAAAATCATGGTTGAAGGTAGAGAAAAACATTTCTTTTCTATCATTTATATAAAATATCAATGTTTTTCCTGATTAAGTAAAAACTGGTGATTGTTCTAGCATTTGTGTGAATTCTATGCTCCAAAATTTTCTTCTTTTGTGTGTTACCATTTACCTATTAATTGCATATATTTATGGGGCACCAGTGTGGTATTTTTATACATGCAAACAATGTACACTAATCAAGATTTTCTTCACCACAATATGCTGTGTGTCTAAAGCACTTCTTCATATGAGTGCAGGCACTAATGAATGTGGAGAATCTACATGTGGGATGGAAAGTAATGGAAATTAGTGTTCTGTGTGTCTCCTTCCGTGTAATGTAATTTACTGTATTGATTTTGCACCCTCGACTCCCCAACTAAAATTTTGCAGCAGACATCTGGGAAATTCTGGATATAAGGAAGACAGTTTAATATCCTACACTAGACAAGAGGTGGCTTTATTTTTATTTTCCAATTAGAGTTTATAGTCTAATTAAATAAAATGTACATATATTTGGAGATAATCATGGATAATAAACACATATAATTACCATTACCAGTGGATATTACAATAGCTAAGTCACAAAAAGAAATGAAAAAAGATTATCAACATTATGCAAATGCATATGGTCTTTAAGAATTCACGTTGTATTGAAAGTATTAAAATAATTCAACACACACAGAGCTCATCTACTTTGTTATTGTTTTAAAATAGTTTCCAAAAATATTTCTCTGTGCAACACATTTTATAATTACCTTGTTTAAATGAAAGTATTTAAAACAGTGCGGTGTAAAATTACATTGCAGCGTACAATTATTTTTCTTCTTAGAACACACGTAATGAAATGTAATTATTTCTATTTTTCATAAACCTGAGTTTTAGGGGTGTTATGTGATCTTGAATAATAAAGATGATTCATTATTAAGATGAACATAATATATTAATTCTTTCTGAACTCAGAAAGCATATTGACAATCTATGCAGAAGGGATTAAAGGCTACACTGTTCTAAAGACAATTTTAGAAATTATATTGCTAGTATTTATATATGCGCATAGTTCAGGAGTGAACTGTGCAAAATTCTTCAATATAGTTGTTAAACATGGATAAGAAAGACCTACTCTCACATTAGGTTGAGAACTGCTTTTTGGCGTGTTGAGTATATGTAGAGACAATATGTCCCTAGTTTATGTAAGTGTTTATTTAGATGATTTACACTTCAGTAGATCTAGTCAAAGCAATAATATCCAAGTCAAATTTACAAATCATCTGCCAAGACTTATGTCTTTCAAAATGTCTATAATAAGAGCAGGGAATGTAGCTCAGTAGCACAGCATCTGGCTGGCAAGCGTGAGTCCAAGTTCGATCCCTGGTACAAAAAAAACAAAACAAAATTTAAAAACACTCAAAATGTTTATAATAAGAAACATCAAATGATAAGAGTCCTTTAAAGGATGTAAAACTTCACCACTGGCTGCAGCAACACAGCTAGCAGACATGCAAATTTAAATTCAGTCATTTGTACCTCTCTTTCAGGCTCAAAAGAGTAGAAGATTGTTCTGTGCTTTACTTGATAACAGGGCATTAAGAAATATCCCATTCTGGTGTAGGACAAAGCCCTTTAGAATGAGCTTTTCCTAGTTTTAAAGGAGAAAATAGAGATGCATAAATGAAAGCAAATACCGCCCAGACGTGCTTGCTTATGATAGTATTTTGTGACTTTCTTTATCAATTTCACCATTATATGGCTTTTTTGAACCCACACACTTTGAGATGCAGGAGGAATATGAGAGTTGGAACCAGAGGGAATCACTGTAGGGGAATGACCATAATGCTGAGTATCTTTGGAATCCTGACCACATTACAGAAGTGTTTTTAACTTTTAAGTCGTAGCAGAATGACACTATAAATGTCATAAGGTTAGTTGTACGTTGATTTTCAATTAAATCGGCATTTAGGTTGTATACAAAAATGAACTGCATTCTGAGTGAATTCAACACCCTGACCCTTTCAAAGCTGTGCCTATTATTTAGAGGCCTTGGCAACCATATGAATTAAAAAAGGCAGTAGCTCCTTGCATTTCAAATCCCGGGGGCTGTGGCCTTTTACAGGTAGGTGGAAAGGAAAATTATGAAAGCATTCAAGGACCTGCAGAGTTGCTACACAAGAAAATTCATGATAAAACACATGTAAATTTTTCAAATTGTATTCCTTTTGAAATCTCTGAGTTTATATAAGGATTTGACAGAAATGTCCTCACCATTTGGGTTTACGTGAGATATAAATTTATATATACAGTATAGTCATCAGAACTTAGGAAGTTTTATTAAAAAATAAGGTGAAGTAAATGCAGATGTTGAATCATTAGAGAAAACAATATACACCACAGTATTATATGCTATCCTGATACCCACAACACCCAAAATGAAGCCAAAGGTTTGTTTGAACTTTGCTTGTAAATATTTATGTGTACAGTCTTCCCCTTTGTATAATTTCTTCTCCTGTTATCTCACTACTCTCCAAGTACCGATCTCAGTAATTAGGTCAATGGTTGTAGTATCACAGTGCTTGGGTTCCAGTGACCCTCACTGTACTTAGTAATGGCACAAGAGCTTAAGGGTAGTGATGCTAGCAGTTTGGAAATAGCAAAGAGAATCCCAATAGCACTTTCTTCCAGTGAAAAGGTGAAAATACTGTGGGATATTTCAAGAGAAACAACATATATAAATGCTTTATTATGATATGTTATGAGTTTGTACTTTGTAAGTATTATCACTCTCTTACTGTGATATCTGTGGATCTGTACAATCAACACCATTAGGTATTCTCCAAGAGACTTGAAAGGTGTTCCACATGGACAAGAGGAAAACTACTGAATTAGATAGTCTCTTTTTTTTTTTGGCAAGATATCTTGTCAGAGATTAAATTAGGATGTCAAAGAACAATTTCTTATGACATTCTTATAGCTCTGATTATACTTGTTTTGTTTGACTGCTTCTAAACATTGAATGTCATTTTATTTATAGAAACTTACATAACTTTTATGCAACAGTTGGCCTGCCAGGACTCCTTTATTGTCATTCATCAGTGGACTAAAGCTTGTTAGTTTCCACTGTGAAGATAATGTTTCTTAATACAATGCATGTACAATAGTTAGTAATTCTTTGGTCTTTTAAGATACGAGATTCTTCTGAGGATGATGATTTCAAAGCCCTTTGGCAAAAAGAGAAAATATAATTACATTTATTTATAGATGACATCTTTCCTACAAAAAGATAAAAGTATGATATATGGGTTGCATATTCTTCTAGTCTTCATCGTACGTTTTCCAAATAAGTACAAATGATGACACTAAAAAACATCATTGAAAGATGTCACTTATTTAAAAATGATTAGAATTTTAACACAATACTGAATAAACATTTATCAATAAATTAATGATATATACTTATGAAATATACAATCCTAAACTTATTCATGTCACCTTAATTTTATAAGTTTAGTTTAGTAAAACTTTAAATTTGCAAATCCATTCATCTTTTAAGATATTTCATGATATTGATGCAGTTTTATTCTGTAACTTTTTTTCAAGTTTCAACTGCAGTAATATTATAATGAAGTAGTTAAATTCCCAAATTTTAAAATAATTATTGATTTAACCAGAGGCTTCAAATATTCATAAGTGATTTGAAAATATAATTTTCTCATTGCTTCACTTTTTAATGACTTTTATCTAAGTTGTAATTTTGTAAGGTTGATTTTAAAACAAGTATGGATATAAAGTTTCTTAAAAAGATATTCCCTCCTCAACACATCTATATAAATAGGCCTTCTTTATATAAACTATACTTGCAAATATGGTCTGAGTATAATAGAGACAATGAATTTTGTGGGTGTAAACTATATTCTATTAATTAACTGCTTATAAATCCACTCTCTATACTTCTTTGAATGTAAGTTCAGGTCATTATTCATTACCTTGTGATGTAAGCCAAAGTGTAACATATAGATAATGTTAAGATTTAACATGTTGCATATAAGTCATTAATAAATTATTAGTATGTTTTATCCTGGTACTTGAAATGCCAATTTTTCTCCAGAATAGTGTGCACTAACTAAATGCAGTGGTACCTGGGTTAGCATATGTTTTTGTTTGCAAACTGCATCAGGTGACAAACACAAACGCTGCTCTCTTCCCCAGAAAAACAAACTTGGCTCTTTCAAACTCGAACAACAAATAAAGTTTTTGAATTGAGGTACCATTGTATAATATTAATATATTTTTAAATGCAAGGGTTTATTCTCTTTCCTTGGTTTTTAAATATTTTGGGAAATACAGAAGTACTTAGCATAGGAAACATTTCAGATCAAAAAATAGAAGAAAAAATGCAAACATGTTAAGTGCTTGATTTTAAAGTCTTTACAGTAAATCTTGATAATTAATACATTCAATCTTCTTTTATAGTTCATGAACTTGATTGTTTCAGACTTTTGAAATGAAGGTTGTGTTTTGTAACTGATGTGGGATTTAAAACTTTCATATTAAATTGGGCTTTGTCATGAATCTGGAAGAGAGCTAACAACTTTTTTATTTGAAAATGTGATAAGTATTCATGATGCTTGAAACAGAACTTGAAATAAAGACAAATTGTTCACTTGTGCTTCTATGTCTCCTTCCATCCATGAACAGGAAATCTTTTAAGTATAAACAGCAGCCTCCTTACATCAATATAGTAGGAGACTAAAAGACATTGTTGAGCTGAACATTCCCTTCATGTAGTAATAAGGAATACTCTTTATTTAATACTCTTATTTATTTAATACTCTTTATTAAAAACTCTTTATTTGAATCTTTCTCTCATCATCTTTGGTTCTCCTCTTATATTAACTGCTCTTAAACAATGTTATACAACTTTCTCCTAGGTAAGCTATTAAAGCCAAAAATGTACTTTCCCCCCATAGAATATTTACTTCAATTTATCAATTTTCAATATTAATTCATGATTTTGAGTGAAAGAATGCTTATAAAATTTTTTTAAAAATCAATAAAGCTTTGCTTACTCTCAGATGACCCTTTTACTCCATGTAGTTAAATTCAATCTCCAGCCCTCGTTTCTCCTGGTGACATGAAAATAATCATTTTTCCATTTTTTTCTACCCTATTTTGTTGATTTTTCCTCTCTATGAAGTTTCACTAACATAAGCATCTTTAATTTTTGAATTTCAGCTAATTTTATGTCTACTGAAAAACACTAACTCTCTTTCCTCCTGAAATGCAATAAATTCCTCATTAGGACAGTGCTGGAAAAATCAAACCTAAGGTCAGGCTCTGAGGTTTAAAAAGTGGTATAACATAAGAGAGAGTACACCTGCTTATTATTGTGGGAAAACAACAGTGAGTGTGGACAGGAGAATAATGGGAGGCTACAAATGATTTCTCATTCAACTTATTTTTACTAAGCATGTATATATTGTATCTACCTTGCTCATGTTTGCTTATAATACTCATTATCCACGAAATTTTTATTTGTTGGAAGCAATACTTTATTCTTGATGGTGAAAATGAGCTAGTAAGCAACACAGAAAATATCTCACCTTAAGGATTCATACACAGAATGCATTAAAGAGATGTATAGAAGAATGATTGAGAACATTCCCATTGAGAGCATGGCTTTAATTTTAAGTGAGTTAATTTAATATCATGATAGGACAGTTGTTATAATTCATTTAGTGGTAAATTGTAGAAACCTAACTACAGAGAGAAAAGGTAAGGGAAAATGTGCAGCACATGTACAGAGCTATGATGTGGCCAGGTGGAAATTAGATAAGTCCGGTTCAAAGCACATAGACAAAGCTGGATCTTACAGACACAGGTACAAGGAGCTGAAATGTGTCCACTGTTTTGCAAATGGTATTTTCTAAGTTTTATGTGATAAATTTGATAATTTTGGATGCTATATGTTTGGGAAATATATAGCTGATATTTGAAAAAATTCCCAATGAAAAACAAAGTTACAGAGGCCTTGATTTTGGCATTAAAACCAGCAAGAAGGAATTTTTTCAAAATAAGGAGCTATAAGTTTTGTCAATATGTCTAATAAAAAGTGTTTTTATTTCTTTTAAAATATAGTACAACTACGTATATGTGAACACATGTATATCCCAAACTAGGGAAAATATTTTGTAACATTTGAAATATTTTTAAGTTTGATTTTGGCTCTGCACAAATGTGTTATGGCATCAAAATTGCTAATTAAAAATTATCATGCTTTACAATTTGGAATTGAGATAGGAGATTAGGGCATGGTAAGTCATCTGGATAATAAAATGTGACCAGTCTATCACAGTGGTTAAATGACTGAGAGATGTGGGCAAACAGTTTCTGATAACCTGGATCTGAGGTCAGAAGAAAGATGTATAATATTTAGATCTTTGATCCATTTGATTTTGATTTTAGTTTAGTTCATGGTGAGAGACATGGGTCTAATTTTAGCCTTCAGCATGTGGAAAGCCAGTTTTTTTGGCACAATTTATTAAAGAATATGTCTTTCTTCCAGTCAATCTGTTTGACCCTTTGTCAAAGATAAGGTGGCTGAGTGTGTTTGGGGTTGTTTCTGTATCTTCTAATCTGTTTCATTGATACTCAGGTCTGTTTTTGGCCAGTACCATGCTGCTTTTATCACAGTAGCTCTATAGTATAATTTTAGGTCAAAGATTATGTTGCCCCTGCCTTGCCTCTGTTGTCCAGAATTGTTTGTGCAACGCTAGCCCTATTTTGGTTCCAAATGAATTTCAGCAATGTTTTGTCTAGTTCTGTGAGGTATGTTAATGGTATTTTGATTGGGATTGCATTAAATTTGTATCACAATTTTGGGAGTGTGGCCATTTTTACTGTTAGTTTTTCCTACCATGAGCAAAGGATATCTTTCCATTTTCTGATATTCTCTTTGATCTCCTTTTTCAGAGTACTGTAGTTTTCAAGGTAAAGCTCTTTTACTTCCCTTGTTAGATTGATTCCTATGTATAGCATTTAGAAGATGAAATACATAGGAATAAATCTAATTGTGAAAGGCATGGTTTCCCTGATTTCTCTCTCAGTAAGTTTGTTATAGTGTACAGGAATGCTATTGATTTTTGAGTGTTGAATTTGTATACAGCTATGCTACTGAATTTGATTATTAAACCTAGAAGTCTTTTCATGGAGTTTTTGAGGTCTTCTATATAGAGTATTATGTCATCTGCACATAATGATAGTTTAAATTCTTCCTTTCCTAAATCTGCTGAAAGAGAGGATAGGTGGAACTCTTGAAGACATAGGTGTGGGCAAAGACTTTATGAACCAAACCTCCATTGCATGGGAAATATTGCAGAGAATCAACAACTGGAATCTCATCTTATTAAAAAGCTTTTGCACAGCAAAAGAAATTGCAAACAGAGTATAGAGACAACCAACAGAATGGAAAAAAAAAAATTCCCGCTGCTCCTCAGACAAAAAACTGATATCTAGAATATATAAGGAACTAAAAAAAACCCTCAAATTATACACAAAAATGAGCTTCTGAAGTGAATACACACTTCTCAGATTAAGAAGTACAAATGGCAAATAAATATATGAAAAATGTTCAACATCATGGGTCATTTGAGAGATGTAAATTAAAACAATGCTAGGATCCCTTCTCATTCCAGAAAGAATGGCTGTTATCATGAAATCCACCAATAACAAATTCTGACAGTGCTATTGGGGAAAAAGGAACCCTTCCCCTTTGTTGGTGGGATTGTAGACTGGTGCAACCACTGTGGAAATCAGTGTGGAGATACTTCAAAAAACTAGGACTAGAGGTTCAATTTGATAGCTATCCTTCTTCTCCATCTGTCTGAAAGAATTAAATGCATCATACCATAGTGATATATGCACACCCATGTTCATAGCAGCACAGTTTTTAATAGCTAAATCTTGGAAACAACCCAAATGCCAACCAACTGATGAATGGATAAAGATGTGTGTGTGTGTTTTTTTTAATACAGTGGATCATTACCCAGGCATAAAGAAGGATAAACCTGAGTCATTTATAACTAAATAGATGCACCTAGAGGCCATACTCTTAAGTGAAATAAATTGGACACACATGCATAAATATCATTGTTTGTCTGGTATGAGAAACTGAGAGTGTAAATAAGGACCAAAATATATAATAGATATTGTGAAATAGGAAGAAAATGTTTAGTATATGTGCTGCTGAAGTGAGCACAGAAAGAAAATGTTTAAATGGGAAGGGGCACAAGGGAAGGGGAAGAGGGAAAAGAAGGAAAGGAAAAGAAGAAAAACAAGGAAAGAAAGATAAAATGGAAGCAAAGTTCTTGTAAATAAGAATGAGAGGAAGGATAGAAGGGAGGGGAGGGGAATTGGAAAAAGTATCAATCAAGATATATCACATGCAGGTACAAATTCCATATGATTAATGTGATTATTGTGTGTATCTAAATCATACCAATAAACTTAATTAATGATAAAAACAGAATGATGAAAGAATGCAGCCCTTGGCTTTGCTGCCACTGCTCTCTTATTCTTACAGTGGGCCCTCCTGCATGTAGGGAGAATCTTCTCTACTTCAGAACATTTGTTACTGAATACTTTTTTCTTTAACTTTTATTTTTTTTACTTTAAATAAATGTCAAACTTTGATTTTTCAACAGTTTTCCTGTCCAATTCTTTGAACAGGACAGAAAAAGACTGGAAAGAATCACTGGCCACCACAGCAAATGATAACAGAATGAACATTTACTGAGGGAATGTGAAATAGTTATTTTAGCTGTATGTTCATAAATACATAAAAATATACCATTAAGACAAGTCAGAACAAAGAAAATCCAATTAATTACAGGTAGTAAAAGTAATACATGCTTTTTACACTTATTAAATGTCTAGGACTATACTTCACTGATAATGATTCATCATTTTTTCAGAATTTAAGTACAGTATTTTCAACATTTTCGAAAACAATGCTCCATGAAAAGCCATATCAAGTTGGGCATGCTCTTTTGAAGTTGCAGTAAAAAGGTTTAGCTAAAAATACCTTTAGTCTTAAAAACCTTGATTTTATACTTCATTGTACAAAATTTTTGTGGTCTGTACACTGTATCAATTTTAGAAATGTATGCATAGGTCACAATTTTAGCATAAGTAAATTAAAGGTATCAAGATACCCAAGTGAAAATTCTTCGGGTTTTGTTTTCATTGTTCCTGTTGTAGTTGTCATGTTCTGTAAGGCATTTATGTCATGAAAGAAATAAATTATCCATAAAAATTCCTGGGTCCTTGCGTACATTTTAATGAAAGTTTACTTTGATATCATCTTTTATATGAAATCATCTAAATATTATAATTTAATAAACACCTCATTTTAAGTCTTCTGGGAGTAATATAATATGATAGGAAGTAAGTTTTTCATAAAGTGTTATATTTTTCTGTAGTTTTATATCTTCACATTGCTCAACTATCTGAAAAGCAACCAGGATGAATTTTTGGAATGGAATGAAATGCCAAATGTTGCACTCTGTTTTGGTTGCTTTTACCAGTAATTTTTCTTCAAAAGAGAGCACTTCTCTGCTTTGAAGTCAGCATTTTAGCTTTGAAAGCTTTGGCATAGAATTTAATTTACCATTCTTTGGCAATAAATTGGAGAGTTATTCTAGTTTTTACATTCCAAGGCAGATAAAAATTATCATTTTGTTCTTGAATAAAGCAATAATGAAATCTCAGGAATGAAAATAAATCTGATGTATAATTAACAAAATATGAATGTTGTCTTGGACAATTTGTCTTTTATGGCCACAAATGATAAGATTTGATTATTGTTTAATAGATCTAGCTACACTAATTGGGTAAAATTCTATGATGTCTGAAGTAATTAAATTATACTATGGGTTAGTGAATACAAGCTTATATTGTAAATACTCTCCTGCATTCTTTATCAATCATAGATCAAGATACATTTAATACTCTTAAACACAGGAGTAGGACATGAAGCTGTTTATGGAAAAATTCTGTTTAACTATTAGATTATATTAAAATTTATGGCTTTCAATTTTTTATAAATATTAAGCATATGAATATTCATGGACTGAGTTTTACAA
This sequence comes from Heterocephalus glaber, assembly GCF_053883595.1. NCBI lineage: Eukaryota > Metazoa > Chordata > Mammalia > Rodentia > Bathyergidae > Heterocephalus > Heterocephalus glaber. Next base: position 10,014,831 of record NW_028258333.1, read on the forward strand.
TTTTATATCTTAAGATTGTCCCAGATTGTTGCTGTAAACTTTTATTATTTTGTACTGAGGATCAAACTCAGGGCCCACACCTGTGAGGCAGGTGCAGCACCACTGAGCTAAATCCCCTGCCCATTGCTGTGAACTCTTTAAGTTTGTCTGTTTAATCAATGACAAGGATTATCTCCAATAGGAGTCAATATATACTTTCAAGGTTTATTTTATTTCATTTTTGTCATAGAATCGTTTAAATCTATTTAAGTCCAATATTGATTCTGAATGAAATTAAAATGTTTCTAAAGTCAATAACAATCTGTGTTTTTCTACATTTATTTATAAATTGCAATAAAAAAAAAGTCCTTTGCTTGCCAAACTTTAATAATAGAGGAGAATGGTAATATAAGGTAATCAACCTACACCTTGCACTTACCTTGTAATTTTTATATACAAGGACCTGGAAATTTTTATGGATAATTTTGACTCTACTTCCTTACATTTGCAATTGTTGAACTTCTAGTTCCCCCTTTACTTCTGGCAAATTAGAAACCTCAAATGTTTCCGATATACAGTCAAAATTATGTTTCAGTGTGTTCAGATTTTCAAAGGTAGCTCTAATACAGCAAATTAAGCTGTGATAAAGTCTTTGAGATTTAAAGAAATTAAACTTTGAAAAAAAATAAATACAGGGCTGGGGATTTAGTTCAGTGGTTCCAGCACCTGCCTCACAAGTGCAAGGTCCTGAGTTCCATCCCTGGTACCAAATAAATAAATAAATAAATACTCTACAATGGTAAAGTGAGGTTAGCAAAATATATTTGCCTATGACTCTATGAATGTGTGAATGACAATGCATTTTTATTTAGTTAACTAAGTCAGAAACAAAAGTTTTCTTTTGCTCATTTCTTCCTCAAAATGGACTCGATCATTAGTATAATGAATCCATCTTTATTTAACTATGTGTTTGTCTGATCATGGTTGTCTGTGAAAGATGAGTAATTTTGCCATAGAACTGACCATTCCTTGTTTCAGCTGTCCTTTTAAGTGGAGAAAAGTAGATATTAATTTTAAAAGTCTGAAGACTGTATTTAACATACTTTATCAATTACAAGAGCATAACTTTCAATAAGTTAGCGAACACATCTACAGTTCTTCCTATCTATTGATAAACTGCATCTAAAAATATATCTTTGTTATCTAAGCTGTTCTTGTAAAATATTTAGGCTAAGAGGTGGGACTATAATCAGAAATATGAGAAAGTAGTGATTACCATAATTACTTTTTTAATTACAAAATTTCAAATTTTCTTCTACTTTTAAGTTTGGAAAATACTATGTACAAACCTAAAACTAAACTCATCAACTTTCATTTTGTTCCAATATAGACTGATATCCTAAAGACATAGAATTAAGCATACATGTTAGACTAAACATGGAGACAATATTAGAAATAGAGACCATAATAAAATAGAATGTTTAGAACTTGTCCACTAGAATGATTTTAATCAAAACAATTATTAAGGATTTATATAGTTGGGGGCTAGTAAATTGATTTCATAATGAATTGTTTGCTAGTTTGTTAAAATACAAGAAAAAAGATATACATTAAAGTGGAATGTAGACTACAACCTACTAATCTACCTAATTTTTTGCAAAAAAGTTACATAATTACAGAATTTTTTATTCTGAATTGTTTCTTTATAACAGTTATATCCATGACACAGAGTAGTCACAAATATCCTATAACTTTGTGTTTCTTTTTTTGGGGGGATGTACCGGGGATTGAACTTGGGTCCTTCCGCTTGCGAGGCAGGCAGTGGAACCACTGAGCTCAATCCCCGGCCCTAGTCTATAACTTTGTAGATAATTTTGTGATAATAAATTTTCATTGTATCATAATTATATTTGAAATAATATAACTTATTAGAGAGAATGTCTAACTTATTTCTTGGGTTGTACTAGAAAACAATAATATGTAAGTATGTCTGTTTCTTTTATTTTGATTTATATATGTTTAATGACTTTTTGTTTTAACTTTACCAAGAAATTATTTAGTAAGTTAAATCATAATTTATCCAGTGGACAGCCACAAATTAAAATGCTACTAATATTAGTCAATGCTTAAAAATTTTACATTAACCATAGCCCAGAGAATAACCTGGGAATCTGTCTGAAATGATTTAAGATATCACCACCTAGATTTACTTGTAAATTTAATTTACTTAGAAATGATGAACTTACTTTTGGAGAATAACACTAAAATCAATTCATTTTTATCACACTCCTATTGTACTACATGTAGTTCAAAATTCTCAGGTAATATTAGATTGCATGGAGGAGTCTGGATCTAATTACTCTGGCAGATGTGGTTTAGAAAATGCAAAAAGTAAAATATGTAATTTATATTGGTGGATTTACTGTTGGGATCAAGCACTTCATTAAGAAAAGATTTTGTAAAAAAATCTTAGCCTATCTAAATTTGATAGAGATTCACAAATATCAGAGTATTTAAAATAGATTCTCACTTTAAACCTGACATATATCTTGTAATGGATAATTACATTTAGCATGAATGTCTGGAAAACTATAAATATGATCAGAAGAGACTCAAACCAAATTAAGGTTTAGCAGCCATCAATTTATTCCTAAAATGACACTGACATGAAAAATGACTTACTGAGCTTTATAAATCTTATTCTGCTAGCTATTGCTGGGGATATCCTAGAAATTTTCTACTCAGGTAGATAAAAATAACAATATTCTCTTAGTAATAAAATTCAGACTATTTCCTTTTGAATGCATCATTGCAAAATTTGTAAGATATTGCCCACATTCTGTTCTACTTTTAACATTATTTCTAAGTAAACCTCATTAATTTAATAATGCAAATTATTCAGTTGAATTTTATCCAATTCTTTAGTTCTAAGGAACACAGGAATGGAAAGATGATATACAAAGACACAGTCTTGTTTTGGAGAAAATTTAAAATGACATCATGAACGTATTAATTCCAGGGTCACACACTCTAGATCAAGCCACCTCTGAAAAGGTCCCAACTATGAATGCATGAAGCTTTGAGGGGGCCATCTAGACATCAGTCATAACATTCTTCCCCAGCCCCCTAAAGACTCACGCACATCCCTTTATGCAAAAGGCATTAGTCCGTCTCCAAGAGTTGCCAAAGTCCTAACAGTTTCGCCATTTCTGAAAAGTCCAAGTCCAACATCTCTGAGATGTAAGGCAAACTCTTAGCTGCAAACCACTGCACAAATGAAAATGGAAAAAACGTTAAACACTTCCAACATTCAATGCCACAAGATACACCTTTCTGTTCCAAAAGTTACAAACAGGACAATAGCAAGGAATTGGAGCAAAGAAAGACTAAAATCCAGACAGAAAAACATTAAATCTCACAATTCCATTTTCAGTATCTCCCAATCTGTGACAAATTGCGAACTCCAAAGGGCTCAGCCCCTACTGCACTCCCAGTGGTTGTAGCTCCCCTGGCTTACTCTGGGGTCGACTGTGCTCCTTCCTTGCAGTTTTCCTCAGATGATCTACATTCTTGGCTTCTCCAAGCTTCTAAGGTTTCCACCAGAACTTTGGCTTCACATTCAAACTTCACATACTACCCTCTCAGGGGCACACTGCCTGGCCTCCAGGCCTTCTTCTGAAATCTGGGTGGAAGCTTTGCATTCTGCATGCACCATACACCAGAATGTGGATAATGCCAGGATCTACCACAAGCTGAAGCAGTAGCCAGGCTTCCTTCTCTCTTGGCTGTGGGGATCAAGTGCTTATGAGGTAAATACCAAGGAACAATTTCCATAGGCTACCGCCATTCTGGAACAAGGGGCTTTGGGGCTCTCTTCTCAAAGCAGTCTTTCACCTTTGCAACTCTGAGGCTGGAGTCCTGCTGGTTTTTGTGGTATCTTCTGGCCATCTTTTCTGTTATCTTCTTCTGAAATATTTGACTTTTTCTTGCTAGTTTTTTCAGCAACTAATTTCTTCTTTGTTTCATCTTTATAGGCTGAAAATTTGCTGGAGCTTCCTTTCTGGCCAAACTCAAAATATTTTAAATCATTCTGCTGGACTCTTTGCTCTTAATTCTCAACATGAATCTGGCTAAATCCCCCAACAGAGCCATGCCACTGCCTCAAAATTGAACTGTCTTGAAATATCTTCTGCCAGATTAATTAGTTCCTGCCTTTAATCTCATTCTCAGGGAATGTCACTGGACACAAGCAAAATGTAAACAACTTTGTACCAAGCCATAAGACACATCATCTGGATTCTAACAGCCAATGCAGTGCTCCTTCCCAGCAGAAACTTGTCTTTACAAACAGCTTTCCTATCAGGATCCTGGTCTTCTGAGATCTGACAGAAATCTTCATCAAGTACAGCCTAAGGTGTTCCAGCTCCATTTGCTCAGCTAGCATCTCTGAACCTTTCCAAACTCTTCCCACAGGCCAGTACCAAAGGCTCCTAAACCACATAATCAGTTATAATCACAACAATGACCCAGCTTCTCTGGTACCAAATTGTCTCCATCACTTTTCTCATTGCTGAGACAAAATACCTAATACCAAAATTTAAGCAGGAAAGGTTAATTTAGCTCACAGTTTGTAGGTGTTTCAGTTCATAATTGGCTGGCGCCGAGGCAAGGGGACATGGCAGACAGGCACCACAGAGGAAAAACAACAGTTCATGGCAGGCAGAAGGTAACAAAGCAACAAGTGATGACCACAGCACTTTCTATCTCTAATATTTTATTCAGGCTACTTAAAGCAGGTAGCACTCACACCCTTAATCTTAGTGCCCTTATCCTAGCATTGCACCATGAACCAATTCCAGCATCACACTCTAGATACAGCCACCTCTGAAAAAGAGCCACCTATAATTGCATGAGGCTTTGGGAGAGACAGCTAGACACAGCCATAATAGCCATGTATACATGCATACCTGTGAACATCTCCAATCACAGTTGTCTGTGTATATAATAAGCTAAGTGCTATATCTTGCTAATGTACCAAAGTCCAATCCACATACATCATTGTAACCACTTTCCCTTTTCTCACTTCAGTAGTGAGAAGTCTGCCATCCACCATCTGCTATTTATTTAATTGTTCAATTTCAATATACATATTTATAGTGATTCCAGAATTGACAACCTGCTTCTGGAAGAAGAACGTGTTCATCAACTAGAGTATAGTGCTTATGTACAGTTTTGTTTGCCTTTATTCTAGAGATTCCCCATCGCTTCTCAGCCTTTTGGCTAAGATCAAGTGTATTCTAGAGATTCCACTCAGTTTTCCATATAACATTGGTCACCAAACTTCTCCCTAAATCTCTTCAGTAAAATTTTATGTTTACTATTCAGAGTGATAGTTTTGTGAAATTCTGCCTTCTATCTGAGAGTCCACAGATTTCTAATTTATTTTCTCAATCGCACATATGAAAGTGTGCATTTTGGGTTGTAAAGCTCTATGAAATTTTGAGTGTAGTGTTCTATAAATGACAGTGAGACCAAGTGCAGTGATAGTGATAGAGTTGTAACGCCAATCTACCCGGTGGATCCCAAAGTCAATCAAATTGACATTATCAAGCTTAACCCAGCACCTCAGCTCAGACAGGGAGAATAAGACTCAGCAGAGAAGGCAACTGAGCAACATTTAAACTTCTAATCTACATAAATCCCAAGCGATTATAAGTACTAATTTAAGCTTTCCTTTTGTTTTTCACAATGGCAAACTCATATGTGATTTGTCATCATGTTAAAGAATATTCTATCCAACATAATCAGAAGTCATAAAAATTGTTTTGACCACACACAGTATAGTGACTAAATACATGAACTCTAGATAAAGATAGGTCATCTGAGGGCAGAATTGGGCTTTATCGGTTATTAGAGGCTGATCCTGGGCAAATTACTTCATTGATCTAAATCTCACTTTCTTCATCATCAGGTGGGGATAAGCAACAGTGCAGTTAAGATAATTAAATGAATTAATACTTTTATTGGCTTAAAGTGGTGCCGCACAATAGACAATAATACATAAATACTTGTCAAATAATCACCTCTTTGAAATGGTTCATATTTCTTTGGTTGCTATATGAAGCCATTTATCTTACCTTTATTTACCTAAATAAACTGAGATAAATTAAAATGCTGTATTAGCCTCCAAATTTGAAATCCAATTCTTATTTGTTTCCTTTTGAACACAAACAATCATTTCTATTATTATACTAAGATTGGCAATTCAAAAATTTTGGAGCATAACAAGATGTTAAAATCAAACATAGATTTTTGTTTTCTCCTCACAATGTTCAGTTGTTTATTCTTTAATTCATTAGATGTTCATGAATATTTCTTTTTGCTTTTTTTGTTGTGTTTTGTTTTGTTTTGTTTTGTTTTGTTGAGACAGGATCTCTCTATGTAGTTCAGGCTGGCCTTGAACGCACTGTGTAGCCTAGACCAGTGCAATACTGCAATACTCCTGCCTCAGCCCCTGGGTGCTGGGATTGCAGGCCTGCAACCACCACATACAGCTTTCTTAAAGCCTATATGAGCCTGAACTACAAAGCTGAATGGAAATCCCAATTAATGTTAGAAATTGTGAATGTTCCAATTGGATAATAATAGATGAATTTTGCTGATATTATGTATCAACTAGATAAAGAAGAAGAGGAAATAGTATTACCAAAGAAAGAAAGTAGAGTTTAGTTTTGGAAGTCTGCTCTTGTGAAAATCAAAGTCCCACATTAGAACAAAGTTAATGAGCACAGTGAAAGATTTTTCAGAGATGAATCTGGGCAGTTCATATGTGATTTTCATGGCCAAGATGAGTTTCACTTCATGCTGGGTGATTTTGAAGGCTCTGGGTAACACTGAAGGGATGAGTTTGTTAAATACCATGTCAACAGAGTAGGAAGCAGAAACAGATCACTTCTGGAAATAGTGTCTGAGAATTATGAGCTCAGGGAGGTGTTAACATCGCAGGCATGGTTGATGACAGTCAAGGAAGTGTTTGACTGCAAAGAGCAAAAGCCTACTCATTGAACTCTGAGGGACCACATCAATTTATGAAGTGTTTGGGCATCAAAAAATAATAAATAATCTTAAAAAAAATAAATAGACACAAATATAAAAACATCAATGGAGAAATATAAACCAAAGTAACTCAAAACAAAGGAAGCGAGGAGACAGAGCAAGTTGTATGTGATTTCACATATTAAAGTGTCGGAGTCAAAGGACAGAAGATTAATATGGATTAGATGAGAAATGCAATTAATGGATTTAGTAACTGGTTATCCTGGGAATTTCAGCAAGAATAATGGCATCAAAAGCAGAAAATACCTCACTTACACCAATCAAGTCTTTAGTATGTTGTTCATGCTACATTTAGTGAACAAGAACCACCTGCGGTACGTATTAATAGTGTTTGTTCTATTGTAGCTGAAGGAACTGAGGCTAAGAGAGATCTAGTGACTGACCAGTCAGACTGCAGGATGAAAGCAAAATAAAACAAATCACAACACAACACAACAAAATTGCACTAGTAACTCAATGAATATAATATATTTTTGCTCAGTTTCTGGGAACAAAATATTGAGACACAGACTTCAGCTGATGAAATACAATGTATTGCATATGTATAAAAATCACTTTGTGGGCATAAGCATAACTCTAGCTACAAATACTAATAAATGTAAAGCATGATGTAACAATTGCCAAATCACTTGGTGAAGATACAAATATTTCAGAAGGGTTGAAAACTTTACTTACATAAAAACCAAAAATTTGATTATAAAGTTGATCAGTATTTTAATAATTCAAAGTCTATTTATTAAGGATGTTAACAATCGGAGACCTTATAATAGATATATTGATTATAATAATGTTCAGGAAATTTCAGTGAGTTTGGAGGACAATAATCCCATAAATTGTTGTAGTTCTGTGGGAAATGTGGAAAGAACTATAGTACAGGGAGTGATGTAGGGGTCAGGCAGGTTCTCCATTATTTTTCTGGGAGTGTTGTGGAAGGTTTTATGAGGCTATGTAGTAAATTCTACATATGAGTATTCTCAACATTTCTATCCTTTTTAAAATTGAAAAGGTTATAAAATTTTTTTAGAAAGCAATGTACCTTCTTTAGAAATACTGTTCTGAATGTAATTCAGGGTATACATCCATTCATGGCAAATATCAGACCTGAAAGGATGAGCTAAGTCAAAGCCCATCTTGATATGGTGGTATTTAGCAAATCCAAGGAGACAGTAGTATTATACATATTAGAAGTGACCGAACTGAATATCCTTCTGCCTAATTCCCAGTGTAGTGGATAAAAAATGCTTCACTTTTTGTAGTAGAAGCATCTTCCTGACCCAAATTGCAGCAATGACTCTGTCCCTTTGAATTCAATAACCCAAAATCTTTCCATGGCTTCAGACACAAATATCCATCCACGATTTCAGCTCTTTCAACCATGTACTAAATGTACTTTCTATTTGAAATTTTTAGTGTGGTTTATGTTTCATTCCCAAAACACCAGAAAATGTAGTACAGTACTTAATTTTTTTTAAAGAAGTTCACCTGGTCATCAAAGTTTCAGGAGGAAAGAGTTGGCATTTTCTGTCACTTTCTCAGCAAACATTATATGTAGAAGTACAAAGATACAGCTTGTTAAGCCTAATCTAATTTTATAAATCTGCCACACAGATTGATAAAATAAGCATTTCAAGAGTGTTGTGTTGGCAAAGTGTAGTAGTGATTTTAAGTCTAAAATGTTTTGTGTCACAAAAGGAGTTTTTATATATAAGCAGTGAACCTAGAGGCAAAAGATATTCCTCTTGAGAGTATGTCTCATATAAAGTACACAGTTTGGGAGAATGAAGTTACAGATAAATTAGAAACATTTCTATAAACATGGTTTCTATGTATAACAAAACTATTGGCAGATAGTTTGCAAATTCAAATGCATCTGTCCTTGCAATGTCATTTGCCTCAAGGTCTTTTTTTCCTTCTCTATAACCTTGAAAAAACATTTGAATTTATTCCTTTTTCTAATGATATAATAACATTTCTAATATGATAACAGAATAAAAGTATGTTCATCATTTATTAATTATCAAAATATATATTGAGTAGCAATTATGCAGGTGAGAGAGTTGGTATGAGAGGCAGATTATTATGCTACATATGACATCCCTACATTAGGGAATTTATTATCACTATATGAATGTTTAGAATATAATAGAATATATGAATAATAATTATAAACCTTAAAATACTATACTATATGAGTATACATAAGTAAAAGTTGGAATGTGGTAGAAAATTTTGGTACTGATCACCTGATTTGGCTTTCAGGTAATATTGCTCATCTGATTTAGGCCTTAGGGTGAAGTGGTTATAAGACATCCCCAAGAGGAGAAAATTTAGCCAAGAATTGTTAAATGACATTTTAATGAACATCCAAAACTTCAAAAACAATTCCAGTTAGAGAAAACACAAGAGTAAAGACTATCAGTAAAGAGAAAGGCTAATTTTCAGAGGAATGGACAACTTTTGATGTTTTGAATACAGAGATTTAGCAGGAACAAATATGGAATGAAGCCAGAATGAAAAGTAAAGATTTGTAGACTAGGTTAAGATTGCCATATTTATGCTAAAAGTGGTTCTAAAGTTTTGAAATTTTTTTGTTAATCACACAAATTCAATCCTTAGAGTTATTGAAAAATAGATGTTATTATGGTTTAGAGAATGAATTAGGTGTAATTACTGGGAAAAGAAATGTTCAATGTAAAACAACAGCTGTGTTAGTCGGGTTTTTGTTTTTTTTTCTTCTTCTGGTACTGGAGATCAAACTCAAGACCTTATACTTCTGAAGTAGGCACTGTGCCACTGAGCTAAATCCCCAGCCCTAGTTAAGTTTTCTATTCTTGCAACAAAATATCTGACATACATGTCTTTAAAGAGGCAAGGTTTACTTGGTTTATGGTTCAGAGTTTTCAGTACATGGTTAGCTGCCTCCAATGCATACATAAACATCATAGTGGAAGGGTGCATTAGAGAAAAGCTGCCCATAGCATTGCACCCAGGAAACAGAGAGCAAGGAAGAGCCAGGGAGGAAAAGGCCAGAGAGAAGTTACAGTCCTCGAGGTGATACTCCCAGGATACACACAAACACACACAGAAATATGCTTTACCACTCTCCTAGATATCTTTCAAGCCAATCAAGTTGACAATCAAGATTAATCACTGGCAGGTAAAAGGCTGAAGACCAAGACCAGACCAGGCCACAACAAGCCTTTATTAGGGGAATAGATCTGCCAGGCTGTCTCTGAACAAAGGAGAGACAAAAGCAATATGCCCGGGTCAGGGAGAGTCTTTTATAGAGACTCAGGTGGGGTTTGTAGGGGCTGAGGCAGGGTTGAGTGAGGTAGTGACTAGGGAATGGAGGAGCAGGTGACGTCACTAGATGGTAGGAGGTGAGCGAGTATTAGGTTACTCTCTAGGTGGGAATGGGGGCATGCTGGGAAGAAGGGTTTGCTCTTTGGTGGGAGCAACCATCTTGGCATGATGTCACACAGGGGAGAGGGCAAGGCACCATAGGAAGAGGGCAGCTACTATGCATAATAGCTGCTGAGGTAGTGGGAGACCTGTCAATCACATTGGGCTAATTTAAGATATTGCAATGGTACTGGTGAAATTGATCGTGGAGGCCCTATTCAAGTATGGAAAAGAAAGGAAATGTGTTGTGGTTAGTAAAAGCAGAGAAGCCAGAATATAATTTAAAAGAGCATATTTGCAAAAGAAAAAAAATATACTGACCTAAGTTATAAGCATGATCGTGAGCAGATGTACAGGCAATTTGCTAAGTAAGTTTGATGTTCTTGGGATAGATGTTGGCTAGAGATGTACAGTTTGGATACTTAGACTCTAAATGGAATTTATTAGTGTGGATAGTATATATTTCCCTATGGAGACAGTTCAGCAACAGAAGAAAAGAAAAGATAAGATTACATGGAGAAATTTGAATTTAGGCACATGATGATAAGGAGATAGCAAAGAGAATTGGAAAGGAGCGGTCAGAAAGAAGAAGAAGGATACAAAGTCATAGGGCTGGGGATGGAGCTCAGTGGTATGGACTTCTGCCTGGCAAGTGCAAGGTCCTGATGATACAGGGGGAAGAGATGTAGCTCTAAAACCTACTAGATATCCAAAACATGAGTTAGTGTTCTCTAAAATCATAGGGTGAATTCTAGGAACAACAGAGGTTAAGATTAGGAAAAATTTATTGGGAGAAAGAAAGCTGCTGCCTAAGAGAGACAGAAGGGGGACCGGAAAGTGGGTTGCCCACCCACCCCACTTTTCAAAGATGTTTTGTACAACAAAGCCATGTGGTAAGGCGGGTACAGAGTGGGACAAGACTATAAGACCCAATGGAAATTTACAAGGTGGGCATGAGGTGGGACAAAACCATGACCAACCAATAAGATTACAAGTACAGTCACCCAGGTAATATTGATCAAATGGGGGAGCAAGTCACATAGCAAGTACCAGGATTTTCACTAAGAGTGGGTCAGGGATATTTCCTGGAAAGGTTGGGTGAAGACTTTGACCCCCCACTCAGGTGATTGATACCTATTTAGAATATCAATCACTGCTATTTATCCCCAGGGGAAACACAAGGGTGTGTAGTTTCTCTCCTTTAGCAATTCTGGCCTTCAGTGAATGTGTCTTGATTGTTCTCCATGTTGGCTCCTTGCTGTGTTGGCTCCTGGAGGGCTGGTCCTGTCTAACTGCACACAAGATATCTAATTAACTTACCTACCTACAATATTGAGTTTGATTGCTGGTGGCGGTGGTGGGGGGGGAGTTATAGAAGTCAAGAAACTGGAAGAATGGGAAAATGATTAATAAACAGAAGAACCAAATAATGATCAGAGGGAATAATGTGAATATTTTCAACTCAGGTTGAGTCTGGTTTCTTAGCAGATTTTTAAATTTTGTTTTGTTTTTGTTTTTTGTGCAGTGCTATGGGTTAAATCCAAGGCCTTGTACAGACAGATAATGGAAATATATACAGTCCCTGCATAGCAGTTTTAAAATGAAAATCTTTCTCAGAGAATAATAAAGCTGAGAAGTAAAGTTATAAAAGCATATGATTATCAAAAAAAAGAGAAAAGATAGCATATGAACAATTAATATATTTAAACGTGGTGATATACCTGTGCTCAGTGTATACTGGGTCATTATTTTTATTTTCAGAATTGAATGTAGTGATTGTCACTTTTCTAGGAAAATGCACTTATTAAATATCATTTAGATTATGACTCTTAAATCATTACTTGAATCACTGGAACTATTAACCTGAAAGGCTGAAAATGTCAACTGTCTGTTCTATTGTTCCTGGCATTCATCACCGAAAGTGAAGATATCATTAAATGGTGAGTAAGTATAAAGAAGTGGATATATTTTCCTGGGAGACATAAAGTTACTCTATAAATTAGTTTGATCAGGAAAGCAAATAAAGTCACAATAAATACCTTACAAAATAAAACATAAATGACATAGAGAAAAGTGGATACCTCTTCAATTTTATAATTATGTTACTGTCTTAACTGCTATATTTCATTTTATATAGCCATTATTAAGATGAAAATATTAGCTGAAATATTATGACAATGTGTAAATAAATTTCAAACCAAAAAGTATGTATTTCAAATTGACCCACTTCAACAGTGTTAGAAAGCAGCTGAATGCAATGATTTCTTGTGATACTATGCCTGTTTACTGCCTGAAATTATCTCTCTTGGTCACAAATCAATATTACGTTCTTTCATTCATCAGCGATCATAAAGCTTTTCAATAATTCTAATTTTAAAGAATGATTACAGCAAGTATATATGCATTGATTGCTTAAAGGTTACAGCTACAATGAACACAAAGGTAATTTATTTTTAATGAATGAGCCTATTTGAAAAGTCAAGCATTTCTCCTTCACAAAACTTGATGTAATAAGGTTATACATCCAATTATGCATGTGCTTGGATGTTGTCCACTCATGCCTGTGTATGTGTGTGTGTTATTTCAACAACAAAGCACACTGTTCCACAGTTGGGAATTGTAATGCTTAATTGAAAATTTTGTTTAACTTAGAAGTATTTTTTAAGTTTTAAAATGTGTTTAAATAGGTTAATGATCTATGATGTTCTTTAAAATATGACCTTTTTTTTATATATATTTCTCACATCAAGAAGTATATATTCTTTTCTTTTGATGTGAGATAGATTGAGTGACCCTTTTCTAAGAAATAAAATACCACAGGATTGGAAAGGTACTTCTGAGAAAAGCTCATAAAAGACTAGGACTTTACTCCTGTGTGAAATATTCCTCTCCCCACTGGTACTCTGTGTGCCTCTGTCTCTCTTTGAGTGGATACACCATGCAAATAATTTCAGACTTCCTATTAGAAAAGTCCTAAAAACAGAGGTCCTGAGAGATGAGAGGCCATGTACAAAAAACAGAAGGAGCATATTTGACAACAAGCCAAATTACTTTCTCAGAAGCTGATTGTTATAGACTGAATGTTTTTGTCTTCCTAAAATGTTGAAATCCTAATGCACAATGTACTGAGATCAGAAAAGGGGCCTTTGGTATGTGATTAGGTCTATCTCATAAGCCTGAGTAGCCCCCTTACATAGAGGATCCCCAGAGCTCCCTCACCTCTGCCACCATTTGAGGTCACAGCAAGATGACAGCTGCCTATGAACCAGCAACCAGGCCTGGACTAGAAACAGAACCTACCACCACCATGGTCATTGGCTTTGCAAAATTGGGAACTGTAAACAATAAATTCTGGTTGCTTATGATTTATCCAATTTAAGATGTTCTTTTATCACAGCTTGCATGAAGTGAGACATGCATCCCCCCCATAATGGTCACCTCTTAGAGAAGGCATCTAACTCTAAACTCTTGACTGTAACCTTAACTCATGAGAAATTTTAAGCCAAAACAAATTAACTAAATCATTTTCTATCCGTATTGATTGGGCAACAAATATTTGTATCTTAAACCATTTGCAATATATTTTATGTGCAAATAATGGATGATCACATATTTTTTTTTCACTTTTTATTTTTAATACATATTGGAGTTTTAATTCAGAGAAAATTTAATGGAAATAAAATTTATTACTGACTATAAAATCTCTGCTAAAGTGATTTTCATCTTGTTTTCTTTAAACCTAATGGCATATTAAGATGAATTAGTCTCTTTAATCTGTCTTTGGGAGCTTCAATAATCAATTTGTCCTCATAATGGATTTCTGTGTCTGAATCCTTATAAAAGAAGACCTATACAAGGTATGATCAAAATGTATGGCTAATGTTTAAATGAAATTGAAAAACTACAATAAAAGACATTGCCATTAATCACCCTCAAAATATCATCCCTTGCTTTGAACACACTTATCCCATTTTTCTAGCACTTTTTAAAGCAATTCTGAAAGACTTCTTTTGTGAGCATCTGTTTGTGGCTTCTTGGATGTTCTGAACTGATTCAAAATGTTTACAGCAATTTCTTTAAAATAAAAATATTATGGTGTGGCCCCCAGCCACCTTATTCACTGAATCTGGTGTCATGTAAAGTCTAGCTCTTCCCTAAAGTCAATATAACCCTGAAGGGTAAAAGTTGAAATCAATTCAGGACATTAACTGATCCATATAGCACAACTATAGACCCTCACAGAAGAGGACTCCAGAACTGCTTTAGAAAATTCCAAGACTGATGGGATAAGTATGTTTAAAAGGAGGTTATGAAGGGAATTAATAGCAATGTCTCTTTTATTGTAATATTTTAAAAATTCAATTATTTACCATATAGTGATTATACTTATATATTCATAGACTTTGTAAAGAAACTAAAGTGTGAATCATAGAAGTAATACACAATAAGATAAACAATCTTGCTATCTAAAAAAATATTCTTCTTGAAAATAAGGTCTACTCTAAGTTTATGTCAATATTTCTAAGATGACTAAAGTCAATAACAAATAGGTATTTTGGGAGGAGAAAAAAAGTGTGTTAATTAAAAACAATTTAATAGTTATACATCAACACACATGAAGGCCATTGCTTTTATTCACTTTACTGTAGACAAAACGTAAGGTAATAGAAAAGAACACAATTTGCAGACAGTAAAGGAAACAGTTTGTGTTTCCCTTGTCTCTTAGGATGTGTGGTAGGATGTGCTCTCGAATGGTCTCCCAAAACTCACAGGGGGCCAGAGGATAGAATAGAAATAAAAGTTGCGCCAAAAGGTTAGAGAGCTAGAGCTTGATTTAAAATAAGAATAGAGGGGTAGATCTAGCAGTCTGTAAAAGCTGTGATCTTTTAATTGAGATAAAAAGGTGATTAAAGTATTTTAGTATTTAATTTAAAAGACATATTTGAACTTCATAATTATTACCAAGGCAACAGCGTGGATAGTAGTCAGGGAACTAGATGGAGCAGTAGAGTAGAGTGTGGGTTCATCATGGAATTTAGAATGACAAATTCAATAGCACCTTTGGATATCAGTCATAAAGCTGATAAATTTGCTCAGGCACAACTGCAGCTTTGACTAGAATGTTGCATTGAGAAGATAAGTGAATATACTAGTATATCACTTAGAAAGAACAACCTGAAAGTAAGGAAAGTGTAAAACATGGAACTTGAGGGAAGGGATAGAAATGGAGAGTAACCAATCCCTACTATAGTGGTTGGCATAATAGGATAGATATGGTCCCCTCAGTGTACTTGAGAACATCAGACAAGGACTTTTACAAAAGAGAATACCATGGTCTTAATTTTTTACTATTGATTTTAAGATGACTGAGATTTCCAGGAAGAGATGGCACAAAAGAATGTGTGCATGTTGTTCTGAGGTTCAGAAGATTTGACTGAGATATACTGGATATTTAAAAATGTGAATCATATGGTTTTGATTAATATTGAAGTTCTTTGTGTGTAAATGAAACTGCCTGTTTAGTAATAAAATGGAAGGAGAAAGAGCAAAGAAGTGATTTTGAGCATTTATGGACTGTGTGTAGGCTGAAATATCTACAAAGTAGGCAGGGAAGGAATGATTTGAGAAGTCAGAGTGACATAAGATAAATATGACAACACAGATGTAAAAATCTTTTATACTGGTGTTTGTGTTCAACATTATTAAATGATGGTAATGAGTCAAATAAGATGAGCATGCCCCCCAAGAAAAGAACAAAATTCATTTGTTTCAAAACATTAATAGTTTTTACAAGATTTGTCATGCTAATAGCTTCTGAAACTAGATAAGACTGGATTGAGAAACTGAAAAGTGGTGGAAATGAAATTAGTGAGTCCAAAGAGCTTTTTGCTAAGCTTGATGTTTGACAGGAGGCAAAAAACATAAGTATCTAGCTAAAGGCTTTAGCTTTTGACAGGGTGATGGAAGCATACTTGAAGAGCAAATGATTAGTATTAGTGTCAGAGGAAGAAATTAACCATTTAAGCACAGCAAGGAACAATATACTGAAGAATTTCTGAGAATATAGTAGGGAAAGAAATAAACTGAGGAAAGGATTATATCTCATACTTGGAAGAGGTTCAGAAGTCAGTTTCTATATTCACTGTACTTTTGATCATATTTGTATTTGAATTCTAATTTCTCAACATCTTTGGCATCACTTGTTTCTTCCTGTGTTTTCATTACAGCCAAGCTAGTGAGTGTTACTGATGTCATTGCTGGGTTTTATTTTTGTTTTTTGGGTACCGGGGATCGAACTTGGGACTTTGCACTTGCGAGGCAGGTGGCGGAACCACTGAGCTAAATCCCGGCCCTGTTCTTGTTTTGGTTTGCATTTCCCCAATGATTAATGACATTGGACGTAATTTCCTGTGCTTGGATTTATTTATCCTCTCTGGAGAACTATCCCAATCCTTTGACCACTTTTAAATTAATCATCTTTTTATCATTGAGTTGCAAGAAGTTTTTAACGGCAGATAATTTTTAAGAGTAAAAACAAATACATTTCTAGAAGTATACATAGGGAGTTCTTTTTTGTATTTTGCATTGAAATGATAGGAATATATGAAATGTTGATTATAAATATTTGTATATTAGAAAAATAAATTGAAGATCAAAAAGTGAGTTTCTGGTATTTGAGCAAAAGTAATTAGGAAGTGAATGGAAGTGATTGAGTTAGCAAGGGAAATGCCAGGCAAAGTTCTGTTACTTTGTGATTTATCATCATAGAACTTGTTCTATTTTAGTTTCTCACAATCTAGTTTTCTTTTCATTTTTTTCCTTTCTTTTTTAAGCACACTGGGTACAGGATATGGAGAAACAAATATAGAGCATTTGAAAGAGTGTTATTGACAAAAAAAATTAAACAAGGAATTAAAGAAGAAAATGTCTTAATACCTTGGAGAAATGTAGAAGTATAAATGACTTTGAAGTTGGAAAGAGGCTAACAGAGAACTTCACATATTAAAGTGATAGAACATGGAAACCAAAGAGGAAAAAACTGATTGTAGGAGTCAGATAAAATAAAAGCAGGAAATGGGTTGTGAACCAGGTTCATTGTGCACTGGTTATCAACATCTCTAATTCCAGTTACCCATTCATATACAAGAAGTTACATGAAACAGATTTATTAATTATGCATAGTCATCAAGAAATAATAAATGTCTAAGATCCATTGTAAGCCAGTCACTCCAGGTTCAGAAGGCTGCCTAATGTAGGTGGAGTTTCAAGGGCAAGTGACAATGTGTGCCACAATTGAGAGAGCCTTAAAGACAGCCTACCCCAAGTTTTGTACCTCAGGGTCAAAGGAATCATTGAGCTAAAGCATGAAAAGACGTTCAATTTCTTTAATGGAGGAGGAGAACTGGAACATACTGTACACTATACAGAAAACAGTATACAGTTATTCTCGCAAAACATAAGAAAGAAAATGGGGAGAACTGGGAACACTCAAGGCTATCAACAGAAATGTCCTAAATAGATGCTGTGCAGCCTAAATTTAATGTAAGAAAACCACAACTAGAGACATTTATAGCTAAATGGATGTATGTTGAGGCCATACTCTTAAGTGAAATAAATAGGACACACATGTATAAATACCGAATAGTTTCTCTAGTGTGAGAAACTGAAAGTGTAAATAAGGATGAAAATGGTTAAAATGAATAATTGATAATTTGAAATAGGAAAAGGTCCAAAGGTGGAGGGGTGGTGGGAGGGGAAGGGGAAAGAGAAGAAAGGAAAGGAAAAATTATGAGAAAGAAAAAAAAAATGGAAACAAAGTCTATGTAAATAGGGAAGGGTGGTTGGAGTGAAGGGCACATAGGTAATGGGGAAAAAATAAGAACTAAGATACATCATGTTCAGGTACACACACCCAATGATAAATGTAAATGTATTGTATACCTAAAATGTACTAATTAATATATGAATTTAAAAAAAAAAAGAAAATCACAACAGATATGCGGTGACAAAGAACCTAAAAGACTGGGAGGTTGCATGGACCATTCTCATTGACACGGGGAGTGATCACAGTATTGAAAAGTATTGAATGCAGAGTGCAAAGCTGTGACCATGAACCCTGATGTTTCAACTTGATTGTCTTGGAAGCCGTGCAGAGGATTGGTGGAACACAGTTCTGGATGGCTTATAGAGGTATGACCTTGGCTACTACGTCTGATCCCATACCCCTGCTGCTAGAACTGCTCTACTCTGTGTTCTGGCCACTACGACGTATTTTCTGTCATAATATTTATGCTTTGAAGCTATCTAACCATGGAATGAATTGCCTTCAAGTATGAGGTGGATTAAGCCTCTCCTAGTATAAACTGTGAATGTCAGATTCAGTGTCCAACAAAAAAAAGATTACAGAAAGAATTGCTATCGGGGAAGTGGAGTCATTACTTTTATTGCATATGAACCTGTGGTTGACACACAATCTTTAAAACTGACGTTTGGGAGGAGCTTGGAAAGTGTAGGAGATTAGGTCTACAGATGACCTATAAAATTGTAAAATGAGCCTGAGGGGTGATTCTGGTCAGAGCTCAGAAGACCGGAATGCCGGTAGAAATCTGAAAAGTATATCCCAGGTAAATGAGATTTCAGTTAGATACAAGGACCACATTGGCAATTGGCCTAAAGGCTATGTGTGTTACTCTCTGGCAGAAAATGTGTCTGCCATGTGCCCATGTCATTAGGGTTTGTAGGAGGACAAGGTTAAGGATGGTGGACTAATGAATGAAGTCAAAGAAATTTCAAGACAGCTCAACATTAAAACTGACATTGGTACCGCTGATTGCTTTTAGCCAGATTTATAATAACAATTGGGGAGAAAAAGCAGAGCAGAAAAATTGAAAAAACATTAATTTGGGTCTAAAAGGAACCACACGTAAAATTGGGGACAAAGTGATCTGGTTGCTGAAGAGATTCATGTCATGAAAGAGAAACCAAGTACTCTGAATTGATACAAAAAGAAAATAATCTTCAAAACCTCTCACCCACATGATGCTGGTTTTACAAGCACACAGCATGCAAGAGTTTTGAATCCAGAAAGCTTCCACTCAGATTTCAAAGAAGGCCTGGTAGGCCAAGCATTGTTCCCCTGAGTTAGTAGTATGTGTGAAGCTGTGAGGATGCAGCTGAATATGGATTGGACATTCTAGGGAGTTGAAGATATAAGGAACACAGAATGTCTGCAAAGAGAAGTGGGCAGCCATGAATGGAGCCATCTCCTCAGAGGAGCCCCAGGGCTGCAATCAGCAAAGCCACATGAGGGCATTTTGGGGGCACCCACAATCCCCCAAGCCCTCTGGAATTCACATTTCACCACTAGACAGACATCCCATATAATGGATATGGAGATATAGAACTTGACTCCCCTGCTAGGTCTTGCTTTTGCTTTGGTTTTATTTTTTTCAAGACCCCTATACCTGCCTTTTGGAATGCTGATGCTTGCCCTGTGCCATTGCGTCTTGGGATTCTGTAATTTGTATTTGATTTTTACAGGAGTTCACAGATAAAAGTTTACCTTGTGTCTCAAAAGACATTTAAAAAGTTGGAACTTTTAGTAAAGCTGGAACCATTTGAGACTTTGTGAATTGATTATGTTTAAGTTGTGTCATGTTAGGTGGAATAGTTAATTTTATTGTTTTTATTTGGAGATTAAGTATGATTTATGGGGTTGTGTTTGGCTATCAAGATAACAAGGGGTGGATTGTGACTGTTAACCCTACGGTGTCAACTTGGTTGGCTTGACAGCCCCCCAGGGAAATGGTGGAGCACATTTCTGGCTGTAACTGAGTGGGTCATTGAAGTATGATTTTGGTACTAGACTTGATCCCTCACTGCTTCCACTGGAACCATTCTGCTCCTCTGCTTCCCAGCCACCTTGAATTAAACAGCTTCTTACTGCATCCTTCTTCCATGATGTTTCTGTCTTGCAGCCAGCTAACTATGGACTGATCCTCTTAAAATATGAACCAAGTTAAATCCATGTTCCTTCATACTGCTAGTGTTTGGTATTGTGTCTTGCAGCTGACAAAAAGAGGGATCAAAGTATCCTAAGAAATTGAGATAGCGCTTCAGATTTTTGAATTGCAAAAATAAAGATAAAGGTAATAAACATAGATGGTTTTTATATGTTATTTCTTTGGATGCTTATTTGTATTTATTAGAACTTTTTGGAATGAGTAGAAATACATATAAAAATAATACTAAAGAATACATCAACCTTATTTCCTAAATAAGATTACACAGAGCCATTGATATCACTGTGAGTGAGCCGGAAAATTATTTAGTCTGGGGTATAAAGGAAATGCCTGAATAGAAAGGAAAAGGCAGCATAGAAAATGTTCTAATTATAAAACAATAGCTTCAAGAATCATAAGGAGAATTGTGGAAGTTGAGATTTATGAATAGCCAGGTGTTGATGTGCAATAAGAATTAAATCACAGGGGAAAACTTATTGTTTGGTCTCTGATAAATGAAAATATGAAAGATAGAAATACCAGTCAGTGTAAGAATAATTCCACATTTGCAAGGTTGGAGGACAGAGGATATATGAAGACAATATCCAAGAAGCATCTGGATTATCTTTTCATTGGGTAATTAGACAGTTGGAGTGAAAAATATTCAGTCTAAAAAAGAAATGTTGTCTTAACAAATACAAGACAGGAAGATATTTCAGCTGAATTGTATTTTAAGTTTACTAACTAGAACAGAGAAATCAGTATCAGCCCTTATGAAATATTTATCTTTGTCACTAAGCCAGGTGCTCATTAGCTTTTCAGATAAATACCAGCTTCACCTTACATTATGTTGTCATTTTACCTTGACTACAACCCTTCAACACAGGTATCTGCATATTCATGGAGATCTTATAAAAAACAATTTTAAGTAAAAGTAAGAAAAAAGCAAAAGAAAAAGGAGAATCTAAAGGAGAACTTTAGTAAATTTTTAAAATATTTGGAAACTTAAAAAACTAAATACCTGAGTTACTTTCATATGGCTGGGACAAAATACCTAATATCTTCAACTTAAAGGAGGAAAGATTAATTTGCTCTCATTTTCCAGTCCATTCAGTCCAATGTCAGCTGGCTCCAAGAGAAGAACACAAGAGTTGAAAAGCATGGCAGAAAAAAGCTTTTCAACTCATGATAGTCCTGAAGCAGAGAAAGAAGGGAGGCGTGGAGACAAGAATTCACCATGCCAGATCATGACTTCATTTACCCAAATCCAAACAGGTCCCACGTCCTGACAGCACATCCAGCTGCTGAACTCAACAGACAAATTCACAGAGGA
This sequence comes from Heterocephalus glaber, assembly GCF_053883595.1. NCBI lineage: Eukaryota > Metazoa > Chordata > Mammalia > Rodentia > Bathyergidae > Heterocephalus > Heterocephalus glaber. The sequence goes on from NW_028258333.1 coordinate 10,036,662, forward strand.
GCACAGTGCCTCCCAAAATTTAATGGTCTTCCAGACACATGAGACTTTTAGGGAACATTTCAGCCCTAAATCATATCAAGCAGCTACTGTGACTACAACTGTGAAAAACGCTGAGGAAAAGCTGGGGCAGAGTTTTAGAAAGTTTTATAAAATTTATTATATCTTCTTCAGTTTTTATTACTTACATTAGTTTAGTAACTATTTCATTTTCTGTGTTCCCAAAATATATCATATTATTTTGTTGTAAATTACAAGTATTTAAGGACCGAGCATTTTTTAATGTTGTATTTGTGCAATGAAAATCTTATCATGGCACATAAGTAACACGGAAACAGTTTCATAAAGTCATAAGCTCCTACTTTTCCATTGCGTATTTTATTTTTTTCTTAAATATTGTCCTATCATCTTGCAAACTATACTCATTCCTTATGTTCTCTGTACTTCCTCAATTCACTGTTAAGCCTAATAACATAAATTTTAGAGTTAACATAAATAATTAAACAGAATATAAAAGATGGTCACAATTTTTCCTTTCCTCTTTACTGTGACATTTAGTGGTGGATAAAGCTCAAATAACAAATACTGTTTTAACTCAAAGACTGAATTATTGAATCTGAGGGTTCAGGGAATATGTAAAGATTCCTTGACTTGTATTTTTGATGATTTATACTAACGAGAGCAAGCCAAGACTCTATCTCTATCCACGAGTTGGTATTACAGCTACCCAAATTTTCCAACTTCAGTCATCTCTTACACCTGCTAAGACCATGCTGCTATTGAAGACTCTTTGGAACATTTCTATTTGTCTGCATTTCCAATTTTTAAAAATGTATATATGTACATTACATTGAGTTAGATGACTAATCTCTCTCTCTCTCTCTCTCTCTCTCTCTCTCTCTCTCTCTGTTTCTTTGGCTCTCTTTTACCTTTGCAATTTTCCTAGGAGGAAATTAACCTTGGTATTTGAAGACCACCATAAATAAATAAGTACAAATACAAAAAGGTTGTTTTTGTTTTTGGATTTTTTTGTTGTTGTTGTTTTGTTTTTTGAGAGAGTCTTGCTATGTACTTCAGGCCAGTCTTGAACTCACTATTTAGCTCAGGATGGCCTTGAACTCAGAGCAATCCTCCTATTTCAGCCTCCCAAGTGCTGAGATAACAGATGTGTGGCATCACATCTGGCCAAACAGTTGCTTTGGTGCCACAAATTTCCCAAAATGCAATTTACAATATGTATCTTGACTTTTCTCTGAAAGAAAAGTAAGCTAACAGGATCCACCTATACATGCTTAAACTGTAACCAGTACATCTTACCACTGTAACTCTCAAACTGTGTGAGAGAAATGAAGTTAACTTTGAACACTCCATGGGTAGTTTGTAAATAATTGTTTATTAACACAATATATAGTTTGGGGAAAATTTAATTAAAAAAATCTGCTAACTCAAATAGCTGTCCACAGAATTAGAAGATAAAAAATTAATCCTAGTATTGAATAAACTTTAGACTTGCATATAATGTGCATCACAAGTACTTCATTTATGAGACTGCAAAGGCATGAAAAAATCTCACTCTGTCATATAACCAAGTAGATAAAACTCAGTGCAGGCGTGTTAAGGTCAACTGTACTTAGCAGAGGAACTGACTGAACCGTTTATTCTATGCACTTTGTTAGAATGCTCTTGACAGTTGTAATATTCCAGTTGCTGGGTCATAGGCTTGTCTAAAGGAAAAAAAGAAACCACACATATGTTCATTTTGGGAGATAGTTTTTTGCAATAAAAGAGGAGCTCCTCAGAATGTAGGCTCCTATTCTTCCAACAAAACTGGGAAATAAGAATTTTACTTTCCTTGATATTTCTCTTAAAGGGGTGACATGGAGGGTATAGACAAATGTCTCAGACTGTGTGAAAATCTACATATATTTCAAAGAGGTAGAAAGGTTACTGTCAAGAGCAAATTTTATTTTGATATACATTTGCTCATTTGGGTTTTTTTGGTACCAGAGATCAAACTCAGGACCTTGAGCTTGTGATGCAGGTGCGGGGCCACTGAGCTAAATCCCTGCCCCTACATTCACTCTTAAAACCTACAGTCTTTACCCATTCAATAAAACAAACTTCCAAAAGTTACATTTTCACATTGATATTTATAATTTTATTTTTAATTGAAAAATGAAAGCTATATATTTTGGTGTAAAATGCAATGTTTTATTTTACATAGTCATTGCCTCACATATTTTCTCAGTTTTTATGATAAGAACACTTAAACATCTTTAGCAATTTACAGAAACACAATATGTTACTATTAACTACAGTCCCCATGATGTGTACGATGTTTAATCTTGGTTTTCATTTGATTAGTGAGAAACACGTAGGAAATTAGTGAAGCATGCTGCTGGGAGGGTGTTTCCAGAGAAGCCTGGCTTGGGGGGATGCAGCCTGAGAGGAGAGGTGCTATCCAAAGCCTCCAGCCCCAGGTGGAACAAAAAGAGAAGAAAGAAGGCAGCCACGTGCACAGGCTCCAGCCGGGCCTCTCTCTTTGCTTCTGGGCTCCCATGGAATAAGTACTTGTTCCCAACTGGTCTGCCCACACCTCTCTGCCACACAAGCCCAGAAGCAGTGGATTCAAACAGCTGTGCACTGAAAACTCTGAAGTGATGAGCCAAAGATAAATCTTCCTTTCTTTGTACTTCTTAAGTATTTTTTCAGAATGGATGAAACCTGACTAATGTAATGTACCACAGATTTCTTGAATTTACTAATCCTAATTGGAATTTTGTGTCAGTGCTCTATAGTATGACTTACCTTCCTGAAAATATTAACAAAAGCCACTATGAAACCTTACCTTCTACTTGTTACTGTGGCTAACATTACAAAGATAAAACGTTAGAAGTGCTGGAGAGAAAGCAAAGAACACTTACCCACTATTGTTGGGAATGCAAAGTAGTATGTCCATTGTGGAAAACAGTATGAGTTTCCTCAGAAACGACACTTTTTCTACCAAGCCCCTCCTTCCAGTCATAGGTACAGAGGAGGAATACATTAGCACATGACCTAAAAGATGCCTCTACTTGGTAGAAGTTGTGTGCAGCAGACATTTGAAGTGAGGCACATGACAGTTTTGTGTATTTTGAAACTCTTTCCACAGGGATACAGGTCCACCTGCACAGGAATTTTGAATTTGTGCTGCAGAGTCTTTTCTCTCTTGGATCACTTTCAGCTACACTCAGTCTGAACTTGAAAGCCAGGAAGTTTTTAACACCAGAGAAAGTCCTCAGTGATTTGCAAGAGTGGAAGCGTGAATATTTCAAACTTCATCTTTCAGGTAGGAGTGGCATTAGACACCCAAGCTAAATAAATCATGAAAGATCTTTGGTGTAAATGAACTATCAAAAAATTGTTTACCACTATGGTATTAATTATTGATTAATAGCTAAATACAGGTTACAGAGATTCATTATCTCTCCTCACTGTACCTGAACTATCATATAGGACTTTTGGTAGAAAAAAAAAATGTAAGGGAACTGAAAGAATTATGCAATCTAAACTTCCGAACACCTACAATAGTTTTAAAAATGGAAATACGTTCAAAATGAAGAAAAGGAGTCTTAAGATGGAAAAAAAAGCTATTAGGAAAATGAAAGAGAAATGAAGAAGGAATGAAATGAAAGGAAAAGAAGAATTATTGTTTTCCAATAGGTATTGTTTTTATAGAGGGTTTATGAGTATTTTATGCTGAAATATTTTCCATCCCTATTACCGATTAAGCTCAAGAATATGCAATTTAGGGCCGGTGCTGCAGCTCAGTGACGCCATGCCTGTCTGGCAAATGCAAGGTCCCGAGTCAATCTCCCTGTACCAAGAAAAAAAAAGGAATGTGCAATTTAGGTTTTTATCAAACTGTAGGTCTAGGTGTCCTTCACTCCTTTTTTAAGTTCTCCTAGAGTCCGGTGGTGCCGAACCTATGGCACGCGTGCCAGAGCAGAGCAGGGATCCCAGTCCTCACTGTCAGCGTATAAGCCACTTTGCCCCAGTAGGTAAGTTTTGTTCTTTCTAAACTAAACCCTCGGTATTCAGGAGTAATTGCAGTGTTGGCACTTTCCAATAAATAAGGAGTTTTGGATTGCAGTTTGGGTACTCGGTCTCTAAAAGGTTCACCGTCTCTATCCCAGACCTTGGTGGAACATCTGGTCTTCATTTAACTTACTCTCAAAATGCTTCAATAAAATGTAAAATGACTAAAAGAAACACAATTTTTATATCTCTTGTGCTCTTCTACCATCTAAATTCAGAAACGTGAAAAAATGTTTGTCATATTTTCTTGATTTAGAGAATTGATGGATCAAGAAAGCAAACTGCTACTTCCTCCCCCCTTAAAATTAGCCTCATGCTAATTTCAGCATTTAACACAATAAATACCACTATCATGCAAAATATGGCTCTGGCACAACTGCATTTTATGTTTTGATAAAAATCATACTAATATTCACAAGATTGTATTTTGTATCTCCAGGAGCTTGTATATTTTCTACTTGACTTTAACAACTGAAGTAACGTTTTGTTGTTGTTATGATTTTGAGAAAATACTTCAATTTGTGAGTAAATGTTCATTTTGGCATCGATTGGTAGTGACCACCGGAGTCAGGGAATAACAGAGCATTTTCACTGTCCACACTGCATGGTGACAGCCCTGAATCTATTAAATAGAGACCAGTATTTTAGCCAGAGCTCCTCCACATCAACTTTTCTCCACTCTGAAGCTGTGACCTTTTGATGATGAATGTGTCACTAACGCAAATATTTTACTAGCTTTTAAAAGAATTGTCTTTGACAGAGCCAGGGAATAAGGACTATTTCCATGCAACGTCTGAAATAGATTTATAATATTAAAATATGATGAATGAAGATGGTAAAAAAACAATAAATTTTAATGTGACTGATCTTTCAATAACTTGGAAACTCATGCTGATCAGAGAACCACAACTAAAAAGTTTAAATCTCATAAATCAGAGGTTTAATATCTTGCCCTTAGAAGAATCACATGATAAACTTATAAAACTGTACATTATTAGATTCTGATCTCAAATACTCAAGGAAAGTAATCAAGAATATGTAGGTTTAACATTTTCTCCCACATGGGTCTACCGAGAAATGAGGCAAGTGGTTCCATGTTAGGTCTCTGCAGTCTGAATTGCAGCATCTAAAATTCTTACAACTTTCCAATTCCTACTCACCATCTAATTTTGAGAAGTTCCTGAATTATAAAATATTAGTTTCCATTGTCATAGAATAAATGGCAATTTCATTGTCATAGAATAAATAGTAAGCCTAATTAAGTTAATACATTCCAAGTAGTATATGGTCAACCTATGTAAACCTTAGCTATTCTTATTTTTTCCTATCAGTAAAATTGAAATTTTAATAAGTCTATCTATTGGGAATGTATTATGTAAGATGTATGTAGGTAAGCAAATCCTGAATAGATAGTTTCTAAATATTAATACATCTCCCAAAATAATGTTAAGTTTTCATACATGGACTATTGTATACTCAAGCAGAAGAATCACCTTGCAGCAATAGTTAAGTCATGATAATGATTTCCCTGACTGACAAAAAGCCACAGAGAAAACCTTACATACACACCTAAAGTGAATGAATTTTAGGTTTACAGCTTAATGATTTTGGAGACATTGTCAGCCATTAGTTAGCTTCCTTTCCTGACATCAGACAATACTCACAGCTCATTACCTAAGACATAAGGAAAGTGAAAATCTTTACTGTGTTCACCACTTCGAAGTTTTCCTGTTAGGCTAGAAGAGGACACCTTTCTGACAAAAAATACCCATATGAAGTTCCTTGCTCTTGGATCTGAAACAGTGTGATTTATATGATTTAGTTAATCTGAGGAAGGAAGTCAATACAATAAGAAGCGCAAGTCAGAAAAATGCATGCACTAGTTTCTTTTTCTATCAAAGAAGAGAGCAGCTGCAAAGCCTTTGTTCTGGGTGCTTTAGATTTCCTAAGCTACTAAACAACAAAGAAAAATACCCAGAGGCTTTCTAATACCAAATTATAACACAATTTGTACAGCACCAGCCAAGCTCTGGCGACAGGATAAAGCTTGGGGGCTTTAATCTCTGTAATAAATCAAAAACTTCATAAGAGAAGTACAATAGAGGAAGTATTATCTAATTATTTAATGTCATTCAAAGTAAATTTCTAATTCTTCCTTTCAGATGGCGAGGATAATTCATGAATGAATTCCTGAGGTATGTTTAACATGAACTAAAACTAACGCATAAAATTATTAATTAATTCATCTGATAATTGTGAGAAAACTGGTCAATGAGGTTGCATGTCATAAACTAAAAGGAGTGTTTTGAGGGCTTCCCAGACTTGCAGCTGCTGAGCCACTAAGAAAATAAACAATTTCTGATTGTGAGGTGGAAACATGAGCTAGGAGAAGTACTGTTATGTTAGGCTGTCAGACATTATCACCTTGGTTCCATGACTGCAGGTCTTAAAGAGTAGCTCCTGGAGCCCCATGGGAGAACTACCCATCATCATCATCGTCATCATCATCATCATCGTCGTCATCATCAACATCGTCATCACCATCATCATCATCACCAGCACCATCATCATCACCATCACCATCATCATCATCACCATCATCATCATCATCATCATCATCACCGTCATTATCATCAGAAAATCCGGGTTGAAAACCTGGGGAAAGTGAACAAGCACCCTGAGTTAAAGTGTGGCTGTAACACTGATGAGAGGGTGTCAGATGACTCATCAGGCTAGTGAAATTCCAGAATTGGGACATATTCCAAAGCATGCAGTTTCCAGACAGAGAGCCCTTCCATGTCTTTTTTATCTATGTGACCTTTTTCAAACATCCTACCTGAAAAGACTGTTAGTGACTTTTGTTTGTGAATGGCACATTGAGGGTCCCCTATTTGACTTGGCCTATGTTTTCCATTTGATAAAAGTTAGACTGTTATGGTTTTATCTACATGTTCCCCTAAGGCCTCATGGCCTTGTAGCTGGGGCATTAAGGAGGTGATTGGAACATAGGTATGTGATACTTATTAGTGGATTAGTCCACTGATGAGTTTGTATTCTGAATGTGATTTGGGAGTTGAAGTCTGGTGGATGTTCTCTCTCCCTTTTCCCTTGCTCTCTTTCTCTATCCTGCTGCCATGCCATGAGCTATGTTTCTCTGCATGACGCTCTGTCATGCTGCCTGCCTTGGAGCCAGCCACCTATGGAATAAAACCTCTATAAACTGTCAGCTGAAATAAATCTCTCCTTCCTTAAACTGTGGATTTTGGGTAATTTGTCCCCCCAAAAAGAAAGTACCTGAGACATAAACTGTAGTCACAAAGTCATAGCCTTTTGAATTTTCAGTGGAAAGATCATAATGTCACATTGCCATGTATGAAGCTGAAAGTAGGATATGGAACATGGATCTATGAAGAATTCTTATATGGCCATGTTATGGTAGCAATGAGAAACCCAGAGTGACAGCAATCACTGCCAAGCAGATGACGTAGCACAGTGACTGGATATCCTAGGTAATATCTTGGTTCTGTCACTGACTGTTACTTAATTGCTCTTTGCCATGATAATCTCTCTTGCTTAAATATATAGGAGTGGTTGGATCACTTCATTTCAGAAGGTTGGTTTTTCAGATTGAATATGGCAGTATATTTAAAGTGCTTATCCCAGTTCCTGATCCAGTATAATTACTGAGAAAATATAAACTATTATTATGGACTTGAGATTTAGAAATAGATCCTAAGAAGAACTAGTGTTATATAGAATGATAAAATATCCCAGCAAGTTATAGATGACGATGGATGGAATATTTCCTTTCATAGTCATTATAAAGTCACATCTAAATGTTTGGAGCCATATCTCCAATTTTAGAGATTTACTGGTGACACCTGAAGACTTCATCTAAAGGAATGTTTTAATGAGGGAAACGAGATGAGGGTAAGATGAAGCCTTAAATCTCCAAGTGATCACTCTTGACAGGTAGTCAACATTTGCTGGTACCTGTCAGAAGGACTAAATACAAATGGAAAGCAGATTCATTTATAATTCCTGCACACTTTAAAAGACAGTTATTTCCATTTGTCAGATAAATATGAAGTAATTTTAAGCAACAAAATTTATAGAAAATAAAATTCCATACATGTTTAACAACCAAATCAAATAATTAATTCCATAATTAATTGAGATAGCCATTCAATTAAATAAATTGATACAGTTTATGTTTCATGTACTATTCTCTTCAATCCTATACTCATCTTCCTAGCTGAGGTAACCACTATCCAAACATGTTGTTTATTACAATTTCCTTTTAACTACATTTAACTTCACATCCTCATATCTAAAATATGTAGCATAAACTTTTTATTCTCATGAAACTTACAGAAAAAATATCAAATAGTTCTTGTCTCTTTGAAGTGTTGCCTTTGAGTAGTCTCTCTACATTGGCTGATACTTGTGATCAGTAGGTTCTGGTAGTAGTGACAGGGTGTGCCTTCCTTGATCCCAAGGCATTGCTGCCTCTGACTTGGTCTCTTGACTTTTCGCTTTTCGATGAGCCTGCAACATCACCGACATTAGAAAAATGCAAATTAATGTAACCATATCCTGATGATACATATATCTATGAAGAACTCACATAGGTATATGGATTCTCTTCTCCTTTAGAGAAACCTGTGTAAGGAACTGAGGCACATGTTAATAAAAAAAATACCACATTGGTGCTACAAGAAAGAGCCATCTTGCAAGAAGATGAATCATTTGTAAAAGGCAACAGATGATAGCCTCAGTCAAAACTTGATTACAATCTTATTCAAACTCAACACCAGATCAAAAAATGTAGGCACTCCTATGTTCCCAGCCAACAGAAGCTCTAAGAATTATAAAAGCACATTATTTTTTGCCACAAATTTTGAGGTAATTTGTTGTAAATGAGTAGGTTGTCATAGTACATGATATTATATGGTATATTGCAACTTGATTTTATTTTTATTCAATGTTGTCTCTCTTTTAGATTTATTTTGGTCGATGCATTATCTTTGTCATTTATTTTACATGTTTTATTGAATGAGGAAACTAATTTATTTGTGTATTGCTTTAAACTATAGAGGGGCATTTGTTGCTTTGAATTTTCACTATAGAATATATGTCCCATAAAACTTTTGAAATATGTTTTCTTTAACAAATGTGCAGGATTGTTTATAAATTATTGACTTAGTGGTGGAATTTATGGAAGGTTAGTTACATGAGTCTTGAAACTGACTAGACATTATCATATGTCTTTCTAAAATATTTGTGCAAATATATAACCCTCACAATGATGTGTAAGTCGTTTCATACATACACATTCCCTCCCATTGGCGATATTAAACTTTAGTTCTTTTCTAAACTGTTGTTCTTTTAAAATATGTGATTTTATTTATTACTAATAAGTTTAACTCCTTTATGATAATGCAAATTGGAAACTTTCAAATATTTTGTATAAAAATTCTGACAAGAATTCTACCTCCAATTATGTTAAGAGTGGAAAATTGTAAAATTATGTCATTACACTAACACTATTTACATTCCCAAGATACTTCTATATTTAATTCACCATTATATTGTATTGCAAAATGTTAAAAAAAACCACTGCTTACTGGGCACATAAGAATTGATTTGAATTCAGCATTTGTGATAAAGAAGCCTATTGATTTCATATGATATGTTCTTCCAATATCTTTATGTATCTGAAGAAGCCTCCTAGAAGAGCATCCTCATATTATCAAATGAACTTGAGACAATCTAAAAACCAATAGCTAAAACCAGGAAGGATTTTTTTGCCCACACTTCACTTCCCATACATTAGTAAAAAGACTAGTAAAATTGAATGATGCTAGAATTGTTTGATTGTCATAAAGCTCTTAAATGTCAAAGCACCTATTCAGGAGAAACCTATCACTGAGGAGAAACTTCTTGAGAAAACAGGGCTAAAAAAGCAGCATCCTAAACTAAGGTATACATCTGAAGATTATAGCAGCTAATTTTTCGGGGATTGAATTTATTGCTGCTAAAGAAGTCACCCATGATGTGCACTACAGCTGTGATAGTTACCTGATTGTGTCAATTTGAATAAGAAACATTCAACTAAATTGAATTAGCATACTTCTGGGTGTGACTGAAGGGATTTATTGAAGACAGAAGACCCACCCTTGGTTTGAGGGGCACTACCCAAAAATCTTGTACACTAGATGAGATAAAAAGAAAAGAGAGGCCTGTTTCACTGCTTTTTGCTTTTCTGCCTACCCTGCCATGGACTGTCTCCTCTTCAATGGCCCTCTGTTATCCCTGCCTTAGAACCAGCTTACAAAGGACTGAAAACTCTAGTACTGTGAGTTACAATGAATTTTTCATCTTTTAAATTTTGGGGAATCAGGTAGTTTGTCTTAGCAATAGGAAAAGTAACTAATACAAAAAGGTTTATTAAAATAATGGAAAGATTATTTTTGTTAGTATTATGACACCAGCATAGTTATGAAAGATTGTAATTTCTAACTTGAGTTGCACATTACTTGCAGTTTGTTAAGTATTGCAATAGAGAAGAAAAATACTTCTAATTTATAATTTTTACTGTTATAAATGAAAGTAATTACAAAGATTTCTTTCTTTCTTTTTTATTTTTTTGGTACCACGGATCAAACTCGGGACCTTGAGCTTATGAGGCAGGTGCCTGAACCACTGAGTTAAATCCCTGGCAGTTTATTTCTTTTTTGACGATTTTCCTGTGGACTTTTTCCCCGTAACAGTTTCATGAATGCCTTTGAACGGGACACTGTTCAAATTTCTCTTTATTCTAGCTTGAAAATAGCAATATTAAGCTGTTGTATGATTTTTAGAAAATAATGAAAATTTGGTGCCAGATTAATCTTTATAAAAGAATTCACCTTAAATGTAAATATTTTCTGTCAGTAAATGTATTCTGAGTCCACATCATAGATGACTTCTTTAGTAGCAATAAAATCAGTTCCAGAAAAATTAGCTATACAATTTTAACTATTATTTGTTTTCAGAGAAAAAATGCTTCTGTCAATTCTAAAATGAGCAAATAATTAAACCTGAGACTTCAATTCAGAATTTTAAAAATATGAACTGGTATAAATACTCTCATGGAAAAATTTTACTTTTGATTTGTGGTTGACATTTTTTTCTTTTTTTTTCTTTTTTCTTTTTTGGTACCAGGGATCAAAGTAGACATTTTTTTCATGATTATCTAACTTCATAGTTTTTTGTTCTGTCCCTTTTAGTTACATTTCACAGATTTGCCATTTTCTTTTCCATCTCTATGCATTTTCTTTCCATTCTCCCTTCTTTCCCATTTTTCAACAAATTGTTATTAAATTCTCATGAACATCAGGCAAGTCCTACTTTCTCATATAAGTCAAGGAGCAGAACTATAGTACTAAAAGTTCAATTGCTATAAAGTATGATGAGTATTAAAATTGGACTTAGGGGATCATAGAAAAATAACTAATTAGTCTAGGGATCTAGCAAGACCTCCTCAGGAAAACAATCTTTAATGGGTTAAAAACATATAAGAAGAGTCTAGATTAAAGAGATAAGGAACATTTTGGAGCAAAATGATACTATCTTATTTGCATTTGAGAAGGAATACTAAAAGTGGAAAATATCCATGCCAGCTATAAATGTATATAAGAAAACACTCTCACCTAAATGAGAGTGTCAGAAGAATTTCCTGAAAACAATAAATTATTAATAATTCAGAATTTATTTAGAACAAATTAGTTAATTTTATATCATTAATACCCTGAATTTATATGTACTATTTATCTTTGTAAGATACTATAATAGTCCTATTGTTTATAATAATTTTGTTATTCTCCTTCTTCCTTTGTGTGCTATAAGTTCTATTCCATATGCGTATATTTATATTCAAAGAAGTATTTGCATAAATGCATATGTGTTTACATGAATATGTTCTAAGAAGTAACATTTGGTTGTTTGTTTCTTCACTGATTATTTTCTAAGATTATTTATTGCTTTTGTTTAATAAATATTTTTTCCTGAATACAGTAATTATTTCTAAATTCCTGTTGATCCTTTGTATGTATGACACTGTTAAACAATGTAAGATTTAAAGTACAGTAATCCTAATTTATATTATTTATCTTTTCCAATAGGGAAAAATTATGTGACTACAAATAAAAATAGGATTATTTACTACTTCATAAATTCTCTTAGAAATTGACAAATTTTGACAAATAGAAACTAGATGGGTATTACCTACTTGCCCTACACTGCCAAGAAATAAAACACTAAAGGACTCAGTCTTCGCTTTGTATTCACCTTTCTCAACTACTCCTGGATTAGATACCTCAATAAAGGACAAATGTAGAGAGGGGGAATATTTGTAACTATGTTTTTCTATGAATGATAGAATAAAAGCACATCACCAATTTTACTTGTCTGAAAATGTCCTTGTGACTACTATAACAGAAACTTATAAACCTTAAAAAAGAGCCTATGTTTATATAAAAATAACAGTATTTCAATAAAATAAAGTATGTTGCTCATTTTTTTTTATAACTCATATGGTCCTTCTCCACTGAAGGATGTATTTAACTCTTTAAAACACAAGGGACACATTTAATACACTAAAGAACTCAGTTTCATAGGATCATAGAATCTGAAAAGCAACTTACTCAGTGGGAGAATCTGACTTATTAAGTTCAGTGATGCAGAACCCAAAGGTATTGAATTTTAAACGGATTCATGAATTTAATAAATCATCCTGGCTGTCAAGTGAAATATAACTTGTGAAAAATTTATTTCTCATGATTATCATATATTAAACAGAATGCTTAAAATCTAAGCGAATGTTATACTCTTAGTTGGATAAATACTCCAGATTGCAAGGAGTCTGTAATGCATTTCATCATCAATCAGAGTTCATATTTCTAATGAACATCCTCTCAGTCTCTGATAGCTAGGCTGTCCTTCTCGTGTCGTTTAGAGCCCATCTCTCTAATTATGTCATGTATATCCTGTGCTTTCATTTCTAAATCTTCTCATTCATCTCTTTCTGAATATCCATATGTCTCTTAAGCTAGATTCAATGCCTTCAGTGTCATTTGGGGTGGTGATGAAAGGGATGAGATTCTAAGGAAGGATTTGTGGCCATAAAATGTGCCCAGGTATCCTTAAAACCAGCTTTGTGGTTTATGGCCGCCCTTCAATGCAGCAGTATGACTCAGTGGGGTATTTGAGTTTTTATCTTTTTTCTTGACCTGAATGGTTGCCCCATATAAGAAAGCAGACATTTATCTAGACCCTTTTTCATTTTTGTGCATTGCAAAAAATGTGAGAAAACATCAAATCTAACTTCACACTTTTGGGCCTTATCATCAAATCAAAGTTGATGGAATACATTAGGCAATCACTCATCCTAATGAAAATTTTATTTGATTGATACAAGAATGGATAAGCATTTATTCTACAACACTCTAAGTTAAAGCTAAATATAATTTACATCTTGGCTGTAGCAAATCACAAAGCATGACTCCATATCATATCTCAAACACTAAAAAATGTGTAGAAAAACTTTATCATTTTTATGATTTATTCTTACAAACAAATCTATTTAAAATTTTTGAAATAGTTCTAACAATTACTTACATATTTGACATTGTAAAGTATATTATGAACAAAATACCAAGCATTTTTGGTGAAAACATGTGTGTGATAATTTATCAACAATGAATTCATATAGTATGTTTACATTGTAAGTCACTCATAGATCATAGTAGATATAAAATACATAAATGCATATTTTAAAAGTGTACACATTGAATTTCTAAAGATTTTAATTCTGTGTTTTAAAGATTAATTAATATTATATATATTCATTCATTGTAAGAATATTCAATGTATACTTTTAGCTGTTCTTTGTGTATGAGAAATAATGTGCAAAAGAAAATAAAGATAAGTATTTTGGATGGAGAAACTTAAAGAATAGGATTGCATTTACTGATATTGAAAAGAAATAGTATAGTAAATAAGTTTAGGAGGAAAATAGAAAAATGGGCTTTGGAACCAGTCAATTTGAGATGTTTAACAGACTTCTGGATAAGATTACCTATGTTGAGTTGGGCATAGACAGACAGACAGATAGATAGATAGATAGATAGATAGATAGATAGATAGATGTGAGAATTATCTCTTTATTGGTTCATTTATCACAATGTTACAGTTTCACATTGACTTCGGTTCCTTTGATGGTCTCAAGTAAAGTTTTTTGTTTTCTTAATATTAGTACATAAAAGAGGGCTGTTGCTTATATAAATGTCAGGTAACATCTGGGTATATTGTTTTATTATCTGATTCAATGCCAGCCAAAAACAATTTATCATGGTTTATGGTGAAATGCACAACAGAAGATTCTGACCACATACATGAAGGAGTCTATGCAGAATACATGAAGACTATTTGGGCAAAGTAGGCCCTTATGGTGATGTACGAACAAGAAAACTTTGTTCTGGAAGATTCAGCTGATTTTTCCACACAGTAGTCCTCCTTTATCCGTGGTTTTGTCTTCCCTTGTATTAGTTACCCATGGTCAACTAGGGTTTGAAAATATAAACATATATCTCAATAAGACCCACTATGAGGAATATAACTGCATTTTATACCTAAAATGTACCAATAAACTTAATTTAAAAAATTAGTCTTGGAGGTCCCATTTAACCCAGCTATTCCCCTGCTGGGTATCTTCCTAAAAGAATTAAAAGAATCATACCAAAGAGATATATGTGCAGCTATGTGAATAATGGCACAGTTTGTAGTAGCTAAAACTTGGAAACAGCCCAATTGCCCATCAACTGGAGACCGTATAAAGGAGATGTTTTTAAAATATATTTTAATATATTTTTAATATAAAATGGAGTACTACTCAGCCATAAAGAATGAGAAATTAGAGACATTTATAGCTAAATGGATGTACATTGAGGCCATACTCTCAAGTGAAATAAATAGGGCACGCATGTGTAAATACCAAATAGTTTCTCTTGTGTGAGAAACTGAAAGTGTAAATAAGGATTAAAATGTATAATTGATAATGTGAAACAGGAAGAAAAGGTGAAAAAGGGAAAGGGAAGTGGAAGGGACAGGGGAAAGGAAAGAAGGGAAAGAAAAAATATGAGAAAAGGAAAAAAATGTAAGGAAAGTCTTTAAATAGGGAGGGGTAGAGGAGTTGAAGGGAAGGCAGGGGAATGAGGAAAAAAATAAGAACCAATATACATGATGTAAAGGAACAAGATACCAATGATGAGAGGAGCAGAGACCCCTCAGTACCAAGCAGTTGAGTCTTTCGGGCTGCTACACCACTGACCCCAGCACAGAGAAGCAGAGCCCCACCCAGTGCTGAGGAGATAAGCCTCGCAGGCAACAACAGCATCCCCCCCCCCCAGTTCAAAGGAGAAGACACTCAAACAAGTCTCAAAAATAGACTTCCAGATCAACTAAATCAACCAAAATGGAAAACCATATGGAACAATCTGATATTCAACAACCTGGACACCCAGAACTGGCAACAAAAGAGGATCTGGAAAAAATGAAATCAGACATAATTTCTCAGATAACAGCAGAGATTGTGCCCACAGTGCAAGATATGATTAATAAATCTAGAGAGGACACAGATAAAAAGAATAAAGGAGCCAAGGAACATGATGGAATCCCACATAGGAAATAAATGGAGTCCATAAAACAGACACAAACAGATTTCCATGAGATTAAAAACTCCATTGAAAGTTTACACAGCAGAATTAGCCAATATGAGGACAGAATTTCAGATATAGAAGATAAGAATGCAATTAATGAATAGGAAAAGAAAAATTGCTTTAAAATTGTAAGGGACCACACTAGAAATGAATCGAGCAGCTGCAAGCTGATGCAAAGAAGAATAACATAAGACTGATTGGGGTCAAGGAAGAAACAGAAGAGAGTGCAGAGAACATAAAAAACAAACAAACAAAAAAAACCTGTTCACAGAAGAGATGGCAGAAAACTTCCCAAGCAGGAGAAAAGAACTTGACATACATATTAGTGAGGTCTATGGGACTCCAGCTCGCCTAGATTAAAAACAATCTACAAATAGGCTTATAATAGTTAAGATTCCAGAAACCCAAAGAAGAACAAAATTCTACAAGCAGTGAGAGAAAAGAAACAAATCACATACACAGGAAAGTCCATCAGAATCACAGCAGAATTCTCAATGCAAACCCTCAAGGCAAGAAGAGCTTAGAGTGATGTATTCCAAGTCCTAAAGGAAAAAAGATTCCAACCCAGATTGATGGACCCTGCAAAACTATCTTTCAAAATTGATGGTGAAATAAGATACTTTCATGACAAAGAGCACCTGAGGAACTTCAAGAATACCAAACTAGCATTCCAAAAAATTTTAGGCACTATCCTAGGAAAAGACAATGAGGATCACAACCCCAGGAAACACAGCAGAATGAGTCCATTGGGCATGACAAGAAACTAAATGCAAAGGGGGAGAATCCAACAGAAAGAAAAAGTCATGACAATGATAAGTCAATATGTATCAATGTTAATGGTCTCAATTCACCAAACAAAAGAAATAGACTGGCAGAATGGGTCTGAAAGTAAGATCCAACAATATGCTGCATACAAGAAACACACAATTCAAAAAGAAACTCATTGACTGAAAGTTAAAGGGTGGAAAACAATACTCCATGTGATAGGATCCTGAAAAAAAAGGAGGAGTAGCTACCCTCTTTGCAGATCAAGTGGATTTCAAACCAACACTGATTAAGAGAGACAAAGAAGGACACTATATCCTTATAAAGGGAACAATCCAGGAGGAAGAATAACAATCATAAATATATATGCACCAAACACTAACACACCCAACTAATACAAACAATAACACACCCAACAAATACAAATGGACATGAAAAATCAAATAAGCACTAATACAATAGTAGTGGGAGACCTCAATACCCCATTGTCACAAATAGATAGATGAACTAGACAAAAAATGAGCAATGAAATACTAAAACTCAAACTCTTGAACAAATGAAATTAACAGATGTTTACCAAGTGTTTCAACCCACAAAATCAGAATGCACATTCTTTTCAGTTGCACACAGGTAGATCTCTAAAATAGACCATATACTCACTCATAGAACATGTTTAAGTAAGTGCAAATGAATTGAAGTTATCCCCTGTATATTATCAGACCATAGTGCAATGAAATTGGAGATCAATAGCAAAAGAAACTGCAAGAATTTCATGAATACATGGAAATTGAACCACACACTTCTGAATAACCAATGGGTCACAGAGGAAATTAAAGAAGAAATCAGACAATTCCTTCAATCAAATGACAATGACAATAGAACATATCAGAATCTATGGGAAACAGTGAAAGCAGTCTTACAAGGGAAATTCACAGCAGTGAATGCTCACATTAGAAAAACAGAGAGACCCCAATTAAAAACTCTGATGCTGAACCTCAAGCTTCTAGAAAAAGAAGAGCAGGATGAACCCAAAGCTCATTCAAGGGAGGAAATTATAAAGATAAGAACAAAAATCAATGAAATGGAGACTAAGAGAATAATACAAAACATCAACGAAGCCAAGAATTGGTTCTTCAAAGAATAAACAAAATTGACAAAGCCTTAGCCAACCTTAGTAAGAAGAGGAAAGAAAAGGCCCAAATCCATGCAATTGGGAATGAAAAGGGTGAAATTACAACAGACCCAGCAGAAATCCACAGGATCATCAATACCTACTTCTAGAACCTATATGCCACTAAGATGGAAAACTCAGAAAAAACTGACAGATTCTTAGATATGTGTGAATTACCAAAGTTGAACCAAGATGACCTAAAAATCTAAACAACCCAATATCAATAAATGAAATTGAAAATGTAATTAAAAACTTACCAACTAAGAAAGCCCGGGTCCAGATGGTTTCACTGCTGAATTCTACAACACATTTAGAGAGAAACTACTGCCCCTCCTGTTTAAACTCTTCAATGAAATTGAAAGGTAAACAATACTCCCAAATTCATTCTTACAAGCAAGCATCATCTTGATCCCCAAAGCAGAGAAAGGTACAACCCAAAAAGAGAACTATAGGCCAATCTCACTAATGAACATAGATTCAAAAATTCTTAATAAGATACTGGCAAATAGAATGCAGAAGATCATCAAGAAGATCATACACCCTGACCAAGTGGGATTCATCCCAGGGATGGAGAGATGGTTCAACAGGTGCAAATCAATCAATGTAATACACAATATCAATAGAGCCAAGGATACAAAATCCATACAATCATCTCAATAGATTCAGACAATGCATTTGACAATATCCAACACACATTATGATAAAAACCCTACAAAAAATTGGAATAGATTGTCTGTACCTCAATCTGATAAAAAACATCTATGAAAAACCAACAGCCAACATCACATTAAATGGTCAAAAACTGAAATGCTTCACACTAAAATCACAAACAAGACAAGGATGTCCAATATCACCACTCCTCTTCAATATAGTTTTGGAAACATTAGCCATGGCAATTAGACAAGAGAAAGAAATAAAAGGAATAAAGATAGGAAATGAAGAAGTCAAATTGTCATTATTTCCACATGACATGATACTCCATATAGAAGACCCCAAGAACTCCACCAAAAGTCTTTTACATTTAATAACCAAATTCAGTAAAGTAGCTGGATACATGGTCAACACACAAAAATCATTAGCTTTCCTCTACAATAGACTCAATGAGAGAGAAATATGGCAAAAATTTCCTTTCACAATAGCATCCTAAAAATTGAAATACCTAGGAATCAACCTAAGAAAAGTAATCAAAGACCTCTTCTCTAAAAACTATAGCACTCTGAAAAGAGAGATTGAAGACGATATCAGAAAAAGGAAAAGACATCCCTTGCTCCTGGGTAGGAAGAATCAACATAGTGAAAATGGTCATACTTCCAAAACTGCTATATAGAATCAATGCAATCCCAATTGAAATCCCAGCAGTATCCTTCACAGACCTGGAGAAAACAATCCAAAAATTGAATTGAAACAAGAAGAGACCCAGAATAGCAAAAGCAATTCTAGCCATCAGAGACATAGAAGGTGGTATCACAATCCCCAACTTGAAATTATTCTACAAAGCCACTGTGATAAAAACAGCATGGTACTTGCAAAGAAACAGACCTGAAGACCACTGCAATAGATTAGAAGATGCAGAAACAACCCCAGACACACCCAACTACCTCGTCTTCAAAAAAGGAGCCAAACACCCTCACTGGAGGAAAGATAGCCTCTTTAATAAATGGTGCTGGGAAAATTGGGTTTCAACTTGCCAAAGATTAAAACTAGACCTATATCTCTCACCATGCACTAGACTAAAATCAAAATGGATTAAAGATCTAAATATTAAAACAGAAATGCTGAATTGGCTGAAAGAGAAGTTAGGTATAACTCCTGAAGGCAATGGTATAGGAAAGGATTTTATGAACAAAACTTGTTGCCTGTGAACTAGCACAAACAATCAACAAGTGGGATCTTTTCTTGTTTAAAAGTTTCTGCACAGCAAGAGAAACCACCAACAGTGTGAAGAGAAAACCCTCAATGTGGGGAAAAATTTTCACCTACTGTTCCTCAGACAAATGACTACTATCTCGAATCTATAAATAATTTTAAAATATCAGACCTCCCAAATTTAAAAACCCAATCAAAAATGGCATTTGAAATGAACAGACATTTCTCAGACAATGAAGTAGAAATAGCAAAGAAACATATGAAAAAAATGTTCAACATCACCGATCATTCGAGAGATGCAAATGAAAACAATGCTGGCATTCCAGGGTACCCCAGAAAGAACAGGTTGCTATCATGAAATCAACCAATAACAAATGTTGACAGGGCTGTGGGGAAAGAAGATCTGCTGGTGGGAGTGCAGACTGGTGCAGCCACTGTGTAAATCAGTATGGAGATAGCCCAGAGAACTAGGACTAGAGGTCCCATTTGACTCAGCTATTCCCCTCCTTTGCATCTTCTCCAAATAATTAAAATAATCATACTACAGTGATATATGTGCACCCATGTGCATAGCAGGACAATTTGTAATAGATAAAACTTGGAAACTGCCCAAATGCCCATTAACTGGAGACTGGAGAAAGAAATTTTTTAAATGGAGTACTACTCAGTCATAAAAAGTGAGAAATCAGAGACATTTAAAGCTAAATGGATGCACATTGAGGCGATAATCTTAAGTGCAATAAGTAGGACACACATATGTAAATACTGAATAGTTTCTCTAGTGTGAGAAACTAAAAGTGTAAATAAGGACTGAAAGATATAATAGATAATGTGAAATGGGTAGAAAATGTGCAAAGGGGAAGGGATAGTGGGAGGGGTACGGGAAAGGAAAGAAGTGAAGGGAATTAATATAAGAAAATGAAAAAAATGGAAACAAAGTCTTTGTAAATATGGAGGGATGGAGGGGTTGAAGGGAGGGCAGGGGAAGGGGGAAAAAATTAGAACCAAGAGAGATTATGTAAAGATGAAAATTTCAAATGATGAATGTCATAATATTCTATACCTAAAATGTACCACTAAATTAATTTTTAAAAAATATCCCAGTGATGATTGTAACTGTATTGTAAACCTAAAATGTACCAATAAATTTAATGAATAATGAAAAAAGGAATAATGACCAAAAATGTGTATCTCAAACTCCACTTAAAATAACACATTATGCAGTAACAAGTGATTTTATAAAATCAAGATTAAAATTTATCTTTCCAGTCTATGCTCTTACATAATAGATGCTATTTCCTTTGTAA
Source organism: Heterocephalus glaber (assembly GCF_053883595.1). Lineage (NCBI taxonomy): Eukaryota > Metazoa > Chordata > Mammalia > Rodentia > Bathyergidae > Heterocephalus > Heterocephalus glaber. The sequence goes on from NW_028258333.1 coordinate 10,057,604, forward strand.
CTTTTTCCCACAGCAAGTTCTAGAAATAACTTCAGCTAATGTACAATTATTCTGAAGTGATTATTTTGTAAATGTTAAATATATAGAGTCTTTATTAGATTTTTCAAGTACAAATTTAAAACTACTGTGTCTAGTTAAGATGAATGGATTATGTGTCATGAACAATCATCTGAAATCCAGGAATACTTTAACAATAAGGAGTCATTGTTTTGGAATAACAATCCTTTGAGTTTAGCTGCTTAGCATGTAAATTAAAGAATATGGATCAAAGTGTTTACTATAAATTGATTAGCACTCTACTGAGTGCTAATGTTACTGTGCTGGGTTAAAATTAATGTCTGTTTTGAACAGTATCTTATACAATGTAAGATTTATTTAAATGATTTTGTTTACTATATATAATAGCATATTCATTTTTAAATTTTTAATAATAATACCTATGTTATTGTCATTAAAGTAAAAATTTTGGGAAATAGGACACTCATTAATAGTAATTAAATTCTAGGGTAGATTCACATTACTTTGTGTAATTTAATTTAAAACGTAATTGAAATATATGTTCTTCATACAAATCCTAAATATGTTAAAAGTAGAGCTTTAATGAGTCACATAAATCAGTATTTTGTTATTAATTGTATAATTTATTTGTAAATATTTTTGTAGTCTATTACATTTAATAGTTTCTGTGCTAAATATTTCATCAGTAGATATTAAGGAAAATATATATTACATCAACTAGATTATAAACTAAAGATGACTACCTATATTTCTTTGATCTAGAATTTTGATTAAAAATATAAAAGTTATCTATGAAAAATGCAGTTACAAAGAATTTTGATTAAAAGTATAAAAGTTATCTATGAAAAATGCAGTTAATTTGCAACTTTTCCTTAAAGTTGACAAGTTCATGTAACTCCTTTTAACATCTAAATTTCCCTTTGGTGTGTTCTGTCCTTTGAGCTCCCCTTACCTCCTCCTTCAGTGCTGTTCTTCACGCTTCAAGGCTGTGCTTCTATCAACTTCTACCTTCTTAAAACAGCTTAATAGGATTACATTTTCTTTAAAGGAGCTAAAGTCACAGTGTGGCTCTTAATTGACACGCTGATTTAACTTTAAAATGTCAGTTAAAATGCACTTGGGAAGACCCTGATCTGAGGGGGGTTACACTGAATATTGTCGAATTACATTCTAAAGATTTTAGATAAGACCATATGAAAGTGCTAAAGATTACAGGTGATTGCAGCTTCTGTGTGCCTTATCAGTTTTAAAAGAACATTTTCCATGTTTCATGTTCTTCTTTTGGTGCAGGGAATACCAAAGTAGTAAAAGACATTCTCCCCTTAAATAACGCATAGTCTAGGTGTGCAAGCAAAGTAATAAATAATATAACAATCAATAATAAATGAAACATAAATCATAGAAGAAGAATCACCAAATTTTTCTGGCAAATATGTGGAAATAACCAATAACTCTGTACAAACAACATGATACTGAAAGATAAATCGAATTTTATTAATTGATTAATGGGACCAAAGTCTAAGCAATAGCTGACTTTGCAGCTTGTCTGATTCAAATAAGAATGGTCAAACCTTTATCAATCTCCTTAGAGCAACATCAGGAAAGGATTTTATGGATCACATTTAGTGCAGATTGTCACAGAATTGTAGGAGATTAGGATTACACACTCTTACAGAATTACAGAGAAAACACCTTATGAATGTTTCATATGACTCTTAAAAACTTCTAAATTTCTCCAATAAGGGCTGGGGATTTAGCTCAGTGGTTCCGCCGCCTGCCCCGCAAAGGCAAGGACCTGAGCTTGATCCCCGGTACCAGGAAAAAAAAAAAGTATAAATTTGTCCAGTAAGCAAACATCTTTATTATTTATTCACATGACAAGCATTCATTGAATACCTACTCCATGCTTGTGTGTGTGTGTGTGTGTGTGTGTGTGCGCGTGCTTGTGTGTGTGCGCGCGCATGCGCACGGTGCGTCCTTGTAACACTATAACAAAGTTGCAAAACTTGGGTGGTTGAAATATCAAACACTCCTGGCTCATGATCTTACAAGGCTGGGAAGTCCAAGACTGAGATGACAGCAGATTCAGTCTTTGTTCCAAGATCCTCTAAGTCCCAGTAACATCACATTAGGAGGTAGGGTTTTGGTACATGGATTTTAGGGGAACATTAGCATTCATTCTTTAACAATTCTCTTACAGATTTTTGACGAAAGGAGAAGAAAACAAGAGACAAAGATCCGAATCTTCATGGATCAGTTTTTTTGTGCAAATATACAATAACCAGGGATAGAATAGATAAGTAAACAGCTAGTGCAGTAGCAGATATATGTGCTATAGAAAAGAAGATAAAATATAGTAATGATGAGGAGTATGAAAATAAGACATTTGGGCTAGGTAGCAATGAATATTGAATATGATATTTAAGATTGGACATACTTAGAAACTAAGGTATGACCAAAAGCTTGCAAGAGACTAAAAAAAATGCCCCAAAAGCTGCTATTCCAGACACAGGGAAGAGCTAAGAGCTCAGAGACCAGTGTGACTAGAGAGAACATTGGGGAATATTAGGAACACAGATGGTTTATTAAAATATATAAACAGGGCTCCCTCACGGGGTTGAAATGTGTATGAAAATGTCTTCTTAACGTATCATTATTATGTATTCTGTGTTCAGAGAGAAGCGTGATTTTTTTTCACAAAAAGAAGAGTATATATTAAAATGTTTTTAAGGGTTGTATACCAAGTATATAACTGTACTGCAAATTCAAACTCTATTTATTCTATTGTGCAACATGATGTATTTAAAAGAGATCAGAGCAGGATAATCACTTCAAACCATGGAAGAATATCCGCTTTTATTCAGGGTGGAATGATATATAAAAATTTGCTTTTTATTGTGGTGCTAGGAGGTGGAACCCAGGTCCTTGTGCATGGTCAGCAAATGCTCTACCCCCGAGCCACATCCCAGGCCCTGGTATATTTTTTAATTTATCTGTGAGCCATTAATACCTTTCAATTATCTTGTGCAGCACATGCTTTGTGGATTCTTCTTTTTCTATGTAAGTGATACCAATTAAGTTTCTGTTTGCAACAAAATGAGTAGTGGTTCACCACGTAGTATATAGGTCTTAAGTTTGATTCACCTGAAAGGCTCTAGCCTTTTTACCTAAAGTCTGTTATGATGCTAGGTTACTACTACTATATAAAAAGCATATCTAATTAAAATTGTTCAATGTCGCTTTCAACATTGCCAATACATTAATGAGAAAAGCAAAAATAATGTAAAAACCTTCATGACTTCTGGTTGTATATGAAATTCTCCATTACTTCCTCAGTAAGAGAAACCCGATATTAGGCAGTGTACATTGCCAGAGTCCCTTGCTGATGTTTCTGTTCATTTAACTATAATTTTACCAATGAAATTTAAGATTTTTTAAAGGAGATGGCCTGTCTTTCTTATCTTTTCCTATAATGCAGAAGGCTCGAGGCCCAGCTGCCACTCATGAAGGTATAGGTTACCCAATGTGAAGAGAATTGCAATTGAAAAAAAATACTATGAATTTTTGAAAAAAAAAACTAAATGAAGTTTTGAAATTTCCGTGCATTAATTCTATAGAGATCTATTCATTCTATTCATCCATTCATTCTAAAACCTTCAGATGGCTTTTATGGAAAGGAATAATATTCTGAACTTATATTTTCCCTCAAAATATCTATGCCTACTTTTACATGATAGGACCTATACATTAAATATAGTCACATTAAAAGTTTAAGTTCATCTAGAATGTATAGTAAACTCTTTTGTACTAACCTGTCAAGTATACAAAACTAATTAAATCAATCAAAAACATAGATTTAGATGTTTGCAGAGAAAAAACTAGAAATAATGGACTCAGGAACACTCTCAAAAAATGTTAGAGAAAAGCCATTAAACAAGCAGAAATTCCTTATATTCTATGCCAGTAGTAGCAAACCTAAGGCATATGTGCCCCAGCAGGCTGCGGATATCATATAAAACTCTAAAAGATTCACTATCACTGCTCTGTACAATGCCAGATTCATAGTTGTCAGCAGTAACAGTCAGCTTTGTTATTGAGAAAAAGCGTGTTAAAATAGGATACCTGCTTTGGGCCCAGTTATTTCCTAGAAATTCTCTGTAGACGTAATTAGAAACACTTCTTTGTGATGATGAATGGATTTATGACATTGTATGAAATGTGACATGGTACAACACAAAGAATTAAGACCACAATTAAGAATACAGATTTATAGATTTCAAGGTAATTAAAATGTCAACATCATCTATTTTATCAAACTCCAAATGAAAGGTGTTTCAATAGCCATCACTGTACAGGTGCAGATTCGAAGTCCTTTTTTTTTTTTTTAGAGGTATCAGAGATCAAATTTAGGACCTTGTGCTTGCCAGGTAGGCTCAGTGCCACTGAGCTAACATCCCTGCCCTCGAAGTCCTTTAACCTATGGAGTTTCACTGGGCTCATTCATGTGGAACAGGGAACACTTATTTGACAAACTGAGTGAGAAAAGAACTTCAATTGCTCCCCTACAGCTTATTTTCCTTTCCCGAGGAGATAAGACAATCACAATTCCTTATGCCTTGCAGGTGAAGTAGGGCTGTGTGAGGAATTGTTACCAATTACTGGTGACTGGAAGGACTGTGCTTCACATAAGAAGCCAAGAATTAACTTATGATGGAAGAAGGTTCCACTTTCTATTCTCGTATTGTGGACATTATACATGATACACGTCCTGAGATACGCACACACAGAATCAACCTCTATGCATCGCTGAGTCACTTCATGGTTGAAAATTGTCCTAGAGAGGAAGCATAAAATGTGTGAGTATGAATGTTTTTATATGAGAACACTGAGGTTTGGGGGTAGTTTTGTGAAGGATCTCAAAATAACTTATAGGTTAAAAATCTTCATACGATGTATCTCTCAAAATAGTAAATATAATTTACTTTCTTTTTAAAGCTTTGTAATTCTATGTAGACTCATACCACAGAAGTCCGAGACAGTAATACACACACTCATACACTCTTGTACAGGCACACACAGTGGCATTTCCAGAGGTTATCCTAAGCAGGGTCTGAAGATTCAGTCAAATATTAATCAGTAATACATGACATATTCTTATAATTCTGGATTAAATTATACAACTTAAGGCTAATTTTTTACTTATTTTTAATTTTATTTGTTTTGTTTTCTTCAATCAGGGTCTTATCATGTAGTTAGGTTTTGAACTCACAATGTAGCCCAGGCTGGCCTGAAACTCATAGCATTCCTCCTGCCTCAGCCTCACAATGCTGGAATAGTAGCTGTGCCCCACCACACCAATTTAGGCTAATTTTTTTCAAAGCTTTTGAAAGAAAATCTCAAATTTCTTTACACTGATTAACATTGTGTGATCCATTGTTAAGGTCTCTGTAGGCACAGGATTAAATCATAGATCAGGAATTGTATTAGTTCGGGCTGCTGCCATAACAAAATATCACACACTGAGTGGTTTGAACAACAGAAGTTCATTCTGTCACACTTCTAAAGGTGAAGTCGAAGGTCAGCATGCATCAGGTTGGCCATTAGTTGCAGAAGGTGCCTTCTCACTGGGCCCTCCTGTGACGTTGTTTCTATGTGCACACTGAAAGAGCAGTATGGTGTCTGCCTATTTTGATAAGGATGCCAGCCCTGTGAGATTCGAGCCATAGTCTTATGATTAATTTCAACTTACTTATCTCTCTCCAGCCCAAATTTCCACAGTGTCAGACTGGCAGTTGGGATTTCTGTACATGAACTTTGAGAGGCCACAATTTCACTCAGAGTGCCAGGATTAAATCAGAGTAAGAGAATTCCCTCCTTCAGGGAGTAAAAGCATATCAAGGGTGATATATCAAAGATGGGTGGGAAATATCTCTCCTAGGCACATAAGTCAAAAACCAATTTTTTTTGTGGTCACTTTCAAGCCAAAGGCCCCTTTAGGATTATGGACAAGTAGGCTGAGGATATCCTCTGACGACAATGTGTGTTCTATCATGTGTATTCTTCATTATTAATCTTCTATTTCTGTCCCTTTAATATCAATGATTTCTTTTTAAATCCACCTAGCACCAAGAACACTGATGAAGTTTTATACCAGAAAGTTCTGAAATATCTTAGTAAAAAATAGTGATAAAATAATTATAATGTATATCGATGTACAAGGTTAACTATTTTTAAATTTATCTATTATGAGTTATACTCGGTTATAAGGTCCAATGTAAGTTAAAGATCTGCAGTGAGATTAACTAATATTTAGAGAACTCAATACTAAAATATCGATATTCAATTACTCTAAATTTGTTTACAAAATCCTTCTTATTACAAAGTTTCCAAGCAAAAGTTAGATATGAACTTACCCTTGGGAGTTAAAATTTAAATATATAACAAAATCAAAATTCTTAAATAGAAATAAAAATCCAAAATAAAATTATATTTTCTTGTAAATTAAACACTAAAAAATTAATGTTTGAAACTGATTTTCTGCAGAATTTTAATCTGGTTGGTCTAAATCAGAAGGATGTTCAGTGTCTAGCAGATTTGTTTCATAGAGCCAAGGCTAACTTTCCACTGAAATAGCTGAAGGGAACCCTGATCCCCAGAAGTCATGTTATTTCAATGCCAAGATGCTTCAATGTCCCATTTCTTAAGAAACTGAAAGTATTAATAGGACATATGGTTCTGTGCTCAAATCCACCAAAGTTACAAGTCAGCCAATGTTAAAAGGAAGCAATTATTTCAAGCTTTCTCAAGATGAGTATCTAAAGGTACTAAAACATGATAGTTAGAGGTGGTTCGTTGTGGTTAAAACAATAACAACAAAAAAGAATTACTAGAGAATATTATCATCTTACATTTCCCAAATGACATCCCACCTCCCCTTTTTTGAAGAGGGTAGTACTTTGAATTTACTCTTACTTGGGAGTTTCCATTGGATATGAAGTTGAGACTACTGTATGTAGTTACTCTGTCCAAATGATAGTATCTAGCAGCTAAGAAACATTTGCCCTTTTACAAAGAAAAAACAGACTCTGGTAGTGAACTTGAAGTCACTTTGTTTTTATATACTTTTAACCTTTTGAATTTCCATTGCTTTTTGTTTTTCTTTTTTAAAAAACCCTGTGCTCTTGGTTTATCATTATATTTGTCTCACTTTTTAAATTTTGATTTATATTTCTCTCCCAAATTAGAATGAGAATTATCAAAACAAAACAAACAAAAGAAGACAAAACAACAGATAATGGCTAGGATGTAGAGAAAAAGGAACTCTTCTTCAGTGACAGTAGGAGTATAAATTACCACAGCCAGTATCTATGGAAAAGAGTATGGAGTTTCTTCAAAAAAACAAAAATGGCATGATGTGATTCATCTGCCACCCTTCTGGGTATATAGCCAAAGGAAAGCAAATCAATACAACAAAGAAATGTCTGCATGACCAAGTTTACTACAATATTATTCATAGTAGCTAAGATCAGCCTAAGTATCCATCAACAGATGAATAAATACAGATAAGATATGTGAACAATAGAATATTTTGCAACTATGGAGAAAAAAAGTCCTGACACCTGTAGAAAAATGGATGCAACCGAAGGACACAATTTTAAGCAATATAATGCAAACACAGGAAGAGAAGTACACATATTCTCACCATGTGTGAAAATAAAACAAAACTAAAGTATCAACCTGAAAGTAGAATAACTATTACTAGAGATTAGGCTAGAAAGTATTTGGAGTATGGGGGAAAATGGAAGAGGGGTGGTCTGATATAATCAGTGTAAGGTGTTACATGAGTACAATGCCTTTTAAATGGCTGCTCCTTTCTCAGTGTCTCAAACATTTATTTATCTAAGTATTTCTTCATCAGTCATTTCTGGGGTTGCAATACTGTCCACTCTTAAGACCGACATTATTGACATACATTTTTCTCCATGAGGTAAACCATTCAATAAATATTTTTGGATTAAACCAAATTAATAGCCAGATTTAGGGAAGCATTTTTATCATCCTATCCTGATCATATTTACTATCCAGCTAGAATCATCCTCAAATATAATATAAGTACCTATGTATAAATTTGAGAACCAGAGTATAGATAACTAAATATTACACACACACACACACACACACACACAGAATACAAAAGGGATGAGTTCCATGGATCAGGCAGATACTGATATATGAAAATACTTAATTCTCTCATATAAAATGGTAATATGTTTGTATATAACTCATCTATATTCTTATATATGCTTTCTGCATCTCTCCATTACTTATACTTGGTGATACAATATAAATATTATCTTCATACATGGTATTTTTTTAAGGAATAATAACAAGAAAAACGTCTGCTCATGTTTAGAAAAGGCACAAGATTTTTCACCCTGGACGTTTTCAAAACATTGTTAGTTAAATTCTTGGATACAAAAACCATTTGTGTATTTATCCACATATAAATCTATATGGAAGAGAGAGAGAAATAGAGAGAATGTATCAGCATTTGTGACTCAATAATTGAATTATGTAATTATTAAAATTGGAATAATTTCTACATTTTTATCAGAAAATACCTACCTGTTTTATTTCTCTGACCAAAACAGAATATCAACTTTTGAATTTTTTACAAGAATATGTCCTCTAAACCTGCTCTATCTCAGTAACTTTAAAAAATCTTATACATGGGGGATTTATAATACTTGGGGAATTGGAAGTGCTGGAAGACTGAGGAAATCTTGGAGAAAATGTAATCAGAGCAAATGAAAAGTGTCAAAAAGGATGCCTACCTGTTCCTCTCATGGTGCTTCCTTCTACGGGATTGCCCAGGAGGGAGGAGCTATAGTATTCTTGGTTTTATTATTTTTTTATTTTTACTTTTTTGGTATTGGAGATCAAACTCGGGACCTTGCACTTGCAAGGCAGGCAGAGGCAGAACCACTAAGCTAAATCCTCAACTTCTTGGTTTCATTTTCATGTGTAGTTTATGAAGGAGAATGGCTGACCAGGGATAAGAAGATATCAGACTGGGAGAAATACAAGAAACATAGTTACAGAAATAAGGTTGTACATTACACATTACTTGACTTTCAATGTCTTTAAGAGACACAAGGAAAAGCTTCAATCATTATCGTTGAATGGGGAGCGTATTTCAATAAAAAATGATATGAGATTCATTTTGTATGCACCCTGTATTTATTGTCTCTAAGGTATAACTTAAGAATATCCCTATTGCATCTTTAATAAAAATAATTATGCATGTCATGAGAAAGGAAGTACTTTTCACCATATCAGCCTGATGACTAGATTCAAATTTTAAGGAACTGAGGGAAAATTAAACATAGGCTACTGGGATTTTAGAAATCAATTATAGTCTGTGGGATATGTCATGACACAGTAATGTGTATACTTCATTCGGCAAGAGACTATGCACTTTAAAACTGAGGGTTCAAGTGGAGAATTAGAATGCTTTTGTCTTATATGAGGTCAGGATATTAGGAAGGCTGAAAACTCATGAGTTCTCAAATTAGAAATGTATATTGACCTGTTCTTATTGATTTTTCTCACTAGTCTAAGGGTTTTCTTTTTGATTGTTTTTATCTGTGTTAAGTGCCCACGACTTTATTCACCAGTCAAATACTACAAGGTAGCCTATTGCTGGACTGGAGATCACCTGAGCCCACATCCCAACAAAGCCCATAGCATTTCTCCTTTCCAGAGGCTGGCAAACATTTTATTTGCTCATGACTGTAACAATCAATTTGATGGGGAGAATGGGGTGTAGTTATTGTCTTGGGAACTTGGAACTGAACCCTGGGAGGAAAAATACTCCAGGGCAATCTGGTACTTTAGTTACCAGCAGGAAAGGGTGTTATTTCAAAGGACAACTGTCCCCTCAAGTGGGAGAAATATGCCACTGGTTCTGGTGTGCATTAGATGAAGACTACATTTTCTTGGGAACTAATTTTGTATAGAGTTTTCAGTTACTAAGGTATACAGGTGGAAGGTAATTACTATTAGCATCTTGAGAAGTTTATAAACAAGGCAATCACAGAAATTGAGGCAAGGAATCTTATCACAGTTACAGTGTGTTGCAGCAGTGCATCCATTTTAACTCCAATAGGGTTGAGTTCTGCAGACTGGAAGTTATTCCAATGGCTATTGTAGATGATGATCTCTCATATACAGAGTGCCAAAAAGTGTGTATACACTTCAGGAGAAGGAAAACTGGTAAAATATTTTAATACTACGTCTAATGAGACATCATGAGATTAGCAAAATTACTTTGGCCTCTACAATTAAAAGAGGTGCTCAAATGGTGGCCATGGGCTTCCAGATATTTATTAGTAAGGTAAACTGCTGCTTGAGTAACCTTGAAACTGCATGCTGTACATGCACTTTCAATTTCTTCTCTAAGGGCCAGCAGTGTAGTGTGTTTTCTGTGATACACAATATCCTCTAGGGTCCCTAATATGAAGAGAACATCATCTGTTGAAAAATATCATATTCTTTTCCTGAAGTGTGTAGACATATTTTTGGCAGATTCCATATGTGAGGCCATCAAGGTAGATCAAAATGGAAGGAATGGAGCCAAAGCATTATTAGAATAATTTAGTTTCCCACGCAGCTGGGAGAAAAAGAGACAGGAAAAAGTACAATGAACAATCCCAGTTTCTCAAGAGGCTGAGGCAGGAGGGTTGCAAGTTCAAAGGCAGTCTGAGAAATATAAAGAGACATTGTCTGGAGAAAAAAACCCAAAATTAATTACAACAAAAATGACTGAGAGTGTTGCTTAACCTTCCCTATGTTCAATATGTACTCCCCCCAAAAAGTAGAATTAAGTGTTACAGAATATATGTATTTTAATTTTCTTCAAGAGGTTTAAATAACTTTTTGCTTCTGGTTTGATTTTTACAAGGGCACTTCTATGTACTTAACATAGAGAAAAGGATGACATATAGCCTGTTTCAACTATAGACGTCTTGAAAATGTTCAGTGTGTCCTTTTAATTAGATGTACAAATATACATTATTGGCTTAATTCATATAACCAGAAAATTATTGACTTCAAAAACACTATTTGGTCCATCCCAGAATTGTTTTTATTGAGATTATATTAGTATATTGTCATGTGCCAGATTTGAGGTATATTTATACCTCTAGGATGCCTATAATTAGTTCTAATTGATGTTCATTTATTGCTATTAAATTTATTTTCATGAATATTTAGGAGACATTTTAAGTGCAGTTGTAGTAATTGCATCTCTTCTTGCAAAAAAGTTTTTGGATTATGAATGATGGGAAGGATTAAGGGTAATCTTCTCCCTTTTTCCATGAAAGATTAGAACATCTAGAGTCATAAGAATGATCTACAATTCTGGCTCCTTACTCCAACCCTCAAAGCCCTAGCTAAAATCATCATTAGCATTTTCATTATTATGAAAATCAGGGAAGCAGAAGCATGATGGTGACAGTATTCATCATATTAGTACCCATTGACTTTTAAAAATGTCTTACTCTGAATCAAGTAATTATAAGAGGCTGAATCTTATAGTTCTCACTTTGTTTACTGATTATGTTACTATATTATTGTTATACCATTATCATTTCATATCGGTATTTTGTAAGTTATACGCAAAGTTCTGAAAAAATAAGAAGGCATTTTATTTTTCTGAAATGCTGACATTTAAAAAGCATCATCCTTAATTATAAGAAACTGAAATTCTTTTACTTTATTATTTTTAATGCTCAATCATAGTTATTGCAATGGTGGATACCAACAGAAAATTCTCTACAACACTGCTTATGTGTTTATTTTAAGTTATAAACTCTTTTAAGAGAAATTTCCTTTTGTTTCCACAGAAACTCTCATGGCTCATTTGTCCAAGTAAAGGACTAGTAAACTTTTGAAAAATGAATATATGTTTTATAGCTTTTTATTTAGGCATGAGTAAAAATTGATGAATGAGAAAGCAAAAAGACACAAAATTAAAACTGTTTTCATAAAGTCCGGGTCCTGACATAAGGAGACAGAAAACCAAACAAAATAAGATTTTCTTCACTTGAGAGCTCAAGAATCCATAGGAAAACGTGTTCATATTAATTTAACTGAAGCTGCAACTTTTCAGCGGAAATAATTTTAGTTTAACATAGTATTCATGCTCTAGTTAACTTCCTCCAGTGGAGTTCTTCTGATGCAAATCTGAAGGTCTGAAATCTGCTCCGCTGCTCACAGCCTCAGAGATCGCAGGACGACATTGCAGACCACTGCAATGTCACTTCTGTCTGTCACCAAAAACATCTCATTTGCTGGTTATGAGGGTCCGCTGACGAGAATGTGCGTGCTCAGCGCCGAGGTCTGCGGCTGCGCTACTGAAGGATTTATGAATTAAATTTGCTCGCTGAGCAGCAGCAAAGGTGACAGCATCTCCAGCTTACAACCATGTTTTTAATTTAGACATGTTATGCATGGCCAGAAACAACAACAGTCACTTCCTTTCTACAAGCCTTATTACTTATAAATCGTGACAGCACGCCAGCTGCATTAATTTGAAGGGAGGAATCAATAACACTACCAAACTGCTGGCTTTTTAAAAATGTACTTCTTATTCCCCGGGGATGGAGAAACAAATAAAATAGTACTTTTTTGTTATTTCACGTAAAAATATATGGTGATAGTGAAGTGTTTGGATGGAAATACCATGAGACATCAACAATCTACTTAGGACTGCTTCAAAATAAAGTGATGATTAAATAGAGCAGTGGAAAAACGAGCAGGTAAAACCAATAACATGCGATGTTCATGCTAATATTTGTTGCAATTATGAACGCGCCCTGTTATAGTCTGTCAAACTTTGTGTGTTTTTAAATTTTCATAATGAAATGCAGGAAATATAGTTTGAAAGAGATAATTATGTGCATATAAAAATATAAGCACACACATATTGTACTCTTGCCTATCATCCTTTGTAAAGTGAAAGAAAATTGATTTAATTGCCAGTGTGCTATCTGTAGGTCCTTAGGTGTCTGGGAATGGGAACTCTACGTACTTGAGTAATGCTCTGACTTTTTTTTATTGAAAAACAACTCTACTCATCATAGGTAAGCTTAAGGCTGTTGAGCGTAACACATCAATTTATTTTAATAATCCTCCAAGTTGGTAACTATATGTCTTTCTAATATATTACATTCTAGGCCACTCAAAAACCATTAAATATAAAACTTCCTTTTGAATTAAATGTTTACCAAAAGTCAGTAGCAACCATACACTGCCTTATATTTTGCTCTTCCATTTTCACTCTCTTGTGATGATATACATGAGTCATAATTAAGGAATATCATCAGGGCAAGGGATGTGTCTCAGTGACACAATGCTTGTGGAAATGTACATGGAAAGTCCAGAGTTCAATCTCTAGTATTCTATAAAATAATTTTCAAAAGCAATAGTAACAAAATCAAAAAGGAATATCAGTGTAGGGTTTTCGGAGAATTCTAGTTAGTATAACGTATTAGAAAGTAAGAATTAAATATCTGTGGACAGTTTGAGGTTCTATTACCAGGTTATATATGAAAGCTAGTAAACGGTATTTTGTTTAGGGCTAGGGAGAGTGACTAATAATGTTCTAGAAGCTCATAACTCTACAACCACATGATTCAAGCAAGCTTGCTGCTTTTATTGACATAAAATAGTGATTTGGTATAAAAATTACACCACGTCTTTCAAGAATATGGTGAAGTTTGCAGAAGTTGAGGCTGCCTCAGAGTGTAGCAGTGAAGGATGAAGACCCTGTGGTCAGGAGGCCTGACCTCAGCATGCCTTCCTTTGAGGCTCTGGTAGGCATTCACAGGAAAGACCTACGATGGCTTTTCATCTACAATTTTGAGATAACAGCATTTTTTTCATTGTGTAGGCTGACTGTGAAATATCAAAGAAAATTGTTCATGCTAATACATTCTATAATGCCTAACAAATAGCAAGTAATCAACCAATGGTGATTGTTTTAAAATAAATAGCAATAAATGATGATTATTATTAACATTTTCCATAATTAACAAAAGTGTATATTGAAAATAAAATGTTTTCTTTAAATGTAAGCACTATAAATATATAGAAGTTCTCATATAATAACATGATATAAAACCAGGCTACTTAATAAAATGTGTATTTTCATAGTTGCAGAAACCCTAGAAAATCTAGTGGATTTGTATAAAGAGCCCTTTTAAAAATAATGGTATAAGGATTTACACATGTCATTCTCCTGGGAGGTAGATCTAAAAATTATTGATTGAAACAACACCAGTGGCTATATTTATTTTAATAATATAGCCCTTTGGTTAGGCACTATACCACTTGTGCTAAAAAAGATGCTATTACTTTTATAGAAGAATCATAACAGCAAAAGTACTATACCTTTTATTTGTATAGAAATACAAATGCATTTTTAAAAATCATGAAAATTTTCATTACAATTACAAATATCTACTACTGCAAATGGGGTTAAAATAAGGGCACTGTAAATATTGTGTGGCTTGGCATTCAATTTATTAACAAGGAGAATATATATCTTCTCAAGTGTTTCAAATGGTTTGCAAGAGTATGTTCATATGTAGTAATAATAGACACTCAAATGCACTAGAATTTCATAAAATATGAATTGCTATGGCGCCAAATTTGATAGCATATTTATACACATTGGATTATTTCCTGAGTATTTTTTAATGATTAATGATATGTCATTGTGTCATGAGCTAGAATTAAGTAAATGCCAAGCAAATATGTTCAAACACAAATATATGTCCTATACTGCATGTTTTTGAAAGTTGCTTCATGTTAGATATAGAAAATTGTAGCATTTGTAAATTTTGGAATGAAAATATTCTAAAAGGAGTAGAAAATACACTAACAAATGTTTTCCCCTCATTATTAGAATCCATATGAATTCTGTTCCATTAATAGAATTCTCATTTTATATGAATTTCATATTCTTTATTAATTCTAATTTACATGAATTCTTTATTATATCTTCCATATAATAATGGAAGTATGAATACTGAAAGTCGATATCTGGAGGAATTGAGCAATATTGTAAAATCAGTTGAGAAAACAATATATAGAATATTGTTTGAAGGACATTTTGAAAGAAATGCTTGCTCTTCTGAAGAATTCTGATATTGCTAGTCAGTGATTCTTCAATTATTTTGGCGTTAATTCTTGACTCGTATCACATGCACACATTGAAAGATTATTTATGCTTGGTTTTATGGCCTCCCTCCAGAAATGTACATGAGAAAAAAGATTAAATGCAACCTTCATTACTGGTTTTAGGGGATTTTCCTTCTTGAAATATCCACTGCCCCTGTCCTTTCAAAATTTGGTCACAGGACAGTGTGATATTGTGATGAATTTTGAGATTGTAGAATATATTCTATATCTATCTATCTATCTATCCTATATTTTCTATAAAGTTAAATATATAGCATTTTCACATTTAAGAACCAGGATATTTAAAATAGGAGAACTATATTTTGAAACTGCATCCTTATTCCTAAAGGAGATTAAACTGGAGTGTTTTTCTGTCAGATTAATCTTATTAAATAGTTTTATATAGTTCTATAAGCTTAATAAATAGCATGAAAGGCATTTTACCATTTTCTTCTGTACACTGGAATTGTACATAATAATATAATGTTTACATATTATGCATATCATTATATGTATATATGGTAACTCCAGCCTCTGAAGGTCTTTAGCTCTGATGATAATTTCAGATTAATGGTTCACTTTAAAATATTTTCTAGTGCATACTGGTCTGTCCTTTCACATGCTCTAGATGATTTTCCATTTCATTTCTACCTCTGTGTATATGTATATTTATGTATTTCATATTTATATACATATAATACACATTATAGTTACATATATTCTTTTTCATTTTTAAGTTGAGACAGTGTCTTTGTATGCAGAGCCTGCTGGTGCCAAAGTCACAATCTTTTTTTCTCTGCCTCCTTAGTGTTGGGGTG
The DNA here is from genome assembly GCF_053883595.1 of Heterocephalus glaber. Taxonomy (NCBI): domain Eukaryota; kingdom Metazoa; phylum Chordata; class Mammalia; order Rodentia; family Bathyergidae; genus Heterocephalus; species Heterocephalus glaber. The sequence continues at coordinate 10,073,686 of NW_028258333.1, forward strand.
AAAGGTATGTACAACCATGCCTAGCTCCTCTATATGTTTAAAATTTTTACATAAAGTACGACATGATATTTCTTAGTATCTTTTAAAGATCGATGTAACTGTGATTATTAGCCATCTTGTTCCTTTATTCATGTATCACAGAGTTCTTTTTATTGGAAAATAATTAAATATTATCTTTAGTTTATTAAATTTAGTATTTTTGTTTTGCTTTATTTATTTTTCCTACATTCATTTCAGCTTTTCTTTGTGTGCAGATTGCTCTGGATTTATTTAATTATTTTTCCTTAAAATTATTTTAATTTTCATGGCAATAGCTTGTTTTCATTTAATTATATTTTTCTTCAATTCAGAAAATTATTTTATAACATTACTTCTCAAGACATATAAAATATCAACATATATATATATATATATTTATAATATATAATCCCCAGGGATAATTCTAGGTAGTCATGGGGAAATTCAAAAACTTCCAATCAATAATAAACCAGAGAATTAGGAAATAGGAAAGACTTACTTAATCAAATATCAAGGGTTAAATTTATAGATATTAACCTAATATAAAATTGATTAAGAACAGACAAATACACCAATATAATAGAACAAAGATTCTAGAAATGGATGTACCCATAATGTAACCATCTATAAACAAACCAGAAGGATAGTATTTGAAAGTAGTAAAAAACTATGTTTTGTTTAAATACATCATTTTTGGTAACTGTCTATGTTTAAGGAAAAAAAGAGGAAACAAATTTACCATACCTAAAATATACCTGTGAATTCACACACAAATTGTGTCAAGTATTCCAAAGGGAAAAATAGGCTTTTAGAAAAATATTAATATGAAAGAGTATACATGTCACTTTGCTACGGAAATATTTCACAGTACAGTATACAGAAAATTATGCATTGGGCTTCATTGTAAATAAAAAATGAAGTGGTTCAGAAGACACAGACCAACAGGACTAGGTGTTTCAGGGAATCCGTACTCTGCAGGCCAAAGGCATGAACAGGCATTTGATGAAGACAGCTATTTAGATGGAAAACTTAAAAAGCTTTGATTGTGCCCTTCCTCTAACGTTAGACTTCACACTTTATCCTCCCTACCCCACTTGCAAAATCTATATTGCTGGTATCCACACCAGGTACTAAATGGTTATGCACATTTCTCTTGCATGGATTTATAGCAACCTCTGCCTAAGTGAAAGCATTTAAGCTCACCCCTTATTATGGTTATATGCAGAATTCACCTCTCTTCCAGGGATGACCTTGAGAATATTTTGCATGTGGTCACATTTTTAATAAGTGAGTTAAAGTCATTAATAGGGGCCCAAGTTTTCCCAGTTCACTATACCATCAGTAGAACAGTTAAGGTTTGAATGATCAGCCAGAATGAGTATTGGAGCAGATGTAGAGCTACTGGAAACTTTGTATACAGCTGGAGGTAGGGGAAATTTGTAAAGCAATTTGGAAAACAGTACAGCACGTACCAATAAGTTTACACATGATCAGGGATTCACACTACCATGTACATACCCAACATAAATAAAAAGCAATGTTCACTACAATTTCTTCCCAATACCCCAATACTGATTAAATCCTAGATATTTCTCAAGAGTAGAAGACATTATAAATTGTGGCATTTTCAAGAGTGGAATGCTATTTAACAAATTTTTTAAAAAGACAACTAAATGGAAGGCATGAATGAATATCTCACAAATAACACTTGTTAAAAAGGTAGATACTTAAAATCAATACATAAGCTCAAAGATAGGCAAAAATAAGTTTTAGTCTTCACTATTATGAATATCAAGGCAGGGAAACAACAGAAGGATTATGGTAATTTAGGGCAGGAAAACAAGGCACCGGAATGAAACTGCTGTGTCTTGAAAAATATTTATCTTAGGATGAATCAGACCTGGATGTGGATTGCGTGGGCATTTTTTTTTTTTTTTTGGTACCCGGGATCGAACTCGGGTCCTTGAGCTTGTGCAGCAGGCAGCAAAACCACTGAGCTAAATCCCTGGCCTCTTCACAGGTATCATTTTGAAACTCCTTAATCAGATCCACATGTATGTTCTCTCCACAACACCATACGTGTGCTCTTCACATAATAAAATTTTCTCAGTGTAAACTGTTTTGTATGTTTTAAAGAATTATTTTTTTAAGTAGAATTTAGACACTAGATCTTGTAAGGATTATCTGTCTTTATAATTTTGAAAGTATTTAGGTTAGCCAAGAATTCAGTATTTTTTGGTCCATATATTTAGATTTATCTTTAGGTCAGGAGATTTTTTTTTCCTCCCTTTGGTGTGTGTGCTGGAGGTAAAACCTGTTCCATTTTTACAAGCATATTTGTTCCAACTGCTCCAATTCCTTAAGGGTATAAGATATTCACTTTTAGGTCCTCAAGTTTAATCTTTTTTTTTTTTTTTTTTTTTTTTTTTTTCTGGTACCAGGGAATCGAACTTTGGTCCTTGTGCTTGAGAGGCAGGTGGTGGAATCACTGAGGTAAATCCCCGGGCCTTTCAAGTTTAATCTTCATTCATCATTTTAAAACTATATGTTTCTCTACCTTCATTTCTAGAATTGTTTTCTCTTTACATAATTGATTGCGTTTGCCACTTTGAAAATTATATTTTTCCTACTATATTATATTGATTTTCATGCATGTTCACCTTTAACTTACCTTCTTGCCTGTCTTTGTTTACTCAGTCAGCAGCACATCCTTTTAGTCTTTATTCATTTAATATATATGTTCTCAAATTTTATTAGTACATTATTTAAACCAACTCTTTTCACATGTGAATGTGTTAACTGGGGAACATTTTTTTCTTGCAAAAGAATGGTTTCTGTGTTAGTCTGTTTTTACTTCTATAGATGTATCTTCTTTGCTATCATTTGACACTATATTATTTTTTTATTCCTCTCAATATATAAAACATATATATATAAAAGTTTAGGGTATTTGTGTACACAATCACTTAAACATACTTATGAATATATATGTGCACACATATATTCATGTGTACATTTACTTTGTGTGTTTCTAGACATGAGTATATATGTATATATACATATAAGTGTTCTTATTGTTGAGCAACAAAAACGTGTAATTTAAAAGCTGGTACTGACTAATTGACTACCATTGACTAATCAAAGCCTAGCTGGAGACACAAGATGCACAGTTTAAAGTTTGTTAACACACTGGTGGTGATTAGTACAATTCTTTCTACATATTTTAAGTTGGCATCTTATATTTTGTTTAACCAGCTACACAGAATGACTTGCCTACCAGATACAAAAGGCCCAACTGGAAACTTTTGTGCAGCTAATCTTGAAAGCACACTTCTCCCATAGGTTTTGATTTTTCAGACTCCAAGCATAAAGTGTGTCATACGTGACTAAGAAAGCTCTCTGGAGAGCCAGTCTTGAATATTTCTTGGGGCCTCAGTATTTGCCTGTGCTGTCTTTTTCCATCACACCCTTCAGCATGACCAGTATGAGTACTCCATGCACGATCTGGTTTGTCCTTTCAATTGCAGGATCTGTGTGATTAATTGATACAATTCTCAATAATTTTGAGATTGTAAAACAGCTATTTTGAAGTAGAAAAAATGCAGTGTGTAACTCCTCAAATCATATTTATGCTTCAGATGGCTATTTTCCAAACACTATTCAAAATAAAATGCAGAGTAAATCTGTTATATTCTTTCTTTATTCCGTGATGATTCACAGGTTGGTTGTCTCTGAAGCAGGTACTCACCATGCCCCACGGCCTGTCAGCTCAAGGCCTTCCACCAGCTGGATGAAACTACCCCTCACTTCTGTCCAGACCACAGTTCTGCCTTATCTACTCTTTATATTTCTTTCTTGTAAATTCAGTATTTTACTTTTTCAAGTGAAGAGTTGTTGCCACATTGAAAATATTTTAGTCCCCATGAGATTGAGATTCAGAGATAAATTTTCTCTTCCTTCATTTCTTCATAAGCAGTCACAGATTGCAATTTACTGGATCTAGCATTAACACTTAATTTCAGTAAAGTATCCTTGTGTTTTCTTTCCCCTTCCTTTGATCCATTCTCTATGTATCTCATTCCTGCAAGCTGAAATTGGCTTCCTTGAAGAATAATTAGCTCCAAAGCCCTCTGCCTCAGGATTCACTTTATAAAGGATCTAAGTTAAAACAATTACCAACATTAGAGCAGTAAAGTTAAACTCTTTAAACCTAGAAGGATGGGAATTTTATGAAATAGTGAACTACTGGAGTCATTATAATGAGATACTCTTTGGGTATTTAATCCTTGTCACTATCATTTCCTGGCGTTAATCTTCGCATTCAGAAGCACTAAATTGATTTTATTAAAATCTTCCATTGCTTTTGTAGTCACTGCAAATATTGAGCAAGCTCAATATTGGGCATTTAAGCAGTGATTTTAGCAGATCAGAATGACTTTGTTATATTTCCAGTGAAATATATTAAATTCACATTCAATGGTGAAAGGTGTCTCCTGTAATAAGAGTTTGTAGCAACATTTAATAATGTTATATCATATAAATTATTTTGTTAAATAGTGATACTTTAGCATAAACAAAAATGGAAAAATTAGCACATACATATTTGCAAAGTAAAAAATATATATATTTTTACAAGGGTTAACATTATAATCTTTTAATGCAGAGCCAGTCTATAGTGAAAAGTTCTGAAAATTCCTTAGTACTTTAAAGCAATAGTTAGTTACATAGATTGATGTAGTATTATGATCTAAAAATCAGTTACAACATTTTTAAACTAAAATTATTTTGGCCAAGTAGAGATATTTAAACATGTCATGTATAACTATGATTTTCATTTGAATTGCATGTGAAATGGTAAGATTGTCAGTTGCAAAAAATCATCATCCCTCTCATACATTATTTGAAGCATTTTTGGCTTGGCATTATTGGGTGTATTTTATTATCCTTTGGATGTCTAATGAACTTTGATAGGAAAACAGGTCATTCTGCTATTGCGATTAAATCAATCTTGAAAGGTCTTTCTTAAAAGACTTTTCACTCAGCCCATTGCAAATCTGATAGAGTTATAAACAAGAGATTTTACATAATATCCATCTATCTCACCTGATAATCATCTATAAAAAACCAAATATTTAGGAATGTGATCTTTAGCTTTGTGTCAGGCAACATCAATATTCAAAGAATCTATGGTAAATTTATATTTATTTGGATTAATTTTATTAAATTTTGACTCTACAGTATTAAAGGGCAGATATCTTTCAGAGGTAGGACAATCACAGATCTAAAGTGTCAGTTTCTCTAAAAATATATATATATATAATTTTAATAATATTTCAAAAGTTTGATGAAAACTTTTGCTGTAAATAAAATTCAATTTCTTTAATTGCATACTAAAATGCTTTTTTAAACAACTGTAAATTAAGAAAATACTCATTTTCATCATCCCATAGGTATTTTCTAAAATTCTGATTTTAGGCAAACTGCCTAACATTTTAGTTGATTTCATTAACTAATGATCAAATAATTTCAAATAACATCATTACATCTTTAAAATAATGTGTCCTTATATCTACATTTCTCCTCCTTCTATAAGTATATAGAATACTCACATATATAAACACACATGTATAAACATATATGTAATATCTTTTTTTTTCTTGAATTCTTTTATTGGTACCTTTTAGGTATACAATACATTTACATTTATCATTGGGTGTTTGTACCTGTACATGATGTATCTTGGGTCTTATTTTTTCTCCATTCCCTGTGCTCCCTTCACCCCCTCCACCCTTCCCTATTTACAGAGATTTTGTTTCCATTTTTTCCTTTTCTCATATTTTTTCCTTTCTCTTCTTTCTTTTCCTCTTCCCCTCCCACATTCCCTACCCCTTTGAAGCTTTTCTTTCTATTTCAAATTATTACTTATTCATTTTAATCATTTTAATCCTTATTTACACTTTCAGTTTCTCACACTAGAGAAACTATTCGGTATTTACACATTTGTGTCCTATTTATTTCACTTAAGAGTATGGCCTCAATATGCATCCATTTAGCTATAAATGTCTCTAGTTTCTTATTCTTTATGGCTGAGTAGTACTCCATTTTATAAAAAAAAACACATCTTCTTTATCTAGTTTCCAATTGATGGGCACTTGGGCTGTTTCCCAACTTTAGCTATTGTAGACTGTGCTGCTATGAACGTGGGTGCACATATATCACTGTGGTATGATTCTTTTAATTCTTTTGGAAAGATACCCAGCAGGGGAATAGCTGGGTCAAATGGAACCTCTGGTTCTAGTTCTTTGAGGTATCTCCATATTGATTTTCACTGTGGTTGCACCAGTCTGCATTCCCACCAACAATGGAGAAGGGTTTCTTTCTCCCCACATCCCCACCAGCATTTGTTAAAAAAGAAATTAGACAGTTTCTACAGGTAAATGATATGCCAGTACAACATACAGGAACCTATGGGACACAATGAAAGCAATTCTACCAGGAAATTCAGAGCAGTAAATGTCCATATTAGGAAAACAGAGAACTCAAATAAACAACCTAATGCAGAACCTCAAGCTCCTAGAAAAAAAAGAGCATAACAAACCCAAAGCTCATACAAGAGAGGAAATTATAAAGATCAGAGCAGAAATCAATGCAATGAAGACTAAGAGAATGATACAAAAAAATCAATGAATCTAAGATTTGGTTTTTCAAAAGAATAAATAAAATTGATAAAACTTTAGCCAACCTTATCAGAAAAAGGGAAAAAAAGGGTCAAATCCATGCAATTAAGAATGAAAAAGGTGAAGTCACAACAGATCCAGCAGAAATCCAGAGGATCATCAATACCTACTTTGAGAACCTGTTCTGTAATAAAATGGAAAACACAGAAGAAATGGACAAATTCCTAGAAACATATGAATTGCCAAATTTAAATGAAGAAAATACAGAAATTCTTAACACCCCAATTACAACAAGTGTAATACCTTTTTTGATCTTTCTACAGATTGTTATCAGTTTTTATCCCAATTACCAGCCTACAGTGTTTTCTTCAATTATTTTGTACCATCTAATAAAATCAGTCCACCTCTGCAACGTAGCTGGAAGTTTTTACATAGTCTGATTACACTGAAATTATTTTCATGGCAATATCTGAGAACCTTTTAGTAGGCTAAGTCTAATAAATCTTTAACATTTTGTAAGTCTCCTCTGAGAGAAAAAAATTCTGAATACTTTCTGCCATCCTCATCCTGAATTACATGGTAATTTTTCTGGCTTCCATGATATCTTGTGTCTATTTTTATGCTTTGCAGTTTTTTACTTTTCCTCATATTTGTTCTGACTTTTATTAGCCCAATGTCTTGAAAATCCAAATACTCTGTTGAAATACCATATAAGTGAAGAGATATCTGACTAGCTTTGTTTTAAAGTATGTACTAAATACATTAGATCTCAAGATAATAACAATTGCAAATATCTTGCATCAACTTTAACATATCACAAGAAATTACAAGTGGAATTTTATTTTATTGTGTGGCACACAGTCTCCCACAACAATCTAAATAAAAGGCATTTTTCAATGTAAATGAAATTACATTCAAATTATAAGTTTGTGTATTATGTGTATACTATTGCAAAATTACATTTTTGACAATGCTAATGGAAGAACTGACCAGAAGTTAACATTTACCATTGCTTTGAATTTTACCAGTATGTCATCTGATCTAGAATTAATGATTTTGATTGGATAAGTTTTCATTTAAATTATCAGAAGTCAGATTGTAAATATATCTTATCCTTTATTTCACTTTATTGTAAATAACTGAAAGTATTTGCTTTCCAGTAACATCATGTAAAATGTCAACTTTAATTTATTGTATTTTTATTAGGTTAATTAGCTTTTAAATCATGCCATTCCTGTAAAAAGAGCACATTTCTACACTTTTGCATGACTGATATATTTGCCTTCTGTAGTGCTTTCTCTTCCTGAAATAGTGTGTGCTGTCATCCTGCTTAAATTTATAACAACCTCACATCACACCTTGAACTTATATTTTCCAAAATACTTAGAGGTCTTGAGTAGTGTAATGTGACCATTTCAATATATGTGCAGCGATCCAACTTCAATAACAGTGATATATTCTCATCACAGAGGATGTGCAAGTGGTTCATGACATATACATTAAACACGATTAGTTGCCACGAATGGAAAAATAAATTCAGCAATGGAAAGAATTCAGTCTCATTAGCATTATAGCTGTATTGAAACCAAAGTTTTTAGCAGAGTCTTTAGCATTTATTTTGTTGCTAGAATGTTATGGTAGTTTTTCAGCATCTACAAGACCAGGATTTAGATTACACAAATTATGATTCAAATTAGGGTTGCTACATTTCCCTTTATTCAATAACAGTTAGTGATCTAGCATGTATATATCTCATTTAATATTTGTGATATACCAACAAGCATTTGTTTATCTGAAGCTCAGTTTTAACTGCGTTTCTTTTATTTAGTCCAGCAACATGAATCATAGAATTTTGTTAAAATATTTGTATGGTAATATTTTGGCTGGCTTTATTTTGCTCTAAATTTGTAGGAAATACACTGTATTTAAGTATACATGTATGCACCAATATAGCTACCTTTCTTATTTATATCTATACTTTTCTGTCTATACATATTTAAAAAATTTGTTTATATAGGCAAATGTGAAACATACATTTCTCGCATGACCAAGGAGTATTGTTAAAAAAGAACATATAAAAATTATGTGGAAATGATTTATAATAACAAATAAAGTATAATAACAAATAATGGATATTACAATAGAAAAAAATGTACCTTAAAAGTAAGAATATGCTTCTTTGAAGATGTAATAATCACAATGACAAAAGATGAAGGGACTATTTGCTAAGAAAAGAGGGACAATGAAGAATAGTCTAGAATGAAGACAATCACATGACAATATCACAGAGCAGATAATGTGACTTTTAAAGAAACAGAAAAAGGGTTGGCATAATCAGAATGCAAATGCAGGAGTGGAGTGTGGAAATGAAGATAAATGATCATGCAAGATGACTTTGCAAAGGCATTGTGATGATCAGTGATATTGCAAATCTAAATAATGAATAATTATTGCTCATTTTAATGGAAATAATTATATTTACACTTGAAAAAGATCAATATGTATTTTTACTCAAACTTTCTAATTATCCTGTTGAATAAACAGGGGCATTTTTATTCTTTTTACTGCCCTTTTCCTTCTGTGAAAATTGATATGGCTATTTCTTGTTAGTTTATTTTGTAAATATATACTAAAAAGTAAAAAATGCTTTGAATATCACAAATAGCATTACTGGGTAATTTATATAAAAGTTCAAACTCATTTGGATATGTGAATTTGTTAATGTATTGCTTATAAGATCACAGAGTTAAAATAAAATGTCATAGGCATGAGATTATTTCATCTTGTTAAAGTAGCTTCTATGCCTTAGTAAATTGCACGTATGAAGATAGTTGCATTATTTTTGCCATTAATATTATTTACATATTGTCATGTATTTTGTAGTTAAATCAATATTGGTATTCAAACTTATTGATTGGTTGTTGGTATATGTTTTTCAAATCTCCACCAATACAATGAGTTAGACGTGCTATAAATTCTCATACTTCTTTTTTTTTTTTTTTTTTTTTTTTTGGTACTGTGGATCAAACTAGGATCCTTGTGCTTGCTCAGCAGGCGGGAAATGACTGAGCTAAATCCCCGGCCCAGTACTTCTTTTTAATCATTGTTATTTTTACATTATTCTGTTAGACACGAACTTTGTCCTTAATAATGACTTCTGTTTCAAGACTTACATTGTTAACTTAATTACGAAGTAAGGATAGTTACAAAATGGAAAGTCACTTCTGGAAACTTAATTATTTCATATAGTAGAAAGGAAGCAAATCATTTACTAAGTCAAGTGTTATCCATTAGATACCAAATGTCCTCCCAGAGTCTCATGGGTATGGAAGATAATTAGATTATGGGGTGCTATACTTATCAGTGGATGTATTAATCAGATGAAGCAGTGGATTAATCAGAACTGATGAGTTCATCACCGAATGTGCTCTTGGGAGCTGGGGGCCTGGTCTAAAGAAGTAAATCCCTGGGGAGTGACCTGAAGTGGTATTTTCCTGTCCCCAGACCCTTTTTTTCTCTCTGTGGGCTTTCTGGCTGCCACTCATCGAAGAGTCTCCTCTCACCATGCTCCTCAACCATGCTATTTCCACCTTGGAGCCATCCAACCATGGAGTGAATCCTCTGAAAACCATGAGGCAAGATAAACATGTTCTCCTGTAAGTTGCAGGTGTTAAATATTGTGTTTCCCTAATAGGAAAGTAGATACTACTAGTAGCAAATTTGTTGGTGGAGTGAAAAACCCAAGAACTAGTGAAATGATATTGACAAGAAAAACAGGCTCAAATAAAGTAGGAAGGTTTGCTAATTATAATATGTTGCCCAAAAATCATAGGTATTCTCAGCTTACAAATATATCCACATTTAGTAAAGCTATACTATCCCAACTGTATCCAGCTCTAAGGACAATTTGCTAGAAAAATAGTAAAATTCATATGTCTAATTTCTAAAGGAGATAGTTACTATTTTTGAAACATCCATGATAAAAATCAAGAAAAATTTAGAAAAATATTATTAATACTAGTTGTTATTTTAAAAGTCTTTCATTAATTTAAGAGTTACTTTACCATTAATAAATCATGGAATTTTCATATTAAATTTACAAAAATTGACTTTAATCGAGTCACTGGCAAATATATACCTGTCCCTTTGTGCCCAATATTACCTATAGCAAACAGGAAGAAAGAAAAGGAATGGAAACAGAATGAAGGAAAGTCTTATTATTTTCTTGAGAAAAAGTGGTAGTTTCCAGTGTGGGCTATTCTTATATGGTCAGTTATTGTCCTTGTAAAATAAACTCAGGGAGCTACTTATTCTCTGGATATCTATATACCATGCATGAATATCCCCTCTTCATGCTTCCAGATGATCCTAAAGTTTTCAGGCACCTTCAGATGAGGAGATTTAGGATTGTATTTAATTATTTATTTGTGAAATTTTATGTGCCATTTACTCTCTTCCTAATTACTGTCTATGTGTTTTCTTCAATAACTTTGCGATTGATTACATATCTATAGATAGATAAGATATTTGTATGGAATAAAATCAGCATAGAATTTAGAATACCTGGGTTCTTCAGAGATTTAAACAATTTGGCCAGGAAAAACTCAAGAAATTTGACTTATTCATACATTTTTTTCCATGGATTCCACAGTTTTTTTTTTTTTTTTTTTAACCTGGTTCTCTTATTCTGTCTTCCCTTTTGACATACAAATTAAGATAGACATACAAATGAAAATTAAATGAATCATTGTGTTTTCTTGCAAAAGAAGTCTAAGCTTAATCATATTTCTTTAAGTCTTGGGAAATTGCTAAGAGTTTCAGTGGGTGCCACAGCATAAAGATGAAGTAATATGCCCTTAGGCCTTTATCATTCCTTCAGTGCTGCTTTTCAGATCCATCATTGCTATAGTAATCTTCACTTTTACGACTTCCAGTCACTACACAACTCTGTGGCAATCTGCGCACAGTTTTCATTCCATTGTGCTACTGGTTGGCTCTCATCTCTCATAAATCAATTTCCCAGCCCCTGCTTCTTAGTAGAACTTGGTGGTCTTCAGATATTCTCCTTACCTTCACAACTCCTGACCAGATATGCTCTGTATCTCCTTCACCATAACTTATATTTGGCTCTAAAATGAGTAAGTTTAAGAACGTTTGACAAAGGAGTAGAAGCCGATGGGAGCGGAGCTGTCTTAAAATGTTTTAAGAAAACTTGATTGTCATCTGTTCAGCATAAGTTTCCTATTGTAAACAGGTAGCAGAAGAGTAAGACACATAGAAGTCAGGTGGGGAAAAATTGAGGAACATGTTGAGCCACTTGTCAAACTTCTCCTACCTCTCTGTTTCTTCTGCAAGAGCCAGGAATTTTTTTCAGCCCATTTACACTTACCAGCAAAAAGTGTAGGAACAAGTGTGTCCTCCATTAAATATTTAGTGAGTATTAATTTATCCATAGCTCATTATGTAGGTTCAACTGTATTCTTAAAAGATAAACCAAACTCACAACTTTCATTTGATGCACTTCAAAAATTCTTTTAATACAATTTGAGAATTCCACTTCTTTCCAAAGTCCACATAAAACTTTCACACAGACCTTTACAGTAGCTTTATTTATCATTACCAAAATTTAAAATTGACTAATATGTATTTAACTAGATAAATATTTAAACAAATTGTAATATATTATGATTAATAAACATTATTCAGCAATAAAAATATTTGTCAAGTTACAAATGATGTGGAAGAATCTAAATTTATAATACTCAATGGAAAAAGGCAGTTCATAAAGGCATATACTTAGTATTCCTGCAATAGAAAATTCTAGCAAAGATAAATTATAGAGACAGTATGATAAAATCCTTCTAGGATGAAGAAAGGATGAATACTTAGAGGACTGAGTGTTCTTGGCTGTGCACCTACTCAGCATGACGTTAGCGTGGCACGTACATCTGTTATCCACATCTATGGGCTGTGGACAAGGGTGCCAAGTGTGAACTATAAACGTGAATTACTGAGTGAGGCTGATAATACTATGCCAATGTGGAATTAGAAATTGTTAAAATAATAGTATTCTGATGGAAGATCCTGACAACGAAAGTAACTTATAGGACGAGAGCATGAAGTATATAGGAAAACTACGGCTTTACTTAGTTATGTTGTGAGCTTCAAACAGTTACAAAAGTAAAATTTTTATGAAAGAAAAAACAGAGAGAGAGAGACAGACAGACAGACAGGGAGAAAGGGAGAGAGAGAGGCAGACAGACTGCACTTCCCCCAGGATGAGACACACAAGTTGGCCAGGAGTTAGTTCACAATCACAGATACTATCAATTGAGGGTTTAAAGATTTGAGAAATAACATACCTAGATATCATTCACAAATGTAGAATTTGAAAAAATACAAAGGAAATTTTTTATTATTTTTGTTTGCTTGTTTGTTTAAAAAAAGTAAAAACGTAGAGTTATTCTGGCCAGGTTTGGTGCTGCAGGTCTTTAGTACCAGCTACTCATATAATCGTTGATATAATCTTGGAGAAAATATTTAGCTTATATGAATACAGAGGATTTATTCATTAAACATACAACATCGATAAGTTGAAAAATCAAGCATGGTATTTTTTATATCTTGTCCGTAGTTTATGCTACATAAGATCATTTGGTTAAGAACTCTAAGAACACACATTTTCCTCTGCATTTCTCAGGCTCAGTTAGTCTATATCCCTTGATAACAGGTTAACTGAATATCACTGGTTAGAAACTGAGGCCTCTTGAGGGTTGCCAAAGTTCAATGGTTACTAAATTATAATTAGATTAAAGAAATAATTTCTTGTATTCTATTGTTTGACAAGGTAACTATAGATAATAATAATATACTGTACTTAACAAAAGATAAAAGAGATTTTTTAACGTATCCACCACAAAGAAATATAAATATTGGAGGAGATAGATATATTTCCTCTGATTCGAAGATTATACAATGTGTACATGTATGCAGACATCACATAATATCATATTTTAGTAATACATAAATAAGATACACTTTCATTAAAACAATTATAATTACAATCTTGTGTTTTTCCTAATAGTTAATTTTCATTATTTAAATAATATCAATGACCAGACTTGAGGAATAATTTTCTGTAGTTCTGTGCCTGTGTGACTATGGATAACAAATCTCAATAATTCTCAGTGTGTTTCATAATTTTTAAATCTAAATATGTCCAAAAATCCAGCATCAAATGCTGAAAAAGAGAATGATTATGACATATAGAATTAAATAAATTTTAATATCATAAAATTAGTGTCATCTCAAAAACAATTGAGAAATATCTAGAATGTTCTATATTAACTCTGAGATATGATAAATTTGAGACATGTCTCTCATGTTGAGAACAACAAATAGATAAGAAAATTATATTTTTTCAATATCAAAATGGCTCACTGTAAATACTTTCTTCACTCAATTAGTATAACTGCCAATGAGCTGCATTTAATTAATGAGAGCAACTATTGCATTTGATTTGCATGTCATTACCACATTAGAATTGGTAATGTTCCTGGTTTTAGGTAGTCATTTTTCTTAGATGATAAATTCTCTGATGACAGTTACTGTGTGATCACTACATTACCTCAGATGGAGAGCTTGTATGAGACATTAGTTACTGGAGCTCATGAAGTTATACTGAACTCAGACCCAGAGAATGGAGCAGTAATACTTTGACATAATTAATTGGGTAATAGCTTTAATTACTGAGGCACATGAACAAAATGAGTAATGAGAGCTAAAATCACATTTTATATTTGATGAGCAAAACTTCTTAGCTATCAGCTGAAATTACTTTAAATTTGTTTCTAGTGATAAGTAATATGATGACCATTATTAAATTTTCTCAAGCCATTAGTCAGATATAAGAAAATTCTAACCCTCCAAAACTATATTGAGAGTGGAACAGAATCCTCCTGGGTCTATTAGATGTAAATTCTTATAGTTACTTCATAAAAATGGAGGACTTTTGAAGGAAATAATTTATTTTTTAGAGAAACAATGTTATTTTCTTTTATTTATTGCTTTGCTATTCATTAAATGCATCTAATTTTCTAATATTTAAAAAGGAAAATATATGCAGGAAACAATAATTTGAATGTATCACTACCAAAATAAAATATTAAACACAATCAAGCAAATCTATATTTCATCTGTTGTTTCTCTTTCTTGCTTTATTTTTCAGGGTTAATTGTCATAAATTTATAAATAGAAACTTATGACAAGACACATCCTTATTTGTTAATTGTCTGTTAAAAATAAGATTTCATTGTTAATTATTATATAATATATATATCAATCTAGGCTAGAGTATTATGTGTATCTAAATTTGTTAGAAATTGTCCACTTCTTGGCTACTATCAATAATCAATTACTCTTCCAGTATTTCTAATTTGGTAATGTTGCCTAACAATATGAAAAATGAGGTGGTTTTTACAAAATACTACTTGATGATCTTGCTCCATGGTCAAATAAATATTAAGTTTCCATATTTTAAACTATTAAAAAGGTTTATGAAGTATAACAAATGTTTCACAAATAAATACTGTATTATATCAAATTCTACACAAAACAATTGATGTACATTTTCTTTAGTAATGTTATTTTTTTCTACATCAAATTCTTCCACCTTTGCAGTCTTAGCTATACCACTTATTTGAGACTAAATTTGTGTGTTTATTTTTCTATCTATTAACAAAATATAGGCAAGCAAATCATTGTTACTAGCACAATGCGATTAATGCAAAAATTTGCTTTTATATATCCTAGGCATTAAAATTGTGGATAAAATTTTATGTAGCTATAGTAAAGCTTTTTACTTCAAATGAAAGAAATATTGGCAAAATTGTAAAATTAAATGGTCACTAGTAACTAAAATATTAATATATCAATATTAATATATTGATATATTACTGATATTTAATATTAAATAATTATTAATATAACAATATTAATATATTGATCTATTAATAATATTTAATATTAAATATCAATAATATATTAATGATATATTAATGCTATAATATATTAATATCAATAAAATATATTAACAACAATAATATATTAATTATATTAATAATATATTAAAATTAATAGTATAAATGCTATATTCAATGAATCAGCACAGCTAAGTAATATTTGGCTATCTCAGATTGTTTCATGTTCAGTAATAATACATTTACTTTTACTTATTAGTAAACTGACACTCAAGGTTAAACTGAGATTGATGAGTGTTGTGATGGTTACTTTTAGGTGTCCAGTTGAGTTGACTAAGAAATGTCCAGATATTTAGTAAAACATTATTTATAGAGCATCTATAAGATTCTTCTAGAAGAGATCCATAATTGAATTAGCAGATCTATTAAAGGAAAGTTCCTTCATCAGTTTAAACTGGCATAAAGTTGCTGATGGTCTGCATAGAACACAAGTTCATAAAAAGTCAACTACATTCTCTGTTCAGTGATATCTGTCACCTCCTGTCTTGGAAATCACGGCTTCAGGCATTTTGGTCTTTGAACTTGGACTGAATTATACCAGCAGATTCCTGGTACCCAACTTGACGGTGGCAGATGACTGGATTTCTCAGCCTAATTTGGGGCCAATTATAATAAATGTAATCTTTGTCTCTCCCTCTCCGTCCCCTTCTCCCTGTCATTTTCTCTCTCCCTCTCTCCTTCACTTTTCTCTTCTATTTTTTTGGAGAACCCTGACTAGCACATAAGCACACTGGGTTTTAATTTGACATATACATACTAAAAACATGGGTTGTAGTGGCAGAAAAGACAATATGTTGGATTAAAAATTTAGTAAATCAAATACTTAGGAAGTTTTTAAATAAAACCATTAGAATTTTTATTTATTTTTTAAATTTTTTAATTAAAAAAATTTTTTTTGGTACAGGGGATCGAACTCGGGTCCTCGCGCTTGCGCAGCAGGTGGCGAAACCACTGAGCTAAACCCCTGGCCCCAACCAAGAATTTTTAATAGATACCAATTTGAGGAACAATTGCAAAATATACCCATTTACCATTAAAATTTCTCATTGTTTGAACAATTATTTAAAATTGAGCCTGTTAGAAATTGGTTGTAAAATTATAGTATTGATTAATAAAATAAAATATTTGGTTAAATGTAGAGCCATTTATAAATGTAACTTTCATATGTAATTTTAGAGTTTTATGTATATATATTTTACTAGAAGTAATGTTTATATTATAAGATATCTGTTTTAAGTATAAATATATTCCAAATATCATTTTGGGACATTTTTATGCTAATGAATTATATGATTTATGGGCATAACTGTTCCAATATTTGAAGCATACTTAAAATATGTCAAACCTTGAAATTTAAAGATGTATCCCAGGTTGTTATTGTGTAAATCTGATAAATCTAACTTAAAGATATATATAAAAAGAAGGGGCAAGAGCATGTGAAAAAATACAAACTGTTATGTTTATATCAAAATATTTAATTTTTCTACTTATCTCTTAATTTATATTAATCTAGTGGTAGAAAGCTGTTTTAGTCAGTTTTTCATTACTCTGACAAGTACCTGAGCATAACAGCTTAATGGAGGAAAGATTTATTTTACCTCATGAGTTCAGTTTTTAGTCCACGAAGCGTTCCAGTGAAGGCAGAAACATGTTGAAGGGGGTTCTGGAGGAAAGCTGCTTGCTTCATGACAGTACAAAAACAAACAAGAGCCTGGAACTAGCTGGGTCTCGAGAAAACACATCTGTACTGATTTGTCTCATCCAATAAGAATCCACTTCCTAACAAGTTTATTGAATTGTGAACTCATCCGTTAACTAATGCACTAGTGTGGTTAGAGCTCTTATGATCTAACCATATCTAGGCCCCACTTCTGAAGGTCGATGCCTAGGGTATATGGTGTTAATCTGATTTGTCAACTTCATCAGATTAGAAAATGACTAGTAGATAAGTAAGTCTTGCCACGGTGTGTCTGTGTGGGTCATGGAGGATAACCTCACTACTCTCTATGATCCCATACCTAAGCTTCTCTGGAAGTAGTGCCTGGTTTGCTTTCCAGCTGCTATGAATTAAATATCTTTGCTCTGCCAAATGCTTGTGCCAGGAGGTTTTGGCCCTGGAGCCTGGAAAGCATGAGCTAACTACTTACAACCTTTCCTCCTTTCAGATGCTGGTATTGTGCCCTCGTGATGGGAAAGCTAAGCAATACAGGGCATTGAGATGTCACTGTACGAGACACTGGCAACGCTTTGAACAGAGACACTATGTGAGATCTTTGAAGACTTAGAAATAGGAATAAACACAGAAAATCTGAAAAACTGCTCTCTCCTACTTGCATCAGTTTTCTCTACTGTAGGATAAGAAATGTGATTTCATCTCTAATGTAGCATTTTTCTTTCATTTTTCTACTCTGTATAAATCAGCTTCTTTCCTAAAAACCATTGACTTACTATGCTTGAGAAAATTGTAAGATTTACCATTGATGTCAATTTTAAAATGCATTTTAATTGTAAAACACCAACATAAAAATTTATATATGCTTAAGGAGTACATTCTTTGGTTATACCATGTATGTTTTGTAAGGCTTAAATCAGATTTCAAATATTTATCTCCTTAAAATATTTTTGTTTCTTCATGTGGAAATTTTTCAAAAAACCTTACTTTTATGACTTAAAAATTCACAGTATATTATTGTTATCAATATTTACCCTACTTTACATTAACACACAAGAACTTCTTTCCCCAACTGTAACTTAGTACCCGTTATGGCTTCTATCTAGATGTCTCCCCAAAATCTCATGTAATCAGAGGTGGCATTTTGGAGAGGTGACAGGATCATGGGTGTGTGATACTGAATTAGTCCACTGGTTAGTTTAGCATAGTTCTGGGTGTGAGTGCTGGAATTACTGAACAGTGAAATCTCACCCTGGGTGTGGGTGGCAGTAACCTATAGGCTTGTAGCCTATGTGGAACAAGAAGGGAAAGAAGGGATGCTTGCTGCCTCCTACCTGCCGTACTATGTACTGTTTCTCCTCTGCCACGCTGCCCTACCTTGGAGCAAGCTGGCTATGGATTGCAACCTTTACAAACTGTGAGCTGATATAAACTTTTCCTCCTTTAATACTTGTGGGTATTTTAGCAGCAATGAGAAAGTAACACAGTGCCCATGGATCAACATTTTTTAACCCTCTCTCCTCAATTCACTTTCTCAGGCTTCTAATTACTATTCAACACAATCTGAAGATTGATGTCACATTACAAATATAATGTTCAGGTTATAAAAGTCAGGATAATTTTTAATATCCAGATCCAAAAAATAACTTGATTTATCACAATTGGTACTGTTTAGAATAAACATAAGGAAAAAATAAAATAAAAGAAGATAAAATTTTTCTTGATGTAACTGATTTCATAAAGAACAGAATAGAATAAATATTGGTGTAGGTTTGATATTGTTGAAAACTTTGTTATCAAGTAAATCACCTAAGCTAAATTCATACCAGTCATGGCAATATAAGAATAATGTGGAATTATACCTTTATGTTTTCAAAAACCTAAAAAAGGAATTTGGAACAGTTAATATTTTAAGAAATAGTCTCAGATCTTCTAGTCCTAGAATAACTCTCCTCAGTTTCTATACCTCTAATATCCATGTGAATAATGACAAAATTGTGGCAAGATGGGATTAGAGATAATGATTCATTCTTTTTTATTAATTTTATTGGTGCATTTAAGCTATACAATATAATGACATTCATCATTGGAAATTTGCCCCTTTACATAATCCATCTTGGTTCTTTTTTTTTCTCCCCTTCCCCTGCCCTCCCTTCAACCCCTCCATCCCTCCCTATCTACAAAGACTTTGTTTCCATTTCTTCTTTTTCTCATGTTAATTCCATTCCCTTCTTTCTTTTCCCCCACCCCTCCGACTTCCTCTTCCCCTTTGCATCATTTTTTTCTCTTTCACATTCATTCTTAAAATAATAAGGAATATGAAAACCTTAAACTTTTATATTCATCTAACGGTATCAAACACACAAATCAAAAAATTGTTTGAAAAATTTAATATACACTTTGGAAATTATGAGATGATCTGGATAAGAAATAACAGATAAAGAATGCTATAATAATGTTGAAGAAATATCCCAAATGAAGCCACTATAGCACATGTGATTAAATGGGTATATAAACAAAATGTCCATCAAATATATTTGTATAGCAAATATAAATATGATATGTAAGATGCTTCTCTTGGATAGGACATAATTTAACTCTGTATTTCTTTTTTTAATTTTGAGGGATGATTGGTCCATTGTTAAAAGTGAGGCATTAATGCCTTTTACTATTATGTTGCTGAAGCTTATCTCTCTTTTTAGATCTAAACGTATTAATTTTATATGTTTGACTGCTCTAATACTAGGTGAATATATATTTAGAACTGCTATTTCTTCTTGTTGAACTGACCCCTTTATCATTATGTAATGATAATTGCTATGTCTTTTCACTACTTTTGATAGAAATCTATTTTATGTTATGCAAGTTGTACTTATAATTGAAGCAAAATTTCTCATTTAATTCCCCAAGAAAATATATATAAAATATTCTTTATAATTATTACATTTAATAAATATGTCAATCTATAATTTTTCAAATACTGATGAAATTATGTATTTTTAAAATTATAAACAATACATTCTATATGAAATAGAGATACACTTATGGAGAATAAGCAACATTTTTGTACATGATGAAGAAAAATTACAGCACACTGTTGAATATATTTCATGTATTATTACTGTTTTTCATGGATTAAGTTGTAACAATACAAATGGATACCCCCTCATTACTTGGAGTATCTTGTATTATTGCCTAATTTAAGGAAGCCTCATGTATTTTCGAGAATTTAAATAAAAAGAAAGAATATTTGTTTAGTCTCCTTATGAGTGTTAAAGTTTTATCAGTATATTCTATTTATAAAAAGCTTTCTCTGTCACTTAAGTGAAAAGAAATTGCACACTTTGTAATAGAATTTCTCAGGAAAAATTCTAAATCTGATTTATTTCAAACATTTAAGTATGTAGGTCAAAATAGATTCATATTCATAGATTCATATAATATTTGATATTTGTTTTGTTTTTTCTTTTTTTCTTTATATATTAATTGGTACATTTTAGGTATACACTATATTTACATTTATCATTTATGTTTGTACCTGTACATGACGTATCTTGGTTCTTATTTTTTCCCCATTACCTGTGTGCCCTTCATCTCCACCACCCTTCCCTATTTGCATAGATTTTGTTTCCATTTTTTTTCTTTCTCATATTTTTTCCTTTCCCTCTTTCCTTTTCCCTTCCCCTCCAGCCACCCCTACACCTTTGGACCTTTTCTTCCTATTTCAAATTATCAATTATTCATTTTAATCATTTTCATCCTATTTACACTTTCAGTTTCTCACACTAGAGAAACTATTTGGTATTTACACATGTGTGTCCTATTTATTTCACTTAAGAGTATGGCCCACAAAGAATGGTTGCTATCAAGAAATCAACCAATAACAAATGCTGGCAGGGGTGGGGAAAAGGGCAGAAAGGAACCCTTCTCCATTGTTGGTGGGAGAGCAGACTGGTGCAACCTCTGTGGAAGTCAGTATGGAGATACCTCAAAGAACTAGGGCTTGAGGTCCCATTTGACCCAGTTATTCCCCTGCTGAGTATCTTCCCCAAAGAATTAAAAAAATCATACCACAGTGATATATGTGTACCCATGTTCATAGTGGCAGTTTGTAATAGCTAAGGTTTGGAAACAGCCCAAGTGCCCATCAGCTGGAAACTGGATAAAGAAGATGTGATTTTTTTATATAATGGAGTACTACTCAGCCATAAAGAATGAGAAACTAGACTTATTTATAGCTAAATGCATGCATATTGAGTTCATATAATATTTTAGTAAATGCATAGATTGTAGTATATCAAAATAAAAATATATTCAATTGTACTATTTACCAAATAACTCAAATTAGAATTTCAAGGTGTTTATAAAATTTATATTGTAAAAAAGTTGCCAAACTTGGGGCCGAGGATTTGGCTCAATGGTTCCACCACCTGCCTCTGAAGTGCAAGGTCCCAAGTTTGATCCCCGGTACCAAAAAAAAAAAAAAAAAAATCCAACCCAAAAAGCCAGCCAAACAAAAACAAGTTGCCAAACTTATGTTTTTAAAATAAAAGATTTGATAATGGTGTATATATATTAAATTGTATTTCATAAATTGCTAATAAGCTTTCAAAGTAACATTAGTTTGAGGCCTGAGATTTAACTCAGTAGATTGGCTGCCTGCCTTGCAAATGCAAGGTCCTGAGTTCCATCCCTGGTACCAAAAAAAATTAGTCTTTTGGGAATGATTTCAATGATAAGAACCAAAACCTTTAATTGTTTTATATAATTTTATGTACCGATTTAGGAAGCAAGTTGAAATATAAATACTGCTTTGTATTCAAAGACCTTTTCAGCAGTGATTCTTCTATTTATAAAGTTTTGGTAAGTACAATGTACTTTATTTACATAAGAGAATTCTTAACTATAATTTTATGTGAGAAAAGTAGTACTAGGGTTGTATATAATTAGCTCGTGATTAATTAAAATTTTAATATATAGAAATGGCTGCCAAGAAATATAGCCAAATATTAATTTTTCAGGTACTATATTCTGGGTGATTTTGTCCTTGCTTCCGTTTACATATTGAGCTTTCTCATATTTTCAACATTTAGAACAGAAAACTAACTGATTAAAAGGAAGCATTGGGATGAGTCTAAAACAAGTCAATAGCCACCTCTTCCTTCTTCAGAGTATAAATAAACCTGAAAATATTGTTTCAAAATACATTTTAGTACAATCTTCTTTTAATTCCAAGAAGAAGTAAAGATCGAGTTTTTGCCGATGGCTTTATATCAGGTGATTAGATCAATTACTCTTACAAAATGAATGATTTCTTTGTATATGCACCTTTTTAACACATGTGAATTTCTAATTTCATTCAAATACATGTTCAATAAAGTATAGCTGATTTTCAAGTGATTTCAGGATTTCCAGATTTAGAGGTGTTTCAATTCATTAAGTGTTATATAGCACAAAGTATGTTTGCAATGAAGAAGTTTAGCAGAATTTAGTCAAGTGATTGTTATAACCCAAACAAAGGGACATGAAAGTTGCTGAAGGTACTCTCAGGAGTGCAGGCCATCCTCAGCAAGGGATTTGGCTTGTAAGGCAAAGCCTGATTTTTCTTTTTGAAAAGTTTCTACTACTCTATGATATATTCAGTACCAGAGACTCTCTGCGTAGGAAACTTCAATCAATAAAATTGATAATTTTCACCCATGCAATCTTTCAGCCCATAAGGGGAAGGAAATATTTCTTTTTATTTTTAGTTCTATGTGCATGAACACCCTCTTTTGCTGTTCTGCTTTTCCCAATGGAGGTATCCTAGAGGCCATCAAATTCTCCAAGTTTCAGTACTTCAGTAGGCTTACACAAATGAGAAAATATACACAACCCAGTCAGCTACAGACTTCATTTTTTATTACTTTCAATTTCAAACTACACAGATTCATTTTGGTGACAGACATATAAAAATTTAACCTGTTGAGGTGAACTCTGAGAACAGAATGCCTGAAGGATTTCAAGGTACTTTTTATATGTAAAGCAATACTGTACTTCAGAATTCATTTGGGAAACATATGTTTGTTATATGTCCTATGTATATTTATTGATACATTTAGTGGATGAAATAATAATTTAAAAACATTAACAGACACTTTAACACAGGTAAATACAGCACTTAGTTTGATAAATCATCGACAATAATCTTTTATTTATTTATTTATTTTGGTATTGGGGATCGAACTCCAGTCCTTGTGCTTGCGAGGTAAGCAGCAGAACCACTGAGCTAAATCCCTGGCCCTAGATAATAATCTTTAACAAATATTTTTCATGGTTTTACATAATTTGGTTGTTTATGAGGATAATGGTTCAGAAGATAAAAGCCTTTAGGGGCATAAAAGAGAAGTGACTTCTTTATTATTTTATGTTCACTGACAAAGTTTGGAGTAAACTGATTAAAACTGGCAAAATGCAATTTATATTCCAATGTTAGCCTCTACAGTTTGATCATGTACAGTCAAAATGAATAAATAAATACAACTACTGTTTCATAGGGATCCATTGTGTACCTGCAACAGATACTCTTCTAATTGTTTTTCTCCCACTCCATTTCTTCCAGAATACACAAACTCAGTAGCTTCAATATATGAATGATGGGCTACACATAAGTAAGCAGGTAATGATTTGACACCTACTTTATATTTAATATCATGATAATATCAAATTTTAATAACTAACATTGTGTCATCCAAATTTTATGAGAAAAATGAAAATTGGTAAGAGAGTTAAGTAGATTTACAGGCAGGTAAGACTAGCCAGAGAACTAGCTAGATGATAGTTTGGAAGATGGATAGGTAGAAAGGTAGATGAACTATACAGATAGTCATCATGTCAACCATTTCAAATTCATCAATCATTGCTCACAAATGATGAATACATCAGGTTTGGGGGAACAAAATGTCAAGTAGAATATAGTATCGATAGATGTAGAAATAGAAAGTATTATATCAATGGACGATTAAATCTGAACACTGTTAAATCTTACTTTCAGTAAAATCATTTTTATTCAAAAACCCAGGGAAAGATACTTAATACCAAAAGAGATGGTGGTCAAGTTAAGAATTTCCACATTTTCAGGTAGAACCAAGAAGGACAATGAAGGAAATTTTTTTTTCGAAACTTAATTTAGAAAGAGTCCAAGTTAGAAACTCAAGAGAACACAATGCTTCCATAATGTAATGATCATATTCCAGTATATGGAGAGACTTGGTAATCAAAAAAGAATGGCGCACATTATATTTGGCAAATAGAGAGTAATATTTTCCACAGCATTTGCCAAAGAAGGTTGCAGAGTTTAAGTAGAGAACCAAAAGGCAGAAAGAAAATTTACCTCGTGTATTTTCCTCCCAATATAGTAAAGGTCTTCAGCGAAAAGAAGAAGCTGAAGAAGGAGGGGGAATCTTGCCAAAGGTTTGCCTTCTCCAATGAGGGAAGGGTGTTCTCAAGGAATGATCCCTTTAACTCTCATGTGAATTTGGAAACTCTTTTTTCTCTCGCATGTAGGTTGTTTGTTTTTGCATCTCTGATTCCCATTGTTACCTTCATTTGTAATATGTTTTCATTTATTTTCAAATATTAAATCAAATGTAGAGGTTTAATTGATTTCCTTTAGAAATCTTTAGAATTCCATCCCAATGAGATAGAATACTTTCTTATTTTGAGCTATAATAACAGTATTTATTTGCCATTTAAGGCTGTATTTTTACTCGTGGATAATTTCAAGTACCAAAATAGGCATAGGAACATTTTTTTCTTCAGATATATTGGAAGTGACTGAATCTTGCTTTTAGCAATGACCCATTCACCTTCAATGAAAGAGCCCTAGGGATGCAAAACTTAGCACTTTTCTGAAACTTTGTCATTGCTTATGAATTATCACATACCTTACTCTGGATAAAATGTGCAAGCAAAAAAATCATCAAAGGGGACATTATCCAGCTGTAAGAAGCAAAGAGAAAAAGAAAATGGGAAAGAAATACATTTTTGAGCACCAGTCATTTTCTCAATTAGTTTCAAACGACTCCTGTAGGTTTTCCTGTTATGTTGTAACAAAGAAGAAAAAATTGAGAATTTCAAACTTGAGAAAATTTATTGTAAAGGTAAAATACGTATAAATTCTTTTATCAACAGTCACATAGTACTTGGGAACATATTGTCTAACATGTGAAAATGTGATACATGTGCATTTTGTGTGAGGAAAAAGCAATTGCAAAATTTCTAATAATTTATTCAATTGCTTTTTTGTAGAACCAAATATCAAACCTTTTTATTTGGAAAGACCTTTAACTGATAATTGCTACGAACCTTAAATAAAAGTCATCTACCAATACAAAACCTTCTTCAGAATGAAAGAAATTTGGAAATGACAGGAGAACAAAGCTAAATGCAATCATCTCAATAAGCATTGCTTGGAGGTCTGCACATGCAGGCTAACTGTCTGGGGCAAGGGACGAAGGCACAGACACACAGGTACTGATACATGTTAGTGAGGTGTAATGTGGCAATTATCTGCAGGAATAGGATTACATATTACGTAGTTTTATATTTTTAGTAGTACATGTTTGCAGTATGTAATGATAACAAGACATGATTACATTCTTTGTGGGGAGTTGGCACATGTACATAACATATTCTAATTCTTTTTCATTTCCTTCCTTTCCACTTCTTTCCTGTTCACTCCGTTTCTATATCCCATTCACTTTTACCAAAAAATCCATTTTCCTGCTTCCTATTATCTTCCTTTTATCTTTCCCTTTAATTCATTTATACTTTGGATTTCTCATATAGGCAAAATCATGCAATATTTAAGCTATGTGTCTGATTCATTTCCCTTAACATTAAGGTCACAGCATGCATTCATTTACAAATGACTCGTTTACCCTTCTTTATGGCAAAGTAATCTTAATCATTTTTCTTCTGTTGCTCTTCTCCCTCCCATTCATTCCATCTAAGCCTCCTTTCTATCTCCAGAAAGACTACCTGCCTGTTTCCTATCATGTTTCTTTTATTTTGCTCTTTAACATATTTATATTTCAGGTTTCTCACATCAGAGAAGCCATGCACTATTTAACAGTCTGCATCTGTTTTACTTAGCAGTGTGGTCTCGAGATGCATCCATTTTCCTGCCAATGAGTCAATGAAGGCTGGCGTCCCAGGAGATGAGCAGTAGCCCTGCAGGTGAGGCCTACGGAGTCCTCAGCACCTCTCTGAGAATCTGAGGCAGGCTGCAGAACACAGCACAATGTGCTCCTTCTTTAGGTTCAAAATGATTATTTTCAGAGTTTTTTAATTGGTATAGATTTGAAATACATACTGATTATATTCATCTTTGGGAATTGATACTTATGCATTTTGCACTTTAGTTATTTTATTTTCTCTTCCCCTCTCCACTTTCCCATCCTCCCCACCCCTTTGGTGTTTCCCCTTCCCATCTCTGTAAAGTTTACCTCCCTGTTTCTTATCATCTCTTTTATGTTCTTTTCGAATAATAGAGATTGTGAGATTTCTCATTTAGGAAATACCATGTTATATTTATTCTTCAGTGTCATATATTTCACTTAGCGTTATGTTCTCAGGGTCAATAAAAGGAGAAGATGTAGACTCTAGGGTTTAAAAAGCAAAGGAATAGTAAGAGCAAGATCTTTGGTAGCTGTAGTACCTTCTTGGTGCTATAATATACTCTCACATATTTAATGGCTTAAAGTTAAAAGAGCGTATAATTTTCCAGTTCTTACAGTCAAATATTTGGATAGATCCTACTGGTTCCAAGAGGGCAGGACTTAAATCCTCTCTTAGGGGTTTTAGGCGATCTGTTTCTTTGCATTTTTCAACTCCTAAAAGTGTCTATGCATTCCCTAAGTACTGGACCACTTCTTTCTTCCTGAAATTTAGCAGTTCAATATGTCTCTACCCATGCATTCATGGTCATGTTCTTTCTCAGGAAAGAATTAAGAAAGATGCTCCTTCAATGGACTCTGATTACACCAGGTCCACCTGAATACAATGGTTCAGAATGATCTCTCAATCTCAAGACTTATCTCCTTCATTACATCTGCAAAGCTCCTTTTTCAGTGAGGCTAACTCAGCCACAGGCTCACAGAATTAGGAAGTGATTATTTCTGAGGGCCATTATCTTGTCTAAAAACATGGCATTTAAAGTGGAAACACCCATGAAGCAGTTCTCATTCTGGATTGTAATATCATGACTCACATTTACTATTCTGAGTTTTAAAAAATTCTTTCAAGAAAATTACACAACCAGAAGCTTATATATGCTAAGGAAACTTTGGATGTTCAGTTATTCGGAATTACAAAGTTTTATAAGGCATAATTAAATGGTCAAATATATAAAAAGACATTTTAAAAGTTTTTAAATAGGATGTGACATTGGCAAGATATTAGAATAGGAAACGCAAACCTTCTTTCCTACACACACACACACACACACACACACACACACATACACACACACACAACAAGCAGACAATTGTCCTTGAAGAACAATATCTTCAGGAAAGGTTAAGACACATTTTAAAAACCTACAATAGCAAAATAGAGCAAAAAGGGAGAATAATTGCACATATATGATCCCTGCAGAGACTGGCGCACCTGAGATGTGGAGATATCTGGAGATTATGAGGAATGAAAAATAGGACAGGGACCACTAGTACTGGTCAGGGCCCAGGTGTCATCGCTGTCCACAGAGGATATCAACAGCCTTCGTTGCTAAGAAAACCCACAGCCATTCCCACCATGGGCTCCACAGAGAGGGAAACATTGCTGCACACCACACTTCCTCCAGGGCAGCTGCCACTGTGTCTACCTGGGACAGCACCTTCCCAGGGTTGCCTGCACCCCAATCCTGGAGGTGCTGCTGCTCTGCAGGGGCCGACACCACAGGCCTGGGCCCTGTAGCCACTCTCCTTGCCTATGGTCCTGGGTCTGTTACCCCCTCGGTCACACTTGGATGCTCACTCTGAGTACCCATAGTGTGGACACTAGTTTTGCAGCCTGGCTATGACTTCTGATGTCTGAAACATCATCAGTGTGATCTTGACCAAGCCCCAGTGGGCCCATCCTGTGGCCCATGGTGTGTGGTATCAGGACTCAGGCTCTGCAGCTGCACTCTGAGCACTGGGCCAAAAAAAACAGAGCTGCTGTCATTGCAGACTGTGCATTCTCCAGGCCCAGATTAGGATACCTCTGCATAACCTGACACTCTGGGTTCTGGCTCCCCAGGTGCTCTGAGCACCAATGTCTCACATGCTTTTCACAGTGGGTTAGAGGGCTTTCTAGCACTACTGCCACCCTGGGCCTCAGACACTTGGTAATTCCCCTATGTGCATATCGACAGAGAAATGGATGAAGAAACTATGAAATATTTACTATGGAACACATGTGTGTGTACAAGCGTGTGTATGAAATTACACGATGGAATATTCCTCACATTTATAGACAAGAAGGACATAATATATATGATATAGGCCAGGCATAGAAACACAAATAATGCATCATTCCATTTATATGTGGACTCTTAAATTAAAAGTTGAACTCATAAAAACAAATAGAACAATGGTGGTCACCAGGAAAGGGATTGAGGCTGAGGTAGAAATAGGGAGGTTTTGGTCAAATGGTATAAAGTTTCTGTTAAGAAGAATAAGTTCTGGGAATCTATAGTATAGCACAGCGATTATAGTAAATACGCTGTGATTATAATAATGCATTGTACACTTGAAAATTTCCAAAAGAGTAGATATGAATATTCTCACTTCAAAAACATATGAAATGTCAGATGATGGATATGCTAATTAGCTTGATTTAAAAATTCATAGCATAATCATATATTGAGATATGTTTTATCCATAAATATAAATATAATAAATTATAAATTAAATCATAAAGATATAAAATAAACATAGACAAAAATAAATATATGAGAAAATCAATTCTTCATATAGTTGGATTTATTAGAAAATCTCCAATACTTTATAGAATCACAGGTAAAATAATAATAGCCATTGAAGATGGAAATGTATTATTGCTGTCTATATTCTTAATATATCAAGACATGACAATTGATATCAGTGCACTTCTCAACTTTCAGTGTGTACCTTTTCTTTGTCATTGTAAATGAAAAGGAAAACTTTCCATGAAAATAATACTGGCCTATTTTAAGCAGAACAAAGTTCTTGTTTTATACTGCATCTAAATTGTGTCTTTCCAAAAGTATTATATAATTTACTTAGGAATCAGAGCCCTTTTTCTTTATGGATTGTTATATAAGAAAAAAGTAGGCTTTTGACAATCAGATATGTCTATTTTAAACAAAATTATATTCTTAGTGCTTCTGCTCATACATACCTGTAACCTTTCGAATAAATGTTAGCAAATCTAAAATAAAGTATTTTCACCACTGTTTTTTCCCTACATTTTCCAAAACCAAAATTCATTCAGGTTCTACTGTGTTTCCTGTAGCAGCCAATCACGGCTGGGAAATTTGCCTGTCAGATGCCTGAATTGGAAGGCAGTCTCAGCTAGCACTTGCAGTTCTCACTTTCATGAAAGTTGCCTCTCACCAGAAAACACCTGCAACACCTAAAAGGATAAAACATCTCTGAAAATCTCTCACCCACTCTTCTTCATAACTGGAAGGCACGAGTTCTTTCCAAACCTGTGACACAACCTTTTTTTTATCATTGTTTTCATCCTGGAATATATACTTTTTTGTCTCTTTCTTTTTTTCAAAATCTTATTCACTGAGGGCCAGGGATTTAGCTCAGTGGTTTTGCCGCCTGCTGCGCAAGCGCAAGGACCCCAGTTTGATCCCCAGTACCCCCCAAAAAATCATATTCATTGAAAAATAGCACAACTTTACTGCCCTACTTTCTTTCAAAACTCTTCTCTGTTTTTCTCTAAGTTTAGTCTCTACCCATTTTCTTTCCTGCATTTTATATGCTGATGTTTCAGAGTTGTCTTGACCTCTTCATTTCTCCCTACTGTTAATTTTGAGCACTACAACTCTAGGGGTACTAACTCAAGATTGGAATAATTTGGCCTTGGACTTGAGTTGAAGTTCTACTATTTATTTACTACTTTGTAACTTTGTTGGAAACTTTGGGCAACACTCTTTGTAACTTCTAAGACTTTATCTTTAAAATAGGATTGTTTGAAGGCTTGAAAGCAATCCTAGGTAAAAAATGCAAAGTGAGAGCCACTGGGGCTTTAGCTCAGTGGCACCATGCCTGACTTGCAAGTGCAAGGTCCTGAGTTCAATCCCCGTTCCTCAAAAAAAAAAAAAAAAAAAAAAAAGTAAAGTGAGAGGAATCACACTCCAGAGTTGAAGTTATAATACAAAGCTACTGTGATAAAAACAGCACGGTACTGGCACACAAACAGATATGATGATCAAAGGAACAGAAGAGGGTGCACAAACAACTCCAAGAACATTGAACTATTTGATCTTTAACAAAAGGCCCCAAAACATACAAAGATAATCTCTTTAACAAACAGTGTTAGGAAAACTGCCTCTCCACATGCAAAAGATTGAAACCAGACTTCTTTCACCAATACTAAACTAAAATCAAAATGGATCAAAGAACTAAATGTTAAAATACAAACACTTAAGTAAGTGAAAGAATGGGTAAAACTCTTGAAGTCATAGGCCCAGGGAAGGACTCTGTGAAGAGAATCCTGATTGCAAAGGAGATAGTACTGAGAATCAACAAATGGCATCACATCAAATTAAAAAGCTTCTGCAGAGTAAAAGATACAACCAACACAGTGAAAAGAACATCTATAGAAAGAAAAAGTATTTTGCCTGAGATTTCTCAGAGGACTCATATCTAGAATATGTAAATATTGGGGACCAGGCTATGTGACTTGGGTCCTGTAGAGTTCAAGGCCGATATAACTTGCTTCAGGAACAGAAAAATTAATAAAAAACCACAGGATTTCTGGCTGTGTGTGGAAAAACTCATTAGCACAGAACTCCTAGGGCAAGATAACTTCTGCCAAGGACAATACATAGAACATAGGCATACCGGTAGAAGGAAAGTTCTGTCCTCCATTAATCTTGTTCCTCGCCCTGTGCTTTTGGCTTTCTAATAAAACTGGGTCAACTGAGAGATTGTTGAGGGAGTGTCCACTAAGGGCATATCTCCCTCTGGACCCCTTTGCACTCTAAATTATTGTCTGAGTCTTCTATCCTTCATTGAACCCTCACCCAGGCAATTGGGGGTCTGATCCCCCCCACCCCGATGTATGCAGAACTTAAAAAATTAGATCCCTCAAAATAAAAGAGTGAATCAAAAAATGGGCAACTGAAATGAGTAGACCCTTTACAGAAAAAGAATTACATACAGCCAATAAATACATAAAGAAATCCTTATCAATTGTTATTAGAAAAATGCATACTAAAACAATACTGAGATTCCATCTTACCCCAGAAAGAGTGGCCATAATCAATAAAGAAGGGGAATAAAAAGAATTAAAATATATTAAATACATGTATCACTCCCTAAGATGAATGGAAAAGCCATGTACTGCAAACATGTACAAATAAAATAAAATGTTTTTTAAAAGTAAAATAAAAATAGACATAATCTGAGTCCATTCTGTGGAGATGGGAAGGGATCTGGGCATGGGAGATATAGGAAGGCAAATAAATAAATAAATACATGCATAAATAAATAAATAATAACAAATGCCAAAGAGGCTGTGGGGCAAAAGGAAGTATTCTGTACTATTGGTGGGAATGTAAACTAGTATAACCACTTTGGAAATCAGTGTGGAGAGCCCTCAAAAAACCAAAACTAGAAATTTCATTTCACCTAGCTATTCCCTTTCTACGTACCTTCGCAAAAGATTTTAAAACATAATATTGCAGTAACACATGCATATCCGTGTTTATAGTAGTACAATTCATAATAATTAAAATTTAGAAGTAGTCTATATGTCCATCAATGGATAAAGAAAATGTGATATTTACATACAATGGAGTATTCCTTTGCCATAAAGATAAATTTAAGTCACTTGTAGGAAAATGTATGCATCTTGAGACCATAATATAAAGTGAAATAAATCAAACACATAATCTTAAATATTGCATAGTTTCTCTTACAAGAGAAGCCCAAAGTATAAATAAAGAGCAACATAAAAGATAGATAATAGAAAGAAGAGAGGTAGGTCTTTGTCAAAGGGAAGTTGATCAAGAAGGAAGGGAGGAGAAAGGGAGGGGAAAGTAATGAGATTAAAAAGGAATTAAAATGTGTTATCGGGTCAGGGTTTTAGCTCAGTGGTTCTGGAGCCTGCCTCGCAAGTGCAAGGTCCCAAGTTAGATCCCCCCACCCCTCCCCGTGCCAAAAAAAGAAAAAAAAAAGATATGCTATGTACATGTAGCAGCTCCACACAAAGAATGTGATTCACAGTGTGCATTATGTACTCCACACTTGTATTAAAACTGAAAGAAAAAGAAATAATATAAAATAATCAGATTTGAATGTTGTTTAGACAACAGTAAAAGCTCATCAGCATCATGGCTCTGTATTCTGGATCTCAGGTCTGATTTTTGACATGCAGATTTTTCACCTGTAACCTTATGTCTGATAGAATCTGTAACTCAGTAAGCTCATTACCAAAGTTGTAATCATTTCTCCATCCTTAGTCTTTTTCCCACTTTCTTTTATATAAGTATTTGGTTCTTCAAAGTCCAGTGAACTCAAACTTTGAGTCATAATAGAATTTATCTCCTTTAAAGTATATCAAGATGTTATAATATTAAATATTTTATATTTGCAAAATGATCCATATTTAATAATTTACCCCTGTATCAAGTGTCATTTCAGTATGTTAATTCAAGCTTTTATTTCATTCGGCCTCAAAAATTACCACATATGCCTATATACCTGCAATATCACACACACACAGGCCCTATAATAAATAGATTCTTCATATACAAATTTTTAAATTGTCTAATTTATAGTTTCACGTATAGCAAAATTTCTGGAAATTTTTAGGTATTAATATGTAATCTTGTAAGTTTTTATGATTTTTAAAATTTAATTGCCATTTTTACATAGAACAAGATATAAATTGACTTTTAGGACCAATATTTTAAAATACTATTGTTTTTCAATTCTGTAAAAGAATACTATTTTAATATGTGAAATAATTTAAAGTTTTTCTATTTAACATTTGGTATTTACCATTTCATTTACTTTAAATTCCTTAAGTAAATAAAACTGGTTTTGAGCACATTGTCCAATATAACTGGGGGGTACATTAGGTTGGATTCTCTGTAACTTATTTTAAATTGAATAATTCAAGCTTTTTTTCAAAAATCAATAAAAAATAGAGAACATCACATTTTTAAATGATTACTTCCTGATAATATGCTATCAATGTAGTAAGTAACTTCAGCATTTGACTTTTAGGCCACCTGTTTGAAGCCCCTTTTACTGAACGATATCATGTCAAATCATTTAAATATTCAGATGGCTATTCAAACGTAAATCAAACTGCTGGCCCTAAAAGAAAACATCAAATTGCCCTTGATATTCAGCATTAGCAGTGAGTGACTCATAAGCTCACATAAGCCAAATCAATGGTTGCACACCAATCAACAGTAATTAAAGTTATCTTTCACTGTAGAAATATGATCAGTCACAGTTCTCTTCTAAATGTTGCAATTTTTAACCTACAAATAGATCTATTCATGTTCCATAAATAATATGAGAACTCATTTGACTTTTGTGCCAACTAAATTGAGAACATAATAGGGGTAATATTGACATTAGACATAACCTACCCCTCCAATATCCATATTCAAATTAAAGCTCTATATATGCTCCCTATAAAATGACAATTATGATTTCATATTTAGGATTTTTTATGACTGAAGATCTTGGAGAGGGCTTTCATTTCATGTGTACATGGAAGATATCTCTGTAGTATTTCTTTGCCTGCTTTTTAGCAAAAATCCTTTCCTTTCTATTACAGAAAACAAATCCCAAAAAGAGTTGACAAAATTGAGTAAAGTTCAGAAGAAAATCACCTTCATTCTCTATATTCAATGTGAACACTGAGTGAAATTCTTCAGCTTCAAATTCTTTTTCCTCAATATTCCCATTCATTAATATAATCTCTATTTTTAAATTTTTCATTTTTTTAAATTGTTAGTTTCTCAGAGACTTTTGAGTTTGTTAAGTGAATATTGATGATAGAGCTCTTGTTGAAAGTGTTCTGCAAGTCATTGATCTGTAGGAACAGACTATGGCCAAATCTCTAAGTTGTTGCTTTTATGTATATTTTGTGGCAGATGTTTATGAGTTTGATAGGTGGGTGGTAGTTGTTGTTTATACTATATAGGCAGAGTTTGATTTTTTTGTCAGTTTTCTCAGACTACTGTAGCAATGTATTAGAAAATGGGTGGCTCAAAACTCCAAGAAAATTTATCACTAGTCTGAATATGAGAAATCAGAAATTGAGATTTTGCAGTGCTATAATCACTCTGAAATAGAGGGGGCACCTACCCTGCCTCTACTTGGCTTGTGATGGTATGGTGGAAATCTTTTACATTTTGTGGTCTATAGATACATCATTCCAATTCTCATTCTTCACATGGTCTGTAACTCTGGCTTGATACATTAGTTTTTCTATAAGGACACCATTTTTACATGATTAGGGGCTCATTCTACCTCATTATGGCCTCTGGGCAATTTAACTGGTTCTGCAAACATCTATTTCCAACTAAGTTCATATTTAAGAGTACTTAGAGTTTGGACTTGAACTTGACTTTTCCAGAAGCACAGTTCAATCCATAGTGTCTCTCTTCCTCTTTCTCTCTACTTCTCTGTTTCCCCCAGAAATTGACCTCTTGATTTTGGAAAGAATGAATGCCGATGTGTGCAAGGCTGCCAATGCAAATCCACCACAGCTACTACTGCAAGGATAAATGGTCACATGTACCCAGTCTACAACTTGGATTTTTCAAATTCCAAAATTTGGAACCATGGGCAGAGAGTTTGTTCTATCCAGTCTAAGTGGTTGTTCATAATTGCTGAGAAAATCTTTAGTTATCCATTTTCTATGAACTTTGCCAACTTTACCATGACCTTCCCTCAAAGCTGCACAGAAGGTGGAATAATTTTAACAAAACAAATCTGCTTGAATTTCAATGAAAGAAAAACCACCTGTTGAACATTTAATCATGTAATCAAGTTGGTAAATATAAACATGGAGATTTTCTTCAACTTTCTGGAAGCTTAAAAACCATCGACTGGCACCATTACCTTCAGAAAATGGGGTGCTGTTTTTCTCTTGTTTTGCTTTTCACCATTATCATCCTTGACATGAAGATTCTAAAGAATCATGTTCCCATTGTGGGACACCCTTGTTAAGGTTTTCCAAAGCTCCTAATTCAGTCCCATCCAGGTTGTCTGTTTACTTTGCTGAATTTTAAAGCCACCAGAATAGCTGGCCATCTGCTGTGCCTACAAGAAACTGGTAATATATTTTAACATATGTTGTCGACATCATGTGCATCAGGAATTATCATTGTCCAAAAGTTTTACATAAAACTTTTACACAATTTCTGCCTTAGGTCAACATTTGTGTAAGAAGAGAACGATGAATGTCTGAGCTATGACTAAGCTGACTGACTTATTCCTGCCTACTCAAGTCTCTGAGAATAGCAACGACCACATTTAACTATGGCTCCTAAACTACTGTCTCATGACTTGTTTCTGCATTCAAATAAGTTAATATTTCTCATGACATTTAGAGTTGTTTAGGGCTCAGTTGTGAACTTCTGCTGGTCTCTCTTGGGGTCTTTTCATAACTACCTTCAGCGGAAAGCCTGGGAAGTGATCTTTCATTTTCCAATCCCTCTCTACATATGCTCTTTAATTACTTAATGGTCTAGCCTGGATTCCTTATAGCATTCCAAAAAGGTGGATCCTGTTGTCATATTTTGTCCTTCAGAGTTAGACACAATTTTTGTTTCCATCCAAGTTCAAGGAGAAGATGATTAAATTCATCTTTAATGTGAGGAGTGACATGTGCTTACTAGGATGGAGCAATTGGTTGACAACCATAGATGACTTCAGTATCAAATATCATTATTGAATATTATTTCTACTTCTAGTTGCAATTGTCCATAAATCATGATAGTGGAATATCAATAAAGCCTCTATCAAAAGCGTAAAATGACAGAATAATTTGCACAAAGAGTTTTACATGAAAAAAACTTAAATATAACAAGATATAGGAGTAGTGAGTGAGTGGCTGTGTAGAAGAGGACTCTAAAATTATGAAAAAAGCAGATAGGAAGGACATCATATACACTTAGAGATGATGAGTTTTTATGTGTGGTGGAGAGACATTCCTATGCCCACCAGGGCA
Source organism: Heterocephalus glaber (assembly GCF_053883595.1). Classification (NCBI taxonomy): domain Eukaryota; kingdom Metazoa; phylum Chordata; class Mammalia; order Rodentia; family Bathyergidae; genus Heterocephalus; species Heterocephalus glaber. Next base: position 10,110,531 of record NW_028258333.1, read on the forward strand.
GGAAAGCATGATGACAGCCTCAGATGAAAGAAGTATTCTATTATTAATCAATTCCACTGAGGCAGACATTATAGATAATGATGTACACAATTAAATACATTTCCTTTGTTCAAGTCACAAGAAAATTTTTGCTATTAAAAATTAGAAATATTAAGTTAGGAACTATGTTTAACTTGGGCCAGAACAAAGATATTTTAAGGATATCATTGAGCATTATAAATTTTCATATCCATTTCTTTAATGGAACATGTACAATATTTCTTCAGGGTTAAAAAAGCCAGAGAGTTTGATCACCTTATTTACAGAAAAATAGTAACAGAACTTAGAAGAATAAAGAATTATCATATAGCTCATTCCACAAAATTCTTTGGCTTAGAAACAGTATTTTCTAAAATTGTCTGCAAAATTACATGCCCTGTTAATTCTTAGAGAGTTTTTGAATGTATATCAGTGTTTAGATTTCTCACACAGTCTTAAAAGACTTAACAATAGCAACTTTAGCAAATACAGAAATATTAGATTTTTTGAGACAAAGTTTTTGCTTTAAATATCAACCACAGCACATAAAGTACATTATTAGTAGTAAGTCCTAAATTTCATGACCACAGATTTCAAATAATTTAACATTCATATTCTAACCCAAAGGACATTTATATGTAATAATTGGACAACAATATGGCACTTATTTTAAATTTTTTTTCTGCTAACTACAAGGATAACAAGAACAAAATATACAAAACTATCACAATTTTATTGAATGCTTAGATACATATTCAAGTAAATAAATTAATAATTCTACATTATCTTATAAGTATAATAGCTTATAATATTTCTTTTGTAATAGTTAAAAATAATGACTGCTCATAGCATTTATCTAATCCACAGTGACAAGTAGTGTTAGAAACTGCAATACCATGAATAGCATGATAAATTACTAAAATATACACACAAGAAAAATTAGTAACTGAAACAATAGTGAACTAATTGGTCAAGCACACTAGCTTGAAAATAAGAGAACTAAATGAATGTTACAGAAAGGTATACAGCAGGAATATTCTTAAAAATTGGCAGGTAGTGATTGGTTTTGGCAATGCGTTGAAGTTAAAGAGAGTGGTTGTAGTCTGGTTGTCTGAGAGAAAATAGTCACATCAATGTAAAAATATGATTGAAAAGACTTAGAAATATATTTGAAGATTTGTTAATATTTAAAACTTATGATGCATAGCATTATTTTTACAAATTATAAATCTGTAAATTTTTACCTTCTATTAATATGCCTTAATACAAGTTACATCTGAGGAGAGAACTTGCAGTAACTGTCAGTGTTCATTATGGAATAAATCTAATTGAAGAGGAAAGCACTAATTCCATTACTTTCAATACCTTTGATGAAAATAATTATATATTAAATACGAATGAAGCATAGAAAGTAAATGAAAATGTTTTAAATACAATTTATTTAAACTTTAATAAGAGAATTAGTGAAGTGTGTTCCAAAAATCCCTCATCGGAGAAGATTCATCTCTACAGAATTTTCTTTAAATTTTTTAATTACATAACAAAATGTCAAAATCAGAAAGTCCCAATAAGAAAATAACTGCATGGTAGGGTTGAATTGAAGTGACGGAGGCAGCACTCTCTGTGTACAGCTAGGAAGACGTTGTTCGGGGAACTATTAGACTGTACCCAGCTAAAGCAAAACCAGGATGTTAAATTTGGCTATGCTGGGGACAAACATTCACAAATATAAAGAAGCAATTATCAGTGAGCTAAGTTTCAAGTTTCTTTTTCTCACTGTTTTTGTATTCATATAACAGCATCGTCAAGAGCATTTTAAAGTGCCTTGGGGTAGGACTGGCATCTACCCATGAAATTCTGCAAATGTAACTCTGAGGGGAATAAAGAAGAATACAGAAACAGAGTGGGATTTGTATTTTGTATTGCTTTTGTCATTTTTGTGCAATTTTGAGAATAATTTTACAAATCTGTTTCTGTAGCAATGGGACTCAGAACCTGGATTTTTTCTTTTAAAAAGAACATAACCTTTTAATAGTAGAGGTAGAGAACAGCCTCCAATGTCTGGTATGAAATGCACAGAGCAGTTCATAAATTATGGTAGGCCCAGATCTGACAAGCCCCATAAAACTATGCTGATAAAAATCTAATCAGTACCCGGAACATGACAAATACATTACTTATTGCCCAAATATGTGGCCCTCATTATGGTAATAGTATAATCACCATAGATCTCTTAGTGAAAGTTTCTTGTTAATCTCATTAAGTTCACTTTTTGAAAATAGATATATGCAGTTTTAGGGTTGAGAAAAGAGCATATCTGTGTCTGTGATGAAGTGGTGCAAATAGATGGAAGAATTCTAAGACATCCAGAGCTCAGAAGTCCACAGAATGAGAGAAAGATAAGTGATGACAGAGAATAATATAACATATACTAGTGAGCCTTTCTGTTGCTGAGACACAATATTCAACACCCACAAGTTAAAGGAATAGAGGTTCATTCTGCTCACAGTTACAGGGGATTCTGTCCACACAAAGCTACCTTCAAGGATAAACATCATAGTAAAATAGTGTGGTGGAGAAGAGATATTTATTTCATAGTGGTCATGAAACAGGAAGGATGCAGTGCAAGAAAGGTGAATAACCAGATGCAAAACCCAAGGCCATGCCTCGTAGTCCCATTCATACATGCCCAGAAGTGAGTTTTAATGCACACTGACATTTAAAGAGTACATTTTTTGAGTCAAGGCTGCATACTCTATTGATCAAGTGATAAAGAGCTTCATCATAGAGATTGACCGGGACAATTGGTACAGAAAGGTTCCCTGTGTACAAGTTGGCAAACTGTGTGTATATGGCAATGCACTGACATTAGGTTGGAGCCAGTTGTTGGTCAGGATTAGAGGAAATACTTTGCATAGAAGCCTAGTATCTACTCTCAGTTGAAATTTCCTGGTATTTACATATGTAATACATGACAGTACATACATTGTAGTTTGCCAACTATGCTTTCATGGTCTCTTATTAATCACAACCTCAATGAAGCACATAATTGTATTTAAACAGGATCTTACACAATACACAAATATATAGAGAGAGATAGAGGGAAAGGGAGAGGGAGAGGGAGGAGGAGAAGGAAAAGAAGCAGGATGGGGTTGGGCAACACAGATGTGGGAAATGTTCAATGTTAACTTATGAAAATACAAGTTTTTGCTAAGGAGTGGAAAGGTGACTATACATATTCCCACAGAGATCAGAGGGAAAATATCTACAGGCACATCTTCAACAGTAACAGCCAAATGTTACTAACATTTTACATAGGAGAGAGAATATATGATGTGTTTAGGTACATGAACAAGTTCAAAAGGCAAAGAAATAAAGGAAGATATCTCTGGCAAAAAAGAAAAAAGAACAAATAAAGGAACAAAAACCAACCAATAAGCCATGTTCACCACCGTGAGTAGAAAGAGAAAGTCACTACCACAATAATAGCAAAAACCCATAACAGCATCTGTGAAGAGAAAAACAAAAACCAATCAATTCTCTTATAAGAAGTAATTCCAAAACATTTGCAGAAAGGAAATAAAAACTCACTTTGGAGTGCAAATGTTATACACATTGATTAGCAGCAACTTTGAACAGTAACTTTTCCTACTCCCGAAGGCAATTCAGTACATAAAAGAGTGGTCAAATCTGAAGCATTCTCTCTATGTGTGATGACCAGAACGATTTCCTACAGAACCAGCTGAGAAACAAGATAAAATATTCAAAATTATTCCATCTCCTAGTCTACAAAAGCTCTCTGTGAAAACACACTTCTCTAATGTAAAATTGGAATACATAATTTAGTCTGTGAGGTAAATTGGTCTTTCTGACTCTTATCTCTCCATTTGCCAATCTAGAATCTTGGAAAGTCCCCCTGTTTTCTGCAAACTCCCTTATGTAGGATGAAAACTACCACTGCCAGAAGGAAAGAGAGGGAAGGAGAAAAGAACTAAAAATTGAATCTGTCACACACACTGTGATAAATCAGTAACAGTGTCCACAGCATTTTTAGACAAAAGTATTCAATGAGAAAAATACCCAAGAGATTTCAGGAATCTCCCTGCTCACTGAAATAAAATAAATGAAGAATTCTTCCATCTTGAGTTCACAAATGTGAATAAACTGCATAACGTGCTACTTTAATAAAAAGTTTTAAACCTATTATCTAGATGAATCTGTACAAATTTTAACTCTGTAACTGGGTAGTAAATAACATAACCAGTTTTATATATTCATCTCATGTTTGCATTCCATAATGATAAAGTAGTATGTATGCTATTAAAGATAGAGGTTCGTAGTCAGGCCACTTGCAACTATCCTGTAGTAACCTGCTCCGGGTGCATAGGGCAGCATGGACAATTTTATGAACTACTTAGTTCATTTGTTTATTGTAATGAATAAAATGGTAAATAATTATGAAATGCTATTGGAAGATATAACCAAGTATAGTGTAATAGTAATTGAGTGCTATTATAATGCAATTGTTATTTATGTGATAGAGTAATAGAATTTTTTTTGTAGAATAAATAAATATATAGAGAACTTGTGCAAATAAGAACATAAAATTCGGCCAGAGATTTAGCTCAGTGGTTCTGCCACTTGTCTCGCAAGCGCAAGGTCCTGAGTTGGATCCCTGGTACAAAAAAACAAAAACAAACAAACACCTCATAAAATTGTCTTGAAAGGTAGTGAATTCCTATAGTTTCATGGTACCTCAAGCCAAGCCTTAACTTTCCATTCCAAGCCAAGCCTTAACTTTCTCATAACAGAAGCAGGCTGAGTCTCCTTTTACAGAGTTTCTATTTCTTTGCCTTCTCTCAGGTTTTCTCAATGTGATCGCAGACAGGAGAGCTACATATGATCTACTGGATCGACTGACTCCACTTCTTTCATGAACTAGCAAATGTGCCTCAGTGATATACAGAACGTACTCAGCTCGCTCTAACCCACCAGTTGGAACCTGCTGAGAAAACCTGCTGGAATAACTCGCTGGGCCTCATCCAAGCATAGGCAACATTTGTGATCCTCTTCCCCATTAACTGGGCAGCTACTCACTTCCTGTTTGGCCCTGTGAGGTGTACTGCTCTCTTCTCTCTGGGCTTTTTCGGTAATAAACTGCTTCTGTTACTTCATGTGTTTGTTGAGCTTCCGTTTCTGCATTTCACTCGACTTATACACCAGAACTTAACTTCTTCTAGTCAGAGCTCTCCCAGAGAATGACGCTGTGGGAAAATAACTTAGACACTGGCCTGGCCAGGGCAACGTGAGTATTTGCCAGCATGAATGATTTTCATGTGCGAGGGCACTTAGTCATGGGGTGAACACTTACAAGTTAGACTGGTAGCCAGGTTAGACGGCTTCTCCATAAAGAAACACTGTAGACATCTACAACCAGAAAGCCTGGATAGGACATAGGGAGAGTGCTGGAGCTTATGCCTGCTATTCAGACAGAGACTTCAAATATCAAATTTTGAAAAAAAAATGCAATGGTTTTATTCTAAATTCTTGATATTAATTTATTTTAAATCTGTTTATCATTAAGACAATATTGTATTTTTTATTTTCTCCATATTTCTACATTTATGTAAATGTACAGTATATAAGTATGAATTTTAAAAATGTATTAAATGTTAGTGAACATAAAAGTGATTCTTTTTTAAGATGGAAATATTAATACTTATGGCTATTTCAATCATACTGGTTTTCTTGATAAGTTTTCTTAATGAGTTAATAATACTGGTTTTATTAATAAGTTAATAGTAAGTTATAATATTTATTAAATCTAAGAAAATATTTGAAAATTTGTTTGTGCCTGACATTTGATGAAAATTCTTTTAGTGAAACAAAGATTAAAAAGCCTGGCTAGCTTAAACAAATGACTAAAATTGCTATTATGAATTTTATGATACTCCTCAAGACATTATAATCACATTCAAGAATAAAATAGGAATGCTTCACATTTTGGACTATTACTCATATTCACATAACGTTAACACACAATTTTATGCTTTGTTTTATGTGACATCTATATCACTAACTTCTCTCTTTATTTAAAGGTAATTAATATCAAAAACAAAAAAGTTTTTATAGATAATAATGGAACTCTTAAAAGGAATTAATAAAAATTACATGATCACTTCAATGCATACAGAAAAACCTTTTACAAAATCTAACAATCACTCATGATGAAAACCCTGCTGAAAATAGAAATAGAAAAAATAGAAACCGAAAATCCTTTTCTCACATAGACAAAATCTAATTGTGACAAACCTGAGCCAACATCATATAAATGGGGAAAACTGATGCATTGTCTCTAAAATAAGTAAAAGGCAAGAAAGTCAATTGTTCCCAATCCTGTTCAATGTAGTTCGTGAAATTTAGTGAGATAAACCAGCGAAGAAAAAAAAATAAACAGGGTTTGAGCAGTAAAGGAAGAAATCAAAATATCTTGATTTGTAGATCTTAGGATGTTTATGAAGAAGTCCCTCTCAAGCCAAATTGTCGTGACACACACCTATAATTCCAGCACTCTGGGAGACTGAGGCAGGAGAATTGCCACAAGTTTGAGGCCAGACTGTGGTACATAGTGGGTTCAATGCACACTGAACTACAAAGCAAGACCCTGTATTAAAAAAAGTAAAAGCCCCAAAACTCTAGGAAGGAGTACAGTCAGCAAAGTAGCAGGATACAAAGTCAACACACACAAAAATCAGTAGTGTTCCTCTACAAAAGTCAGAAATATACTGAAAAGCTGGGTGTTGTGGTGCACATCTTCCAACACATGGGAGCCTGAAGCAAGAGGATCACTGTGAGTTTGAGGCCAGCTTGGGCTACATAGGGAATGTAAGGCCAATCTGAACTACATATCGAGAACTTGTCTCAAAAAAAGGGGTGGGGGGCATACTAAATACATAAAAATCAACAACCTAATCAAAAAGGGAAAAGATTCCAATAATGGAAAATACAGTTCTCTGAAGAAAGGGACTGATGAGGACACTAGAATATGGAAAGACATCTCCTGTTCCTGGATGGGCAGATCAATAATGTCAAATGGGCATGGTACCAAAAATAATACATAGATTTAACACAATTTCAATAAAAGCATTCTAGGTATAGGTCAGTGGCACTGCACCTGCCTGGCAAACTCAAGGTCCTGAGTTTGATCCCCAATACCAAACAAACAAACAAACAAAAACATTCTTCATAGAACTAGAATATATAATCCTAAAATGAGAGAAGCAGAATGGACAGAGTACTTCTGTGAAAAAAGGACAAAGTAGAGGCCATTACAATCCTGAATTACAAGTTGTGGTACAAAGCAATGGTAAAAGAAAAAAAAAGATAGAAAAAGGATAGTAGTGGCTCAAAAAGAGAAACAATCCCAAGTGCTTTTAGCCATCTGATCTTTGACAAAGGGGCTAAAATCCTCGAGAAAAGATAGCCTCTTTAACAAGTGATACTGGAAAAACTGGTTATCTATTTGTAAAAATTTGAATCTAAACACATCACTCACCTCACACTAAAATAAATAAAAATGATTCCATAACCTACATATAAAAATAGAAAAACTGAATCTGTTAGAAGAAAAAATAAGTAAAACTCTTGCAGACATAAGTATAAGAAAATACTTTTTTAGAACATAATTCCAATTACACAACAAATAATTCCAAGAATCAGCAAATGAGATTACATTAAATGAAAAAATATTCTAAACAACAAGAACAAGAGAGTGAAGATACAACCTACAGAATAAAAATATTGCCAGCAACTCCTCTGATAGAGGACTATAATCTATAAATAAGGAATTCAGGTAAATTAGACCTTGCCCCTGCAAAATAAGAGACCCAATCCAAAAATGGACAAGTGAAATGAATAGACACTTCTCAGAAGAAGCACAAATGGACCATAAATACATGAAAAAAATCTTCAGCATCTCTAAGTTGCTGGGGGCTCATCAGACCCTCAGATATCTTTAGGAGGGATGATGGTGAATAAAAGAAAGAGACAGAGACAATATTCAAGATACAAGGGGGACTGGAAGTAATCTGACTCTAGTGGACAGGCTCAATAAACTGCACAGTATGCCCACTTTTATTAGCAAGAGGCACAGGGGAGGGGGTAGTGTGCTTTTTGAGGAACAGTGACTGCAGTAAGATTAGGGTAGTAAAATGAGAAACGAGTTTAGCATCTTAAAGGGAGCAAGTTAAGTTCATACCCATACCTGAATGACTGCATTTTGTATTGTCCTCAGTGGATCCTATCTTGCCCCAGGAGCATTGTGAATGCAGCTTTTCCAGACAGCCAGGAAGTCTACAGCCTTTTTCATACTTCTCTCTTCCTGCAGTAAGACAACACCAGCCTTGGGACTGTGAGGCTCCCACCAATCTACACATGTCATGGCTGATCCCCAACACTAAATAACATTTTACTTATCTCATTATTGGAGAATAACATATAAAAATGGTATTCTAGCCAAGCAAAGAAAGTCCTTTCCTCACATCTAACTTTGAATGAAGTTGAAGGAAAAACAGCTAGAATATTTGCTGATAAATATGAAATTGACTCCATGAACAATGTGTTGCCTATAATTTGAAAGATCATTCTCAGTAGAAATATTCAGGTTACTGGCACCCTGTGGAAATTTTCTTTGACGTATTACCCATGAATACATGTTTGCAAAAAACTCAATGTAGAAATTGATGCCAATGCCTAATGAACTGAGGTAAGTCCTAGTGTGCTGCCACTGCTTACATGCCGGTAGTCAAGAAATGATATTAATTCATTTCTCCCCCAGACTTTCAAAATTAGAAATAAAAAGTATGTTAATATTACCTGATTAAGATTCATTTCCAAGTGCTCCTAGCACTTATCAATTATCAACTCTGTCCACCCAGTACTAATTATTCTTTTCTGTGGCCTGAAATATTCATTTGGGTCCAAAATTACATAAAATAATAATTACAGTAAGCTTCTCATAGTACTTCAACTTACTTCTTGGGAAATTTAGCCCCTCAATAGTACTTATACACTTGTTCATTGCATATTAAGCAGGTTTTGCAACGTTACAGAGAAAGCATAGGAAACAGTCTTATTATTAATGTCAATCCAAATTTGTACTTTTGTACTTCCCTCTTAAAGGATCATGCAAGAGTCCACATGTCATGAATGGCAAGATAAATTGAGTTATACATGCAATTTGAACTAAAAACCATTCATTAGTGCTAGCTCTAATGCGTTGGTTTTTAGAATGAGCTTGCTTTGCACAAATTTTTGCTGTGGGAATAGATTTCAACCAGGATGTGCTTTACCTCTTTATGAAAAGCATTCCTGGTGATTAAATTCCAATGAATTTTCAGGGCTGCAAATTTGGCTTTGCTTTGTTTTTGAGCAGGTTGTACAAAGCAAATCAATGTTTCACATTTTTTAAAAATCTCATGTATTTTTAAAGATATTATGGGTTTCTGTTTCCAATCTCATTTTATTTTACTTTCCTTCCAACTGGGTGTTTACTGTTTAGTTTATGCCTAGTTTCAGATCTTCTGACAGGAATAATCCATCATTGCTCTATTTAAATTTCTTCAACCTCCTCTCTACTTCATTTTGTCTTGTAATTTGCAGTAAAATCAATGTTTTTTAATCATCTATATAAATAGATTTTACCTACACTTTTGATAAAGTTTAATATATTTTATATTTCAAAACCATATAAGCAAATTTTGCCTTTTCCAAGTCACAATCTATTTTCTTTCAGAAGTTTTATACTTTAAAAATTCATTCAAATACATCTTTGTAAATAAAACATAGTTGTATTTTCATAACTCATTCATAGACATTTAGCCTATGAATCATTTTCATATTGTATAGGTCATAATTTTAGTTTCATAATTCCATTTTTTCCAGTATTTAGTTGACCAGAAACATCTGTTGAAATGAATTCATTTTCACCTTTTAAATTCTTTGACACTTTTATGGAAAGTCAACTAACCCAATATTTATGGACTTCATGTTGGCCTTGATAAAGCATTGAACTCATTCTTAAGTCTGTCCAAACACTAATGCCACCCATTCAGTTACTGAAACTTTCTAACATGATAAAATCAGATGGTAAAAGACCTTTGATGTTGTTCCTCTTTTTCAAGTGTTTTGAGTATTTTGCCTTTTCATAAAATTTTAGAATGTGCAAGAATAGCTACAAGAAAACATTCTATGACTCTAAACAAGAGTTAATCTATAAAATAAATAAATTTATATATTTTTGACAAAAATCAGTGAATGAGTTGTGTTAGTCAATTTTGATTTTTTTTCCTTTCCCTCAGGGTTTTGTTGTAATTTTCAGGTTAGAGATAATGCACATGTTGCCTTAAATGTATGCTAAGTATTTTTTGTGTTAGATGCTTTTTTATATATTTTATTCTGTTTTCTAGTTGTTTCTAAAATAATATTTGGATAAACAATAAATTTTCTTGTTGACCATGTTTCTAGTAAACTTGATAAATTCCCAAGTTATTCACATTATTTTAGTGACTCTTAGGAGTTCTACATTATCAAGCTTATCAAATCCAAATACCATCTCATTGCCTTACTTTTAATCTGTGTGCTTTTTTTTTCTTGCTATAACACACATACTATGCCTGATAGCATGAGCCCAGAGACAGGGGCTTCTGGGCTGCCATCCATCCAGCCGCTCCCAGCCCAGAGGTAGGGGCTTCTGAGCCACCATCCCACTGCTCCTGGTCCAGAGGAAGGGGTTGCCCTCCCACCATCCCTCCTGTTGCTCCCAGCCCAGAGGAAGGGGCTTCCAGGCCACCATCCCTACTGCTGCTCTCGGCCCCTGGCCCACCTCTTCCATCTCAGAGGAGGTGAGCCACACAGGTGGCAACAGCACCCCCTGCCCACCCCCAGTTGAAATGAGAAAACAGATAAATAAGTCTCAAAACCAGACTTCCAGATCACCTACAGCAACCCCAAAGGGAAATGAGATGGAACACTCTGATACTCAACCACCTGGACCCACTGAACTGGCAACAAAAGGGGATCTGGAAAAAATGAAATCAGAAATAATTTCTCAGATAACAGGAGAAATTGTGCTCCTAGTGCAAGATATGATTAATAAACCTAGAGAGGAGCTCAGGAACATGATGGAATTCCAACATAGGAAACAAATGGAATCCATAAAACAAATGCAAACAGATTTCCAGGAGATGAAAAACTCCATTGAAAGTCTACACAGCAGAATGAGCCAATGTGAGGACAGAATTTCAGATATAGAAGATAAAATTGCAATTAATGACCAGGAAAAGAAAAAATTGCTTCAAAATTATAAGGGAACATGAGAAATCAATCCAGCAGCTGCTAGGTGATGCAAAGAATAACATAAGACTGATTGGAGTCAATGAAGAAACAGGAGACAGTGCAGATGACATAAAAAAAGTCTTCACAGAAGTAATGGCAGAAAATTTCCCAAGCAGGGGAAAAGAACTTGACATACAGATAAGTGAGGCATATAGGACTCCAAATAGCCTTGATCAAAAAAAATCTACACATAGACATATAATTGTTAAGATTCCAGAAACTCAACAGAACTATGTCTGATAGCACAATAATGAATTAAAATGTCTGATGTTTCAATACTAAAATTCATTATGAAAAAAATACCATCTAGTCATAATATATTAATTATTAATTTACTCAGTTACAATTAGCTAATTTTATACTCAAGATTTTTTGCTTCTGTTTTTCTGCATCTATGTATGCATCAATGTTTACATCCAAATTATTTTGTATAATTTTTATGATTTTAGTATCATAACTTTTCCTCCCTAAATAACTAAAATGTTTAGTCCATTTTCTCAAATAAGATTTATATTATTTATTTGTCAGATATTTAATCGAATTTACAACTGCATCTACCTGGGCCTAGATTTTTTGTAGAAAGTTTTAAATATCAACTACAGACTTCACTAGAAATAAGATTTCATATTTTCTATTTAGAATGGAATAAGTTCTGATCAGTTGTGTCTTTCCAATTTAAATTTTCAAATTTGTTATCACAAAGTTCTTCAATAGTATTTTCTCAGCAGTCACTAATGTTAAATATGTAAATGTGTCTGCTCTGCTCTTCGCCCTTGAACTCTCTAGCAATTCTAATTAAATGAAATAATTTGTTTAAAACATCAATTTTTGACCTGAGTGGTTTCCTTCACTGTTGGTTTATATTCTCTTCAAGAGATGACTGTTCTAATATTTTAACTCTTTTTTATTTACTATGGATGCTCCTTTTCTAGCTTCTTATAATAGAAGCTGACTAATTTATTTTCTTATCTTCTTTTCCATTTCTAAATTTCCACTAGCTATTCTTTACTTGTATCCCACAGATTTCAAAGTTTATATTTGCATCTAGTTAAGTATTTTCTAATTTGCCTTTTGATTAGATGAACACTGGATTGAAAATCCAGTCAGTAAAATAATAGGGGCCTCAAGAAAAACAGGTACATAAACTTGGAAATGGGAAATGGATCTGTGAGAATTATGTTGAATGACAAATGATATGATCACAAATGTAAACTAATACAGAGTAATCTAAGTATAAGTGATTAGTATCATCAAGTATTATTAAGTGAATAGAGTATAGTAAACTGTTAGTCTCAGCATACACTGCTGACTTTTGATTTAAGGGGAATGATTCACACCTTTAATGACTTTAGCTACAAGATTCCAGTTAGTTTCATACAGCATCTAAGAAAGTTCCTCTTAGGGCTGACAGGGGAAGGCCAGGGAAATACCTGTGAAATACACTCAATACCTTCTTCAAAAATAGACCTATTGTCAAGGGACAGCATCTTTTTGAGAGCCATACCCACTGGTGAGAAGGTCATTTCAGCCTTTTTGGTCTCCTCTAGCTTTTCTGTTATACTTAAGGGAAAACATAAACCAAACCAAACAACAACAGCAGCAAGAAGAAGAAGAACAGCAAAAAGTCCAAAGCACCGTCACCATGAGTCAAGGTTTCCAGGAAATAGACTAGTAACAGTGCGACCAGGAGATGGGGGCATTAAAACTGCTACTCTACTGGATCTAAATGCCACAAAATCAGCATATAGACCCAGCAAAACATTGAGATTAAATCCAAAGATTGTAAAACCAGCCTTCATTATCACACTGTACTGCCACACCAGAAATGCACTAGTATAATAAGAATGAATTAGATTTAAATAGTTGCAAAATACTCTCAGTGTGGGAACCCAAGGTAATTCAGTCAACTGCAAGGACAAAATCAAAGGTCATAGATGAAACTGAAACTTTCAGAATCTAAAATTAGGGCAAATAATAAACATGGCCCAGTATATCCTTCATCCTAAAGGTCACTTAATTACAGTCCCTACTGTAATATACTTTCAGCTTTTGAGCAAAATAAAACATATATGCAAACACAAAATGTGTATTTTAAGGAGACAAAGCAATAATTAGAACAATTCTCAGTTTAGCAAAACTCTTAGAATCATCAGTAAGAGAATGTAAACCAACCATAATTATCATGTTAAACATTCTAATTAAAAAAATAGAGATACATAATGTAAAAAAAGCACCCAAAAGAAATGCTAGTGTGGAAAGACTATAAGGTAAAGGAAGATTGAATTCCATGGCTCATTAGTTGACTTATGTGACTGAAGAAAATGTCAGGGAGCTGAAAGAAAGTCCATAAGAATTTCCCACACTGAAATTGTATATACTCATTATATGATGTCTATACTACAAGAAAGTATGATTTTTTTAAAAAACAGTTATTTCAAATGTTAGTTTAAAATCTAGATTGCAAAAACTGACAAAGGGACAAAATAATTTTCAAAAGAAGTGTCATTTATTTACTAATAGAGGAGATAAATTGTTATTGTATAATATCTTTAAAACCATACAAAGCAGCAAAAGGGAGGTAAAAAGTAGCAATGAATAGAAAACACTTGCAATCTTGTTAGATGTTAACTAACCTGTATTGATAATCAATTTTAATGTGAATAAGTCCAACAGTTAATTCAGAATTTTTATGATTTCTGTTGATGGATTTTTCGATGCATTTCTTGTGTTTCACTGGGTTCTCTGTGATATCAAATCATTAGAAGGTTAGGCATTACAACTACAAAAAGAGCAGTAGAATTAAAATACTAAAATATCAATTATTAGCAAGAATTTGAAGGAAAGGAATCTTTCAAATTGTAAATTGGTATAACTGCATTGAAAAAATATTGGTACATTGTACACAATGTAAACGTGAGTTTTTCTTTTTTGCCTAACCATTTTTATGCTCCACACATAATCAAATCTCATAATTATTGCACCAAAAATGCCTAAAAAGTTTATAAGTAAATTAGCCTTAATGTCTAAATAGCAAAAGCAATCTATCAGTAGTAAAGGTAAGTTTTGTGGTACACTTTATATAATGATTTATTTACTGCACAATGATGAAAGTATATGAACACAAAGAATCATATGATATACTTTTGAGCAAATTGTGCAAGATATAGAAAATATACTGCATATATAACCAGAACTCATGGCTTTATTAATAAGCCTGTCACTTGCTATGGGAAGAAAAGAGAAATCACTGATCAGGAAAAAACATGAGTGATATCTATATGAAGTGCTGGTTATATTGCATTTCTCAAAGAAAGTGGTATATTCAGCAGGGTATATTCTGTTTGTGTTCTACAACTGACATTTGTGAAATTTTCTTTTTGTGTGTTACACTTAAATAAAACATATTAAAAATTTTTATATCATTCTATATTTATCTAAATATACCAAGTAATTTCATGTTTACCCTCACTAAACTTTGAGTAGTCCATACAGTGTTTAAGTGATGACTAATTAACATGATTTCTCACCTTAGCACTTTAACTAATGATATATTACTTCCCTATCAATAATATCACTTCTCCAATCCCTTATTCTTCATCTATACATGAAATGATTTAAAGTTTCTTTCAGGTTTAAAATTTCATAATAACGTCTGCCTAAAGGACTTTAAATCAAGCTTGTTTAAAAAGCCTCATTTTTATTGTAATTTTAAATTAAATACTATAAGTACTGTTCTTTTAATGTGTATTTTAAAATCATTATACCTAAGGAATACAAGGAGAAATACAAAGCAATCAAACCATCAGATTCCCTAATCCTTTCTTAGCATGAAAGTCATGCAAAACTCCAATCATTGAAAGATTTACAGCATTAAATACCTATTCCACATGATCAGGAGATGTTAACACTTATGAAATGATATTTTAAGGGAAGAACCAGTCTCTAGTGGGCTTTAATAGATATCTTTACAACTAATTCTCTAAGGGAATAATGTAGCTTCTCTTCATATCCAATGGATACAGTATTTAACATGTTTCCATTTTTTAAAAAAATCATTGTTATGGTAACTGGTTGCACTGGATTTTCAAGCACTACTAATCCTCTCTTACCTATCATCTCTAAATAACAGGGATGTCTCAGTTTTCCCAACAAAGCACTCTTCTAAGATTTTAACTTATGATTAATCCAATGATCTTTTCTGCTATAAGGAGAAAAGATTATGTTGGATGGTTTTGTTTCCTGCAACAAAGTAATCTTCTGCATGACCAGCAATAAGGCTATGTGAGGGATATTATATAAGGGAATTATTTTTAAAATTAAATCTTAAACAGAATGCAGATTGTAATAACATGTCAATGATGAGCACAAAATCATGAGGGTTTCTGTTTTGTTTTTTTTTTGTTGTTTTTTGGAGGGTTTTTTTTGTCTTTAACCCTGCTATGTGTTTTTGTGTGGAACAAGAAATAAAGGAAACATATCTGCAATAGAAAAGATTTTCATACCTCCCAGAAACCCACATGCAATACTAAAACTGACAAGATGATACTCCCATTTTACAACATTTCTTAATTTAATGTGCGATGTTGCTTTTATCTTTGAAATAATCTTTTTCTTACTGAGTCAGGGAAATGTTTGTGAAACAGATATGATGGCAATGCTTTACTTATCTAAGACAAAATGTTGGTGTTTGAATTTGGATTCATAATACAAAGTGAATGTGAGCAAAGTTAAATCATTGCATTGCGGGGGGTAAAAAACCTCTAGATTGTATTTTCATGATATTCATAGTGGTTTATACGGAGATGACCCCTCCATCAGAGGCGGGGACCTTGGAAGGTGATTGGAATATGGGGGTGTTACAAGGAACTTTTGTTAGGAGGTGGGGGACTGGTCAGAAGAGGCGGGACCCTGGAGGCCTGACTTGACAGGCCATATCTCTCTTCGATTCCCCTCTGCTTCCTGGCCACTGTGAGAGCAGCTTTCCTCTAACCAGCCCCTATCACTATGCTGTTTCCTGTTTGGAGCCTGCTGACCATGAACTGAATCCTCTGAAACGTGAGCCAAAATAAACCTCTTGTCCTTTAAGTTTCTGTGATGGATATTGTGTTCTAGTGGCAAGAAAGTGACTAAACCACCACTGAAACTGAGGAAATTAACAACACAGATCTCTGTCTGAAGGATCTCTGGGTTCTAGTGACCACATCTTTTATTTCCATGCATCCTACTCTGAAGACAGACACCTGTGTCACCAGGTAGATCTAGTTTGTACTCTTTCCTTGCTAGTTGAACTTCTTTTGAAATTAGACTTCCTATTTCAGGATCATGTGATATGTTAGAAACAGAAATGAAAGGCAGGTATACGTAGTTGAAAGAGAAGAGGAGGAACAGGGAAAGTGCTTAGCCTGAGAGAAGGTCTTGCCTGTTCACTAGTGAGCTGTTTTCAATAAATCCCATGGTTGCTTAGTATATTCATGCATTGTTCTTTTCTGAAATTCCTTCCCTACCTCCATTGTCACAAGATTGCTTCAAAGGAGTTAAAATAAGTAAAATTAAAATATTTTAAAATACTTCGTTTAAACCTGGAAATATATGCATTACTTCAATTTCAAAAATAGTACACATAATTTTCCAGATGAATAACTTATTAAATGGTACTAAGAAATTAACATCTAATTCTAACAATATAGTGGGTACTCTGTTAAATATTTTAGATGAAAGAGCATAGTGAAATCTCTCCTGACCAAGCCATTTGAAATCTCTATATTCTCCTCAACTCCAAATTGTGCTTCCCCAGCACATTTTCCCTGTAGCTCTTTGCGACACTTTTTGCTGATTGTTCTACCATTAAAAATGTCTATCATATCAATAAAGGCATATTAATGGAAAGAGATGATCACTAATCACAAAGCCTGGAAGAACCTTTGCTATAAGCTCTTTGATTTTGACTTCTAGTTTGTGTTATTGAGTTAGACAGAAAAGAATAGTTTTGGAGAGCGTGGTTTATAAATAAAATGATCATATTTGTTTCCTACTTCAATTTCTTTCTTTGCAATTTTTTATTGCTACATTTTTGTAGTATATATGATTGAATTTCTCTTGGGGAGTTGATACATGGACATAATACATCTTCACTCTTTTGTCATCCACTTCCTCCTTTTCCTCGCTCCCGTCCCTCTATCTCCAGGACACGTGCCTTTTTACAAAAGACTTAGCTCCCTATTGCCTATTATCTTTTATTTTATTCTTTATTTTTATTTTGAGTTTCTCATACCAGAGAAACCATGTGATATATAAGTTTGGTACAACCGTTTTCTTCTTCGCTTGATACAATTATTTTACAATATAAAACAAACACAAACTGCTCATTCTCTACCAATCACTTAGATTATAAAAGAACTTCTTCTCATTGTAGATTTTAGTATTTATATGACTTTTATTAGCAGTAAACTACAACTATTTCTTATCTGCTGAGAATCAATTAATTTTAATTAAAATTCATATTCACTAATTTTGCACTTTAATTATTATTTTTCTAAAAACTGTATGTAATGTTTATATATTAGGCAGAATATCCCCTTCTCTGTAATGTAAGGCAAGTATTTTTCCAGACCATAATTTGTACTTTATAGTATTTTGGGTCATTTTTTTACTAATGAAGAATATATATTTTTATTTAAACAAAATTATCAATGTGTTATTTCTGAGTTTTGCTAATATTTAAATTTTTCTTTCAATATTATTTAAAACCCTGAATTATTATATCTTTAATATATTATACAAAATCTATAAATTTACTACATTTATAGGTAATTGCATTGCCAAATAAATATCAAATTGATCCATTTAGTGCTATGTACAAAATGTACCAACCTTAAATGGGCTACAAAATCTCTGTCATCCTCAAGAATGGCAACCAATGCAATGTACATGTGATATATGATCATGGAAAGCTAATGAAGGAATTCATGCAACTCTCTCCTTTGTGTGGCAGGAATCACTTGGCACCACATAACTTAGAGATCTTGTATAATCAACTATACTTGGGTGTGAATAACAGACAATATAGTAGCTTTACTTCCCCTGAGGGAATAATGAATGTTTATATGCCCAGAAAGATGGATCTTCATGGACACATTGGTAGCTGTACTAGTCAACACTCCTGTTGTTGAGACACAATTTCCATCATCTCTTGCTTGAAGAGAGGTATAATCTGGCTAACAGTTTCTTATGGATCAGTTCATGGTTGACTGGCTCCCAAGCAGAAATGGCTGGTAGAGGGCATGGGAGAGAAAACCAGCTTAACCCATGGCAGCCAAGAAGCAGAAATAGAAGGGAGGACAAAAGAATAAAAAACCACTATGGAAAGCAGTACAGAGAAACCTCAAAGAATTAGGATTGAAAGTCCCATTTGACCCAGCTATTCCTCTGCTGGGTATTTCCCCAAGAGAATTAAAAGAATCATACTTAAGTGATAATATGCACACCCATGTTCATAGCAGCACAGTTTGTGATAGCTAAAACTTGGAAGCAGCCCAAATGCCCATCAACTGGAGACTGGATAAAGAAAATGTGTTTTTTCTATAAAATGGAGTACTACCCAGCCATAAAAAAACAAGAAATTAGAGACATTTATAGCTAAATGGATGCACATTGAGGTGATACTCAAGTGAAATAAATAGGACATATATGTGTAAGTACCGAATAGTTTCTCTGGTTTGAGAAACTGAAAGTGTAAGTAAGGACTAAAAGGTATAATAGATAATGTGAAATAGCAAAAAAGGGGCAAAGGGGAAGGGGAAGTGGCAGGGGTAGGGGAAAGGAAAGAAAGGAATGGAATTAATGTGAGAAAATGAAAAAATGGAAACAAAGTCTTTGTAAATAGGGAGGGGTGGAGGGGTTGAAGGGAGGGAAGGGGAATGGAGAAAAAAGTAAGAACAAAGAGAGATTATGTAAAGGTGCAAATTCCCAATGATGAATGTCATTATATTGTATACCTAAAATGTACCAGTAAAATTAATAATATAAACCAAGAATACATTTGTTTAGGTCAGTAAACCACCTCTTCTGATCAGGCCATACCTCTTACAGCACATTCAGATATTAATTTATCAGTGGATCAGCCCATTGATAAATGTAGTATCCATACAATCCTATTACCTTCCAAAAGCCCCATCTTCCAGAAGTCCCACAACTGAACACAATATTCTGAATCATAACAGTAGCCAAATTGATAGATTATGAAAAAGTAAAAGGCAATTCTCATACACACTGCACATCTGACTTTTTTTCTAGACACTAGTGCACAGTATAGTGACAATGCCTTACTAATGACCAGAAGGATATAGTGGTCTTATATGAAAATATATAGGAAATGTCCTAAAATTATAACTTTTATATTTCCATTTTATATTCCCATTATCAGTTCTTTTTTTGACTGATGACTAGTGTTTAAATTAAGTGCCTTTAAATCCATTTGCCTGATGGTGATAAGCACACATCCTAGGTGCTACAGTTTGGATATAGAATATCACTGAATAATGCATATTAAATGTTTGATACCCAGAGTCACATTATTGAAAATTGATGGAGCCTTTAATAAGTACTGCCTAATAGAAAGAATATAAGCTAATAATATACAGCCTAAGGTTCAAGAATATATGCTTGAAAGAGATATAGTGACCCCAGCCTCTTTCTGTTACTCTTGCTTTTTACCTGTCATGAGGCAAGCAGCTTACTCCACCGTGTATGACCCGTCCTGAGGATCTGCCATACCACAAGTGTGAAGGTGATGGGGCCCACTGACCATGGACTGAAACCTCTGAAACCATTAGCCAAAAGACATGCTTGTCCTTTACAATGTCAATTATCTTGAGTCTTTTGTCACTGTGATGGAAAGCTAACATGCCACTAGGGATGTACAGTCAGATTCCAGAAAACAGAAAATGTGTGTTCTTCACTTTAGTACATGAGCATAAATTAGTAAAAATTCCTTCAAATTAGGCTTTCCTCACAGCAAAATATACAAATAAGCTCCAAGTATAACGTGGAGACGCACCCTTGTCCAGTATAGAAATGTGTCTTATATGAATAAAGCACTTTTCTACCACTGAGACAGAATCCATTTTCATTGAATTCCTGGAGCACAATCTCTTTACTTCCAGAATATATTTTCTGATTTACTGTAGCTCTGTAAGCTCCTTCTGAGACTTGAGAGATCTCCTTTTTTAAAATTTTCAAATATTGATTTTTAAACATGACATACATTTTTTTTTCTGTAAAGATTTTCAAGCATTTTATAAATAGGATTTGCCACAGCTTACTTTTCAGATACTGTTCATTATACCTTAACTCTTAGTTTTCATTTGGGATTCAGGAGTGTTATGTGCACAGAAGAATTTCTCATATGACATTTTATTTCAAGCACTTATGTTTTCAATAAGATATCCTATTTGGGGAAAGTCTTTACATCACTTTCCTTAAAAATAACTTATTCATGTGAAATTTATGCCATATAATATTCACTAGTATAAAGTGAACAATCTCACAGCTTTTAGCACATGGAAAATGATGTACAACCACTTTCTCTCTGCAGTTCCAAAACAATTCAATCAGTCCAATGGAAATATTTAGCTACTGAGCAATTTCTCTACTTCTCTCATTCAGCCTTTTCACAGTTTCAATCTGCATATATCCTCTACTGATTTTAGGATATTTTATGTGACTATAAACATGCAATGTGTGACCTTTTTTGTCTGTCTTCTTTTAGTAAAAATAAATTTTTGCTGATATGTTCATGTTATAGCATGTATCGATACTTCATTTTTATGGCTAAAGAATTTTCCATTGCATTTTCATATTACTTGTTCATTGATTCATCCATTAATGGACATTTGAGCTCTTTCTATCATGGTTGCTATGAAAGTGGTCCTATGAACATATGTGTTTGCCTAATTTTCAATTACAGGAGCAGAATTGTGGGGTCACATACTTACTTCTATATTTAAAATCTTGAGAAACTTTAAGCTGATTTGCACAGTGACATAGGAGGGCTTCAATGTCTAAACAGCTACATCAATATTTATATTTATTTTTAAACATTATACTCATAGAATGTGAGGTATATTAATCCTCTTTGTGGTTTTGATTTGAACATGCCTGATTAGTAAAAATGTTGAATATCTTTTTATGTGCTTATTGGTATTAGTATATTTTTGTAGAAATGTATATTCCTGTGTGTCAACTTTTAAGTGTGTTTTGTTGGGTTTTTTTAGTCTTTTTGTTGTTGAGTTGGAAGCATTCTAATTCAGGACACTAGACTCTCATTGAATATATAATTTGTATTATTTTCCCCTTTGGGGGATGATTTTTTATGTTTCTTGATAATGTGCTGATATGGATTGAATTGTATTTCTCCTTAGTATGTTCTCTTTATCCCATCATGTGGCTCTGTTTGAAGTTAGAGCTTCTTAAGACATAATGAAGGTTAAAGGGGGTCACAATGGTGGGGTCCTAATAAAATAGAGCAAATGTTCTTATAAGAAGAGAAAACGGTCTGCACACGATGAGGAAAGTTCACGTAAGGACACACAGAGAAAGCAGTCATTTTTCAAACTGAGGAGAGAGGCCTTAGGAAAAACTGAAAAGAAAAACGACATGATCTTGGCCTTTTTGCTTCAAGAACTATGAGAAAATAAACTTTTTTTAAGCAACACAGACAGTGGCAATGTTTTATGATAGCCCAGGAAATTATTATGTGTCCTCTCTAATGCACAAAGTATTTAAATTTAATTAAACCCAATATATATTTTTCTTTAATTGCTTTATATTTTTGTGTTATATCTAAATAATACATTGCCATATCTAGTATCATGAAGATTTAACCTATGGTTTCTATTTCGATTTTTATGGTTTCAGTTCTGATGTTTAGATCATTGTTCCAACTTCAGTTATTTTTATATGATCTAGTATGAGTCCATTTTCATTCTTTTTCAAGTGGATAGATACACAGTTGTTTCAACACTATTTTTGAAGATCTTGCCATTTTCGCATTACTAATTACTAACCTTGATATACTTATTAAAAATAAAATGACCATATATTTACATATATAAATTTATTTCTGAAATCGCAATTCAATTCACCTAATTGCATGTCTATCTTCTAACCATTAAAATGATGTTCTGGTTACTGGAGTTTCATAATAACGTTTTTACTTGCAAAGACATGTGAGATTTCCCTTTTTAGTACGATTGTTTTGGCTAGCTGAATTCCTTGTTTTCATATGGAGTGAATTGTATCTTTACATGTTTTGAAAAAATAAACTGATGTAATTTTAGTGTGATTATATTAAATCTGTAGATCACTTTTAGTTGTATTGACAACTATATTAAGTACCATATGAACACAGAAATTTTTGTCTATGTTTAAAGATATTTCAATTAACATTTCAATTAAATGTCTTTAAAATTTAAAGATATTTCTATATTTGAAATTTTCTTTTAACAATTTTACAAAATTTCTCAGTTATCTAGCCTTTAAACTCTCTGGTTGAATTTATCTTTTGGTATTGTATTCCTTTGGATGCTATTAAAATTATAATTGTTTTAATTTTACTTTAAAATTATGAATGTCTGGTATATAGAAAAAATAATGATATTTGTATAATGTTCTTGCTGAATATAATGGGAAGAACATTGACAATAACTTCATCAGGAACTAGATATTATGCACACTTGAACCTTTTTTATTTCATTATATGTAATGTTATACCTTACATTTTTTCACAAATATGTCTGGTGAACTTGTTACTTGAACATTGTTGGTCTATTCTACCCACTATTTTCTTTGCAAACCAGGTTTTCAATATATACATGTATACATATATATATGCATATATGCATATATATATATATATATGAGTATACATATACAGAAGATTAGAGCTTGTATTTACCTCACTTACTGATAACAGATTTAATAACCATGAAACTTGTTGAGCACTTTGAACCACATCCAAGTTTCTTCTAGTCTTCTTTTTCATAAGAAAAATATGAAATTAGACACTATTTTTTTTTTTACCTATCCCAGGACATTTCAAGTTCTTTATTCTTATTTTAGAACATCAAACAATCATTAATTACACAAGCAGTAGTTACTGGTTTTTTCCATTGAACTTATCACGTGAAGACACAATTCAATAAAGAAGTTTTGATCATTCCAGAAAATTACAGTAATTTAATTTTGAGTCTATCAATTCTTATATTAAGAACACGAAATATGACCATGACATTTTATGAAGTAAAAGAAAACAAGATAAGAATTCTCTTCTATTTTGTTTAGTTCCAAGAGAAGAAACAAAACAAACAGTTACTTCATTTTAGGGTATTTATGTCAGTTTCAACTTCTAAGGAAATTTGTATCACTTTCTTCGTTGCCCATTAGCAGAAAAGAACAATTTCCTGAAAATTTTGCTGAAAAATAAAACCCAACTTTAAATTTAATTTACACAGCTTTTCACATTACACATAAAATGGTCAAGGAACCATAATTTAAAAATTTAAATTTAATTGCCTGGAAATACATGAGAATTGAAAGCGTAATTAAATTGACACGAAACTGCTCCTCAACATTTCCTATCTTTTAGGAACTTACATAATACAATCTGTCTCATTAAGATTTAATCTTCTGAAACACTAGTGGATAGAGATGAAGTTTTTCGATAACAAGCAATGTCAGAGAACATTGGAAATTCTCAACTCCTGTGAATACCTGACTGAAATTTCAGTGGAAAATGACAATAGTCACTGTCAATCTGAAAAGATCCTTGGAAAATAGATGACCTTCACTGGAAATAAAATCCCTGGATATTGGGCACTTTTAGTTTAGTGGGATATAATGTGCTGCCCTCATGAGACAGAAGAAATGCAGAAATAATTTTACACTTTAAAAAATATACATCAATGATCTCCATTATGATTGCTAATTGTGATATTTCTACTGGACTTGAGTGAGAACCATCACACAGATTAGTAAATTTGGGGTGTATCTATGGGTGATTGACATGTAAGTCAGCAAACTGAGGAGAACTGACACGCCTCAGATGTGTGTGGCACCAACCGATAGGCTGGGAAGAGGGACAAAATAAAAAGGGCGAAAAAAGGAAGTGTTTTCACTGTTTTGGGAAGAGCTCCAGTCTTCTCCATGGCTTTTGGACACTGTTGCCCAGTTTCTTTAGCTTTCGACCACGACACTTCAGCTTTCAAAAGGAGACTCACAGAGCTGACTCTACACGCAGTTTCAGGCCTTCAGTCCTCAGGTGCTACTGCGTTTTCTGATTCTCCGGCATGCAGAAGGTCACTGTGGATTCTTCTATCTCTGATCCTGTAAATCTACCAAATAAAACACTTTTTGTAATTATTTATATTATAGTGAAATTGATGGGGAGCACCCATGAATTTTAAAAAACTGTGAATTTCAGACAAGGTCAGAAAAATGCCTATAAATGCCAAATCTCCCACAGTTATGTAATTAATTTAATAAAATACTGTGTTAATATAGCATTAGAAGGTGCAGAGCATTTTAGGCATCTTAGGGATCTTTGGGCTTTAAGAAGAACAAAAATGAGAAGACCTCCAATAGCTGCATAAGGTACAGCAACCTGTTAATGATGAAGAATGCTAGTGTGTCTGCGGAGAAGGGTTACAGGACAGCAGCCAATCAGCAGCAAGGAGAACTGAGTAACGCTGTTGGACTGGCTAGTTGCAACTCCCTCCAAAAAAACCAAAAAAACAAAAAAAAAATGCAGAGAATACTTTTGGTTTCTGTGAAATTGTTTTCCTGTGACCAATTATTGGTTAGGATCTAAAGAAAAATTCACGAATGACTGAGGCTGACAACTCTGAACTGCGACTGCGTGGGAATAATATACTGTATATTGATTATGTTTCTCTAGAGAACTCTAATACAACCGTCAGTTCTTCATTTCTCCAACATGAATGTCTTGAGAAAAGATATTTGGTAGTTTCACCGCATCCCCACCAACCTTCTGGCTCCTAATTGAGATTATTGCCTACAAAGCACTGATTTTTA
Source organism: Heterocephalus glaber (assembly GCF_053883595.1). NCBI lineage: Eukaryota > Metazoa > Chordata > Mammalia > Rodentia > Bathyergidae > Heterocephalus > Heterocephalus glaber. The sequence goes on from NW_028258333.1 coordinate 10,136,031, forward strand.
GTGTGAGAAAAAATAATAGGTACAATTCTAAATTAGAAGACATTGTGGCAAGCTTTAAATGATATTAAAATATCATTTATTAAAATAACTGAGGCTAAAATTCATCATTAAACACTTTATGAGCAAATTTCCATAAGTTAGAATGACTCCTACTTTGTCACCTCTCACGTATGCCAAGCATTAAAATAAAACTTAACACCAATTACAATTCATTATTCATATTTAAGAGGAAAAAAAGTGTCTTTATTATAGAAAAATTTAGACATGAAAGATAAAGTAGATTATACAGATCATAAAAGCATTTAATGGCTGCAGAAGTCTGTTCATCTCACTGACCTTCTAGTTCTCAGTCATTATTTTTGTCATTATAGAAATCATCGGCAGACTTAATGTATACTTGCCTAAGTCTTTTTGTATATCTTTAGGTCACAAACCTTTAACATAAACTCTTTCTTCAAATATACATTTTTTTCCAACAAACATATTTCCATTTTTATTATTAGAGGAGCTAAAGTACAGTAATTCACAATTGCAAAATTCTTTTCTTCTGTATATGTCCATATCAGTTTTTGATTTCTAGAAAGTCTTCAGGCTTAGATTTTTTTGTATGTATATATTGGAGCATATCTTTAAGTTTGTTTCATTTGTATGATTTATTTTAAAACAAACAGTATACCTCTAGCACGAAATATCTCCTGAAATCTATTGTTTCATTGACAATTTTTATAGAATAGTCATATTTGAGATTTTTCTTTTTAAAATTCATATTTCTTAGCATTTCTCACCCATAAACAATGTCTCTCTGTACACTGAACACCTGAGCTCCCTTTTCATTCACAGAGTTTTAGCACTATTATAGACACAGGTTCAAAGATGTTAACAGAGAGAAAAGTTCCTTTCTTCATGGTACTTACATTTTTGTGGAAGAGCCAACAAAAAATACAAAAGAAAAAAAAGGGTGGTGTTTCAAATGTTGGTTAAATGCTATTTTTGGAAGATACAAAGATTTTCTCCCACTGTGTGAGACTTTATTTTTCTCTATTTTAATTTTGTTCCATAAAATATTATAACCATGTTCCTTTCCTATATTTATTGACTCTTTGATCTTTGCCTCTAGCTACTTGATTTTTAATGTAACATTAATTTGGAGTATGTAACATTAATTAATTTCAGTAATGTAACATTATTTTGAGTCAGATGCATACTTTTTTCCTAAGGTAGCTTTGTGTTTCTTTGTAGAGGGTGGAACCAGATCCCTCTCCCTGTTAACCACCATAACTTGGTTCTCACATTCTTCCTTCCTTAGTCTCCAAAGGTGCCATCTGTTACCTATGACAAGACAGAGCTCCTTGTATAAATGAGAGACCCTGTAAGATATCAGGGCAAGATTTCAGGGGCTACAAATAACGGTTTCAGGGTATTTTCTAAAATAAAAAGCTACAATATCTGGCTACATCAAAGAAATATTTGTTTGTATCAAGCTAGAATTGATACAGGAACAATACCTTTGTTCAGGTATTTGAGATGAGAAGTTGAAGTGTACCCACCATAGTTATGAGTACAGGACATTAACCACAGTACCCACTGAGTGTCTTAGTACCTGATCCCTTTACTGTCACTGCCTAAGCCGCCACAGGAGCTCCATTTCCATCCAAATACTGAGGCATCCAAAACTCAAGTATCTGAAATATTTGCCCTAAGAAAGGAAAGTCTAGAAAATTAAATTATAACAGAGAACAAAAGATTAAGGAATTAGCGTTTGTTCAAGAATGTAGTTGGATATATTAAAGAAAGAAAAGTAAAAAGGCCAAAGCCATCTTTACCTGGGGGCTGGTAAAGTCTATCAGGAAAGAACTTTCACTAAGTTCAGTATTAATGAAATGGCTTGAACCTCACTGACTAAGGATCCACCAGACACATGTGATTATTTAAGTGTGGATATATTAGCTAATATTTTTAAATTATAAATTTCATTCACTGAAATAGTATTCACCCTTTCATAGCTACATGCGACTCATGAATTCAAAAATGTAATACATTTCTTTCAATGTAAAAATTTCAGTTTGCACTGCTGAACTTGTCAATAAGATAATAGGAGCAGAAGTGAGCGAAGAATTTTTCCAGTGTAGACATTCATGAAACAGCATTTTTTGCAGAGAATTAAAAACATTTTCCATTAATAAAACCTGCATCGTAAGGTCATGAGTAAAGGGAGATGTAATTGGATTTCTAGCCAAAGGCAAGATTATGGCTTTTATGTCATTGAAAGGAGCTTAGAATTTATACTTAAGGCCAGGGCATATTTTTACAGGAATCCATGAGGTATTAATGGTGCTGAAAGAAGAAAAGAAGTGAAGGAAAAATGTCACAGACAAACATGGGAAATAGTTCAATTCTCCTTTTTTCAAACTGGCCATTCTGACTAGGACAACCCCAGTGTAAGAACTGTCTGTAAATTAGAGTCTTAAGCACAACAGTGAGTTGGTGGACCGTCTGTCTACTCAAAATCCATCATGGGACAGTAGTAGGGGCTAGGAGCTGGGAGCAGTATGTGGAAGCAAATAGCTTTGAAATTTATATTAAACAGTAGGGCATGAAATTCAGAAAATTTTGGAAAGTAAGATCAAATTATCCATTAGATATATGAATAAAGAGTCTAACCTGACTTTTAAATTTCCCAGAGTGACTGCTATGCAATTTTCAAAATTAGAATATTATAGAAAAAGTGGCCAGTATGATGTTAAAACATAGCCACTTATTTTGAAAACAAAATTTTTTTAACATTTGTACATTTTCCAGTAGATCTAGGTAAATTATACTTTCTTATCACTTTTTATGCCCAACCTGACCCAGATATGATAATTATTATTATTATCATTGCATTATTACTACTCAAAATATTAATATATATGCCAGATAAAAATGTATGCTTGGGGCTGAGGATTTAGCTCAGTGGTTTTGCTGCCTTCTTCACAAGTACAAGGTCCTGAATTTGATCCCTGATACAAAAAAAAAAAAAAAAAAAAATGTAATTTTGAAGTAAAGGAAAAGCATTGCCCTCAAAAAAAAAAAAAAAAAAAAATGGCCCTCCCCTGGGGACTTGCCATCCCATTATCTATTACTTTGTTTTATTTTAAGATCAGCTTCATTGCCTGATACACTTCATCCATTGTTTCCTCAATCTGTTTTGATTTATCCTGTAGAATAATTAATTGAGATTTTTGAGTTTTTTCATTGATCCTGTCTGTTTTCATCCATCATGCCAGTGCTTAATGTTTTATACCTGTATCTACATAGTTTTTTATTCACAGATCATTCCAGTCCAATTGTGAGAAAGGCATTTTTAGTCTTTTTATCCTTTTCTTTAACAATAGTTTTAAAGATTTGGGTAGGTTTTGTTTCAATATTAGATTTGACATTTTGTCCCTTTCTGCCTCTGCCCTGTATAATATCAAATCTGTTTCAGTTTACCCGGGATATTTTCAATCAGTTGTGACATGCCAGTTTATCATACACACAACATACCAAAACTCCCTTATCAAGTGGACCCTTGGTGACAACTGCACTAGAATTTGTAGAACTAATCAGCTGGCACCATTCTTTGTGTAGTTCAGCCCACAGGTTTAATAGCCATAATTTGGTTTGTTTCCTTAGGAGAATAGAATTACAGACACTTGTTTTGTCCTGTATGATGCAAATGATTATGCTCATCAAGCTTGAATTTATTTGGATATAACTGGAGTTTCCTCAGCTGGTGCATACTTCTACTAAATTAGTAATTGTATATATTTTTGAAACTCATGGAAACTTAAGAATATTAGGCCACTTGATTTATTTGTAGTTAGGATAAGCCCATTTATGTTTGCTGGTATTTCACATCATTTATTTTCTTAGTAAGGTTTTCAATTTTGCTTTTAATATCAGTTTACTAAATACGAAATGTTTTCTTGGTTCTTTTATTGACACATGTTATATGGTTGACAAATGAATGTAAACAAGTATACTTCATAAAATCTGGAGTTCTTTATGCTCATAAAGTAGTAAATAAAAATTAGTATAATGATATGCATGCAACCATGGCTATTCATATATTTTCCTTTGCTAAAAAATGAAACTATTTGTTTCATTATTTTTTGGCTAATGAAATGAAGGTGTGGAAACATTTTGAGACAAAATAATATTTTATACCCATTTATAGTTCCTATTTACCTAAGTTTTTTAAGATCAAAATATTTACTACTACTGAGATAATTCTGAAAATTAGTAAAACATGAATAACATTATGTGTGAATAAATGTGTCTGTACAATAAACAATCTAAACAAAGTGAAAGAAAAGGTTCAATTTACTAAATTGGACTCATTAAAAACAAGCAAAAATAGGATTATAGATTTATTCTTATCATAGTACTTCCACAAGATATAAAATTAACCTTCTGAGTGAAAGATATAAATTACCAACTGTACTTAAATGCTTTTCTGAGTGGGTAAGAAACTTTTGTTCTTGTGTTCCAAAAAACGATTTGCATCTTTTTAAATTTAATAATGACCACTTATGCCCTCTCCTAAATCTAGAGGCATAAGAAGAGATGGACTTAACTTCATTTGACAGTATTTGAAACTCTAGGGACAAATGTAATTCTCAATAAGTTAGTGATCATTTAAAAATGGTTTCAGGGACAGCCTATTTTCTAATTACCCTTCTGTTTCTCTTAGATAGAAGCTAGCTTTCTTTAAATAAATTTTCCTACTCTTAAAAAAATAATAGTCTCCTGATCACAGAGAGATTAAAAATGTTAAATTTATGATGCTATGAATGAAATTTGATGACAGATCATTAAATTCCTTGATATTAAGGTTTAAGTAAATTCATGATTTTGTTTCTTGTGTTGACTGTTGTGAACAATGTTTTATATTAGCATTCAACTTAATTTAGAGATGTGATTTGTTTTCTTGTCCATCTATGAACTATATGTGAAATGATACTCTATAGACACAAATTCAGCTTATATACTACAACAAATCTGAAATCTCTGAATTAGCTTTTCTCGCTAAATAAATTTTTGTTTTGTCATAACTACTTTGTGACTCTGGTTTTCACTAGACTTAACTTAAATTTTCAATTTTATTGAAAGAATTGCATTGTGACAATTCAACAAAACTAGCTTACTTAGCAAGCCCATTGTAGCCTTTCATGTGGCATGGTACTGGTGAGGAACAGAAAAGTCACTGAGGCTTCCTGTCTTCACCCAAATCATTCCCTTGGTCTGATCTAATTTAGCCATAGACATGTGTGTAAAGTAGTAGAACAGTGACATGGGCAGCAACAACTTGTCTTGAATTCTGTCTACATGTTGCAAACATTGAGGATTTTTGCGCAGAGAGTTATATATCAGTCTTGTTTCTTCCTTTGGTTCCTAATCTTTTTTATGTCCTTGGATTGATGGTCTTGTGAATTATTACTGGCAGTGAAGCTCATTCCTCCTCCTTTGATTAAACAGCCTGTTGAATATTATGCACTGGTGGAATCATATTGTCTACCAAAGCAGCTTACTGTCCTTCCTTGGGCTCTCAGTAACAAAACTGGGTCATGTAGAAATATTTTTGCCAGTGCCTAACGTCACTTGGCATTGTATAATGACCTCTGGAATTTGTTTTCATTAATTCTATTTCTGATGTATTTTGGTGTTTAGATACTTTATGTTATGTAGAAAGTACTTAGCTTGCTGCACTTAGCTGTTATTAGTTGGAAAAAATGATTTTGGAAGAAATTATAGTATACACTAAAATAACTATATATATAAAATTAATTTAATTCATTCCATTGATCTAACCGGCAACTTCATTTAAAAAAAAAAAAGCTGTAAGCAGTTATTTGAAAAATACTAAGTTTAAAAAAATTAGAGGATACACTTTCAAAACCATATGTTACAGATGTGATGATATGAAATAGATATAAATAACAATAATAGAAAGTAAAAGCCATGTCAAGAAAGACATATATTTAACAAAGTCTAGAAAAGTAGAGACGAATTCCAATTTGATGAAGTAAAGGAACCATCTTGAATCAACTACGATTTAGTTTGGGCTTTGAAAAATATGCAACAATATGTAGTTTTAAATGCCTTAAAATAAAAACAAATGGAGCATTTATGCACAAATGAAAATAGCCCAGTTGAGCTAGACATCAGAATGTACAATAAATTCATTTAGATGATATGAGTCCTGACAAATGGAGACTATATATAATTCTGTAGCAGTGGATATCAAATGCTTGATCTAATACAATAATACAGGTGAGGAGGAGTCGAAAATGATATTCCAAATCATGATTTTTAAGGATATATTTAAATAATTGTTTTACTCTATTACATGTGCATGTGAGGTAGGTCATGGAGGTGTGATTTTAATATCTATTTCTGGTCCATGGGCACCTCCCTGATTTTCTTCCCCCAATCTACTTCCCAGCCACCCTAAGCTAAGCATATTTCCTTTGCCTAGCCCTTCTCACCATGACATTTCCTTGAAGCCAGCCAACCAGGGACTGAATCCCCAGAAACCATGAGCCAAATTCAAGTCTTCTTATTTACATTGTTGGCATTTGGTATTGTATTATGATAACTTAAAGCTGATGCAGAAAACTCATAGTAGAGAAGTCAGGTCATTGCTATAGCTATACCTGAACATTTTGATATGAAGCCTTTGTGGCAGGAGTAGGGAAAGGTTTGAAGGTGCAAGCTAGATAAGCCCTAGAATGCTATATGAAGTGCTGGATGAGTGATTGTGCTCAGAGTTCAGAAGAACACAATGCTGATAGACATGTGAGCAGTGAAGGTCTGGCTCAGGATGATTCATTTGGGAACAAGGGCTGAATTGGCAGGTGGACTAGGAGCCGTGAATGTTACACTCTGACAAAAGAAAATGTTTGTATTTTGCCTGTATTGTGAAAATTAGCAAGAGGCTAAGATTAAGAGCAGTGGAGTAATTGATCTGGTAAAAGAAATTTCAAGGCAGCACAGTGTTCAATCTGTGGCATAGATATTGCTGGTTACTTTTAGCCATATTCATAGTGTTAATTGGGAGCACAAAGAAGAGCAAAAATATTTGAAAAACTTAAATTTGACCCCAAAATTGTATATTAAATTAGAACTAAGGGTGACCCAAATGTAGAACTGGTGTTACTGAAGAGATTAAAACAATTAAAATAAAATCAAATATTTTGTACAGGGACAAGAACAAAATGTTTTGAAGACATCTATGAAATTAATAAGACCCTACCAATCATAGGCTATTGGGCACAAAATTGTTTTCCATTACAAAAGAGTCCTTCAGATGCCTACTTGAGAAGGGCTTTCTATGGGATAACTCCTCAGGATTCATTCCATTGTCCTCAGTCATCGAGGCACTCAAGAATCCAGTGCAACAATGGTCTGAGCAGGGCTTCTGTGTATCTCCCTGTGTGTCTTCTACATGATGCTGATTTTATTGCTATTCAAAATTCAATAATTGTAGAGTCAGTTAGAATTCTACTCGGATTTCAAAGGAAGTCATTGCAAACCAGTCAAGAGGCCGCAGAGAAGGCAGTGCAATAAGATATGAGAATGAAGGCAAAGTTTCAGTGGAGATCACAGGAGATCAAAGATGCCAGGATCATAGAATGTCTGCTGAAGAAAGCTGTAGGACATTAGTGGAGCCAGCCAAAAAGAGAAGTCTTGTGAATGCAAGATTATTGAGGTGGGGCTTTCCAGTCACTCTAGATCTCACATCTCAGCACCAGTACCCTGATGCCAGAAGTGGAGCAGTAGAATTTTACATTTTCATCCTGATTTTCAATCTTCTTTTGTTCTAATTTTTTTCTACTCTCTTAGTTCTCTTTTTTTTGAACTAGAACTGTTTGCCCTGTGCTACTGTACATTGGGGTTATGTAATTTTTGTTTTACTTTTACAAAGGTCCAGAGTTAAGAGTTTGCCTTGAGTCTCAAAGGGGACTTTAACTTAGGCATTTTTTAAAAACAATCTAGGGATAGTTAAGATTTCAGCAGAAGGATTATTTTGTTTCATTTGTACATGGGGTAGTTGTATCATATTACGTGGAATTCTGATATTGTATTCATTTGGAGATTAAAAATGGATTAAGGAGATGTGCTTGGATGTCAAATTGTCAAGGATAGGATGTGATGGCTAAAGTGGATTGGACTGTCAACTTGATTGGCTTGAAAGCAGCCCATGAGATTGGAAAATTACACTTCTAGGTGTGTCTAAGTGAGTCATGGATGGATGATTTGGGGATATATATGATCTACATCTGATAACTTGGCCCTTCTTCTCTGGCTTTGTTTCCATGCTGGCTTCCCAGCCTCTCTGAACTAAGCAGTATGCCTATAACGTATTTCTCTGAAGTCATATTCTAACCTTGGAGCAAGCCAACAATGGACTAAATCTTCTGAAATCATGAACCAAACTAATCTCCTCTTTAAAGTTGTAGGTGTTATCTACTGTTTCCTAGCAATGAAATCCAAGCTGACTAATAAGCATACGTTCTGCATATGTGTGTATATATATATATATATATATGTGTGTGTGTGTGTGTGTGTGTGTACATGCTTGTGTATTCATATACACAAGTGATAAATTGCAGAATTTTTATGTGGCTGAAGGAATTTTGCTTATGTAATTAAGTTTCTGAGAGGGACAGATAACCCTGAATTATTCAAGTAGCTGTGTTATAAACACAGTTAATTTTATAAGAGGGACAAGGAGATGATAATGTGAAACAGAGGCTGAACTAATGTACTTTGAAGATAAAAGCAGCTCCAAGCCAAGGGATATAAGTGGCTACTACAAGCTGAAAAAAGCAAAGAAATTCTCCTCTCATACCTACTAGAAGTAATCAGTTCTTCTGACATTTTCATTCTAGTCCAGTGAATCTGATTTTGAACTTCAAACTTCCATGGTTTATGGGGATAGATTTGTCATACATTAAATTATTAATTTTTTAATGTTTTACAGTGGCAAAAGGAAACTAATATACCTCTTCAATTTTCTATATTCTTCATCATGCTATAAACTCTGATAAAAGTAGAATCAGATCAAATTATCTTTCTTTTTCATACAATATCTTCATAGTCTGGCAAAGTTATTAGTAAAATCTGCAAATATTGTCACATGATAACTGCATTATATTTAATACATGTTTCATTGATTGAATGATGAAAGCATTTAAGAATAAAATACACAAGCAAAATTCCAGAATATTGGGTTCAGGAAAAGTAAATAATATTCACCATTAAGATATTAGGTAGATATATAGACATTGCTTAACATCTCTAGGCTGAAATCTTTTCATACACAGCCTGAATAGTTTTAATATATTGATTTTTGTAGATGAATCATTGAAATATTTGTATATTAAAAATATTTTAAGATTTCAGTCAATGAAGCTGAAAAATGTTTCCTATTATGTAACTTAAAAATCAATATGAATTTAGGAATTAAAATATATTTTTTACATATTTTTAGCTTTAGAAATATGTTGATGATATCTTTTATCATCAATCCTTTGTTGGTGAATAGTTAAGAAAATGTTGGAAAAGATTTTTTTTAAATTGCATTTTATAATTAAGATATTATTATTAGAATTATTTTAATAAAGGACAATATTACTTGTTTTTTATATTGTTTTCAATTTTATTTTTATTGAAATGCATTTTTAAATTTTTTAGATGCAGTGTGATATTTCCATTCGTTAAAATATTGGATAATAACAAATCAGAGTAATTAACATAAACATCACCTTAAACTTTCATCATTTTTCTATGCTAGTTCATTAAAAAATTCTCTTTCAACTACTGTGAGGTATAAACACATTATCATTAATTATATTCTCTTTGCTGTACCATCAGACACAATAATTTATTCCTTTGATCTAACTACAACATTGTACCTATTGACCAACTTCACCAGATCCACTCTATAGAATCAAATTATCTTTTTTATTAGACTTTTGTTAAAATTTTTAAAAAGATAGGGATTTACTTTTAAAAATACTCATCCTCTGTCTATCCTGTTTCATGCTAGATGAGAGAATAGACGATTTGGTTCTTTTATATACATCAGCTAAAATGTGTAGAGCTGTAGTAATAAGAATTGTGAAAATATTAACACTAGAATAACAGAGTTTTCAAAAACAACAAAGTCATGTTTTTTTCACTAGAAAAATAAGAATTTAACAAATTACAATTTTATAAATATGTAAGGTTTTAGATAAATTCAAAGACATAATTCTTAAAACTGGTACCATTTCAGCAGATTATGCAAGGCACAGCACAATTAAAATTTTTTCTTAATGGACAAAATAATAAATTTGTGAAAGTCATTATTCCAAAAATGGTAAATCTAAAATGTCAGCAATGTCCACATATAATTCTGGATGATTAATTCATAATAATAAAGCAATTATGTAGGGACAAATGTGTCCCCAAACAAATAACTTTTCGAGGAGATTATAAAAAATACACAAAAAGACCTCCTGATGTCACACTCAGAAGACAGCTATGGAGATAGGTTGGTCACTGTCCTTCTTTTGAACTTTCGTATGAGGCTTCAGACAAAGAACAGCAATGCTCTTGTGTATGCATAATGCAATTTATAAAACTTTCTTCGAGTGACAGGGAAAGGTCTTAATATAAGGGGAATTACAAGCAGGATCATCTAAAAAGTTTTCAAAGACAAGAAACCTACAACAGAGAATGAATAGGTCCATCAATTATACAAATAGCAGCATGTGAGAAAATGATGTACAAATTACAAGGCAGAATAAAGTTATTTAACAGCACCTGGGAACTTTTCCAGGAATATTTTATGTTTTCTCTGAAAGATCATTTAATGCGCAGAGAAAATAGGGTAATTTTCATGACAAAGTCCTAAATAATAGGAACATGGAAATGTCATCAAATTATTCTTCTTCTAAAAATAAAATACAAAAGCCCTCCAAATTTTTTGACTAATAAAGTGTATTTGATCTGTTCCTTCCTGTCCTTGACTGATCCTTATAATAAAGGCATCCATTTTAAATATCAGGAATTATGACAATTACAATAGGAGCTATATTGTATTTATCTTATTGATATTATAATATACAATTGCTAAACTTGTTTGCATCAAATTCAGAAAAAAATCACTTCTCTTTCTATACCATAATTGGCTTTACATGAAAAGATTTTGAGTGTCATTCAATAAGTATAGCTATATTCAGAAACATGTCCATTTCCTTTAAGACTCTTAGACATGTTTATATTCTCAACTATGTCTTTTAAATGTCTGCCATGTAGTACTTGAGATACCACTGAAACTACATGCAATCTAGGTTGAATATATAAAACATGAGGAAAATGACTTCATATAAAGTGAATGAATTTATTTGCATACAGCTCCTAAGCGTATACCTTGCAAGCAAGTCTGCAAAGCTGGGGATCAATATGAAAGTACAGGAGGTGGAGGTGGATTGAGCTACCTTCTTTCTAACATGATAACCTAGACCAGTGCTGGCAAACTGTTCAAAGCTTTCAATGATAAGAAACAGCCAGATGGAATATGTGTGCCATAAGTTCACCACCATTGTCCTAGATCATGTCAGAAACAATAATGACTATGAGTGGAAAGTGAAGGAGAAAAATTAAGAGAAAACTGGGTCTATAAAAAGAAACCATAAAGAGGTTTTTTTTGACTCAAATAACTCTACCAGACTGATCTATCCAGATTTGAGTATTTTCCAATATACAGTGAATATTTATTTAATACTGCTTATGTATGCTTGTTGAAACAAAATCTAAGGAATTGTCTGACTTTTCTGGTACTCTCTTTTACCATAATTATCACAAAATCATCTCTCAAAATCACCCTTTCTTTCCATCTGAACATCAAAGTCTACAATTACAGTCTTATTTCCCCCCCCGCCCGGGTCACTGATCTAGCATCAAATTAATCTCCTTGTCCCCAAGTTAATCTTGATCCAGTAATACCTTCCATCTTACTAATAGTGAGTTTTAAATTTGCAGGTATGATTATGTCACATCCCCACTTAACGTGTTTCAATGAATTTCAACAACTTTTAAAATAAAGTTGATGTAAGAGAAAGATGTTAAATGAAAGTTTTTAATTCTAAAAAGTTCCTAGTTTTAACCCGATTTAAGATTCCTTTAGCTGTCAAATAAAAGACATTCCATCCTTCACCAGGAAAGCAGCCTTTTGCTGATAATGGAGCGATTACTAGTTTTAGATGAATATCAACCTAGTGCTGTGAGTACGTACTGTAAGTCCAGGTGAGAAAATACCTTAAAACCAGTCCTGTTAATGTTTCAACCATCCCTGCAAGAGAGAAGATTTATCAGAATTCTCAAAGGCAAATGTTTATGTGTTAAGAATGTAAATGTGCTAGTTTCAGATCCTTGAGAATAGTGGTGTTGTTGTTTGTTTCCCTTTCTTTTGTTTCCACAGCTATTTGAATGTGTAAAAGAAACCAAAAAGTTTAGGAATTCAGAGAGTATTCTGCTGCAAGAGAAGAGGTAAAGAAATACCTTTTAGGTTATTACCTTAAAACATGATGGAAGAGGAAGGAGAGGATAAGGCAGAAGTTCAGATATAATCTTATCTTTTGAATCAGTCAAATTTTTGTGGATGTGAAAATACCTGAGAAAATCAACTTACAGTAGGAGGGATTTATTTTGGCTCACAGTTTCAGAGGGTTAAGTCCATGGTAACTATGCTCCCGTGATTCTGTGCTGTAGTGATACAGAATATTGTGATGAGGGGCCTGTGGCAGAGCAAAGCTGCTCACCTCAGCAAGGTCAAACTGCAAAATGAGTGAACAGAGAAAAAATTACCTTTCAAAGATCCATCCAATACTTAGCTGAGCCTCCAACTAGACCCAACTTTGTAAAGTTTCCAGCCTTTCCAAAGAGTACAGTCAGCAAGTGGCCAAGTTTCAATGTACAAGCTTTTGGGGGGGGGGCATTAATATCCAAACCATAACATCTTTTTTCCATATCTTGTAAGGACCAATCCCTGTAAGACTAGAAGGCTAATCATTCTCCTAGCCACAATGATTAAAAACATGTGCTCTCTCAAAGATTTCAGACATTTCTCTTATATTTTGTACAATATGATACTGAGTATAAGAATATTGTTTCCAATGAAAGAACTAAATAGATGGACCAGATCTAGATCTGGATCTCCACCAAAAACAACCATCCTATAAATGATCAAAAGTTTCCTGTACATTCCAGAGGTCTAATTTATGAGCAGCCCAGAAGGAAGGATAACAGACACAGAAGGGCCAAGCACCAGTCGGCTACAAGTAGATGGGCCTATGGATCAAGAGGACACTCTACCTACCTCTTTCACTTGACCTTCATATAAAAAAAAAACCTTGTGACTTTAATGGACCCACCAAGGCAATGAAGGAAAATCCTCCCATCTTATGATTTCTATTGAATTGTGTCTGGAAACTCCCTTTAGACACATAGGAAAAATGTGTTGATAGGTTTCAGGGATGAGAACACTGTTTTGTGAGTCACATATTGTTTGGAGGTATTTTCCATTTAGTTCTTCCTAGACTGTTTCATAATGTGAGAGATCAAAGACAAAAAGAAAAGTAAATAAAGAAGGAGCAAAGAAAAAGAAAATGGGTAGGATGGAAGAAAAGATCAAAAGAGGGCAGGAGGAAGGAAAAGGGCAAAAAAATGAAATATCTAGGCATCAATGTAATGAAGGAAGCAAAAGACCTCTATACTGAAAACTACAGAACTCTGAAAAAAGATATTGAAGAGGATATAAGAAAATTGAAAGACATCCCTTCATCCTGGGTAGGAAGAACCAACACAATGAAAATGGTCATACTTCCAAAACTGCTATACAGATTCAATGCAATCCCAATTGAAATCCCAACAGTATATTTCGCAGAACTAGAAAAAACAATCCAAAACTTCATTTGGAACCAGAAGAGACCTAGAATAACAACAGCAATTCTAGGCAACAGAGACATGACAAGGGGGTATCACAATCCCCAAATTGAAAATATACTACAAAGCCACTGCGATAAAAACAGCATGGTCCTATCAAAGAGACCCAAGGATACTGGAATAGATTAGAAGATGCAGAAACAACTTGAGACATACTCAGCTACCTCATCTTTGACAAAGGATCTTTCTTCACTGGAGAAAAAATAGCCTCTTCAATAAATTCTGTTGGAAAAACTGGATTTCAACCTGCCAAAGAATAAACTAGATCACATTCACCATGCACTAAAATAAAATCAAAGAGAATTAAAGATCTAAATATTAAAACAGAAACACTAAACTTGCTGGAAGATAAGTTAGGTAAAACTCTCAAAGACATTGGCAAAGGAAAAGACTTTATGAACAAAACATCAGTAGCATGAGAACTTGCACAAAGAATCAACAATTGGGATCTCATCTTATTAAAAAGCTTCTGCTTTTTAAATTTTTCCAACAGAGCTAAGAGAGAACCTACAATATGGGAAAAAGTTTTTACCAGTTGTTCCTCTGACAAAGGTCTACTATCTAGAATATATAAAAAACTAAAAAAAATCAACCCCCCAAAATATAAAGACCCAATTCAAAAAAGGGCATCTGAAATGAACAGGCATTTCTCAGAGAAAGAAGTAATATCAGGGAATAAATATATGAAGAAATGTTCAACATCACTATTCATTCAAGAGACGCAAATGAAAACACTGAGATTCCACCTCACTCCAGAAAGAGTGGCTGCTATCAAGAAATCAACCAATAACAAATGATTGTGGGGCTATGGGGAGAAAGGAACCCTTCTCCACTGATGGTGGGAGTGTAGACTGGTGCAATCACTGTGGAAATCAATGTGGAGATACTTCAAAAGACTAGGATTAGAAGTACCATTTGACCCAGCCATCCCTCTACTGGGTGTCTTTCCAAAAGAATTAAAAGAATCATACCACAGTGATATATGCTCATCCATGTTTTTAGCAGCACAGTTTGTAAGAGCTAAAACTTGGAAACAGCCCAATTCCCCATCCACTGGAGACTGGATAAAGCGATGTGGTTTTTCTATAAAATGGAGTACTACTCAGCCATAAAGAATGAGAAACTAGAGACATTTATAGCCAAGTGGATGCACATTGAGGCCATATTCTTAAATGAAAGAAATAGGACACACAGATGTAAATAATGAATAGTTTCTCTGGTGTGAAAAATTAAAAGTGTAGATAAGGTTTAAATGGTATAATTGATAATGTGAAATTGGAAGAAAAGGTCTAAAGGAGTTGGGGAAGTGGGAAGGGTAAGGGAAAGGAAAGGAGGGAAAAGAAAAAATATGAGAAAAGGAAAAAATGGAAACAAAGCCTTAGTAAACAGGGAAAGATGGAGAGGGTGAAGGGAGGGCAGGGGAATGAGGAAAAAATGAGAACCAAGATACATCATGTAAAGGTACAAGATCCCAACGATGAATGTAACTGTATTTTATACCTAAAATGTATCAACAAACTTAATGAAAAAAAAAGAAATGCCAACATGATTAAAAAAGATATTTTTTGTTGAATTGAAACTTACTAGCACAAAAATATGGTAAAGCTGAAAATAAAAGTTCAGAAAAAGGGCATATGAGGTGACAACGAATCAAAAGAAAGGTTATGTACCTATATTGATATCAGATGAACATGATTTTTAAGTAAAAACCATCTACACAAGTCATTATATAAAATAATTTCATTTGTTAGGACCAGTATGAGTTTACGTGCACCTAAATTATACTTTTAAAGATGCAAAGCAATAACTGACAGAACCAGAAAGACAGACTAATTTACAATTACACTGGAAGATTCCAGAATGCTCCCCTGTGCCATCAATAGGTCAAAATGATAAAAATCTGACATGGAATGGGGGCCTGGGGAAGGAGGGAGGAGAAGGAGTAAGGAGAGAGACTGGAGAAAAAATGCACAAGATGAGATATGTGTAGCAAATTCGCAAAACAAATGTCATTATTATTTATCACAATTATGCATTAATAAAACAAAACAAAAAATAAAACAGCAAGATAATGAATTCTACAATTATCTTGAAAGTGAGATTTCAAAGAACTTTTCCAGCATTTATTCATTTACATGTTCAAACATATTAACATTAAGTCATAATATCCGTGACAGAACTTCAGATGAACTCTAAGTAATTTAAAGAGAGTTTAAGATCATTTAAGAGTAGTAGTATGTAAGATTTAACACATATATAAAGCATATTTTATTTTTTATGGCCCCAAAATTGTGATATTGCCAGATGGGTATCAGAAAAATGAAAGAAGCAAGAAGTTCCATTGAAGTAAGAAGTTCTTAGTCATCCAATATTATCCTTCAGTTTGTCAGACTCAGTTAGAATGGAGGTAGGTCTATTATTTTAACATTTTACAAAGCATAGTCTATGGATAAAACCTGTCTGTGAACATAAAAGAAATTTCTTGTTAAATGAGGATACAAAGTCTGCTTGTAGGATATTATTCAAAACATGACTCTTTTTAAATAGAAAAGCTATTTATATCTATTTATTTCAACAGAAGTAAATGTTAGTTTCTAAGACTAACGAGAAAAGTAATATGCTCTTATTGAACATAGTATTTATTTTACGTATCTGTTTTAAAAAAATGCATGTCATGTAGGCACTTTATCAGCAGATATAGGGTATACAATTTCCTCTAAAATATCATTTTTATTGAAGAAGTTATTTACTATTTTGATGATATATAGTTTTCATTTAGTGCCTCAGAAAAAGTAGCTCTTCGTTTATTTCATTACTGAAGAAGAATAAATCAAATACCTAAAGCTGATTCATTTTAGAAATATCTGTGTTCTCATTTGCTATATAGAAAACTCACACACAGACTAATTTGTTATAATGCCCTTCCTTTCAAAGTGGTAGAACATTTTTCAAGCAATATATGCTACGAACCAATTGCATTTTACTGTATTTGCCTATTTTTCTAGATATATGTGCTTTTCACCAATGGAGGAAGACTCCCAGTGACATGTGATGGTTTGTTATTTGCTTGATATGGAAAGTTAGATATACAATCCAGACTTTTTCACTACCATGAAAGATGACTACTAAACTGCTATGGTACCAAACACTTCTAGCTTACTTCCCAAATCTTTCAAAGGATTGTCAGCACTTTCTTATATTTTACAATGTTTGACCTGTAATTAACCACACAAGAGAAATTCTACTCAACTCGTCAGTGGCTTCATACTTAGATGCAATCTAAAATCTTTTTAGCCACAGAAAGCAAAGCTCATAGTAATCTACCCCTTTGCTCCTAAAACATGAGCTAGGCTCTTATCAGCTCTTTCCATTTACAGTCCAGACCTTTTCACTACATTGATAAATGACTCCTAAACTGCTATGAGTACAAAGCTCTTCTAGTTTACTCCCCATTCCCATTCACTTATACAAATGAAATGGATAAGTTGGTAGGAAATTTTTGCTCCAAAACCAGCCCTACCACTGGAAAAGTATTGAAACACGAATCTTTCTGAAGGTAAATCAGTTATATTATCTCTATTATAAAATCAGAACATTATATTTATGTTATATGAATGTTTTCTTCAACAATTATCTTCCATTTGGGTAACAACAAGACATTGACCTGACCATTTTGTAAGGGAACAATGGCACAGAAGAAACATATAAGAATGGCTAAATGTCACGGAGCAGAGTGTGCTTTTAAAAATCATAAACCTCTAGGTAGTGAGCGTGACAGTTAAGAGCACCCTGCTGCAATAAAAATGTTTATGATTTAGTGCAACTCTTTTCAGATAGTAAGAATATTCAAATTACCAAAGACTTCTGTTTAAAAGTGTGACTTATGGGCCGGGGATTTATCTCAGTGGCTCAGCCGCCTGCCTCACATGCTCAAGGTCCCAAGTTCGATCTCCGGTACCAAAAAATGAAGTGTGACTTGTAAAGCGTTTTAGCAATGTTGAAGCCAAAATTGCTTAAGCATATTGAATGATAATTAATTCAGTGTATTTTAAAACTTAACTACTCTTTAAAAAAAACTTAACTATTCTTTGTGAAAATGGCAATAGCACATGTCACTCAGAAACGAAACACTGGAGGTATTTTTTAATGACAAATCCAAGTGTCAATAATGTAAAGATGAAAATATTAGACATTTCATATTAAATGCTATTATATTAAAGATAGTTATATATAATCTTTTCTCAGTATCTGTGAAGGGTTAATTTTAAGAATCCTTGAGATACGAAAATCAATAATCATGTCTTATTTAAAATGGAATTGTGCAGGCATAGAGCTTATTTCCATTCACTGTACATTTTAAGGCTTCTCCCTGTTACTTTTAATAATTAATCAATGTAAATGCTATGTAAATATTTATTAAACTGTATTATTTAAGGAATAGCAAAAGTAAAACGTTTTAAGATGTGGTATGTTGTGTGTATCAGCTCTCCATGATGAATGTATTTACTATGCATCACAGACATGTACTGATAAAAAAGTAGTCTGTACATGTTCAATAACGATACACTTCTAAAATATTTTTAATCTGTGGTTCATTGAAGATAGGAATATTCTCTAAACTTTTTATGATTTAGTTATCCAATAATTTTATTCATATAAAATATGCATAGAACACATATTTGTATCTATATATATGCAATCATCTTTCTAATATTGTGACATTTATTATAATTTGAACACTCTCCCTCTCTGCTTTGACCCGTGACACCCTTGAATGTGCCCTTGAATTCATTGGCTGATGATTATCTGCTCAAGCATATATTAAGAATTCCATAAAGATAATTTTTGGCCACTTTGTTAATATGCTGTGTGCATATAGCAAAACTGTTTTGAAGTTAGATATGTAGCATTTAGAAAAGTTTAATTAATGTGCAACCTTGCTCTCAATTAAACATATGTATCTAAATCTTGGAAGATCTGTGAGTAATTTGTTCAATTATTATCAACTTCCATGTGAATCTCTTGGGGCTATGTGCAGTGTTCTGGTGCTACGTTTTATCCATGTTCCTATGTGAAAATCCAAAGGATTGTGGTATAAAGCAAAAGTCACAGATGACGCCTGGCTACATGAGTCTGTATCTGCATGCAGTCAGTGTGAACTCAGTGGCTTTATGGGAGTCTCTCAAATTTTGAACCTTGGACTTCTCACGTGCTATATGTGGAATGAAAACTGCTATGAGGAGTGAATGTAGTATGTGTATCATCCCTTACACTGTAAGTTTGCAAAAAGCTGTATTTTTTAATTACAATATTATCTTTATTTTTTCCATTAAGTTTATTGGTGCATTTTAGGTATGCAATACAGTTACATTCATCATTGGGACCTTGTACCTTTACATGATGCATTCTGGTTCTTATTTTTTCCCCATTACCCTGCCCCCCCTTCACCCCCTCCACCCTTCCCTATTTACAAAGACTTTGTTTCCATTTTTTTTCCTTTTCTCATATTTTTTATTTTCCCTCCATTCCTTTCCCCATCCCTTCCCACTTCCCCTACTCCTTTAGACCTTTTCTTCCCATTTCACATTATCAATTATACATTGTTACTGCTTCACAAAGCATAAATGTCTTATGTAATAGTTTTTAGTTTAGTATTGCAGTTTGCCACAGTGATATAAACTTTTCTATGATACATGAATCAGAAAATGTCTAATTTTAAAACTTAAATTTATTTAAATATATGTTTTGTTCCCAAGAATCTGTTACAAATCTTTCAACTAAAAAAACATATTATTTATGCATTTATTTATATAACAATATATATTATTAAAGTAACTAAGTTTTTAGCCAGTAAATTATTCATGAGAGAAAATCAATACCTTTAAATTGAAAATTAACTTGCCAGATACATAAAATCTAAATGGGTAAATGTGTAGAAGCATTAGTAAACATGTTAACAAAGTTGTCAGTGGTTATAATTTAGGATTTATGCATGTAACATGAGTTTTTAAAGTAAAAAGACAATTCATGTTTGTGTCATTCATAGTGTTGACATCACATGTATTTGTTCTGTAAGTATTTGATTGAAGTATTGCTCAATAACTTTTAAGGTATGTTCAAAGAGATTATTGTTTGGGTCTTCATATCCTTACCCGCTATACCTCTGTCATTGTGCTACCTGAATACATTGTTGGCCCTCCGGTGAAAAACTCAAGGAGAACAAATGTGGTGAAGATGTCTGGGGACTTTTCAAGTACTGTGGATACAATCTGAAGTGTTCATGACTGCCCTTGTAAGAAAGACAAGTCATATACTAGACAATAGAATAAATTACAGCTTAAACAAAAGACTTCAGATTCGATCTGGAATGTTGGGAAGTCCCCCAGAGCCTCCTATGTCTAGAGGTGGGGATGTTTGGAAGGTAGTTGGATCTTGGGTTTGCTGTATTCATCCGTGGATTCATTCACATGTGAGTTCAGTGGCTGTGTATAGTGTCAGAAGGTGGGCCTTGGTCTTCCCAGGCCTTTACACCATGCCACCAACTATAGGAGGACTGAAACTTCTGAAGTGTGAGTCAACATAAATTTATTCTCCTTTAAATTGCAAGTGCCAAGTATTTTGTCCCTGTGACAAAAGGAAAGTGACTAAGATACCTGCCACTATCTTTCCCTCTAGCTGTAATCCTTTGTTGACATCACAAAAGATACCAGCAAATGCTAACAGAAGGTGAATGGGAAGAACATAGGATATGTGACATTGTGGTTTATAATAAGAAATAATATGTATTTGATCTTATTTCCTGGCACATAGCTCTGACTACTGCTGAAAATGCTGCTAGTTAGGAGGTCCTTTGTAATCTCAGGTTAGAGACTGATTGCCAGAAAACCAAGTGTGGGACCAGTCAGAGAATATTCAGCCTTCTCTCCGGGCGGTGGAATCTGGAGAAGTGAAGAATAAGTTGGCCACCAATGACCAATAATTTAAGCAATCATGCCTAAAACAGGTTCAGAGAGTTTTCATGGTGTTAAATACACAAAATTGACTGGAAGGTGATAGCAAACAAGAAAGCGTGTAAGGTTCAAGTCCCTTCCACATACTATCCCCTATCCATCTCTTCTCTCAGTGTCCTTTATAACAAACCTCAGTAAGCATGAACAGATGTTTCTTTGAGCTGTGTGAGCCACATTAGCAAAGTAATCTTTAAATGGGGGTCCTAGGAAATCGATATCCAAAGATGATGTCACCTGGGAGTGTTCTGTGGGCCTGAGCCTGTAACTTGTGGGGTCTACAGAAACCATTGTTGGATTTTTTTTTTTTTTTTTTTTTGGTACTGGGGATCAAACTCAGGACCTTGTGCTTTCTAGGCAGGTGACAGAACCACTGAGCTAAATCCCTGGCCCTCATTATTAGATTTTATACTGTTAAATTGGTATTCAAGAATTGGTACATAAGAAAACTCCTACAATTCTGGTGTCAGGATTGAAGTATTGTGGGTGAGAGTGCAGAGCAGGGTATGTAGAGAGCACAGGATGCTTTTATTTTCCTATATACTTGATCAATCTCTTTCACCTCTGCACGCTTTGCTTCTAACGAGCATTATTGCAATACTTTGGTGACATGCAACCAATTATTTTGTTTCACAGATTCCTGCTTTCCATGTTTGTTACACTTATATTTCTGTTTTTTGGTACCAAGGATCAAACTCGGGTCCTTGCACCTGCATAGCAGGCAGTGAAACCACTGAGCTAAATCGCTGGCCCCACACTTACGTTTCTTAATTCAGAAACCCTGGCCAGAGACAGACTGGCCTCCTTGTTAGCCAAAATCTTCAGATGGAATTTAGGGGCTTGCAGTAAAAGAAAGTGCTGGGAAATCAACAGGAGACTCTTTGCTTGAATACTTTAGATTTCAAAGATAAAAACACTAACAACAAAACAGATACATTATTATTCAGGTTTTCATGACACTGCATTTACAGTACAGCTATTAAAACTCAAGGAGAATTACTTTTATTTTCCATAAATTTTAGTTTTTACTCACAATAATGGATTCTCACCATCTATCATAACATAAAGGCCCATCACTTAAAACCTATCCCAGAAGCCAGCACAGTATGGACTGTAGGACATGAGCGGACGAGTGGAGTAGAGAGATCCCTTGCTACTCGAGAACTCCTATATTAACCTGAAAAGCTCTAATAATCCCCAGCTAGGAATCCCATACCTCAGTTAAGTGTGTATGACTGTGATAGTCAAAAGGTAGTTGCACTGACTTGCAACAAAGGAATTAGGACTAACTCTTGGTTAGCAGTGTTTTGAAGTTAGCGTAATAGTCTCTCTGTGTCATCGGACCCTATGCCTTGGTTTGATTACTACTTGTCTCTGAATACAAGAGCCTATCATCTCATGAGAGCTATGTTATTTTTTTTTTTTATAAAGTAGCGGGACCTTGGACTAGATTATTTAAAAATTTGAATACTATTCTAAGTGCACGTAAAACCACTAATTTCTGCAGATCTATGAACTTCTGAGATTTTGGGCTCCCAAAGTTTTCCTCTAGAGAAACGCCTCTTCTAAATGGCACTGTGCTTTTATTCAACTCAAGTCTGCATCTGCTCCTTCTAATCAACCTTCCTTTTTCCATGTTTCTATATTTCTTTTAATGAAGACAGATGGCTTAAATACATATACTCCAGACACACTGGCCTCCTTGTCTTGAGTTTATTCAGTATGATGGGTATCATTTGCCTCCAGGACCTCTGTTTTGGCCACTTTCCCCTGGAATGTTCTTGCCTAGTTATTTCAATGATATGTGATCATTGTCCTCCTTCACCACCTTCTCCAAGGAACATATCATTGCCACAGCAGCGCTGTAAGACCATAGATGTTCACGTGAAAGAGAACAATACATAGTCTACAAATGCTTGCTGTCATAAGTGCCCTCCCTTAGAGGGTTGGTTGAATATTTGGGAGGGTAAGACCTGGGAAAATACCAACTCATCAGGTGTGGAATCCCCTTTATACAGTCCTGGTTACTCCCTGATGTGGGCACTAATGGGGATGAATCGCATAGCAAACGTGTCAGAGGAAAAAATGTAGACATTTGAGAAGGAAAGTGCAGAAAGGTGAATTTTATGAAAATGTAGAACATTAGTATACAAACAGTTCTATTCTTTAAGGATTGTCTTCAAGAATGTTTGGGGAAATAAAATCCATTTTAAGATTAGATTGCAAAGGACACATGTAGGATTCCAGGTAGAGGCAAGAGCTTAATGAGATTAATTTTTTGTGCCCCAGTCGACAGGTTCAGGCTTTACAAAAAATTTTCAATGGCATCCTGGCAAACATTGTTCTACTACCTTTTGGTGCTGAACATGTAATTTTGAGTAATAATGTTGGCTCTCTTCCACTCTCAAGCCTAGAATAGTCATCTCAAGACAGACTCAATGGAAGTTTATTAGATTATCTAAGAGGCCTCCATTTTAGGAGGACAGAATAAATCTAATACTCTTGGTGAATAAGTCATCTGTGGAACTACGAACATATTTCCATGAATAGCCCTGGGAACAGAAATATTGACTCATAAGTCTTACTATTCCACTACATAGCATAACCTTTATTTGTACATACAAATATAGAATTTATAAATTATGAAAAATTTAATTTTTTATCCTAGTGAATAGACATATTAACAGTTCTAAATTTACCTATGTATTTGCTTAAAAGTTTCTTCAAAAAGGAAGAAATAGAATATTTAATATTTTATTTAAATAATTTGAAGCTTAGAATTTGTCCCCTTATAATTTCTCTTTAAAATTTATTTTTAAACAAAACAAACAAAATTGACATGCACATTTGATTAGGAAGTTGCCTTTAAGAATGAAAGCATAATCTTTGTTAACATTTTTGAATGTGTTCTTACAGATCTTCATGATTATTTTAAAATGTCTCTGTTAGTAAATAATCTTCGTAAGCTTCAACCTCCATTTCTCTACATTTTAAGTACTTGCAAATGATTTTGTTTTATACTGATTGTATCCCATGTCTATCATGAAACTTTAACAAATATGATGGTAGTAATTTGATGTTCAAAGAAAGCACATCTCTAAATTAAATTGGCAGATATGCCGACATTTACATGTCATTTCAGACAAAAAATAAAGCTAAACTCATTACCTTTCTGTCAGAACTAGCTCCTGGTATGGGTCCCTTCCTGCTGTCAAGGATCCTTTCTGTCAGTCCCTCTCATTCTCAATTTCGGAGCTAGCTCTTACACCACATCCTCCTCACATTGAACAGTTAATTACCTAGACTTGTTGATTAATTCTATTATTTTTATTCCATTTCTTTTTTTTTTCAGAGAGAGAGGACTTTTTATTTGTTGCATTTAAAACATTTATCAGTAGCTGTTTGCAATACATAATGAATGTAGGACTTTTTAACTCCCAGGAAAGCAGGTGATATGAGCTTCTGGTTGCATTTGTTGCCTTTGCCTTCCAAGCCCCAAGGGATATTGTGGAGATGCCCACATATATGCTGTATATGCCGGGAATTTAGATCACAGCTGAGAAGTTAGCATCCTCTCCATGCCATCATGTCCTGTAAGCAAGCCTACCCAACATTTGCCCTGGAGGGAGACACTGTCTTTATGATCTTTTTCTGTTTGTTAGTTTTCATTAAGTTTATTGGTACATTTTAGTTATAAACTATAGTTACATTCATCTTTGGGACCTTGGACCTTTACATCATGTATCATAGTTCTTATTTTTTCTCCATTTCCCTGCCCTCCCTTCACCCCCTCCACCCTTCCCTATTTATGGAGACTTTGTTTCCATTATTTTCTTTTCTCATATTTTTTCTTTTCCCTTCTTTCCTTTCCCTGAACCCTCCCACTTCCCCTACTCCTTTAGACCTTTTCTTCCTGTTACACATTATCAATTATACCATTTAAACCTTATTTACACTTTTAGTTTTTCACACCAGAGAAACTATTCAGTATTTGCACATGTGCATCTTATTTATCTCACTTAAGAGTATGGCCTCAATGTGCATCCATTTAGCTATAAATATCTCTAGTTTCTGTTCTTTTTGGCTGAGTAGTACTCCATTTTATAGAAGAGCCACATCATCTTCATCCAACCTCCAGCTTACAGGCATTTGGGCTGTTTACAAATTTTAGCTACTACAAACTGTGCCACTATGAAAATGGGTGTGCATGTATCGCTGTGGTATGATTCTTTTAATTCTTTGGGAAAGACACCCAGCAGAGGGATAGCTGGGTCAAATGGAACCTCTAATTCTAGTTTTTTGAGATATCTGCACATTGATTTCCACAGTGGTAGCAGCAGTCTGCCAACCAACAAACAGTGGACAAAGGTTCCTTTCTCGCCACAGCCCAGTGAACATTTGTTATTGGTTTATTTCTTTTTAATTCTTTTATTGGTACATTTTAGGTGTACAATACATTTACATTTATCACTAGGTGTTTGTACCTGTACATGATGAATCTTGGTTCTTATTTTTTTCCCCATTACCTGTGCGCCCTTCACCCCTTCCACCCTTCCCTATTTACAGAGATTTTGTTTCCATTTTTTTTCTTTTCTTGTAAATTTTCCTTTCCCTTCTTACCTTTCCCCTTCCTCTCTCACCACTTTTGGACATTGTCCTATTTCAAATTATCAGTTATTCATTTTAATCATTTTAATCCTTATTTACACTTTCAATTTCTCACACTAGAGAAGTTATTCGGTATTTACACATGTGTCCTATTTATTTCACTTAAGAGTATGGCCTCAATATGCGTCCATTCAGCTATAAATGTCTCTAGTTTCTCATTCTTTATGGCTGAGTAGTACTCCATTTTATAAAAAAATCACATCTTCTTTATCCAGTTTCCAGTTGCTGGGCACTTGGGCTGTTTCCAAGCTTTCTTTATTACAAACTGTGCTGCTATAAACATAGGTGCACATATATCACTGTAGTATGATTCTTTTAATTCTTTTGGAATGATACCCAGCAGGGGAATAGCTGGGTCAAATGGGACTTCCAGTCCTAGTTCTTTGAGGTATCTCCATACTGATTTCCACAGTGGTTGCACCAGTCTGCACTCCCACCAACAATGGAGGAGGGTTCCTTTCTCCCCACACCCCTGCCAGCATTTGTTATTGGTTGAATTCTTGATGGCAGCCATTCTTTCTGGGGTGAGGTGGAATCTCAGTGTTGTTTTCATCTGCATCTCTGGAATGACCAGTGATGTTGAGCATTTTTTTCATATATTTATTTGCTGCTTTTACTTCTTTGTCTGAGAAATTTCTGTTCATTTTGGATGCCCATTTTTGAATTATTTCTTTGAATTTGGGGGGCCTGATTTTTTTCAATTCTTTATATATTCTAGATAGTAGGTATTCTAGATGTCTGACATACAGATGCTAAAAATTTCTTCCCACATTGTAGGTTGTCTCTTAGCTCAATTGGTCGTTTCTCTTGCAGTGCAGAAGCTTTTTAATAAGATAAGATCCCAGTTGTTGATTCTTTGTGCTAGCTCCCTTGTTACTGAGGATTTGTTCATAAAGTCTTTTCCTATGCCAGTGTCATCAAGAGTTTTACCTAACTCATCTTCCAGCAAGTTTAGTGTTTCTGCTTTTATATTTGATCTTTAACCTACTTTGATTTTAATTTAATGCATGGTGAATGATAGGGGTTTAATTTATCCTTTGGCAGGTTGAAATCCAGTTTTTCCAACACCATGTATTGAAGATGTTATCTTTCCTCCAGTGAGGATGGTTGGCTCCTTTGTCAAAGATGAGGTAGCTGAGTATGTCTGGAGTTGTTTCTGCATCTTCTAATCTATTCCACTGGTCCTCAGGTCTATTTCTTTGCCAGTACCATGCTGTTTTTATCACATTGGCTTTGTAGTATATTTTCAAGTTGGCAATTGTGTATCCCCTGTCATGTCTCTGTAGCCTAGAGTTGCTTTTGCTGTTCTAGGTCTCTTCTGGTTTCAAATGAATTTTTGGATTGTTTTCTCTAGTTCTGTGAAATATAGTTTTGGTATTTCAATCAGGATTGCATCAATTTGTATAATAGTTTTGGAAGCATGGCCATTTTCACTATGTTGGTTCTTCCTACCCAGGAGCAAGGGATGTCTTTCCATTTTCTTTATCCTCTTCGATCTCTTTTTTCAAAGTGCTGAAGTTTTCAGTAAAGAGGGCTTTGGTGTCCTTTGTTAGATTGATTCCTAGATATTTCATTTTTTGGATGCTATTGTGAAAGGAATTTTTTCCTTAATTTTTCTCTCAGTGAGTCTGCTATATGTGTACAAGAAGACTATTGATTTTTGAGTGTTTACCTTGTATCCAGCTGAATCTGTCAATTAAGTCTAAAAGTCTTTTGGCAGAATTTTTGGGGTCTTCTATGTAGAGTATCATATCATCAGCAAATAATGACAGTTTAACTTCTTCCTTTCTATCTTTATTCCTTTTATTTCTTTCTCTTGTCTAATACCTGTGGCTATTGTTTCCAGAACTATATTGAACAGGAGTGGTGATAATGGACATCCTTGTCTTGTTCCTGATTTTTAGCATGAAGGTTTTCAGTTTTTGAGCATTTAGTATGTTGGCTGTTGGTTTTTTATAGATAGCCTTTATTAGCTTGAGATAAAGACCATCTATTAAAATTTTCTGTGGTGTTTTTATCGCTAATGGGTACTGAATTTTGTCCAATACTTTTTCTTCATCTATTAAGATGATCATATGTTTTTTGTCCTTGACTCTGTTAATATAGCATATTATATGTATTTATTTATGTATGGTGAAACATCCTTACATCCTTGTGATAAATCCGACTTGGTCAGGGTGTAAGATCTTGATGACTCTCTGTATTCTGTTTGCCAGTATCTTATTGAGGATTTTTGCACCTATGTTCATTGGGGAGATTGGCCTGTAGTTCTCTTTTTTGGTTGGATCTTTCCTTGGTTTTGGAATCACAGTAACACTTGCTTCCGGGAATGAATTCGGGAGGATTGCTTCCCTTTCAGTTTCACTGAAGAGTTTAAAGAGTAGTGGCCTAAATGTATTGTAGAATTCAGCAGTGAAGTCATCAGGACCTGGGCTTTCCTTTGTTGGTAAAGTTTTAATTATATTTTCAATTTCACTGATTGTAATTAGGGTGTTTAGACTGTTTATATCTTCTTCATTCAACTTTGTTAATTCATATGTATCTAGGAATCTGTCCATTTCTTCTGTGTTTTCCATTTTATTACAGTACAGGTTCTCAAAGTAGATATTGATGATCCTCTGGATTTCTGCTGGGTCTGCTCTGACTGCCCCTTTTTCATTTTTAATCACATGGATTTGAGCCTTTTCTTTCCTTTTTATCATAACGTTTGGTCAGAGTTTGTCGATTTTATTTATTCTTTTGAAAAACCAATTCTGATTCATTGATTTTTTTTTTGTATCGTTCTCTTAGTCTCCATTGCATTGATTCCTGCTCTGATCTTTATAATTTCCTGCCTTGTTTGAGCTTTGGTTTTGTATTGCTCTTCTTTTCTAGGAGCTTAAGGTTCAGTATTAGATTGTTTATAAGACTTTGGTCTGTTTTCCCAATATGGACATTTACTGCTATGAATTTCCATCGTAAAACTGCTTTCATTGTGTCCCATAGATTCCTGTATGTTGTTTTGGCATTATCATTTAATTGTAGAAACTATCTACTTTTTTCTTTAATCTCCTCTGTGACCCATTGGTTTTTCAGGAGAGTGTTATTCAATGTGTTTTTTCCATGTGTTTGTGCAGTTCTTGCAGTTTGTTATGATATTGATTTCCAGTTTAATTTCACTATAGCCTGATAATATACAGGGGATAACTTCAATTCCTTTGCATTTACTTAAACATGTTCTAGGAGCTTAGCATGTGGTCTATTTTGAAGAATGACCCGTGTGCAGCTGAAAAGAATGTATATTCTGATTTTGTGGGGTGGAACACTCTGTAGACATCTATTAAGTCTATTTCTTCAAAAGCTTCATTCAGTTCTATTATTTCATTGTTGAGTTTTTTGTCTAGATGATCTGTCTGTTTGTGACAGTCGGGTATTGCAGTCCCCCTCTACAATTGTATTAGTGCTTATTTGGTTTATCATATCCAGTAATATTTGTTTTGTATAGTTGGGGACATTCGTATTTGGTGCATACATATTTATGATTGTCTTCTCTTCCTCTTGAGTTGATCTCTTTACAAGGAAGTAGCGGCCTTCTTTGTCTGTCTTAATTAGGCATTTCGTTTGAAATGTACATTGTCTGAAAATAAGATAGCTATCCCTACTTTTTTCTAGGCTCCTTTCACATGAACTGTTTTCCATCCTTTTTCTTTCAGTTTATGAACTTCTTTGTGAACTTAGTGATTTTCTTGTGAAGGAGCATATTGTTGGATTTTGCTTCTTAACCAATTCTGCCAGTCTATTTCTTTTGATTTGTGAGTTGAGGGCATTAACATTGATAGTTATAACTGATACGTATTGGCTTATCATTGTTATGTTATTTTCCTGTTTTCGGCCCTTTATTTTTCATTTTCCCCCATCTCCCTTCAATTTCTTGCCTTGGCTGGTGGATTTACTCTGTTGGAACTTACGGAGTTGTGACATTCATTTTCTTTTTCCAGGAAATTGTTTAGAATCTTTGAGAGTGCCGGTTTGGTATTCATAAAATTTCTCAGGTGTTCTTTGTCATGGAAATGTCTTATTTCCCCAACAATTTTGAAAGATAGTTTTGCAAGATATGTCAGTCTAGGTTGGAGGGTTTTTTCCTTTGTTTTTAAATTTTACTTTATTGATACATTTTAGATATATAATATAATGATATTCATCATTGGAAATTTGCACGTTTACATAATCTCTCTCCGTTCTTATTTTTCCCCATTCCCCTGCCCTCCCTTCAACCCTTTCACCTTTCCCTATTTACAAAGACTTTGTTTCCACTTTTTCCTTTTCTCATATTAATTCCATTCCCTTCTTTCTTTTCTACTACCCCTCCCACTTCCCCCTCCCCTTTTCCCCTTTTCTTCCTATTTCACATTATCTATTATATCTTTTAGTCCTTATTTACACTTTCCGTTTCTCACACTAGAAAAACTATTTGGTATTTACACATGTGTGTTCTATTTATTGCACTTAAGAGTATCACTTCAATGTGCATCGTTTTAGCTATAAATGTCTCTAATTTCTCATTTTTTATGGCTGAGTAGTACTCCATTTTATAAAAAAAAACAAAACCCTGCATTTTCTTTATCCATTCTCCAGTTGATGGGCAATTGGGCTGCTTCCAAGTTTTAACTATTACAAATTGTGCTTCTATGAACATGAGTGCACATATATCACTGTGGTATGATTCTTTTAATTCTTTGGGGAAGATGTCCAGCAGGGGAATAGCTGGGTCAAATGGGACTTCCAGTCCTAGGTCTTTGAGTTATCTCCATACTGGCTTCCACAGTGGTTGCACCACTTTACACTCCCACCAGCAAAGGAATATGGTTCCTCTTTCCCCACAGCCCTGCCAGCATTTGTTATTGGTTGATTTTATGATAGAAGCCATTTTTTCTGGAGTGAAGTGGAATCTCAGCATTGTTTTCATTTGCATTTCTCGAATAATCAGTGATGTTGAACATTTTTTCATGTGTTTATTTCCTATTTCCACTTCTTTGTCTGAGAAAATGTCTGTTTATTTCAGATGCCCATTTTTGTATTGGGTCTTTAAATTTGGGAGGTCTGATTTTTTTAAGTTCCTTATAGATTCTAGATAGTAGACTTTTGTCTGAAGAGCAGCAGGTGAAAATTTTTTCCCAAATTGTGTGTTGTCTTGTTACACTGCTGGTGGTTTCTCTTGCTGTGCAGAAGCTTTTTAATAAGAAATGATCCTACTTGTTGATTGTTTGTGCTAGTTCATGGGCAACTGAGCTTTTGTTCATAAAATCTTTTCCTACACCAATGTCTTCAAGAGTTCTACCTAACCTCTGTTCCACCCGGTCCAGCGTTTCTACTTTAATATTTAAATCCTTAATCCATTTTGGTTTTAGTTTAGTGCATAGTGAGAGATATAGGTCTAGTTTTAATCTTTGGCAAGTTGAAACCCTATTTTTCCAGCACCATTTATTTAAGAGGCTATCTTTCCTCCAGTGAGGATGTTTGGCTCCTTTGTCAAAGACGAGGTGGCTGAGTGTGTCTGGAGTTGTTTCTGCATCTTCTAATCTGTTCTACTGGTTCTCAGGTCTGTTTGTTTGCCAGTACCATGCTGTTTTTATCACAGTAGCTTTGTAGTATAGTTTCAAGTTGGGGGGTTGTGATACCCACTGCCATGTCTCTGTTGCCTAGAATTACTTTTGCTATTCTGGGTCTCTTCTTGTTCCAAATGAATTTTTGGATTGTTTTCTCAAGGTCTGTGAAGTATGCTCCTGGGATTTCAATTGGAATTGCATGGAATCTATATAGCAGTTTTGGAACTATGGCCATTTTCACTATGTTGATCCTTCCTAGCCAGGAGCAGGGGATGGCTTTCCATTTTATGATATCATCTTCAATGTGTAATTTCAGTGTGCTATATCTTTCAGAGAAGAGTTCTTTGATTTCTTTTGTTAGGTTGATTCATCGGTATTTTTTTTTGGATGCTATTGTGAAAGGAATTCTTCGAACTATTTCTGTCTCAGTGAGTCTATTGCTTGTTCAGAGGAAATCTATTGATTTTTGTGTTTTGATCTTATATCCAGCTACTCTACTAAATTTGGTTATGATGTCTCGAAGACTTTTAGTGGCGTTCTTGGGGTCTTCTATATAGAATATCATGTCATCTGCAAATAATGACAATTTGACTACTTCATTTCCTATTTTTATTCCTTTTTTCTTTCTCTTGTCAAATTGCCTTGGCTAATGTTTCCAAAACTGTATTGAACAGGAGTGGTGATAGTAAACATCCTTGTCTTGTTCCTGATTTTAGTGTGAAGGATTTCAGTTTTTGACCATTTAGTATGATATTGGCTGTGGGTTTTCATAGATGGCTTTTATCAGATTGAGATAGAGACCATCTATTCCAATATTTTGTAGGTTTTTTTTATCATAAATGCATGTTGGATTTTGTCAAATGCTTTTTCTGCATCTATTGAGAAGATAATATGGTTTTTTCCCTTGGCTCTATTAATATAGTGCATTACATTGATTGATTTGAGGATATTGAACCATCCCTACATCCCTCTGATGAATCCCACTTGGTCAGGCTGTATGATCTTCTTGATGAGCTTCTAAATTCTATTTTCCAATATTTTATTAAGGATTTTAGCATCTATGTTCATTAGTGAGATTGACCCATAGTTGTCTTTATTTTTTGGGTCTTTCTCTGCTTTGAGGATCAAGGTGATGCTTTCTTCCAAGAATGAATTTGGGAGTATTGCTTCCCTTTCAATTTCATTGAAGAGTTTAAAGAAGAGTGGCAGTAGCTCCTCTCTAAATGTCTTGTAGAATTCAGCAGTGAAAGCATCAGGACCTGGGCTTTTCTTAGTTGATAAGTTTTTAATTATATTTTCAATTTCATTGATTGATATTGGGTTGCTTAGAATTTTTAGGTCTTCTTTGTTCAACTTTGGTAATTCACATGTATCTAGCAATTTGTCCATTTCTTCTGTATTTTCCACCGTATTGGCTTATAGGTTCTGGAAGTTAGCATTGATGATCCTCTGGATTTCTGCTGGATCCATTGTAATTTCACCCTTTTCATTCCTAATTCCATTCATTTGGACCTTTTCTTTCCTTTTTCTGATAAAGTTGGCTAAGGATTTGTCAATTTGGTATATTCTTTCGAAGAAGCAATTCTTGGCTTCATTGATTTTTTTGTATCGTCCTTTTAGTCTCCATTGCATTGATTTCTGCTCTGATCTTTATAATTTCCTCCCTTGTATGCACTTTGGGTTTGTCCTGCTCTTCTTTTTCTAGAAGCTTGAGGTTCATCACCAGGTTATTTAATTGGGCTTGCTCTGTTTTCCTAACGTGAATATTCACTGCTGTCAGGACCAATGCTACATAATTTTAGGGAAAAATCATTTGGTTAGGCCTAGTTCTCCTGCCTACAGCCCAGCTATGGCATTCTGAGACACAATTCCATTTTGGCTTCTGGTCACAACTGAGACCTCATTGAACCGGTGATGCTGTGATCCTCCAGGATAAGATTACACCAGCAGGAAACATCCTCCTCTGCATAACTAAATATTCAGCTGCATAGTTCCTCATTGTTGAATTTCTGCCACCCCCCAGTCTTTTGTTACACCTTGATTATCCCAATGTGAGGTACTGAACTGTCTGCATTTCATTTGTTAACATTTGTTTCTCTCCGTGTGTACTGAATAAAAGGTGCTTTAAGCTCCTTGTCTTTTGTCTTTGCTGCCCAGAGCAGCACTGATCAGGCCCAAAGCTCAGCTTCTCCAAGTCTCATTTTTTCTACCTTTCCTGTATAGTAAGTTAATTCACCTTGTGCTGCCATGGGTTACAGGAGAATAGGACTTACTTTAGAGGTTCTAGTAATGTCCCATTTCCCAGTTCCCTACACACTGCTATGAATTTCCCTTGTAAGACTGTTTTCATTGTTTCCCATATATTCCAATATGTTGTATTGTGATTATCATTTAATTGAAGGAACTGTTTGATTACTTCTTTAATTTCCTCTGTGACCCATTCATTATTCAGAAGTGTGTTGTTCAATTTCCATGTTTTTATGAAATTTTTGCAGTTTCTTTTGCTATTGATCTCCAAATTCATTTCACTATGGTCTGATAATATACATGGGATAATGTCAATTCCTTTGCACTTACTTAAACATGTTCTATGTGTGAGTATGTGGTCTATTTTGGAGAAGGACCCATGTGCAGTTGAAAAGAATGTGTATTCTGATTTTTTTGGGTGGAACACTCTGTGAACATCTGTTAAATTCATTTGCTCAAGAGTTTGATTGAGTTCTAGTATTTCATTATTTATATTTTGTCTAGTTGATCTATCTATTTGTGATGGGAATTGAGTTCCCCACTACTATTGTATTAGTGCATATATGACTTTTCATTTCTGTTAGTACTTGTTTTATGTAGTTGGATCCAGTACTGTTTTGTGCATATATATTTATGATTGTCATCTCTTCCTGTTGGATTGTTCCCTTTACAAGGATGTAGTGTCCTTCTTTGTCTCTCTTAATCAGTGTTGGTTTGAAATCCACTTGGTCTGAAAAGAGGATAACTACTCCTGCTTTTTTTCGGGTTCCTATCGCATGGAGTACTGTTTTCCTTCAGTCTATGAGTTTCATTTTGAAGTGTGTATCTTGAATGCAGCATTTTGTTGGATCTTGATTCTTGACCCATTCTGCCAGTCTTTTTATTTTAATTGGTGAATTGAGGTTATTAGCATTGATGATTATAATGGATACATATTGACTTATCATTGTCATGACTTTTTATTTTTGTTGGATTCTACCCCTTTGCATTTAGCTTCATGTCACACCCTACAGATTCATGCTGGTATGCTTCCTGGGGTTGTGATCCTCAATGTCTGTTCCTAGGATATTTTCTAAAATTTTTGGAGTGTTGGTTTGGTATTTATGAAGTTCCTAAGGTGCTCTTTGTCATGAAAGTATCTTATTTCTCCATCAATTTTGAAAGATAGTTTTGCAGGGTACATCAATATGGGTTGGAGGCTGTTTTCCTTTAGGGCTTGGAATGCGTCACTCCAAGCTTTTCTTCCCTTGAGGGTTTGTGTTGAGAAGTCTACTGTGATTCTGATGGTCTCTCTTTTGTAAGTAATTTGTTTCTTTTCTCTAACTGCTTGTAGAACTTTGTTCTTCTGTTGAGTTTCTGGAATCTTATCATTTGTATGCCTATGTGTAAATTTTTTTTGATCAAGCTAATCGGAATCCTATATGCCTCACTTATCTGTATGTCAAGTTCTTTTCCCCTGCTTGGGAAGTTTTCTCCCATTACTTCTGTGAACAGCTTTTTTATGTCATCTGCACTCTCTCATGTTTCTTTATTGACTCCAATCAGTCTTATGTTATTCTTCTTTGCATTGTCTAATAGCTGCTGGATTGATTTCTTGTGGTCCCTTACAATTTTAAAGCATTTTTTCTTTTCCTGTTCACTAATTGCAATCTTATCTTCTATATTTGAAATATATATATGAGCTTCACATTGGCTCATTCTGCTGTGTAGACTTTCGATGGAGTTTTTATTCTCCTGGAAATCTGTTTGTAATTGTTTTATGGATTCCATTTGTTTTATATTTTGAGATTACATCATGTTCCTCAGATGCTTTCTAGATTTATTAATCATGTCTTGCACTATGAGCAAAAT
The DNA here is from genome assembly GCF_053883595.1 of Heterocephalus glaber. NCBI lineage: Eukaryota > Metazoa > Chordata > Mammalia > Rodentia > Bathyergidae > Heterocephalus > Heterocephalus glaber. The sequence goes on from NW_028258333.1 coordinate 10,171,405, forward strand.
CACTGTTGTTATCTAAGAAATTATTTTTTATTTCATTTTTTCCCGATCCTCTTTTGTTGCCAATTCAAGGAGTTCAGGTGATTGAGTATCAGAGTGTTCCATGTCATTTCCCTTGGGGTTGCTGTAGATGATCTGGGAGTCTGTTTTTGAGACTTGTTTATGTGTCTTCTCATTTCAACGTGTGTGTGTGTGTGTGTGTGTGTGTGTGTGTGTGTGTGCTGGTGCTGCTTGGGGAGCGGAGCTACCTGGAGGTTGTTTTCTTTTAGGGCTTGAAATCTCTCACTCCAGGTTCTCCTGGAGTGCAGGGTTTGTGTTGAAAAGTCTGCTGTAGGTCTGATGGGCTTCCCTTTGTATGTGATTTGTTTCTTTTCTCTAACTGCTTGTAGTGTTTTGTTCTTCTGTTGGTTTTCAGCGATTTTTGATTATTACATGTCTAGGTGCAGATTTTTTTTTTTTTTATCATGGCTAGTTGGAGGCCTATATGCCTCACTCAACTGTATGTCAAATCCTTTCACTCTGTTTGGGAAGTTTTCTGTCATTAATTCTGTGAACAGTTTTTTTTTTATGTCATTTGTACTTTCTCCTGATTTTTCATGGATTCCTATCAGTCTTATATAATTGTTCTTTGCATCTTCTAGGAGCTGCTGGATATATATCTCATTCTCCCTTACTATTTTTAAGAGATCTCTCATTCCATGGTCACTTACTGCAATCCTGTCTTCTATATCAGATATTCTGTCTTCACATGTACTCATTCTGGTGTGAATGTTTTCAATAGAGTTTTTAATCTCCTGGATATATGTTTGAATCTGTTTCATGGATTTCAATTCTTTCCTATGCTGGCCATTTATAGTTTCCATCATGGTCCTGAGCTCCTCTTTTTTTTAATATGTTTCTATTCTAGACCTTCTAATTATGTCTTTCATTCTGCTCACCATCTCTGTGGCAATCTGGGAAATTATTTCTGTTTTGAATTTTTCTAGAGCTTCATTCATCTGTTTCGTTACTTTGTACCATCAGTGCAGGGTGTCCAGGTGACTGTTTATCAGATTTTTTCACCTCCTTTCCCCAGAATTTTCCTTTGGTGAGCTGGTACCCTGATTTTGTGCCATGCTTAGGTGTCTTCTCATTTTTTTTGTTGTTGTTGGTACTGTCTTTGGTTCAATTCCTGGGTTGATACTTCAATATTGCTTATTGTAAGTATCTTTGTTGCTTGTATTTAGAACATTTATGGAATGATTGTTTCTCTGAAATGTCTTCCATATATATCTGGTCTTTAGGTTTGGAGTCTCCAATGACTCTTAGGCCATCTGATTTTCAGTATACCAGGAAGGACAACTGATTAGATCAATCACAACATCTTAGCCCAAGTGATACAATCAGCAACAACAAGAGCATCGAACAGTTTAGAAAATGACAATTTGTGGTAGTTATAAATCTAACACTTTCAAACATGTGAATTAAATCAAAATCTAGGACCAGTCCAAAATATGTCTATAGTGAATAAACTCTTCAATATAGCAACTTTACCCTTTGAGTTGGGGACTTAGAAGGAAGCTGGAGAGGGAGGGATCGGTATGATAGGAAAAGGTTAGAAATGAGGCCAGAGGGCACAGGAAGATCATGCAAACTCTAGGAAGCTGTTGAAGAAGAAGACAGAACAAAAGAACAAACACAAGAACAGAACAACCTAAGTGCAATAGGGAGGCTAGAAACTGTATTCACTGTCCTTTAAAACTAATGACAATTGAGAAATTGAAAAAGAGAAGAAAATGTAAGAAAAAAAGAAATTTGAATTAGGACAGGAATAGGAATAAAAAGGAAGAGAAATGACGAACAAGGTGGGAGAGAGAGGGCAAGAGAGAAAAAGAAATAAAAGAAAATAGAAAATAGAAAAAAAGAAAAAAATTGCAAAGAAAAAAGAAAAGAATAGACAAAAATTAGAAAAAATATTAAAAATAAGAGAAAAAATTACTTTGAAAATAAAAAATAAAAAATAACAATAAAGGGCCTCCTTCAGAGTATGTCTTTGCTTTCGCCATAGACAGTGTGGGCAGGAGTGTGCAGATCTAAATCAATTAGTCTCATCAAGCGAGCAACTGTCTCCTAAGGTTCAGGCTGATTTTTGCCTACAAGGCCCAAGTTGGGATCTCTGACCTCCTGCTGGTTTGAACTCTGCAAGGTTTCAGCTGCCCTTCCCCTGAAGATAGCTCAGGTTCTGATTGGAGGTGGTGATCCCACCAACTATGGTGGTCTGGTGTGCCTTTATTGCAGAAATTTTCTTCACTTTTCCAGTGGGCTTCAATTTTCATCTAGCAGGCTCAGAGAGGCCCCCTTTCTCTGTTCTCTTCTGTTCTATCTTCTAGAGCTCAGATCAATGTCCTTTCTGACCCACTGACCCTCTGTGGTGTGGATTCAAGTGCTGGCTTGGCCCAGTGGCCAGAGGTGGAAGTGGGGGATGAGGGGGTGGGGGGTGTCGTGCATTGGTGCCCATGTGGCTCAGCTCCTCTGTGGCAAAGGGGTTGGGTTATTTTTGTTCCCTTTCTTATGGGGTTTTTATTGTTGTTTCCTTTCACTCCATTCATATGATCAGTCTTAATGACCAGGGCATCTTGCCACTTAATTGAAATTTCTAATTATTAAAAAAAAACTTCATTTGTCTAGGCAATCTTGATGAAATATTAAACTCTTCAGTCTAGAATTTAAATATTTTGGTGGCATATTTCTTCCTAATTGCTCCCCAAAATACTTATAATAATTCATAGTGATTATTTACGAGCCAGGCACTATTTTAATGACTTTAATCAATTGTTTTTAATATAATTTGTCATAATAACTTATAAGGTAAGCACTATTATTATCCCCATCATGTAGATAAGAAAACTGAGGTTAGAAAGCCTGCTCAGTGACACAGTACTACCATCAGCATAAAGATTCCCATTTAGGCTGAATGAGGCATGTCTTCACTGTTAACTGTATTACAGTGTCATTCTCTAGCTTTTTCTGCTTCTGAATGTTTGTTCTTCCTTGCATATCTATTCTAGATCTTTCAGACCAATATATTAAAATCTCACAAGCTTGGTAGCTTATAAATAGAAAATATTTATTTTTCATAGATTTGGAGACTGAAAAGTCCAAGTCTAAGGCTCCAAAATATTCAGTGTCTGACCAGGGCCATTTTCTGGCTGTAGGTAGCATTTTTCCACCATGTCCTCACATGGCAGAAGCAACAAAGGAGTTCTTGAGCCTCTTATAAAGCCACTAATCCCACATATGAGGGCTCCATCCTTGTGACCCAAACATTTCCTGAAGGTACAATCTCCAAGTACCATCATACGGGGGATTAGGTTTCCGCATAGGAATTTGTGGAAAGCATACAACATTCAGTTTATGGCAATACCCTGCATTTAACACACACTCTGCTTATTATCTTGTGTTAAGTGCACCTCCCTTTAAAGAACAAGTTTAGGAATCTTCCTAAAGTTGACCTTTGTTGCTTTTCCCAAGAGTATTCTCTTTCCTCCTGTATGTTTTATCATCTACTGTCAAAAAGAGTTCCTTATAAATCATGTTACTGTTATTATTTATTAAAAGGTAATTATATTTCCTCTATCTCTTAGTATCATGCAAAGATAGAATGTGTATGATATTTCTAATGTGCCATGCAGAGCCTTAGACATAAAGGGTATTTGCTAGAAAGAAATTTGGAATGTGCAAATTTGCATGAAAGACAAAGACTATAAAATTTGAGTAAAATATGCATATGACTATATTCTGTTTCTTGTAAATAGAAAGTGACTAAAGAGCTGGATTTACAAAGAATGTAATTAAATGGCTAGAAATTTTTATTAAAATGACCTCATTTACAAATTGACTTCTTTATTATTCAAGTATCGATACTCACATTTATATTACTCTTCTTCCTCAAATGTTAAAATAATCAATTTGCTTATTTTGTCCAAACTCCATTCCATAAATTCATATGTCATATAAATTATATAAAAAACTGTAAAATGAGCTACATGATAGATTATGTTGTTTAAACTTAGGTTACACATTTGTAAGGTGACATTTTGAAGAAAATCCAATGTGATTGAGGATGTGTACATTTTTCTAAACTTTATATTAAAAGACTTACTGAAACCTTTTTTGTTTTGGATATGTGAAACATTAGTGTTCACAAATTGATAGGTAAAATTTCACAGAGAAAAGACAAGAGTGAAAATGCAGCTGTGCTTGAAGGCAAAAGATCATGTGACCATCCTGCTAGAGCAGTTACTTGATAATAATCCACAGAACATCAAGTAAGAAAAAGAGGAGTGTGTTTGCAGTACTGATTTAAAGTAAAATGAAAATTAATAGGAATTTGATAATCATTAATCAGTAGAGCTAAGTAGTATAAAGAGATGCTCAAGACTTCTGTTTATGGAAGGTATGTACCATGAAATTATTTTTCAGAACATATACAGATAACTTTTTGTAATTAAATTCCATGATCTAGGTACTTCTTTTTGTATTAGTATCGTTCTCAAGTACAACTATTCCTTCACATATGCTGAGACATCAAATATTGCAGATAATTTGCAATTTTAATATAGAAAGAATAACTTCATACAGTTCAATATGAGTAAGAAACCAATTCATGTTTTTACATCTATTACTATATGAAAAGAATGTTTATTCACTCTGTTTCCTTATTCCACAGTAATAGATCATCATATTCTTCTTGCAAACAGAAGGATGATCAATCTGAAGATATTTCAACTGAAAGACGATTCATTTTTAGGAGAAACAGAATAAAATCTTGCTAACATCTTTTATCAATAGAAAAACGGTAAAAATAAATGTGAAGATTTTTCTATAATTTAGATTAGCTGAGACTATCAAAATGTTTCTCGTCTATCGTTATGTATACTTGTTGTCAGTACATCAAAAATTTCTACCAGTGATGCTTTTTGTTTAATAGTCACATTTAATTGACTTCCATAATCATTTCATTATATGTTCTGTTTCTACTTTATAGCTTTATTATGCTCATTCTACAAGTTTCTTTTCCTCTTTCTCCTTAAATAATTTCTAGACATTTCATTTCTCTTTTTCTTTGCTCCCACTGGAATTTATTTTCATTAAAAGTACTAGATTGACATTGCTAGTGAGTTATTCTAATTTTTTTTCTGTCTATATTCAACAGTCTGAGACTATTCAATTGCAATAACACCATTTACACCAAAAGAAATACATTTGGGCCTAATTAACTTCCATTCATTAAAAATGACCTTGTTGCAGTGAAATGGGCATTAACACATCTGCTGTCCCAGAGATGGATATAAAAATAGCAAGAAAAATAGTGATCTTTTGGCCACTTTTGAGTCTTCCAGTCAAATGACTCAGATAACATTAAATTTTGATGGTGTTATTAGCATAATCATCTTTAATAAAATGGTCTAATTTGTCCAATGATGCAAATAGCTGGTTTTCTCCAGTAAGCACTTTAATTTTAGTAGAGATCTTCACTATTCCATGATATCAGTGTCTATACTCCCTCTATGACAAGTACAAGCGTGTGTTAATAAACATATAAAAACTACAAATTTCCAAATAAGATATATAGAAGTATGCAACATTAAATTAAAATCCATTTTTCTTTTGAAAGAAAAAAACAACTTTGAAACCATAACATAATTATGCATGCATCAGTCCATTATTTTCTTCTTTTGTCAAGGTCAAATATATGTTATTTTCAGCTCTATGCTATACTTGTAACTGTATCAAGAAGGCATGAGTTGTGGTAGGAATTGGTGAATCTATTAAAATTATTGAATTCACTACCAATTACAGGTCTGTTCTTCTAGAATAGGCTAATTAACAAAGAAAATAATGCACTAATGCAGATTTCTTTTCAAGGTTCACTTAGGTTTATTTTCTACATGTAGTACTGAAGCAGGACTTATGAAGAAACAAGTCTTTCCCAGCCTTGGGCAGCCCCTCCTTGGATCTCTCTCTACTCCCCAGTAGCTGTAACTCTTTGTTCTGGTACAGATAAGATTAGCGAGTATGTTCTGTAAGCAAAGTTTATGATGCCCCGCTCTCATAAGAATCACAAGGAACAAAACCGTCATCATGTGAGATGTAACTAATTTGCTTTCTGTTGGCTCCCGTAGCCTCACTTGCTCCCATGCTTTTCACGTCACTAGAAAGACCACCCCCACGTTGATCAAACGTACAAAATCTGAAACTGTTCTTTGTTCAACGCTCTTCCTCTGGACAGGAGTCCACTGAGCCTGTGTTCACCTAAAACCTAAATAAATCCTCCTGTTTCCCATTGGTCTCTCTTGTCACTTGGAATTCTGCCACATTTCTATTTACTTTCGTTGGAAAAAATTTTGTTCCTTTACAATGGTAAGCAGTCTTACTCTCTTTATACATTTTTTCGGTTCTCTGCTGTCTTCATTTGTTCTCTTCGTAATCCTCAGCATATATAAAATAAATAGAACAGAATCGCTTTTTAAATTATGTTATTATGAGGAACAATATAATCAGTAAATATAGAAATCAATCCTGATTTGTTTCTAGTGGAAAAGTAGAGTTCAGACTACATCATTGGAAGGTTTCACATCATAGTTAGATGTGACATAATTTTAATTTAAAACTTAAAATCTTCCAAGATAACAGTTACTATTCTCAAATTACAGGGATCTATAGAAAATTTGAAATAGCAGAGGACATGTCTAGCTACATGAACTTGAACTTAAATGTTAAGCTGATGTTAGCTGATCAGGATGAATAATATCATATATGAAAATGGTGTTCATTGGCAAAAGGCCTCTTCCATTGTATTAGAGAAAATACTGGGCTATTTGTGCTAACAATTAATCTGCCTTCCTTGGTTACCTTGTATAAATCATTTTACTTTTCTGGGCTTCAGTTTGTATAGTTTAAATGAAAGGAATTTGACCAGTGTCAAGATTCTTCAATCAGGATACATTTTAAAATTAGTCTTGAAACGTTTTAATAGGTGTCTATGCCAGAGGTTCTGGAGAAAGGCCTGACAAAACATGGCTTGGGTACAAAGTACAGATCCAGCTTTGGAGTTGAGACCAAGTCTCCTGCAAGATGATTCTGAGTGGTTCTGTGGCCCGATGAATGCACAGAATGTGAGGACCCACTGGATTATGTTGGAAATGCAGCTGCAGCCCAGGAGCTTAGCTATGGTCATCCCAGTTGAGTGGTCAGGGCTACAGTGATGTGCAGCACATGTCAGTCCTGGGCCCTCCATGGAGCCAGCTGTGCTCATCCTAGGACCTTCCTATGAGAGAATAAACATTGCATAGATTATACTGGACACACCTCATATTCACTTCTTTCCTGGAATGCTTCAGAGTGGATTGCTTCTGTCTGGGACACACTGGCACAGCAATCTGAAAGCTCTTGACACTTGGAAGACTTGGATTCAGTGATTTGTGGACCTTTTTATTTCTGGCTTATCACTGGAATGTTTATGACCAGAGATGGCACAAATTGCTGCTTTATTTACCAAACTGTTACAAGCTCTAGAGCCAACTGGGTTTTCTGAATTCATCTTTATGGGCAAATTCTTCTTTGATATTAGAACTGAATGTTACTTTCCCTCTTTGAAGGGGTTGGTTTTAATTAAGAAAAATTCTTGGACTTTGGATTAATAACCCATATCTTACCTTACAGACTAGATTTGACCAGCAAATGTTTAAAATCAAATGTAGACCTTTCCTTACAATATATAAAGGATGGTGTCTAACTTACAAGCTACAGGTAGATGTCCATACTATGTATTGCTGTACATTGCTATATCTTCTGTCTTCTGCAGTAGTTGGTCCCAAACAGATGAGCAAAGTGAATGTTGTCTCTTCACCTTTTGTGACTCTGAATTTTCATGCAGAGAAAGATATCTAAAGCTGAGAAAGTGAAAATCTGTATCAAAAGCGGAAATGGCAATGTAACTTAATACACACTGAAACCCTGGTTTTCCATCTTTAAATTGCAGAATAAAATTTGCCAGCCTGGTAAAAAAGCTATTTCTGCATAGGCCCCATGATCTAACTTGGTTGGGTGGGTCTGAACACCAATAACTTTTAAGAATCATCAGGCAATTTAATGCTATAATCCCAAATGACAAAAGTGATGCAATGATCATTTTAAAGTAGTCTGAAAAGAGTGTAAACTAACTTATGCCCTATTGGAATATTTCAAATGTGCATATTATACTTTTAAAAAGACGATTCTTATGTATTTATCACTATAATGCAGCTCTGCCTGTGAGCATCAGCATACATTTCTAGCAATAGAATCTGCCTGGAGTTTTAATGACTGATGCATCCTACACTTGCCACACATGAGAACCTCCACCCTGCAGGCATCCATTGCACAATTGGCCTTAGAGAAAGTCATAGCAATTTACCAAGGCAGTGCAGGGGGTGCTGTTGAATATAAAATTTTATTCCAATTACTCTTCAATTCTAAGAAAGGAACAGGTGAAAACAAAATATGGCCTTAAAAAAATTTTAAGTCTTATAAACCTTTCTCTACCCAACATGGGAATATGATTTGGCAGAAACCGCAAATTTCAAAGAATCTAAGACTCATTTTCTTCCAGGGAATAAGTTTAGATACAAACAATAAAGTATCACTCAGTTTAGTATGGTTGTTAGCTTGAAGAAAGTATGAAATTTAAAATAAGGAAAATATCTTAAGAAGTGTGGAAGAATTCAACTTATTTTAATCTTACAAACTTCAAGCATTTTCAGTGAGTATTAGAGTATTTCTGTTGCCTAGACAGCAAAAAGTAATTTAGTTATATGTCTATACTACTTTTTAAAGAGTAAAGAGTATTCAAATGCATACTTAATGCATTTAAATATGTTTGTGTCTTTATTATATATAAATTATAAATAATTATATTTTTATATCACTTATTAGTAAAATATATTTTAATACATAATACATATAATTTATATGTTACATATATGTATATAGTCACTACATAATTTCAAAGAAAGTCTTTAATTTCTACAATGACGTATTTGCTCATTAGGAACTTCTATGTAACTTTTTACTGCAAACAGTCAAAAACACTGAATAGCTTAGAGTTTATTTCCCATTCACATATGTGTTTCAGCTCTTGATTGATAGAGCTCATTTCAGATCAGCTGTGTGAACTCACAGATCAGCTGTGGATTGGTTTCAAGACTGCTTCACATCTGTCCATATTCTGGGATCTTGAATATTTAGGGTACAGTTTCTCAGGTCAGATGGGAGACCACAAAACAACAAGCTAACACACATTATCTTCAGCTTTCATCATGGGACTGGCATACCATTATGTTCACTTTTATAATTAAACCCCATTTTCTACAGCATTAATTTATTCATTCAATTATTCACTTATTTAATCACTCAGGGGGGTACTACATGCTTGGAATCATGCAAAGTATAGCAAAGTAACATACTTGTTCTGGCTTGTGTCTAGCTGTTCCCCCAAAGCCTTATGACGTCTTAGGTGGGGATTCTCCAGAGGTGGCTGGATCTAGAGTGTGTGACGCTGGGATTGATTCAGGGTGCAATGCTAGACTCAAGGGCACTAGGATTAAGGGTGTGAGTGCTACCTGCCCTAAGTAGTCTGGACACATAAAAGGGACAGAAAGATGCTGTGAAGGTCTCTTGTTGCTTTTTCTGTCTTCTGTGTGCAATGAACTGTTTTTCCTCTGCCATCCTCCTCTGCCATGTGCCACTCTGCCTTGGAGCCAGCCAACTACAGACTGAAACCTCTATGAACTTCGTGCTACATAAACCTTTCCCCCTTTAACTCTGAGGGTCAGATATTTTTATCTCACAGCATGAGAAAAGTGATTAAGACAACTCTTGTGGCAAAAATAAATGATGTCTTTTTTCATTGAGGCCAAAGCTTACTAGCGCAGTGGGTGACATCAATCACACAAATGCACGAGTAAGCCTACAAATAAACAATTTTTACAGTACAATTAAAGAAAATGCCTCGATGCTATAAAATACATAATCATACTAGAGTTCAAGAAAATGATCAAAGAGCAAACAGTGATAGAGCTGAGAACAGTATATGATGCTATTTAGCCAAAAATGTTATAAATGAGAGCATCTGAAGCAAGTGAAGGGAATGTGGAAGTGTTTTTTGATGGGCATCATGTTTGAAAGAAATTTCAAAAATAAAATTAACATTGATGAGAACAAATACCATGGGTTTGAACTGTAAAGAGAGGGGAGGTCACATTATTTGTGGCCTCATATAACAAGATAAAAATTTAGAATTGTTATGTGAGAGCAATATGAAGTTTTTCAGTGCTTTTAAGCAAAAAGCATGATGTGAAATATCCATATTTCCATTAAAAATATCACTCTGGATCCAGTAAAGCTATTGGGGATAGACAAAATGTATGTGGAGTTACTTCTCTCAAAAGACATTTTAGACTTCTCTAAATTTATGTTTTGGAGACAAATGCATTGGAGAGAGACTGTGAAGACAGAACTCAAAGTATTTATTGATGAGTTATATAGTGTGAATGAGAGTGAGTCTCATGGGTCACTTCTATGATTCAGGCTTTCATAACTTAGTACCGCATAGAATACACTTAGATGATGATTCTTTTGAATCACTTCCTTTTTGTCTTCTCTTATCATTTGGGGTTGAGCTGTGAAATGTCCAAGAAAATGAATATTCTATCTATTCATAGAAGAGAGTCTTTAAAAATCTCTTTTTTTCATTAACTTTCTGGCCCTGATTCAGTTCTCTCCATGTCTTTGTAGAGCTAGCAGCATTAAATTCAGTAGGTTAAAATAGATATACTTCAGAATGAGATCAACTTAAACAATTGTCCTATTTAGAAAAGAAGTGTCTGGTATTGATTCTGGTTCAATTCTACTTGACCTTGCCAGCTACTGTGGATAAAGTGATCAACATATTTATAGTAATGATTTCCTTGGGAAGAATTTAATCTTAACCCTGAAGCCTTCAAATATAGAGGGAGTTTACATGTCTAGAAAATAATTGTGTTTGCCCAATATTTAATAAACAGATACTTGAATTACCAAAAAATGACTGTAATTTAATTTTGGATCCATCTTAGTTATGACGGCATAACATTAACACACACTTGATGGTGATCACTTCTTGAGAAAAGTTTTATATATTCACACATGCCACATGCATTATTTCCCCTGAAAACTGTATCCATCCAAATATCTGAAGACAATTATTTATTGTTAATTTTAAGTAGTTAACTATATCATTGTCCTATAAATATATCCTTTCAGTAATTTTAGGGTTAAAATTCTTATCTGACAGTAATGAAAAATTTTATGGTAGAATGATAGAGAAAATATTATATTATGGTTAGGATAATGAACTTCATAACATCCACTGTAATTCTAATGGTATACCAATGGAAATCACTAGATTACCAAAATTAATGGATTATCCAGAGGCCAAATTTTTTCTACAATACTTAATAATTCCTAATATGTGTCATGACCCTAATTGCCATGTGTGATACATTAGCTCCTAATCTCTAAGACATTAAAATAAAACATAAAATCATAAATGAGTTTTAAGGGTACACCATGACCTTCATTCTTTTAAAATAAAAAGATTGCACCTTTACTTTGTAGCAGAGGCTGCATCTTCCAGGTTTACAAAGTGCTTGACTGAAATAAAGCCTCCTTTTTCATCTTAAAATTTTCCCATTAAAATTTTTGAATAAGGTTACATAACAATGGAAACATTTTATCCTTATCTACTTTTTTTGGAACAGGTAGAACAGTTGAGAATTATTGTATGCCTTTTTATTAAGAACTAAGAAGATACCTACAAACAGTTTTATTTGTATACATATAAAAATATGATTTAAGTTGGCTGGATAATACTTAAATATGTTCAAAGGCCCACAGGGTCACTAGAAGATCGTCCTTGAAGTCATTACCAAATGATTTCATGGACCTTTTGGGAGATGATACTAGAAGAGAAACAGCAACATGGAGCTTCTAGCAGCAGCATGAAGTTAGAATTCAAAAAACTTCAGTCACTTTAGTGAGCACAGTTTACTATAAAAGTATTTAGGTTTCAAATGCATTCATTTTGGGACAGCCTTTCAAATATAAATCAAAGAAGGACTAAAAACTGAAATAGCAAGGAAGTGAATACCTAAAGAAAAGAAAAAAAAGACATGGACAAAAGTTTTGAAATATTTCAGAGATGATAGCAAGCCAGTTTGTATTTTCTTTCTAGCTTGGGGTATTTTTATCTGTGAAGAGAATTTCCTGTTCTCACAGGGAGAACTGCTAAGTAAAGTTAGTGAGAAAGAGTGATAACGGAGAAATAGTTCTCTGTATACCAATGCTTTTTACATGTATTCATACTCACCTTCTACATCTGTGTTTAGAAAAATCTTGCAGGAATATAGTGGAATATTTCTAATCTACAGTCTAAAAGTTTTAAATTAAAAAGTTGACTGGTTTTAAGTTAAAAAGTGTTAATGTGTGTTAATTATAGACCTTATTCTATATGAGGACCTGAGGTTGTTATAGAACTGTCTTTTCCGCTTGAAATTTACTTATTCTGAGTGAAATAGTATTTATAAACATCAGAATACAAAGAGATGACTTGCCATTGTATGATTTATTGCTGAATGGTTTGGTGTAGCAATCTCATGTGATTCTATGCCCTCCTTCCTTCCAATGGACATCCTTTTATAGTTCCTGTAGAAGTCCACTGCTCTGTGCTTTGGGGATGCTTATGGATATCCTTGGCTATAGAAAAAAAAATGTCCACTTGTACAAGTTAATTTTAATGGTAACTCAGAAAATTTCACTTCATGGGAGAGAATCATTGTTTTGAAAGGTCTTGGTGATCTGGGGTCAGGGTTTGGTAGAAAACCATGTGATCTATATGGAAATCAATGTCTCCTACTTTGACCTTGAGGTCCCTTTGTGGCCATGACCTCAGCATGCTCTCTACACTTTTCAATTCCTAATGGTGCTCTTTTACCCTTTCATTGGCCTCTGAGAGGATTTTTCCCCCTCTTTATACCCTTGCTAAAAATTTCCATGAGATTAATTTGATATTTACATCCCTTCTGTCTCTAGCATTTGGCTGACAAGAGTCTGGTTAGAAATTTTTCTAAAAATATATACTGTGTGTTTCTTTTGTATTTCTATTATAACAAGCCTGTACATTTTCAAGTTTCATCAGTTTTTTCATATGAACAGGAGGGAAGGAGCAAGATGTACAGGAAGCACAATAAATATATTTTTAGGATATTCTTTCTTTAAATAATAGACTCTCTTCTTACATTTACAGCAATTTTAGAATATATCTTACATGGATCTAAACACTGGAAAATAATTATCTCTTTGACTAAGTGATCCACTGACCACTCTTTATTCTTATACCACTTCTGACCACTCAGTCATGGCACCTGGAAAACTAATACTTGGGATGTTTGGGTGGTTTTCCATTCCCATCACAATCATAATTCTTTGCTTGACCTATCAATGGAATCCTAATTTTTAATTATTTGCCACTTTCTCTGCTCATCCCTTCTCTTCATTTAATATCTACCTTATTCTAACTATTATCCTAAGAATATAGGTACATTATAAAATAAACAATATAAAACAGTTCAGAGGAGCAAATCATAAAAGAATGTCACTCCTGTATATCCCATTCCAAGTTCATTTTATCAAATTAAGAGTTACTTTTTTGGAAATAACTCCATATTTAGAAATTTCACACAAAATCTTTTCTAAAATAATGGATTTATCTAACCTCTTGATGCTCTTTTAGGAAAGAGAAGAATTGAGTTCACATATATTAAACCTTTTCCCTTTCCCTTCTCTCAATTAATAAAAGTTGCTGTAAGCTATGTATTTATTACTCCTATGACATATACAATAAATTGGGAGAAGAATTTCATTTGTGGCTCCTATTTTAACAACATTTGGCCTTCTACCCTACTGCAGCCCTCTCTAGTTTTATTTTGATCACTCTCTATATTATTTTCTGTAAACCTGAAACAGTAACACTAATAAAAGAAGGCTTTTTATCAGAGAGTAGCATATTTTAATTGGGAATAGCAAAGAGAATTGCATATGTTTATATGCATAATGTAAGAATCATAGACAATTCCAAGACAGTGGAAAAAAGGAGAAATTTTAAAAGAAAATCAAAAGAAGTCCATCTAAGTTACCTTGAAATGAAATTCATTGCTCACAGAAGCTCATTACAACAATCACCCTTTGAACATTAGTGGGAAAAGACCACGTTAGGCACTGATCCCTGTAAAGCTGGATTATGAGGAATACTGCAGCCTGAAGAATTTTCCATAAGAAGCCCTGTATCAGGGTACATGGTGAGTGTGTAGGACATGTAGGATGCACAGGCATTTCTTGAGACAAGGTATATCAGGACTCAGTGACGAGTTTTTGTTCATGTCTTTCTGTTTCTATTTTGTCAGTGTTTGATATGAATGACTTTGGTTCGATATTTATATTTTTTCATAATTTTCATGAATGCTAGCCTTTGTGTTCTTTCTGTTTTGCAGAACTTTGTAGAAAAAATCTTTTAATTCCACTGATGGTTCCCTTTTTCTTTTTTTTTCTGGTTGATAGTATAGAAGTATTCCTTTGACATTATTCTATTCATGCTTTGGCAAGATTGCCATGAATTAACCATCTTTTTTTTTTGGATACAGGGAATTGAATTCAGGGCCTTGCACTTCCAAGGCAGGAGCAGTGCCACTGAGCTAAATCCCCACCCTGTTAATTAACCATCTTGAAATAAAAGCACTATTTTTTTTTTTTTGCTTAAATTCTTTTATTGGTACATTTTAGTTATACAATACATTTACATTTATCATTGGGTGTCTGTACCAGTACATGATATATCTTGCTTCTTATTTTTTCCCCATTACCTGTGTACCCTCCACCCCCTCCACCCTTCCCTATTTACATGGACTTTGTTTCCATGTTTTTCTTTTCTCATAATTTTTCCTTTCCCTTCTTTCTTTTCTCTTTTCCCTCCCACTTCCCCTACCCCTTTGGACCTTGTCTTCCTATTTCAAATTATCAATTATTCATTTTAATCATTTTAAAAGCACTATATTTTTTGCTAAACTGCCTTAATGTCCCTTTAAGCATAAACAATATTTTCTTCCTCAAAGTTATAAAGACATCATATTAGAGTGATGAGTGCATATCCCTGTTTGCAGCAGCACAATTCAAAGAGCTAAATCTTGGAATTGGCCTACATGTTCATCAACAGCTAAACTGATAAATAGAATGTGCTATTTATACACAATGGAGTATCAATGTACCATAAAGAATGACAAATTTGAGTTATTTTGTAGGAAAATGGATGCACCTTGAGACTGTAAGTTAAGACACATGACCTTAAATAAAATCTCATGGTTTCTCTTATATGAGAAACCCAAAATAAAAATAAAGAGCAAAACAAAAGACAGATAATAGGAAATAGGGAGACAGATCTTTTGCAAAAGGGTAGGGAACAGAGGAGGAAGTGGAGAGGGAAATAAGAAGAAGGGAATGAAAAAAAAAGAATTTAGTTGTGTTATGTTCATGTATGAACTTCCTACAAGGAATTAATCATCATGTACTGCAAACATAAACAAATAAAAATAAAAATTTAATTATAAAAGAATATTCTATAGTTGCCTGGTTTCTTATAGATTGCAACTATTTAAACTCAGATTCTCATGAAAGTAGACTGTAAGATGAGGATTAGTGTACATGAAGTGTGGAAACATAAAGAAACTCACAATAAATCAGGAGAGATGGTAAATTCCTGTAATCCTAGTGACAGAAGAGGTTGCTGCAGGTGGATAGCAAGACAGCTTGGACAACTTAGTGTGAGACCCTGTGATAAAATAAAATTTTAACAAAAGGGCTGGGAGTATCTCAGTGGCAGAGTACTTGTCCACATACACAAGGGTCTAAGTTTGCTCCTTTGTACCACAAAACAAGCAAAACATAATGAATGCATCATTGAAGGAATATTCCAAAGTGGTATCTGAAGGGCCTCAGTAAGCAGGATTTATGCACATCTAAAGGTGCTGCCTGGGGATGTGAACTTTGTTTAGCTCCACTCTTTGCCTGAAGGCAGCTGGAACTGCTAGGATGACCAGATAACTACATTGTGTTCAGAGACTCCAGAGGAATGTCAAGATGTTATCAAACTCTGGCTTTATGGACATTATCACTAAGTATACATATTCTTTTCTGAATCTTCTATTGGTCTTGTAGCTCCTGTTCCTTCTCAACATTTGCCACATTTTTTATAAAAAGAATATTTACTACTTTTGTAACAAACCAGTACTATTTGCACATTTGAGCTCACATTTTATGTGCCTTCCACAGAACATGAAATCAGAGGTCATTTGAAACTGTGTCTCCTGAATTGCAATTCCTAAGACTGCAAATCACCTTCTTTCACTCTGGCAATGTCTGAGTTTGAATGGATTGACATAAATACAGAAACAGAAATGTGTGCTTGTTCTCTGTCCCCCTCCAGCTGGATTAATGAAGGGTTGGAAACTTCAGCCCCACTTTCTGACCTTCTGAGGAAGGAGGAGGGATGGAGATTGAGTAACTCTTGAAATGACTGATTTCATCACTAATGCCTCCATACCAAGGCTTCCAAATAAACACAAGAGGATGTGGCTTGGAGGGTACCCCAAGGCTGGTGAACTAGTGAGTGTGCTTGGAGGGCCATGCAGCTGGAGAATTCCTGGAAGCTCTGCTCCACAGCCATATGCTTCGTCCTATACATTTTCCCTATACCTGTTCCTGATTTCTATCCTTTCTAATAAATAGGTGACCATAAATGAAGCAATTTTCTGAGTTCTCTGAGCCATTCATGCAAATGATGCAACCCAAGGAGCAAGTCATGGGAACTTCTGATTAATAGCCAGTAGCTAGAAGCATGAATGATGATCTTACTTCTTAACTGCAATTGGTCTCTGGACACATGTTCATATGTTTGTTTTGTTCTGTTTGTAGTGCTAGGGATTGAGCTCAGGGCCTTGCGTGTGCTAGACAAGTCCTGTACCAACTGAGCTACATACATCAGCTTCAAGTGGTCTCTGAAATGGTGAAAATCTGTGGGACTCAACATACAACCTGTGAGATTTGACACTCTTTTCAGGTACATAATGTCAGAATTAATTTTAATTGTATGTCACCAGGTGGTGTTTGGAGGTAATTGCAGGCTGTTTGGTTTGGGGAAAGCCCCATGCATCTCAGGTAATAAATTCAGTATTGGATGTAGTTGAGAGTACAAAGAAAGTCCAGTGTGTTTTCTTTGTTCAGAGGTACTCCCAGGGAAATACTTCCTAGGGAACGGAAATGCTGGAGCACTGGCAGGAGTCAGGCTCCATACATTCACAACAGCTAAGATAATTTATCAGCATCATGTTGAATTGAGATAAGGAAGCTACACCTAAGAGCCAAATCAAACTATCACTGGATGAAGGCTGCTGCTGGCAAAAGGAATTTGATATCAGAGTGCTGTCAAAAATGGAAACTATGTTTCCAGTCCTGAGGGTGACTCTTACCTGCTCAGTACAATATCAGTTCTTACACAGAAATCTCCAAATTGAGGCTTGGAAATAACACCTATGTCCTGTCTATTCCAAATATGTTTATATTGTTTCATCTTCCACATTCCCCAGCATGAATTCAAGTTTCCTAATAAAACTAAATGTGCTCCCTTGTTTCATAATTTCATACTTTTGTTGCCTTATTAGCTCGGCTTAGATACTACTGTCTATTAGAAACTATTTATGATCAGACAAGTGCAAAAACATTCAATCATTCTGAGCTTTCAGAATATTTTAACAAAATGATGTGTATTTATGTCACTTTTCTGTGGTAGAATATTGGAGTACAGTATTTTCTCATATGACTTGCGATGCTCCATAATGTTTATTAAAATAGTTGTTAAATGGTTATTTAAATGAAAGAATGTTCAAAGGAGAATAAAAAGTTGAAATATATAAAAAATAATACAGGAGAGGAGATCAGATCATGCCTGATTTGAAGTCTTGAGGGATAAGCATGACTTTCCTCCTCCATTAGGAATCCTCAGTTTATATGAAGACTTATTGTTTTGTGGTTTAGAAGTAATGGGAGTCAAGACTGTCATTCCAATTTTTAATTTCTATGTGAAATATATAGTTAGGATCCAATGCCTATAGGCATATTAAATGAGATAATTTTCGAAGTCTTCACTTTCTGAGAGTGATTCTTATGCTCTCCAATTGTTTCAAAAATGTATTTTTAGATTCAAATTATTAAAGAAGGCAAGAATGTCAAAATTACTTTTGAGTCCATCATTATCTTCATTGTTTCATATATTTAATCATTAAATGACTTAAAATAAAAAGGCAGCTAAATAACTTGCATCAAATTTGTCATTTCTGGCTGTAGTGGGTTCCTGATGCACCAGGAAGGGAAAGATCATGTGAATTAATATTTGCCATTGTCACAGGAAGGGGCATAGGGACATATGTCTGATATTTATTATTGCCCTGGAGAATAATATCTAAGAGTAGTCCTGATAAAATAGCATTATTGGTAACACCACCAACGTTGCAATAGCAATATCCAGTTGATACAAGATACTTTTTGTGTTGACAGTGAAATGATGAGGATTAAACTGAGCATTTTGCATGTACTGGCAGCCACGTTTATTTTTCAGGATGAGTTGTGAGCGATGACACTCATTTATTCTTGAGATATGAGCGATCTGATGTTTAGAGAATTTAGATACTTACTAAAATTCCACAAATGGCAAGATTCAAACTGACGTGTATTTTTTAACATCCACAGCAACACCTGCCAGAAGCACCTTGTATACACCTCAGGGTTGTTTCATAGTTTTTAAAGTACTTTCCTTTCTCTGGCTACATGTACTATTTGAGAGCCCTGAAACAAGCTTGGAATTGATATGGATGATAGTCCTCATCTGACTTGTCAAAGGAAATCAAAGTCTTTCCTTAAATTGATATTCATACATCTGAGCTAGAAGCAAGAGTCAAAAGTCAGGGGTATTATTAACTCACTTGTTCACTCATCCTCTGTCCAAATATGCATCAAGCATCTTTTATGTCACAGGCCTTGAATTAAATTTTCCGATTGACTCTTCATCTGCAGGAAATGGGGTAGTTCGTTACGTCATGACTTTACAAGAGCAAAGAATACTTATCGTAACAGATCCAGATTCAAATCTTAATACATAATTCACCCATTAGAAATTACTCACTACCCTCTACATATCTGTTAAATGTAAAGTTGTAACCTAAAAGAAACAAAAAAACCCACAATTTGGTGGTCATTATTTGTCGGATAATAATCTGGGTACTTTTCTAATAAAAAAGATTTAAATTCCCTAATAAATCTATGATATAGATACTCTTAATATCATTATTATAGTTATTTTAATATGTACACAGTGTATTTCACCTTTTTTCAGTTTTCAGAATTGAAGCATTGCGAGGTTGTGACTTGCCCAAGACTACACATTTTCAAAGTGGTGAACTGGAAATTCTGACCTAAAGTCTTCATTTGCAGACCATGCTATTAGCACAATTTATGATGCATCCTACTATTGTTCGGAGGGTCAAGTTAAACTAGGCAATAAATGCAAAGCACATACCAAAGAGCCAGAGACACAGGAGATACTCAGTTCATGCTTCTATCTCTCCCTTGTGAGCCCAGATTTTATGGCTGCAAAGCTGTGCTTCTTTCATTCTGCCTTGCATCTGCCTTTATAAGTAGTTTCAGAAATAAGACTGCTGTTTCTAAGGGATGTTAAACAAAGGTTCATGCAATTTATGGCACAAAAATAGTCAAGAAGAGAATGTGGCTTCCTATAAGTAAACAATTTCCCAGCAGGTTCTCTCCTCTTCAGTCTGCATTTTTCAGATTGCTGAATATAATTCCAGTGACTTGTGTTCATATACAATTTCAAACTTCAAGGTTGTTAAGAAAACAATAAATCGTTATCAAGAAAGAGAAAGCAATACACATTGCAATTGCATATTGAAATGTCTTGGAAATGTGGGAAACTTTTCTATACGATTATGCCTTGTACTTCTAGTCAGTTGACCATGTATTCAAAAAGCTTTTGAATTCATTATGCATGCACAGCATATATGTGTATTATTATGATCATCATTCTGTGAAGGTCATTCTAATTCACTATTTATTTACTTATCTTGGGAATTCTATTTTTGTCAATTATATGCTTCCTTCACTACTATTTGCTAATGGTCTCTTTCCTTTTTACTGCTCGAAAAGCTGACAGTGATAACATAATTCCAAGAGCTCTGTAATATTCTCAGATTGTTCCAAACTATAAATCACATTGAATAAGCCAATAAAAGAGACCAAACTACTTCAGCTAAATTAAAGTTATCAATAAGTGAGGCTTTTTTCTCTCTTGTGTTCTTCAAGTGTGTACCAAGTTAAAAGGTATCATGTCACCATAAAAATAGAATCAGAGACTGCTTAAGACCTGTAAAAGATATTTTGAAAGAACCATAATATTTGATTTCTCTTTCTCTTAAAAAAAATGAAAGAAGAAAAATCAAAATATCTTTCAGCTCCATATAAGCTAAAAGCTCCCTCTACCGTTGAAATGCTATCAGGAAAAGGAAAAAAAAGCTTTCAATTTTAGCTCTTCTATCAAATCAGTAAGCTTTGTTCCAAAGGAAGCACTCAAAAAGAAAGGAACATAGACTCAACCTTCCATGTCACTTAGGGGTCACGGGGCTTGAATGAGAATAATTCAGTCATAAACTGGTCCCATACTTGGTCTTGTTTTATGCATATTTTGAATAGAAGAAACATTTTACTATGCTACAATGAGCTGATTTTAAGGCTTCTTTTTTAAATAATATATATCTCCAAGAAAAGTTAATTATTTTCTATCATGCTCAACAAAATAATTAAATGATTTGTTTTCTAAATGCTGGAGGAAAAAAAAAGAAAATCACATTTTGGAGTTCATGAGCAGAGTAACAGGTAAATGTGGCACTTCATGTGTGATTTACAGGTCAGGATTTGAGTATTTTGAGGACAAATAGCATTAGTGGAATGCTATTCAAATGTAAGTGGGTACATTAAAGAGGGATTCGTGCTACTAATAGGTTTCTTAAGGGGTGGTTTCCTCCAGAAATAGAAATGGAAGCAATGATTAGAGTGCAAATAATTTATCTTGGAGGAATTCAAGAGGTAATAGAGAGGAGCCCAGTAAGACTGGATAGGAAAAGTGTGCTTTCACCAGTGAGTTATTGCTGTTGGCAGCAGAGGTGTGGTCCTGCCAGCTAGCTCAGGGATACTTAGCTGAGCATTGCTACCCCCATCAGCCATTGGCTGGTGACTCCATGGGGCTCATGGCCATTATTTCTGCAACACTCCAAGCACACTGGAGCTGGCAATGCCCTTGCTCACGAGCTCCAGACAAAAGGATGTAGAGAATTATAGGTGTTTTCAATAAGGAGTTTTGTGGCATGAAAACTCACATTTTAAGAGTATGCAGACAACTAGCATTTCGGAGGGGGCACCATCTCAACAGTGTTAGTTAACTCGGGTTGAGGTACAAATTAGTGTAAGGGTGTTTCCCTAAGTATACATAGAGTCATACTTATCAAGGTATACCAGTTAACTGAAATTACCAACCTGATCCTATTAACAGACTCCTGGAAGGGTAATTGAATGATAGGGGTACTATCCTTTGATATTCACAGCTCAATGTGCTATTAGAAGGGAAAGACCACTTGAAGGACAAGGGTCACAGGGTGTGTGTTTCCTGTAAAGTGGGCCCTTTGCTCTTCCACACTTTTGCACCATAATAGTTCCACACTGGCACTAGCTAAGCATGGACCAACAATAACCTTTCCTTCCTTCAAGGTTTAGATGTCAGGTGGCTTGTCCCAGTGATGAGGAAGCTGACCAATGCCCATGACAGCTGGAGGACTTAAATTTTTCAGTTTTTCATAGTTCATTCACCTGAGTTTCAAGGTTCTCAGTTCATTCTCACATTGGTAATTTGAATTTTTGGAAGCTGTTTCATGTTATACAAGAAGATTTAATATGGCCAAGAGGAGACACAAGGAATATTTGAGATATGATCCCTGCTATACGATTATTTTGTACTTCTGATGCTGCTGGTGAGTTGGTTTTGTTTTTGGATCAGAATTGTTTACATGCTCCTGGCCATAGCTGGACTAAATAGGTTGAGCCCATGGACACCATAGGTAGGCAGGCAACAAAGGTAACATTTCCATTTGAACTTGTCTAAAGACTAGCAATTTTTTTTCCTCTAACTGAAATTTTAAAAAGAAATAAAATCCCTTGTAAACAAGGGCTTCTTACTTCTGAAGGACTTCTTCAAATTAACCTTCAGAGTTTGACACTGAATATAAGAAAGACTGCTTTCATCATTCATTATGAATTTTAATCAGGTTACCTCTCCTTTTTACTAAATGCAATCTTCAATGTTAACTGTAGTGGCTTTCTATTAACAATGTCTGGTAGGGAAAAATAGCTCAATTAAACTGTTGACAGTGAGTTTATTTTTAGCTGTGTACCTCACAATATAATAGGCTATTTTAGATAGGATAAATAGTTCAATTTTGTTTAGAAATTAAAAACTGAAACTTGTTAATATGTTATAATTTGACAATAAATAGAAACTTGAATCTTTATGGATTCTTAATACATACTCTAGTTCTAAAAATAAGATTTACATAAATGATAAGATTAATTCATGGGTATAAAATAACAACAGTTTTTAAAATATTTTAATCAGAAATTATGGGTTTAATAGTTTATCAAAAATTTGATTATTTAGAAAACAAATATATAGTAATAGATACAGATATAAATGAATCTATCCAAGAATGAGCATATAGAATCAATATGATTATTACAGTTTATTTTATTATTCAAATTCTGTTTACATGTGATTTTAAGCTCTTTTTAAAATTATTTCTGAACTTGTATTATGAGTCTGTGAGTGAGTTTACTTCATTTGCTTAAAAGCTACACATTAATTATACAGACACTAGTTCTGAAATACAAGATATACCTCCCACTGTTAGTTTCTAGACCTCATGAGACCTTAGAAACCATTATTCGTGGGCTATATAGTATGAATATTGTATTCACAATATTAGTACATTACATCTATGTGTTAGCTAATGTGTTATATTTTGACTTTTGATATTGAGTCTGCATTATCATAACCTTAAAGATAGAGCACAAGTATTGCCATTACATACTTGAAAAAATGAAAGCTTATAAAAGTTGAATAACTTGCTAAACTCATAAACATGGGATAAAATACAAAGTTAAATAAGTAAATAAATAAGCCAAGAACAATTACATTCATATGCAATAATTTGAATATTATGTACAAATATTGGACATGAGTTTAGATTTAACATTCTGTTCTAACATCTTGTTTTATGTTTTTTACTCCTTTATTCCCACTTCCATATTCTTGAACTTCAATTTTAATTCCTTGATGTTTTAATTGTAGATCAGTTTTACAATTTGTGTTTAGTTGGGTCTTCTATACAAAGTATTCTATACCCATTCATTGCTTAATGTGTGTATCTGTTTTCTGTAGATATTGTAACAACTTATAACAAATTCAGTGGCTTAAATGTACACAAGTTTACTATTTTTCTAACCTTTAGATAGGTTGCACTTGTCTAAAACCAAAGTTAAACTGTCTTTTATCTTCTTTTTCACAATGATATAGAACCAGTTTTCTCACAAAAATATAATACTCAGGACCAAGAAGAAAGAAAGAAAGAAAGAAAGAAAGAAAGAAAGAAAGAAAGAAAGAAAGAAAGAAAGAAAGAAAGAAAGAAAGAAAGAAAGAAAGAGAAAGAAAGAAGGAAAAAGAAAGAAAGAAAGAAAGAAAGAAAGAAAGAAAGAAAGAAAGAAAGAAAGAAAGAAAGAAAGGCAAAACAAAGAGGAAGAGAAATGCAAGAGGGAGAGGGTAGAAAGAAGAGGAGGAAGAGAAAAAGAGATAAGGGAAGGAGGTGGAGGAGTGGGAGAAGAGTCTCAGGAGTAAAAGAGGGAAGAGGATGGGATGGGAAGACAGAGGAGAAGGGGAAGGAGAAAGAGAGGGACAGGAAGATGAGTGGGAGGAAAAGGAGTAGAAAGAGGAAGAGGGGAAAGAGGAAAAGGAGAAAAAGTGAAAGAAAAGGGAGAAGACGAAGTGGAACAAGAAAGAGAAGGAGAAGGAGAAAGAAGAAAACAAAGGTATTAGCGTCGTACATCCCCCAATCTCTTGTGTATTAAAACTAGAATTTTATATGAGGGACTCAGAATAAAAATATAAAAATAAGTAAATTAAATTTAGATACACTATTTGATAAAACTATTGCTTTTAAAGTAGTTTATGCATTCTGAAAGTTCTGCATCTATTCTAGAGTCTAAATAGCGTCTGGGGAATATACACTGAAATGGACTATTCAGTAAACCTTAATAATTTCCCATGGAGGAAAGTGTGCTGTATCTTCACAAATTCACTCATGTGTTTTCAATTTTCTGTGGACTTGAACAAATAATATCACTGATTGTGGAGAATGCTTCACCTGTTGCCTTAGCTGTAGCACTTCCCTCTCTTCCTTGTGTGCCTATGGCCAAGCCTCGGCGCAGTTTAATTCATAGACTACCCAAGTTCAACACAGTGATCCATGATTTATTATCCATGCAATTAACTGTTGGCAAAGAGAAGAGTAGAGGCCATGAGTAAATTCTTCATGTTTTTTTTCTCTCTGAAGATATCATCCTCAGATATAGGCTGCATGCTTCTTGAGAGCACAGATCCATAAATTCAGTGGACACAGTCACGGTGTCACCAAAAGCATGCATTGTAGTGTGGCCCCTCAGCCAGCGCTGTTCTGAGGAGGGAAGGCTGGCTCGTTCCTCAGCGCAGGCAGGGGGTGGGTCATGTGCACTGCACCGAGGGCAGGAACTAGCTGACTTTTGCGGGTGTGAAGCTCCTTTGAAATATCAGCTGATTTAGTTGGCCCAAGTAACAATCTGACTATGTATTTAGTTTCCCTTTTGATCATTCTACACATTAATCAATTAGATCTGCTCTGCACTTTTGCAGGTTTCCAAAATAAACCAGACACACAAACTTAAATATCATGGGCTTTCTCTTATATGAGAAACCTAAACAAATAAAGAACAAAATTAAAAACAGATGATAAAAAGTAGGGATATGGATCTTTCTCATATGTAAAGGGGATTAAGAGATGAAGAGAGGGGGAAGAGGAAAAGGAAGGGGTTAAATAAGAAATAAGATGTGTCATATATGTGTCAACTCTCCATAAGGAAAGCAATCATGCATTGGAGAAAAGAACTAATAAGAAATAAAAACTGAAAATAAAATGTTTTCAAGTTCTCATTGAAGGCACATACAGGAGCACTAGTATCCTCATTTACCATTTGGTATTCATGATGTATGTTCCACTAAGTAATTTGAAGATGGACTGTAATTATAACCACACCAATTTATCATTTTAGTTTTGTTCCTCAGGTATGGGTCACCGTGAATATGGCTGATGGGAACGTGAGTTCGGAAGCAGATGCATCACATTGGCCTTCTGAGGCTAAAAGATTCTGGCCCATGGTGATTTCCCTACATGAAGACCGTTCTGTGAATCTTCCTGGTGAATTAACCATAGGAAATCTCAAGAGGGGAGTTGGTCGTGGTCCCACTGGGTAGAATCCCTGGATGCAGTTCCAAGAGTCTCCCAAAGTCCACTTTTTCCCTGGTAGGTTAGATAGCACGCTACACAAAGGTGGCCGTATGCCAATAAGGCCTATGTGTCTTGGGGTCTGCCAGGAGCCAGACAGGGTTCTGGTACCAAATATTCCAGATTAAGGTGTTTCTTCCCTCAAGGGCAGACTCTCTGAGGGCAGCTGGTCCTCCTGGAGCCTGGCATATAAAGAGGTCACACTTCGGTCACTTGAATCTGAGTAACTCTGTCTATGCTCCCTTCAAGAATACCCCAAATCAAAGTGAGACAACATCATGAATATATTCAGGACCTTGAATATATATAATCCCAAATATTTGGTATTCATTTCTTAGAATTATGCAGCTGTAGAATAATAGTCTTAGACTTGCATATAGTATTAGAGAACATATTCTAAATCCCTGGATTATTTTTTCTCCACATTCGTATTATCTCAGAAATAAGTATTAAATATTATGGAAATCATTCTGTTGGCATTTTTATAATATTTTTATACCTACCTGTATTCAGTAGATGGTTATTTGCCTGGTTGATGTTTATTTTCTATCCCTTTAACCATCATGCAGGGAGTAAAATAATTAGAATTATTTAGCATTTATTTTGGTTTTATAATGGAACACAGGCATAATGAAATCTTAAAACAGTGACTCAATTTCTCTGACACATATGTATTGTGTATAATATTTACCAATTGTTATTGTCAGTGATCTGCAATACCTTTAATGAGGCTAACTTGTTGCATTCCAAGGCTTCACTTTTGAGCTATATCTGGGGGTGGGTGCAGTGAAGTGTGA
Organism: Heterocephalus glaber; assembly: GCF_053883595.1. NCBI lineage: Eukaryota > Metazoa > Chordata > Mammalia > Rodentia > Bathyergidae > Heterocephalus > Heterocephalus glaber. Next base: position 10,198,067 of record NW_028258333.1, read on the forward strand.
GGCAAGTGAAGAAGCTAAATATTCTATGAGGATGCAATAAAGAACTATGAAACCTGCTGCTTTACCGTGGGGTTTTCTCTCTTTCCTTGATATGGGCATGCATGCGCGCACACACACACACACACACACACACACACAAACACACACTTTGACTTGTATTTTCATCAGTTTGTTGCATTTTTCATAAAACCTCTTTATTAAGTGTTTCTAAAAATGTAGGACCATGACACAAGATTAAACAGAATTCAACATCTATTAAAATTTGAAAGCATGATTATTGCTTTGTGACTTGCCTCTGACAGCTTATCTAAGGATGCTTTAACACAGATCAACTTTTTATCAATATAGCAATAAAATATTTCTATGAAAGTTTGGAAAATAAACGTGTTTATGAAAGATCAAAGACAGTGGTAATGAATAAATTTCAATATGCCTGGGATTATAGTAAGTTATTTTAAAAAGTGATACATTGAATAAAAAGTTGGTGTTCTATATTATTGTTTTGTTAACAAAATAGAACTACTATATATGTTAATATATTAGATTGTAGTACAGTATAGATATATAGATATACTATAGAATATATATAATTTTTTAATATATTATGATGGTTAGGTGTGAGAGATTTTCTAGGACAACACTCTGAAAACAAAATTTTTAAATCATACTTTTCACATATAAGCAATTGTATTAGAAAGCAATAAATGGGTTTTCCAAAATAACTATACCAAAATATAGTTCCAATGGTGTTCTGGATATTTTGACAGCTATGCATTCTTAACATGTTTTCCCTCAAGCAAATAACTAACCATACTAAATGTAAATGACCTAAATACCTCAAATAATGTAGATTATCAGATTGGATAAAAGGATACAACTAAATACTACTTACAGTAATTACACATTAAATATAAATACTCATTATTTTATTTACACATATGCTAACAAAATTCAAAACAAAACTGCAAATGTCAGACAATGAATAAAACCAGAAATACAAAGGTTTATTCCTAATGATAGTGATTAATTTATCAAGAATATCTAATAATATTAATTTTTATGTGTGTTATAACTGGTACAAAATACCTGAGAAAAACTAGTAAAACTTCTAGGTGACAAATCAACAATAATGTAGTATATATGTAATATGTATATTTATTATATATAATATATATGTAATATGTAATATATATTGTATGGACAAATCAACAATAATATATTAAATTGAAACTTCTGTATCAATACTGAATAAGACAATAAGAAGAAATTAATTAAGAATATAGAAGAATTAAAGTTATCCACCATCTTGTTTCACTGACTTTCATAGAACATTCAAAAAAATCACAACTTAATATAGGAAATTCTTTCAAAGTATACTTGGGGGATTTGCAATATAGACTATATTTATTTGGGGGATTAAGGTTTAATAAATGTTAAAATATTAAAAACATACAATTACCATTTCTGACCACAATACATTATATTAAATATCAATACGAGAAACTTACATGGAAAATTCCTAAATGTTTCAAACATAATGTTACAATTTTACATTACATGAGTCCAAAAAGGAATCAAAATAGAATTTAAAAGTATTTTGTGCTTACTGAAAATAATATTGACTATCTAGCAATCTGTTGTATGCAATTTAAGATATTTTTGTCACTGAACAACTAATAGTGGCAGTCTCATTTTCTACAAATAAAACCAGAAGGAAAAGAGCAAATGAAACTCCAAATTAAAAGAAGAAATAATAAAGCTCAGTAGAGAAATCAAATGAATTGAAAATAAAAACGAGTAGAGAAATCATAATCTTTGAAAACAAAAACTTATAAACCAATTAACTAACTAAATGCACAAACAAACATGATAAGCTTGTAGATAGGCCAGTACAGGAAAATAGGGAAAATATAAATTACCAATATATTAAGATTTGATTTTAAGAGAATGTGTCATTATATACAGTATCAATATTGAATGAATAGTAAGAAAATAATGCCGGGCATAGTGGAACATGCCTGTAATCCCAGCACTTGGAAGGCTGAAGCAGGAAGATCCCTACATGTTAAAGGCCACTACAGGCTACATAATGAGTTCAAATTCAGCAGGAACCTGCAGTGAGAACCTGTCTCAAAAAACAACCAAACAAGCAAATAAACAAGAATCCAGGAAATAAGAAACTTTATGACAATAAATTGACAATTAAATAACATAGACAAAAAATTTAAAAAGCTCTCTCAAATATAAACCATGTAAATATTTCTATATCAATTAAAGAAATAAAATATTTTTTAAAACTTTCCCCCAAAGGAGACTTCTGGTTTCCTTTTGAAGAAAGCAAGCTTTCTAAAACTTACAAAAAAATGAGACCATGATCTTAAATTCATTTTCTTATCATTTAGATGATTACAAAATAAACACATCAAGGAATACACACTGATCCCATCGCTACAGGTACACACACTGTCATACACAGATCACCACACACACACATAATCTGCAGGTGAGTATGAGCGATGTACGTATCATGCAATAACATGGAGAAATCTCACAATAGTAATGTTAAACACAACAGGCAAAGCTAAAACATTCATTTAATTCCACATACATATACAAAGTGAAAAACACAACTACTTTTTGCAGGTTAATCAAGTCAAGGCTGCACACGGCTAGTGTAGTAGTGATTTGAAGCAGATATTTGTGTGCTAGTAATGTTCACTTCTTTCACAGAATGCCCATAAAATTGGTATTTTAACCTATTAAATTGAGTTGAAAAAGATACATAAGGTATCTGTGCTTTTGTACATACACATGACATTTCGGTACAAAGTTGTAAAGATAAAACAATGTTATCTACTATGTTAAAAAACTGTTCCAATAACTCATGGGCTGTAAATTCTTGTAATTCATTTACAAGTATAATCATATGTTTATCAGTAATATTTGATCTACTAGAAAGAACAACATACAATTTTAACAAGATTGAGACTTTTGTTTTTCTAAATTTTAAATGCGATGCTTTACTAAATTATAAATGCATTGTTCCAGAAATATTTACAGATGGTCTAAGACTTTATTAAGTTTTATTTTTCAACCATGGAATAATTTTCACAGCTAAGTTACAATTAATGGAATGATGTTCTCATTTTCAAAATATTTGTTCAATTGTTCATAAATTTTCCATTAGCAGTGTACAATGCAACAGGTAGTCTTTGTAAGAAATGAGGGATAAGCTTAAAAACATAGAGTACAGATAACAATAACTAGATAAGTGGAAATAAATTTCTGATAACCTTACTGCACTTACCAAAATTTTATGATCTTAGGAAAGCCTTCATGATATTAAAAACTAAACAAATATAAAGTACTGATTTGATGGTCTCATATTTTTTTCTTTAATAGAAATGTAAGCAGAAAATTATTACATCACAATGTTTCTTTTCTTTTGTTGGGTAGGGTAGTTGTAGTTTTATATAGGTACCTTTATTAAATATTTCACTCATTCTTTCCTTGGAACTTCACCTTTTATTATTCTATGTAACTAATTCACCTGTGACTAAGTTTGGGAATAGATGAGCTGTAAATAATAAATGACTGAATGTTAGCTGATATAACACTAATATATTGGACAAAATAGTTAATGATTTACTGTGCAGTCACAATTTCAAGATTCCTGTCATGTGAGAAATTTATAGGATGCCAAAATCAGGATGTATTGTAACATCCCATAAAGTAGTTGTGTTCAATCATAACCTGGAGCGGAGATGGCTAAGTTAATTATCCCCACCTTGGTGGAAATAAATAATGGAAAAATATACCGCTGAGAGACAGGAGATGTCTTTAAATCATTAATGAAAGTGGGAGAGTCTGCAAATAGAATATTTCAATTTGGATGAACAACTACTCTGAAATGCCAAATCTTTTTTTACCCGGACATCAGACGCATTACTTTAGGTATTCCTTCCATCCTGGATACTTCAGTCCAGGGAAGAAAACTTAAATTATTGATTCGATCACCAGCAGACTGTCATTTACAATAGTATCAACAGCAGCTAAACCACAGTGCTGCAGGAGGGGAGCTTCAGATCTCATCTTGAATGCTATCAGAGCAGAGTGCACTTAGGAATCTCTCTATATTCAGCCTCAAAGATTTATGAGCTTCCAACCCAAATACAGCATTGTAGCTCAGGTAGCAAGGGAAATGAATCAGCAAGGCAGCATCATTTATTTGGGCTGCCCCTGGCATTGATCCACAGGTGAATAATAGCCCCCCCTTCAGGTGAGGACATAGTCAAGAACAGACATTTTCAGTTTTTAAAACCTGAGTGTTAATCTAGCACCCGGGGAGAGAAAATAAAAGGTTTTTTAAAGTAAACAATTTTTCAACTTATAAAAATAAACAAATATGTTTGTAGCCTGCGAATATTCGTATAAATTCCCTAAAGTCATGCTATCCAAAGTGACAATGTTTATTTTCCACACCTCTTTTGCTTCATTTGATATATCTGGAGTTAATGAAGTTTTAATCAATTAATGGCAGGTTATTCTTAGTAAAATGATAAGGAAATACATAAGTTTTTTTTCTAGTTATTGATATTCCATAGTATAAGACTTGAAGTGAAATTGTACCTAAAATCTAAGTAGCAAATTCAAATTAATAGGGTACTATTCCAGTTTGAAAATATTTAGAGTTAAATTATGGCACTGGTCCTAACAGTCTCTCTCTCTCTCTCTCTCTCTCTCTCTCTCTCTCTCTCTCTCTCTTCCTCTACCTCTGCCCCTCTGCCTCTCCTTTTCTCTCTTTTTCTACCTCTCTCCTTCCCTCTTTCTCTTTGTTGTCTTTTTAATGCAGGTTAGGATTAGAATTCAAAATATTACTCATGATGTTTAAAAGAAACTATCTTGGCACTTTTAAAATGTCATATGTAAATACTGGGGTGCAGAATTTGAGAAAAAAAGATAATTGTAAATTATCATAGAAAACAATTGATGTATGTAGCATAATTTAATTACAGCAAAAAAAAAGGTTTTGGCTTATCAGTACTTACTAGAATATTTTTATTTTTGAATTTGACTATTTATGTAATAGATGATTATCTCAGAGTATATAAATACAAAAGGTGTTAATTTATAGTTGTACAATACATGAGAATCTAGAAGCTCTTCTATCTAAAGATAATGTATAAATCTACACTATCTTGTATCAACATAAATTTCATAAGGAAAAGATTTTTCAAAAACTTCATGCTGTAAGAGTACAAGAGCATTTTTAAGATAAACAACCTGAAAATCTGATGTTTTTCTTACTCTGTGTTTTGGTTGTGTGGAGTGTCATTGAAGGAAACTGGCAAAGCAGAGCTTCCTATATCTCTCCTCTCCTGCAGGAGTCCGGGATATCAGCAGAGGAGATCAGGCCCTCGGCATGCTGGGAGACAGGGTTGGGGCACCAACTTCCCAGCATCTGAGGGCCTCTCTTCCTCTCATGTTCCTGCTAAGATAGGTGGTCCAGAGGTCCTTACTCCTTAAGGCCATATGGACCAAAGCATCCCCCTCCCATTCCTTTAGCCAAATTCACTGTCATACCAATATATGATCTTGTCAAAGTGGTCATGGAGGGAAATTTAGAAGGGGGAAGAGTGGATGTCACTGTCTAAGTCAAAGTAGACAGTTTGGTCCTCAGTACAGAACAGAATGCACTGTAAGGGGCCCCCACTGATGCCTGCTTTACCACCTTCTCCGTTCCATCATACTTTCCAGCTTCCTGGAGATGGCAGGTCACATCCAAAACTGACACATTAGGATGGGTACAAGGGAGGCCAGGTTAATGAAGCTTCTGTGAAGCTCAGACATGAGCTTGTCAACACCAAGGTATCCAGGCATGATGTTCCAGACACACAAAGCCATCACCCCAGTTTACTGCCGGTATGGTCCACTATATTCTGGATAATATTGAGTGTGGTCCTGAGTCCTGCCACTGTGCTGAAGTTGTCAAGGATGACCTTGGCCAGTGAGGTTAACCAGTGAGTGGTACAGGAGCCAGTGCAGGAGGTATTGATGATCTTGAAGGGCTGCCTTGTAATGGTTCGTACCTACCACAAATACAGAGGCCTCAGAAAAAGATGTAGGGATGAGGATGCTTTGTTTCCAACTCTCTAGTGAGAGTGAGCTGCAGCATTCTTCCTGGTGGTGAAGACACACATGGACTCCAAAATGTACTCAGCCACAGGATCACACAGTATGATGTGGCAAGGATATTGCTCCTGGAAGATGGAAATTGACTTTCCCTTGACAACAAGCTTTATGTTCATGGCTTGACTGTGCCATTGAACCATTGACCTTGCCCTGGGTGTAGTCATACTGGAACATGTAACCCCATGGTTGAGGTCAGTAAAGGGGTCATTGATTGTGACTACCATCATTTTGCCAGGCTTGAAAGTGGCATGGGAGACCAGGCACTGATAGAGCCTAACTTTACTGTGTTGTCTCAGAGAAATGACTGCTCTGTCGGGAGAAGATGTGCTGTCCACCCAGGGAGAAGGAGCACAGCCAAAGAGCGACATTTATCACACAACAAGAATCACAAAACTCCATGCCTGACCTAATATGAACTTATAAATTTAATTAAATAACATTTCTAATATCTGAATAATAAATTCAAGTTGTATAAATCAGTAGGAACAGCTACAACAGTAACAAGTCTTTAAATACAAAATGAAATATAGAAATACAAATGATAAACCTAGGAAAGTAATTAAAACAGATAGGAAAGACCAAGATTTAATTTGTAGAAAATGAAAATGAACTGGGTAGAGAAAAGAAGCTCAATTTAAAAAATATTTTTAAGAGCCCTGAAAAGTCTTCTTTGTACAAACACAAAACACATCATTAAACAAGTGCTTATAAAACACAAGAGAAAATAGTCATCAGATTTATGCAAATTCTGAAATTTATGCAAATTTTGAAAAGCACAGTGGGATTTTGTTTTTTATATATTGTATTAGTACATTTTGATTAAATATTAAAAGGTTTACTAATACCTTTTGGTGAGAATGCAGGAAAACGAGGTATATATGTGTTAATGTAGCATTGTTTATATTACAAAAGCAAAAGGAAACATGCTACAAAGTCTTAAAAATATGCATGTCTGGGGCCTGGGATTTAGCTCAGTAGTTTCGCCACCTACTGTGCAAGCACAAGGACCTGAGTTCGATCTCTGGTACCAAAAAAAAAATGCATATCATCAAAAGAACAGTTATGTAAATTATGTTGATTTACTAAAACATAATGATGCATGTCATATTTTTAATAGAATGAAGTAGATCTGTATGTTTTAATCATAAAAAAACTTTCCATAATACTCGGTTTCTAACATGATATATTTGGCTGTTGGGATTTAATATGCTGTATATGGTTATGTGAATATAAGGCATTTTTTCCTAATATGAGAGATTGAATTATAGGCAAAAACTAATTTTAACCAAGCTATTGCCATTTTTTACTATAATTATTATATATTATATGATTATATTATAGTACTTTTTGTGTATTTAATTTTTAACACCAAACTGATTTAAATTTTAAAATATATAAAATACGTTATATAGCAGATGTTCAAATAAACAGAAAAATGTTAAAATTCAATTGTTAGGGCAACTGGCAAAATACAGGGCCTGCTTCATGAGAGACAGACAGAGACACACAGAGAGGGAGGGATTATAGACAAAATGGGGAGAATGTGTGCAAAAGAAAGAGCTAAAAGTGAGAGCAGCAACAAGAGCAATACAGAGACAAAGAGTCACAAATACTCTCTTAACTCCTTTTAGTTTTTTCCCAATATTTTCTCCTATAAAATGTGATTCTGAAACTAAGAGCTCATGAAGGGTCCTTGCAGAGCTTCTGGTCTTTTACAAAGTCCGTAAAAACATCTTGACCTGAAGAAACATTATTTCTCTATTTTCTGTGAGGAAGCTATACGAGAAATAGATTTCAACTTGACAAAGATCCCCTATATTATTTAATAACATCTTTCTTATATCATCCGCAAAACAACCAAGCCTCAAGACATCTTAACTTTCAGTTTGCAGTGAATAGAGCGGAGAAGAGAACAACCTAAATGTGGAGAAATAATATGAGAAATTAAGAACATGGAAACTTCCAATCTCAAAATGACAAAAATATATTCAAAGATCAACTGAATGATGAATTCATTGGAGAGTAAAAAAACAGTAAATAATAAAAACATTAAATATGATTCTTTTCTATTTTGGATTCTGGATTGAAAAATAAACTATAAAATATTCTAAAAAAAATTTAAAAAATTCTTGAGGAAAACAATTTGAATTTGGATGGAGATTAGATAAGAAGGTGATTTAAAAATTTTTCCCAATTGTGACGATTATATTATGGCTGTAATGTTGTAAATTTTTATGCTTAGAAAGTTGTGATTGAATGTTTAGGGAGGAATTATCATGATTTTTTAAATATAAAGTCACACAGAATATATAGACAAGGATTGATGAGAGATGGAAGACATAAGGCAAGTAAAAATATGGATGAGCTTTCCTTCTAGAGTTTAGTTGGAAGTTACATGAATGTTTACTGTGTAATTATTTAAACTTATATGTGTATTTGAAAACCACATGGAATGTTTTGGAAATAAACATCACTAAGTGCTGAAACATCAAATAGGAGTTATACAGAACTTTGTAAAATATATAAGATTTTCTCCAGAAACCTTTTCTGATACTTGATAAAACTATTTTAACAGGCAAATGATTGTGTGAATTTTCTTTGAGTAATGATTTTTCAACAAATACCAAATTGTTATACATTTTCAATTTAATTCTTTTAACAGGTCAGTAAATAGCTTGTTCATTGAAATACGTGGTTTTAAATTTGACATGAGGTCACATTTGCTTCTAGATAAATCTGTAAAATACAGCTTTCTTTTTTCTTGCCATGGATTTATAGAACATGGATTTACATAAATGAATTTTCCATCAAATTTCAAAGAGGTAGTTCAAGGTACAAAAAACCCCTAAACATACACACACGCACACACTCATGTACATATATACACATATACCACAACTATTTGATAGAAGTCATTTACAAAAATTATCATGTAAAATATCTGATCACTTTAAAAAAATCAGTATTTTGAATTTTTCACTTTTTATCTTACATAAATGGATAGAACACATTAGTTTTTGTCAAAATTTGTTCTGTTAATTCCTTAATGTAACTATAACAGGCTTATGGACTTCAAGCAAAGTAGACACAGAGGGTAAAAGAACCATCACTGGACTCAGAATATGAAGATCAAAAATCAACCTTTAGGGCTGAGGATTTAGCTCAGTGGTTTGACCACCTGACTTGCAAGCGCAAGGTCCTGAGTTCATTGCCCAGTACCAAAAAAAAAAAAAAATCAACCTTTAATTTTAATTAACTGTTGCAAAGGAAGTCACAGTTGACTACAAACTGAGCCTGGTATTACTCTTATGTATTTAGGAGAATTGGTGGACAGTCAGAGACAATGATCTCATGATAATTTCATATACAATTTTTGAAAATAGGAAATTGAATGAAAGTGATTCTGTTAGGTTGTGGAAGACTGTATATTAATAATTAGTATATTGCCCTGTGTACTAGGCATTCTCTAATATAAAGAATGACCAATTACCATTGATTACCATAGACCACTTTTAAATCTAAAAAGGTCTGGCTGTAGTTCAAAATGTCAAAAGTTGTCATGTAGTGTATTAGATATGCAACACATCATGTTACGATCCCTGAACAAAATTGCTATTTATTTGAAATACTTCCCTTTAAAAAAGTTATTGAATACTGTCAGCACTCAGGAGGCTTAGGCAGGAGTATCACCATGAGTTTGAGGCCAGCCTAGACTACATAGTGAGTTCTAGAAAAGCCTAAACTACATAGTGAGACCCCATCTCAAAAATGAAAAAGAATGAAACTATCCAATACTATGTCATTCTAGATAAGGAATAATGAACCACAGATTAAATTTAATCACTAGAATATAAACTGATTTAATTGCCAATTTCTTATGTATACAAATACAAGGATAGTTTTCTTTTAAATTTCATTATATCTATAATTTCAGTTTTAGTTAGACAAATTGCCTTGATAAACAATGTACTCTGTGAAACAAGAAAACCGAATTTTTTTTCTCTGGTATTTTCACTTTATCATTCTAAATTTCATAATATGGGGCATTAAAGAATAAATAACAGTTTACTTAATCAAATATGTCAACTCAATACATTTAGATTAATCTATAGATGAACATAGTTTTGAATGAAGCAACTAATAAATTACATTATATATAATTATATAGCTGTATAATAGTACATGTGTTTAGTCACCTAAATGATATTATTTTATTTGAAGAATTTGATACATTAAAAATGAACTTATCAAGATCACAAGATTTGTAGGAAAGGTATCACTACAGCTACTAATAATGGCCATTATACTCTTTAAAATTAGAAAATCTAAGGAAAATGTAATAAAAATTATGGTTTCCAATTATAGGATATGTCCTCCACCCTGAAGATGTAACTGAAGACTTGAAGTTTTGAAATGAGTGAATTCAAAATGGTTCCAGTGTTTTATTTAAATCACTCAAATATATATGCTCTATTTTATGGTATATTGCAATATATTATCCTTTGCTGATGAGTAGAAATGCTTGTAGTAAACTTCCAACACTGTTAAAAATAAATTCTGTAGGTATGACAGCTGTCTGAGCAGAAGATATGATTTACCAAATGAATTAATTATGCAAATATTTCTAAAACACTTATAATTAGTAGAGTTCCTTTCTCTGCCTGCTTGCCAAGAAAAATTCATAATATGCTATTAAAACTCTTTACAGAAAAAATGTAAAGTGGTTGGCAAGATTTTTATATAATTTAATAATCATTATGAAAGATTGATATTATTTGTCTTAATGGTGAAAATGAGATTTCAAAGATGGCATTAGATTATGGTTTGAGCTTTGTAGATATTTCACCAGTTGATGTGGATAAAATTTTAATATTTTTGAGACTCTTTGTTTTGCTGTGAAAACTTGATTATAAAAATCTTCTCTTATAGACTGGACTCCAAGCTGAATCTGAGGGCAACTGAACTCCATTTAAGTGTGTGTAGGTCAGTTCCTCATATTTACCTAGAGTATCTTGTAAACAAGAACAAACAGCTGTATAAAACACATTCTCTGACACTGTGCTAGCATTATAAAAAATAAGGAGGAAGATCATTCCTGTTATGGCATGGATATCACTGTAATTTCTTCTGCATTGTGTCCATCAAGCAACTGAGCTCGTTTCTTCTACCTCACAGCGTGAACTGGTCAGTGATTGTGTACCTGTCACTCTGTGTGGCAGTGTCTCCAGCCCAGCTCTACACCCAGCCAGTGAGAGGATGGGCAGTTTTTAACCTGGAATCTTAGTGTTCTAAGAGGCCATGCCAAAAGTTTGAGTACTTGCCAAAAAATAAGGGCCCCAGTCAGCTCAAAGAGAGGGACTCACTTCACTATGGTCTTCAGCCAGAGAGCCACTTCCCCCTGAGTATGAAGAACGTTGTTTCGCCCTCCCTAACCAGCTGCTGCCACATGAAGACCACGGAAGTCCCCAGTTTACCCAGTGTGGAGGTAAACAATTACCCAGGTGCCATCCTGACCCAAGAAGTTTTCAAATTTGTTTGAAGCCAAGAATTTTTCCTGTAGGTTTTAATACTGTAATAAATAACTGGAGCAGTGTTTTACTATGTTATGACACAAATTAAATTCTATTAAGGGTTTTGTTCAGTTACGTGTCAACAATGCATTACAAGACACATCAAATTATGTAAATAGGCAGGTTTGCAAAATTAAGAACAAATGAAAATCCCAACACTTCAGGAAAGTGGAACAATGTTTTAATTCAATATTGATCCTTCTACAAGCATGTCTCTAGTTACAGAGTGCTTTTGTGGTCAAGAGAGGAAAATCCTTATTCTTAGACCAAACACTTCTTTAAACCTTACCCAAAAGGATTCTCTAAAAGCCCAGCTAACTGAACTATAAAGCACTTGCTTCAAATATATTTTTTATAGAGCATGTGGCAGAAGTTCAGCTAAGAATCAAATAAGGCTGCTAGACAAACGCAGTTTGCCTCTTACAAAAGAGAATGAATATTACAAAAATCAAAGTAAACTGTATAATGTGTGATATATTAGAACCAAAAATTGCAGTTCCATCTATGTAAAATATATCTCACTGATTCACTTCAGACCCTTCATCATCAACAAACAAAAGCCATTTCTCCTTGGCCTCTAGTTAAAAGCTTTGTCTTATTGATGTGCAATCATTGTGGAAGGGTCATTTTTGCTCTTATAATAAAAGGTCCCTTGGACACAAGAGACATAAATTTGTTACTTCATTTGTAAAAAAACCCAACAAATTGAATCATCTGTATCCTCAGCCTATACACATTAAGATTGGAATTCTAATGGTGTCTGGAGTGGAATTACCTGACTTAATATCGCACTAACAATTTCTAGCCATGTCTCCTTGGAGAAAGCTCTTAAATCTTTCCTTGGTAACATACTCGTTTTGCTCTGTGTGTCTGAATGTGTGTGTGTGTGTGTGTGTGTGTGTGTGTGCTTTAAAGACAGAAACAAAGAGAGAAGTAAATGATTTAATACATGGTAAGCTTAAAAATATCTGGTATAAGGTCAGTATTCAACAAATGTCCCCGGTACCAAAAACAAAACAAAACAAAAAAAACCCTAAAAAAACTAAAAAAAACCAAATGTCAGCTAACATTATAATCATTATTATGTTCACATATTTTTCTGTTCACAAACCATGTTTTGCATTTAAATGTGTATGTTGTTACCTCATCTTTTTAATGGCTGCATACTCCATCATTAATTTATACAATAGATACATATCTCAAATATATGTCCTTTATCACTGTTAAAATAGTTTTCTCAATATAAATTCTGAGAATATATGTTTTGGTGTCAAGTGGCATGTGAATATCTAAGGATTTGGATACATTCTCCAGAATATTTCCAATTATTTATATTTCCTACTGGATATAGGATTATCCATTTTCCAAAACAGTTTTTATAATTAGTTACTATCTGGCTTGCTATTATTTAATGGAAATAGTTAAAAAAGATATATTTATTTAAATTTAGTAACCAAAATGTGTACTTATATTCATGATCATTGAATATTTGATTCTGTTAGATTTTGAATAGGGGCCGAGGATTTAGCTCAGTGGTTCCAGCGCCTGCCTCGCAAGCGCAAGGTCCCAAGTTTGATCCCCAGTACCAAAAAAATTTTAAAAATTTAAAAAATTTTAAAAAAAAATGCTGGGGATTTAGCTCAGTGGTTCTGGTGCCTGCCTTGAAAGCTCAAGGTCCTGAGTTTGATCCCCAGTACAAAAAATATATATATATATATATTATGCATAGATTTTTCCCATTTTTCTACTTAAATATTAACACATTTCCAATTCTGTTACAACTTTGTACATGCTTGATGTGTACATCATACTGAGTGTGAAGATGAGTATACACCCACAAAACCATCACACAATCTGTCATAAATATATCCAAAACCTATTATTCCATGGGTGGATTTTTCTTCTAAAAATTTATCAAATATGTTGAACTAAAAATATTTCTATTATAGCATATTTTTTAAATGGCCACAGGATCAATAGGGATAATACCTCTTTTATCTATGATACTGGTAATCATTGACATCTCACTTTTTTCCTTCCTTAGCCTCTTTAAATTTCATCAATTTTACTGATTTGCTTCAATATGCTAGTTTTGATTTCTCTGATTTTTCTCTATTTTTCAGTTTTCTCTGGTCTTAAATTTCATTGACTTCAATTTTTTTCTGCTGCATCTTGAAATGCTATTTTTTCTATAATTTTTGTACAGGGAAAGCTTAGATAACACACTTTATGTCTTTATTTTCTACATTGAATCCCAATATATTGTTAAAATTGTTGTTTTATATATTTGCTGATCTACTAATGAAGCTGATAAAAGAAAGAAATGCAAATATATAGTCTCAGTTTCTTTTATTAACATTATTCTTAATATTATGTTAACCTTATTCTTTTTCCAGTACCAGTGAGTTCAAGTCACTGTCTTCATGCTCTCGCCTTGATTTAAATTATGCTCTTTCTCCCGTGTGCTGTTATCAGCCTTGCTTTGTGCTTCTAACTCTGTGCAAAATACAGCCAGTCCCTTTGAGAAGAACTTTGTATCAGTCAGTTCTCATGGTCCAGACTCCCTACGGAGGAATCTCTGGGAGCTCCGAAGAAACAGTGGTCTGCAGTGGTCTTGTCAGTTTTCTCCCTCCGTTCTCCCTCCACACTGAGTGCAAGGGGACCAGGTCTATCGAGTTCCAGAAGTGCTCAGCCTTCTGTCCAGGGGTAGATGTCCTGCGCCACGAATGAGCTCAACCTTGCTATCAGACCAGTCATTTCGCTTTGCAAGTGGGTGCTGAGGTGAAGGAGATGTGCTGTTGTACTTTTCTCTCTGCTGAGATGCTTTATGCCTTGATTAGGAGCTCTTGGAAGAAGGGTTCCTGCTCTGGGCGTCACTCTCAGGTGGATAGAGCTTCCACCGCAATGAGGTGGAGGAAGGAGACAAGGAGGCCCTGGAGACACGAATTTCACATACTTGATTTTTTTCTGACATTTTAGTAGTTTTCTTGAATAATTTTTTTCAGTTGCTAAATGTCATTAAAATAATTTCCAGAGACTTTAAATATTTCCTTGCTATTATTTTCAGCAGTGTGTTCACTACAATGAAAATTTTGATAATCTCCTCATTTTTCTTTTCTAAATGTGACACTCCAGATTATTTAAATATAAAATGTTTATTAGTATTTTTTTCATTTCTACCATGGTTGTAGCTCTAGTTTTTCTATTTATTTTCTTTTTCTTCTGATTTTGAACATTTCATGTGATACAGTTTTATGCTTTTGCCAAAGTAATAATCCTTCAGATGTTGTTCTGTTTTACCACATAAATTTCAAGCTAAGTCTATCTTTAAACAACATTGTACAAGTTGACATGCAGTACAAGGAAATATCCAATTCATCTGTCTTATCCGTTGAGATATTGCTATTATTAATTTAACTTATTCTTGTCCTTTAACAACTCAATGCATTGTTTCCAAAACTTCTTCAAAGATAGGGTATACTGTATGTCAATTGGGAATGAGAAAACTCGGCATTTTACATTATCTTCACTTATTCCTGCTTTTAGAGTACTCTTTTCGTCTATTCATTTTTCTAATCTCTCTATATTTTTTTTCTCTGTGAAAAATTTTTGGTCATGTTTTGCCAGGCCAGTTGGCTACTGTTACAGAGACTTAGTTTGCATTGTCTGAGATAGTCTCTATCCTTCACTTCTGGAAGTTAATGATCACTGTACTCATTCTTGTTCAGTGCCTTTTTAGTCCACTTTTTGTATTATTTCCTCCGCTCAGTTTTGCTAACCTGATTCTGAGAAATACACTAAGAAATCACTTGTTCTTCCTCCTCATTAGGCAAGATGGCCCAGCCAAAGGTTTTCCATATTTTCTGTTTGTCATTGGTTTTCTGCAGTTTGATTATGATAAGGTTATGCATGTTTTTGGATTTCCTTTTTATTTTTTTATTTTTATTTTTATTTTTTGGTACCGGGGATTGAACTTGGGTCCTTGCGCTTGCACAGCAGGTGGCAAAACCACTGAGCTAAATCCCTGGTCCTCCTTGGATTTCCTTTTTAAAGGTTTTGTGTGTGTGTGTGTGTGTGTGTGTGTGTGTGTGTGTATTTTCCTAATTGATGTTCATGAGTTTGTTGAATAGGTAGCCTGAGGTATATCATTAATTTTGTAAATTTCTCAGCCACTACAATTTCAAATTATATTTATCACTCATGTTCATCTCCTCCTTCTATTCTCTTACCTTGTATTCAAAGTCTGCCACAAATGTATGCATCAGGAAAATAAAAACTTGTATAAATATTTGAATACTAAATTTATGGAGACATCACAAAATTAACACAAGTTACCTTTGGCCTCTGCAATTACAAAAGATGCTGAAAGTGGTGGCCATGAGCTTCCAGACATTATTATGCTGAACTGCTGAAGGATGTGGTCATTTTCTTTGGCAGACTCTGAATATCTGAACTTTTAGTATCTTTCCATGATTCTTAAATCTTGCATTTGTAATATTCATTTTTTTCTCTTTTAAGTTCAATTTAGAAAGTTTTTACTGATTTCCCTTTAAGTTTACTAATTCTTTTTTTGTCTTTCTACAGACTATGGGCTTGTTTTAGACAGCTGCTATGTTACTATTTTTGACATTAATTGGTAAATAATATATGTATAAATTTAATAGAATATATGTGGATCTTCACATCATGTAACATGTAGATCAAACAGAAATTTTATCTAATTTTTCCCTTTCTATTTGCATCTAAGAATCAAAGTAGGCATAATTTTTGTAGTACTTAATAAGATCAGAATACATGAAAGGAATCCTGAATGACAGAAATACATTAAGATGTCTAATATAAATTCAAATACAGAGGGAGGAAAAGTAGTACTGTTTTAGATAGATGATCAGGGAAGACAAGGAGAAGAAAAGAGGGAAGAGGAAGAGAGGGAGAAGGGGGAGATGGGGGGGTGAGGAAGAATAGAGCATAAAAAAGCTCTATTAGTCTGCTCAAATGGAGTGTCATAAACTCTTTCCCAATTTCCAGAGTTGAACCAGATCAAAGGTGTAGAACTCATCTGTCTTAGTTACTTTTCTCATTGCTAAGATAAAGTACCAGGCACACAACATTAAAAGAGGAAAGGTTTATTTCAACTCACAGTTTGTAGAGGTTTCAGTCCACAGTAGGCTGGCTTCAAGCCAGGGTGGCATGGCAGAGGACAAACAGCTTATCAAGTGGCAGGTAGAAGGCAGCAAGCAGCAGCAGTTTTCTCTCTCTTTACATTCCCTTCATGCTACAACCCTATTGATTGATGCCTCCCACGCCAAGGGTGGGGCTTCCATTATCTACACCCATAATCCACCTTTAAGCCACATTCACACACCCTAATCTCGCCCCCTTTGAAACTCCTCACCTATGACCACATGAGGCTTTGTGGGGAGACATCTAGCTAAAAGCTATAACATCATCTTCTCAGAGAAAGGCTCTGTCCATCTGCAGGGCACAGCAATACCAAGAAAAATGTATACATTCAGTCTTTCCTCAAAAACATAAAAGCTACTTAGATTCGTGTATAGAATTAGCAATTTACATACAAAACAGCAATATAAATAACAATTTATAATGACTTTGAAGTATGTTTTCTTAAATCAAGAGATTACAGTACAAAGAAAAGTTAGGCAATGTCCTGGTTAAAGCATGTAAATAGGAAAGCAATAGATAGTATAGATAGATGCATGGATAGACAGATACACAGATAGATGATGCAGAGCAGAGAGAATGAAAAATGTAATGGGAATCAAATGCATATCGGAGTATTTGTTCCTAGTAGAGTAAATATTGTGGACCTAGTCAATATTTGGGGGAAAAAATCAAGTAAGTTAATTTTAGCCTTGTTAATCTAACATTACTATGACTTTCTATGCTAGCTATGATGAATAGTTAATGGAAATTGGAACATAAACTAACTCAAAGCATTTGATTTTATTTACTGAAGTTTATAGTCAAAGTCTGTTAACCATTTCAATACTAAATATATATTAAAATTGTTTTAATACACATTCAATTTTGAAATATATATAAATAATATGAATAATAATAAAGTAAATTAAATAATTATAAAAATGCTAGTATACTTTAGAATTTTGTTATCATCAACTAAACAGGTAATATAAGTAAAGGGGCAAATTTTTCTTGAAACAAGTAAATTGAAAACAAAATTTCATTCCAGCCCCAATAAGTTCACATTGAATAAAATGCTGCTACAAAAATAGTTTTTACTCCACGGGGTACTTGAATTTAGAAGTATAAACTGCAGTTTAAAATAATTTTCTCCCTCTGACCTCTTTAATTCTATAATATAGTTTGGAACTATTAAAATTTCTCAGTGGGCCTGAATGCTGTTATTACAGTAGGATAGTGCTATTCCCATTCTGTCTTTTACTGTCAGAAAAATCATTATAAATTGATAAAGTAATGATAAAATCTTATGATTTGATATGAAAAAGTATTACATGATTATCTCTAAGTATCTGTCTTGGAAAATGGTAAGAAAGCTTTAAACCAGTATTTTTAGTCAATTATTGTATACATTAGTAACTAAATTAAATTTTGCTTTTAGAGATGAATTTTTTGGGGTTTTATTTAAATTCTAGATGTACAAAACTTAAAAAAGAGAAAAGAATAATCCATGAATACATGGAGCTATATTAATTCTATATTTACGGAATATATTTATGATAAATTTATTATATTCACTAAAATGGCACACTTTTAAATTACAATATTTAGCATTCAGAGAACTCAGAAAATGGGAGTACTTATTTCCACATGCTATATAAACAGACTCAACATTTTGATTAACTCAAGCCAAACATTTGATTAACAAGAATACATTGACTATTTCGATAAACTTTTTTGAAAGTTAAGATCAACTTTGGAATATTATCATTACCTTTTTCATATGTACTTTAAACACACTTCGAATCCACAAATAGGTAAAAATGCTGTCATTGATCACTCACATTCTGTTAGTGTGTTGCCATTTTCCTAAAAACCGAAACATTTGTCTGCCTGATATTTAGCAAATGGGCCAAAACCAGATGCTGGAGAAAGTGACAGGCGTTGGTGAGGACTTTCTAAACAGATCCCCAACCGTACAAGAAACAATATCAGGAATCAAAAAATGGAATTATATCAAATTCAAAATCTTTGTAGGGGCAAAAGATACAAGTAACAGAGTGAAAAGACAATATACAGAATGGGGAGAAATTGTGACATCTATGCCTCAGGCAAAGGACTAATATCTAAAATATAAAAAAGAAATATATTAGACCTTGAGAAGTAAAAGGTTCAGTCAAAAATGGAGAATTGAAATGAAGAGACACTTTGCAGAAGAAAAAAATACGGATGGTCCATGAATATATCAAACCATCAATATCACTGGCCACTAGAAAAATGCAAGTTAAAATCACACTGATATTTCATCTTACTTCAGAAAGAATGGCAAACATCAAGCAATCAAATAATAACAAATGGCGGTGGTGGTGCACCAATGGTGAAAAGAAGACCCTTCTTTATTGTTGGTGGGAATGTAAACTAATACAATCATTATGGAAATAAGTGTAGAGATTCCTCAAAAAGCTTCCAATCGAAATTGTTTCACCTAGATACTTCCCTTCTAGGTATCTTCCTGAGTTAAAGAGATTATATTACAGTGGTACATGCATACAAATATTTATAGCAGCAAAATTTGTAATAGCTAGATATTTGAAGCATCAACAGACTATTACCAGACAAATGTATTTTAAGAAGTGGTATTTATTTATACACAATGGAATATTACTCTGCTACAAAGAAGGATGAATTTGGACTATTTGTAGGAACATGGATCCAGGTTGGAAATATAATACTGAGTGAAATAAATCAGACACACCAGCTTAAAACCATATAGTTTTTCTCATATTAAAAAAATCATAGCATAAACAAAGAGAAAAATAAAGAAAATGAAATGTGGCATTTCTGTATAATGGAGTACTACTCTGCCACAAAGAAGATAAATTTGATTCATTTGTAGGAAAATGTATGCACTTTGAGACCATAAATGTGAAGGCATTTCAAAGTCTTCTATAGACATCTCATCCACCAGTTTTTCATTTCAAGAATTTTCTTTATCCTTTTGCTGTTTCCAACCATTATTCACCTCCTTGAGTAGTCACAATTTAAACTTCTGGCTCTGGTTGTTATTGAAAATGCTCTCCTGGAAAAATTAACCTAGCAAGGTGAGGGTCAATGTATACATTTTAAAGATTATTTTGTAAGAGGGTTCTGTGGCCACCAAACCAGTCCAACAATGTGAGGATTTTAGGAACTGGCACTCGCACAAGCAAGCTACAGTGCTGTTTCATCCCTTCAGTGGCTGCCGGGCTGTTGTTCATAGCCCACTCAATTCTAAGACAGCTATGGGTACGAGAAAGGGGAGTGGAGATAAGGCCACTTGAAACACCGAAGCCTGATGTTGTGCTAAGGCTGCTCAGTCTTCCTTGAATATGGGCTTTCATTGTTACAAGAATTTGGTTAACAGCTGGAGTTTAAAAAAATGGTTTTGTCAGTGTTCTTAATGCTTTTGTGAAGGAGATTTTTAGAGATTCCTTCTGTGGCGTTTTTGCCACAGAATGGATTAGTATTAAAGTTAAACGAGGGCCAGGGATTTAGCTCAGTGTTTCTGCCACCTGCCTCCTAGCTCAAGGTCCTGAGTTTGATTGCCGGTACCAAAAACAAGACAAAACAAAACAAAACCATTAAATGAGGGTGGCAGTGGTGATGCGTGTTGACAGTGATAAATTTGAAGCCAGCACAGTTGGAGCTGGTTCCAAACCTTGCTGCTGGATTCACAGAATCTGTAAAACTCCCTCTTTTCTAATCTAGTCACCAGCATATCTTTTTCCATCACTTATTCCCTTTTCTCTTTACCTTCCACTAGTTAATTCTCTTATCTTCTTTTTCCCAGGAGCCAGAAAAAGTTGATTCTTATTTTTGGATTGCTGCAGTTTTATGCAGACCTGCACTGTTAGGGAAGACAAAGTTACTTTATTCAGTGTCCTGGTTTCCAGAAATGGACTTCTGTGTCCCCATTTTGTAATCACAACTTAATTTCTTCCAAAA
The DNA here is from genome assembly GCF_053883595.1 of Heterocephalus glaber. NCBI lineage: Eukaryota > Metazoa > Chordata > Mammalia > Rodentia > Bathyergidae > Heterocephalus > Heterocephalus glaber. Next base: position 10,218,973 of record NW_028258333.1, read on the forward strand.
TAATCAGAATCAATTACCCTTTGTGCTATTCTCATAGAGCTCTGTGTTTATGAGTTAAATAATTTTTTTTTCTATTTAAGCCTCGTTCAGCCACCTAAGACATCGACCCCTGTCTGTGATTAATATACAAACTACAAACCATAGCCCTCCATTCAGTGTGAGAAACCTTAAGTATACTACAAAGGGTAGAAGTTTCTCTCCTTCTGGATGATTTCACTTGGTGCTGTCTTTACACCCTCTTCTATTTCAGGCTGTGAGGAAGTAGGCATGTGCTGTAACGGATCTCTTGGGCCTCATCCAGGTCTCCACTTTATCTACTTATTGATAGATCATGGATACATCTTGAGGCTTAGTGATTGAAAAGCCAGAATCCATCTTATATACAACATTTCCATTTCACAATGCATTTCTGATGTACATTTCCAAGTTTATTAGGTAGTGGATGCTATGTTAGCAAATTAATGATTAAAAAAACAACCATAAAGTCCCTTGGAGTTCATTAACCAGAACTTAATCTTTATCTATGCCTTTTATCAAAGCCTACATTATTTTTTCAAAATAAGCTCGTGTAGCGTACCACAATCTGTACCTTACTGCCTCTAAAATTCAAAGAGGCACACTAAGGATTGTGACATCTTAGTTGTAGGTAGTGCAAAGGACAGCAAATTTTATTTCAATTTAGAAGACAATGCAAATATGTTTCACCTAATAATTGATTGTGTTAAAAAATCTACTCCATAATGAAAAACTGCTTTAAAAGCTTTATGCATGAATCCTCGACCTGGACAAATCTAAGGGAACAAAATGAGTGACTTTATTTCTGACCCATAAGATGTGACATAGACGGACTTAACTTCAGTAGATGTAAGATAGCTAAGCCACGTTTCGAACAAGCTGATAGCTGCTGTGACCAGGAACTCTTCTATCTCTGGATGGGGCTGTAGAGCTTCATCAGATAATGAGGGCTGCACACCAGGTCTAAAATTTCTCTCCTCTATATATCATTTAGTAGATGACTGTTCAGCTTCTTGGTTGCCAATGATTAGAAACTGCCACAGATATTTGCATGATGATGGTCTTATTAAAAGTCTGTCTGTGACTTATTGTGATAGTAACATCTGAATTTTTTAAGATCATTAATTGCTAACACTTTGTACCTGTATGTCCCAAATCCTCGTATTTCCAGTGAAATCAAGGAAACAACATCCTTGCAGCATGTATCACTCATTACTGCAATCTACAAAGACATTTACCAAGCATCCACCAACTTTGCTCTAATCATACCTCATAAAGACATTCATGGAAGAAGACTTCCAGAACTGCTCCACAATGTGGCAAGAATGATATTATAAGTGTATTCAAAGCAAGGGCCAGTGCTTTTCGGGGAATTAATGGCAATTGTCTTTTACTATAAGTTTTTAAATTTAAACATTCACCATATATTATGTTTAATCCTTGTACTCCATCACATTAAATCCTGAATTCAAAGTCAGCACAGCTGTGGCAGTATTTGACCCAATGCAGCATTATATTACATCCTCCTTAATCTAATCATTTAAGAATCTTTGCCTATAATTATTTTTGGACTTTTGGCAAGTAAAGAGAATCTGAAACACATTCCAAATATAAATTATGTTCTCACTGGACTTACTCTTCTCCATCTGAGCTTTGGATGCCAAGATCTTATCATTGGCCTAAAAGCAGTAGATGGTCATGAGTTTTCCTGAGAAGAATGCTAAGATACCCCCAGAAAATTCAATAAAGTTGTTTAGCTGTTGTTATTTCTCTTCCTTATTTCTTATTTAACACATACAAGGGCTTATTCCATTGGAAAGGAATACACTGAGCTATCTCTAAAGCAGGAGAATTGCAGGAAAATTTGAGGCTCAAATTTCCTAAAGTTTTCTACATGTGTCTAAACATCTGTATCACAACATTTCATTCTTTCCTCTTATTTCTTATATTCTTTGGCCTAGGAATCCTGTTGGTATTGAGATTTAACGAGGTTGTGACTGTATAACCTATTGTATCATGCTCTGGGCTTGGTTATCAAATTTTAAAAAAAGAAATACAAATTAGTCAAGTGAAATATTAAAAACTGAAAAAAATGACAGTTTGCCATGAATCCTATGAGTTCATTTTAGGTATCATGAGAAAAAATTTTCTTTCTCTCTACTGTGCCAATAGCTTGTACCTGTAGTGGCAGTGTCCAAAAGGGATTAAAGATTTTTTTATAACACACTTTTATAAAACAAGCATTTTACCACTACAAACAAGATACAAGACATTCTTACTACTCCTAAATCTCTGCTTGTCTCTTTGTAGTCCATTCCATGCACTAATTTTCCTCCAAGCAATCATCAATCTTCTTTATTCACTAGAGGTATGTCTGAATTTCTGGCACATTTTGCAAATGGAATCACATATTAGGGATCAAAACCAATAAATATTTGGTTTCTTTGATGCAGCATTATGCATTTGAGATTCATCCGTGTTTTTGCAAATATGCAGTAGCTCATTCCTTTCTACTGCTGAATAGCATTCCAATGTATCTGTTTATCAATTCATCTATTTAGAGATATTTGGTTTATTTTCACTTTGATGCCTCTATGAATGGAACTGCTATAAGTCTCCATGTACAGACTTGTGAATACACATGAGATTAAAATGCCAGGTGACCTTTCTTCTACATTTAAATTTAGAGGAAATTTGCAAGCAGTTCTAACAATAGATGTATCGTTTTACATTCCCAATTCCAAAGTGTGAGTGTTTTGGTCTCTCCATATCCTTGATGAAACTATCACTCTTTCACTGTAGACATTCTCATGGATAAGTAGTATATCACACTGGTGTTGATTTGTATTTCCCTGATCACAGAAGATGCTACACTTGTTCTTAGCCAATAGGCCGAGAAGTGATGATCGCAGAAGATGTTTAGCACTTTTATATATGTTTGTTGACAACATGCATAACATGTCTTTCAAGAAATGTATGTTAAAAAATTTTAACTTTTGTGTTTTTTATTGAAGTGTAAGAACTACCTATGTATTCTGGATAGAATCCCATTGTTGACTACACAAACTAAGACCTTGTCTGCATATCTGACTTCCTTTTTATGCCCATATGATGTTTTATGCCCATCAGTTTTATGCCCATTTAGGGCCTGTTCTAATCCAGTTGACCTCATATTAATTTGATTACATTACAAAGACAATATATATTTCCAGACGAAGCCATTGCGATGGGTAATTGTAGGCGGCAAATTGATTAGAATGAGAAAGACCTAAAAATTATAAAATACAAGTCTGGGTGTGTCTGAGAAGGTGTTTCCAGAGACTGTGGACATGTTGGTTACCAAACTGAGGCCAGATGACCCAATAGCTCAAGGGCATGGATGGAACAACATGAAAGGAAAGTTTGTGTACACAGTGTTGTGTTTTTGGCTGCTGCTCTCAATTGCGGACCCCAGATTCCAGATTCTTCAGGCTTTTAATGTGAACTCACTCAGACCTATTAGTTTTGAAGGAACTACTAGGGCCTTCAAAGTCCCTCTGGGTTTGTATCCATGGTTCCTTTTATTGTGAGGCTTCCAGTGCATAGACTGAACTATTTCTATTTCAGGCACCTCACCACCCTGATGATAGCCACTGAGGGATTTTCCAGCCTCCGATCCAGTAAAGGCAATGCAACCAATCCTTTGTATATTACACCCTTGTATACATTCTACTGTCTCTGTTCTTCTAGAGAAACCTCATATATACAGCTATGAGTAGACTTGAACTATAGAAAACAGCATTTAAATTAGTATAGTTCCCTTAACACCATCATTTCTTAGTTCAAGTCTAAGAATAATCTCAGCTTCACCTTATGCTATGGCTTAGAACAGAAAAAGAAAGATGCATATTGAAATTGTAAGGAAAAGAAACACAGAGGGCAGGGGCCAGGATTTTCCAAGATATGCAGTTTCCATTTTGCTGTACTAGTGGAATGCTGCATGAAATGCGTATTTCTCCCAGCGGTGACAGTTGGAAAATGCATGGAGCACACCGACCAAAGAGCTCATCTGAACGTCAGTGATCAGAGCAGGGCTCAGTCCCGTAGACATGTTTTCATCCACAGGGTGGCTCAGCTTAGCCTCTGATATCTTCAGATATCAAGCTGAAAGCATATGGCTCAACCTCCTGCACAAAAAGTCACATTATTTGAACAGGCTATTTGGTATGACCACAGGCCGCCAGCTAAACACGGGAGCCCTTATTAGGCAGGCCATTCCAAGGTCTTAAAGGATAGATCCCAGAAGAGCTGAGAGCCAATCCCACATTTCTTTGGAAAAGGATCATCTTTTACTGGATAAATTTTCATTGGAATTGTTTGATCTTTAGATTCCTTTGGGAAGCATTGGTATTTAAACTTTCTTGCTAACTATAATTAACAATATCTTATTGTACACTTGAAATTTGCTAAGAAGGTAGTGTGTTACGCATTATCACTACGAAATGCAAAGAAAATAAAAGAAATAATGTATAACAATGTGAGATGAAAATACTTAATTATCACTTCATGATTATTTAATGATGTATATGTATACCAAAACATTGTGTTATATACCTCTGATATTGTGAAATATATATTTAGTTTTTGACCTTGTTTCTTGGTATACAACCAGTAAAATTTTTAGACTCTCTTAAGGGATAGGAATATCTTTTGCAGGGTAATGAGATGACTAGTGGCTGGAACTGCTAGATAATTTCAGCATGGCAGATGGTCACCAAAAACACCAATATATGTTTAGAAGGTTGGAACCTTTAGCCCCAAACTCAGGGGAAATGAGTATTGTTTCTGATCGTGTTCTTCTGTACCATGTGCATCTAATTCCTATTGTGAATAATTAAAATTGGATTATAAGTGAAACTTCCTAAGCAGAATTGTCTTTAAAAATTGTAGAAGAAAAATCTGCACTATTAAAATTCTCCCGGTAATTTTTCTTCATAATAAAACTTCAGAAGTAGTGTAAGAATTATCCCAAATTGTATTGTTAAATCATCTGACCATAGTGTAGTGGAACAAGTAAATTTTTCCTTCATATGAGTGTTTTCAGAAAGCAAAAAAAAAAAAAAAAAAACCCTCAAAAATTGTAGTTAAATATATGGGCTTCTTGGGGAAGATAATAAGTTGTACATAAAAAATTTTAGGTGTTTGTTGCAGGAATATTGTTGAATATATTATATAAAATCATTAAGAGCTTTTTATCAAGGAATAATCTAAGACTAGATTATCTCAGATGTCAGTGTGATACAACTATTATTTTTCCGAAAAAGATTTAAAAATCAACAATTTAATTTAGTTAAATCATGACTAAAATTAGTCATGTATAAGAGAATTTAGTTGCTTTTAGAGCATCATCAAACAAAGTGAAAGGAAGGTTTATAAATTGAAAAGAAGTCAATGGAAAAAGGAAACAAGTAAGAATTTGTTTTGTTTTATTTTCCTCTCCCATGGCAAGCTGATTTGCTGAAAACTACCAAGAAGAGCAGTTTGCCCTGAAGCAAACTGACTCACTTATAAGGGAAAGTAATTTCAGTTATTTATGGGTTTCCAGAGGAGCCTTGTGCATCCTATACTGTCCTGTTTATCTCTGGGCAATGATGTTGTTTTTCCTTCGGCTGGCATCTCCACCTTACTTAAGCCAGAATTGCACCATCTCCCCCTTTATGATTCCTAAATGTACTGGTATATTAATTTTATGAGCAAATTATGAATTTTGAAATTTGTTATACCATTATGACTTTTGAAGGTTGTAACTGTGCATAATTTTCTTTGTGCTTTTGCTGCCAAAAAAGTTGCACACTGATTTATCTGTCCAAATTTTAAAACTGTACACAATTTCATGGGGTTTAATATTATCTTTCTGGTATAATTTCTGGTTTAATATCTTATTATTTTCTATCCTGCTGGTTTCTATTTTCCTGTTGCTTACATATTTTTGTTTTCAACAAGATTTTAAAAATATAAACAAATATTTAAATATTTGGCTTGGTAACTCATTTTATATTATTATTATTAGTAGTATTATTATTATATTTCCTACCTGATGATGTTTCTTCAAGTACAGCCAAAGTATACTAGTAACCATCCTGCCATAATGTGCTTAATTCTTATCATCTTACTTAACTAGATACAGATAACTATGCCTCCTTTTCTGTTTCAGTGCTAATAATGTCATTGACATAGAGAAGCGCAGCAACTACAATATTAAAATATAGATCATTCTTAGAGAACACACATTTTGAAATTAAGCAGAAAATAATATACCCTCCCAGCAACAATTTTGAAACTTGCATCATTTCTTACTCCTATCCATTTTTTCCAAACCCAGTTTTAAGCAAAAGCTTTCATTAAAATTTCTCTACCTTACTTTGAAACCCAAAATGCAATCAACATTCATCCCTGAGGCCTGCAATTTGCTTTGCAGCTTCAGGAGAGCTTGCCAAACTTTCTTATAACTCTTCTCAGGCATGAATTATGGACACTTCAGTCAAAGAAAAGCGCATTTTATTTTTCAGTGTTTAGTACTACAACATTTTCCTGTGTGTTTCAGCATCGCTTTTCCTTTGTTTTTCTTTCACAGTATATAAAGGAGACATACTGCATAAAGGAGATCCTTCCACTAACAGAATAAGATCATTTGTGATTTAGATTCCTTTACTCAAATGACAAGATTTTGTGTTATGGTGAAAAAAAAATCACAGAATTTAATAAACTTCATTTTGATGTGCACTTGGTTTTTTACTCACAAAGGACCTTAGGCATGTATTGCAAACTTTGTATGATTCAATTTTCACATCTGTTAAACTAATAATCTTAGCCTGCAGTTTCCATAGTTGTAAGATTTAATAACACCTACACTCAAGTATAATTTCTGTCATAAAACTCTTTCAACCTATATTAAAGACCCCTGGTTTAAAATAGTTGACTTATGATTTTTCTCTTTTACAATGGTGAAGCAATATTTTGAATTTTGAGCTTTTCTTGGGAATGTAATGATCCTCTCTCTAGATGGTAGGCAGGATGGCAAGTGTTAAGTCCCATTCAATCACAAAATAATGTGCATAACCACCCCACCTTCTTCAGTAGACCATCTTGCTAAGTGATGGTATTTGTTAGCATAATTTGGTAAGTTCATTTTTCACTTATGATATTTTCAATACATGAAGCGTTTGTTAGGATGTACTCTTAACTGCCATTATAAGTCAAGAAGCTTCTGTAGTCAAGGTTTTGAAGAATCAGGGATAAACCATCTGTATAATCATAATGGTCAAACTGTCCAAGCAGGTCAGACATTCTCACAACAAAATATGCTAATAATTCAAGTGACAAAGGAAAGCAGCTAAGACAAAGGAAACCCAAAAGTGTTAGATGTAGTTTCATAAAATGTCATTTAATAGTCTCATTGGGACAAGTTGTGATTTTATGTTTAAAGAAATTGGCCCAAAAGTCTTTTATTTCAAAATTTCTTCTTCATATATGACTTAATTAAATATGACTAAACATATTACTCTTCTCCCATCTCCAGTTTGTTATCTCTTAAGTTCTTAATTCTTAGGTTTATGTTAACAATTTATATAGATTTGATAGATTTCACTAAAATTCTGTTATAGATAGTAACTTCCAGTAGTTTTCTGATGGTAAATACTTTAACATTTTTACAGGGATGTCTGATCAGAATCATTCATTTCCTCCATAAAAGTGGTAAATAGTAAATAGTTACAGACTGGTTCTTAAAACTTTCTTGTAGCAAGATTTCACTTGTATTAAAATAAATTCAAAAACATTTGTAGTCGGTCCAATGTGTCGAGAAATGTTTGACTTTCCTAACAATCTGAAATTTCATGAAGCTACTAAAATACATTAAGGAAGATTTATAGCTTCTAGAAATTAATTTTATCAGACTGCAACAAGTCCCTCTTTTTCTAGTGAGTGGTCCTTTGTTTTGGGGGAGATTTTTTGTTTTGTTTTTTGGTACTGGGGATCGAACTTGGGACCTTGCGCTTGTGAGGCAGGTGCCAGAACCAGTGAGCTAAATCCCCAGATAAAAAGAATAGAATTTTTTTTTTTTGGTACCGGGGATCGAACTCAGGACCTGCGCTTGCAAGACAGGCAGTGGCACCACTAAGCTAAATCCCAGACTAGTGGTCCTTTGTTGACACCTAATTATGTATTTAAATTCCCAGATTGACTTTATAATTTAAAATGACTTTTTCCATTACAATACCTTTCAACAACATTGCTACTGAAAAATTGGTTCTTTGGCTTAGTGTATTTTATTACATGTCCTATAGATGCTGGGATTGACTCTGTCATAGTGTTAGATTTTAGCTTTTAATATCACCATTCAGTGTTTCCAGGAAGTTTTATTTCATTCTCCTCCATGTCCTATGGCTTCCATCCCTACAAACACTAAACAGACTAGCTGTGGATCATGACAATGACCTTGGTTCTACAGTTCTCAGTGATTATATTCCTGTGAAAGTATTTAAATCTGAGAATAATTATTTCTTTTTTATGGGGGAACTCATTTTCTAAAATAGGTCTTTATGCATACTTGAATATTTCAAAGAGGCTAAGCATTAGTTTTTTCCAATTATTCTATGATATAATACAGGGAGCATAATTATGTAGTCAAATTTTTTCATAGTTCATATTCCAGACCTTCTAATTATAAATTGTGTGGTCTTTAACTCTAAGAATGCTAGTTCAACACCTGTTATTTTCCATTTTTTTCTGAAAATACTGCCTTGATCTGATTATTTCCCTGCTCAAAAGACTCCATTTTTTTCTCCATTAAGATGTTCTATATTTTTTAATCTACTATGCAGTACATATCTCAAATATCTTTGTATTCTCATGTTCTCTAACATCTTTACATATACCAGAAATTCTATTTATCACTTTTTCTTCCTCAACTACACTTCACTTAAACTACTTAAGTTTTGTGCTAATTTTCACACAATAATTACACCAATTAATTTCACTATTACATTTAGCTTGCCAAAAATGCTTTTTTTATTTTTCAATTATTTTTACTAAGCAAACATTTATAATGTAATAAACATAACACTTTGATAATGATAGGCAAATAGGCAATTATTTTAATGAAGAGAGAAATGCTGCGATAAATTAATGGATTTAAGATAACCAGAAGAGATTGAAATAAATGTGTGTGTAATTTAAAATATAGGAAATGAGTTTAAAGTTATTTTTTGTTGACATTTACATTGGTGTTTTTATGAACAAATATAATAAATATGCATTGTCTTCAATTGTAATTTTTCTAACACAGTCTAATAAATCATTGTAAGTATTATGGAAACATACACTGAAAAACATAAATAGTGCCATTAGATCATTCTTGTTGTTTTAAGTCAGTGTTCAAACTTGGTGCATATCAAGCAGAGTTCCTCTGTACTTACTGAGTTTATTAAGCTGATGTTTTAATAATTTGGTGCTTTGTTGACAATGACATTCAATTATCTATTTTTTCAATTATAAGCTATTAAACAATAGTTCACAACATTAGAAAAATGTTCTTTTAAAAATTCTGTTGACATTTGTAACTATTCTTCTAATTGCATATAAAATAGACCAATTACATTCTCCAATAGCAAGCAAACAATACAATCTAATCACCTTTACAGTTTCTGATTCAATTATTTCTGATTTTAAAAATAAATGAAACAGCATTTTCCTCTAAAATGCATACCAAATGATGCCAGATAATTCCTGTGCTAATAATTTCAAATAGTTTATAGTATATGAACACAATACTGGGATTTATGTATTTTGATCCTCACCTGCAAAAAATTTTAACAGTTTTGAATTAGCTTTAAGCAAAAAGTTGTATTTGTTTAAAAAATGAAAGATTTACAAAACAAGGAGGATGAATGTTCATGTTGAAATTATCACATATATTTTTATATAATTGTTTTTAAATGGTTTTAAAAACTAGCTAATTTCTAATTCATACACTTAGAATAGGTGTGAAGCAACAGACTTTAACATAAGCAAGACACACATTTATAGGAAGACAGAAAGCTATACGTAATCACAATTTTGTAGATATTGTGGATATTATGCAGTTATATAAATGTGCCTGTGGATTGTTTATAAGGGGAGAATATTGACCATTTATATTCTGTCATTTTAAATGTATACCATTATATAGATTTATGGATAAATAATTATTATATTTGTTCAAAGTGTTATTTGTTAACAATATTAGTTTTAGATATTATGTAATTATTAGAAGTACTATTTTATTTATTTCTCATAGTATAAAGTAGGAACTAATAAAACCTTCATTTTATAGGGGAATAAATTAAGAGAAATAAAGTTAAGTAATTGTATCAAGTTCCACAAGAAGTAAACAAAAAGCAAATCCTCATTTTAAACCAAGCAATTTGATACCCAACCTTGATCTCCAGGGAGACATATAGATAAATAATACATTGAGACATCATGAGCAAAACAAACAAGAGATAATTGTGACCCAGTGTAAACAACTTTTAAAGGAAACACTGATAAAAAGAGTAACAAATAACTTATGGAGTGTGACTCAACTGATTAAAAATAATGATAAGCCTAGATGCACCTTTTCAATATTATCAACCAATTATAAACTTTTAAAATGTGATTCTTACTTTATTTTTTTTGCCTATCAAACACTGTATTGATTTTTTTATTATATTACTACATTTAAGGTACATAATATAATGACATTCATCATTGGAAATTTGCACCTTTACATAATCTCTCTTGGTTCTTATTTTTTCTCCATTCCCCTGCCCTCCCTTCAACCCCTCCATCCCTCCCTATTTACCAAGACTTTGTTTCCATTTTTTCATTTTCTCATATTAATTCCATTCCCTTCTTTCCTTTCCCCTCCCCCTCCCCCTTCCCCTTCCCCTTTGCCCCTTTTCTTCCTATTTCACATTATCTATTATACCTTTTAGTCCTTATTTACATTTCCAGTTTCTCACACTAGAGAAACTATTCAGTATTTACACGTGTGTCCTATTTATTTCACTTAAGAGTATCACCTCAATGTGCATCCATTTAGCTATGAATGACTCTAGTTTCTCGTTCTTTATGGCTGAATAAATTTTATATTAAAGAACACATTTTCTTTCTCCAGTCTCCAGTTGATGGGCAACTACTTTACATTCACTTTGGGAGTAAATTTCCATTTAATATAAGGAATTTAGGTATGCGAATGTTTCAAAGCTCTCTGGGCAATAGCAATGCATAGAGAATCTTAAAAACCAAAACAAAATGAAACAGAAAAACCCTTGTTTGGATGTCTTAATTTTTATTTCTTTCCCCAAGCTTCTAATTTTCTCATTTTTGAAAACTCACTATGCCTAATTTCACTTAACTACTTCATCTTTTGAAGTCTCACAGGAAGTTATTCTCAAGATTTTCTACTTCATACCAGAGGATTAAATGAGGGAGATTAACAGGCTTTCTGCAGGACCTTCAGTGCTCTCCTGGAATGCACCTTCCCTTTGGGCATTCTGCACTGTCACCATCTGGCAGCTCCAGGTGCTCTGACAATTCTTTTTCCAAGGAGGTTTACAGTGATATGCAGTAATCCTGCCTAGAATTACCCTGATGCCTAAGGCAAGGGCATCCAAGAAAGTGGAAGACTGCGCTCTGTATAGGACAGTGAAAATTATCTTTTGAGAAGATAATAGTGTCAAAATCCATATTATTGCAAATATTTTAGATATACATGAATTTTTTTTCCCATTAAGTTTTTTGGTACACTTTCAGTATAAAATAATTACATTCATCATTGGGATCTTGTACCTTTACATGACTATCTTGGTTCTTATTTTTTTCCCCTTCCCTTGCCCTCAATTCACTCCCTCCACCCTTCCCTATTTGCAAAGACCTTGCTTCCATTGTTTTCCTCCTCTCATATTTTTTCCTTTCCCTTTGTCCTTTCCCCTAACCCTCCGAATTCCCCTGCTCTTTCAGACCTTTTCTTCCTGTTACACAATATTAGTTATACATTTTTTAAATTACAATATTAAGATCTAAGAGACATTACCACAGACTTTACAGAATTTAAAATGATATAGAAAGCATATTACAAAAATCACTTTTGAAATAAATTTGGCAACTTCTAAGAAGTACCTTGGAAGACAAATTAATGAAACTAACTCTGGAGGGAATATAAAATTTGAATAGCACCTACTAAAGAAAGTATATTCCTAGCTTGAAAACATACTTATATGACAACAGCAGGCTCATAAACATTTTAACTGATAAATTATATCAAACAATTAAAGAAGAAAAAAGAAGGAACACTTCACCCCTCATTTTAGGAACTCAACATTGTGCTAATCCTAAAACTGGATAAAGATAATAGAAGAAAAAAGTATAAACATAGATAGAAATTTGTTTAACAAAACAAACTATTGGAAGTCAGATCCAAACAAACTATTGGCAGTTTGTAGAAAGTGGTTTTATTATAGGGATGCCAGTGTTGGTTCAGCATTGGAATATCCACCCCCAAAACTCCTCATTTTAACAGAGGAAAGGCAAAAGCCATATGATCCTGTCACTAGTTGGAGAAAAAGTATTGGACTAAATTCTACAGCTGGTCATGGTAAAAGCTATCAGGAGCCTAGAAGTAGAACAAAAACTTCTCAACAGATTAAACACATGCACTATATACTTCCAGGTAGAATGCCTTATATATATGGAGAAGATACAATGCTTTCTCCTTAAGGTGGGGAACAAGGGCAGATATACTTCCTCTTTATCTGTCCATTAAACTTTGAAACCTAGTCCCCACCAAAATAGTCTGGCAATAAAATGACACAACTAGGATAGGATTGGCACAGCAGAAGCAAAATCTTGATATGTAGATGAAATGATCATCTACAGAGAAAATACTAAGAAATCTCTAGGAGCCCCTAGAACTTGTATTTGAATTTAGCAGGATTAGAATACACAAGGTATATATAAAAATTCAGGTCTATGTATACTTGCTGTAAATGAAGAACTGGATATTAAAATTTAAAAGTTATGTAGGAGTACAAAGGACCTAGAAAAGTAAAAAGAAAAAAACAGTGTTGAAGACGTTTAGTACCTAATTTTAAGACTTTCTCTAAAACTACAGTGATCAAGGCAGTGTTGGTGTAAGGAAAGACATATAGATCATTGGAATAAAACACAGAATTTAGAAATGGAACCACATTTATATGGTCCACTGAGTTTTGAAAGATTATTTAACATTAGGATTTTATAGAATATAAATTCAATTCAAGAGCAAGGAAGAGATAGTGTTTTCAGCAAATGGCACTAGAACACCTGGTATCCCTACATAAAAAGTTAACCTCAACCCTTTTATTCCATACATGAAAATAACTTGAAGGGATCTATGAACCTAAATAAGAAAGCCTAAAAGTATAAAACTTTAAGAAGAAATTATAAGGGAAAATATTTATGAATTCAGGGTAGGCAAGAACTACCTAGGATACAAAAAACATGATGTATAAAAGAAAAAAATTGATAAATGAGACTCCATCAAAATTTAGAACTTTAAATGACATCATTAAAATGAAAAGTAGTCCTTAAACAGACCATAATTACAATGCGTATAACCTATGACCAGAATATATAAAGAACTCTTACAGCTCATTAATAGACAACCCAATCAAAATGTAGACATAGTAAGATGATAAATAGCCAGTATAGCACAAGGAATGATGTGCAACTCTAGAATCAGAAAAATACTTATCAGTACAATAATAAGATTGAATAATACACTCATTAGGGAGATGAAGTTAAAAGTTTTAAAAGCCTTGTCATGACTTTTTCTTTTTGTTGGATTCTCCCCCTTTGTGTTTAATTTGTCACGCCCAATGGATTCATTCTGTTGGGTTTCCTGGGGTTGTGATCCTCACTGTCTTTTCCTAGGGTATTGTCTAAAATTTTTTGGAGTGCTGGTTTGGGATTCATGAAGTTCCTGAGGAGCTCTTTATCATGAAAGTATCTTATTTCTCCATCAATTTTGAAAGATAGTTTTGCAGGGTACATCAATCTGGGTTGGAGGCTGTTTTCCTTTAGGGCTTGAAATACATCACTCCAAGCACTTCTTGCCTTGAGGGTTTGTATTGAGAAGTCTGCTGTGATTCTGATGGGCTTTCCTTTGTATGTGATTTGTTTCTTTTCTCTCAGTGCTTGTAGAATTTTGTTCTTCTGTTGGATTTCTGCAATCCTAACTATTATATGCCTATGTGTAGATTTTTTTTGATTAAGGTTATTTGGAGTCCTATATCCCTCCCTTTATCTGTATGTCAAGTTCTTGTCCCCTCCTTGGGAAGTTTTCTGCCATCACTTCTGTGAAGAGTTTTTTTACGTCGTGCGCACTCTCTCCTGTTTCTTCATTGACTCCAATCAGTCTTATGTTATTCTTCTTTGCATAGTCTAGCAGCTGCTGGATTGATTTCTCATGTTCCCTTACAATTTTAAAGCAATTTTTCTTTTCCTCCTCACTAATTGCAATCTTATCTTCTATATGTGAAATTCTGTCCTCACATTGGTTCATTCAGCTGTGCAGACTTTCGATGGAGTTTTTAATCTCTTGGAAATCTGTTTGTATCTATTTTATGGATTCTATTTGTTTCCTATGTTGGGATTCCATCATGTTCCTCAGATCCTCTATTTTTTTATCTGTGTCCTCTCTAGATTTATTAATCATGTCCTGCACCATGAGCAAAATCTTTGCTGTTATCTGAGAAATTTTTTCTGATTTCATTTTTCCCAGATCCTCTTTTGTTGCCAGTTCAGGGAGTCCAGGGAGTTGAGTGTCAGATTGTTCCATCTCCTTTCCCTTTGGGGTTGCTGTAGGTGACCCAGAAGTCTGTTTTTGAGACTTATTTAAGTGTCTTCTCATTTCCACGGGAGGGGGTGCTTCTGAAGGCCACACAGCTCACCTTCTCTGCCCTAGGAGCTTGGGATGGCAGCGGGGGAGCTTCCTTCAGGGTTCTGGGACTGGCTCACCTTCTCTGCCCTAGGAGCCTGGGATAGATACACATGAATATTGAAGGAAAATTATAAAATCTTCACCAGATTATCGAGCTTTTTACTACCAAGCTGAACATTTGCAGTTATCCATGTAATCTCCTTGATTTCCACTTGGAAAACTTATCAAAGAAGATGAAAGAATCAATAGCAGCAGGTTAGGAATAGATATATTCTGGCCTGTTGTATCTACAAAATTTGCACATCCTTGAATTAAACCCAACATAAATTATCTAACCCATAATCTTTCCTAATAGCTCTACAATCCTGCCAGGCAAATTTTACTTTTGGTTCACTATGACTCTGAATGATTATATTATAATTATATACTTCTGCTTCCCGATTTACTTTAGTTACTAGAGAATAGTTATTCCATCATTCTGTAGGAAAAGACTAAGTTTTGAGAAGCATGGTCATTTTAAAAATTACTCTTGATGCAAGAATGAGTTAATCTTTGCACCGCTATATGAGAAACTTGGGAGTATTTTTTCATTCAACAGTTATGGGGATTAAAATAATTCTGTGAGAGGGTTCTAAAACCTTGGTAATTATTTATAATTAACACTACTCAACATTTAGCCTGCTGAATTGAAAAAAGTAATAACCTTATTTCTAGGCAATTATATGGAAAGGAGAGAAAAATGTTAATTTTATTATGCAAAATTGTCTGAGCTTTTCTATTGCCATGCAACAAATGACTATAAATTGATTGGCCTAAAACAATACCCATTGTCATCTCACATTACTCTAGGTAGACACAACAGGAATCAATGATCAGAGTTATTTAAACAGAAGCCTTTGAGGGAAAATATACTTTCAAGCTCATTTTGATCCATTAGCCAGAATCTGTTAATGTGGTGTACAGCCTAAGGTCCTCATTTCCTAGATGGTTGGCCATTGGGAGCCCCACTCATTTTCTGAAGGCCACTGGCTTTCTTTTTGTCCTTGGGTTCTTCCGTCTTCCAGGCATCAAATCCTTCCTACATTTTCAGTCTTTAATTTCCTCATTTGCTACCAGCTAAGGTGAATTTCCTATTTAAAAGGGCTCATGGAATTAAGCCAGGTCTTTTTGGATTGTCTGCCTATTTAAAGGTTAAATTCTTTAGGTCTTCAACTACATCCTCAAAATATCTTTACATCGCACCTATATTTGTATTTGTTCGAGATAAAGAGTGTTAAGAATATTGAAGTGTGAGGCTCATCTTTAGAATTCTTTGTGCTGTTAACATATACTACCCGGAAGACTATTGAATATGTATCTCCAACTTTAAAAATGAAGACTTTGGCAAACAATATCATTATTCCCTTTTGTAGTTTAGAAAATTGAGTTTTGCTGAAATTTTCTGTCAGATTAGGTGAATCTGAATTTAATACCAATGATGTAGTTATAAAATTCAGATTTCATGAAATTCTGAGGCAACTGACTTTGGCAAATGAATATAAATGCCCTAGAGAAAGTAAACTGAAAGACTTTTGCTAATATGCATAAAACATCTGTATTAAAAATGACTAAATCTAATACATACATTTTTGTAATAGCAAAGTGCAGAAACTAAGGAACCTAAAGACTTTTTTGGCTCAGCTTTTACAATTGCCTGCCAGTTTTGTAACCTGATAGCTGTTGCTGAAATCCATAACCCTTGTTTCTAAAACTTTTACTTTCTTTTTTAATTGTGGTTCCTCTCCATGGGTTTTATGTTATACAGGACTAGTTTCAATTTACTGGTTTGTGGCACTTTCAGATTTTAAGCACTCAGTTTTGAAGGATTAGAAATTTAAGCTTCTTAATGTGTTTCCTGAAAAAGCTTTTCTTAGTGGGATGCTGAGAACCTGGTTCAAATTGATTTTTTAATATAGAACAATTACTTTCTTCTATATATTAGTAGATTATTATTTCTTTGTCTAAAATTTTAATATATTCCTAGGCCCTCCAAAACATTGTTTGAATATTTTCAATAAAGCAAAATGCTCATGGGTAATATTCTGATATTTGATCTTTCCTTCTTTATTACAACATCACTCAATTAAAAACTCCATATATATATATATATATATATATATATATATATGAATTCAGAGAGGGAGGGAGAGAGAGAATGGTTATTAATCTTAATGTTATCGCTCTGATTTTAATATTTTACATATTATATTGACTATTTGATTAAAGTTTTATTGTTTCTATGTCATAGATGTTTTCTTATATATTTTAATAGTGTTCTTATATGTCTGTCTGTGTGTACTATTTTTAAATTTTTTAATGTATCAAACTACACAAAATATATAATATAAAATTCATCCATCTTAGTGCAATTCTATGATTCAGTCAATGTATACTATTATACAATCATCATCGTAATCCAGTTTTATAATATTTCCATCAAATTAAAATATCCTGAAGTTTTTGGTTGTAGTCACTATCAACTCCCATCTACAGTGCAATACAATATATCTAAACACATATGCACACCCATATACTTTCTGGATCTGGTAGACATTTTGCTTAATTAGAAGAATGTGATATGTGGTCTCTTCAGTTTGGGTCTTTCATGTAGCATAGTATTTTTGAGAATTACCCACATTGCTAATAGATTAGTAATTTGTTACTCTTAGTGCTGAGTAATCCACAATTGTTTTAATACGACATATATTGTTCTTTCAATAACTAGTTTGTGGTCATTTAGCTGTTTCCAATTTTTTATTATTATGAATGATGTGCCTATGAATGTTTTCTGCAAGTCTTTTGTGGATTTAGGTGTTAAATTTGCTTGTTTAGATGATCAGAATCATATACATGTTTAAATGTTTAAGAAATCACTTTTGTAAATGGGGTTGAACCATTTCACATTTCCAGAAGCACTGTACAAGGGTTTGGTTTCTTCACATTGTCAGAAATATTGACATTAACAGTGTTTTGTTTTTAATTAGTATTCTTCTTGTCAATGAGTAGTGCTATCTCTCTTTGGTTTCAACTTGCATTTTTGTATTTACGAATGATGTTGAATATCTTTTCACAGATGAATTAGACATCTTCTTGGTAAAATTGTACATCTTCTTGGTAAAATTGCTTTATAAACCTTGAACATATTCTATTTGGTTAGCTGTTTTATTCAGGTGGAGCCAATGTAATCAAAGGCATTTTATCAGAAGGAGACAGGGTAGTTGGAGTCAGAGAAAGATATATAATGCAGGAACTTTCTAAAGGAAGGTATGAATTAATCTATTGCTGGACAGAGGATGGGGTCCAGGGCATATGAACTGCTACCAAAAGCTGTTTTCATATCGCATTTTTGTTTCAAATTGACCACAGACCAGTTGCATTACAATCATTTGTAATTTGTATTTTAGAAAGACCCAACATCACGTCTATAGATTTCATCAATGGGCATGAATTAAGAATTAGATTTTTAAAGCACTCTAATGATTTTTGTGCCACTTTGATACCACTCCTCTGAAGAAAGCTAGGTCTTTTTTATTTATCAATAATTGCTATGAAATTTTGTTCCACTTTTTCATAGAAGAGTTTTAAAATATTTTCTTTATTATAACATACATATGTTATTTTATAATGTTAAAAATAAAAATAAAAGAAAGAAAGTCCAGTCTTCATAGATTGGGTACACCATATCCAACACAGAACTGAGTGTCCAGTCTGGTCAGTAATGCTGTGATGAGTCTCACCTCCTAGTGAGCCTCACAGTCATGATTGTAAGGAATCAAGTGTACTGTGTTTCAGTGTCTTTCATTTATTTTGAATATTATGTTTTTTTATCATATCTACAAAATTTCCCTAGGATTCACAGAGGATGATTTCATACAAATATAAGCTATCATATTGATAGAGTGGACATATTATTATATTCATTTTTTTGACTAATGATATTTGAAGCTGATGATGGTGTTACAACAGAATGAATAGGGTCTGATAACCTATCGCAGTTTGAGGCTCATTTATATAGAGTACTGAAAATTTCATGAGGAAGAGTAAACTTTGAACTAGATCTCATCAACACTAGTTGTTTTCTACTTTTCACAGTTTGGCCACTCAGCTTCCTGGATCATTGAGTTATGAAATATTCCTCTCAACCAAAGTTGCCACTTGGACTTTATTTAAAGTTCCAAGTCCTACCATTGGACAGGTACTTTTTTCACAGTCATTGGTTTTCTGACAGAGAATCATTGTGACAGCTTATTGAATGGAATCTTCCAAAAACAAATTAAAAGAAACAAGATCTTGTTCCTTGATCAGAGATTAAGAACACAAAACTAAGGAAAATAAAAAGAATAGGTCATTTAATTCTTTTAAGATTATGATTCCTAAAATTCATTTATAAATGTAATAAATTACAGAGCTTAGCCATATAAAATCTTCCATCAATTAGGTCTGTAAGTAACAATCACATCGGCCATGGTATAATTAGGGCGAAAGTTTCTCTGTAACCCAGAAAAATCTGATAACAGATGAATCAGGAAAGTGGGATACAGCATCTTGCTTTTACTCACTGAATTCTACAGACATCTTCCACTTTAAGTTCCATGATATTTTTTTGAGCACCAATCACTGAGTTTATTGAACTCAAGGAAAAGAAAATGACAAAGAAAATCTTTTCCACTTCTCATTAATGACAAGTATTATTCAGCACATTTACCAAGATTTCCTAACCAGAACTTAGAAATATAGGCATACATTGCTGCAAAAGAGATAGAATAATGTAGCCAATTGCTCAATGTGTAGCCATTTACCCAGAGAATAATACACAATTCTATTCTGAAGTAACTAAAATGAATATTGGGAAGTGATTATGAGTTTCTGTACAAATATGGTCTCTTAAATTATTGGTATTGAAATTTTCTCCTTATTGACATTGGGTTTATTTAAATCAAAAGTATATGTGATTGGTTTGCTATATGAAAAACATGAAAATATCATTCATGCTCTTATTATCTTTGGTTTATTTCATTATTTAACTTTCAACTTGGGAAATTAAACTTATATTTCTTATTTTTAATATGTATCATAGATGTGGTTATAAAAGTCCAGCACGAATAAATTGAAATTCCATTTCAACTTTTATTGCTAACTCAGTCAGGTAAAATATTTTTTTAAATGCCAATTATATACTGAATAAAGCAGTTACTGCCCAGTGGTTCTAGAAAGTTATTTTCATAAAAATCAAGAAGGATTTCATTCTTTGAATTACAATTATTCCTTCAGCCGTGTGCTCAAGTACTCCTAAGGCAGTGGTCTTCAAAGTCTTGTCTCTGTGAAGTGGTTGTGTGCACAGCATTTCACAGAACCCATGTTCATTCATTCTGTTAGGAACTAATGAAGTTCTTTCTGTAGTCACCAGGCAGATAGCCTGCAGATAGGCACTGGATTTCTATTTTAAATCTTCTGGAAGTTAAATTTTTATTTAACAACATATCACAGTTGCAACTTAATTTGAATAAACCACACTATAACCAAAAGGAAAATTTTTTTTAAAAGTTTATCTACTAAAGTAGTTGTCAGAACAAAATTATATTGCTATTGAATCAATGATCAGAATGTATCACTAAATACAATAATCAAAATAAAATTTAAGTTTCTATTTTTTCAGGGCATTTGATGGAAAGATTTCTAATCTTAAACTCCTTTATAAAGTCACTACACTAATAAAATGGTATACAATGAAATGGTGTTTTAACTATGTTTTAAATACAAAAGCATAAAACTGTTATATATGTGCATATGTTAAATATAAATTATATTTTAAATGATTCATATAACTTTGATACAAAGAAAATATTTCTTTAAGTTAGAGATATTTAACTAATTTAAAACTCTTATGCTCAATTAAATTTTTACCAAGATGCCATAAATTTGGGAAATATTTCATGTCCACCTTACATATTAAGTGATTGGTCAGTTCTTACAGAACAAAAAGCCAGTTGGTTACCAGGACATAAAAATTCAATAAGTTTTAAGTCAGACATTCTCTGAAGGAATAACTAGTTGTGAATTTCAGCCTGAACATATTTTCATCATCTGTAATTAATTACTTTCACTTAATTTTTACATTTTTTATCTATGCAGTATAAATTCCTTTTTATTGTGATTTTAAAAATTTTTACTGGTACCTATTTGTAGTACATTCTGATTAGACTCATTCGGGGAGCTGGGACACCATATATATAATCTTTATAGATATATAATCACATTTCTCTTAAGGATTTAGTGCATGTACCTAGCATTTCAGAATCTCTCTCCTTTAATTTATTAATTTCCTTTCCTTTCACTCCCTCCACACTATGTCTGTTTTACATTTTACAGTTACTTCCTATATGTCATAGACCTCTCTTCCTATTTCCTATCTATTTTTATTTTGCACTGTATTTCTATCTTGAGTTTCTCATATAAAAGAAACCATGTGATATTTAAGCTTGTGTGTCTGACTTACTTCAGTTAACATTATGGTCTCAAGGTTCATCCATTTTCCTACAAATAACTAATGTTTATCCTTCTTTATGGCAGAGTAGTATTCTATTGTATATAAATATCATATTGCCTTTATCCATTTATCTTTTGATGGACATATAGACTATTTCCAAAATTTAGCTATTAAGAATTGTGCAGCTCTAAATGTGGGAACACATGTATCACTATAGTATATTGTCTTTAACTTTTTTGGGAAGATATTTTGTAGAGGAATAGCTGAGTCTAATAGAATTTCTCTTTGTAGCTTTTGAGGCATCTCTAAATTGATTTCTATAGTGGTTGCACCAGTTTACAAACCTACCAGCAAAGAAGATGGCTTTCTTTTCCCTCACAACCCCTCCAGCATTTGTTATTATTTGATTTATTGACTATAGCCATTCTTTCTGGAGTGAGATGGAATCTCAGCGTTGTTTCAATTTACAATTCTCTAATGGCTAGTGATGTTGAAGATTTTTAATGTATTTATTTGTCATTTGTACTTCATCTGAGAAGTACCTATTCATCTCAGAAGCCCATTTTTTGATTGGGTCTCTAAATTTAAAGATTATAATTTTGTGAGTTCTCTATGTTTCTAGATATTTGTCCTTGGTCTGATGAGTAGCTGGCAAAACCTTTTTTTTCCATTCTGTGGGTTTTTGCTTCACTGTTGATGCTTTCTTTTTTTGTGCAGAAGCTTTTCACGTGGTGTGATCCAGTTTGTTGACTGCTGGTATTATTTCTTGTGCAACCAGGGTTCTGTTTGGAAAGTCTTTGCCTGCATCTATGTTTCCAAGCGTTTTACCCCAATTGTCTTCCAGTAAATTGTTTCTGTTTTCATATTTAGATCTTTTATCTACTTTGATTTTAATTTAGTGTATGGTTGTAGATATAGGTGGAGATTAAATCTTTGGCAGGTCCATAGGTGGTTTTCCCAACAGCATGGGTAAAAGAGGCTGTCTTTCTACCAGTGGAAGTACTTGGCTCCTTTGTCAATAATAAGGTATTCCTGCAGTTTTTTTCTGCATGTTCTACCCTGTTCCACTGGTTCACAAGTCTCTTCCCCCCATTCTCTTCCAAATATTATGTTGGTTTTAATCACTGTAGATATGTACTATAACTTAAAGTCCAGAATTGTAATGCCTTATGCCATTCCCTTACTGCCTGGAATTTCTTTTACTATTCTAGGTCTCTTCAGGTTCCATATGAATTTTAGGATTGTTTTCTCTAGCTCTATGAAAAATCTTATTGGTATTTTGATTGGAATTGCATTAAATATGTATAAAAGTTTTGGAAATATAACCATTTTGACTGTATTACTTCTGTCTATCTAGGAGCAGGGCATTTACTTCCTTGGTTAGTTGATTGCTAAGCACTTCATTTTACTTGATGCTATTGTGAAAGATATTATTTCCCTAACTTGCTTATCACTTGCTTATCATTACTGGTGTACAGAAATGCTAGGTTTTTTAGTGTTGACTTTGTATTCTGCTACATGACTAAATTTTGATATTAATTCTATGAGTCCTTTGGTGGAGTTTTTGAAGTCTTCCATGTAGAGGATCATGACATCAATAATGTCAAATAATAATAATTTAACTTTCATAAAAAATATCACATTTTTGTCTTGACAGATTTTTTTCAACCGTAGTGCATTTTATAACATGGCCTAATATTCTTATTATTTAAAAATACTTATGAAGTGCTCAAAATCATTTTCTCCACAGTTTGAGTGTGCAAATATGTGAGTTTACTCTCCCCTTGGGGGCCTGTAATGCTGTTATTGTGTATTATTTTTTAGTTCAAAACTATCTGTTTTAAACATTAGAAAATATATGTTAAGGTTAAAATTCTCTCATGAAATTGGAAAAGCTGAAAAGGAACTCTTGTGTGGCTAAAAATTATCCCACTGGAGAGTGATGATAGGGCAGAGTTAAGAAAAGCCACTGATCATTTTGCTCACTAAAAATTTATATAAATACTAATCTGAGAATAAAATTTGAGGTGTATTTAATGAAGCAGGTACACTGCACACTGGTGACCAACTCGCCAAGCCCAGGGTGACAGAACACACACAAACACAGCAAGGTACTTGACATGAATTTTTTACTCCCAGATAGGCCTGTAAGGGACAACAAGCCTAGGATTCATTATGAGCAGGCCCCCTACAGCCCAGAAAACTGTATAGGGCAGAAGTCTTTCCTTTGTGTCCTATTTGATTGAAGGTGAGGGATTCTGAAAAGCAGGCAGCCTTGGGTTAAATACTTCAGGTCACTTGACCCACTGGGCTAAAGGATGTCCTGCTTCTATGAGGGGACTGTCTCAGAGCCCCGGCATTTTCTGGCCAGTTCCCCTTATGCTAGGCTGTTGTATTTATGGGATATTCTAAAGGGTTTTTTTGTTATTTCAATTTTTTATTTGAGAACTACAAACAAACACAAGTGGAAAAGCTGGATGGATTCAAGGACACCCAAGAGTTGTCTTAAACATGGTGTAGGGAAATATTTCCACATGTATGTATGTGCATGTGTGTGTACACATGCATGAGCAAGTGTGTGTGCATCTGCCTGATTTATAAGTAATGGCAAATAGATTAAGTATTACTGCATCAATGCTAAGTGAGAATGCAGAAAAGATAGGATGTGATTTATTCATTGCTTTGAAATTTAAACAAAACATATGTACATATATATATATATATATATATATGTTTATATATATGTTTATTAAACTCTCCTGTCACTCTCATTGGGATCCACTCTGGAGATTAACTTTTCATTTTCCCAAGCTTCACAGAATGTGCCTTATATACCTAATACTGAGAACTTTCAAACAGACCAGAGTTATGTATATTTTCTAAATTTTGAATCATTGTAGTAATACTAGTTTATTTCTTGAGAACAATATCACTTTTATTTATAAGACTATGGAACGTATAATTTAAGAAAGTAATTATTTGATAATATAATTTAGAATTTTATTCTAGCAACCAATATGTATTATTAAACTCTTCAGTTTTATTCATATAATAAACTAATTTAATTAATACATGATGTTATATATAGTTTTTATGGACTCAGTTCTAGCAGGATATATTGATCTTTTCTAGTAATATTTATTTGTATTATTAAAAATGTTTGAGAGTCCTGCCATCCCATTGGTGAGTCCTTGCAGATCCTGGAGAGCAGCTGTGTGCCCTAGAACAGTGTGACTGCACAGGCAGATCCCAGTTGGGGTCCGCCCTCACCCCAGACACTCCGGACACCCATGTAGGCCAGGGGTGCATCCAGAGAGGAACTGCTGAGCTGCACACAGGCACACAAACTTCAGCCAGAGGCCCGCCATACCATTGGCCACAGCCAGGGACCTATGAGGAGAAGACCTGTACAGGCACACAAGCAATACCCAGAGGCTTGCCCCAATACCATTGGTAAGTGTGAGGAGACCCTAGCCATAGGCTGTGCAGACAACAGGAACTGGGGTGCACAGCTCCCAACCAAAGGCCCTCCCAGACAATAGCTACATGGGGGCCCCAGTGAGAGGCATGCCTAGATTCCATCCCAAGTGTTCTCAGGCCCCAACCAGAAGCCTGCGCAGACAACAGGTCAGCTCAGGGATCCAGATGGCCACCACTCAGACCCCAGGAATTGGTGTACTGGTGTGCAGCAGATTAAAGGCTCATCGGTGGCTTGCTGAGAATTCAAGACCACTGGGAGAGCAAAAAGTCACCACAAAAAAGATATAGCAGGTTATATGTGTTGAAATTAGAAGACACATAAATAAGTCTCAAAAGCAGACTTCCAGATCACTTAAGGCAACTCCAAAGGGCAATGAGATGGAACAATCGGATATTCAACCACCTGGACTCCCTGAACTGGCAATGAAAGAGGATCTGGAAAAAATGAAATCAGTCATAATTTCTCAGATAACAGCAGAGATTGTGCCCATAGTACAAGACATGATTAATAAATCTAGAGTGGACACAGATAAAAAAAATAGAGGAGCTGAGGAACATGATGGAATTCCAACATAGGAAACAAATGAAATCCATAAAACAGTTGCAAACAGATTGCCAGGAGATTAAAATCTCCATTGAAAGTCTATGCAGCAGAATGAACCAATGTGAGGACAGAATTTCAGATATAGAAGATAAGGTTGCAATTAGTGAATAGGAAAAGAAAAATTTCTTTAACATAGTAAAGGATCACAAGAAATCAATCCAGCAGCTGCTAGACAATGCAAAGAAGAATAACATAAGACTGATATGAGTCAATGAAGAAAGAGGAGAGAGTGCAGATGACATAAAAAAAAACTTCACAGAAGTAATGGCAGAAACCTTTCCAAGCAGGGGAAAAGAACTTGACATACAAATAAGCGAGGCATATAGAACTCCAACTAGCCTTGATCAAAAAATCTACACATAGGTATATAATAGTTAAGATTCCAGAAACCCAACAGAAGAACAAAATTCTGCAGGCAGTTAGAGAAAAGAAACAAATCACATACAAAGGAAAGCCTACCAGAATCACAGCAGACTTCTCAAACCCACAAGGCAAGAAGAGTGTGGAGTCATGTATTTCAAGCCCTAAAGCAAAACAACCTCCAACCCAGATTGATGTACCCTGCAAAACTATCTTTCAAAATTGATGGAGAAATAAGATACTTTCATGAAAAAGAGCACCGTAGGAATTTCATGAATTCCAAACCAGTACTCCAAAAATTTTCAGAAAATATCCTAGGAAAAGACAATGAGGATCACAACCCCAGGAAGTCCAGCAGAATGAATCCGGCAGGCCTGACAAATTAAATGCAAAGAGGGAGAATCCAACAAAAAAGAAAAAGTCATGGCAATGATAAGTCAATATGTATCAGTTGTAACCATCAATGTTAATGGTCTCAATTAACCAGACAAAAGAAAAAAACTGGCAGCATGGGCCAAGAAGCAAGATCCAACAATGTGCTGCATGCACAAAACACACTTAAATAAAAAAGACACTCATAGACTTAAAGTTAAAGGGTAGAAAACAATACTCCATGGGACAGGAACCTGAAACAAAGCAGGAGTAGCTATACTTTTTGCAGATCGAGTGGTTTTCAAACCAACACTGATTAAGAGAGACAAAGAAAGATACTACATCCTTGTAAAGGGAACAATCCAAGAGGAAGAGATGACAATCATAAACATACATGCACCAAACATTAGTGCACCCAACTATATAAAACAAATATGAACAGACATGAAGAATCAAATAAGCACTAATACAATAATAGTGGGGGACCTCAATAGCTCACTGTCACAAATAGATACATTAACTAGGCAAAAAATAAACAAAAAATACTAGCACTCAATCAAAATCTTGAACAAATGAACTTAACAGATGTTTACAGAGTGTTCCAACCCACAAAATCAGAATAAACATCCTTTTCAGCTGCACATGGGTCATTCTCTAAAATAGACCACATACTCACTCAGAGATTATGTTTAAGTAAGTGCAAAGGAATTGAAGATATCCCCTGTATATTATCAGACCATAGTGCAATGAAATTGGAGAACAATAGCAAAAGAAAGCACAAGAACACACTTCTGAATAACCAATGAGTTACAGAGGAAATTAAAGAAGAAATCAGACAGTTCCTACAATTAAATGACAATGCCAATACAACATATTGGAATCTGTGGGATAAAGTCTTACGAGGGAAATTCTTAGCAGTGAATACTCACATTAGGAAAACAGAGTGAGCTCAATTACACAACCTGATGCTGAACCTCAAGCTTCTGGAAAAAGAAGACCAGGACAAACCAAAAGCTCATACAAGGGAGGAAATTATAAAGATCAGAGCAGAAATTAATGCAATGGAGACTAAGAGATTTATATAAAACATCAATGAAGACAAGAGTTGGTACTTTGAAAGAATAAACAGAATTGACAAACCCTTAGCCAAACTCATCAAAAAAAAGGAAAGAAAAGGCCCAAATGCAAGCAATTAGGAATGAAAAGTGTGAAATTACAACAGATCCAGCAGAAATCCAGAGGATCATCAATACCTACTTTGAAAACCTATACATCAATAAAATAGAAAATACAGAAGAAATGGACAGACTCCTAGATATGTGTGGATTACCAAAGTTGAACGAAGATGATCTAAAAATTCTAAACGACTCAATATCAATCAATGAAATTGAAACTGTAATGAAAAACTTACCAACTAAGAAAAGCCTGGGTCCTGATTGCTTCACTGCTAAATTCTACAAGATGTTGAGAGAGGAACTACTGCCACTACTGTTTAAACTCTTCAATGAAATTGAAAGGGAAGCAGTACTCCCAAATTCATTCCTGGAAGCAAGCATCACCTTGATCCCCAAAGCAGAGAAAGATCCAACTGAACAAGAGAACTATAGGCCAATCTCACTAATGAACATAGATGCAAAAATCCTTAAAGACATACTGGCAAATAGAATGCAGATAATCAAGAAGATCATACACCCTGATCAAGTGGGATTCATCCCAACATATGCAAATCAATCAATGTAATACACTATATCAATAGAGCCAAGGACAAGAACCATGTGATCATCTCAATAGATGTAGAAAAAGCATTTGACAAAATCCAACATGCATTTATGATAACAACCCTAAAAATTGTAATAGACGGTCTCTACCTCAATCTGAAAAAAGCCATCTATGAAAAACCAACAGCCAATATTATACTAAATGGCCAAAAACTGAAGTCCTTCACACTAAAATCAGGAACAAGACAAGGATGTCCACTATCATCACTCCTGTTCAATATAGTTTTGGAAAAATTAGCCATAGCAATTAGACAAGAGAAAGAAATAAGGAATAAAGAGAGGAAATGAAGAAGTTAAATTGTCATTATTTGCAGAAGACATGAGACTCTATATAGAAGCGCTAAGAACTCCACCAAAAGTCTTCTAGACTTCATAACCAAATTCAATAAAGTAGCTGGATACAAGATCAACACACTAAAATCAATATCTTTTCTGTAAACAGAAAACAGACTCACTGAGAGGGACACGGGGCAATCCATTCCTTTCACAAACATCCAAAAAAACTGAAATACCTAGAAATCAGCCTAACAAAAGAAATCAAAGACCTCTACTCTGGAAAAAGAGATTGAAGAGGATATACCAAAATGGAAAGTCATCCCTTGCTCCTGGGTAGGAAGAATCGACATAGTGACAATGGCCATACTTCCAAAACTTCTATATAGAGTCAGTGCAATCCTAATTCAAATCACAGCAGCATACTTCACAGATCTGGAGCAAACAATTCAAAAATTTGTTTGGAACAAGAAGAGATCTAGAATAGCAAAAGCAATACTAGGCAATAAAAACAAGGTAGGGGGTATCACAATCCTCCAACTTGAAACTATACTACAAAGATACTGTGATAAAAACATCATGTTACTGGCAAAAAAAGGAGACCTGAGGACCAGTGGATCAGATTAGAAGATGAAGAAACAATTCCAGACACACCCAGCCACCCCATCTTCGACAAAGGAGCCAAACACCCTCACTGGAGGAAAGATAGCCTCTTTAATAAATGGTGCTGGAAAAATTGGGCTTCAACTTGCCAAAGATTAAAATGAGACCCCTATCATTCACCATGCACTAAACTAAAATCAAAATGGATTAAAGATCTAAATAGTAAAATAGAAATGCTGAACTAGATGGAAGAGAGGTTAGGAAATACTCTTGAAGACATTGGTGTAGGAAAAGATTTTATGAACCTCAGTTGCCCATGAACTAGCACAAACAATCAACAAATGGGACCTGTTCTTACTAAAAAGCTTCTGCACAGCAAGAGAAACCACCAACAGTGTGAAGAGACAACCCACAATGTGGGAAAAAAACTTCACCAGCTGTCCCTCAAGACAGTAGACTAAGGTCTACTCTCTAGAATATATAAAGAACTTAAAAAATCAGAATTCCCAAATTTAAAGACCCAATCCAAAAATGGGTGTCTGAAATGAACAAACATTTCTTAGATAAAGAAATAGAAATAGCAAAGAAACATATGAAAAAAATGTTCAACATCACTGGCCATTGGAGAGGTGCAAATGAGAGAATCCACCTTACCCCAGAAAGAATGGCTGCTATTATGAAATCAACCACTAACAAATGCTGGTGAGCCTGTGGGGAAAGAGGAACTTACTCCACTGCTGGTGGAAGTGTAGACTGGTGCAACCATTGTGGTAATCAGTATGGAGATACCTCAAAGAACTAGGACTGGAACTCCCATTTGACCCAGCTATTCTGCTGTTGGGTATCTTCCCCAAAGAATTAAAAGAACCTGGGCCGGGGATTTAGCTCAGTGGTTCCGGTGCCTGCCTAGCAAGCGCAAGGTCCTGAGTTTGATCCCTGGTACAAAAAAAAAAAACAAAACCCAAAAGAATTTAAAGAACCATATCACAGTGATACATATAGCTATCACAATTCATGATAGCTAAAACCTGGAAACAGCCCAATTAGCCATCAACTGGAGACTGGATAAAGAAAATGTGGGTTTTGTTCAT
Organism: Heterocephalus glaber; assembly: GCF_053883595.1. NCBI lineage: Eukaryota > Metazoa > Chordata > Mammalia > Rodentia > Bathyergidae > Heterocephalus > Heterocephalus glaber. Next base: position 10,249,055 of record NW_028258333.1, read on the forward strand.
AAAATGGAGTATTACTCAGCCATAAAGCATGAGAAACTAGAGACATTTATAGCTAAATGGATGCACATTGAGATGATACTCTTAAGTGAAATAAATAGGACACAAAGTGTAAATACCAAATAGTTTCTCTAGTGTGAGAAATTGAAATTGTAAATAATGACTAAAAGGTATAATAGATAATGTGAAATAGGAAGAAAAGTTGCAAAGGGGAAGGGGAAGTGAGAGGGTAGGGGTAAAGAAAGAAAGGAATGGAATTAGTACAAGAAAAAGAAAAAATGGAAAGAAATTCTTTGTAGATAGGGAGGGATGGAGGGGTTGAAGGGAGGGCTGGGGAAGGGGAAAAAATGAGAACCAAGATGTATTATGTAAAGGTGCAAATTTCCAATGATGAATGTCATTATATTGTATACCTAAAATGTACCAATAAAATTAATTTTTAAAATGCTGGAATATATTTTTCTCAAATTCAAAATAATTACATGTAAACCATGATTACTTGCATGGTATTTAAAGTAATAACTCATAGTTACTATTGAGCATATGTTTTTCAGTTTATTCTTATTCTGCTTGTGTAGGCATGGCAAAGATTGAATTTTATCAACTTGACTATTCTCTTATGATTTACCCAATTTTTATTCAGCATCTTTAAGATCTAATTAAAAGATAAGTAAAGCCAGGCCAAAATATTTTTAGTAATAATTTTAGAAAGATCTTGAACATTACAGTAAATATATTTAAATATTAATTTCTTAAATGTGTTCTAATATGTATCGAAGTACACATTTTCTTAAAATTCTGACTGTCCATCAGTTTCATGATTTGTTGAAAATAACATTCTTTAGCATATGAATCATACTCACAGATTGATCTACAACAGCATAGTTGACAGAAAGAAAATGCACAGACACTGTGTCAGTACATAAAGACCACAGAGGTAAAAACAATCAGCTTTCATGACCCCTCTCTGTGGATGTTGCGGAAAACTATTCTTCTTACTCCAAACTCAGGGACCTGAGTCAGGCTTCCATTTATGAAAGGTTGTTTGAGGGAGTGGGATATAGCTCAGTGTTGCCATGCCTGTCTGCAAGTGCGAGGTTCTCAGTTCCATCCCCAAAACAAAGCAAAACAAAGCAAAAACTTATTTGAGTTGTGAATCAAAAGTTAGTAAATTGTATTCAGAATTATTTAAATATTATATTAATGACACAAAAAATTATATTACTCTTAGCAAGTAAGTGGAAACATTTCAGAATAGTATTATAAATATTATTTTTCAGTTCATCACCATAGGAATATTAACATTTTTGCAAAAATGCAAAGCATCTCAAATAGAAGAACACTTTCAAAACAAAGAGAATAATTTTTGGTTATGAGTTTAACTCTCAGGTTAAATAGAAGTACTTAAATGTGTTCTATTCCCTTTATTTAATTACAAAGAGTAAACTGCATTTTAAACATCTTATTTCATTTCACCACAGCTTTTTGATTATTTTTAAAATCCAGTGCTATTTTATTTTATGTCAAAGGCATTGTTGTCCAACAAAACTTTTTTACCAATCGAAATAATATTTGTACTATCCACTATTCAACCATGGGCATTGCAGGGCTATTTGGCACTTGATGTATGACTGGCATGATGGATGAAACTGAATTTTAATTTTACTTATTTTTCATAAATTTTAATTCAAGTAGCTATATGTAGCTAATAGGTACCATCAGGACAGCACAAGCCTACAGCAGTAAGTATAGGAGCTGCCTCGGAGAGCCATTTTATCTGGAAACACCTGGCAGATGCTATCACTTTCCACCCATCTAACCTTAGCATTATTATGTTCCTGTACTGTCTGAGTGATATTGGACCACATAGGTCAGAGGTGCAGGGAAGTTAATTTCCATGGGGAGTAGAACTACTTGATTAGGATGGAAGTGGGTGGATGGAAGGCACTCCATTATCCTCACAATGTAGTGGGAAAACTCAGGTGAATATGATTCTTGGTCCCAAAGGTCTGCAAATCCAGTTGTCCACCCTAATAACTTCCTTAATAGCATATCTTATTTACTTTCTTCATTTTCTTAGATCAGTTCTTTACTACTGTATCAGTTGTTCCCAGAATATCTCACCAAATAAACTCTTGTCTTTGATTCCACTTACTTCTTTTTATCTCTGTATTCATGATTTTCTTTTCTTAGCTTTCACTAAAAGCATGTAATCCGTGGAAGTATTTCCAACACTAGTGCACCTTGATTTCTTGGGATATTTCTTGACAAATAATATTAACTGATAAATATTTTATGAATGAGTGGATGTGTGAGAGAATAAATAAATGCATACATGATCAATAAAATTTGGCCCAAAGTCTGTATCATAAAAGTTAATGTTGTTTATCCAAGTTTTAACTACTTCTAGGCTGATGACAATTTTATGTTCTTTTATGTTCATTTACTAATTTCATCTTTTATCTCCTTTTCATGTTATTTGTCTTCTCCATGATTACAACTTGTTTCCTAGTTTCTGTGTTGCCCCTCAAGAAGTTACACACATATTTGCTTACTGGTTAGTCTTAATCTAGCTCAGCTAAGGTGTTTGCTTGCAATTTTATCCTCAGAAACTAATTTCCTTCATAGCCTTCCGGTTGGTTCTTCACTGAAGGTTTCCTGGTCCTCTGGATGTTGGGATCTGATAGGTACTGTGTTTTTAATTACTTCCTTTATAACCTAGTATTTTTATCAGTGCAAGTTCTTAAAAGCACCCCTAAGAATAATATTTTCTTCATTTGGAATTCAAAACATCAGGTAAAACAACAGAATTTTAAAAGTATGAGTTACTTGTGAAAAACTTCAGGTATCCTTAATGCACCCAAGTTCCACTAGGAAACAGCTGAAACGGTCTAATATGAATAACATGGGAAAGGTATATTAGTATCTCCAAAGGCGCTGTCTAGTTACAAAATGGCTTGACTGCAGGAGCATGTCCAAATGTAGAGCAGAAACCCAGACTGAACACAAACTTCTCTAAAACTCCCCAGGTTCAAAGATTCAAGAGTAGAAATGTATGATCAGAACCCAAAAGGACAGAGATCTGTGCAGCCAGGTTCACCCAGAAGATCAAATGTCTGTGGTGAAGCGTCCTAGTTACTCCGAGTTCCCCTCTTTCCTCATTTGGATTCCTGCTAGGGCTCCTCTCTCGCTGACCACAGCAGGAACCAGAGCACCCAAGACTCCTCATCTTCTCTGTACGGGGGAACAGGGCAGATCTAGAAGAGCAAACAGACATAAGGTGGATTCATCTGCAGAAAAGACCTCACAATTGTTTCCGACTCAAATAAATGCTAAACTTCCAATTCCCCAGTAGCTACTGCATGGAAGAATTTTTATGTAGTATCTCAATATTTGGAGAGTTAATATAATGTAAAAATATGGTACAAATATATTTCTATTATTATCCAATTTAAAATATTATGGGGAAATCATAGAAGAAACTACTAATACCATGCTAATGGTTTGAAAAAATACTGAATCTCTGTTTTTTCAAAATTTAGAACTAAAACTGAATCGATTATTCTGTTAAACCCTCCAAGGGAAAAAAATATTTATTACAAAGTTGCGGGTGAACAGAACAAGAAGTTTCCCCAGTACCATTGCACAGTAGTGACTGCGGATAATAATCAGGTACTGTGTATTTCAAAAGGAAGAAAAGGTCCACAGGGGAAGGGGAAGGGGGAGGGGGAGGGAAGGGGAGAGAAAAGAAAGGAATAAATATGACAAAGGAAAAAATGGAAACAAAGTCTTTGTAAAGAGGGACGGGTGGAGGGGTTGAAGGGAGGGCAGGGGAAAGGGGGAAAAATAAGAACCAAGATATATCATGTAAAATTACAAATTCCCAATGATGAACGTCATTATACTGTACACCTAAAATGTACCAATAAACAATGAATTTTTTAAAAAGGGGTAGAAGAAAGATTTTGATTGTTTTCAACATAAAGAAATGATAGAAGTTTGAGGAGCTAGGTATGCTCAACCTTATTACACAATATATACTTATCAAAACATCACATGTAATAACCTTAATATAAATAACTCTAGGGCTGGGGATTTAGCTCAGTGGTCCTGCCACCTGCCTCATAAGCGCAAAGTCCCAAGTTTGATCCCTGGTACTGGAAAAAAAATATATATATATAAAAATAAAAAACTCTTACATTTTTATGTATCAGTTAAAAATAAAATTGATAAGCTAAAAACGAATTACTGTATCAAAATTGAAAAAGTCTATTTAGCTGAAAGTCTTAAAAAAAGTTAATATCAGAGTTGGCCAGATTTCCTTTGCTGGCACAAAATACTTGATAAACACAACTTAGTAGGGTAAAGGTTTATTTTTAGCTCATGATTTTGGAGGATTCATTACATGGTCAGCTGGCTCTGAAGCAGAAATACTGTGGGAGAAAAGAATAGCAGAGAACTTTGCTCATGGCAGTTAAGAAGCAGAGAAAGTTGAAAAGAGCCAGAGAGGAAGGAGGTCAGGGACCAGGTAGAGTCCTGAAGGCCATGCCCGCCCGGAACACTCCTTTGCTCCTAAGGTGACGAATTCTCATTGTCCCCCAGAACTGCCTCCGCATTGTGATCTCCTTCATGGACTAATCCACAAACAGAGTTAGAGCCCTCCCGGTCCAAACACCTTTGTAAATCTTTATTGATTATCATTAATTAGTACTAATATTCCTATACTCCATATCGCATGTTGTGTATCATACTGCATATTATTTTTCTACACTACACAATATATTAATTTTAATATTTATTCACATGGTACATTGAAATAAATACTTTGCTTGCTAGAATTTTATCTATTCAGGTCCTTCATTATAAATCTTTCCTACGTGCTCATAAGAGTACTCAGATGTAAAATCTTTTGAAGCAAACAAATACAATGATGGCCCACATAATTACACTTACACAGAACACATCCATGTGATTCTATGAACTATAAACATCCATTTATACTTAAAGTTTGTCTTCCTTTAAAAAAGCGTAAGAATGAAGACATGTCTGCTCATTCTGAATGCACCATCATTTTACCCTGAAATTCCATACTGGGCATACCTGCGAAAAAGGGTCCTGGACATCGAGAATTTTTCATCTGTCACAACTCAAGTTAATCTTTCCACTTGCGTCATTTAGCACAAAATATATAGTGCATTAAATGTTTTACTATGGATCACTGGTATTTATTTTTCTAAGTACATCATTGCTAGGACCATGCTTCAGAAATCAAAGGTGCTTAATTCATATTTAAATTATATTTTCATACCCCAGACATAAAGGGATAAGACAGAGGTCATTAATGAAGTTGAAACACTCTAAATTTGTGATGAGTGAATCCCACAAATTATTTTATTTGTATACATCCTGCAGTGAAGAAAATAATACCTGTAAAAGCCAAGGTTGATTTTTCAACTTAGGCATCTTGAGTGGCACCCTGAGGATTGGCAGTGCACTCTTCTGGGTGGATGAGGGAGACCTGACCATGGTTCTTCTGCCTGGCCTGCTGCCCTCTCCTCTCTGGCATTGTTTGCCTGCTCTGCTTCTCACTCCCCATGAACTGAGAAGCTTTCCTCCACTAGGCCTTCTGCCATATTATTTCTGCCTTGATGCCAGCTGATCAGAGACTAAAATGCCCTTAAAATTTGAGCCAAATGAAACCTCTCTTTCAAGGTATAGGTGTTAGATACAGTACTGTGTCCAGCAATGGAAAAGCTCACTAATGCAATTCCTGTGGCATTTTGTTGATTGAATCCAATGTTCATCTGTTTTGTAAAAGTTTCAAGTGCTAAGAGTCAACTCGGAAGTTGCTGTTACAAATGATGTGTTGTATAAATAGGGTCATTATTCTTAAGTATAACATTTACTGTAGGGCTTTTCTTAAGGTCTGTGAAATCATAAATGATGCTTTTTTGAATATTAAATTGCATTAAGCTTATTGTTCTTATTTTGAGGGAAGATTTTGCTGTTATTTCTGGCACAAGTACCAGTAGGAGATTGTCCTTGTTCCTCCTCCATCTGTCTCTTGCTGAGATACGGACTTCTGAATAGTATCCTGGCGCTCAAACAAGCTGAACACAACTAACAAGAGTTGAGTAGATCATTTTTCAAAGGTTAGCCAAAATTCCCCAAATAATATGGTGTTAAAAATGAACTGAAATCACATCTAATTCATAACCAATGTTAAACCAAAAGGGAAAAGAAAGTGTTTCAAGAATCTTCACACTCAGACTTTCTCATTCTTTTTGATCACTCATAAAATTCTTCTTTAACTTCTTTTTGTTTACATTTAAACAATATATTTTAGTATCTGTAAGTGGTGATTAAATCAAAATATCTACATAGCTTGATTCATAAAATGATCAGATTATTCTGCCACTCATTGTTTTACTCCAGGGGTTCTTAACTTGGCCAGTTATGCTCACCGACCAGGCGAGGTCTGATAATGTGTAGAGACATTTTGACTATCACCACTGGGGCAGGAGGTGCTACTACCATCAAGACAAAAGGCAGGGATGTTGGATGCTGCTAATCACCCTACAGTGAAGAGAGCAGCCCCCCACAACAAATAATTATCCAGCCCCAAATCTCAGCCTCACAGCTGAGAAACTGTTTTGCTTTTACAGTGTGATAAAGTACTAGTATGGTTATGATTCGATATGCAATTATGCGACATAAAAATGAAAATAAATACAGTATGTCATGGTAAGATAACCTACTCACTACTCTCATTTCCATAGGGTGAGCAAATGAAACTCTCTTCTTCCACAAATATTTTCATATTTTAAAAAATTAGCTAAATTTTAAATGAGCTAATCTCCCTCTTAAAGTTTATACCACACCATTTTAAGAAAATGGTTTTTAGTTTTTAAATATGATAAAATGTTTAAATTCATATTTTAAAGTAGGTAAAATCTCAGATTTATATAACATTTTGTATCCAGTTTTTTGGGGCAACAAAACATCAGTTTGTTCAAATGTTAATTTATTTCACTTTTGTATTAATAACAAATTTATTTATATAGCAGTCCTGAATAGGCATAAGAACCTCTTGGCATTATTTTGTTTTTAAAAGAAAACATTCAATAAACTATATCATAACCCCAAAAGTATGCTGGAAAAGTATAAAAGGTTAGAGGGGAAAAAGAGCTTCAGTTTAGTGCCAGTTTTTCATATGTCTTGAGTCACCATTCTCTCCTGTTTCTACGATTATGATTTTTACTGTAATTGATTTAGTTTTAAGATGGCAACATATTAACAAATTATTATTGCTATAGGCTTTTCAATTTGTCCAAAATTATGCATTGTAAGTGGAATGAAGCAGCATTTCCAGTTGACAAATGGATCTATGGGTAATGAGGTATTTCTTAAATACAGCTTGTGACAATTAAACCAACAAATGGTGCCAATGAGAAAACTACTGACAAAGTACAACCAGGGAATGTTCAACTTAATATATCCAGGAATCTGTACTTCAAGTAAAAGAATGAATACCTGAAGCAGTACAAATGGTAACCAGGTACCAAGAAAACAGACAATGAGCTTGGGCAAGAGTATTCTTTTAGAGTTTACAATGTAACTAGGGAGGGATGAAGAAGGAAAATACAAGATAGGCTCGTTCATATAGGAAGTTATTCGAATAGCCTGTACCAAGGTGATAACTTCTGACCAAGAGGTTATAAAAGCCATAAATAAAATTACCATCATGGAAAGTGACAGGCAGTAACTCTGAATGCTGACATGGACAGGATATTGATAAGAAATATTCTGTGCCTTCAGGCTTTGGGAGATACCTGGTTCTCCCAAAACATAAGCAAGGACTGAAATCCAAATCAAAGTTACTGCAAAGAAATAAAATGCCTTCTGACATTTAGATGATAGCTTGGTGAGTTTAGAGAAATTCAGGCAATAATCTATACAAGATATGAAGAAGATTGGATAATGCAAAAAGCCATAAGTAAAGGAAATAATTTGAGCAAAGAGTCAGATAGATATGGTATTTAGTAAAATTAATACCTAAAAGTACAAAATCCCTGAAATAGGATATAATGGAAATGTTTACCAAAATATAAAAAATCAACAAATGCTAATGAAACACAAAAACATTCCATAAAATTCTGAGAGCTGTTTTTTCTTCTAATTCCTAGTGAGAGGATATTTAGTAATATTTTCCCAAATATGATCAAGAACAACAGAAATGTAGCGTCTAGAGGCTGATTTGTTTGATGTAACGGGTTCTGACAAGAGCAGCTGCCTGAAGAAAAAGATGTCATATTTTTAAAATTCAAAAAGACCTGCTGAAACATACATGATAAAACACTGTTTCACTTTATTTTCTGTTTCTTATCTGAAAAAGTTCCATCACAGGTTCGTGGTACAAGGACACAGAAGCATAGCTGCCAATCTGACGACTGCCAAGTGGTGCTGCTTGGAGGAGGCCTAGGTGGAATGACCAGATGAGTCTCTCCAGAGTCTTCCTAACCAATGATCCTATTTTATTTTATTTTACTGCCTTCAATTACGTCACTGTTGGTTCCTTGCGTTTCAGTTTGCTATGCCAAAATGCTGTAAGCTTTCCTTTGCTGGTATGGGTTATCTCTGGAAGTTGAGCTGCTGGCTCTCCTCGCAGGGCTCCTCCAGGAGAAACCACCCCATACTTGGACCCTACCTGGCCGGCCGCAAGGTCACCGCCTTCTTTAACTTCTTTTGTCTAACTTTTTAAAATTTATTTTTATCAGTACATGTTTGCAGCACATAATATTTACATTTCTTGTTTGGATTTCACTACATATACACAACACATCTTATTTCCCTTTTCATCCACTTTCCCTTCCCTCCTTCCCATCTCTTCCATTCAGTACTGAAGTTATTTTGAAGACTAGCTTTCTGAATTCATTCTTTTATACAATGTAATAATGACACATTCTTCAATACACTGTTCAATTATGAACCACGAACAGAAGACTAGCTGAGGTCAGACTTAATATTCTCATTGCTTTCCTGACCTTTAGAGTCCTGTGCTCTAATACTCTTAGATCTTAACTCTGTAGAGCCAATTTACCACTGCTGTAGTCAATTGAAGGATATTTTTATGATCAAAATAACACCAATTAATTACTGATTCTCTATCAGTTAAATTTCTGTTTCTGGATGATTACTTAGGCAAATAACATCTAATCTTTATGCAAAGTTTTAAAAGGCAACAGAGACAAATTGAGGAATAATTTAACACAAACTGCACTTGAATTCATAGGAAAAGCCAGTCACTAATTCACACTGATTACAGTAAATATTGATATATTTTATCATCACTCGCATACAGAGATTACATCTGAAGAAAAACTATTTTCAGCTAATAAGATATTTTACCTGGAGACAAATTGACAATTATGATAATATAACACAGATTCCAGTTAACTTACTAAATTAGAATCAAGAAATGTTTCAACTTTTTGACAAAATTATAACCCAAGCAAAAAGTACGACAAAGACAAGTAAACAGACGCACACAAAAAAGCTGCACATAGACCATGGGAAGAAATGACTTTAAACAGAGGTTCCCAGAAGGCAGTCCAGGCATGGCAATTCCGGGTGTGTGCTGGGGAGCAGGTCTCTGACACCCCCTCTCGCAACAGCCAGCAACACAGGGCCAGTGGTCCTTCTTCCCGAGCCTTCTACCTTGATTCTTTCTTATCAGGTTAGCTGTCTGTCTTCTGCTGTCCTCTTCTTTCCTTTTCCTCTTTACAAATAAAGTTCCTTCCTTTGGTTAAACTGCGTCCCTCTGAGTTTTTAGTGGGGCTGAGTTTACCATCCCAGTGGGCTGCTTGGACAGCAGAGCAGCAGTGCTTACTCGTACCCCAGATGTGGCATCTTTGGTTCCCTGACAGGGACCCAGATGTGACACTGCTATAATGAAATATCTTAAACTATACAGTTCATAAACAGAAATTTATTCCTCATGATACTGATTGTGGGGAGTACAACAAGACACTGGCTGACTTGATGTCCTTAGAGCACCTTCTATTTGCGCAGTCAGAGTAGAAGATGGGATCTGGTCTCTCTAAACTCTGATGGGAAATCTCATCCTATTTATGAGGTCTCCATGCTCAAGCCAAAATCAGCTTTCAAAGACCACTCTTCCTAATATCATCACATTGGTAATTAGGTTTCAAAAGATGAATTTTGAGATGATATATTCACACACTAGCACCCACTGCAACCTGCTAGAACAATATGTAGATAAAGATAAGCTACTAAATCTTCTATGTATATGCAGTTTAATCCCCCCTTAAATTGAGGGAGGCTTAAATTTTACTTACATTTCATCATTCAACTACAGGTCATTTTTATAATTTACAAATTATTATCCACTAGTCATATTTACTTAAACAAAAAATTACAATTTTACTGTGTGAAACCTTTTAGAAAATATTGCTTTGGCATACATCAGACCTTGAAAATATGTTGAATTTGTTATTGACTCATGAGTACCTAGTCAAGTGACTAACATATATCCACAATAAAAATCTTTGGAATAAATACATTGTGAAATCCTTTAAAACACAGACTGGCATATCAAAGTACTTGTTTTGCTGTTTTATTTTAATCACAAAAGATCTATAGAGAATACCCTACATTTTTATTTCCTTTTTGTCTTGTTTCATACATTTAAAAAAAGAAATAACTGTACAAAGCGAATCCTTAATTTTTCTATTTTTCCTGAGTCATAGCTTAAGTGGTTTAATCACTCTTGTAATCGAATTATGTGTGTAGTTTTGTATCTCCTTAATCTCCATTACTATTTCACAGCAGGTCTTTTTTGATGTTAGTATTTTCTACAGTTTATATCAACGTAGTACAATGCCATACTCTCCCCCGTGCATTTTACTGCTTACTTCAGTTATTGCCAAATGTATCTAATTTTCTGAAATGTGAACAGCTTTGTATACTTGTCATCTATTCCCTCACTAATCAACCCCTGCAGTCACATTGTATCTTGCTAAACACAAAATGTGCGTGGTGAAGTTTGTTCCAAACTCAGTACTTAGACTCAGGATATAATTTTGCAGCTAAGCGTCTGAATCGTTCATTCATACACAATACTATGCTAAGTTATCAGTGTATGTCAGAAGGGCCACTAATCTGATATCTTCGGCTAGGTAGCGAAGTAGTAAAATACAGAGACTGGAATGAACAACTATCCTCATCCTAGGCTTCATCAATATGTTAAAGATCGAGTTTCTGGAAACTGACTTAAAATATAGCCTGTAACGAAAGAGAACTTTCGCTATTTAGCTCAAATTCATTTTTCATATAGAGTTCTGGTGGTTCAGTGAAGCTAGAACTTCTGCAGTTTTAAATTTTAAACATTTTAGGAGATAATTTTAAATTTTAGTTTGTCTAAATTGTTCAATATTAGCAAAACATTAAAGCACTGAGACATAGACCAAGTAAAATGTGCCTAGCTTTTCAAAGCTCTGACATAGAGAAATAGTTTATAAGTGCAATTGTAGATGTCCTTAATAATGTACTGATTTTAATAGTAAATCTGGTGAAACTCTAAAATGTGTTACAAGGAATCCTGTCAGCTTCTCTTACTTTCCACGAAGTGCCGAAATCCAAAAGTTTTATGTTATTTTCCTCAAGCTCAATGGACCATACAATGATGCCTCTCACCAGAGGAAAACACCTCTGTGTCTCTAATTTTCTTAAAATCTAAAAATTTCATAGAATAATAAGAAACTCTCTTACTATATAAATCAGGATGTATTAAAATTAAAATGTGATTCTATATAATCTTATCCCTACTCTCACAGATTATCAAATTAATACTTTAGAAAATAAGCTAAAATGAAAAAGTAATATTAAATTTCATAAAATGTCTTTTTAATCATATCAGTAGCTTTCTACAGAACTGACAAAATCCCTTTCAATAGTCACACATCTCTAACGTATTTCTATTCTAATGCAATAACTGCAATATTGAAAATTATGAACTGAAAAAGCACTAAAGAAACACATCACATTTGTTGAAATCTCTGACAACCTTTTGACATAGGAAAAATCATTTAAAATGGTAAAACAAAATTTTTCTAACCCACATAGAAAAGCTCAAAACCACGTTTCAGACACTTTGGAGCACAGTGAATAATTCAGAGGCTTCAACAAACTAAATAGTCCCAAGGAATGGCCTTACGACTCAGCTGTGCTATCTATCTTTACCTTTCCACCTTCTTCTCTCTCTGGCTCTCTGTACAGGAAATCATCTCTTCCTTCATTACCTCGTGGCTGTCAGTGGCTTCCAAGATCAGTAAACCTAAAATGATTTTCTTTTAAATTTAAGAAAAGCTTGTTCTTGGGTTTAGAGTTTTTTCCAGCCCTCAGGCACAATGCATGGAGTTGAGATCACCCAGTAGAGCCCTAATTGGTCACCACTGGATGGGGTCTATGATCAAGAAAGACCTGAACCAAAGGTCCAACAGTGTGGAAGGAATAGCTCACAATTTCTTGAAAAGAATTAGCAGATTCTGCGCAAGGAACCAACATTAAAAACCCTTCTTTATTGGAAAATTTTGTGAATACTTGTAGTAGGCTAATTATCAGAGAAGTGGAAACTATAAATAAATGAAAGTTACAGTGAAAAATTTGAGTCACTGAATAATTTAAAAATTCATCCATGATGTTTAAGAGACAAAAAAAAAAGACTTTAGACACAACAGATTAAGCATTGAAGGATAACTAAAAACACTGATAGTAAATAAACTTAAAATCATGGTAGGTGAGAATGACCATCCAAACTGAAGTACAGAAAGAAAAAATGCAGTTGAAACTGAAAAAGAAGAGCTTCTGTAGCCTGTTGGTTGCAGAATGATGTGTAACTGGAGCCTCAGAAGAGGAAGGACTAGAGAGTAAGAAATTTTGAAATTTGAAATATTTGAAATTTGGCTGTCACTTTCTCAAAAAGTTAAAAAATATACTTGTGCTATGACTCATCAACTCCATTCTGATTATTTTCCAATACAAGTTAAAGTAACACAATCAGGATTTTTGAAGTAATTTTTATAACAGCTTTATTAATAGCCCCAAATTTAAAATGACCCAATTTTTCAACAGCTGAAAAATGAATACTAATTTTAGTATATAATTCATTGTAGTACCATCCAGTACCTGGTCTAAAAATATCTCTTCTAATCTATTTCCTGACTGACTCTTTTCTTCAAAGTAGCGAAAATAATCTTTTTCAAATGTAAATAAAACATGTAAATTTCTCAATGAAAATTTTCCATTTTCTTTTCACTTTCTAACACTGAAAATATTCAATTCTACAGTCATAATATGGTGGTTTATGAGTTGATACTGGGCTCAGCACTCTGAATAAGTCCCTTATTCTTTGCATTTTGTGGATAAATCTTTGAAATATAACAAAAGACAACACTTGTAACATGCATGTTGTTTTCAAAACAAACTGATTAATTTGACTTATTGACATTCAAATACCGCTTGTTTATCCTAATGACTTCATTATTTTGGGAAAAAACAAAGATTTTAAAATTTGATTTCTTGTCTTGATGGAATACTATTCTATCAACTTTCCATAAGCACTCTTCTAAATTATCCCACATCTTGTCCATTAAAACAAAAGAGATGAAGAGTTGTACAGCTCTAGAGGCCAGAAGTCTGAAATTAGTTTCACTAGAGCAAAATGAAGATGTCAGGTCAGGCACATTGTCTCCAGAGGCTGTAGTGGAGAAATTGCTCCTTTTCTCTTCCAGCTCTTCAAGACTGTCAGCTCTTTCCTCTGATGGCTGCATCCCTCCAATATTCAAGGTTGGAATTTTCAAATATCTCTCTGCTAGGTATCCACATCAACCTTTTCTTTGTTTTTCGGTATGTTTTGCTTCCTCCATTCATAAGGACACACATAATTGTATTTAGAGACAAAGCAGGTAATCTAGGAGAATCTATCTCGATTTTTCATTAATCTTACCTTCTTTATTGACAACATTTTTAGCATACAATAAGAAGCAATTTTATCAAATGTGTGAATGTATACATTTGTAAATGTATTATTCTAGTCTACATATTAAAATATTCAGATTTTACCATTCACCCCCAAAAGACAAAGTCGTTTTCCCTTTATCTTCAGATTATTTTCATAAGAAATTCACCATTCTAAAGTGAATCTTATGTCTTGTACTAAAATTTATCTTATGTCTTGGATTCTGCCACATGGCCCATGGCCCATTAAACACTTCTTAAACTTCAGCCACATACTACACTTAGTTAGGCCTATGGCATAGTGCAGGCAAATGGGCAAAACAGTAACAAACATTTTTAAAAGTTTCTAAAATATTTAGAAAGTTTTGGACCAAATAAAATAACAATTCTGGATGTATATTATACATAAATTTTGTGCAGGTGATATTTATTATTAGATTTATCCCCAAATAATGACATTGTGTGTTAATAGTGTGACTTGGGCTCAGTTTTGATTTCTTCTGTTCTCCTCAATTACTTATGAGGCTGTACTTACATATATACATACATATATACATACATACACACAGCTGTACATACAGACATAAACAAACTCCACTTGATCCAGAGAGTCAAGGCGATCTTACTAGACTAGTACAGCTGCTGGCCATGTGTTTTCAGAGGACCAACACTGCCATGTTCATAAAGTGGTGATATCCAAAAGCCACATGATAATAAGATGTACCCCATTGTACAAGCACTTTTGAAACTTTTTGTCTCCCAGTTAACCAAATCATATCACCTGACAAGGTCCTCAAGGCACGAATAGAGGAATATATGTATCTTTTATATTATAATAATCTCCCACATTCTTCATTTTAATTGATTTTATATGGTGTCAGTAAAAGTGTCTTTTATTTCATATCAACAATCCAGAGCAATCCCAATTTCTTTACAGGGAAAAGTTTCTGTACTTGCAAACATCCAAAATCCTAGCATATATAGCTTCATACCTGCAACTTCATTGCATCCTGCTAAACTAAGCAGGGACTTCTATCTACATTTTGAAAATCCATAATCTCACTAAGCTAAATAAAATTTTTTCAAGCAATAATGTTACCACTATGGAAGAGGTTCTCAATTTCTTGGATATGGAATTATACAGAAACTGGTAAATGTGTATATATATGTATATATATATATATATATATATATATATATATTTGTTTTAAAGTGGATGAGACTACAGATTGAGGATGCTCTTAAATAGTATGCTGTTTTTATAGTTTGAACGAGTAGTTTCTTATTAAAATTCTTCTCAAAATTCAGCTCTTGTTTACTATTTTCCAATATATTAACCTGTAATCTAAGCACAACTACTGCTGATAAATAATGTATGGTTTTATTTATTCTTCTAAGAATTAGCTACTTCTATATTAATGGATAAAATAATGAGATGAGAGTATGCATACAATATCATGAATGGAAGAGTCACCAAAACATAACACAAAGCTAAAAAATAAACTGAAAGTGTAATTTCATTCATAATATAGATGAGGAATCCATAAAGAATGATTATGTTGCATGATTCTTACAAATTGATGCTAAGCATTTGGAAAAGAGGCACCTGATCACAAGACTACAGAATAGGTAGAAAATTGCCCCCCTTACATGTTCTAGACTTAGAAAGTGACAATTGCACACACAAACCCCTACATGCACAAACAAAATTGACTTAAGCCCCCAGAAGTAGGAAATAGGAATTATTTTATAACTTTTTTTTTGTGTAGCATGGTGTCTAGGCAGAGTAAATGGTCAACAAATAATTTGTAGCATGAATAATGAAGTGTAGGCAAAGGAGATCATCAACAAATATTTTTGTATGATTGAAAACATTTTGAATAAAAATAAATATGCCAACTAATTTAATAAATGTATGAAAATATTGAATTGAAACATTAGTACATTACTGCAGGTTATTTTAAAAATGAAGTGTGTTCTTGGATAAGAGAACTCATGTTACTAGGAAACTACTATGAAAACAGACTATTTCCTTAACTAGATTAAAACATTTTATATGGATCCAGAACAAAATGACTTTTAAATGCTTCAGTAACTTTTACTAACCAATCATTATACCCAGAGCCAGATAACTTGGCATAAAAGAAGATTATAGTAAAGCATACTGCTTATTTCCCTTTGCAGTAGCTTAAAGAAAAAAAAATGTTTATTAGTTATAGTGGATACATATGTAAGTATACCTAAAATTTATAGTTCAAATATTTTTTATTTATCAGGGCTTCTCCATATAAATACATATAAAAACAGACACTGAAGTGTAGGTTTTTTCAATGTGGCTTCTTTACTCCTATGGATGAGATGCATAATTAACGGTAATTTTTTAAAGAATGAATGAATGTCAATGAAGCACCTGGAGAATATAAACACAACTGCTGAGAATGACTTCAAAATCATGACAATTTGATGATCAGCATAAGAAAATAAAAGATGCACCCCTTTATAGAAGGAAAAGCATTATAAAATGTTCTGTGACCTGGATACTATAAATTGGAGCTTCATCCCTTAAGATAACTCTAAAGTAGAAATGTTATGCACTAGCTGAAGGTAAAGTGGTTTGACATTCCAGAAAATTGTACGAACAGTAGCTCTAATAAGATAAGATACCCAGAAAGAAGGATGAGTGGAAAACTGTGGAACAAAGAGAATTAATAGTTACTCCATGAAGTCGGAAGCTTGATTTTCTGCAGAGATATGAAGGAGAAAGGGTTCTGTGTGGCAGTGATCTGAAATAAATCCAGCAGATAGTTTTGAAACAACTTCTGTATAGAGTGGAAAAATGAAACAGGCTACAGATAAGTAAGAGATTATCAAGCTTATGTATGTCAAGAGAAGACATAAATTATATTAAAAGAGCTTAACCATTAAAGGAAATGTAACAAAGGTTCCTATCAGAGTTCTGAAAATAATTAGCCTTGAAGCCATGGAAAATTGTAGAACTTCTGAATGTCTGCTTTCCCATTTGAAAAAAATTAAAGGTTCATACCTGATACTTAAAAGACTGATGAAAATACCTACTTTTTCTTTGAATGAAAACTGTAGACTAAAACACAATGTATGCTATGATAAGAAAGAGATTTGTTTTTTCAATGTATTAATTTATTTTGAGAAAATTCTTACTACAGAAATGTCCACTTTAGAGTTCAGGTGTCTTTGAGACTGAAAGACACAGATATGAGAGCAAACACATTTCATCTTCATGTAGAATTGGTTCTTTGTGAATTATAAAATTGGGAGGTTTTGTTGCTACCATTGTTTTTGTTGCTATTTTTATTAGCTTTACTTTGCTCCAAAGAATTGTTATTTGTGCGTACTGGGACTGTATGAATGTTTTGAAATCAGGCTGAGAATTTTACTAGATTAGAAAATGAGGTGTGCTACTTTTATAGAGGTTATGTGCAGATGAAATTAAAGTTATGAAAACTCATAGCTGTGATGGGAACACACTATGTTATTATGAAATGTTCATTCTAGTTTTCTTCTAGAACTAAGAAGTGTATGCTTACATTTCATAAAGCAAATATTGGGCTAAATTCTAAATATTTTAAAAATTGGAACCGTGTTATTATTTATTTCTAAATTTTCAATAATCTCCATAAAATAATTGTATTACTTGAATATTTGCAGCATAACATTTCTGAGAAAAAAATGCTCATGATCAAAATGTAATATCCTTATGAAAATTCTAAGCATTTGTAATTTTCTTTGTGAAAGTGACTTTGCTTTATCTAGAGATGCCATAATGAACCTTAATTTTAAAGGTAATTATTTCAGATTCACCTCTATTTTTGTCTACAGAGGGAACATTCATATTCTGAGCACCTGATGAAATTTTATCATGTTATTTTTCATATGACCTTTACAGTGTTTAAAGAATTTAAAGGATTTTATAATAAGTGCTCATTATAAACCATATGAGTATAACTTAGGTTTTGTTTTTCACATTCTTTGTATCCACGAAACTAATAATTTGTTTAAAATTACATCTCCCATATTATCATGATTAATTGTAACTAGGAACGCTATATTGTGGTATAAAAAACATGTATGTAATAGTTATAAAGCACAATATTCTACATTCCTTTAATAATGATGTTGGATTTAATATAAAGTATAATATATCCACCATATTAAATATTCAGAGTGATACATATGTTTGTAAGTATACTTACATACACACACATCTGGAAACATTATTGTAATTAAATATTGAGTAAATTTCCTTTTTTCTTAGATTATCCTCAATTAGCTTCTCTAGTATGATTTAATGAAGTTCAAATTTGACTCCCTAATTTATCTATATGTTTTTATAGAGAATATTACAACAATTAATATGAGAGCATATGTTAGCATTAAGTGAACATTTTTTCATAACAGGAATTGAGAAAAATAATTTACAAACCACTGCACAGCACAGGGGCAAGAAGATAAATCTATACCATCAAATATAATTTGAAGGTCATAGACTTGAGAAATACTCTTAACACTGATATTTAGAATCAGAAGACTACAGAAATCTCCTGCTCGCTCAAACTTTCTAAATGTAAAAATGTTCTCTAGTATAATGTTAAATATATGCCAGTTAAAAGTCAGAGATTAAAATAATGAATTTTAAAACAATGACATTTTATACATAGAAATTGAAGTACAGTAATACAAAATGCTTGCAAAGAGAAGTGTTTCAGATTTCTTCAGATTTTAGAATATATACATATATACATAATGAGATCTTTGGGGGCTAGGACTAAGTTTTAAACCTAAAATTCACATGTGCTTCTTTTCACCTTATACACATAACCTGTTGGTAATTATGGACAATATTTTTAGTGTTTCGGTATTTTGACTATGAATTGATGTATGAAATCAAGTATGAAATTTCCATTTGTGGAGTAATATCAGTTCCTAAGAGATTTCAGATTTTAAGTATTTTGAATTTTGGATAGTTACACTAAAGATACCCAACCTGAATGAAGAAGAGATGGTATTCTTAAGAAACAAAGAGACAGACTTTTTTGAAGAAGATGAAGGGGCTCAGGGGTAGTGGAGAGTGAGGTTTGTAGGAAAGGGTATAATGAGATTAAAAAAATGACCAAACATTCACATTTAAAAAAATATATACATATATCCCAAAAGGAATGCAATCTCTTATATACCTTAAACACAAAATAATAAAAACGAAAGCAGGATTAAAGACACTTAGATGCTAAAAAAGAGATAAAGGTATAGAATACCAATATTAATTAAATTAAAGCTGTAGTAGTTACATGAATTTCAGACAAGATTAATTTCAACATATGGAATTTCAGGCATATATAAGGGTACATTTATCAGGCATAAAGAGAGAGTCAAATGTCCAAGAAGACATACAATTATAAATACACAAATGAGGAAAAATTGATTAACTTTAAAGGAGAAAGAAGAAAATGCACAATTTAAATAGTGATCTGATATCTCTTTGTCAGTAAATGAGAGATCAAATAAGTAGAACATCCCTGTAGCTATGCATGACCTGAACACTATTAGGAAATCTTACCTGGCTGACTTCTATAGAAACCTCCCTCCAGAGTCAATAGCTTGCACATTCTCTTCAAACTGATATGAAACAGCTATGAAAATAAACTGCAATCTGAACTATAACTCAACCAAACACCTTTAAAATATGGAAATCACACAAAATATGTTCTCAATTTGCAATTTAATTAAAACTGGAAATCAATAAGATAAAGATAACTGGAAATTTTCTCAAATGTGTGCAAACTAAACATCACGATTTTAAATAATATATAAGCTAAGGATGTTTTCAAAGAAGTTAAAGATATTTTAAACTCAATGGAAATTCAAACTTTTTCAATTCTAGAAATGTAGAAAATATAAAGTGTGGAAGAAAATGCATAGCATTTAATCTTATATTTAAAAAGACAAAAGAGGGCTGAGGATTTAGCTCAGTGGCACCATGCCTGCCTGGCAAGCATAAGGTTCTCAAACTCAGGGACCAAAAAAAAAAAAAAAAAAAAAAGAAGAAGACAAAAGAACTCTAAAAAATACACTAACATTTTACAATAAATTATTATGGAGAAAATAAAGTAAACCTATTAAAGTAAAGAAATAACAAATTAAAACAGAAATCAGTGAAATTGAAAGTAGGAAATAGAGAAATTGACAAAAAATAATCACTGGCTCATTAAAAAAGATGAATAAAATCCACAAAGCCTAAATAAACTAATCACAAAAAAGAGAGAAGGCAAAAATAAAGAATACTAGAAATGAAGGGGAGTAGGGATTCGTCTCTATGGACCTAGCAGGTATTAAGATGATCAAGAATGAGTACTTTGAGCAGCCCTATCCACAAATTGGATAATTTGGTATTTATGGATCTATTATTATTAGACACAAACTAAAAAAAAAAAACCTCACATAAGGAGAAACAGTAATCCTGTATCTATAAAATTAATTAAATTACCAGTAAACTACCATCAAAAAAGTAGCAGACCATAATATCACTTAGGATTTCTACCAAATCTCTAAGTAAGAATTAATATGGATTCTACACAGTTTCTTTCTAGAATATGCAGGGAAATAGAATACTAGGAAATAAATTTCATGATGCTATCAGTATTTTAATAAAATAATTAGAAATTGATATTAAAGAAAAAAATCAGATAAATATTACATGAATAATGAGGCAAGAATTCTCACCACATCAAATCTTTTTATGTGATAGATATATATCACACAAATATCACACAAATATCATTCAAGTTCAAAGATGTTTCTATGTTCAATAATTAATATAATCTACAACATCAGTAGGTTAACAAAGAAAAAACATTACATCATATACTTAATAGAGAAAATATTGACAAATAAAACCATCATTTATTATTTTAAAGATCTCAAGGTCTATGAAGTATGCTGCTGGGATCTCAATTTGAATTGCAATAAATCTATATAGCAGTTTTGGAAGTATGGATATTTTCACTATATTAATCCTTCCTGCCCAGGAGCAGGGGCTGTCTGTCCATTTTCTGATATCATCTTCAATCTCTCTTTTCAGAATGCCATACTTTTCAGAGAAGAGGTCTTTGATTTCTTTCACCAGGCTGATTCCTAGGTATTTCAGTTTTTTGGATGCTATTGTGAAAGGAATTATTTGCCCTATTTCTCTCTCAGTGAGTCTGTCATTGGTGTAGAGGAAAGCTATTGACTTTTGTGTGTTGACTTTGTAACCAGCTACTTGACTGAATTTGGTTATTAAGTCTAGAAGACTTTTGGTGGAGTTCTTGGGGTCTTCTATATAGAGTATCATGTCATCTGCAAAGAATGACAATTTGACTTCTTCCTTTCCTATCTTTATTCCTTTTATTTATTTCTCTTGTCTAATTGCTGTGGCTAATGTTTCCAGAACTATATTGAACAAGAGTGGTGATAGTGGACATCCTTGTCTTGTTCCTGATTTTAGTGAGAAGGATTTCAGTTTTAGACCATTTAGTATATTGGCTGTTGGTTTTTCATAGATGGCTTCTATCAATTTGAGGTAGAGACCATCTATTCCAATTTTTTGTAGGGTTTTTATCATAAATGCATGTTGGATTTTGTCAAATGCTTTTTCTGAGTCTATGGAGATAATCATATGGTTTTTGTCCTTGGCTCTATTGCTATAGTGTATTACATTGATCGATTTGCATATATTGAACCATCCCTGCATCCCTGGGATGAATCCCACTTGATCAGGGTGTATGATCTTCTTGATGATCTTCTGCATTCTGTTTGCCATTAACTTATTAAGGATTTTTTGCATCTATGTTCATTAGTGAGATTGGCCTACAGTTCTCTTTTTCAGTTGGGTCTTTCTCTGCTTTGGGGATCAAGGTGATGTTTGCTTCGAGGAATGAATTTGGGAGTATTGCTTCCCTTTCAATTTCATTGAAGAGTTTAAACAGTAGTGGCAGCAGTTCCTCTCTAAACGTCTTGTAGAATTCAGCAGTGAAGCTATCAAGGCCTGGGATTTTCTTAGTTGATAAGTTTTTAATTACATTTTCAATTTCATTGGTTGATATTGGGTTGTTCAGAACTTTTAGGTCTTCTTCATTCAACTTTGGTAATTCATATGTATCTAGGAATCTGTCCATTTCTTCTGTGTTGTCCATCTTATTGGCGTATAGGTTCTGGAAGTAGGTATTGATGATCCTCTGAATTTCTGCTGGGTCTGTTTATAGCTAAGTGGATACACAATGAGGCAATACTCTTAAGTGAAGTAAATAGGACACACATGTGTAAATACTGAATAGTTTCTCTGCTGTGAGAAACAAAGTGTAAATAAGGACTAAATTTATAATAGGTAATGTGAAATAGGAAGAAAAGGGGCAAAGGGGAAGGAAGTGGGAGGGCTAGGGGAAAGGATAGAAGGGAATGGGATTAATATGAGAAAATGGAAAAATAGGAACAAAATCTTTGTAAATAGGGAGGAATGGAGGGGTTGAAGGGAGGGCTGGGCAAGGGTGAAAAATAAGAACCAAGAGAGACTATGTAATGTTGCAAATTTCCAACGATGAATGTCATTATATTGTATACCTAAAATGTAGCAATGATTAGAATGAATAATTGATAATGCAAAATAAGAAGAAAAGGTCCAAAGGGGTAGGGGTAGTGGGAGGGGCAGGGGAAAGGAAAGAAGGGAAAGGAAAAATGATGAGAAATGGAAAAAATGGAAATAAAGTCTTTGTAAATAGGGAAGGGTGGAGGGCGTGAAAGGAGGGCTAGGAATGGGGAAAAAATAAGAACCAAGATACATTATGTAAAAGTACAATTCCCAGTGAAAAATGTAATTGTGTTGTATACCTACAATGTACCAATAAAAGAATTTAATAATAAAAAGAATAACTCAGTAGAATTGGAAAGATCATCCTTATTTGATTTCATCTAAAAAAATAAACCAACAAATCATTCTGCTTGAAGAATGGCTCAACTGCATCACCTCTGTATTGAAGGTCTTTAAGAGAATGTCTCTGATCACTGCTGTTATTTAGCCTGATAATGAAGCTTTTGCATAGCCAATAAAAATATAAAATAAAAGCATATATTGATTGTGAAAGAAGAAATAAAAATTTCTTTATTTGAATATGACATGAATGTCTTTGCATAAAATTCACATAATGTACAAAACAAAAACCCTGAAATAATATAGTAGCAACATTAAAGGATACACAATTGTCTAAAATAAAAGTCACTTGCTCTCATACTTATCAGCAATAAAAATTAGATTTAAAAAAATTAAATGTTATTTATAATATACTTCAAAATGAAATACGTAGGTATAAATATAATAAAATATGTACAATTTTTTATGCATGAAACTACAAAAGCTATCAAAGAAACAAAAAATATAAATAATTGCAGAAATAATTTGTGTTTAGAAGATTCAATATTTTTGGATGTCAATTCTTCCCAACTTGACTTATAGATTCAGTGCAATTCTGATACAAATCCAAGCAAATTACCTTTTATTTAACAACTTTAACATTTCCATGGAAAGTTGAAAACTTAGAATAATCAACAAAACGTTGAACAGCAAAGTAATACTGACATTCTATGACTTCTAGATGGATAAAATGTCAGCAAACAAGACAATGTGGCCTCACAAAAGAAAATGTACCAATAAAATTAATTTAAAAAAAGAATACACACAGAGATGAACAGAATTTAAAAGAATCTACAGATACACTCACAAAAATATAATTACTAATGTTTAACAAATGTGCAAAGACAATTCAATGGAGAATAATTTGATCAAAACAGAATGCTAGAAAAATTAGACAACCTTAAATAAAGAAAGTAACATTATATATTAATCAAAAATTAACAGGAAAAATGATTATAGACATATAGCTAAAATGTAAAATTATACAATGGATTGAAAAAAAATGAAGAAGAAAACCTAAGTGACCTTGGATTTGGTGATGACTTTGAGATAACAACCATAAAATCTGACTTATAAAAGAAAAAATATTAGATTTTATTCAAATTTAAAATTTTTACCTTGTAAAAGACACTTTAAGAGAATAAAAGACAAGCCAAAAATTTGGAGAAATTTTAGAAATTTTAAATTAAAAATCAACAAAACACTACTGCACACCTATTACAATGGCTGAATTCCAAGAAATAGACAATCTCAATCCTGGTGAGAAAGAACAGCAGCAAGAACTTGCATTCCTAGTTGAAAAGCAAAATGTTTCTCTCACTTTGTAGGACACAATGACAGTGTCTTAAAAAGTGAAATAATATCTTACGATATAAGAAGTTCAACCATTTGCTGTCTAGGTAATTTCCAAAATGATCTCAAAATGTATATTCACACAAAGACCTGTACATGAATATTTATAGAAGCTTTATTCATCATCAGCAAATGCTCAAAACAACCAAAATGTTCTTCTGTAAGGGAATGAATTAATACAATATAATGCAATTCCATAGAAATAAATGCACTATCATACAACACAAAGTCATAGTTGACTCTTAAATTAATATTGATGAATGAAAAAAGTCTGTGAAAGCTATACAATGTATTATTCCATTTATATAACAGTATGGAGAACAGAATCCTAAACAAATCTATTTTCCAAGAGTTTGGGGAAGAAGGTGTTGAATATGTGAAACAGAAGATTTTTAATGTGAAGTTTTTCTGTAGGGACTATATTGCTGGATTAACAACACTATGCAGATGTCAAAATCTATACAAGTTTGTAGCACATATAGTAAACTAATAATTATTAGGTGCATAAAGAATCTATGGGTAGAATGAACCATGTGACAAAAGGAACTTCTTATTAATAAATGGATGAAACTACTTCATTGAAAAATTATATGGCAAATAGCACTGAAAATTAGTGGAATAAAAGATTAACAACAAAAATAGAACTCTGATAAAGCTGCCTGCATGAATTTATGGCTTAACAACATTTAATATCACACATCTACACTGGAGCTGAATAATCTCCTAAATGAACGGGGAATGGTGGGAGGTAGGTTTCTCAGTGCTGGCATGAATGATTACATAAGCAGCAGAGAAGACTGTAGGTAAAGATCCGTGTGATAAAAGAGTATAATTGGAGACATTACTATGAACTCATAGATAGCTTAGTGTAGGTCCACATGAAACATTTTTAGATGTAGATTACAGATACATGGGCTGATATACACACATATATCTCCTGCTACTTCCAGAGAGGATCTAAACAAACACATCAGCGTCAAGAAGCATATAATCAACATCCCCATATTCGTTTACAAGGTAATGTTCTAAAAAAAAAAAAGGGGACATTTTTGGAGAGATTGCAGATTCCAGAACTAGGACAAAAATGTTTTTAGATGAGCTTGGAGTCTTCAGTGGTAGACTGTAAGACAGAAGTCAAAACATACAAACAAACGTACAGTAGACACATAAAAACAAAACTAATAAAGATAGGTAAAGGACCATAGAAGCCTTAAAAATTAATAATGCATTATAAATCTAAGTACCACAGAAATATCTATCTATTTAAGTAACTGAGTATGCAAATGGCTAATAGACACACCTCTCATGTGGACAGTCCAAACATTCCATGTAGATACACTGCCTTCAAGACATGGAGCTTAATTCTGCACTAGTTCAGTGTGAGCAAGAACTGCAGTAGGAGGTCAGGGACAAATAATTTCCAATAAAGAAACTTAACAAACTGCCTCAAGATGACCCAGGGTAACATCAACAGTAGAAAGTCATTTGAACTGTATACCCCTGTGATACAGAATAATAAGTGTGGCACTTTACTCCTCTGGTCTTCTCTAAAATACACATCCCCTGTCTAATCGCAAGAGGATAAAAGTCAGACAAAAGTCATGGGAGGGACTTCCTACAAAGAAACTGATCAGTAGTCCTCAAGACTGTCAGGAACACTAAAAACAAGAAGGCTGAGAAACTCTTACACCCATGTGACTATAAGGAAATGGAATTATTGCATGCAATGACTAACCATGGATGGGATCCTGGAAAATAAACTTATGTTGAATAAAAATGTTTTTAAAAGATTTGAATAAAATTTAGACTACTTAAAAAGGAATTAATATCAATAAATTAATTGTAAAAGTGTACCATATGAATGTAAGCTATTTATAGAGGAAACTGGATATAACCCAGATATGAAGTTTACACCTAGATGTTTTCTATGCCATTTTAGTGATTTTAGAATTTATTTTAAAATGATTATTTCAATAGTAGGGCAATAAGACGGTGGGATCAAAACTGGAAATGAAGGTCTTGAATATCTCAGTAAAAACAGAATTGACATAGTGGGGCAAATGATAGGGAATGGAGATTATCGGAGAGAGGAGAGAGAGAGAGAAAGAGAGAGAGAGTGAGTTCAGTGGTCATATAAAAATAAAAATATAAAATTCAGAAAGAGGAAGTTGTAGACTTACCTTTTTATGTAATGAGTTTGAAGCTGTTGGATTGCATGGTATATATAGTCAGAAGATTGTAAATATAATTTATATTTAAATTTGTTATATGTAACATTTATGATTATTCTATATGCAAGTTGTTTGTAACATATACAACATATAGATACTTAAACATTCTGAATACTGTTTATGAAAAGACAAAAATTGCTGTTAGGAGAATCCCAAATATTGATGATAAAACAGAAAGGAAAACTCTGTGTAATCATTTAAGTAGGGTGGGAAAGGGTACAGAAGTCTTAAAAGAAAAAAGAAAAAAAAATCAATGAACCAAGAGTAGGACCCAGGAGTTTGAAGGTGAGATATGCTAGTTTGTTTAACTTCAAACATCACAGAGAGATGAAAGGAAGGATCACTGGATGTTTTTGAGTATGAAGTTACTGATGAACTTCAAAAGAGACTCCAGGTTGTTAGTCCGTTTTAAGTAAGTGAGGTAGGAAAGTGCAATATACAGTATCAGTGTAGAAGGCTGGAGTGAGCATTTCAGAATTCTCTTTGGGTCCTGGCTCTGCCAAGTGCTAATTATATCTAAAAAGACACATTACATTATAGTACTAAGCCTAATCTATTAAGTGTAAAATAAAGATAATAATGTGCATCACATCAGGTATTGAAAGCATTAAATATCGCATAATTTTTGGCATAGCACTCATCATTAGAAGCTCTATTATTGTTACATTTTCTAAAATTTCGACAGAGCAGATGATAAAAAGAATTGCTGATTATTATACACAATTTTCAATCACAGCCAATATCATATTCGGTGGATAACAGATTGGGAGACATATATATTATGTAAATTACACTTGGAAATAGAAGATTTCGTTGATGTTAATGGTTATGTTATAGCTGCAGCCATTGAAAACTGAAAATAAAGGCAGATAGAAATAATTGAATTGGAAGCTCAGAAAGGTAAGAGTAGAGTAGTATTTACATGAATAATGTGGATGTTTATAGGAGGAGAAAATAAAAACACCTGGATTATTGATTATGAGCAGATGAATATTTTACATTATGTAATATTTTTTACCCATATGATGGAAAACTAGTATATCCAACAATTTTGATTCTTAGGTTGAATATTGACACCAGAATTGATAATGACGGTGATTTTTCTTAATGAAGTACAATACAATGTTGTAGTATGGACCAAAATTACTGGAGTTCGTCATTGTTGTCATTTTGTTCTAATGAATATCAGTGTAGAAATTGGAAAAACAGTGGAAAGAGCCAATTATGGAAGCTGGCATTAGATTTATTTTATTCTACATAATTAAAGGACTTTATTCCTTTATTATTGCTTGGTTTTATACAAATTGTTTAGGCACTCTTATCCCTCTTCTCTTTAATTTTTAAGTGAGACAATAAAAACAATATGTGACTAAATTCAAACTTGAAAAAAATTAAGACTTTTTGAGAGGTTTAGTGATATTGATTATTATGAAAATGTGTCAGGGAAGCATTGTAAGTAGCCAGACATGTGGGTGCATGACTGTAACCCCAGCACTTTAGGAGGCTGAGGCAGAAGGGTCATAAGTCCAAGCTCAGCCTGGGAAATTTAGAGATGTACCAAGACCTTGTCTCAAATAAATAGAAATAGAAACTATCTGGCCCTGGTTCAACTTGCAGCATTGCAAAGAAACAAAAGTTAAAGAATTTAAAGAATTAAGTGAGTGTCCACAATGCAAATTAGATGTATTGATATGTAAGTATTTATGTATATGCGTGCATACATACACAATAGACTCAATATCATTATTTTATAAAACAATCAATACCATTGTTTTATAAAAATGAACAAAACAGTTGAAGTGTCAGGGTTTTTTTTTCCCCATCTTTGTTTTATTTTGGTTATTGTTCATATCTCCCTTACTAAGAAATTGCTACAATGATGATTAACTTATTGACATTTGAGTATTTACTTTTAACTTTTTCTACATATAATTTCTATATTAGATGTATGTGCTTAGTCATATATTGTGCCTGAGGCATGTTGTCCATCAGGAGACAGATACTTGGGGTAAACTACTGGAAGGTAATGGAGAGGCATGATGAGACAACAGCAAACAGGTGGACTAGAAAGCCAGGCCCCCAGTGTGTGTACAACACAGCATCTCAACGCAGGACCGCATGAGGTCAGGATTTTGTCAAATTAAGTGGAAAGAGAGATGAGGTTGAAATGAAATAAATTAAACTGAATACCTGTATTTTCCTTTCTCTTTACTTTTCTAAAGTATACAACTGAGAGAAAAAAATAGCACTACATAGCATTTAAAGCTATGACCATCCACAGCAAAGAAAAAACTCATCTAAAAACACCAGAATAACTGGATTAAGAAAGAGAAGAGACAACACCACAGTACTCCGGAAAAAAACAAACAAGCAAACAAACAAATAAACAAAAACCTTGCAAAGAGTATCAGAAGAGGAAGACAAGAGGAAAAAAATTGTAAGATTCCAGAAACCACATATTAAAAATCCAACAGAGCAAACAGGGAAAACACCAATGAATGAATAAAAGGAAATCTCCAAGGCTCCATATTGAAAAGGGGTTTGACTCTCGAGACGAAAAATGACAGAAGACTCAGCTCATTGATGTGAAATTTCATTAAAACTGGAGTAAGAAAATTCCAAGTATTGTCACGTAAAATCCATCCCACCCATAGAGGAAAGAGTGGTGCCATCTTCCCCTTGCCTTGCCAACCATGTTGGCAGCTTGGATATGACAGAAATACACCTTCGCAATACTGAGAAAAATCAAATTCAAAACAGGAATTGGGGATATAGGCGAACTACAAATTAGGTGAGGAGACAAAAGGAAAATTTCAAGC
The DNA here is from genome assembly GCF_053883595.1 of Heterocephalus glaber. NCBI lineage: Eukaryota > Metazoa > Chordata > Mammalia > Rodentia > Bathyergidae > Heterocephalus > Heterocephalus glaber. The sequence goes on from NW_028258333.1 coordinate 10,278,466, forward strand.
AAAGACTTATTTATAAAATGATCCCTCCCCAAATACACATTTTTTAGAAGGAAACTGAAGCTATTTAGTAAATTGTATAAACTCTTCTTTTAGACTCTAGCCATAAATTGAGGACCACTTCAGATATAATGCTTGCATATTTATATCTGCTCTTAGGAATTCCTTTTTGTCTTTTAATCATGCCAAGGATTGATTTCAGAGCCTTCTATAAGTTAACTCTGCTAAGCTTATACCAGCCTTAAATTTCCATTTTTAATTTTAATGTATTAAAAGTAGATATTAATAAAGAAAATACAAAATCCATCCCTTTTTAATACAATAGTTAACTGAAACATTTGCAGAAATTTTTATATGCAATATTACATCCTTCTAATTTTTTTCTTCCTATTCTTTTTTTTCTCCTTCTATTAAATCTTGGCTCTAGCTATTTTAATATATTTTTATCTTTCTTCCTATGCACAGCTCTAACTACTGATTTTCTGAAGAATTTCTGCGTTTATACTTAAAACAGTAACGGTTTTCTTGCTGTGGTAGAAGTAGTGAGCTTTAATGTATGATCAGTTAAATTTATAGAGCAAAGATTTTCACTATTTATGTCTTAAAGATCTCAATGATTTTCAAAATTTTCTACAATTGTTCTTAAATTATTTAATGAATTTCAAGTGATTATAACGAGAATATAAGTGTCAAGAAATTTCAGGGGAATCTGACAACAGTAAGTGTGACAAATTAATTTCACCCACATGAATGGAACGCTGAGAGGTTAAGTTGCTTGCCCCATAGGACATTTTTAGTGGGAAATAGAATCTGGTACAAAAGCAATTTTAAGTTATTTCTAATAAGTCAGTCATACTTCTTGACTCATATGTGTTGATCTAATACTTCTTTGAGCATAAAAGTATTATTTTTGAAATATATAATTAACATACATGTTAGCTATAATATGTACAAATATACTTCTGCAAAGATAAAGATGTAAGTCAATGACAAAATTATGGTTTAATTAATGTTAATGATCAAAATTACCCAGATCAGTTCTGAACAATCTTTATATTGCTAATATTTGAATAAAGGGCAGTCATTCTATTATAACTATAAATTAATCTCAAACATTGCAAATATTGAAATATTAAGCCTAGTGCTTTACTTAGCATAAAAGATATCCCTTATTTCCAATTTATGAGAAACAAAAGTCTTTTCTTACCAGTATAAACTTTGCAGAGTTTTATTGTGCCTAAAGTATTTCCAAATAGTTTTTCTTCATATATTTGTTTGTGTTTTTGTAAATAAACTGGTTTTTGTCTAAACAGTTGCTCATAATGTCTGTATGGTTGCTATGGAATGAATTCATATGCTGAAATCCTACTTTCTGGTACCTCAAAATGTGACTGTATTTGGAGCCAGGGCCTTTACAGAGGTAGGTAAATTCAAAAGAAAACATACACATAGGACCTCATGTAATGCAACTGCTGTTATAAGACATAAGAGCACAAAGAAGGACAGGGTGAAGAATGTGTGGAAATAGTAAAACAGAGCCACCTGCAAGCCAAGAAGAAAGACCCCCCTTAGGCCACTCCATCTGAGATAGATTGTTACAGCAGCTCTCGCAAAAATACATTGTAGTGTTGGAAAAAAAGTAAAAAGTAAAGGTGGAGACACTGTAGAAATGATTTTTGTTGTGATGAAAATGAGGCCTGCATATTTCATATTGTTGCTTAGCATCAAGCGGTTTGAAATGACCTGGTCCTCCCAATTTGTCTTCACAGCATCATAGCATCTGCTGAATGACTACAGCTAGAGGCAGTTGTATTCTAGCAAAATCCAAAATGCAATGATCTCTGCAAGAATCATTTTCTTTGTAGGAAGTGATCTTGCATATCAACCTTCTTCAGGAGGTCATTCTTCCTTCCAGAGAGAACCAGGTTGCTTGGGGCAAATCGGAGAGTGATATTATTTTTCTCTTTGATATGAGCTTTTTAAAAGTTTTTTATAAGTAGTTAATAAAACGTACTATACTGCGAACTGTTAAGCTGCATGGATAGTGTAATGCAGTCTCCATGGATAAAACAAAAGTAATGCTGGGGAACAGAATAGAGAAAAATAAGTTCAAGAGTCATCTCTTATAGGAAGAAAAGGAGAGTATGGCTAACCCCAAGAAAGAAATGAGAATAGCAGGTTCCGATGGACACACTGCCTCCACATCCACACCAGTCAGATAATTTTAAAGTAAGCATTTATGAAAGAATAATGCTGACGTTCCTTATGTTATACATATTGAACCCTATTTTCCCAAGTGTAAATTTTTACCTTTACAACTTTGCACATGTTAAATGTTTACATAGATATTTTATAAATACAAGATATTGACCATATCTTTTGAAAGGACCTATAAGAAAATTTATTCTTTTCTTACAGTGTCAATATTCCAGTAGTTACTTGGATAGTCATAATACTGAGAAAATATATTACTTCATGATTAGTTTATATATGTTATGTCCAATTTTAGATAGTGTACAATCTACTTGAAAGTAAAATGAATATGAATTACTAATATACACCTAAAATGTAATATTTCTCAGAAGCGTACATCAAACTGAAAAAGTTGTTTACCAGAGAATGTTAAGAGATCATGTGTATGGGAATTCTTGCAGATGAGAGAGGAAAGAGGTCATGCTAAGCTTGGATTTAAGAAGCATGTGTTACAAATTGAAATACATCTCATAAAATAAGTGGATCAGCTGCCTGATTTTGCATTTGTGTGCATTTTGGGCTTTAGTCATTGGTTTTAGTTTCTGAAGTCCCTGATTTTTAATTTTTAAGTAATAAATAATAAAGATTTGTGGGCATGTTATAAATCTAGCCCATGCTACTTGATGTGCATTTTATTTTCACTACTCATCAAAGAATCACTGGATTGTAAGAAACTCTAGGAAACTGTGTAATCTTTTCTTCCCATGTTCAAATAAAAAACACTTTTTTCCTTCTTAAATTTTCAAATAAACGCAAGCAGAAATTTTACCTATGAAAATGAAAATGATTTGGTGATTTTTTAAAACCAGTTTTCACACACCAGTACAGTATTAAACAAAACCACTATTTATTTTAATGTGGCATTTGAGCCCTGAGGCCACTCTTTATAAAGAGAGATTTTTTAATTTATGTTTTAAAATGTCTAGTTTTTGGGAAAAACTTAATATTTTAATTCACATCTTTAACATGAACTAGTGTTAAGATCAAACATTGCTTTTAGACTTCTTCACTTAGCATTTTGAATTGGATATTACCACATTTACTTCAATTTTCTGAGAGTGTAAGAAAAACAAATGTGTCTGGCATACAGATTAAAAGGGAAAAGCTTTTGAGTTATACAAAGATGGTGTTCAGGAAGTGTTCTATATTTCTCAAAAGGAATGAGAAAAGTCAGCGTGTTGCTATTGCTCCTTGACATAGAGAAGGTGTCTTTGTTTTATTCCTCTTTAACTCTGTATCCCGCAATGCCATCACGGCAGAGTGTAGTGTACACCACTTTAAATGATAAGAGTTTCAATAGGCACTTTAGTGGAATTAAGAAAAATCTAACACTCTTCCACCGTGATGCCACAGAGCTATCTTCATTCTAGGTTGTTATGTCAGTAAATTGTACATAATAGGCCTGAGCTTGTCTCAGTGTGTTTCCGAAATAACAAAACAAAACAAAGGGCGTATATATATTAGGATTTATCTTGTGTAGGGAGAATAAACCAAAATTGACGAACTGACAACATTATAAATATAGCAACTTGCTAGAAACCAGATCATCAAAGGAATCTTGTTCTATAAAGCCTGTGTGTGCATGTGTATACATGTATGTGAGTTCCATTTGTGTTCTTTGTTAAAAACTTCTCCTCTCAGTTGTGTTAGCCTTCACCTCTCCCCTAAGTGACTTTATCGGGGTTATAGCTCTCTTCTTCGCCAAACATGTCTGCCAAGACTTTAAAGCGGGGTCCCCACTCAGCCAGATAGTCGTAGTCCTGGTCAGTGTCGGTGGTGAGAGAGTCTATGGAGCTGAGCGATTCTGCCGCAGACCCATTGCCTTCATAGGCGTATGTGGCCAAGGAGTCATAGGGTGGGGCCGTCGGGTCCACATCATTTTCCTGTAGCCTTTGATTAATGAAATCCCTTATGTCTGTGTTATCTTCCACCGGTCCTGGCCTCTGACGTGGTAAACATAGAGAGTCTGGTTTAATATCCCTGCGAATTTTGTTCTCTTCAACCGCTTTCGGATTTCGCAGTGCCCCAATGTCAAAGGCCTGCGTATCCTCCTCCCCGCCGCCTTCATCATCGTAGTGGATGACATTGTCTCTGACGTCTTCCTTGGAGGTCATCAGGCTGTCTTTCTTCTTCTGCCTTCGCAGAGCTACATACAGCACAACTATGGCTAAAGCAAGATAAAAAAGTATTTTGAGCACGGAAAGCAGATAGGTCATTCTCTTTCGCTGTAAGTTAAGACTGATCATGCTTCTTGAATTGCTTTAAGACTTACTATTATTTTCAACGTAAGCATACTATAATATATAATATTACCTACATACTGATTTATTTCATTTCCTAACAGCTTCATTTTGGAGCTGTAAAAGAGACTCAGTATAGTTATTTACATTATCAATTTTATCCTTATATTTCCACATACTTTAGATGATAAATAATGCTTTTTAAAAATGATGAAAAGAGAAAATAATGATTGGTCTCGTAATAATTGTACTTAATATAAATTGATATAACAAAACTTGTATTGTAGGTACAACAGAGATATTATTGATAATCAATTTTCTGATTGTATTGTTTCTCAATTGGATATTGGCAATTGGTATTTTTAATGAAATAATCCAAATCTTCTTTGAGATAGTGAGTTTTAAAAGCAATATAATAGAAAGAAAGATGAAGAAAAAAGGAAGAAATGGAAGGAGAAAGGAAAGAAGGAAAACAAAGGAAAACATAAGGACTGTAGCTCAATAAATCATGTGAAATAAGACCTCTGGTGTTTGTAATTCTGTGTACTCTCTATTGAAACTTTTGGTTAACTTCATGGAGCAAGATATTTTGAAATAATTTATACCTTTTCATTCCTTTAATATCTGATTTTTCCTAGTTGAGTCAGTGCTCTTCATTAAATTAATGGGGTTTACTTCTTATTTTTCAAATTTTATTTTTATTAGTACATGTTTGCAGTACATAATGATTACATTCTTTGTGGGGAATTGGTCCATGTACATAACACGTCTCTTCTTTCTTCATCCCTTTTCCATGCCCTCCTTCCCCATCCCCCCTTGTCTTGGTTTCCTTCTTTTTTGCAAAACATCTGTCTCCCTATTCCTTATCATCTATCATTCATTTTGCTCTTTAATTTATTTATACTTTGGGTATTTGCTTATTCAAAATGTATGTGGGACCCACTATGAATAATGAATTCTAGGCTCAGCTTTGCCCCCACCCTGTCTCCCTTGCACAGTGATGGTGTTAGGATAAAATCATAATTGGCTTTGCCTCAAGAGAGTCTGAATACTTCTGTCATAGAATTAGAAAACAGAGAAGTCATGATAACAAAAGTCCACTTACTCCCTTTCCTTCTAAAGTCACTCTTGGGACAATCAGAAGGAGGGAAGAGAGCTAAGCACCATTGCTACACAAAGGACATTGGAGAAATTCTCAGCCCTCTGCTCTTTTCCCAGGGAATGGGGAGTCCCAGAACTGAGGAGACTGTTTGATTATCCAGGATGTGTGAGAGATGTCAACCTTCATGGAGAAGTCCTGCATATCAAGTGGATTTAGAGTTGCCATTTTTTTTTTATGTGTCTGAGGGCCACATAAAAGAAACTGGAAAACAACATAATTCCCATGCATTCACTCACTAGAGGAAAGACATGAAAATGGGAAACCTAAAGGATTCTGTATTTGGTCAAGCAAGTCAAGGAATAGGCAAATTTTATAGTGGAGACCACAGGAAGATTAAAAAATGACAAAAATTAGTACTGTGTACAAGGAATTCAAAATACCTGAAATCCTTTGGGTGTACTCAGGACACTTGGGTTACTCAGGGGAGTGAGTGGACTATAGGGATCAGTACAGGAACATGATGAGCCAAAAAGGTTGCCTGACTCACAATATGAATCCCAGATGAGCCAAGGAACAACACTCAGAATTTGCCCAATCTTGTTAAATTGGGGTTTGACTTAGTTACAAGGAAAGAGAGGAGAATGGGAGCAGGCCATTGATTTGAAGTTAAACTCCAAAATCAAGGACAATTTCAGATGTATGAAAGTTATTTTCAATAACCTTCTCAGGTTTAAAGCACCAGCAAAAACATATGCTAAGGATAATTTATTATAACTTATAAGGATATCAAGAATACTTTGTTCTGTACTTCAAAGATATCAGTGTGGAACTAGTGGCTACACAATGCAAATTGGACTAGAACTTTGCTGTCCAAGTCAGTATGAATGTCTGGCTCTGAAGTTGGCCACAAACTATTATTTAATTCTGCAATCCGTGCCTTCCTTTCTAGTACTCATTTTTATAATTTTGTTTTATATCCTAGAGACAATGTCAGATGATAATAGTTGTCAGAATATTTTGGTTAAATAGTAAGCGTGCATATATAAATGATACTGCAATGACCAGCTGTATATCTGCCGTAATTTGATTTTAAACAAAAGCCTGGTAAAATGTACTGTATGAGCACGGCAAGGAAATAATGAGTGAAATTGGAAAGTTGGCCAGAGCGGACGGAAGAGGGAAAGTCCTAAACTGGCTTTACGTTCACTCACAGAGATGTTACAGGAAACACTGAGTTCAATCATTTCCCTTTGCCATGCTTCTAGACATTTTACTCTGCTTGATTCTGTTAGAGTAGAACAGTCAGGATTTTGATGTGAGATGTGGGAAAATAGAAGAATTGCTTCTAGTTGGCAGTTTAAAGGGAATAAAAACAAATTTGGCATTCCTTTACATTGTATTTCTCTCTTGTCTTTTCTCTTCCTTTTTTTCTGGAACTGAAGTATATTTGTTTAAAAGTTGACTTAATCATGTATTAGACTGTGGTAATTACTGAAATGGAATATAAATGGAGAAAGTTTTAAGTGAACAATGATTATTAAGAACTTCATTGTGTCAAAGGCCAAAAAATTTGAAATTTACTTAGGGCTTGCTTGAACATATTTTGTGTTTAATAATGTTATTTATGAGTTATAAAATAGAAAATTAATTTCATAAAAAATCAAGTTTAATTCAATAGAGCTAGATAATCTTGTATTTAGAGGTGATAGGTCAGTGAAGAATGTTTATTTATATGGTAAATTGATGAAAGAAACAGAGAGATAAGACAAAAAGATGAGGGAGGAGAGAGACAGAGAGAGAGACAGAGAGAGAGGTGACTAATAGTTAAACCAACCTAAAAGTATAACAATGCATAGAAGGATTGCAATCAAAGCCCCCGTGCTAAGTCCTACAGGTAGAAAAACTGCTTCCACATTACAAGACAGAATGGTGCCATCAGAGTCACATCTACAAACTCTGATTGTCATTGTGTTTGTGCTGCTCTGGACCGGGTAACTGCTGTCTTCTATTACCACAGGCAGGAAATACAACTCTTGCTGCCTGCGGCTGTATCCATTTCTTCCGGTTTCAATTCCAGCTGTGTTGTCTGCAAAACATGACATTTACGATGATATGGTTAATATAAGCATCACTTCAAGTCTTAAACTTAGTATCTGCTAAGCAGTAGAAAGTTCTTGAATTAGTAAAATGAATTTGTACTTTAATGTTTTCTTTTAACTTTATGAAAGACACCAACATGTAATCAAATGTAATTAAAATATACCTGGGGGAAAGAAGAATCATTAATCTTGCCTGTTCTAAGAAATAAATTTTCTTTTCAAAAAGAATATATGATTTTAAAGATAAGAAACTATTAGAAAATCTCGTTGAGGAAAAAAATATCTTTTGAATGTTCTCAGACATATTACTGGATGAATAACAAAGTACGTGTAGGTAGAATATTTTACATAAAAATTTATTCTTTAAAATATATTAAAGTTGGGTAGGTTATGTAGCTCAGCAGTGCAGTGCCTGCCTGGTAAATGTGAGGTGCTGAGTTAAATTACTAATACCAAAAACAAACCAACCAACAAACAAAATATTATATATATATATATATATATATATATATATATATGTATGTAAAAGTCAATTGAGTACTTCATATTAAAACCTAGTTGTTTTTATTGCCTGTTTGACTTATGTAAATCTGTATGACTAGTTGTGTGTGTGTTATATATATATATATATATATATACATATATATATGTATATATATATATGTCCTGACTATATTTTCCATACCCACAAATTTCACAATGGAATATTATATTTGTAAAGAAAAGATGTATATAGAAAAAATTTGAAAAGAAAATATGTATATAAAACATGTACATATTTTCATCATTATCCCCTAAACAACAAAGTCTAACAATTATTTATATAACATTTTCCTTGTATATAATCATCAAAGAATCTAAAGATGATTTAAAGTGTGTAGCAGGTCATGTACAGATTGTATACAAAACCTAGGACATTCACATAAGGGACTGGAGCATATATAGATGCTTTAGAATCCATGGGTGGTAGGAGGCCTCAAATCAACTCCTCCTGAATAGTACAGAATGAGGCATACGTAGCTATGGAGGCTTATATGTATTTTCACTTTTGCACATCATCAAAAGTAAAGGACATGGATAAAAAGATATAGTATGTTAAAAGCATCAACCTTCATTAAAATTTGTAACTACCATGAATTATAACACCTACTATATTAATGTAATGACAAAGGAAATTAACTGTAATTTTAACTCAATCAATGGTAATGATAAAATTTGTTATAAGACAATAAAAATTCTACTTTTATATAAATTCAATCAACAATCCTATTGATTTATTCATAACAAAATTTTGTTCTGGGGGCCTACTAAGGAAATTTCTAGGAACAATTTGCTTTTTTAAAAAATATATAACATGTAGTTTATTATAACCGTACATGATTACCAATTGAGAGCAATTTAAAGAATTAGAAAAATATAATACTCATTACAATGTAGAGCTTCTGGAATCGTGTTGCTATTTCAGTTATGTTTTATTAATCTCTTTGCAGACTTCAAATTCAACAATCTGAATTTAGATACCTTCTCTACACTCACTGCAATAGAAAATACATTTTTGTGAAAGCAATATATAACATGATTAGGATTTGCTTTGGTAAGGATACTGTGCTATTGTTATGGAGAGGATATCTTCAGACCAAGAAGTAAGAGACTACTATATTCTCTATTAGATTTACTGATGGTAAACTCTTAAGGTGACAAAAAGGGTGGAAAAATGGGGATTGGTTGAAGTAATATTGAAATCTTCAACTTGCGATTGTTTAATATTTGAAGCTGAGGGAAAGGAACAAAGATTAAGTTTGTAACATGAGTGAAATTAATAGAATTTCTGGTGTGTCCTTTAGAAAAAGGTAGTGATTTGTTATTTTTTTTCTTTTTTTAAAAGACAATCTAGTCTTTATTTTTTAATGTTTATTTTCAACATATTATTTATTGAGAACTGATAATGTGAAATTTTTTGGACAGCTAGATAAATGGTTGTATCATTCAATAAAAATAAGTATCAAATATCTCCTATGAGTGTATCTTTACTTGAGGATTACATAAGGATTATCATGAAAATTTGAGTCACAGAGCAGTGTTCTCACAATAAACAGAATTTATTAAAACTTTAGACTTTATCTACCCAATATTATAAAATCAGTCATTTTATTTCTTATTTTATAGAATATAGAAGTTTAGAGTAGATAAAATACTCATAGTCACAGAACCAATATAGTCCAGGAAACTGACTAATACTGAGCAGACCATGTATAAACCTTAATATACCCCATTCCCATCATTATAATAGTTCAGTTCATGATTTTCCAACTTCACGATGATGTGGAAGTTTACCAGTACCAACACTCTTTCACTTTTCATAGAATATTTAATAGACTGCATGAGATATTCAACACTTTACTATAAAATAGGCTCTGTATTAAAGATTTTGCTCAACTTTAGGCTAATGTGTTTTGAGCACACATAAGATAAAGTAACTGGTGAGGTTCAGTAGTTTAGACATATTAAAAATGTTTGCAATGTAAGATATTTTTAAATTTATTGATGAATTTGAGATATAAGCATTACTCACAGAGTAAGAAGCATCTGTATTTCTAATTAAGTATTTTGTATAATTTGTACTGGTTGTAATGGTAGCAAATTTAAAAGTATTAGCAACATTAGTAAAATTGGTGGTAGTAAGAGTAACAAAAGTGTAAAGGTAAATTCAGTGGCGGAGGCTCCAGGCTCCGCCCACAGCAGGGTGAGGACCCTGGTACAGCTTGGAGCCCCCACTCCATCTATGCACTCCACTTAGCAGTCCCTTAGGCACCTGCAGGGGCCAGTCCCCCCCCCACCCCGTCCTTGCTATCCCTCTCTGCCCCCACCTCTGGCCTAATGGCTCTACTGCTGCCTGGTTCCACACTACAGAGGCACAGGGGATCATAAAGGCCCTTGTCCTGGGCGCCACAAGATAGAGCAGAAGTGAGCAACAGAAAGAGGGCCTCTCTCAGGCCCCTCGATGAAAACTGAAGCTCAGCAGAGAGGTGAAGAGAATCTCTGCAATAAAGGCACATCAGACCACTGTACTTCGTAAGTTGGAGGGATCATCACCTCCCATCAGAACCTGCACTATCTTCAGGGGAAGGGCAACTGGAGCCTGCAATAGAACCTTCCACAGTTCAACCCTGCAGGAGGACAGGGAGCTCAACTTGGGACTTGCAGCCAGAAATCTGCCTGAATCTCACAGGTCTGCTACTGGCTTCCTGAGACTCATTGACTTGTATCTGCACATGACTGCCCGCGTGTCTACTGTGACAGCAGAGACATACCCTGAAGGAGGCCCTTCATTTTTACCTTTTTGTTTCTTACAAAAAAGAAAAAAAATTATCTTAATTGTAATTCTTAATTTTTATTTTTTCTACTCCTTTCAAATTTTTATTTTTTGCTTCTTTTTTTCTTTCTTTTCTCTTTTCTTTCTCTCTCTCTCTCACTCATTCTCTCACTGTCCCACATTGCTCTTCATCTCCCTTTTTGTTCCTTTCAGGACCAAATTCAGATTTCTCTTTATATTTTTTTTCTTTCCTTTTTTCTTCTCTCAATTATTATTAGTTTTAAAGGAAAGTAAATATAGTATCTAGCCTCCCTATTGCTGTTAGGTGGTTCTGTTCAGGTCTTTGTTCTTTCATTGTGCTTTTTCCTCTTACCTTCAATAGTTTCTTAGAGTTTGTGTGATTTTCCTGTGCCTTCCAGCCTCACCACTAATCTTTCCTGATCCTTCTACCTATCTGTCCCTCCCTGCCCAACTCCTCCTAACTCCCCATCCCGAAGGGTAAAGTTACTATATTGAAGAGTTAATTCACTATAAACACATGTTGGGTTGGTCCTGGATTTTGATTTAATTCACACAGTTAAATGTGATAGATTAATAACTACCACAAATTGTCATTTTATAAGCTGTGCCTGATGCTATGGTGTTGCTGATTGTATCATTCGGGCTAAGATGTTGTGATTGCCTTCCTTGTATAATGAAAATGAGATAGTCTCAGTGTCATTAGAGTCTCAAAACCTAAAGACCAGCTATATCTGGAAGACACCTCTGAAAAGCAATCATTCCTCAAAAGTACTAAACACAAGCAATAAAGATACCTACAATAAGAAATTTTGAAATATCAACCCAGGAATTAAATCAAGGACAGTACCAAAAACACATATAAGAAGACATTTAAGCAAGAAACAAACTCAGACTTCCACTCCACAAAAGGCAAATTCTGGGGGAAACAAGGTGGAAAAATCTGATAATCAACCACGTGCACCCTGAACCGATAGCACAGGAAGTAAAAAAACAGATGAATGAGGCTCTAGAAAAATTCAAAGCAGAAATAATCTCCCAGATAACTACAGAGGTGGTGAGCAGAATGAAAGACATGATTAGAGGCTCCAGAACAGAAAAGGATAAAAAAAAATAGATGAGCTCAGAAACATGCTGAAAGCCATGAATGCCCAGCATAAGAAAGAAACGGAACCCATGAAACAGATTTAAACAGATATTCAGGAGATTAAAAACTCCATTGAAAGCATGCAGAGCAGATTAAGAGAATCCAAAGATAGTATATCAGATATAGAAGACGGGATTGCAGTGAAGGACCATGAACAAAGAGATTTCTTAAAAATAGTAAAGGGTCCATGAGAAATCAATCCAGCAGCTGCTAGATGATGCAAAGAAAAACAACATAAGACTGATAGGAGTCTGCGAAAAAATAGGAGAAATTACAATTGACATAAAAATCCTGTTCATAGAAGTAATAGTAGGAAACGTCCCAGACAGAGATGAAGAATTTGAAATACAGATAAGTGAGGCATATAGAACTTCAATTAGCCATGATTAAAAAAAATCTACACCTAGACATATAATAGTCAAGATCCCAGAAACCCAACAGAAGAAAAAAATCCTACAGGCAGTTAGAGAAAAGAAACAAATCACCTACAAAGGAAAGCCCATCAGAATCACGGCAGACTTCTCAACACAAATCCTCAAATCAAGGAGAGCCTGGAGTGAAGTATTTCAACCCCTAAAAGAAAATAACTTCCAACCTAGACTGTTGTATCCTGCAAAATTATCTTTCAAAATCAATGGGGAAATTAGATACTTCCATGACAAAGAACACCTGAGAAATTTCATAAATACCAAAACAGCACTCCAAACAATTCTAAGCAATATCCTAGAAAAAGACAATGAAGGTCACAACTCCATGAAGCCCAACAGAGGGAAGCCACTAGGCAAGGTAAGAAACTAAAGTGAAAGGGGGGGGAGAGTAAGAAATAAAATAGCCAACAACAGAAAAACATCATGACAAGGATGAGTCAATATCTATCAATTATAACTATCAATGGTAATGGCCTTAATTCAATCAAAAGAAATAGACTGACAGAATGGATTAAGAAGCAAAATCCAGCAATATGGTGTATACAAGAAATACACCTAACTCAAAAAGAAATTCATAGACTGAAAGTAAAAGGATGGAAAACAGTTCTCCATGAAACAGGAACCCAGAAAAAAACAGGGGTAGCAATCTTATTTGCAGAAAAAGTAGATTTCAAACCAAAATTAATTGAGAGACAAAGATGCTCACTACATCCTTGTGAAGGAAACAATCCAAGAGGAAGAGATGGCAATCCCAAATATATATGCACCATATATGAATGCCCCCAACTAAACAAAACAAATGTTAATGGACATGAAAAACCAAATCAGCACTAATACAATTGTAGTGGGGGACCACAATACCCCACTATGACAAATAGACAGATCATCTAGACAAAAAATTAACAACAAAATTCTAGAACTGAACCAAGCTACTGAACAAATGGACTTAATAGATGTTTACAGAGTGTACCGCACCACAAAATCACAATATGCATTCTTTTCAGCTGCACATGGGTCATTGTCCAAAACAGACCACATGCTAAGTCATACAACATGTATAAATAAATGTAAAAGAATTGAAATTACCCCCTGTATATTATCAGACCATAGTGCAATAAAATTGGAGATCAATAGCATAAGAAACCGCAAAACTCCCACAAACACACAGAAATTGAATAACACCTTCCTGAACAATTAATGGGTCACAGAGGAAATTAAAGAAGAAATTAGACCATTTCTACAAGTAAATTATAATGCCAGTACAACAAACAGGAGTCTATGGGACACAATGAAAGCAGTTCTATGAGGGAAACTCATAGCAGTGAATGCCCATATTAGGAAAACAGAGAGAACTCAGATAAATAACCTAATGCAGAACCTCAAGCTCCTAGAAAAAGAAGAGCATGACAAACTCAAAGCTCATACAAGATAGGAAATTATAAAGATCAGAGCAGAAATCAGTGCAGTGGAGACTAAGAAAATGATACAAAAAAAATCAATGAATCAAAGAGTTGGTTTTTCAAAAGAATAAATAAAATTGGTAAACCTTTAGCCAAACATACCAAAAAAAAGGAAAGAAAAGGCTCAAATCCATGCAATTAAGAATGAAAAAGGGGAAGTCACAACAGACTCAGCAGAAATCCAGAGGATCATCAATACCTACTTTGAGAACCTGTACTCTAGTAAAATGGAAAACACAAAAGAAATGGACAGATTCCTAGATACATATGAATTGCCAAAGTTAAATGAAGAAGATAAAGAAATTTTAAACACCACAATTACAAAGAGTGAAGTTGAAAATGTAATAAAAAATTTACCAACAAAGAAAAGCCCAGGTCCTGATGGCTTCACTCCTGAATTCTACAAGACATTTAAAGAAGAACTATCACCATTAATCTTTAAACTCATCAAGGAAATTGAAAGGGAAGCAAGGCTCCCAAATTCATTCCTGGAAGTAAGTGTTACTTTGATTCCAACCCAAAAAGAGAATTACAGACCAATCTCCCTAATAAACATAAATGCAAAAATCCTCAACCAGATATTGGTAAACACAATACAGAGTCTCATCAAGAAGATCATACACCATGACCAAGTTGGATTTATCCCAGGGATGCATGGATGGGTCAACATTCAAAAATCAATAAATGTAATACACTATATTAACAGAGTCAAGGACAAAAACCATATGATCATATCAATAGATGCAGAAACTGCATTTGACAAAATCCAACACCCATTCATAATAAAAACGTTACAGAAAATTGGAATAGCAGGTCTTTATCTCAACCTGATTAAGGCTATTTATGAAAAACCAACAGCCAACATCATACTAAATGGTCAAAAACTGAAAACTTTAATGCTAAAATCAGGAACAAGACAAGGATGCCCACTATCACCACTCCTGTTCAATATTGTTCTGGAAACATAAACCCTGGAAATTAGAAAAGAGAAAGAAATAAAAGGAATAAAGATAGGAAAGGAATTTAAACTGTCATTATTTCCTGATGATATGGTACTTTACATAGAAGACCCAAAAAACTTGGTCAAAATCTTCTAGACCCAATTGACATATTCAGTAGAGTAGCTGGATATAAGGTCAACACTCAAAAAACAATAGCATTTTTATACACAAATAGCAGACTCATTGAGAGAGAAATTAGGGAAACAATTCCCTTTACAATAGCATCAAAAAAAATGTAATATCTAGGAATCAACCTAACAAAGGAAGCAAAAGACCTCTACACTGAAAACTACAGCACTTTGAAAAGGGAGATGGAGGAAGACATAAGAAAATGGAAAGTCATCCCTTGTTCCTGGGTAGGAAGAACCAATATAGTGAAAATGGCCATACTTTCAAAACTACTATATAGATTTAAGGCAATGCCGATTGAAATTTCCAAAATATACTTCACAGAACTAGAGAAAACAACCCAAAAATTCATTTGGAACCAGAAGAGACCTAGAATAGAAAAAGCAATTCTAGGCAGCAGAGACATGACAGGGAGTATCACAATCCCCAACTTGAAAATATACTACAAAGATACTGTGACAAAAACAGCATGGTACTGGCAAAGAAATACACCCAAGGATCAGTGGAATAGATTAGAAGATGCAGAAACAACTCCAGACATACTCAGCCACCTCATCTTTGACTAAGGAGCCAACCACCCTCATTGAAGGAAAGATAGACTCTTTAATAAATGGTGTTGGAAAACCTGGATTTCAACCTGTCAAAGATTGAAACTAGACCCATACTTATCACCATGCACTAAACTAAGATTGAAGTGGATTAAAGATCTAAATATTAAGACAGAAACACTAAACTTGCTGGAAGATAAGTTAGGTAGAACTCTTGAAGACAGTGGCATAGGAAAAGCCTTTATGAACAAAACCTCAGTGGCATGGGAACTAGCACAAAGAATCAACAAGTGGGATCTCATCTTATTAAAAAGCTTCTGCACTGCAAAAGAAACAACTAATAGAGCTGAGAAACAACCTACAATGTGGGAAAAAATTTTTACCAACTGTACCGCAGACAAAGGTCTATCTAGAATATATAAAGAATTGAAAAAAATCAGATCCCCCAAATTCAAAGACCCAATTCAAACATGAGCATCTGAAATGAACAGACATTTCTCAGACAAAGAAGTAAAAACATCAAATAAACATATGAAAAAATGTTCAACATCACTGGTCATTCTAGAGATGCAGATGAAAACAACACTGAGATTCCACCTCACCCCAGAAAGAATGCCTGCTATAAAGAAATCAACCAATAACAAATGCTGGTAGGGATGTGGAGAGAAAGGAACCCTTCTCCATTGTTGGTGGGAGGGCAGACTGGTGCAACCACTGTGGAAATCAGTATGGAGATACCTCAAAGAACTAAGGCTAGAGGTCCCATTTAACCCAGCTATTCCCCTGATGGGCATCTTCCTCAAAGAATTAAAAGAATCATACATAGGGATATATGGGCACCCATGTTTATAGCAGCACAGTTTGTAATAGCTAAAGACTGGAAACAGCCCAAGTGCCTATCAACTGGAAACTGGATAAAGATGTGATTTTTTTTATAAAATGGAGTACTACTCAGCCATACAGAATGAGAAACTAGAGACATTTATAGCTAAATGGATGCATATTGAGGCCATACTCTTAAGTGAAATAAATAGGACACACATGTGTAAATACTGAGTAGTTTCTCTAGTGTGAGAAACTGAAAGTGTAAATAAGGATTAAAATGATTAAAGTGAATAATTGATAATTTGAAATAGGAAAAGGTCCAAAGGGGTAGGATTTGGTGGGAAGGGAAGGGGAAAGGGAAGAAGAGAAGGGAAAAATCATGAGAAAAGAAAACAAAATGGAAACAAAATCTATGTATAAAGCTAAGGGTAGAGGGGGTGAAGGGCGCACAGCTAATGGGGAAAAAATAAGAACTAAGATACATCATGTATAGGTACAAGCACCCAGTGATAAATGTAAATGTATTGTATACCTAAAATGTACCAATAAAACAATTAAAAAAATTCATTGGCAGAATAGTATCTAAAATTATTATGACTGATGCATATTTTAGGCATTATATTAAAGCATGTTATACATAATTTTAACACAAATACTATGAAGTTGACGTTATTTAGTATAACTGTACATGCTAAGAGTCTGCCAGTTAAGTGGTATGAAATGAAGCCTTTATCATTCTTACTGCAGTGCTCACATTCGTCTCCTGTACTGTACTGTGTGTTGTTCAAACAAAAATGTTTCTATAGTGTTAGCTAATTCTATT
Organism: Heterocephalus glaber; assembly: GCF_053883595.1. Lineage (NCBI taxonomy): Eukaryota > Metazoa > Chordata > Mammalia > Rodentia > Bathyergidae > Heterocephalus > Heterocephalus glaber. Next base: position 10,295,849 of record NW_028258333.1, read on the forward strand.
TACAAGTAACATGCCTGTAGCATGAGTGGTATATTTAAACAAGGAAGTCATTCAATTTCCCATACAGCTTTTTTTCTTGACTCATTAAGAGATTGTCTACTATTACAATAAAAGTTTGCTACTTTACTAGATACAGTCTATATGGACTAAACATTTTAAATACTGCTTAAAAATTTTTGGGTTTTGCATATAGGGTTTTCTGTACCTTATGAAATTGAGTGCTTTTAGGAATAGCACTGATCCTCGTGTTTGTATCCCTGGACAAAACTACATGATAAGTGGTTAATTTTAAGTGTTATACTTACTTTTGAAATCACGGACTGTAAAATTTGGTTTGATGGCAGCCTCAGGTGCTAATCTAAAGGAGAATTGCTGCCCAGCAGGTGAGAGATCTCGGTCTGCAGCACTGATTATCTGAATTATCTGAAACAGTGTTGAGATTTAACTTGGAGTCAGTCATCGGTATCAAAGGGAACTTACACAATGGGGTAATAAATTTATTTAACGAAGCATGCAAGTAGACAGAAATAAGCCTTTTGAATCAATATCAGCGAGCCAATTATTTACCCTTAAATTTTATAAACAATTCTTTAAACATTCACTGGTAAAAAAGGCAGGTACAATTATAGGACACAAGGTAATTTTAAATCAATGTTTGCGTAACAAAAAAGCTTACCAGCATTACAAATTCTCACTAATAAGCAAAATAAAATTAAAATGCACTTGCTTGCATTTAAAATCGGACAAAATAAATGCTTTCTACCCTAAAAATGAAAACATTTACTGGAAACAAAATATCTGATTATCTAAAAGCACTTGCAATAGCAAAATTTTACAACAGTTGTGTTTGTGAGGATGAGTTTTATTTTCATAAATAAATAAAGCATTGAGAAAGAAAACCATAAAAATATGTCATTTTGTTTTTGTGTTAATTTTCTCCCATATACTGAGAAGAAAAATTGTTTTCATAGCTTTTGCAAGAATAAAAACTTTCGTCTTTATTTCAAAAGATTTCCTAACTTGATCCCATACATTGTGTATGTTTGTATTTAAAATCTGGGTACTTCACGATGATGCTCATAACAATTTAGTAACAAATTAAGTTTGAAAGCCAGACTATAAAATTTATAATTCTCTACACAGATAAGCACACTAATGGATTTATGTTATTTTGTCTTTTTGCTTTTTGAGACAGAGTTTCTCTCTATAGTCCAAGCTGACCTACAGTCCTCTTGAGTGCTTAGACATTATTAAGTTAAAATATTCAATATCTTTGGGTCAGACAGCATTTCTGAAAGTTTATAAAGAAAAAGGAAAGGATATGTGCTATCCAGAGGATTAGGTTCTTGGAATAAATTAGAATTTTCTAAAGGAAGACAGATTTCAAGTATGGCATCCTGGCCCCAGTGCATGAATTACACATGATATGATATTGAATTGATGCCATTAAACTTGATCCACCAATTATTTTGTTTTGATCCCTAGTTGTAATCCAGTGTTATGACTACGATCTACATCCCCATGTAGCTGTGCACATGCAAGGGTATATAAATGATCCATAGACAAATGTGATAGACAGATGTCATTGGGAAATTGAGCATCAGTGTATTATTATTGAGAATCAAAAATTAATTGGTCCTTAACTATGAATTTCAATTCCTCATCTTATTATGAATTAGTTACACAGAACTTATTTATCCTATGAAATTGTCAATGGTTAGACTGTCACATTTCAGCATTAAAGACAACATCATGAAATGTGACAATTTAATCAAAAAGACATTATGTAGACCCAGTAAGACTTCAACTTTTTTTCACATAGACCATTTTTCTCAGATCACATTGCACTCATACAGTTTCTATACGTTATTTAGGAATCAATATCTGATTGTCCAATTTCGTTTTGTTTTCTTGGTATTACTATCAAGCAGTATTTAACATCAAAACTCATGAAAGCTATAACTTTAAGATTAAGAAGACTTTTATTTCATAAAGCATCGAGACTAGAACTTAACTGGAAGTATTACTTGAAAGTCAGTGCCCTGAGAAAAAATTCTCCTGTACAAATCTCCCCAGATTTACATAGCACCATCTGTCTTCCTATTCTTTCTCTCCTTTTCTGATAGACACATATATGCACATTCAAGAATCATCTCTAAGAAATAGATAATTCCTATGCATAGTTCTGATCCCAGAGGAATGATGAGACAAAAGCTGAAAATGTCCATCCCAAAGGCCATTTCGGGATTACACTTCATGCACAAGTGTTGCCTACTGGGACACACAACACTCAAAAGATATTTGTTAAAATAGAGTCCCTAAGGGTTCCATAGATTCTTAATTACCTTGTCCACATATAACAAAATCAGGTCCATCCCTAGGGCATTTGGAAAGTGGAAAAGAGCTAAATATTGGTTTTGACAAATATTTTCTAAATTCCCAAATAACAAATCAGTTAATTGGGGGGGGTACTTATGTAGCATCTACTATTTCATACACTGAAGGAAGTAGTAGGTTCATCCTATGAAAATTTTGGTGACACGTTATGTGATATTTAGGTGCATTTCTGTGCCTATTCAAAACTAAAGATGCAGATGTCTAATTTGAGAAAGCATTATTAAATAAGTTATAATGTAATAATATTAATAATTTCCCTAAATAGAAAATGAATGACTAGACTAGACTGGAAGTTTCTACATTTATAAAAATAATATCTATCTGTAGTCACAAAATGTCATCCTCTCAACCAGTACATTTATTGAGCACTGTAAATGCAACTTGTATGAATGATAACACTGGTTTTAAGTTTTGTAACTTTTATTTAAACAGCTATATAGATAGTAGATATCACAAATGTAAAGTTTTGGACTGAATGTTCTGCTAGGGAGAGGTAAGAATACAAGCTAGAAAAAAAAAAAGAAAGGGAGTTCAGAGAATGCCCTTTATAACAAAAATATAATTTAAAATATTAATATTTATTTCAACTAAGAATTAATACTTCTCACATTTATTCAAATAAGTGGTTATGCTACTTAAAAGTTCTTGAAATATAAAATAATCAGAAGCATATGGGAGCTGGGGTTTTAGCTCAGTGGTTCTGATGCCTGCCTCACAAATGCAAGGATCTGCGTTCAATTACCTGCCCCCCCACCAAAAAAAAAAAGCACATGGATACATTTTCTTATTAGAATTTAGGTACAAAGTATTAGATCAATCATATTTCTGTTTTATGATTACTCTTCTCTATACACGTTTGATTCTAAATGCTATTCATTCATCTTTTCATAGTTGTGTAGAAGTAAACTGGCTAGCCAACGTGACTCTACAGAAAACCTTGGACTTTGACCATCACGTTTATTAACAGCGTGGTCCTCCTTCATAACATCTCCACACTAAAACAGAGCAAAAATGATTTAATGAACATAATTCCTGTCAGGTATTTTAAATAATCCAGGTGTTCTTAATACAAAAAAAGCTTCACCTCTCTCCTTAATAGTCTTAGAGCTTCATTGTACACTTTGTGAAAGTAGGTGAGCAAAGTGGGAAAAAGCCATGGGAAAAGACCTGAAGTTCTGCTTCCTGGGTTTATAGTCTCAAGTTCTTCAGAAATTCCATGATCATAGAGTAGGAAAAGTCCACAGAATCAACAATTCTAGATCTCTAATGATCCAAAGGACTTTGATTAGGCAACCAAGATTTCCTGCTCTAAACATGCGTGCATCTGTCATTACGTATCATGAGTTTAATATTTTATGTGGCTTATTTTATAGAGACATCTGATCCAGAAAAATAAATACAGTATATGCAGATGTGCTTGAGTCTGGATTTACAAGTTAATGCAAACACACACACAAGATGAATCATTACATACTTTAATTAACAATTTTAGCAAGATACCTGTCCTGGTTTGGCATTTTCACACACAGCTGTCTCATATGGTACAGATATTTCTGGAGGAAATTCATTGACATCTAGAACATTAATGAGTATGTTGACTTTGCTGGTTAATAATGGGTTACCTGTTAAAAACATAAAAGTATAAATGATAATTATCAGTTTTGTTTCTTCAATAAATAGTACTTATTTTTTAATTAGCCTTCCTGAATGAAAAAATACCTTTATTTTCATAGGAAATCCTGAGAGTTCTAACAACAAGCCAAATCAAGGATGAATAATTGAGGTTTTGATGTTTAGCTGTCCAAGCAGTGACAGGGCACAACACAAAAGTTCACCCCTGAAACCCACTGCCAGACTAAGAGCAACCATTAAAACTGATACTGTATCCTAGTAGGGCCTCACAGATTTAGTTAACCATCTTACCAAGGTTAGTTCACAGAAAAGAAAAAAAAAAAACTTCACTAATAATTTTATTTTTTTTCTCTACATACAAATAAATTTTTTGTACCATATCAATATAAAGAAAATTTTATTGTCTGATTCTCTTTTATTGTCTGGATTCTATTTTATTGTCAGTCTAAGATTCTACTTATTTGAATGGTTCTTCTAAAATGAATCTTTCTAGCTTCCTCTTAAAAATTATAAATGAAAAGGAGATTGAAGGGGAGAGCAATTTTGATAAATGAAAATTAGAAAGACATTTAAGGAAGTAGACTCGAGAGATGGATTACAGAAAGCTAGGATGCACCTTGCAATTACTTGCTGGTGATAAGAAAGAAAAGAATAAAGAATAATTTTTTCTGACAGCATCAAAAAGAGTATTACTTTGAGGATGTGTCTATCCTCAAATTCTGGCCCCAGAATAATGACTTAGTAACTTTATCCCTGATATTTATTGAAGACTAAAATAACTTAGTAAATTAACTAGGAAACAGCATAATACATACATTTTAGCTTATTTAATCTAATATATTACCTTCTAAGTTTTGACACATGGATAAATTTTTGAAGATCCTGTTCAGAGTACAGAGATTAAAAATTGGGGAGTTAAAATGCAAATCCAAGATTATGAAAAACTAACAACCAGAGTCTTTCCTATGTAATTTCTCCATTGAATGGCTTCTGTTGTGTCATGAAAGAGTCAAAATATTCTTTCAGACTTCTACCTGGAAAGCTTTAAAGAGTGCAGTCTTACTGAATGACTCTGACAAGACTACAATATCTTCTCTTTAAGATTAATTAAAAAGGAAAGGAAAGCTCTCTAATTTGGGGCATAAGAAATGTTTATACTTTAAAATATGACACAATGAAATTCATCAATGTACATAGTATGGACACAGATAATCTAAAGTGAGGATGACGGGCATATTTTGTAACATAGGATGTAATTATGAAAGCTATCTTGATAATATTGAAGAATGCTTCTGATAATACATATTACTTAAAAATTCCTATTATTCAAAGTGTATTGTCTTATCTTTGCTATCAAAATTTGATTTCATAAACTAAATTTTATGTTATTTAACCCTTTTTACTCATTATTTAACTCATTTACTTGATATAAAACTCATAGTATTTATGGGCTCTGCTTCATAGGTTTATTGTACATAATGACAGTCTTTTACAAAATATTCAATACATTTTGGTATACACTGTTGCTGTCATGATTAGTATTTTGTGAAGATTATCTAAAACTACTATTTTTAGTGGTACTTATAATTTATATAGTGTAAAATATAGATAAAATCAAGAAATTGGTTAAACTAGGTTTACTTTTCCAAAGAAACTGGAAATCAATAACAGTATTGAAACTATTTCCTAGGCCCAGTGTGGTGGTGCAGGCCTATAAACCAAGCCCTCAGGAGGCTGAGGCAGGAGGATCTATGAGTTCGAGGCCAGCCTGGGATACACAGTGTCTTCAAGGCTAGACTGAACTACACAACAAGACCCTGTCTCAAAAAGATTAAATTGAATTAAAAAATAAAACTAATGTTTAATTCTTTATAATGCTTGCAATGTACAATGTCTTAAGACAGTGCATAGTTTAACTCACTTAGAATTCATAGCAAATATGGTATAGACAATATTATTACCACCATTATTTATGTGGAAGTCTGAAGAAGAGAGGGGAAGTGTAATTTTTTGAAAACATCAAAGTGCAATTTGAAAAAGCTAAGTTCAAAATACAGATCATACTTTTAAATTTTATTACATATTACCAGAAAAGGAATATGTTGACAGTCATATAACTATTTTTTAAAAAGACAACTACATCATCTTAAAAATGAAATTTAAAAAATTAACATGAGTAACAAAAATTCTACCTCTGGATGATGAGAAATTGAACTACTTTCAATTTTATGTGGTAAATGAGGTGATGTTCAGAAGCCCCATGAAAAGCATATTTTTTACTCTTAACTTTTTTTAAGAATTAGAATTTGAGTATATTAAGTTGGTGTAAAGATGGAATATTTTCACAGGGAAAAAGATTTCACCCTCAACTATGCTTACCTTAGTAATTTGCTTTTAAGATATAAAAATTTTTATTAAAATAAATTTAAGCCTACTTTTCAATAAAAAAATTTATTTGGCTCACATTAAACTATTTATTCACTTGAAATTTAGTTTGAACATTTGGCCCATGGGTAAATTGTCACAAAATCTATCATCAGCATTGCCATATCTTGTTATAAATAATGTTTCTCTAAGGGGTGCATGAACCCTTTTAAATAAGAGCAATCTTTGCTGTGTGAAACTGCCCAATGCATTGTGGGCTATCTCTATTTATGAAAAAACAAGTTTTGCAAGTCATTGTGGTAACTTCTAAATAAATATTCAATCAAAGATAGAGTGAAAATAACAACATGTTCATATTGCTGAAATGAGTAATGGTTTCATGGCTTAATTATGGTATTCTCACTTCCATTAAATATTTTTACATTTTCATAATTAAAAGTATAAAAATGTCACTGTGTAGTTCTCAGTGCCAGCTTAAGAAGCAGTAACATCTCTATTTAAATACTGAACTCAAATTGTAGTGAATTTTTGTGATAGTATATAATTTATGAGAGTAATGTAGCATTCTTTCACATAGATATATAATTTATTAAATTGTGCTGCAAAAGTAATGATCTAGTTCCTTTCTGACTCATTTAATCCATACTGAATCTGTACAGCCCTGATAAAATTGATTTAACTTTGCTTTAGCATCAATATCTTGATCAAATTATCTGACAAAATGTTACATAGAATTTAGTTATCATTGAATGATTATAAAACAAACAGAAGCATAGCTTTAGTAAATTTTAAATAACCAAAGACTTAAGCAATTAATCCTTCAAAACTCAAACCCTTTATCTTCTAATCATCCTTAATCTATATTTTCATGTTTAATATGAGTTAAATGGTTAATACCATTTTGTTAATACCATTTTGTTCACATAGACAATTAAAAGGCAATTCTATATTTCTCTCAGGATTCCAAAACTGATTTGTTAAATCTGTACCCTGTCCTAATGACATCTCAACTCTTACAGAGCTTTGAGTGAATTTGAGTTTGAACTGCCTTATTATTTAATTTTAAAGTTTGGTGTTTACTAAGGAAAACTACAAATTAGCTGAAATGCAAATGAAGGAAAATGCATGATTTTGTATCATAAGTGAAATAAAATATAACGAGGAACCATGGTAAATATTTCTATAGTAAAAATAGTCAACTAAGTGGATAAATTCTTATAAATATACAGATTAGAAAAATAAGAAATATTTTATCTGAAACATGGAAGAAAATTTAGATATAATGAAAAACTCCACAACAAGAAAAGCAACATCCCAATTATTTCACTGGAGAATTTCATCAAACATTTAAATGGCAAACAATATTAATTTTTCACAACCAATTTTTAAAAATAGGTGAAGAACTTATCATTACATTTTGTTTCTTGGTTACAAAGTCAATCAAAAATTTCACAAGAAAGCTAGAGTATAAACAAGTATCTTTTATAAATATGGACACAAAAATTATGTACAATAGTAATACAATTCTATCAGCAAATTGCAAAGATAGTACACAAGGACCAAAGGGGAGATAGCCTACATATGCAAAATTCATTTAACAACCAAGAACAATCTGTATTAGCAAAAGAAAGAGAAAATCTTGTATGGCCATTTTAGTAGATTCAGAATCAGCATTTGGCAACATCTTACATCCATCGATGATGAAATCTCTCAAAGCACAATAAAGAGAAGACAACTTGTTTGACTCAGAAAAGTGCATCTATAAGAAACTCAAAACAAACATCATGGTGAAAAGTAAAATATTTTCTCTTAAATGTTGAACATAGGCCAAGAATGTTTGGATATTTAACCCTTCAATGTTTCTCCAGTACAATCCAACCAAAAACAATTTTTCTGAAATAAGATATTTAGATAGAAAGCCATCCCTTTCAGATGAACCCTTTTGGTATTCCTGACCTACCTTCTGTGGTAATTTGTTTACAGTAAGAAGTAAATAAATCTGGAGATGAGAAATATTAAAAATATACTTAAGAAACCTAGCCTTGCCCCTTGGAGTCATTTTCTTTTGCTGTAAGTACATGACATTTTATTTATTCACAATTCTGGTGCATAATGTTGAAGTTTGCCAGGGAGGTACTTGGAGAAGTGGACAAGAGGACTCACTCATGGATTCTGCATGTCCCCCAGGTTTATCCAAAACATGGTGGCTATAACTCAAGGGAACGCATGCAAAGAAAGGGAAATCAAAAGAGAAACTAATGCTTTTATGACCTATGTGAATTACAAGACAATATTTCTCCTATATGTTATTCGGGGTACTCATGAGCTCCATCTCAATTTCAAGGGGAGGGAAAGAAGAATAAACTTCTTGAGGAAAGGAATGTCAGCTTCTCCAATGCGCCCATCACTGGAACTTCAAATGAATCTCTTTTATAAACTGATTCACTAGTAAATACACTTATAACTTTGATAAGTCCTAGAAAAATGCAATTTTATATTCAAAAGAGAATTTACCTAAACAAATAGTTTCCATGCTATTCTTCTTATTGATGAGTGGTTTTGCAGTAGAAAAGGCAATAGTTTACCTACATTTGGGTTTATATAGTATACTGGAAATCCACATGAAATTAATTTGATGAAGTATCCTAGTGAGGTACAAAATTTTCAAATTATACATCTTTAAACACCTGCCTATAGGTGAAAAAAGTCTCACCATCTTCCCTGTGATTGTGAATCTAAACCTCCTCAGTATGCTCCTCACTGTCCTAAGACAGCTACTAAGTCAGTCCTTCAAAGACAAGAAGGCGCAAGATACAACCTCAGCTCTGCCCCCAGAAGTAAGGAACCCTTACTTCAGTGAGTCGAAATATAATGCAACCTCATCACCATGCTGAAAGGACTGCCAACTACATTTGAAGATGAAGGTTGTGTTTCTTTTAAAATATTTTACAGACTAGACACTCAGTAAATACTAGTCAAATAAGTACAGAAATGCAACTGAAAATGTTATGAAACTGTAAAGTCCTAACAAAAGCAACATTCCTATAATATTAAAAGATAGTGATGCTGCTTTGCTGCTTTTTAAAAAGTGACATTTACTTTTAATATCTGTAAGAGTTAAAATTCAATTTGTGCTTGTACACTAAATTGCAACTACTATACATTCAAGAATGAATCATAGCATTTTATACCAAGGTATTAAACTATAACAGTGCAAACTGAGTAAGATATAATGAATAATACTTTCCTTGGCTTTTATCTTTAAATCAATTCACTTTTAAATTACGAATTAAGTTAAACCATGTCTAATAAAAGCTCTGCTCAAATTACAGTAGTATGATCTGTAGCTAGACTGAGCAAGCTATAAAAAGTATTTAAATTATTCATCTACACTCACACTGAAGTCAAATATTACCTTCTGTGCTGTTGGTGACAAAACCTGATCTCCAAAGAAAAGGGAATCTTTAACAATTGCTTTAATCACTCTTTTCAGAGAAAACTGTGGGAAAAATGCATCATGGATTTTCCATATTTGCAGTAACAGAAAGCTTTTGATACATTGTGTTTCCTAAGGAAAATAACTGTTGTGTATTCCTCATTAAAACCTGGGAGCACAATACACTCCCTAGTTCTTGCTAGGAGATTAAGTATCTGCATGAATAAATATACTCTACCAAACAGACTGAACTGAGAAGCTACAATGAGCTAGATGTGGATGATTCGACAGGAAAGCTCTACAGATCATGACCCACTACTACTGTAATAACAACATATTTTCTCTGAATTGACCCATGAAGAATAAAACCTACAGAATGCTAGATGCCATTTCACCTTATGTAGAACTATTTCTCATTTTAAAAATTCTTCTCAAATGCCTTGCTTTAATATAACCACAACAATATTAAATTATTATTTTGTGGCCAAAAGTTATATGAAGAATCCTAACTATAAGTGATCCTTGGGGAAATGTAAGTTAAAATAACAATGATCAAGTATGTCACCTCAGCAAGGATGACTTATTAAAACCACTGATGATAACAAGTGCTGGCAAGAATGCAGAGGAAAGGGAACTCTTGGACATTTACACTGGTAGGAATCTAAACTAGTATAGTCATTGTAGAAAACAGTAATTATAGTCCTCAAAAATTTAATAAGTCAAGTAGCATATGATTTAGAATTTCCACTCCTGGGTATATATTAGAGGAGATGAAATCATGCTTATTGCAGCTCCTTTCTCAAAAGCCACAAAATGGACACAACTAAACTGCCCACCACCTCATGAATGGATGAGGTAAACATGGTCCATTTAAACAATGGAATGATATTTAGCCAGAAGAAATTCTGTTACACAGATGGAACTGGAGATGATTATGTTAAGTGAAATTAGCCAGGAAAAGAAGACCAGTACTGCATGATCTCACTTACATGCAGAATCTGAAGAAACTGATGTCAAAGAAGTTGAGAGTAAATAGTGGATCTCAGATGCTGGCCAGTGCAGGAAGGACGGGAAATGGGACAGAAGATCACTGCCATCTAGAGTTGAGTAAGAAGTTCTTGTGTATGCAAAATAATTAATAGTTTCTGGCTCTATATTATTGTATTTTCATTTCATTCAGCTAAGTCACAGAATATATCACTCAATATTTCACTATCATTGACATTGATACAGTCACTCAATATTTTTGCTCGTCTCTTCCCACACAATCCTGTCTGCTCCTCTTCCTTCTAGTCCTTTTACCTAGGAGCACATAATTGGACCTCTGCAGTTCTCATTTTTCACACGCACATACTTATTGTCATCTATATGTAATGAGCCCCACTTACATTTTTCAACACAAAGTGGTATTGTGGATTTTTGGACCAGTGGCCACGACTGATCGTGACTATGTTTAAGATCAGCAAGCATACTAAACTCAACCTGTTCAAAATCAAACTCAAGGCCTTTGTGGAACACCACTGTTTACATGCATCTCTCCTATTCTCTTACCAGACTCCCAGACTCCTTCCTCCTATACACGCATACTGACTGCCCGTACTGATATCCAGCTCATCTCCCCTCAATTTTATATTTCATTATTTTTACATCTTCACTTTCTCCTAAATCTTTTCTATATACCAATCTTCCCTACTATTATTCAATAAAATATCAAAAATTCTTTCCTAAAATATTAGGAATTTCTCTAGTTTTCTAACATTTTCTACACCTTCAATCTGTTTACTATTCCACAATCAGCATGCATTTTGAAAAATACCAGTCATATCATGTTCTCTCTTCTGCTGAAACTTTTCAGTTTTTACCTTTTGAAAAATTTTTAAAATTTAAATACCAGAGATCAAATTCGGGACCTTGCACTTGCAAGACAGGAGCCAGAATCATTGAGGTGAATCCCCGGCCCTCACTTTTTACCTCTTTACTTCAAGATCTTATTAAATCATCATGAGAAGCTAAGAAAAATCCAAACATTCACTTTTCTGACTTGATCTCTCTGTATTACTGGAAGGAGCAAAGTATGGAGAGGGAAAGGGAAAGAGAGAGAGACTGAAGGGAGAAGGAGGAGAAGGAGGAAGAGCAGGAAAGGAGCCTAGAGGCATAAAGAGCAGAGATCTGACTTTCACTAGGCCTCATTTTCCCGTTTTTATGTTTAGATGTGCACTTTAACGTGTCATTCTCAACACAGTTCACCACGTTTGGTAGTCATTATATCACAAGCACATCTGATGAGGATACCTTTTGGCTTGCAATCTTTGTGTCCTAAACACTAAGAATGGTGGGTGTATTAAAATATAGAGAAAAATAAACAAACGAACCAGCATAAAATGTCATTTATATTCATATGTATGTATTTATATTTATAATAAATATTCTCTTGAAAATTAATAAGTAGCAAGTATAACTGTTTTTTAACATATAATATGCTTCAAACAATTCTGAAGCATTTGCAATTGAATATATATGTAGAGAAAGACTATATATATATATGTGTGTGTGTGTGTGTGTGTGTGTGTGTATGTTACATTGTTCCATAAAGAGTTATAGACCATGGAAAAAGAAAATGTATATATAAACTCTTTGGAACAAAGAAGTCCATAATTTAGAGTTCTACAATAAAAATCGATTATGATAGTATAATACATGATGTCTACAAAATAATATTTTCATATAAAATACATCCTATTTTTAAATTTATTCAGTATAGGACATGAAAAAGAACTTTTTGAACCTGTACAAATACATTTTTATGGTAAATTTCAACCTTTAGCAAGAAAGTTCATCAGGTAATTTAAACTTCCTGAGAAAAATCAAATGCTAGTTAAGAAAAAAATAAAGCAGGCTCTAATGTTTTACATGGGATAATGTTGGAGCAATTATACTGATTTATAGAACTTCTCACCAGTTTGATTATGGTACCACATGCATAAGCAGTTGAAATTTTAAAATAAAATATAAGTTATCACAACATATATTTGGATTCATTACACTCACATGGCATATAATGGTGAGAAAAATGATGTCATTTTGAAATTAAGTTGATGATCATGGTAATGTTCATGATTATTATTTCCTTGTACATGATACATTGCAATGTTTTATGAAATAGCATGAGATTTTTAAACGTAATTTTTCTTCAAGTATTCCTACAACTGCTATTGAAATGTTGTCAATGTTAGTATAAATCAAACTTATCTTTCAGTGAGAATATAAAATACTTTCATATAATTACTTGTGGAAAGAAAAAGAAAATTAGAAAACAGTAGACACTACCTAGCCTCTTAAATGTAAAACCAGACATCCATGGAAAGTTAGAGAAAGACAATTATTTAAGCAATTGCAAAAAGGAAAAACAGTATCAGTTTGGAGTCAAAATTATTTAATTCTCAAAGTCAATTATCTTATAAAATTACACTCTTCAAGTAAGATATCTATCCATTTTAGATATCTTTATATAGATGATAGATAAAAATATGGATAGATAAATGATAGGTAGATGGTAGATAGATATTTATTGTGACTGTCTCTGCTGTTTTTCTTTGCCAAATCCATGCTTGTCTTTAGGAAACTAGAGAGCCAGTGTCCATTGGAATGTGCATTTCTTGGCAACATTCCCAGATATCACGATTAACATGTCTTGAATGAGGTCCAAGCACCTGTCCTTTAAAAAGTGTCTCAGGTGACTTTGATGCAGGTGATTATGGTTATAACATTGAGGAACACAGGTAAAAAAGAAAAGGCCTCAAGGTGCATCCAAAATGTACCTTTAGTCCATAAGATTAAGTGAAATGAGTCAGACACACAAACTTAAATATTCCATGTTTTCTTATGTGAAAAACTCAAAGTATAAATAAAGAGAAAATAAAAGATAGATGATAAGGAAGAAATAGGGAGATAGATATTCTGGAAAAGAGAAGGAGGCCAAGAAATAGCAAGAGGAAGGAAGGAAGGGAGAGGCACAAGAAGTAAAAATAATTCATATGTGTCATGTACCTCTACCAACTACCTGGGAGGAAGGTAATAATTATATACTACAAAAATATATCAATGAAAATAAAAGTTTGAAAAAAAGATAAGGTTGCCCTAAGTATATCTATTCCCAATGAATGAGCATGGAATTATTACAACTTTTTGGAAAAGGTCAAACCATATTAGGTAGGAAAGCACTACATTTAAGACAGAACAGATAATCCACACTCACTCTTACAGCTCAATCCCTGGTCAATCACAGCAAAGCAGTTGACACACTGTGTTGCAGTTGGTATTGGATTATAAGAATGAAAGTCCAGGGACAATGGACTGCCCTGCAAACTCACAGATGGGAAAACCTGGAGAAGTGAGATCACTCTTCAGACACATGCCAAGCTGAGAAAGCACAGCTATAAACAACGGAATGAAGTCTGACTCAAATCCCCTGCGAAAACTGCATATTCTCAGTGCAGGTTCTTGACTGTTGGATGAGGCCTCAGACTATTTCTTTCCAGACTGCATTGCCCCAGCTTCCCACTGTGAAGCCAACTGTCCTGCACTGCTTGCAGTATCTGATTTCAAAATGAACTTTGATAACCTATAATCTACGATGTACCTTAACAAAGACGTTTCCTCAATCCAACGTACTCTTTTCTTCCATGACAATATATTTTCACCTTTTAAAGACTCAACTCAAATGACAATTTCTATCTGATGTATTATGCTTATGACTCCAAAAATTATTTTTTCTCTCAGACGACTTTATATTTTGAGTGTCAATTTAGTGTACGCTAGCTATCAGACTGTGAATCACTACCAGCATTTATAGGACCTAGAAGCCAGGTAATACGGTCACTAAGCTTCCTTCTTTTGAAAAGTAACATAGATATGATGCTGTTAATTATTTCAGGAAGATACCAAGAAGGGGAATAGCTAGGTAAAATGGAACCTCTGGTTTTATTTTTTTGAGGAATCTCCACACTGATTTCCACAGTGGTTGCATCAGTCTACACTACCACTAACAATGGAAAAGGGTTCCCTTTTCCACACAGCCCCATCAGCATTTATTATTGATTTCTTGATAATAGCCATTCTTTCTGGAGTGAGCTAGAATCACAGTGTTATTTTGCATCTCTCGAATGACCAGTGATGTTGAACAATTTTTCATATATTTATTTGCCATTTCTACTTCCTCATCTGAGAAGTGTCTTCATTTCAGATGTCCATTTTTGGTTTGAGTCTTTAAATTTGGGAAGTCTGATATTTTTAGTTCTTTACATATTCCACGTTAGTCCTTTGTCTGAGGAACAGCTGGTAATTTTTTTTCTACTCTATTGGTTGCCTCTTCACTCTGTCGGTAGTTCCTTTTGCTATGTAAAATCTCTTTAATAATATGAGATACAATTTGTTGATTCTTTGTAATATTTCCTGTGCAATTGGGGTTTTGTTAGTAAAGTCTTTGCCTACATCTATGTCTTCAAGGCTTCTAGGTCTTCTATCTTTCAACAGATTTAGTGTTTGTGTTTTAATATTTAGACTGGTGAGAGACATGGGTTTCTAGGTGCAATCTGTGGCAGGTGGACAGCCAGATTTTCCAGCACCATTTATTAAAGAGGTTTTCTTCTTGTGAAGGTGTTTGGCCTTTGTCAAAGATAAAGTGGCTGAGTGTCTTTGGAGTTGTTTCTGTACCTTTAATTTGTACCCCCATGTTTATTTCAGCACAATTTGCAATACTTAAATCTTGGAAATATCCTAAGTTCCATCAACATATGAATGGATAAAGATGTGGGTTTTTTTTTAGATAATAGAGTACTACTGTGCCATAAAGAAGGATAAACTTGAGACATTTCTAGGTAAACGAAGGCACCTTGATACTGTACTTTTTGGTGAAATAAATTGAAAACACATGTTTACATAACACATGGTTTCTCTGGTGTGAGGAAACAAAAATGTAAATAAAGACTAAAATGTATAATGAATATTGAGAAATGGGAAAAAATGTTCAAATAGGAAGGGACATAATGTTGGGGGGGAAGGGGAAGGGAAGGAAGGAAAAAATAGAAGGAAAATTGGAAATAAAGCCTTTGTAAATAAAGAAAGGAATAGGGGTTGAAGGGAGGGGAGAGGGTCGGAGATAAAAGAAGAATCAAGATATATCATGTATAGGTAAAAACTTCCTAGGGCCAATGTGATCACTATGTATATCTAAAATGTACCAATAAAATCTACTAAAGGAAAGTAACATTTAGTTGCCAAGAACCCAGTAGGCAAACAAACTTTTAAACTGTTTCTCAGTGACTCATAACTTCCTGTCCTTACATGTTTCTGGAATTAGGGGTTTACTTCAGCTGAACAGAATTGCAGTGGCAAAAATGATGAGAGAAAATTTCTGAGGTTAGGGTATTAAAAGACTGACTTCCACCACGCTGGCACTCTCAGTGGATTTGCTCCTTTCCATCACAGTGATTGCCATGTTGTGAACTGCCAGTTGGAGAGAGCTTTATGCCCCAAGAAGATGTAATCCGCTCCAGACTAATAAATATTAGATTCAAAAGCTCAAGTCCAACAACCCACAGGAAACTGAATCTCTGCCTGATGAGTCCACTAAATTCCAGCCTTATTGAGAGAACCCTCTAAGACTCAGCTTAACCATAAATCAATGCCTAAAAGCTTAGATATGTATGATAATAAATGTTGTCTTAAGCCAGGAACTTCTTATGTAACTTGCAATCTAGCATATGTGTCCCATAAGCACAATTTCTTCCTACATCTTGGCCCTGATTAGAAGGTCTACAGTCAGACATTAGTTCATCCATCTCCTCTGGGTTTATTTTCATGATCGAATCATCTTTAAAAGGGATCTTTGATTATACTAATGTCATGCAAGATGAAAAATCACAGAACCTATATATTATGATCAGAAACTGAGTTCACATTCTTTATTTTCCAATTGAAAAGTATTAGCATTAATTTCCCAAGTGAAGACTAGTAATAATGACAATATTTTAAAAAAAACACGAGGAAAGCTGACTTACTATATGTTTATATTCACTTAGCTATAATAACAACTAAAAGATTTTTGTAATAATAAACTGATATATACTGTGTTGCTCAAATAATCTGTTACTGTAAATATAACATATTTAATAAATATTATTTAATGAGAGTGTGATATAGGGAAAATATTTAAATTTGTAAGGAAATTATCAAAAAATCTTCACAATGAAAAACTTAGGAACTTTTACTGTAGTTTGAGAGTGATTTAGCAATCACCGCTCATTGCACAGGTAGAAATCGACCTAATTATCCCACTGTTAAGAACATATTCATCTGATTTTTCTTATTATTTTATTTTGAGTATACACCTTCTCTTTTAAAATGCAAATTCATGATGGAATTTTAATAATTAATTTAATAAGCTCGAATACAGAAAGAGATTACAGATGTATAGACATCAAGGATTCAGTAATAACTAGAATTCACTACTTTATGATATATTTATCTATGGATATGAAAATCACCTTGACTATAGTTAGCAGCACTTAGTTAAAGAAATGAAAGATAGGCTACGGGTATGTGTCTTTGTAAACTGCTGGGCTCCGACCCCCAGAAATATGTTTGAAGTGGGATTCCTGGGTTTCAATTCTACTTGGAGATTATTACTTCTGTGACACTAGTGTACAAAGATGTCTCATAGCATCTGTTCTTCAATTTTAAAATATGGACAGTGATCCACACCCTGCAGAATTAATTGTTGAACGGATCCATAAGTTAAGGTACTTACAGCTATCAGAATAGCTATGCCTTTCATTCTATTATGACTTAGTATCCTATAAAACATTAGTTTTCTTTTCTCATCTTGTCCCAGTACATCATTTCATGGCTGTTTGTCATAAAGACAAAGCAACCACTTCAAAAAATAATTTCTTTCTGTAAATTTGTCATCATTTAATAACCACATTGTTGTGAGTTGTAACTTTTAGAACTTCTCCCTAAAGTTCATTTAAATCTGAATTTCAGCATAATTTTAGTTATAACTTACTTAAATTCATTACTTTGATTAAATTCTACCTACATAAACTGAAACGTCCTTAAGAACACTAGTCTTTGTTTTCTCATAACCTACAGCTAATGCTTTATACAGAGATGGCCTTCTGTGTAGTTAATAAAACTAAATTACTTATTAATTTTGAGCCTGAGTATTAGGCACCAATCTCACAGTTTTACTTTTCTGTATACGTGAAAATGATACCACTTATTTGATGTTAAGAAAAAGTTCCAACATGTAATATCTCTATTATAGAAGGCAACCTTAGACTATCTCACAATGAAATACCAACTAATAAAGTGATGCTTCATGTAAACATTTCTTAAGTATACCAGTTAGTAAGGCAAGTCAATTATTTTCTGCTTATTCTAGAAAGAATGAAACAATCAACTGTCATTTGGATAATTAACATAAGCAAGAAAAGAACTGTTTCTGGAGTGATCTCTTGATAATGTAAATATACAGTGCAAGGCTTTATCAACATAAATATCCACTATCTTTTACTAATGACATATGTTACAGTAAGACCAACAAAAACATAAATAGAAAAATCACCCTGTTTAAACTTTCTCATAATTTGAAAAAACTGTTTTTGGAGCTTTCCTTTCTTTTAAAATTTTCAAGGTTAATATTATAAAATACCAAAGCAGTAATGCATAAAAGAATTATTAAAAATCTAATGAAATTATTTGAACCCCCAACTACAGCAGCACTGATTAATGCCTGCTTTTTTATTAACTGAAAGTTGTTTAATCATTGTATCATTTCGTTTCACCTGAGACATCTTATAGAGGGGTCAGGGCAAAACATGTGCTAGTGCAGTCTGCAGGGTGGTATACTTACACAATTTCGTTCTTCTTGGCAGAGCAAGTCTGGGCTATTCATTTCTCATTCATTCACTATGATGCTATTCCCTGTTCAGCTGGCTAGTTTGATCAATGAAGACAGTCTTAGGCTTTAGAATATGAATAAAATTTACTTCTAAACTATTCATTCACAGTAAAACCCACAATTATCTTGTATTATAGAATCTTTCATTATCTCACACATTTAGCACCCTTAGTTTGCATACACATACAGTATATAGTCTGCATTTCATCAAACTGTCTCCTGGCTCTCAAATCCATTTACTGCTCTGTGAAAAGATGCTGGCATTCCCTATGGGTCAGTTTTACAAATATTAGTTTGACAACTCTATTAGATTGTTTACACATTATGTGCTTGATTCTGATAATGAGGGCCAAGATACTTTACTAGCATTCATGACTAGGGTTTCCTAAGTTGCATTAATATAAAAATTACAGGCAGCAGGGTGGCATACCATGTGTACTAATAATATTGTAAGTAATAAATTAGGGTTCCATAAATTTAACAAATGCCATGTTTCAAAGATCAAATCATGTTAAGTTCCACTGTAAGGGTTCACACTTTCTTCCATTCTCAAAATATTTGAAGCTCAAAGTTCTGAAAGAAGGCACCATATCTTATTCTTACTACTTTCCTCATACCATCACGATGGTTTTGAAATGTGGTAGCCACTGGGGAAAACAGGACTTCCATAGCTACAATAGAGGCTATCAATGAACGACTCACAGACATTCAGTTGGAGTTAGGGTAGGGAACCTGCCATTCCTACACCAAAAAGATGCACTGTGTGTGTGCTTGGCATGTATTACAAAGATTTATATTAGATTAGTTTTCCGTTGAATATTCTTCTGATACAGATAAATTATCTATAATAAGTAAAAATGATTATAGACTGCCTTTGATCACTTGTCACTTATTATATTTAAACCACTGAAGTGAAAATAACATGGTTCATAGAAGACACATTCCATAACTTAGACAACTCATTTTTATTCCATTTATCAAAAAAATCTTGGAGGAATAAAGTTTATCTTCCAAATACAATAGAGTTAAGCTGCTCTTAAAATTCTATATAAACCAAGCATTAAAAGTTATCATGAAACGGGGCTGGGGATTTAGCTCAGTGGTTTCACCCCCTGCTGCACAAGCGCAAGGACCTGAGTTTGATCCACCGGTACCAAAATAACAAAACAAAACAAAAACCACTCAGCAGAGGAAGTGCCTGTAATGCACCCGATTTAACTTGGCAAGGGTTTGTCAGTGTCCTCTGGGTCAGAGGGATGCAGCAACAAAGATCTGAATTTGAGAAATTTTGCCACCAACTTACCCATGAAGGCCACTTGCTCAGCAAAATGCTCTGGGGATAAAGAAGCTGAAAGGTAAATCACTGGGTGCTTTCATCTGATTTCTGTTCAGTTTGGATGCCCAGAACCTCCCAAACTAAAATTTACAAAAATCATACAAGAATTTACAAAAACCACATAAGAAGACTGTTAGCTTTGAGAAACTGTCTTCACTCTTAGTGCGTTTCAGTCCCAAAATGTGTCAACCCATGGAGTACTATATGGTGCAGATAGGAGAGATGTATGTATTTTTAATGCCCTCCTCCATCCTAACAGGAAGGAAATTTTTATCCCCATACCCAGGGAATCAAAGTTCCAATTCATGTTGTCTTTATTTTCACTGGATACCTATTGCTGCATAAAAATAAACAATTCTGAAATGCATTTGCTTAATAACTTTTTCATATTTCTCAAGGTTTTGTGGGTATGACTCCAAACAAATTAGTCTGAGTTATATTCCTTTCAGATGGTAAATATAGTATTGTGATATTCGGGTAACAAATGAGCTGGACTTGACTTCCCAAGAGATAGGCATGTAAGCAGCTCAAGGGTAGATATAGTGGGGAGATCAAAGGAATTAAGTCAGAGCTGTCGTCTAAGTAGTGACGTGTGACATCTCTAGTATGGCAGAATTCTCATGTGACAGGTCAGAAACCCAAGAGTAAGCCTCCCAACAAACAAGGTGGAAGCTACACAGTTTTTATGTTAGACCTACTGATAAGAATCAGAGTATCCTGCTGGAGATTTAGCTCAGTGGCATCAAGCCTGACTTGCAAGCCCAAGGTCCTGAGTTTGATCCCTGGTACAAAAAAAAAAAAAAAAAAGAATCAGAGTAACCTTAAAAGGATAAAAAGGTATCTGACTATATGTGTTTAGAAGCAGCTGTTTTAGGTAAACAAAGCCATCTCATGCTAACACTCCCACCAAATTGAGGCTGAACAAAACCCGTCAACAGTAATGTCAAAAGCTCTTTCTAGTTTTAAAAGTTTAAATCGCCACCTGAAGTGTTGTAAATGTGTGCCAGATGCACAAAAGGAAGAAAGGAGAAAAGGTGAAATCTACTCACAAAGTATTTCTCAAGCCTTTCAAAAGTCCACAAGCAGCAAGACTGAGGCAATGCACTTCTGTTACAAACAACTATGTGGAGTGCCAAATGTTACCACTCTCACCCTAATTATTACTTGAGGAACCTATAACAATGTCTTTGAGTATTGAACCAAATAAATAAGATCTACAGTCACTCTCAGTTGGATTTGCTTCTTGACCAAAGTGAAACCAACTCAAAGGATAATTCCTGGCAATCTTATAGATTTCAAGTAACTACTTGAAATACAGTTAAAACGTCAATATTTTCCACAGTTATACTCATTAGAAATACTTGCTAATAAAAGGAGAGAGAAAAAGGATGCTGTAAAAATACTCTTTTCCATTTCAGAAAATATTTCAGAATGAGTGATTTTATATGATAATGACTTTTCCCTGCCATGCTCATAAAACTCCCAATGATAAAGATACAAGGATTGTGTATAGAAGGAGTTGTCGCTTCTCTGAATTTTTGAAAGTTCTGAGTGGAAAAGGATGAAGTAAGTCATACCAGACATTCCCGCAATCTGGAAAAACAGAGCTCACTGGCAGCTGTCACTATTTCTCTGGATTTATGCTATGAGGGAAAGGAACAGGTTTCTGAGTTTTCCCGGGAGACTACTCAGCTGTCAGTCCAAAAATGAAAAACACATCATCAGGGACTCATTTAAAAGCGTTAAATCCAAAGTAGTGCAATGTAACATTGATTGTGTCCATGCCATACTTACTAACTTTACTCGCAAGAATGGTGAAATTATACTGCGCAGTGCTTTCTCTGTCTAGTAATTCATTGGTGGCGATGGTTCCTCCGGTTCCATCTACTGTAAAGTAGCGGTCCCCATCACTCTTCCAATCTATGAAGTACCTGCACATGAAAAGAGGAGATGCAAATGTGCAATGATTCCGCATTCATCATAATGGCAGTTAGGCTAACTTGACAGAGTCCCTTAGTTCGCTCCCTCTAGCTACTACCTACATTGCAGTAAGGAAGAGTGTAAATGACAGCTTCTTTATTGTGAAGTCAGTATCCTCAAGGGGAAACTGGAAATAATGAAAGATTTAGTACTCCTACTGTTCATATTATTTTAGGGTCTTGATACCTTGAAAGCTCAGCAGAGACAAAAATTTTAAAGCTGACCATGGATTTCCTTAACCTGCTGAATATTAAAACATCTTTCAGCAGTAAAAAGTTCCTTTGCAGTAGCTGTGCAAAGTGTTAGGGGTTGGGGAGACACCTGGAAGAAGCTATGAAACCTTATGCCAGGAGAGAGTTAGCATCTTGTGTTTCCATGGTTGGAAAAAAAAATCACATTATGGAAAATAAAAGATTTTACCTGATAATTTGGTGCTTGTGAAAACATATTTTCCCTCAAACACATCAAAGAGAGTCATTTTTGTTTTATTATATTATATATCAAAACAATTTTCCTTAAAAAAACCAGTGACCTTGGCTAATGATGTTATTTTATCTTTTTTATTATCTGACACATTCGGTAATAAAGGGTGCTGACTTATTCCAGCAACTGGGCTAGAAAATACAAGAAAATGAATAACAAAGCAAATGGCATTTATTTAAGGCTTTAGGTAATGACAAATACTTTGACAGAGAGAAATATTTTCAACCACAACAAGAATAGCATTTTTAAAGCTTACTGTGTAATAGATACTATTCTCAATGATTTTCTATATCAACATATTAATCCTCACAAGAGCCTTAAAATGAGTATTGTGAATCTGTGGAAATGTGTGAGGAAAGCAAAGCAAAGAAACATAAAAGAATGTCCCCAAACTGACACAGCTTGAAAATTTTCGGCTGATACTTGGACCAGATCATTATGAATTTGAAATAGAAATTTTTATGGGAAAGACTCTCTAATCATAAGGTACAATACACAACAGACTTATCAACATTATTATTCTGGCCTGGTGACCAAGAAGAAGTTCTTCAAACAGTGCCTCAGGACAGATGACCTTCTTGAATTCTTGTAGCCCTCCTACTGAAATCCCCAGGTTAAAAAAAGTGAATCCCTTGTTCACCATGAAATAACATTTAAGGGCTGTGTATCTTCAAACTGCAAGTTATTATTTTGAAAAAATTCTATTATTTGAAACTGTGGTAGTTTGCATTTCATTGCAGTGGGAGATCAAAAATAGTTTGCCTTTATAAATGAGATTTCTGAGCTTAACTTGTCAATATTTGTTAGTCACTGATTTCCCAACCAGAAGTTGCTGAGTATTATTGGGAGAGCACATGAACCATGCTGTTAATCTGCTTTTCATATCTCAGATGTTGATTTGAAGTGTGAGAATGTACTGGAGGCTTCAGATTTTAATGTAATAGCTGTCTCATAGGAATGCTCTCAAAAATATAAATCAAATTAACACATCTTTAAAGATAGGAAGCACAGGGATGTAATGAGCTACATTCTCCCTATTGTACATCCTTTTCTGAAAAAGAAAGCATTTTCCCACAGAAGCCTTTTTTAGTACCTCTAGTCAACTAAGCACATGCCTAACTGAAGAAATTTGCTACTGGAAACATTTATTAGTGAGTATTTCTGTAAGAACAGTTTATGCAAACTGTTTTTAATTGTATAATTCATTAAATATTTTCTGAGCATCACCTTTGCCCCATAAACTGAAGCATATCTGGAATGAAGTCTGATGCCTAGCATTGAAGGTATGGGGAGAAAAGTGTCAGCAGATGACCTCTACAGAGAGAGAGAAGGTCCTACAGGACTGCCAAGGAAGGATTCTGTGGTAAAATCCACGCTTCAGGTAAACCTTCCAGCACATCATGTTTGGCTGAAGCTAGAAAAGTAGTTGGAAATAACATAGGAAAAGTCTGAGGCTCCCAAAGAGAGGGAAGAAAAACATCAGTACTTCAAGAGGCTGCAGGAACAGTAGTGGAGAACTATACCATGCCAGCAATTGCTGGAAAAAATAACTGAGAGGGTCAACCATATTAAGATTATCATGTTAAGAATTTGGGTTGAGATGCAGCGTGTGATCTATACCACTGAGGAGGACTATTAGGGGATGACTAAAGATCAATCTCTTTCAAAGTAATGGGTTGGATAAATTTGGAGGGAAAGAACAAAAGCACTTTCTGTAATTCAGAATCTCACCAAAAGATTTAGAGGAAGAGCAAAGGAAATTTAGTGATTCAAGTAAAGAGGCATCTAATTCAGTAGCAAAGCACATCACTTGCCTAGAATGCTGCTGAACTCAGGTTCAGTATGGGGGTGGGGGGCAGAGAGAGAGAGAGAGAGAGAGAGAGAGAGTCTTACAGTAAATAAGAATACTAGACTGAAAGGAAGAAGATACAAGAACACATTAGATATTGTATCTTGGTAAAGATGCTTATGAGCAGAGGGTGATTCACTTGCATCAGTGGAAGAGAGACAGGACAGGACTGAACAGGGTTTCAGACTAAACACAGTTTTCAGATAAATAGAAAAGGACTTTTATGTCAGGACAGCTCAAATTTAGAATGGGTTTCCTCAGGAAACAACACCAGGGCTAAATTTCCAACCACTCCAAGAACTTCTATTGTGCAAAATATAGTTCAGTGTTTCCGTGAGCTTACTGAGATATAATTCATATTCACATGCTATATAATTCACCTATATAAAATATATGATTAAATCATTGTATGTTTAATCAGAATTGTGCAGGAATGTAGCATTTTTTAGGAAAGATTTTAAATGTATGAACACTGAATTTTTTGGTATATTGTGATGAGAACCAATTATCTGGAATTCACATTTATACGGGATGTAAATTAGGAAGGTGTCAAGATGGTATAAATGCATTTGAAGTGAGGGAAAGTACTTAGTGAGGGACTAATGGCAATTTGGCCTTTACCATGATACATTTTTAAAGTTTACATGTTAACTATATTTATCACACCTCATAAAAGCAATCAGTAATACGAATTTATATAATGTGTTACTGAGTAATGCAGTGCAATGAACTACTGATTTATATATAAATATGGATGAGTATCAAGTGTTAGCTATTTCAAAGAAGGCTTTCATTTTAAAAAGTAAATACTGAAAAAAAGGAATAAAGTAATACTGCACATGGGGAGAACTAAATGACAAGAGACATACTCTAATATATTTAAATAGGTTTATATAAATATTTTCTTGGAATATGAATTACATCAGATACTTCTTAACATGACTGACATGAATCATCATTTAATTCTAAAAGATCAAGCATAATGAAATTGTAACAATAGTGCAATAAACTTTCAAATACCTTTCCTTTTTATGCATTACATTAATATTTTTCAGTATTTTCTTTTGCTATGTATATATGCATAGTGATTTTTTGGTAGACCCATTGAGGAGTACTTTATAGATCGCATGAGCCTTGAAAACTAAATGCTGAAACATTATTTCGTCAAGGACAAAGACAATCAGTTCAGCCACATATTGGTAATGTTAATGCTAGCCACTCAGGAATGGAGGTGCCGAGTCATCATATGAAAATATTTTTTTCCACACTTCATCCTAGAACAAAGATAAAATAGAGGTAAAGTTACTGCAATTTGAGGCAAATCTGATGACCAGCCTAATTGGGAACCACAGATAAGAGTGACTCCAGCTGTTTTCCACTCTACAGAGACCAGGCTGGCAGACAGAGGACGAACCCCTTACCAGACAAGGCAGGTCCTAGATGTTTCCTTGAGGTCAGCTAGATTAACCTTAAGTTGCAAACTGAACACATCTTAATCACCTACACACTCTTCTTCCTCAGACAGGCAGAAGTTGCTACCTACTTTCATATCGCCTCAATTCCTCTATTTTTACTAACTGATAGCAGATATTGGCAAAAGCAGATTCACTGTCAGGTGGGAGGGGTACCGTGGAAAATGATAGGAAAGTTATCCGCACCCCTCAGGGCTGTGAAGAAGTGCTGACAGACAGGATGGCTGGTGCAGTTTTTGCTGCAGATGTTGAAAAATCACACGCATTTTCACAGATTTTCACACACAGATGGGTGCACTTGGCTATCAGTAAACTACAGGCAGGCATTTCATACGTTCGTATGTTCATCAGTTTTTCTATAATTTTATAATTCCTACATTTTTATTAGACTGCTTAATCCTGTTACTTTTAATTATTATAAATAAATATTATATTTATATCTGTTACTTTAGTTTTCCTGTCTCATTTCAGTGTTCTTCTATTTCTCCTTCACTTCTTTTATGTTGAATATTTTTGTATCACATAAATTATTTAATGATTTTTAGTGTATCATTCATGTTTTAATGTCTTCTCTGATTTTTACCATATGTATCTTAATTTACTGAATTCAAATCCATATTAACTTATCATGTAAATATAGAAATATGACACCTATGTAGCTATTCACTATCATTTATATTAGACATACATTCAAATATATGGTAACAATTATATCTGCATGTTAAAACTTCAACAAAGCAGTGTGACAAGTATGCTGTGTTATCATTTTATATATATTAAAGCTGCACAAAAGCAACTATTTGGGGAAAAACTTCAAATTCGTCCATTCTTTTTTAAATGTGTTTTATAGTGGGCAAATACTCTGAGCTACTGTCGCAGGCATTGGATGAAGATGGATGACTCTGGGTTTTATTTTACCTCTCCTGGGATAAGAGCCAATGGACCCTATATTGTCTGTCAGCCTAGAGAAGAACTTTGAGCCATGGTTGGGTCAAGGAGAGAAACTGCTTATCTTGAAGACAGTTTCCCCAGGAATTTAGCTTCTGAAACTTGGACTTGCAGGGCACAAGCAATGTTGGTACCCTGCCCCTCCTCCTAAGATGTTATATCCCTCGGTTGCTTCCTGAGATGTCATCTCACCTCAACTATACGTGCCATTTCTTATTAGGATATCTGGGAGATAGAAATGAAAGGAAGGAAATAAGCTTGAAGTCAAGTTTCAGAGTTTTTGCTACTCATATGAAATATAGATAGATTTTCTTGAACTAATGGCATTTCTTTTACTTTATGGCCTTAGAAAACTTGCCAGTCAATAAAAATGTTTTATTTTTTAAAAATAACTATTCCCATTTGCATTTATCTGACCAGGCAGAGTGTGTGGAGAGCTCCACATATGAACTTCATGAAGTGCACATTTATCGACTTCTGTAATTCTTTTCTTCTCTTTTATTCATTGGAGTTAACCTGCTGTGTTTTAAATCATTCTTCTTTGGATCTTTGCATATGTTTATATTGTGCAGATCTTTCTTTGATGCTACACAATATTTAAATACTATGCAGATTTTGTCAAATACAAAATAACATACATCCATTTGCTTCATGTAATGAAGTTGGTTTTTCTTACTAAAGGCCTTTTAGAAAGAGACTATCTTTGTTCATTTCCATATTGCCAATCATACAGGATGTTACTCTACATAAATCATATATTACTTAAATAATGGATTGAATTCCGATCAGAGACCCTATTTTTTAAGGTAACCCATGTAGTAAATAAATATGTCTACTTACTAATATTAAGGTAGTAAATTTAACTTTAAGAATAACTTGTTCCAGCCAAACACAATTTCTGATTTATTGTGGACTTTTTCAACAGAAATATTCAATGTCCCTAAGGGTCAAAAATCTCCTGGTCTAAGCAAAAGTAAAAAAATTAATCACCTTACCTAAAATTAATATTTGCAGGGTCTGTTATAATTTATAGTTGATTCAAACAGAAGTCTAATTTTTTTTTTACAGAGAATCACTCCTCACATAGGGCTTAAATAAAATTTTAAATTTTTCTGAAAACATATAGTACACAGAAAATAATATATAAAGTTGAGTACGTAGCTCAGTGTTAAAATACTTCCAGAGAGTGCACAAACATCTAGGCTCAAGTTCAATTCACACATGCACGCACACACACACACACATACACACAAATATAAATAAATAAATAAATGTATGTATGTGTCTATGTAACATATTTGTATCAACCAAGGACCCCAAGTCTTGCAAACTTAGCTACTGAATTTCATGCATGTAGTTTATTTTAACACTGACATAAGGATTGTCATATATAAATTAACCACCAATGACATACAATCAAGTGCAGAGTGAAGAACACTAATTGTTGGGACAGAGATTATGGGGATGACATGAAAATTCATTCACTCCTTGTACAATTAGTGTTGGACTCTTTCCATCTAATGCATTATCTCTCTGCAAAGCGTGAAATTTGTAAAATAATGTGTGCTTAACAGTGTAACCATGAGCACTGTTATAGAATTGAAAGGAAGGCCGGGGATTTAGCTCAGTGGTGCTGCTGCCTGCCTCACAAGTGTAAGGTCCCCAGTTCGATCCCGGGTACAAAAAAAAAACAAAGTGAAGTGAGACAGGTATATATTGTTGACTTAGAATCATGCATATTAACTCATATTTATGGGTGTATTTTCCCCTTCCTTTTGCCTTTGTTACACATTTTATGCTATTTCCTAGACAGAAATCTGCCTAAATGCATGTTTAGTTCTGTTATCAAGTCACAGGGTACATCACCTTCACCACCAGAATACCTGAAACATTAATTTGCCACACAAAGCTCTGAAGACAATGCACGAGCACAAATTCCTAAGTTTTATTTCACACAATGGTGCTTTGGTGTGACTCTCACTCACTGTTTCTTCTCTCTGGTTTTCATACTTGTGACCTTGTGAGATTTGACACTCCTCTTTCTCTGCATGCTTTCTATAGAAAGCTTCATGCCTTCTAGAATATGACCGGGACTGATTATTTTTACTAAGCATTTTCAGCATCTTTTCCCAGTGGACTAAGAGTAAGACTAGTTGCAGTACTGGCTCCTGCGATTTCCCAAATGCCTTCCTTTTATGTGACTAATCCCTGTGCTTAATTAAAATGAAAATGTTAGATGATAAATACTCTATACTATTAAGATGTTTTGCCCAAAATAACATCTAGGAGATAAGTATAGGGAAAGAACATGAATGAACCAACAATGAAACCACTTCTACAGTTTCTAGATATTTTCAGAGAAGACATGAGATAATTCTTGAATACATGATGGTTTTCAGGAGATACTCCCTGTCAAAGTGAGCCATCAGACCTTTTATTTGGGCTTAGGAATAGTCTACTTCTAATCTAAGGTTTTGTTATATTTTAATGTCAACTAGTCACAACACTGTAAAATATATTGTCTTAATTTGGCCGAATTTACCAGTTATGATGAGAATAACTTTAGGTGAAATATGTTTGACTTATATTTATTTGGTGAGCAGAAATTTATGTGAGAAATTAGATATTTATGATTGATGAAACAAATGCAATTGTACAATCAAACATATGATTCTGTATAAGAAACCTGTTTTCACAATTGAACAGAAATCTAAGCTTAAAATATTAACCTAATCTGTACAGTTGATAGAGTACAATTTTATTACTTTTCTCTAAATGAGTTTTCAGGAATGCCTTGGAAACTTTTACTCTCTTCATTAGGTAGGCATTCCCCTTAAAATTGTTTCTTTAAAATTGCCTAATAACTTTCTCAGAGTTAATGGAAAAACTAACTTGACCCTGTCCCGATTCTCACACACATTTGTAAAAAGCACTTGATAGTAGGAAATTACTCCAAAAGTATTATATCTCATTGTTAAGTGATAAAATTGCAAGAATAATGATTCAGGTCAAGCTTGGAAATGTTCTTTTCTTCTGGAAGTAACGGTAGATCAAAATCTCATCATTCTTTTCTTCTCTTAGCTGCTAATTTTTTTTGTCTTTTAGTAGATAATGAAATAAAAGTAAATCCTGTTCACTTTATTTCAGTAAACATTTTACTAACAACCTTATATACAAAACTGAGGCTGTAATTGCATTTTCAATAGTAACTCATTTTTTTTAGAATCAACATTTTACTTTCAACTTGTGTTAACTATTTTCTGATTTAGTTCAGTTTAGTTTTATTTTCTCATAGCTTCTACTTCATTGTTCCTTTCCTCTTAGTACATTTAAAAGTTGTATCAGTGTAGATAGCTTCTATCATTTTCTTTTATTTTAATCTTTCATCAGCAACTGAGCACTTTAAAAGGTGTAATTCTTCTGTCTTTAAATTTCCTACTTACATATGTGTAATATGTTTAACATAAGTTTCTACAGAGGAGACATAAACCATAGTATACAATTCATTACAATTTTAACTGTTATATGTTCATTTCCTTCCTGATTTCTTCCACTTCCTTAATCTGTTCGAGTCCTGTGTGGTAGTCGAATTGTGTACCCTAGTATTCTTACAATCGATATCCAAACTCTCCATTAGGTGGCCATTCTCTAGCCCCATGTAGCCACGCACTGTTTCATTAGATTTTGTCTTATTGAAAAAACATTATATTTTTTAAAAATTGAATATTTTATTTGGAATCCTAAGGAGTTGGTTTGTATAACAATAAATTTATTTTTAAATATTTCAACTGGATCTTCTTATCATTAAGTTTATTGGTACAATGTAGATATACGTAATGATCACATTAATCATATGGAATTTGTACCTGAACATGATATATTTTGATTCACATTTTCCCATTCCACTCCCCTCCATTACCCCTCTTACCTTCCTTATTTACAAGAGCTTTGTTTCCATTCTTTCTTTTCTCATTATTTTTCCTGTCCCTCTCCCCCCTCCTTTGTGTCCCTTAATATTTGAACATTTTCTTCCCATTTCACAATATCT
The DNA here is from genome assembly GCF_053883595.1 of Heterocephalus glaber. Classification (NCBI taxonomy): domain Eukaryota; kingdom Metazoa; phylum Chordata; class Mammalia; order Rodentia; family Bathyergidae; genus Heterocephalus; species Heterocephalus glaber. The sequence goes on from NW_028258333.1 coordinate 10,326,777, forward strand.
ATTATACATTTTGGTCCTTATTTACACTTTCAGTTTCTCATGCCAGAGAAAAATGTGGTATTTACACATATGTGTCTGATTTATTTCACTTAAGAGTATGGTCTCTAGGTGCATCCACTTAGTTATAAAAGTCTTAAATTTATACTTTATGGCTCAGTCTTACTCCACTGTGTATATAAACACACACACACACACACACACACACACACCTTTTTTATCCATTTGTTGATGGGCATTTGGGTTGTTTCCAAGATTTAGCTATTTCAAACTGTGCTGCTATGAACATGGGTGTGCATATATCACTGTGGTATAATGCTTTTAATTCTTTGAGCCAGATATTGAGAAGAGGGATAGCTGGGTCAAATGGAGCCTCTAGTTCTAGCTTTTGAGGAATCTCTACATGGACTTCGGCAGTGGATGCACCAGTCTACATTTATACCGACAGTGGAGAAGGGTTCCTTTTTTTCACATAGCCCCACCAACGTTAGTTATTGGTTGATTTTTTGATAATAACCATTCTATCAGAAGTGAGATGGAATCTCAGCATTGTTTTAATTTGCATCTCTTGTAGGACCAGTGATGTTAAACGTTTTTTTCATATATTTATTTGCCATTTGTACTTCTTCATCTAAGAACTGTGTATTCATTTGAAAGACCATTTTTGGATTGGGGTTTAAATTTGAGAGGTGTTGATTTTTTCAGCTCTTTATATATTCGATATGTTAGTCTTTCATTTGAGGAACAGCTAGCAAAATTTTTTTCTCACTCTGTTAGTTGTCTCTTTACTCTGTTGGTGATTTCATTTGATATGTAAAAGCTTTTTAATAAGATGAGATCCCAGTTGTTGATTCTTTGTAATATTCCCATCTGATCAGGGTTTTGTTCATAAAATTCTTACCTATACCTATGTCTTCAAGAGTTCCACCTATTCTCTTTCCCAGCACACTTAGTGTTTCTGTTTTGACATTTACATCTTAGGCAAGGCAAGCAATTAAACAGAGTGAAAAGACAGGGAACCAACAACACACAAAAAAAACAAGAATAAGACAACACATATCAGTGATAACCATCAATTAAAATGTCTCGATTCACCAATCAAAAGAAATAGATCAGCAGAATAGATCAAGAAACAAGATCCAACAATTTGCTGTACACAGGAAACACATTTTACTGCCCCCTCCCAAAATAATCATAGACTGAAAGTCAAAAGATGGAAAACAATACTTCATGTAACAGAAACCAAGAAGACAGCAAGGGTAGATATTCTATTTGCCAACAAAGTGAACTTCAAGCCAAGACTGATCAGATGAGACAAAGAAGATCATTACACATAAGGAAAACTCCAAGAAGAAGAAGAGATAGCAATCATAAATGTATATGCATCATTTAACCAGCACATTTAACTTTATAAAACAAATATTAATGGATATGAAAAATCAAATAAACACAAACACAATTGTAGTGGGGGACCTTAATGCCCCGCTGTCACAAATACACACATCAACTGGACAAAAACATCAACAAAGAAGTATCAGAATTGAATCAAACCTGTGAACAAATAGTAGATATCTACAGAGTGTTCCACCATACAACATGAGAATACACATTTTTCTTAGCTGCACATGGGACATGCTGCAAGGTAGACCACAAACTAGCTCATAGAACATGCTCAAGTAAATACAAAGGAATTGAAATTATCCCATACATATTATCAGACCATAGTGAAGTGAAATTGGAAATCAATGGAAAAAGAAACCACAACAACTTCATAAACACATGGAAATTAAGTAACACTCTCCTGAAAAACCAATGGATCACAGATGATATTAAAGAAGAAATTAGACAGTTTCTACAAGTAAATGATAATGATGATATAACACAGAGGAACTTACGGGATGCAATAAATGCAGTCATATGAGGGAAAGTTTTAGTGAGGAATACTCCCATCAGGAAAACACAGAAAATCCAAATAAACAACCTAATATTGAACCTCAAATGTCTAGAAAAAGAAGAACAAGTCAAGCACAAACTTGTATGGAGGGGGGGATTTTTAAAGATTAGAGCAGAAATTAATGCAATTGAGACTAAGAAAACAATACAAAGAATCAGCAAGTTGAAGAGTTGGTTCTTTGAAAGATCAAATAAAATTGATAAACCCTTAGCTAAACTTATCAAAAAAAGGAAGGAAAAGACTCAAATCCATGCAATGACAAAAGCATGAAATCACAATGGGTCACTCAGAAATCTAGAATATCATCAACAGTTCTTTTGAGAATCTTTATTCTAATAAGAGATAATACAGAAGAAATGGACAGATTCCTAGATACATGTGAATTACCATAGCTGAATCAAGAAAATATAAAAATTCTAAATAACACAGTAACTAACAATCAATGAAATTGAACATATAAGTAAAAAACGACCAACAAGGAAAACCCAAGGTCCTGATGGATTCACTGCAGAATTTTGGAAGAAATTTAGAGATTAAGTGCCACTACTCCTCAAACTCTTTAATGAAATTGAAGGGGAAGTAATACTCCCAAAGTCATTCCTAGAAGCAAGTATTACCTTGATACTCAAAAAAGAGAAAGATCCAGTCAAAAAAAGTGAATTACAGGCCAATCTCCCTAATGAACATAGACCCAAAAATCCTCAGTAAAATACTGGCAAACAGAATGCAGCAAATTATTAAGAATAACACCACAACCAAGTAGAATTCATCCTAGGCATGCAGGGATGTTTTAACACACACAAATCAGTAAATGTAATGAACCATATTAACAGAGTCAAAGACAAAAATCACATGATCATCTCAATAGACACAGGAAAAGCATTTGACAAAGTCAAATGTCCAACACCCATTCACGATAAAAATGCTACAGAAAATTGAATACATGATCTTTATCTCAATCTGATAAAAGCTATCTATGACAAACCAACAGCCAAAATCATACTAACTGGTCAAAAACTGAAAGCTTTCATTCTAAAATCAGGAACAAGACAGCAATGCCCATTATCACCATTCCTATTCAATATAGTTCTGGTAACACCACCCAGAACAATCAGACAAGAGAAAGAAATAAAAGGAATAAAAATAGGAAAGGAAGTAGTCAAATTAACATTATTTGTAGAAGACATGATACCCTACAAAGAAAACCCCCCAAACTCCACCAAAAGACCTCTAGATTTAATAGCCAAATTCAATCATGTAGCTAAACACAAAATCAACACTCAAAAATCAATAGCATTCCTGTACACAAATGTGTACACACTTACCGAGAGAGAAATTAGGGAAAATGTTCCTTTCAAAATAGCATCCAAAAAAAATTGAAATAATTAGGACTCAATCTAACAATGGAAGTAAGTTATGTATATTGAAAACTACAGTACTCTGAAAAAGAAGACTGAAGAGGACATCAGAAAATGGAAAGATATCCCTTGCTTACGGGTAGAAAGAATGAACATAGTGAAAATGGTCATGCTTCCAAAATTGTCATACAAATTTAATTCAGTCCCAATAAAAATACTAGCACACCTCACAGAACTAGAGAAAACACCCCTAAAATTCATTTGGAACCAGAGGAGACCTAGAATACCAAAAACAATGCGGGGAAAGAATTTCAAGGCAAGGGACAAGACACTCCCTGATTTGAAATTATACTACAGAGCTATGTGATAAAACAGCATGTTACTGGCAAAAAACAGAACTGAGGATTAATGGAACAGAAAAGAAGATGCAGAAACAAGTCTAAACACACTCAGTCATCTCATCTTCAATATAGGGGCCAAATACCTCCACTGAAAGAAAGAGAGCTGCTTTCATAAATGGTGCCGGAAAACTGGCTTTCTATATGATGAAGACTAAAACTAGACCCGTGTCTCTCACCATGCACTAAACTAAAGTCAAAATGGGACAAAACCAATGTTATTTTAAAAAATAACTTCATCTGCCCCCAAAGCTTTATATTTGGCCTTTAGTTTATTGTGCTAAGAACTTGAAACAGCTTAATCTACTAAAAAGGAAATAAAGCTTACCAAATATTTAAGCTCCATATTAATAGCTTTAGTATGAAACATAGAGTCTTGGATTTTTTTAAGATATAAAAATATGGAGAGTAATATTGGACTATACCATATAAATTAAGAATGTGGTCAATAAATATTGAACAATTCTTGCTAGAACAGTCTGACCTGAAATTTTAATAATCTTTTATTTGGATCTAGCTGTCAGTTCAATTTTTTTTCTTCCTTTTATGTCACAATATCTCCCTAATTTCCTCAAATGCCAACTAGGCTTTTTGCCTCCATATGTGTTCTCCCAGTGAAGCCTGAAAGAATCCTTCCAGGCAGCATCTTTTTCTTCTTTCTTATAAAATCCTACTCTCTTATCCCTTTTATCTAACCTATTTAAATTGATGTTAAGAGTTTCTTTCAAAGGAGAATAGTAAAACAAGTAAATTTTGTTTTGTTGAATGACCAGTGCATTTCTTACAATGAGAAAGTGTTCCTCACTGAAATTATTGTTTTATCCATAATAACTTGTACTTGTATCTGTGAATTGAATTGTTTCATAAGAACACGTGGCTGACATCCTGATTAAAGTTTAGAAAACATAAGTCTTCATGTGTATTGCTGAGTGTTCACCATATTTATTCCGAAGTCTTTTTCATCATAATTCACTTTCCTAAAGAAAATCAAATGCTTACTATTCCCTATCTTCATTGGTTTTATTTCCTCTGGCAGCCATGGCCAAATGCTCTGAAGAAAGACACCATTTTATCTAGAGCAGTTTACCACTTGAAATTCAAATAGTTTAGTTCTCTTTTATCTAAAAATGCTTGTATTCCTACATGAGATTTTTCTCCTTAGTTTGCACTCTGAAAATTATACACTTTGATTAACTCATTGAATGCTCTGCTGCAGGAATGAAATGGATTCACTTCTTTAATTTTCTACTGAAGATTGAACATTATAGTATTTTCCAACAAAAGAATTTCACATATATATTATTATGCCTTTAAAGTAATTAAACTTTAAAAATGGAAATGTCCAACATTTTAAGTAAATGTAACAAAAGGACTGCTATCTGAAGGCAATTAAAGAAATTATGGAGAGAAAGAAAAGAGCTATGAAATGCATGCTCCCTTAGCACACAGTAATGGAAATTATTTGAACCTTTAGCAAGCAAAAGGCAAACACAACCAGTTGACCTGGATAGTAGTTTATTTCAGAAATTCTGGTGAAGCATAACAGGAAAACCTCAAAAATAAATCATCATTCTAATATCTGGACAATCATTGAAAACATTACTATAATAATGTAAAATTTCTTTGAAAGGGAAGTTTATCAGTGACTTTCTAGTTCCATATCTCATAAAAATTAAAGATGCAGGTCTGAATCATAAATCCATTGAATTTGGTCAATATAACCTTCATTATATGTAAATCATGTAAAAACTTTATAATTCTGTAGGTTTTTTTTAAATTTACATTTATAAATCAACCATATATGTTTGTTTTTAATCTATCTTTATTAATGTCAATATTTTCTTATCACTTTTATGTCTTAGTTCGATTTCTGTAATTTTTAAATCATCTGGATGCATGTAAATAATTTAGATTATTTTCAGGTGTACAATAGGGTCTATAACTATCCCATGTAAAGCATCAAACATGCAATTTTATTGCCTTCTGTTGATATTCTAGGGATTTTATTTAATGTTTTGAAAATTATGAAATTTTAAATTTTATTTTCAACCAGGCTAACATTAAAAAGCAACTGAAAATTCAGATAAGTTTTTCAGTTTAAATGAATAGCAAAGCAATTAGCAGTGTGACCTGTGGAACCTGGCTACGTTTGTTCAAATATTTTCCATCTTTCCTGAAACCATAACCTGATCTTCTCGAGCCTCAATTTCTCTCTCTCTAAATTAATATTAGCTGTCATGTTTAACAAAATCTGACTGAGGTGAGCACCGCCACACCAGCCCAGATTAGCTACTATAGTGTCATTATATTTTGATAGTCAATTATCATCAATATACATTCTTAATCATTCACTTGGTGTAAATTTGGAAAGATGGTCATTTTTTTCCACCTGCCCAAACAAAATACTCAGAGTGAAATTGTAAGCATGTAATTTTTCTTTAATAGGGTCAAGTAAAAATAGGATTCCATTGTATGTAGAAGATTCAGATAGATCTATAGCTTGGTAAGAGCATATGTAAAATGAGTAAACCCAATTGTCTCAATGCAGGTAGCTACTGCTGAGTTTGTTAGTAATGTTATGCATTTGAGACCAGGAGAGGTTACAGATATGTAACTGAAGTCACTGATAAACTTTAAACCTCACACTAATATGTAGAAATATGAGATATGGTTTACCAAAACTCAATGTTCTCTTTACTTTGCTCACAAAATGCCATTGACTCTTACAAAAAATAAATCTCTCTCCATTTCCTCACCTTCATCCTAAACATGTATCCATTTTATTGTTTAATCCAAATCACTTCACACTGTCCCACATTTCAGTATCTTTTTTTTTTTTTTTTTTGGTATCAGGGATCGAATTCAGGACCTTTTGCTTGCAACGAAGGTGGTGGAACCACTAAGCTAAGTCCTCAGCCCCTACATTTCAGTATCTTATCCTTCATACTTTTCATACCCACAACAACCACCATATGGAGGGCTATCATGGCTCTTAACATACTTTTTACTTTTAGCACAAATACACATATACCTGGTATCATTTGGATTTGGAGCATCCCACAAAGATTTGTATGTTAAAGTCTTGGTCACTGAATTGTGCCAGAATTGGGAGGTAGTGGAAATTTTAGTAGATTAAACCTGGTGGAAGGAAGCTAGGTCACATGGGCTATGCCCTTGAGGGAGATATCAGGATCCCAGCTCATTTTCTTTTTCTGAGATTCCTGGCCACCATGATGTGAACAGTCCTCCTTTGCCATTCACTGCCACCATCATGATTTGCTGAAGTTCCCCAAGCCAAAAGCAACTGAGCCAAACAAGCATGGACTGAAATCCTTGAAACCATGAGACAAAACAAAGAAAGAAAGAACAACAACAACAAAAAACTATCCTACTTTTAAATTGATTTTCTCAGGTATTTTGTCACAACAGTGAATAGCTTACTAATAGTACTTTTAAAATATGAGCACCAAAAGGCACAGACACTTGACAATCAGGACTGTACTGAATAAGGTATCACACTGTATGTGCAAAATTATGTAATATTTAACAAAATTATCTGGATGCAAAATATGCATCCTAATATGTAATGCAATGTTATTACTGAAATGTAGTAGTTAAGCACATTTGTGTATAATTGCAAGTGTATTTTTCCAACTCTATCATAAGCAGATTAATATGTGCAGGGATATGGATATCTAATCCATAGTGATATATAAATATAATGTGAGCTTTTTTTCTTAAAATCTTCCTTATCTAGGTATCCTCATGTGACATTATGGGGCTTATACTCCTTTTTTTTTTTTTTTTTTGGTAAAATTATTTCTGTGTTATTTAGCTTCTACAAATGCAGTTAATTGAAGCTAAATGTCATCGGTACATCTGGAATAGACTTCATGCAAAACCAGCTACAGAAAACAATTCTCATGAGGGTCCTAACCACTAACTATAGCATACTTGTGGCAAAGTTGAATAGGACAAATTTCCCAGAGATTCACACATTCAGGTGTTTCTGAAGTTTCTAAATTATAAATTACATATCTCTTTTTGTTTTGCTTTTCTGTTAGTATTTTTTTTTCAGTTCCATATCAAGTCTTGTCTGGTTTTTTTCACCATGTAGACAAATTCATAGACACTATTTTTATGTTTTTCAATTAACAGTTTTGTATTATTTCTGTATATTTGTTTCATGTATACTTTGAAATGATGTAAGAATTTATAGTACATTGTTTAGTGATACTGAGTGTTAACTTTTTAAAGGCATGGTTATCTATAATCATAATTAATGAAATAATCCATTAAGAATAGTTTCTGAAGTATAAAACTGACATACTATTTTTTTCAGTGTTAACTTTAAAAATACTTTCTTTGTATAGTTCACAGTATTTTTTCTTCTTTTATATAATACTATTATTTAATATATTACATTGTATTACTTAGATGATTAAAGTAACTTATTTTATGGCCTATATGTTAAAATATAATACAGATTTGGGCAGCTGCTGGAAGGAAAATTAATGCCCATAAGTCTTTTCAAAATATCACTTCGGACAATACTGTCATTGGGTGTATCCTTTACCATATCTCTTCCTCATAGTATTTACAATGTGAATTTGACTATAATGTGTAAATTCTTAGAATCACTAAAAAGACATATAAGCAATAAATGCCTGATTATGTACAAAGCTACAGGGTCATGATCCATATAAAAATAAATATGAAATTTCTTTGGAACTAGTTTCTATGAATTAACTTTTCAGGATGATTCTGGGATAATATTTTGGAAGAAGTCTTAAGAGTTGAAACATTGAAATCTTAATATTTTCTTATATATTTTTCACTATTAACAAATTATTTAGCTGTCTTGATTTTTCTTAGACGAAATAGGTACAAGTGAATTTTATGCTATTTTATTATACCTCTGAAGTTAATAATATGCAAATAAAGTCATTCATACAATATATACTCATTGAATACCTACTATGTGCTGGGCAATGTCTGCAGTACGTGGTGCAGGGATAGAGACCCTTAGGCGGGGAAAGATGAGGGATGCCCCTACCCCCAAGGAGTTTTAGATAGCTGGCAGAACAGGCTTAACCACCTGTGAGAAGCTGACAGCCTGCAGTCCCATCTCCTCTGTAAGCTGTACCCTGCAAAGCTTGGTTTGCTAAGATCAAACTGGAGAAAAAGGAAATTTGACCCTAAAGGTGCCAAAGCCCCCAGGACCCTTCCCTAGTAAGGAGCCATATCAACCAATTAGCCAATCAAGTAGGGGCGCCCTCACCTAGAGACAGGGTGGGCCCTCGGCCACTATAAATGGACCCCTTGAGCCCCCCTTCCACTGTGGCTCCGTTTCGGGCTCCGTTTCCTGCCTGTCTCCCTGAGAGAACAAGCTGTACTCTTGCATGCTCGCTGAATAAAAGTACAACATTGCTTCTAGGCTTTCGGTCTCTATCTGATTCTTCCACAACCTTCTGCGTCGTCAGGAGAGTCAGGCCTGGACTGTGGGGACCCTCCACCCGTCTGCGACAGAGGCACCTAGGAAAAGCAATATAGAAAAATTTCTCCCTTATGGGTTTTATTTAAACGGGAAACCAAACAAACAAACCACATATTGCAACTCTTAGAAGATGTCAGGCACAGTCATAGAAATATTTTATGCCAATACATCTTTTAATCTTCTGAAAACTTACTAAGTGAAAAATAGAAAATGGGTAACTTTCCAAACACTTAATATTTCCCACGATTTACTCAATAATTAAGGTAAATCACATTCATCGGTTTAGAATCTCATGTATTAAGATATGTGTTCTCTTTCTTCCCTCACTCAGATTGTGTGTGGTGATTGAGTGTGGACTCACATATGTGGTACAATTTTGGTGCACTGTGAACATCCTTCAAAAGAAAACCAGGTGCAGTGGGTAAACTTATTCCAATCTTACCTGACTCACCAAAAATAACTTCTATGAACTGTAATGAATTGTGTATAGTAACAAGTCCACCTCAAAGCACATCCAACACCATACCCAGGAAATTATTTATCAGATGGCAAGGAGTAGAAGAGTAAAGGAAAGAATAACTGGAGATTGAGCTGAGGCTGCAGGGGAGGAAGACAAAAGAACCTGATGTGGGATATTTGCCAGCCAATAAACCAAGGTTAACCTTTCTTCCAAGTGCTTTAGTTCTTGGCAATGCCACTGATCTCTGGCTATTTGCTGTATTCAATGATAATGATGATGATTATAACAGTAATAAAACACCCAGAGACAGGAAATAACAGTCCCAAATTAATACCTTGCACAATGACTCTGTGAGAAGAAAGTTATGCAAAGCCAAACAATACAGAGCTTAGTAAGCATGTCCAATAGTTTTACATTTGGTACTCCCACAAAGTATTTTTGCTATCATTCTTAAGTGCCTAAATATATATATAGACCAAAGAAAGATGAGTCAGATCTCACAGTTCCTCCACTGACATGATTGAAGCTTGTTGTTTACTCCAAGGATGCAGAATGAAGACAAGTTTGATGTTGTTCAAAAACAACTCATCTTTTGACAACACCTTGAGGGGATCAATTAGATCCATCTGTGTGGGCAGCTTTGGTGAGGTGGGAGCTGCTCATTAGAAGTAAGACTAGGGTATGGCTTTATTTCCTCTGACATAAAAAACAATCAAACACTTTCACCACAGAAGGATTTCTCTAAAATGTAGCTTGCTTTTGCTCCTCAAACCAGGATCTGACTCAACAGTTTTCTTGGAACTGAAACTGTGTTCCTTTACCTACTGGTATTTTCTACCTAGAAACTTTCCTATTTGTATATGTGTCCAGGCAGGGGTGTTCTGAAATACTGCATTAAAATAATATTTCTGTTCATATTTTGGCCTCATTATGCTTTTATTTGTCTTGAAAAGAGAACAGATCATTAGATAACTTAGTGAGGTCTTTAAATATGAAGTTCTGCTAATATATAATTTTTCATTTATCTAGTCGAGGAATTTTAATCAGTGTTTATCATTTTATTATAACCGTCAATATTTTCTGACTGTTTAAATTCATAAAGAAATACTATAAATCCATTTAGTAGGCATTTCCCACCTTCTAGAAAAACAACCTCTGTCCATTGAATAAACTGGCTGCATTTGGCTGGAAATACATGGGAAGCTCTGTAATCACTACTTTTTTTTCTTTTTTGTAAGAGAGACGTTCTTTTTTAGGGTTTCTTTTCTCATCATAGACATGACCTAAGAAGGAAAATATTGGTTATGAATGGAATGTTTCTACCCTCAGCTCACACTGGACTCACTGTCACTTTGATCAGGGACTTCCTATTCTTTAGAACTGAAAGATATAGTAAATGTGTACTGCTTAATCCAGTCTTTTGGGGAACTTTGTTATAGCAGCCTAAACTGGACAAAACAGGAAGTGGTACCAAGCAGTAGAGGTGCTGCTTCAGTGATTATTTAAGAAAACTGCTTTGGAACTGGATAATGAGTTAGGGGCCAGAAGACTGTTGAATTTTGACAAATCACAAGCATCCAGTGTGATTCTGGCTAAGGATCACATAGAACAAAAGAAATGAAGAAAAGGATTCTTTGTTCTTAGAGAATATTTAAATTCCCATGAAGAGAATATTCAGAATACAGAAGATAAAAGCCATTCTGAGGAATGAGGGACATATTATTGGAAGCTGAAAGAAAAGTAATACTAAAACTAAAACTAATACTACTAACGAACCTTGGACTGTTTTGCATTTACACATCCTCATAACCAGAAGATGTATATATTCCTGTGAAAAAAATGACTTTCATTGGAAAAAGAAGAGAATTGAAATGTGTTATGTATATATACCAGTTCCCTACAGTGGATGTGATCAATTTGTACTGTGAGCATGTAGTACACTAATAAAAGTAAAAAAAAAAAAAAAAAAAAAAAAAAGTCATTCAAGTTGCAAATGATAAAATCATTTTTTTCCCTAACACAAATTTTGGATAAAAGGGAAGATATTTTAAAGTAATTGTAAAATTTATTAAAGTTTATTATGTTCTAGGCACTCTGAAAGTAGCTTAACATCACTGATCTTGAGAATCATTCTTCAAGACTGTATTATTAAATCTCTCCTATGATGAAAAGTTGAGATTTCTCACCTTAACTGACATGTCCAGCATCTCCCCCATGGCGACACAGGTGCAAAGATTGATATTTGATGTTTTTGTTCAAATTCTATTGAATTTCCTCTAGTCTCACAGTCATATATGTTTTAACATCATTGCAACTAAATCACTGTGCAGCTCTGGGCAGAGAATTGCTTATCGTTTGCTTGTCTGTGTTGCTTTTTCTCACACAGAAACCCTTCGTGTTTCTCACCTGACGGCACTGCTGCCCACGTCCAGGTCCTGCGCAGTGACAGCTCCGATGATGGTCCCCACCGGGGTGTCCTCGAACACCTCCATGGTGTAGAGTGGCTTGCTGAACACCGGCGGCTCGTCCACGTCCAGCACGCTGATCTTCACTGTCGCTGTGTCCTTGAAGGGGCCCGCGGAGTGGAAGCGGTGGTCCAGGTGAAGGTTGGAGGCCTCGACTTTGAAAGTATAGGCCTTCTTTGTTTCAAAGTCTAAAGGCTGTGATGAGAACAAACGCAAGTGAGAAAGTGCATCCGCATGGCTTTGTGTGGAGGGTGCCAGTTTGCAACTTAGTACTAATTATAATGGTTTCTTATTTCCTTCTTTCTTTTTTCTTCTCTTCCTGTGATACTGGGGATTGAACTCAGGGTCTCTGCACGGAGCTACAGCCCACTAAGTCTCTAAATTGCACAGAATGACCTGGGACTTTCTATCTCTCCACCTCAGCCTCTCAACTTTTTCTTTTGTAATGAGTGGGTAAAGAAAGCACAAAGTAAATATTTTAACATAAGAACCACTCACATGTAGAAGTTTCTGAGTAGCTTGTGGGATAATCTGCTGTGTATATTAAAGTGAATGAATACACATGCAGAGGTACATACTGGATAGGGCTTATTCATCTTATATAAGCAATAGGAAAGCAGTGAGAGAACATGGGTAAGGGAACTGCTTCTCTGCTCTTATCCAATACTGCCCTCTAGTGCAACCAAGAAATGATAACCACCACCACCACCACCACCACCACCAACAACAAAATTGGATAATTGAAAAGTTCTTTTCTAGCTGCAAATTCAATATAACAAACTATGGATTTTTTTTTACAGCCAGGTTTCCTTATTCTGACATTAATACCATGTGCTGGTAAATACTTTTAAATGTCTAGTTATTTATTAGAGAAGTTCAGTATAATATTTATGAACATACAGTGGTAATTATGAAAAGAATTAGCTTTCTGTATTCTTGGAACTGATCATGAAATTAGTGGCACTGAAATGCGTTTGCAGTGTGTATCAACAAGACTTGTGGATTTAAACATAAATAATCAAATTAAAGCAGCCTATGGAATATTTCACAGGGAGTCCCATCCCTTGTAGTCACTGATGCTCAGTTTTAGCTTGCCATTACTGTAAATACTGGTTATTTCTTCCAATAATATATTCCACAAATATATTACAGTTGTGGTTTTTAAATTATAAATTGAATGCCAATGGCTCTGATTTGTAATCCTCAAAGAAAAACTAAGGCATTATGCTACATAAATGTAGCATTAACATGATGATTTTGTAACTGTTAAATATTTTTGTTTCTAAAATAATTTTCTCCAGTGTGGCTCTAGTGATTTCCTAAGTTTTGTGTCAACATCTGTTTTTTAAATAGCACACACAAACTAAAGGATTTTTTTTCTCTTTTAAAGATATGAATACTGATATATGTATTTCTTCTGAGGAAGTAAAAATATAGGAAAAAAATCTCTGTGAGATCCTGAACTGTCACAGTTCAGCAGCGTATACTACAGCCAAACTAGTAATATATATTTGTAAATGACATCAAGTCTCTTTCATGACATTTTATAGTCAGGAGGACTTATGTTTATTTTCCCTTTAATTATTCTTTTTATATCTAGTTTAGTATATTTTTTTCATGTTTTATCTGCTTTGTACACAATCATTTTGTGACTTTATTTTTATTTACTTATCATGTGCTGTTGACATATAACATTGATTTTTTTCAATTTCTTGTTGAAACTTATTTCTCTTAAAACCTATACAAATAAAAAATGGGAAGTACAGTATGCCATGGTTGGTGATATGGCTACTGGTGACATTAATAGAAAGTCCATATCTAACAAACAGAGAGGGTGGAGTCCAATGACCCTCTTTTGACTGTCTACAGCTTCACTCCTGTAGTTTGTTAAAAAGAATCACACTCAAGAAAAGACAACATCTTGAATATATTCCTGAAAGAATTACAAACATCACAGTGCAGTGATATGCACATACCCATGTTTATAACATAAGCACAATAGATAAGCTCTGGAAACAGCCTCCATGCCTGTGCACAGACAAATGGAGTTTTTAAATGTGGTATACACATAAAATGGAATATTATTTAGACAAAAGGAAGAGTGAAATCGCCATGGGTGGAACTTGAGAGCAAACTTTTAAATGAAATAACTCAGATACAGATAGTTAAATTTCACATAATTTTTCTCATATTGGAAACTGAAAATATAAATATATCAATAAAAAAATAGTGGATAAATGGTAGAAAAAAGAGGGCAGACTTTTGGAGATGGGAGGGGTCAGGGAGGGACAGATAAGGGGAAAGACTGCAGGGACTGAACATGATCAAGCTGTTGTGTGTGTGTACAACTCCCCCCAAATGAACATCTGTATTTCAAACATATTCTAACAAAAAAAGAAAGAAAAGGCAACCAATTGCCAGAAGAAGATTTAAAAACATCATTAAAAAGAAGAGACTGATATAATAAGTATTGTAGCTTGGAATAAAGAAGACCAGGGCAAATTATGACAAATATTTTCATAAGTTAGACTTAGTCTATATGCCTGAGAGTAGTGAATTCATAATAATTTAATATTTGCAAGCAGTAACTAGAAAAAGAAGCCACTAAGAAAGGAAATACTTCATCCTTGAATTAATTAAAATATAAAAGTTTTATTTTTACATATCATATGTGGAGGCAAGTCCAGAGGTACATCCTAGAAGAACAGAAGAGATACAAAGATGAATAAGGTTGCTTTCCTTTGACATCCAGCAAGTTAGAGAATAATGGCGTCCTGTCTAATAATGAATTTGCAGAAATAATACATTTCTAATACAATATCTTAGGAGATGTCTCAGAAAGAAAAATATATGACAGTGGGTGCACTGGCTAATTCAAATTAAAGAGCATGTGAAACTGTATTGAGTGAAATAAACAAGATAAACAAGCTTCAATACTGCATGCTTTCTCTTATATGAGAAGTTTAGAATATAAAAGACTTAAACAGCAAAATAAAAAAATAATAGGAAACAAGGGAAGAGGACCAAGGGATGGAGGGAGGAAAAAGGGAGAG
Organism: Heterocephalus glaber; assembly: GCF_053883595.1. Taxonomy (NCBI): domain Eukaryota; kingdom Metazoa; phylum Chordata; class Mammalia; order Rodentia; family Bathyergidae; genus Heterocephalus; species Heterocephalus glaber. Next base: position 10,341,959 of record NW_028258333.1, read on the forward strand.
AAGGGAAGAAAAAAGAAGATGTGTTAAGTACATATACCAAGTCCCCATAATAAATTTGTAAACAATATAATGTTTCCATGTTAGTCTTTCCAAACCCTAAGAATCATATGATTTTATCAACTTGGCTATCCTTCTGCCCAGAAGCAAACTTGTTGGGCTGGGAATCATCTGTTATCTTAGAATGTAGCCCTTAGTCCCAGTTGTTCCTCTTTTCTTTCTCTACTTTCTCCTTGAAATTGAAAGGTCTCTAATTATTTGTATGAATATGCAAATCGTGTTAATCTAGGTCCTTACTTGATACTACTGATATCTGAATAAACTGGACTCCCTATGGTTAAGTCCATTTCAGGCCCAAGATGACAGAATTCTCGAACTGTTTTATATATATATATATATATATATATATATATATATATATATATATATTTATTTATTTATTTTAGAAAAACAGGGACAATCTATACCTTTTAAGAACCACTGACCTATCACAGCAGGCGAAAATGTGATAATCAGGGAAAGAGAGTGAGATGAAAGTACCTTTTTGTACATATAGATTTTTTTTTGCAGCTTAAAGCTTATATCCCACAGTGATCGAAGAACTGCAATATCCTAGGTATACTTACTTACTTTCTCCTGGCCCTGACCTTAGGCAACCTCTTTTCACAAAATAGAGTAGCTCAGAAAAATCAAAGGGAATTAAGAGTCATCTCTCTCTGCTTGACATTACCAATCCATCTGACTGACTGCTCTTCATTTTTTGGAGGAAGGAAGGAATTTTGATTTCTCAATTCACACATGTACTTAAAATAAGTACAGAATAAGCAACATTTGTTTGTAATTGTAAGAAAATGAATTAAATTCTTTGATAATGTACTTATGAGATTGAAATAATTTATTTAATTTAATTTTAGTAAATTAGAAAATTTTGCAACATTATTTGGGGCTCACACAAATTTATGAACCTTTCTGGAAGGGCCAAAAAGATATGCCTAATGAAAGTTTAGTTCAGCAGCTCCTTGTTCTTTTGACTATTTGAATAATGGAAGATTAGTAAGATCTGAATTTTCAGGAACCAATGGACACTCTAAGGAATTGTGCACCAAGAGACCACAACTATGGCAAAATAGAATAGATTTAATTACTACCCAGAGTGTAAAGGGAGCAACTGGGCAACGTATAACCTTTTTTACTTTTTCATTTTAGTAATCTGCTAATACTTTTCTCAAGTCCAAATCACAAAAGATATATAAACTTGCATATAGTGGCACATGACTGTAATCCCAGCACTCTAGGACGGGAAGCTGCCACAAGAGGATCCTAAATTGAAGCCCAGCCGGGCAACTTAGTAACTTAGCAAAACCCATTCTCAAAAACAAAAACAAACAACAGCAATAACAAAAGTGTCCAGGACATAGCTTAGTAGGAAGGACCTAGGTTTGAGCCCCAGTACTGTAAATCAAACAAACAAATAACATCAAAATGTCTACAGAATGTTTTGTGCCCAATGCCTTTCTCATTTCAAGGGAGGATAAGACATTGTTTTAGCGTAGGATATAGGAGAATAACTCTTCCAGAATTCAAGGGATCCCACAGAGTGCAGAGTGGAAATGCATAGCTACAGTTTTAATTATGTGGAGGAATTTGAAAAATAGTGGCTATGACAGAAAGATTTCTGAGCTCACTCCGTTTTTTGCCCCAATGATCCTCCTACCCTTGTGAGATATTTCTAATAACTCTGCCCTTAACTGGGGGAGAGACTTGGAAATTTAATAGCATATCACTTTCTTCAGCTTGCTCAGCTCCATGGAAATAAAAATTATGCAGATATGATTAGAGCCTTAATGACTTGACAGTGAGTTAAGAGAGATTTTGCTTAGTGTTCTGACCTAATCATATTAGCCTTTAGAAGAACAAAGTGATGCAGAGGAAGTTTGAGTTCGGGTTGAAGTTACTTGAAGAAGTAACCTAACCCAGGAGCCCATGTGCCAGGTGCCTAAAGCACAACTATAGGAACTAAGACACCTCTTGGTCATGAACTAACAAAAGAGTAGGGAGATCCGTCATAAACTGACAAAGGAGTCAGTTCTACTGTCAACCAGTGAGCTTAGAAAAGGACTTTCAACCTCTGTCTCAGCCCCAAGCCACACCTCAATTTCAGTCTGAAAGGCCCCCCACAAAGTACCCAGGTAGATCACAACCTGCGAGGCGGTGGCTGCGAATTTGCCCCTCTCTACATTCTACAGCTCTATTGCTTCAGCTTATATGATGGACTTTTATCATTGTTTCTACCAACATGACACAGCCATCATTCTACAAATCTTTCCTTCAGTAATAAGATTCCATAGAAAGGAAAATTATCAATGAACTCAAATGGTAAGAAAAAGTAAGATTCTCTGAAGTCTGAAGTGGGCTAGATTATTTTAAAGATAAGCAGTTACAAAACACATTTATATCTGACAGAACTAGGATGAAAAACAGAAAGAACTTTATTCAAATAAAGTAAGGTTTTATACCAGGCTGAACAATAAAGATAAGATGTTCAGAGCAAGTGTTAGTTCAAAGGAAAATAGAATTTTCCAAGACTTAGTTTTATGACCAATAAAGTTAGTTCTTGCCTTCCAGACAATGTAGGACAGTTTGTGGTATCTCATCATCACTGAGGAGAGAACTGGAGTCAATATTCACTAAAAAAGTCAATTATTTGATGAATAAAAGACTGTCCCTGTAACAAACAGGAAAACACAATGAAATATGAATATTTTTAAAGTTTAGGATTCAATTTTGACAAAATTATTATAAAATTTAGAATTATATTAAAGATAAACAATATATAGGCAAAAGTGTATTGTGAATAAAATTTTTTAAAAAATATACATTTCATATAATTTACTTCTAAAATTTTTAACAGGACTAATTATTAAAAATGTACTTTTTTGTGGAAAGTGATTAATATATTTCAGTTAGTTGTATTGCTACACTATTTTAATGATTTTGAAAACTTAAAAATCATGAGCATTATTTAATGTCCATATTTTAGTGACAATGATTCTGCAAATAAATCCAGCAGCTAAGACAAAACAGAAAGAGCTTCCAGTGCTCCTTGTTACAAATGTCTAATGATATTTCCCTAAAAAACACAAAATATACCACCAAATATTATCAATGGTTAAGTAAAATATAGAGAGTCTGCCAAGAAAATGTATACACAATTCAAGAAAAGAAAAACAGCATGATGTTTTCTCAACAGATGGTGTTAACCTCATATGGGGAGCCCTAGAGGATGTTGTATATCACCGAAGATCTGCTACCCTGCTGGCTCTCAGAGAAGAAATTGAAAATGCATGTGCAGCCATCTCAATGACCAAGGCCACCCAACCAGCATTTTGATGTATTAATAAATGCCTGGAAGCTAACGGCCACCACTTTGAGCACCACTTGTAATCACAGAGTTAAAAGTTAACTTGTATTAATCTCATGATGTCTCAATAAACATAGCATTAAAATTTTATAGGAGTGTTTCTCTTCCTGAAGCGTAATATATGTTTTTGGCAGATTCTGTATATGCCAGACGCAATCAGTATAAATGATCACCTTTGATGGAGACTGTTAAACTTTTCTAATGTGAATCATCTACAAAATAGTTGGAAATATCGGCTTTTCATATCCAGCAAGCTGTGTGATTTTGAAAAAGTTATTTTTCTTCTCCAAGCTTCAAATCTCACACTTGTGAAATTAGTGAAACACATTTTGCCAAATATTTTGCAAAATATTTTGAACATCACATTTTCAGTTGAGTAAAAAGAAAATCAGTTCATCAGAAAAGAAAAAAAGAAAGCCAACATAAGATAAATATCTTCCTTTAGCTAAAAAAATTTAAATATCCTCTATTTTCAAGAATTTTCTTCATAAGAATGAAAATATAGAAAGAATCAAATGCGTTTTAAACAAGCATAAAACATAAGTATTACAGGTGCTTTGAGAAACATTAACATTTTGGGAAGAAAGTAAGATGATCAGCTTTATCTGAGGGACTTGAGAAAGGGAGATGAATATTAAACAGGAAAGAAATAAGACTACATTCATGTTGGGCAGGGGCCTTCTATGCAGAATGAGGTGAGGCTAACAACTTTACTTACCAAACACATTGCCATGAATTTGGTGAAATTTAGCTCGAGCACGTGTGCGAAGAAGATAGTAGTATAAAAATGTGTTGTACGATCTTTACCATCAGTGGAAACCGGGAAAAGCTTTAAGGAAAATGAAAGGAGGTAGTTTCTAGTTTCCTCCATTCACTCACGGAGAAAACGATAAATTGAAGGTAGATTAAGGGTGAGATTGGAAAAAAACCCACTGCATCTGTGGAACTTTAAAGGCCATAAGCCAACTATAGAAGGAGAAAGGGAAGTTTTAAGCCCTACACAGAAGGAATGGCTGGCCAAACCTCATAAGGAGATTCATGGAATTTGGATGCAATATAAGCAGGCCAGAGAGCCCCACCAACTGGAAAGGAGAAAATAGGAATAAACACATTTCTACTGTGGTAGAAAAAAATACAGCTTTAGACATTTGGTGTGTGAAAAAAAAAACAGACTATGTACTTAGAAAAATTTACAAGGCAGCACAGAAATCTGTGTTGATTCTATTAATTTGGGGTTAAATTAGATTTGAGACTGTTCAGCAAAGTTAAGCAAGGTGTTTAAAAAGGTCAAAACAAATAGAAAAATAGGAGCATAATATTTACAGAAGCAAATAAAGAAGACCATTTTTCTTTGGAATTAGATATGTCAGAGTGGCTAAAAATAGAAGTAACTTATATTTAATAAATGGAGGTATATGCTTGGCTATGTAAATATTCCAATTTTTAAAAAATTTTGTTCCTAGAAGCTATTTAAAAATTAACCACATGATGGTGCTATGTTACCAAATTATGTGATGTAGAATAACTTTTTAGATATTTGTCAGGATGGTAAAGAGAAAGTGAGTTCTACTGATTAATGAATAAATATAAAATACAAATCCCCATTGGAACCAATTAAGGCTTTAACCTATTAAAGCGTTCACATGAAGAGAAAAGCATTTTATCTCCTATGCTTAAAATCATTCAGCTCTGGTTTTGATGTGATTTACACCTATGTAAGTTTAAAATGAAATAATATGCCAAATAACATCAAAATGTTAAATACTTTAACTTTTAAATTTTAAAATTATTTTTTATTTATAATAAAATGCAACCCATCCACTATTCCTCATTTTAGGCAAATATTATCATTACTTGTTAGTTTCTAAGTGACATTTTTATGGAAATGTTATAGACTATTTAAGAAATGATGCAGGATAATAAATGGTTCTTCTATAAAACTTTAAAACATTGTTACTTTTAAATACATAAATTGTTAAATCAATAACAAGACAAGCAAAATGTTTCTGGATTGTATTTGTGTTTTCATTCTTGGAGGTTTTCACTCATGAAACTTTCTATTTCTATTTACATCCAATGACTATACATTTTAATACTTTTTAATTTACTAGAAAATAACTGACAAAACTGTATTTCATTTATCTTTCCAAGAAAAAAATATTGTTAAATTTAAAAGACTTTATTTTCTGATTTTAAATGTAGCCTACTAATTTTTAGAGATTGAAATTGCAAGAAGCTTTATTCTGGTTTTTGCCAGTGTTCATATTACATTATTCAACAATACATAAAGTGGTTTTCATGTTTGTATACTTTGGTCAGTGTAATATGATGTGAGTATAGACTAAGAGTAATTTTTATTTCATTTCATTTTTTAACCAATATTTTTGGCCTTGGAGAGATTTATGGAGTTTCATAATTTTACTCTGAATTCAAAGTGACATGATTAAATAACATTCTGGCACAATCCTCATAAAGTGAAACAAAGTTGAGGTTAAAATATAAAATAAATAAAAATGCTTTTCTTCATTCTTCTCAGCTCATATAAACCTATTATTTTTATCCTCTTACATCCTAACTGTATAGAGGAGAAAAGAGAGGCTATAGTAAAAGTAAAGCAAATAAAGTACTCTGAAGATGAAATAATGAAATAAATGCTTCCAAACAGTGATCATATTAACTTATTTTATGTGAGTTAAGAAAAAAATAGTGAAATCAAAGAATTTCGTGATTCATTTCTCTGCTGCAGCTTAAAATCTGTTATTTAAAAATTAAAATAACCGATCTTTTCAAAGCTATATATTCATATGCAGAATATATATTTTGCGGCTTTCTGGAAGAATTCAGTATACTAAACATGTGGTACCAGTACAAGCTTGATTTTTACATCCAAATTCTTATACTACAAGTCTATGCTGAGATAGTGAAAGAAACTTACAGAAAATAATTTGAAGATTACTATGAAGCTGAAATGCTATTGTAGATTTTTCCAAACACATTTATTTCAATATACCTCTTTCTTCAAGAACTTCTAATAAGGATCAGCTAAAATTTTCTGAGAATTTACTAGGTACATGTTTGAATAGTCTTATTACAGAATTTTCACCCAAAAAGATACTGTATTTAAATAAATACTGCCACTTTAATTGATTTTCACTTTTTCACGGGCTTTATTCACCTGGATATCTTCCTTTTATTTTTATACAATCATATTGTCATATTAAATCAAGACCTACCTATTTTTGCATGTCTATAATCCACAAAATAAAATATATATTAAAGATTGATGATAGATAATTTTTAAATTTTGCTACAAAACCTCAGTTATTTTTTAGTCTGTAGGTTGCAAATGTCTTTTCTGGTTGAACAATAGGGTCCTAGTTAGGGATTACCCCTAATACAGCCTTCTATAGAAGTTAAAGTAAACTGTAGCACTGCAAGCACACCCCCTGTTCTGTTTGGCAGTGTAAGTGCTCAGTTGCTTGGAGTAATTTGCCAAATCACCAGAATATTTATAAAGCTATTTCTTCATCTAGTGCCTTCTAGCCAGCATCTCTCCACTTCTCACCATTTTCACTGCTATAAGCATCACGCTTTCCATCGCTGTTTCCAGGACTCTGTAGTCTCTTCACTGCTCTATTTCTATTCTTCCTTCCTGCCAATGATTGTCTGCAAAACACACAGAGCAACCTGGCTCTCAAGAGTAAAGGTGACTTAGATCTCAGCTCACCAGAATTTCTCCAACCCTTTTCAAATTCAGAGTCCTTGGCCTGGCTTTAAGACTCCACATGGTGGCATCTTCTTCCTCTGTCTGAGCTCGTCCCCAGCCCACGACTTCTTCCATCAGGGCCCTCCAGCGCCCCAGCCTCCTCATCTGCTGCACGCCCTCCTCAGAGATTTATTTTGCAACTGCTGCTCCATTTTTCACAGCATACATCAATTAGACCCTGCGCTGTGTCTCTTCCTTGTTTTCTCCTCACCAAAAGGTCTTTTCTGATCAACTCACTGTAAGACTCTGCCTTCCACTCTCTTGTTTATCTTTTTATCTGACTTTATGTCTTTGAAGTTATCAATGCCCACATTGATTTTTTAGTTTCCTTGTTTATTTCCTGGCTTTCCTAGTTAAATGGAAGCTGCTGGAGAAGAGACACCGTTTCTCTTTAGCTCACTTCTGAGTCCATAGTGCATCTAGGAAATGATGGCCACTCCATACATATTTATTGAATGATGGAGTGAAAGTTATAGATAGTACTTGTAAATAAATTATAAAAGGACATGTATTTATAATAACAATATCAATATAAATCTGTACATAAATATGTATTTTATACATACTGTATTGCTTATTCTGAATTTGTTTCCCTGTGTAAAAGAACTTAACTTTTACTTGTTTTCTGATCTACTGATGTAAAATAGCTTCTATTATTTTTTCATATTACTTAGAGGATTTATTTGTTCCATTGAAATTGTTGTTTGCAAAATATTTAAGTATTACTCTTTCAGGGAATCTTTTTAGTGAAAAAAATTAAGTGATAAGTCTGATTTGGTACTGAAGGGGAAAGAGAAATAAACTAACAAAAAATGAAGGATGACTACCCTAAGAATTTAATGTAATTTCTTAAGGCTCTGACTTCCTCTATCTTATCTTTTTGTCTTGTTTTGTGATTTCAAGTTTTGAAATTATCACTGTCAAGGATGATTTTTAGTTAATTTGTTTAGCTTCTTTGTTTACTTTCTCTGTTTGTAATTTTCAAAGTCAGCCTAAATATATACTTTTGGTGACTAGACTTGAATTATATACACTGCAATCCATAATGTCTTTCCAGTAGACCAACTAACTCTGCCCTCCCTCCACCAACCTTCCCACTGTCGATTTCTCTCATTCTCCCTCTCTGTTTCTACCTTTGTCCCTTTCTCCCCTGCCTTGTAATCTCCTTTTTACTTTCTTCCTTAGTGCTTCCTCAATCCCTTTATTTCTCTTCCTTATTGTTTTCACTCCTCTGGTGATTAAAGGTCGCTTATACTCATGATGTTCCTCCACTGTGATATCAAAACCCACAAACAGGATATTTCATCTCAGAAAAATCAAAAAATGTTCAAGACCAACCCTGGTACAATAAGATTTTATTTCTGTATCTCGTTTTTCAATTAATATTTCATCTACATTTATAGCAATACAATGAATTTAAACTGTATGAATGTTAAAATAATGTACTCAAACTAATATGGATGATTGTTGAGCATAAACAAAACTGCCCTCTAATTCACAAAATAACTATGATCATAGAAGTGAAAATTTCATAGTTACTAGATTTTATTTAAAATATTGGCCAATGAGGGGAAATTAAAATTATTCCCTATTTTCCATTCTTATTTCTTCAGTTCTTTAATTACTCTTATGTAATCAACTTTCCAAAAACGTATCTAAATACCTTTTTGAGTTTGATGACTCCTTCTTGTGTATCCTCATCTGTGACGATGTCAAACAAATTTCCACCATCTCCTGGAACAATGTTGTACTCGATTTCTGCATTTTTTCCAAAATCAGGATCCACAGCTCTTATTCTTCCAATAGCTGAGCCAATAGAAGATGACTCAGGAACTTTCAGATGGAAAATGCCTGATTAAAAAATATATATGTAGATATATTTGTATTGACAGTGCATTTAGTTAAATATCTAGTAAAAATTTCAAGTTGAAGAGTATAATCTATAGGAAGTAAATCAAATTTGCAACATGATGGAGTGAAAAGTAGAAAAGATGCTTTTTATAAAGCGAAGGATTATGAATACAAGAAATAACTTCACTTTTCACTTCAGTGGGTCCAGCTGTGGAATTTTAATTTGGCAATAAAAGTGGGCTAAATTAAAATTACTACACAGAAATATTTTACATAGTAATGGTATTAAAGTATACTATATATCAAATAGGAGGTTGAGAGTCCTCATACTTGGTATCAAGATAATTGATACTTATACAGAAGAATCCATGATGAAAGATACATATTAAAGATGTAGAAAAAAAAATAAGATAGATCTAAAAAGATAGAAGTTGGACAATAGTAGATAAAGATAGTTATCTATTAATAGAAAGTTAAAATTTTATATCATAAAAATACCTTAATACTACTAATCAACAATGACTTGAAATACTGAGCTATAGAACTACCATCTTAATTGATCATTTAAATATAATATATTAGAAACTAAGATGTTACATATTAACTTTTCACTCTGTAAATACTTTGTACATATTTTAAATCGGTATGTAAAGTTTGATTCCCCATCTTAGCATTAAAAGAGAAAAAAGTAAAATGATTATTTTAACCACCAGGTGGAGCACTTATATAACTGTGAAGTTGATATTAACAAAAACTAAAGAAAAATACTGTAAGATTATGAAAAATTGTAAATCCTGCAGGAGTAAACTCATATATATAAATAGTTAAAATTTTACATATTATTTTAAAGTATGACATGAATAAAAATGCACATACTAGTACTGATATCTCATCAAAGAAAAAATATGAGAATAAACATCATATACAAATCAAAGTCAGGAAAATAAAACAGAAAGAACTAAAAATAAGAAGCAAAATTAAACATAGAAATTCAGAGTTCTAATTTTGATATTGAAATTCCATTTCACATTGTATTAATGTGTTTTGAATGGTAATTTTACATTGCTAAAACAAACACTGATTACTTTTACAGAAATAAAGACTTATAGAAATTAATTTAAGAAAGTAAAGTTCATTCAACAAATCACATTACAATATTATATTTATTTGCCTCAATAATATTTGAAAAGTATAATTCCTTGTGTAGACAGTCACTTTTTTATTTATTCACTATTATTTTTAAATGTTTCATAGTTTTTTGTTCACAGTCAAATGCAAAATTAGGCAAATTCATCAGCCCTCACATCAGTTAAATCTTTCCATCTACCTCTTCTATCAACATAAATATTTTCATTAGTTTTTGTAAATTATGTTCAAATTAGCTTCATTTATATCCAGTAGACCATCACCTTAATCAATTGTATAGTTGTTCTCAGATATTCACCAAAAGTTTGTTTATTTAAGTTACATGGCAGAAGACATATCTTATATAGTGCTCTACAATATTATGACTGTTAATTGAATTGCTATTATATCTATCTTCAAGGGGAAAACAATAAACTTTAAGTAAATAAATAACTAACAAAGACCAAAAAAAGAGCAAAAGTTCCTAGTGGCAATGCTGAAATGTTATGCAGACTTTTAGAGGAAATCTAACTGAAGGAAAATCAGATTTCTTCATCCCATTTGTAAGTATTCCCACACTAGGATTATCATTTTTTAATTTCTGAATACTTAACATAGCGATTGCCAGCTGTTGAATGTTTGTTGAACTTAAAATAGGATCTGAAATTGAAACAATCAGATCAAAGAGAAAAACAGTGAAAATATAGGTTATACTTTTTATTATCTCCAGAAAGAATAATGGAAGACATTTAAGGACAATCTGTCTGATTTCAGATAGCCACAAGAACATAGACAGAGTCTAACGCGGCTTTTACCACCTACATTCTTCAGGGCATAAATGTTGTACAGGTGACTTAACAGGTAAATCATAGCGGGATTCTATTGAAGGACTCCAGAAATATTAGCAAATATGAGGACTGTTGAGTTTCTGTTGAGTTTAACAAGAAGCCAAGAGACATAGTTATTCAAGTTGTAGTAAACGCTACAGGAACAAATCCCCTCCCTCAAAAGGACACAGTACAAAATGCGTGAGTTATTTTTCATTTCCTTTTTTTTTTTTTCATTTTCAATGCCTATTAAGTAGAATAGAGTTTATTAGAAGCTGTATCAGCATCCTATGCCTGCCACTGTGTGACTGGTTTAAGGATCTGGAAGAAAAAGAGAGTCTTGAATTGATAGTATGAATATATACTCCAATGTCATGGCCCCTCATTGTTAGGAAATATAAGAAAGATGGAGGTTTTTGTGGAACAGTGCACTATAAACCCTCCTCTTTCAGGATATTTAGTTTTGAAACTTAATGTTGAAAATTAACAAGGAAATGGCTGAAAAATATTTGGAGGTGATAAGAAGCTATTGAATGTAGTGAATTTCAATGGTTGCAATAAGGGTACATCCATGTACAGTGTAGGACAGAAGTTGGAAAATATCTTTAGGAAAATAGGTTGGCCAAAAGGGCTTGGGATATTTCATCTTGTGCTGTCTAAGTCATCCAGTGAGAACAACTTCAAGCTCATGGTAGATTCATAAGTGAGCTTTTCATTTGAAAAGTTGTTAAAAGCAAAAATGAAAGAATTAAATAGAATAATCTCTAAGGGATTGTGTGAGTAAATGTGAAGAGTATAGTCAGAATCAAATATTCCCGTAAAAAAGAAAAAAATTAAACATTGAAAGGTAATCTAGAGGACATCCAATAATCTCAGCTATAGATGAGATAGCTTCCATATCAAGATAATCTGCTGAGATATGAATTTCATATTTTTAGAAGAACATTCATGAGGTCAAAAAGAATAAATGTGAAGACAGTCATTCTTTGTAGTGCTCTATCAATATGTTATGTGTCCAGTTATTTTGAATAAATTGTGATCTTAGAGCTTGTCCACACATTTTGTTATTATCTGATGGCTTTGGAAGAATTGTGAAAAATTGAAAAAGTCGCATTGTATAAAAATGACTGAGTTTAGCATTCCACTAACAAACCATCCCTCAAAATTATGATATGATCAAAGTAAAACATGGATTCACCACTTACATTGCCTTTGTGCATTGAGGCTTCAGTGCATATAAAACTGAAATAAACAGAGCAGTGGGTTTTGGGTTCTTTATATAAAAGACATACATTATAGTAAGGCAGATGACATACACGTTCATTAAGACAAGCATTTCTCAAGGAAATATTGCACCTGGTAATAAAGTCTACAGAATATAGAATAAATCTGAGAAACTATGCAATAGTCATGTCAGATTGTTTAGGCTATTTCCAGTGATTTGACATTTTATCATTTCTAGAACCCCAACAGTAGTAAAGCGGGGGTCATTTAGATTAATTTGAAACTTTAAACTATTCTGCAGCTATGCCAAAGTCAGATCATTTATGATGTACTATGTAATTACACTGCTATCAACTTGTAGACATCTTACTTCTGACGCATATGAAACATCGTAGTGGCACTACCTGTACAAAGCAGATTAAGAAATAAAATAGATGACAAGAGGTTATCCACAAAGTCCATAAAAATGTATACTTCCATATGCATCAGATATACACACTATGCTTAACAAAATCACCATTTCCTGTGGAAAATGAGAAAATTGTTTGTAAAGAACTAATGTGGAATTAGAGTGATTGAATGCTCTAAGTTTTTACATTTAAAGTTCCTGGTTAATTACAAAGAAAAACAATAACTATTAGTAGTGACAGGTTAAGCATGCATTCACTAGTAACTGTCATTTGAAAAAATACTTGCATTGTACTTTAATTATTAGTACTTGCATTGTGTGTGGGGGGGGTAGTAGAGAGTATTTCATTGCCACTAAGGATAAAGGATATAAAATATATTTTCCTGCCAGGTGTGGTGCCCCACAGCTGTAATTACCACCAACACTAGGCAGGTTGAGGCACTAAGAGGTTAAGGCCAGCTTGGGCCGCATGGTGAGTTAAAAGCCAGCCTGAACTACAGAGTGAGACCCTGTCTCAAAAAACCCAAACAAAACAAAACCCAAAACACATTTCTCTTTTATATTTTTCTCTTGGAGAAAATTCTCAAATATGAACATAAACATCAAAAGATATGTTTCCTTAACAAAATAAAAATTAAAGTCAAAATTCACTCAGATATATAAGACAAGGATAAAGATATTAAGCCAATGAATGCATTTTAAAAATCTATAACATTCAGCAATATGAATAGAAAGCAGGAAAGAAGACAGAATAATCCAACACAGATTCACTTTTGACACACGTGTATGTTTACCTCGATAAGTGTATAGTCACTAACATTATACAGTGGTACCTCAGTTCATGAGCTTAATTTGTGCTATGATTTTGGGAAGGATGGCCATGCTTGCATTTATGTGGGAGAGAAGGCCAAGGTTGTACTTCTCACCCAATACAGATCTTGCAAACACAAAATGTTTTGCCAATTGGTTCTGTTTGCAAGCCAAATTGTTCGCAAAGCATTTGTGAACCAAGGTGCCACTGTATATAACAAGACAATGTTGACCTGTATATAATAGTGACCTAAATATGAGAAGAAAGTAATGTGGATATAATTAGCATTTAAAATATCAGAATGCTGGGAATATTGGAAGGTTGAAGAATCATTAGTTCAAATTAATAAGAAAATTAAACATCTCTAAATGCTTAAAAATATATACTTGAGACCACCTAGACTATTAAATAATGACACACATTTACATTGAAAATTAAGAAAATAAATATATAGCTATCAAACTGTTAACTATGTGTGAAACTGAATAAGCATTATTGATCATTTTCAATCCTCTTTCTATGTATACAATAGTATTTTCCTAAAGGAATGGCAATATGTAGTAGGAACCTTCCTGTTGTAAAGGCGAGGAGATGAAACAAAGGTAGTTATCAATCGAGTTGTGAAAGGTTATTTTAATTTTAAAGAATTTTTTTATATCTTAATTGGATGATTCAGTAATAAAATATTTTATTGATTGGAAGACATTTCTAGTCACTTATCTCCTCAAAGCCTAAAGCCATGTTTTCCAATTGAGTGATAGAGATATACTCCACAAGGAAAGATCCGACCTCAAAACTAGGTTGGATTCAAGCTGATTTTTTTTTAATTCAAACACAGTAAACATACTGTGAATAAAATCATTCAGCATTGACATGGAAATCCACTCTGTGCTTTGTAGGATGAGGAAGGCACATGCTTCTGGAAGGTTCAAGTATTTGGCATCATAGCTTTACTGTCTGAGATTACTTAATTTTTAAAGGCTACAATAGAAACCAAACAAAAAGAAAGTAAAAGAAGTTTGGAGAACTCCAAGGTAAAGAGGATAGGAAAATATTGGTGAAATGCAGTGGAAAGCAAATTTAAGGAATCATGGAAGTTTACAAATGTTTTTATCTGAGTAAAATAACTTTAAAGGTGTAGTAATTACCCATTCTAATATTGTAATTAGCCTTATACATGGATGTGAATTGCCATGCACACAGTATTCAACTTATTAATTGATAAAATTTTATAATTCTCTGTAACAGTAGCAATACTTTTTCTTAAACAATAAGAAATTCAGTCTTCTAAAATTTCTATTTCTGAGCAGCTAAATACAACATTGCGATATAGGTATATATATTTACATTTTTCTTTAAAATTATCTTTTGATAGTGAATTGATTACTAAGTGTTCCAATATTCAGATTTTGGTATTAATTTCAACTAAAACCTTTTGCAGACTCCTTCATAGAATTAATAAAGAAGGGAAGACACTCATAAATGAATAAAAGGAGTATGTAATCTTTTTTAAACATTACAGTTTGATCACATCAATAATCTAGTGGGTAGAAGACATCAATTAAAAACCAAGTAAAATAGCAAAGTGTCATCAATACTTAAAGCAAAATTCCATGATTCTATCAATGTTTGTTTTATTTAGGCTGAAAATATGAGATGAATCACCTTGATACTGGGTTTGTAAAATCAACTAATCAAAACCAGTCCCAACAGAAGTAATCATATGACAGAGTTGGTATGATCATAATTTTCTGCCCTGTGGGGTTTATTTTCTCAGTTACTTCCACTGTCACTTATTAACTCTAATATCAAAGGACCTTCAGTATATTAATTTCTCTCTACTCATCTTGTCCCCATTTTCACTCATCCAAATGAAACACACTGTTAATGATTTCAATATCATAATAACATTTGGCCTACAACTATTTCCCACATCATTTTATTCCTGAAATCTGAAAAAAGCCAACTCTTAATAATAATAATCCTCCCAAACAGGGGGTGTAGTTGACAGAGGAGACCAAGCAGAGACAGCTGGATGTCTCCAAAAATTATGAGCATTAACTTCAAATGCACCCTCTATGTTGCCTGTAGAGCATGCAGATTTGCAGGCGTAACTGGCTGTCCTTAGTTAAAACTTCTGTTTTAAGCAATTACTCCAAATCTTCTTCTCCTCTGTTAACTTTACTAGTTCTTTTCTCCATTATTGGCTTTTGCCTTGAATTTCACAGACAAAATAAAATGAATGATGCCACATAAGAGGCTTTTTCACTTTCCAAACCTTCATTCACACCATCCTGTGTCAGTTTTCCTGTTAGTCTGAACACCCACCTGTGATGTAGAGTACAATAAAACATGTTTCCTTTTTCTCTTCAAATGTTATATTTCCTCTGTGAAATTTTAAATTAGATTAGTAAATTTTAACTTATATTAATACATGTGTGCAGTGCAGAATGATTACATCCCTCATGGGGAGTTGGCGCATGTGTAGAAAACAATTCTTTTTTCATCCTTCCCTGCTCTTTTCCATTCCCCTCCCTCCATTTCTTGGTCCTCTTCCATTTTGCAAAGGTAAATTTCCCTACTCCCTGTTCCCTACCTTTTATTTTGCTCTTCATTTATATTTTGATTTCCTCGTAGGATAGAAGCCATGTGATATTCAATCTTGTGTCTGGTTTATTTCACTTAACATTATGATCTCAAAGTGCATTGATTTTCCTACAAATGACTGAATTTAGGCTTCATTAAATATTAGACTGCCTAATGTTCTCTTCATTTCCCAAAGTCTACCTTTGTAAATTAGAAACTGCCAATCTATCTTCTAATTAGTACCATGGCATGTTCACTAATTAAGGTTTTTCCTCCTTGCCATCCCACATCAAAAAAAGTCAATTGGGCCAGCAGCAGATGGACTGCACATTGGAAACTGCATGGTTTGTCAGGTGTTTGTGTCCTAGTGTTTCTTCATCATTGCCTTGCCTGGGGTACTCCTAACCACACACAAGAGGTGCCAGATGTAGGGGTTTAGGATACTCTTACTAAGATCTATGGTTTCTGTTTCTCTGGGGCTGACTGCCAAGTGGTACGTTTGAACAGCGCTTGAAGAATTTCCTCCTCTGGCCCCAAAATAGCAGCCCTGGCCCTGCTCTGATGGAACATGACTTTCAGTCTCCAGGTCTCCAAGCAGCCCAGTGCACATACAGAATCAAACTTAGAGGGAGATCTCTCTTGAAGAAGTTAACATGACTCCAACTTGTTTTTTCCTTTTGATCACAGAATTCTTACCTTTCTGTTTGTTATCATGCATTTATTTTTCCAAGCTAAATATTCTTTTCCCTCTCTTTGCACTTTCCCAGGACATGTTAGCTTTCTTAAGCATAAAGCAAGATTTATTCTAGGGATTCCCTTTTTGTCTGGGATAATATATCAAATATTACTATTATACACGGTTTAACAGAAGGCTCCACATTCTACACCTGAGAGGAGGGAAAAAAGACAAACACACTACTTACTTTTAAGGGATTAAAAAGTCTACATCACTCACTCCAAGAACATTTTCTGCAAAACGTTTTCTTTTCACATTCCCTATGAAAAATTATTTTTAAAAGACCACAAAATACCTTGCTCTGACTGATGACTCCAAGAGTCCTAAATGCATCCTGAAATTGATTATAATTTCTGAAATTTGATCTGGGACCATATTTTGCTATGCAGTATCTGTTGCATCTTAGTATCACGGTGAAAATGTTCACCTCTAATGTTCAGCTCTAGTTATACTGATGACCATTTCCCCCTTCATCTCTGATTTTTATTTAACTACAGCAACTTGTAAATGTTGTACAATTTATTAGAGAATCTGTCTGCACAGTTTATATGGTTTTCTATTTGAGATATTCCTAAGAAGACTGAGTTTTTTCTTACTTGACTGTCTTAAAAAAATTATCTATTGTTCCAAATCTTAATTCAAGTACTCCTTTTATAACTTTACCATTCCCAACAGAATTTTTCATAGATTGTCACTATTACCATTGCTATCTAACAATATCAAAAATGTACGCTTTCTCTGTCTTCTGAATGCACCACTCAATCAAAACTTTCCTCTGGGTTTGCCAGACTCCTACATGTCACTGAATCCAGTGACGACAACCCTGCAGCATTCTTTTGTTTTTTTTAAGTATCTTTCTTCCTAACATCTCTACACTTCACAGTTCCGATTTCTCTCAACTCACAGCTTTCTCCTTTCCACCTTCCTTTGTTAGGTTGCAGAAGTGGATTCTCACTGCATATTAGCATTGCATGGAAAGATTTGAAAAACATACTGCAGCCGCTTAATTGTTCTGTGTTTAGACTTGAGAAACAGAATTTGTTAAATTCCCTTTGGCTCTGCTTTGCCATCCAGATGCATTGTCTTAGGCTCATTTAAGTTTTCCTTTTCCTATGTATTTCATGTATTCCTTGGACTCCATTTACTATCTTTACATTAATTTTACCCTCCCAAAATACAAATTTTAGTTTCACACTTGATAAAATATCGTCTTGTTTTAAAACATCACTTTTACATGACTAAGACATTCCAGGCTTGACATATTCAAAGATCCCAGGCTTGCCACAGCCCCTGAAAGACCTGTCTGATATCCACTGTCTCAGCAAGTAGTATTACCAACTCTCCAGTTCAGTAAAGTAGAATCCAGTCTCCACCACAAATCACTGATTTTGTTACTTTTTCAACACTTAAAATCACTCAAGTCCTTTCAAATATTCCTGTTTTTCACAACTGCTCTAGCCCTCACCATCACAGATTCAGCAGCTCACACTTCTTGTTTGTGCTACTGACTGGCTTTCTTGTGTTGCCCTCTTCTCTGCAGCTAAAATCTCTTTCCCATGATGCACTGCAAGGATAGAAGGGCTCATTTTTATCACTCCAAGTAAAAACTGTTTTGATGACTGGTAAGGAAATGTATAAATTCATGTGTGTCGATGTGAAGGAATGGAAGATATTTTTAAACAGAGACTACCCTTTAAGTATAACAGACACTTATCAGTACTACTTACATATTGCTTTCTACCTTCTAGACACTTTTTGAAACACGACCACAATTAACTATTATCCTCATATTAAGACACATGCACAATGATTCCTTACCTCTCAGGTCCTAGTTAATGTTTAACAATCATAGTAGAGAAGAGAGGGAATATTTATTAATAAGTCCTCATTTTAGCAATAGTATTATTAATTGGGTTAGGCACACTTAGGGAAATTTCAAAATATTTTTTTCTTTTCAAAGCTTGAAGAACAAAGTCAGTGGAAATATGGAATAAAGAGTATTAGGAGATGTGAGGATATTCTAGAAGAGACTAGAGCTCTAAAGATGAAATAATATCTGCTTCTATCCCCAACAAAAAAACATTGTATTTTTACTTTTTTCTAATTATCCCTTATATATCTTGCATAATTTTCAAAAATAAATTATAAATTGTTGTTCAATGTTATAGTTGTGATAATTTGTACATTCAATGAACATACACTTGTATTGCTCAGTAAAATGAATTGTGTTTTATAAGATTTTTTTCAAAAAGAAAAAAACAACAACACTGCATTAAAAATCTCAAACAGACCAATTCCAAGTGAAATATGCAACACTGCCCACTTACATTACTTAATGATACCCAGAATAAAAAGTGTTTTTGAGTGTTTTTGTATACATTTAATACATGTGAATTATGTGACCATGATTCCTGTTACATAGTATTAAATATAATGGAAATCTTGCCAGGAGCTCACGGCATTTCAAGTGCATCAATAACTTTCCATCGTTCATCCATTTTACAGAGTATATTTAATATTCCCTTAAAGCCGCTATTAAATATGTAAACATTCCTTTTAGTTGCTTTTATCTTTGCAATTTCTGATCCAAGAAAATATGGCACATGGGTAATTCTCAGCAGTATAGCTTTATAACTTCATCAGAATATGACAAAGATAAAAATTTTCTTATAAACTATAAGTTGAATACCTCATAAACTGTGCTCCTGACAAATATTAGGAATTAAAATTCAGCTGGGAATATCTACTGAATCAAAAGTTTGACTTCTCACAAATTTTCTTTTGAAATACTAGGAAGATAGTCCAAAAAAACTGAAATTTTGGGTTATTTTATCCAAAACTAATTTTTAAATAACAGCCTATTCATTGATCTGCAATTTCTAAAATGCAATCATATATTTATGTACCATGTATGTACACAATGATTTTAATTTTGCACAGGTGCCTGTATTTTAGTTCTTGAATACTCCCTAGTTTTACTTGTTCTTTTTTAAAATTAATTTTATTGGTACATTTTAGGTGTACAATATAATGACATTCATCATTGGAAATTTGCACTTTTACATAATCCATCTTGGTTCTTATTTTTTCCCATTCCCCTGCCCTCCCTTCAACCCCTCCACCCTTCACTATCTACAAAGACTTTGTTTCCATTTTTTCTTTTTCTCCTATTAATTCCATTCCCTTCTTTCTTTTCTCCTATCCCTCCCACTTCCCTGTTCTTTTTATTTATATAGTCAGTGTTTCACTTGTGTATAACTCTAAATCTTTCTCAGTATAAAATCTATTCATCATTTTTTCATAGACAGCTGAAACCACTATTCAATTATTTTATTTTTTTATCTTTCACTCACCTTCACATTTTCAGAATTATGTATACATAACCTTTTAAATGATGCAATGTTTTCCACTTGTCAAAATATTTAAGTATATTCTCCCACTGGCTAACTGACATTACAGATTTCAAGAATCAATGTGGATAGGGCCAGGGATGTAGCTCATTGGCACCGTACCTGCCTGGCAAGTGCAAGGTCCTGAGTTTGATCACTGGTACCAGAAAGAAAAAAAAAAAGAATCAATGTGGACATTATCTCTTCAGACATCCTGACAGAAGTGCTCTGTAGTGATATGGATATCATTCCTCTATGTTTATGTATCATTCTGTGCACAAGTTTATCACTATTTTTATTCCAAATTTTGTAACTGTCAGTTAACTGAACAATCTCTCCACTATACTTCAGCTGTTTGAAGGAAGAGATTAAACTTTTTGTGTTTTTATGCAGTACAAAGTAAAAATGATACAGTATTTTTACATTTAGACTTCAATTAAACTTGTGATTGGTAAGATATTTTCACAAAGATATATTTTATCCAATCTTTAATAAGACATTTCTTATATATCAGGATTTTTGTTTTGATATATCCCCATTTCTGGGTAGCATTCATAAAGATACACTTGAGAGGTCCAATTTACATGTCTACCTAATTTAGGACCATTAGTCAGGCAAAAATAAAACAAAGAAACATGAATCATATAAAATAAGTCATGGCTCTAGGGCATTTTATATTTATGGCTAAACACTGCCACAATTTTTGTTAGTCTATGTATCAAATGTTTGAAGTAGTTATATTTAATAGTCTCCTTCAAGATTTTCTAATACTCAAATTTAAACAGGGTGTGTTTTGTTTAATCTAATTTCATTTGGCCTTTGACCTCATATATCACTTCTGTTCATGTATCTTAGAAGTCATTTGACTCTGTCTTCTCCTTTGAGACTATATTTTCAGTAACTTCCTGCTCACCTCCACTCAAATTCTTTATATTAATAGAAAATTATATTCCTACTCAAATTATTTCTTAATGTATTCTTTATGTTACTTAACATATCCTATGAATGAAACAGATCCCAAAGCCATTTCCATTTTGCACATGAAATGCTCCATATTTGCATTTACTTTTGCAAACAATTATCCTAGGTTTGCTCCACACTTATCATTTCTACTTCAGTCTTCACCACATAATCAAAGCAATTTTTTAACATACTGGTATGTAACATTCCCCTTTTACTCAAAGGCAAATACATAAAATTCTCTCATCATCAATTACTATGCCTGTATAGAGAAATGATGCAGATATAGATGTAGGTATAGCTAGATGTAGACATAGACATAGATATCAGCATTGCAGACTTCTGCTTCATGATCAACTGTTGAGCAATTTTCCCAAAGATGCAGCATCGTTCACCTTAGTAAATCATTCTTGGGGTAAGATTTAATCATGTGTTTGCTTCATTGTCTCTCTCTGACTCCTGTTTATCACACTGGGTATTTCAAGTATATTCCTATTTTTAGAATTAGATATACACATGTATAGATTTGTCTTCAAAGTGTGTTTTTGGCTATTTGACAAGTGTGAAGATATGTATTTCCATTCATATATTTTCACCATTAAGAACAACAATATATATATTTTTATGTGTAGAGGTATGTATAATTACACGAAATTACAGAAAACTTTAATTTAGATATTAGTATGATTTTTATGCATTACAAAATTTTAAAAAAACATATTTAACAAAACTAAGGAAATAATAACAACCAGAAAATACTTTCTTCCTGTGGAAAAAAACACAAACTTAAATAGTACTCTTGCCCACCAGCTCCATCTGTGTTGTGGATGGCAAGATTTCTCTCTTCCTATGCATGAGATTTCTCTCTTTCTATGCATTGTGTTTTCTTTATCCATTCCTCTGTTGGTCAATGAAGGGCTTTCATTATGGGCATTAGGCTAAGAGAAATAGGTCATGCATAGGTCATGTACAGGTCATGTGTAGGTCATGTGTAGGTCATGTATAGGTCATGTTTAGTTCGTGTGTAGATCGTGTGTAGGTCATGTGTAGATACCACATGATTTCACTCATTTCTGAGACCTAAAACTGTAGATCTCCCAGAACTTGAGAGGACAGTGGCCAGGAAGAACAGTGCAGAGGAAGGAATGGGGAAAGTTAGGGGATAATTACTACATTCCAGTTTGATAGGAAAAATAAGTACTTTTCTATTGTGTATTTGAGTGACAATATATCAAGATAATATACTTCATAGTCAAAAAATGCAGGAAGATTTTGTTTTTACCACACAGAAACACAAAATATTTGATGAAATAGGTATGCTTTGAGTGATTTAAATGTAAAATTATCATGTTAAATAACATCATAGTGTACCCCATAAATATGTACAGTTTAATGTGTCAACAAAATATTAAAATTGTTGTATGTTCATCATGTACATACAAAACAAGTGTATTCAGTGAAACATTATATGGGATAAAGTCAGTAGGTATCAGGTCAAAGAAGATGGGACTGAATTCTGGTTATTGTGTTAAGGCAGCCTGTAGTCTTGCTAATATTTGGGCAGAATAGAGAGACCACAAAACTTCATAGGAAAAAGGATTTCACCTTGACTTGTCTTCAAAGTTTTAATGGTAACAAGTTGGTGATCATGAAACAGAGACTTCATAGACAAGATTAACCTGACAATGTGTTTTATCATGCATTAGCAAAATGAAACCAGAATATTGTTCAAAGCAGTATAGTCAGGATAGAGGCACTGGGTTAGAAGTGAGAATATTTGGAACAATGGAACAGGTAATAATATTTTGGTGATAGAATTATTTGATGTCACTTCCCAAATATATCTATAGAGTTAGAAAATTTTAAATAGATTTTCCCTTATCTATCCCAAGATTTAAAATATTTCTTTCTATTGACAAGACCAGCTTGAAATGTAGATGTGTGCTATTTTTTAAACTATCTTAAACTCATACTGGTTACTAAATTAATTGGAAACTATTATAAACCAAAAGCAAAATAATAGTGAACTAATGTAAGAAAGATGTAAAACATTTTATTCATAGAGCTATAAAGGAGATAGGAGTACAATACTGAAGAGAGGGAGAACAAAGAAGGAAGGAGGGGAGAAAAAATGAAACTAAAAATTTCATTATTAATTTAATCCTATTATTTTATTTAATAGTTGCAGAAATACAGAATATTAAGATAACTATTTAATATGTAACTCAAACAAAAACAGTTTTGAGTGTAAAAAGAATCAGTAATTACTTTGGAGCCACAAATACAAACTGGAATTACTTTATGCAAACTAGGATATTTGGTAATTCTATTAATTACCTTAATTTGATGTTATAGAAACAGACAATGAGTTTATTTGGCTTACTTTGCCCCCATCTGAGTTATCCATCAAGACTTTTCCATACCTTAAATTCTCTACTTCATAAATTACTTTATAAATATGAAAAACATTTGCTCTGACTTTAAGAAAATGACTTCTCTCTGCTTTGATTAATGGAACAATAGACTCCAAGCCTCATGTCCATATTCCAGGCTCTAACTCCAGGTTCAACTTTGGTATTAGCAGCCCTAGATCTAGTTTATATTTTGATAAATCCAAATAGTCGACAACTCTAGCTTTAATATATTATCCAGTTAAGATGTATAATATAGCAGATATGACTACACAATTCCTGGTCCAATCTCTTACTATTTTTTTATTCTTCTGTTTCCTCTTCTAAAAAGTGTGTAAATAAGCAGAGCCTACTTGTTAGGATTAAATATGCAATTTTAAGGGTGCCTTTACAGAGTAGGAGTACACATGTAGTAAATGCTAGCTGCTGTTCTAACATGGTCATCATGTTCTGAAAAATAAAGTGAGAGTATACTGCTTGGGGAAAACTCTAGCAACTGGTTATGCAGTTCCATCAGCCTAATGCAGAAAGGGAGGCTGAGGATTAGTGAACTTGAGAATTTAATAAGTAAAGTGGTATTTGTAGGTTGTGCTAGCACTCTGGAGATTTCATAAGAACTTGTTGCTGGTATCCATTTACATGCTGTACTTCTCAGCGTACTGTCAAAAGAGACACTTTTAACTTTCCAGGAAGGATGGAAGGGAACTTTTCAAATGAGATATCTTATTTGTTAATTTGTTTGCTTGTATAAAAAGATCTGAGTAAAGTCTTATATATGAATTGTGGATTATATACAGTAATGCTAAAACACTTAAGACATCCATCTGACATTTTAATTTTAGAAATTTCAATATCATATGCTTTAGCTTGAATGCACACAAATTAATTTTTAAATACTAAATATTCAATAGACCCATAGTCCTCAAAATTATTATTATCGTTGCTATTATTATTGATAACATTGATAAGATTTGGGACAGTATCTTCAACATCATCTAAAATTTAAACTACTTAATAATGTTCAGGAAAAACTCAAACCTGAAGGTCAGAGTTCCAAAAGATGTATGGTGTGGTGCATATGTTTGCTTCTTCTGAGATCCTGCTGATGAAGTCATGAAATAACCATGTTCCACGCTCTTGTCCTCGTCTGCATGGTGCACAGGAACAAGTAAGTAACCAAACTCTTTCAGTACCACTTAAAAAAGATTCATGTGTTGTGTGAAATTGTAGAATTTAGTTATATAGTTGTAAGAATAGATCACAAGAAGTTTGTTAACTGAGAAAATTAAGTCATTTCTGGGAAATTCTGTTTGTTAAAAGAATGCCAGAAAACTTTAATTGACATTGTAAAAGTTTCACGGTGGGCGGCGGGGGCAGGTTTTCCTAGTTTTCTTATTTACCATTGCCCAGGATCAGAGGACCGTGACCCAATGACTCTATGAGTGGTGAGAGAGATAGAATGCACTATGTACATCTGTGATGTTTGTGTTGGGCTGGTGGGCTTGATTTCTGCTGAAGTCGCCCTGATTTCTTGGTACCATCTGATAAGAAGAGGGCTGCGGTGTGCTCTTTGGTGTAGGGGATTGGTGAATGGAAACAGAGGACTTGTGAATTCACCTGTAGCTTTTATGAGTCACTTGAAGTCACTTGCCACCAGAGGTTAGAATCAGAAAGATGATAGCCAGAATAACTAAGCTGCTTTCCTACATGTATAAAACCCTTACTTCTTCCCTTTGTGATTGTGGAACAGTGCCAGAGGAATAAACTGCTGTTCATCCCCCAGGCTGTCTCCTTTTCTTTCTTTAAAGGTCAGTGCTCCCTGGGGTCTCAGGTCTCCCTTTAGAGAGACCACCAACAATGTGTGTGGGGGTCTGTGTGTGTATAAACCTCACCACTTAACTGATTTCATTCCATAATGCATGATTTAGGTCAGCTTATTAGATGGTTTTGTCATTTAAAATTCAAGTAATGGGAACCATCGATGTCTTTCTGTAGCTTAGTAACAGGTGGAGAGTTTCTGCAAATATCTTTTACTGAGGTTAGAAGAGTTACATAACTTTTATAGAAATCATTTTTCAGATAAAATGCTTTATTGTTACAGGATTTCAGATAGAACACTTTCATAATTCTGCGCATTATTCCGTGTTTGAAATTATGTTCCTGGTGTTATTTTGGAACAGTTTTCTGTGAGACAAACACAGGTATCAAAGGCATGTTCACATTTAAGAGAGTGATAGAAAGATAAGGTTCTTATTTTCTGGCATGGGGGACTGAACCCAGGGCCTTCACTCTGAGCCACATCCCAAGACCTTATGATTTTCTATTTCTCATTGTGAGCTAGGGTTTCCCTGAGTGGCCAACTGCAGTGTTGCCATACTTTTACCTGAGCCTCCCAGAGTGCTGAGATTACAGGCATGGGCTTCTAGGCCCAGTAAAATTTAAAGTTCATAGTCACCTTTTTTGAACTTTTAAAAATAATATTGCTTTGTTATTTTGTTTCCTAAACTGATAAGATAATACACTGTCAGTATAAGAGTTAAATGAGAATTTATATACAAATCTCTTTGCACAGTGTGTGACACATGGTGGCTTATTAGCACTAGCATGCTTGTTGTAGTCATCATCATATAAACTGGAGGAAGTAATGATATTCTAGGAAGCATCTATTTTAAAGCAACAATTAAACAGCAAACTATTTGCACATGCATATTACAAATGCAAATTCTTTTAATTTTTTATCAGATTTAGAGAAGGAAATGCATAGAAATGGCTTCTTACAGATGTCCGTATATCCATTAAGCACATAGCCATATCAACACACAAGAAGGCAAACCACTTTATGATCAGTCAATTTTAAGAAATCATCTTGAATATGTTTAAGCATTAAAAGAGTATGTCTTAAAGTACATCTGAAGCAAGTTTTATTTTTTTTAGCGTAAATACTACAGTCACAAGCAAATACAGCTAACCTTGGGAAATTCTCTTTTGAGTTATTTATGTATGAGATACATGTTTTCTTGACATTAACTTTCAAATGAATATTATATCAGTTTGTAATTTTGTCACATTTGCTGTTTAATTGCTTCATATGACAAATATTCCTGCTAAAAGAGCCCTGGCTTCTAAAGAAATGAATCTTTTGTTTATAAATACAGTCTGTCTTTTTCTTTGAAGGATGTAATTCAGGATGATGGTATAGTAAAATGGGCCTCACACAAAGCCATGTAAAATTTCAGGGGAATTAAATTTATCTCTGTGAAACAAGAAAACTTTTTTTCATTTCATATGATTTCAAAACATTTCTGTAGTTCAAATGTGGATGTAATATAAACAGAAAATAATTTAATTACAGTAATTTACTTGATAACCCCTTCTGCCCTCTCATTTCTCTATGAGTGGTAGCAGTTCAGTATATGTCAGGATTATATATTTGTTCAGCATGATATGGTATCACAGTAGCAGATGAAGGAGAATACTACCTTTTTATTTAAATATTATGTTAAATTATAAAGAAATTGGACTTCAGAGTTTAAAAACCTAAAACTTACATTCATTGATCTTAAGCAAATATTTATTATCTATGAGGTTCAGTCATCTTAAAAATAAAATGTAAAAAATCATAGGAGCAGGCAAGGACTTTTTGAACAGAATCTTGGTTGAACAGGAAATAATACCAAGAATCAACAAATGGGATCATGTCAAATTAAAAACTTCTGCACAGAAAAAGAAACAGAAAACAGAGTTAAAAGTCAACCTATAGAATGGGAAAAAGTTTTCCAGCTTTTCTTCAGACAGAAGACTAATGTCTAGAATATAGGAAGAACTAACAAAAATTAGATCCTCAAAGAGAAAAAACTCCAAATCAAAAGTGAAAAACTGAAATGAATGGATGCTTCACATAAAAAGTACAAATGACTAATAAGTACATGAATTAATGCTCAAAATCTCAGGCCTTTAGAGAAATTCACATTAAAACAACACTGAGATTCCATCTTATCCCAGTTAGAGTGGCCATCATCAAGAAATCAGATAAAAAACAAATGGTGACAAGGACTGCAGAGAGAAAAAGAACCCTTTACACTTTTGGTGAGAATGTCAACTGCTATAATGGAAATCAGTGTGGAGATTCCCTGAAAAAACTGAATCTGGAAATTCCACTTGACCTAGCTATTCCTCTTCAGGGTATCTTCCTGAAAGAGTTAAAGACACCATATTACAGTAGTAGATGTACACCCATGTTTATAGCAGCACTGTTCATGATAGCTCAATCTTGGAAGCAGCCTGTATGTCCATCAACAGATGAATGGATAAAGAAAATCTGGTGTTTGCACAAGATAGTACTACTCTTCCATAAAGAAAAGTAAACTTGAGTCATTTGTAGAAAACCTGATGTGTCTTGAGACCGTAATATCAAGTGAATTAAATCAGGCACATAAGTTTCACTATCACATGGTTTATCTTATATGAGAAAACCTAATGAAGATTAAAATAAAAGAGAGATCATAGGAAGTAGGGAGATAGATGTTTCTCAAAGGGGAAGAGGATCAAGAAACGTAGGGATGGGAGGAGGGAAAGAGATGAAAAAAGGAATGAAGAAGTGTAATATACCAATTCCACACAAGTATGCAAAACTTATGTACTGCAAACATGGACCAAAAATGGGGGGAGGATCAAAAGGTAGGTGAAGGGGGGAGAGAGAGAAGGGAAATGGGACAAAAAAGGAATTAAGATGTGTTGTGTTCATGTAACAATTCTCTGCAAGGAAAGTAAATATTGTGTACTATAAACATGAACTAATAAAGAGTATGATCTGAAGAATACTGATCTCACTGTTGTGAAAAGGAAAAAAGTAGTAATGGCAGAGTTTCTGCAACTGGTTTAGATGCTTTAAAAGTTGACTTTTTTATTCTTTATATATTTTCCTAATCCATCTCATCTAGTAATGTTTACACCTTCAAATTAAAACTGAAAGAAATAGCAAGCAAGCCTACTGAAGTGCTTCATCCAGATTCTCTTTTTACTAGGTAACAACTGAAAGAGGCACACCACGTTGTTTGCTCACATATGTGTGGCTTCTCTTCCATCTAGACCTCATCATGTCACTGTGTCATCCTATCTGAGTTGTCCCCTGCTCATCTACAAAGTACCCTTCACTCATATGCACTAGGATCATAGCTTCCCATCCATAGTGGTTTTGTAGCCTGCTATGAAAACCTGTACTAACACATCAAATCATGTAAACAAGAATATTTTTATCTAGGAATATATTTGATATTTTATAAACTACAATTTCAATATGTTTTATATGTACAAAACCCAGATCCAGGCCCAACATCATAGTGCCACCTTTATATACAAGTAAAGTATTCTCCTAATCTATCCTGTTCAACTTAACTTCCTATGCTTAAGTAAAAAGAAAAAAAGATGGTAGGAGGCAAAAGGAAAAGGAAGGAAAGGAGAAAAACTGAAGTTGAAAGGTGTTGGAGTTGGAATCATAGTCTTTAATAAGTCCATGTGCCTCAGAATTAAATGAATGATTTATTCTGCTTTTAATTTATTCCTTAGTGGCAAACTGTGTTATTAATCAAATATAACAGGCATTTGTGATATATATTCCATATTATAATGTATGACTTCTTTTTTCTTTAATGAACTTGTTTTTAATCAACAAAGATAAATTTTATGCCTTTTCACTATACAAGATGACATCTTATAATTTGTATACTTAGGAGAATGGGTTAATTGAGCTAATTAACATGCATTAAACTATGACAATTTCTAGTTGCCTCCCATATCTTTCTGATGAGCATGGAAAAAATTCTCATAAGAAAATATCCAATGATGATATTTTAAAAATTGACAAAGCAGTATAACATGGATAAACATATAGTCAAAGGAATAAAATGCCCATTTAGTTAAATATTCTCAATGTTATATATTTTACTGCATGGATTCATAAACTCTCTTTTTGCAGTGGGAGGGGAAATATTTTTTAACTATTCAGGCAAATAACTACCTAGTAATTTAATCACGTTCCTTATGAAACCAGTACTAAAACCATTCAGCTTCAGCATTATAAATGTTAGAAACTCAGAAATAATCCTTGAAAATGCACCAGGAAGTGAATAAGTACTGATTGGTGTTAAATGTAATACTGAAAAAGAAAACTAGATGAAACTGAAGTGAGAAGTACTCATTTTCAATAGGAAACACAGAGTTATAGAGAAGACACAGGTGTGAATCATTCTATTATCAAATAAACTATAACAATTTTCATCTATTGCAAAACTAAAATGAAACTAGTCAGAATTAAAATAATGTAAATAAAATCAATATTACCTGACATATGGAAACAGTTCACCACATATAATTGCTAAAAATGTACAGAATTCTTACTCAGATCATATGATATGAAATATGATGATGGCATATGTATCATAAATATTATTCCTTACATCACTTTGTATGTTTAAATCCAAATTTTTCTGCTAAGAATTTATCAGAGTAAGATTTCACATATTGTGATCATTTTAGTTTAGTAGAAATTAATACCACACAACTATTTGTCAACAATTACTATTTTATATAAAAGTAATATTAAATATGCTTTTCGTTGAAAATTTAAATTTTGAAGACATGCAATTTTATCTATTAGCTTTTGCTTTCTAAAGACCAGGAATAACTGGGAGGTTATTTCAATTTATATAGCATTCAACAACATTATAAATAATAATTGAAAAAGCTATACTAAGTTAGATTTAGTAGGATAGTTAACATACTTTTGGGGAATCGAGGTGGATTATCATTGACATCAGTGAGAGTGATGTTGACAATTGTTGTCCCAGCCAGTCCTCCCAGTTGTCCTCCCATATCCTTGGCTTGAATGAGTACTTGGTATTGTTCTTTGACTTCTCTGTCCATGTTTGGCAAAGCGGTTCTAATAACACCTTAGGGGGGAAAATAATAATACAACATATGTATCATAAATACTGTGCTTTCCAAACTAAAAAGAGATGGCAACAACACAATGAATCTACCTAGATTCAGCAAAAAACACGATAGCTAAAATAATGTGTCCATTTAAAAATTAAAACACCCCAAATTGTCCAATTGTTAGGAAATGTTTTACTACATTATGGTAAC
Source organism: Heterocephalus glaber (assembly GCF_053883595.1). NCBI lineage: Eukaryota > Metazoa > Chordata > Mammalia > Rodentia > Bathyergidae > Heterocephalus > Heterocephalus glaber. The sequence continues at coordinate 10,372,615 of NW_028258333.1, forward strand.
AGCCACATAATGTCGCTGTTAAGAGCAGTTACAGGGCTGGAGATTTAGCTCAGTGGTTTCACCACCTGCTGCACAAGCGCAAGGACCCGAGTTCGATCCCCAGTACAAAAAAAAAAGAGCAGTTACAAAATAATATATTAGTTGTAAAGAATCATTAAGTCAGCTAAGATCTTATATATGATTCAAAATTTTAAAAAGAAATTATTAAAAAAATTATATGAAATATACACATATGAAAAAATATTTAAATGGTTAGACTGAGACATGTGAGAAATTTCCAGTGATTACAATTGTCTTTGAGATTTTTTATTTGCTAGGTAAATATAGTAGTTTATTTTTAAAGTACATGAAATATCTCCTTCTCATATTGTATTTGTCTTTCAGGATCCTGTTATTCTAGCAGCAGATTCTTTCTTTAGATAGCATTAAGTTTTGCCCTTACTGAGACTGTTTCTCTTCGTGCCAAGTACCTCCAGAGACTCAATATGAAATCGACCAAAAGAATGAATGCCTGGATGAAAAAATGAATGTGTAAATGATTACATTCAAAATGATAAGTTTTATAGTACATATGCATATCTACATATGGTACTCATTTTCCATTCTTATGGCCAAGTATAGAACTAATTTATATTTATTTTTATTCACAGTGGAATAAGCAAAACCTTCAGGGTTCTTTGCAAGTAAAATCATCAAAAAACTTTTACCGAATTCCAGTCTACACTAAATGGTTATAGAAAGGTTTTTGCTTTAAATCCGTATGGTTTTGATAATGTAGTTTCACAAATAAGAAGCATATGTGACGAACAAATACAACATCAGCCATTAAGCAAAACTTACAGCACTCAAATAAAAGACAGTGTACATCTTCATTTTATCTGTACTTTCTGCTATCTACTTAGCAAATGCTATTTTGTTGCTAATTCAAACTTAACCACAGTCTGAGATTTCTTCTGACACTTGCAAGGAAATAGTTACAAAAAAGACAGTCTTCATTTTTGCTACTGATGTTTTATTCATGAATTGGTACTGACACCATTTTGATTCAATCTGTTTGTTGTCTCCTCAGCTCAAGCTCCTGATGCTTTCTTTTCAAGTCTCTTGAAACTAAGACTTTTCATCCCTGTATTTCAGTGTTCCAGCCCTACATGCATCACGTAAGTTATGTGACTTCTGCCTGAAGTACAATACTCTCATCTTCTAGATAAATGCCTGGGTTTAATCCATGCGTATGCTCTGTTGTTCTGTTTTTAAGCAAGGTCTATATTTATTCCTTTCATTTCCAGTAGGGAATTTATATAAATATGTATGTTCTTTACTCAATTCATTTCTGTATAAGAATTCCCAGTATGAAAATTATGCACAAGGAGAGAGGGAAAAGGAGACAAAGTTACTTGTGGAAATATATAAAATGCTATTCTGGATCTAGTTAAATTAAAACCTTGAGCTGCAACTGAGAAAGAGAATGTATAGGTAGTATCAATCGTTTTAAGAATAGATGCATTTTTGGTGATTTGTCAAAATTGTCAAGAGCTCTCACCATCCCAACCCCTTCCGGTGCCTGGAAAGCGACCCATGAGTGCTCTCAGTCGTGCTCCTAACTGGAATGCAGCATGGTAGCATTGGAAAGAGGAGTGGATTGTAGATGTAGTTGGAAAGACAGTGTGTACTGAGGCCATTGATGCACTTTCCCCTCCCTATCACTACGTTTCATCAAGAACAACTCTTCCAGAGAGAGAAAATATACAGTTTGTGCATTTTTAAGAGGAAGCCTATATGATATTCAGCATGTGAAAATAATATTTTTATTATTGTGTATAATAAAAATCCTGGGAAAATCATATTTTTTTCTGAAACTGTTCTATTTATGGCTGTTCATTCTTTATTACCTGCTCAACAATTGAAACAAACAAGTAAAAGCTATGTAGTACTGAGTAAGGGGAAACTTCAGAGGACTGGGCTAAAGTATTTCGATTGGAGAAGGTAACCAGTAGAAAGAAATGCTCCTGATTATTGTCTGAAGTCTTAGCTTTAGGTCTATGTGTCTATTTCTATCTTTCAGGATATGTATAAAGATACAGTAGCTGGCTTGTAAGATCATAGCTGGAGACAAATAAAAAGGGAACAGCATAAATATTGCACAACTGTGATGCCAAAATTTTAATTAATTCCACATATTTCTGAAATAAATCATATTTATTGCAAAAATATAGATAGTTATGCATATAATCCTAGAATGATTTAAATATCTTATAAATGGATTAACTTTCCAAGGCATATAATCAAAACATCTAGAGTAAAAACAAAAATGAAGAAAGAAATTCAGGCAGATATTATTTTGGCCAATATGAATGCACATACACAGTTGCTGAAAGACTTCAAAATTTAAAATAATATATGAAATGACACCAGTCTCCAGAGAATATATTTTTCCTCTGCAGTCACCCTCTTGCTGTCAACATCCCCTCAGTGCTGATGGAATTTATTCATTTTGTAAAACTGGCTTAAATGTTCCAATGATAACACCTTAAGATAAAAACGAGGCAATATTTTGTAGGAGAATACTGTAAGTACTACCGGTGGTAATTCAGGGTATGATTTCACAAGAGTTATTTCCTAAATGGAAAGATGAACTCCATTATTAACACACAGGAAAGCAGATCCAGTCAGAACTTGAACTAATTTTTTTTTTTTTCCATTCACGTTGTGCCATTAGGATAGAGGCTACAGTGATGAACACTCCTGTGTTTGCTGTTCCGTGTCCACTTCCTACACGACTCTACCGTGCTTTCTGCTCTCTCCCTGCCTGAGGTGAATTGGCGGAAGGAGAGGTGCAGTGAGCTTGCATTCCTGTCCCCATGGGTTCCCACCCCCTCCACTGTCTCCCGCATGGGTCTCTCACCAGACAATGCATGTGCTCCGAGCTCCCCTTTGTTTCTTTTGGCCCAGGGAGGTAACTTTACCCACTTGTTTTTGTTTTGTCCAGGTAACACCTTATAATCTCCATTAGGGATTTTTACAGTCTGTTTGCACCTGAGCAAACAATCCTTTGGGAAACCACATCTCAAATTGTGCTGTGAATGCCACCTCTTTCGATCCAGGCTGATTATTGTCTTAGTCCCAGTAAAAGTTTTGCTCATGGGATTTATATTTAATGGTTGGGTGTTTATAGGAACATGGATCAGATCATAAAGCAATACACACAAAATTAAGCTGCTTTTAGATGGTGATGAACATTAGGAGAAAAATGAAAGTGTCAGAATAGTCATTTCCAAGAAACCTTAAGAGTGAAAATCTGAGAAAAGGATGCAGAAAAGGAAAAAACAAAGAATAAAGCAATCTGATAAGAACAGTTAGAGAAGCAACCAAAATACAAGAACAAGCACCACCCAACCTGGCTGCAGAAAGCAAAACAGAGGAGTATGAAGTGAGACAAAGGATAAATAAACCTTTGATCATTTTGGGCTGTCACAAAAATGAGGTCTTCTACTGGCCCCTATTTGGTGACAGTTAAGAATACAAATAAAATGTTGAGACTTGCATAATTCTAAAATCTTTACAGATCAAACTGACTCAATAGAGCTCTGATATTATTACTATTATTATTATTATTATTATTATTATTATCAGAGCCTATCAAATAGGGAAATAAATTTCTGATAAATCAATACATCCTACTTCCTATTTTAATGACTGTAGTGAATGTCTGACTCACAGAGAGAATGCCTTATCTAGGGCATGGAGGATGATGGTAAATGTTAGGACTCATAACATGGCTTTAGTCTAAGAACTACCATAACATTTCACATAAATAAATGTTCAAATAAGTGTTCAAAAATGATGTTAAGTCAAAGAAAGAACAATGTGGAAAGAGTTCATTTGAATACTGTAATTTACACAATTATTAAATTCCCCTAAACAGAGTAAGAACTGGAGAAATCCAAATTAAATCCTCTCACTCCAATTACCCAGGACTCACAGTTGTCTTTTAAGTGGGTAGCACTTAGCATCCAGCTATTTCGACTGTCCCAGACACCTGAGCCTCCTCGCTTTCCACGCTTTGTCTCACTCTTTTCCTGATGAATAGCTTTCCAGTCAGTGGCTAATCTTTCTAGTTCTTAATTGGTCATTTTCTTTGCTACAGAGTCCTTTTGGCCACATAGTACAGCTCCAGGAAGAAATGAGTATGCCCTACACAGTATGCAGTTATAGCACGAAGAACTTTTTATTTCCTTTCTTTGGATTTTTTGCCTGTTTATCTTCATTCACCAGACTAAAAGCTATTAGAGAACAGAGACATCTGTGTAATCTTTTTAATTAGAGTAGGTCGGTTTTCCCATTTGTTCTTGTTTAACAAAACTACCTATTTTCACTCTAGGTATCATAATTGCGTTTTTTTAGTTTATTAATATGTATTATATTAAAAACATTTTATTTTTATTCCTCTGGTTGTAAATCAGAAGGTGCAACAACATTTTCCTTTATTTTTAGTAGAAGAGCATGCATATTTTCTCCTACACCCTACCTGCATCCTGAATAATCAGTTTACATTGGCTTCTTTCTCCCACTGCTATTTATTTTGCAAAGGGAGTGAGATGTTTCCTAGGAAAGGACCTTTTTACTCTCTTCAACTCATCTCATTCTTACTTTGAAGTTACATATCTAGGGAGGCAAGTCTAAGCTTCATTCTAGCCCTTCTGAAAAAATTAAATGGAAAGTATAGTACTCAGTCCTTTATTTCCCTCCAAACACTCAAGATTTAGACTAGCCATGCATGTCTTTCTGAGTTTGGACTATGAACAATGAGTGAATGGTCTCATTCTCTCTATTCTATGAGGATTCTATTTCAAAGAAGCTCCTCAGGCCATGAGTCTTTTCTTAGTAAATCACCTCTCATGGTGAGGTCACTACACTTCTCTTTTCTTAAGTCCCCCCAAAACTATCTGAGTTCCTCGGAGCTCCATCTTCCCCCTGAACTCTTGATTTCCCCTCAGCTCCCTCTTTTACTCACTGCACTTTTATACTCAGTCTCCCTTTCCTGGAATTACTCCATCCATGTCCACACCATTTACGTGGAGTGCTAAAGCAAATAGTCTCTATAGCCTTCAGATCTTTTCTCAAAGCTATATTTATAGGACTTTCATGGTCACTTGACCTAAAATTTTATATTAAATTTGTTAGTATATGTTAAATATTGCCTCTTAAAAGAAAACTTTAAAGAAGTTTAATAACATAACACCATACCAAGTTATTATGTTACAGTTCCAAAGATCTGAAGTCCAACATGGGCCTTGCTAGGCTAAAATGAAATTATCAGCAGTGTTGTGCTCCTTTCTAAATGCTTTTTACCTTCAACTTAGATGTCTTCATGCCCTGTTTCCTGGACTCCTTTTTATTCAAATTAAAACAAGATAATTTCCCTCATCTCAAAAACAGGTCATTGGCAGCCTAAATTTCACTCTCAAATTCTACTTTAAGGGAGAACTAAATATATCAGAACATATTCACAGTTTCTGGGAATTAGGACTTGGACTTATTTGGAGGGATGTCTGGTTTGTATCTAATATGTCCCCCCAATGTTTTGTGTGTTAGAGGTGGGGTGATTTGAAAAGTGATTGGCCACTCATCAGCGCATTAGTCCATTGATAAGTTGATAACAGAATGTAGTGTTAGGAGGAAGGAACTATGCAGAGGTGGTACATTACTAGGTGCATGTCCTTGGAGGGTGTATGTCACTCTATCTCCTTTCTCTCTCTGCTTCCTGTGTGCCATTAGTTGAGCAGTTTTCCTCAACCAAGCCCTACTGCTATACCATCTCCACCTTAGAGAAAACTTACCATGGACTGGACCTTCTGAATACGTGAGCCAGAAATTTTTACATAATACATTTTCAAAACTGGAAATAAAAGATATTGATGTAAAAATTCTGGAGGGAAATTGTGGTGATGGTTATGTAACAATGTAAATGTATATAATGCTGCTGAACTGTACAGTTAAAATGGTAAACATGGTTCATTTTATATTTTGTGTATTTATCACAGTAGGAAAAGCTGAAGTTTATGAAAAAGAAATTGAAATGAAAATATATTAATTTTTCAAATAGGGCTCAGAACAATTAAAAAATAAAATATATCATTATCACATGACATAAAATGTGCTAATTATTAGTTATCTACCTCAGGCTAGTTACTTGTCATAATTTATGAAAAAATATGAACTTTTGGAAAGAATGTTCATCATAAATTAGGTCATAGGAGTCAATTATTCATAATAATATTTGATTTCCCAAATGGAATATATTTATAGTAATGTTATGAAGATATATAGCATCCTGATTCATATACTGAAAAATATCATCAAAATGTCACATTATTTTTGCTCTCATTTTGTGTTTCATAGATTACAATTGTTTTCCATTGTTTGTAAACATTAAGTATAATAATTTATATAATAAAATGAAACAATGTTAATATAATAATCATTTAAACGTTTTACAAATAAAAACTAGACTAAGCATAATTGTTTAATGTTTTACATATTTAACTATGTTATTACTTTTTAAATAACATTTAATAATAATTTGAGGAACTTGAATGTATCATGAATATATTATTTATTAGTTAAGACAGATAATTGCCAAATAAGACAATTTTTAAGGGAACAATTACTTTTTGGTTCATTTTGTGCAATACATTGATTTGTAGTAATGTCACATATTTATGTTTCAAAATAAGCTTGCCATAACTGCTTAGTGATTATAGAAATATTTATCAAACAGTAATATCAACACAAAAATGTATTTTATTGTTTCAGTTCAAATGAATGAAAATAGACATATTTATGTCTTCTTAAATATTTAGGCATCAGAAGTTCTGATGAGACTGTTCTTTTAAGAATTGTTTTAAACTGTTTTCTATATTCAAATGTGGAAAATTTCAGATAATATTGGCCTTTCATGCATTTTATTTAATAACAGCAAAAGGAATCATAAAAGGAAGCTATATGGCTGGAACAAATGGATACTCTTTTGGAGAAATTCCAATCATCCTTGATTTTTGATTTACTTTTATCTACTGCAAGGTGATAAATTTGACAAAAGTCTTCTTAATGGTTTCTGTGCATGGAGAACTAGTTTTCATTCTCTTAATGAAGTGCCTCATCATCCACTCCTTTCCTGTCTAGTGGTCTGAGGCACTGTTAGCATCAAGACTTCTGTCTCCAGTGAAAATCAATGCTTCAAAAATCTATTGTGTAATTTATGCCAGAATTGTTTCACCTTTAGTTCTAAATAAGAATCACGCTATAAAAATATAAACGCAAAATTACAAAGCCACAGTAGGTATAGACATATTCTATTGTAAAATAATGCTTTTCATAAGCGTTAGAATGAATCTAAATTTTATCTTGATCGAGTAAAGGGGACAGCATATGTTGTAAGTCACATAACTGATATCATCTAATATTAATCTGACTATAGAAATTATATTCTCAACTCCGGATTTATCCCTAAATTCCACTTTGTTCTCTTTAAAGTTTTCTATTAGTATATGTTTGCAATACATAATGAATATATTTATTGTGGGGAATCGCCACATACACATACCTTATCTTGATCCCTTTACATTTCCTCTTTCCCACCTCTCCTTCTCATTTCCCCCCTCTCCAGATCCCCTTACATATGGAGCTCATTTATATCATGCAGAATTTTTAGCAATACTTAATTTTTAATCTTTCCTGGTTCACTCTTATTCTGAATATCTAAACTCTCAGATTCTATAGAATTCATTACTGCAATACCATAGGAAGACCTTAATCCTGACCCTCTTTGTTACTTTGTCAAAAAATAAAACAAAATAACAAGAGAATAATTATAGTTAACACACTGTAACTTTACCATCAACGAAGTTACTCAGGGGATAAAAAACATAACCAAAAGTTTCTTATTTCTTCACAAAAGTCATATAGCCTCTTTTCTGTTTCTTCTAGTAATTCTATCTCTGAGGATTATTCCTCAGAAGCTGAAAGGACCTAGGATATGTAGTGTCCACACATCCATTTATAGTCAGATTTCTCATTAAAGTAAATTTGGAAGTTAATATTTCCATACAGCTTCCTATATTTACTGACATCTTTCCTGAAAAATGACCTGTGTCATGTCCTCATTACACACTCATTGTTATCACTTGACCCTTTGACTTTTGATTTCCAACACTCTGTCAAAGCAAACGAGGCTTAGCCCTTCTAGATTTTTCTCTAACTCATACTCCTTAGGAGTTTTTTGAAGTACTGATGTAATAGAATGTAATAATTCTACTTTTTTAGATTGTATATACGGAAGTGGCTCCCTGCTTCCTCATAGATTTGATGCCCTCCTGGCTTGAAGAGGAGTGTAAGAAGTGAAGAGAGGAGAAGATGGTTTGTTCAGTTCATTGGAAATTTTGCAAGTTCTGCATTTCTATTTTAATTGACCACCATTAACAGTCTGTGTGCTCTATGCAACATTAATAAATGTTTAATTGTTAATTATTACTATGTCATGGATGTAGTAAATTTTAAATATATCACATTGGAAATAGAAAACTTTGAAATTTTTAGCCCATTGTGTTTCTGTATAACTTTACAGTGCATACAATGTATAACTTTAGTATTGATTTTAGTCTTTAATGTTTAATTTACAAATTTAAATCATAGGAATTGTGGCATGTGCCCATTATCCATGCTACTTAGGAAGCTTAAGCAGGGGAATCACAAGTATGAGGTCAGCCTGGGCTCCTTAACAGAACACTCCCAGAATTAAGAAAAAAAGAAAGCATTGGGACACAACTTAATGTTCCCTGAGTTCAATCACCAGTACTACAAAAAATACAAAGTAACGTAGTCGCTACGTTGATAATTTGCACAATATATTAAACTAATATGAAAAGTAATGTTCAGTTTATATTACAATATGTAATGGCATACTATATAAGAAGTGTTGCTAGAATGACACATTTTGGGGTTTCAGCTTTCATTATGACATGGAGTAGCTACATTTCCCTGAGTCAATGTCACTGAATCTCTTTAACAGAATATCCTACATTCAAAGACAGATTGTATTGAAAGGGACTTTATTTCATTTAAAAAGAACTTAGGCCTTGGGGTGTAGCATATTTGCCTACCATGTAAAAGCCCTAGGGTTCAATCCCCAGTATAACAACAACAACCGAAAAAGGTGAATAGAGGAATGGACATAAAATCTCCTATGTGCATATCCTCCCGTGCTTTCTATGATATTCAAATGATATTAGTTTTAAAATCTGCAATTTATTTATTTTTTTATTTAGAAATAAGATTTACTTTAAAGACACAGGCTAATAACACCAATGATCTTGGTGTTTCAAATCTTCCCCTCACTAAGAGCATGTCTGAAAATTTAAAATAAGACAAACAGAATCCCTAGCTGAGAAGTTTGGTCTTCACAAATATAATGGGAAGAGGTTTATATTTACACAAAACTCAATCAAAAGGAAATAGTTCTGCAGCAGGCAGGTAAGATGCTATCTTATTTGCTTAATGTGTGGCTCACCGAATCTTTATTGCTATATTAGAAGAGGCAATTTCCCATGCCAAAATTTAATTAAAGCTTAAATATTTGAAGGACCGATGATAATGCTGTCTCTAATAAAAAATTTACCTGTCTTCGGATCAATAGAGAAGTAAGGTTGTCCCTGAAGAATGCTGTAAACGACTCGGGCGCTGTTTCCATAGGTCGGATCATCTGCATCTGTGGCCTTGACCTGGAGCACATATGCACCTGGAAAATAAGACAATAGAACTTTAGTATTTTTCTCTTACAGAGTTCAAGGCCATGTCTATTATCTGGTGACTCTATTTTCCTTTGTAATGTAGAATTTCACAGGGATCTAAAGAGTACATTATGTCACTGAGGATAATCCTAGTCCAAGTGCTGGGCTAAAATGCAATCCAAACTATGATGAAATATCACATCATCCCAGTAAGAATGGCTATTGCATGCACAGACACACAAAAACTCATTTTAATAAGGGCCACAGAAGATATGGGAAATACTCTGGCACACTGTTGGTGGGAATATAACTTATTACAGCCATGATGGAAAAAATTGAACTTCCAACTTTCCACTACTGAGTATATATCCAAATTAAAAGATATCCATATGTAAAAAAGACATCTACCCTCCTATATTCATATCAATACTACTTAAAATAGTCAAGAAATGGAAAAAACCTAAGTGTTCATTAACTGATGAAAGACAAGTATGACATGATCACATTCATACTGGAATCTAAAAGAGTAAATCTCATAGAAGTTGATGGTGCAATGTTGGTTGGTAGAGGCCAGGAAGAGTAAAGTAAGGGTAGCAGAGAGATTAACAGGTTCTGAGTTTGGTTACATTGGAGTAAGAATTTCTGATAGTCTATTGTGTATTCTGTGAGTGTAGAAAATAATAATGTTGTTTATATTTCAAAAGCTATTTGAAAGATTTCACCACAAAAATGGTAAATATTTGAGGATATAAATATATTTCATTTAAACAATATATAATATATACATGTATAAAATTATAACATGGATCCCCACTAAGATGTACAATTTGTACATTTGTATTCATCAGTTAAAATAATTTTATTTAAATAATTGGGCAATAATATACCTGTTACTACAAGGGACACATGTTTTAAATATCAATTATGATAGATATATCCATTTCTAGTAGCTAGTTAATTGATCTGAAAGTCATCACAATAACTTTATTGATGTATATGCAAGAAAATATGGAAACCACTTCTATTAGCTCATCTACTTAGTGTAGATTTTTAATTTCAGGATTCAAATATCAGTAGAGAATTTAAAAGGTTTAAAACGGGTTACTGAACTTTGGATATCCTTATTTCTAAGAGTAATTTGCAAATCAACAACTACATATTACCATTAGGAAGCTTTTAATTAGAAACAAACATTTAACTTGAGAAACAATAAATAATTGCAATGTCAAATAGCTATATAACACCTCTTAATCTCAGGCCTAAATTAACTTGAGAGTTCATAGATACAGAAGACCCCTATTGACAAACCAAATTATCATAGATTTTTTCCTTTTTTTAAATACCAGAAAATATTTTTATATATTACTGGAAGTTGAGAGGTACTATTGCATTTTCTCATAAACACAAGTAATACAGTCTCTAATAACTTTTTAAGTACTTTTTTCTAATGTCCTGTTTAATTTATTAGTTGTAGTTGAGAACAAACAAAATTGAAATTATCATAATTTTTAACAAATCAAATCCATTCCTAATACTTAGAAATCTCTACTGAACACAAAGAGATTGGAGTATCTTGGACACATACACATACATACATATTTACAAGTTTTAGAGTTTCCAGAACTCTACCTCTTGGAAGTTGTCACGGCTTATATCTAGACTCACCCCCAAAGCCTAATGTGCTCATAGGGTAGCTAGATTTAGATTATATGAATATTGATTGAACATATGCAATAACTAAGTTAGCCCAATGATTGCTTTAGCATAGTTCTGGGATAATGGGAAGGCCCACCCTGGGTGTGGGTGGTACCAACCAATTGGATTGTAGCCTTTATGGATTAAAAAAGAAAGTGAGGCTCACTGCTGTTGCTTTGCTGCCTCTTGTCTGCCATGCTATGGACTGTTTCTCCTTTCCAATGCTGCCCTGCCTTGGAGCCAGCTGAGTATAGATTAAAACCTCTAGAAACTCTGACATAAAAGAAATATTTCCACTTTTAACATGTGGGTGTCAGGCATTTTGTCCCACCAACAAGAAAAAAAAAAAAAAAACTAAGACAAAACCCTTCTAATAAAATAAATCTTCTGTTTGCAGGAAGCAGAATCACCCTTTCTATTTAGTTACTCATTCAATGTAATGAATTCAATTTTAAGAAAATATAACTTTGGATATTGAGGTTAGGAGAACAAATCATCCCTTTACCTTTCCTTTATTATTATTTTTTTTCTTTTTTGGATAAAGTCTTGCAGTAAAGACAAGAGCCAGAAATGATAGCTTTCTATATACACTCATTGTCAAATACTTTTCCTTTTGGTGCTTTGATGAATTCTAGCTGTATGAACAGATGAAAAATATGCTATAGAAGCTTTTCCCAGGACAGGGAACTTCTAGAAGGTAGTTAAGAATATATTAATAAGAAGTCAAGTGTGATGACTAATAGGATCTCTCATCATCACCAACGTGCTCATCAACATCAATATTTGCACTATCATTAATCATAATTTGACAAGTGTTTATTTCTATGAAGCATTGAGTACCCATCTTAAAGATTTATGAAAACTGCCTTTACTTAATACTGTAGAAATAGAAACTTTATGGACAGTAAATTCTTGCCTTCATAACGGTGGTTTGTACCTCAGACTTCTCACCTGTAACTTTGCTCTCCACTTACTATGCATGTCTTGTGTGGGCAACATAAGTAATTTCAATATTGTCCAATTCTAGATGTAAATACTGCAACTGAAAAGCTAAGAATTGTTCAAGTCTGTTGGTAAATTTAAAGAGTAAAAGATCATATTTAGAAACAAGAAAATGTTTAAGAAATACAAATATGTAGTAACAAATTTAATAAATGTTTCTCAAACCCACACCATGTACAAAGCCCAGTGAGGAATGCAAATATAAATAAATAACATCTTTCTTTTACCTTTTTGTTTTAAGTTTGAAAATGAACCTCACTTTTGTGTTATAAATAAATATTTCTTCTAATATTGATAAAATAATCTTCATGTCTACAGTTTTATATTTAAAGAGATGAAACGAGAATTACTATCTTAATGGATACAAACGGCAGATACTTGTTATAACTTTCCAGTCAAATGGTTCACAGAAGAGCAAAAATCACACATGCATATTTCTCTGATCCAATTATTAAAAATAATTATTCATTCAAATTCAGAAAAGGCTAGCCCTTCTCCAACAAAGGAGCAAATTTCAGTATGAATTCACCCAGAATACTTAAAGCTCTCTTAATAGGTGTTCTCAAGGACACCATTAAACACCATCCTATCAGCTTGTTTTGTTAGCTGCTCTATGTCTTCCACCAAACAGAGGCAAATGACAGAAAATTCATGTTTCTTCCATCAAGAACCCTCAGTTAATGGTCTGGAGGATACAAACCTCTGAGGACTACCTTCCTTAGTGCTTGGGTATCACAACAGCTGCTTCTGACACTACTATTTTTTCATTGTTACTTTTATTGGTACATTTTAGATCTACATAATGATCACATTCATCATAGGGAATTTGTACCTGTACATAATACATCTTAATTCTTCTTTTTGTTCTCAATCCCTTCCCCTCCCTCCAATCCCTCTTCCTCTCCTTATTTACAAAAGCTTTGTTTCCATTTATTTCTACTATTCTCTTTTTTCTTTTCCCTTCCTTCTTTGCCCTCCTCTCTTGTTCCTCTTCTCATTTCCCTATATCTATTATATATTTTGGTCCTTATTTACACTTTCGGATTCTCACACCAGAGAAACAATGTGATATTTAAACATGCGTATGGTCCTATCCCCCATCTTGTTATCTTCCCGTAAGAATTGAAAGCATCACACCACAGTAATATATGAACACCCATGTTTATGGCAGCACAATTTGTAATGAATAAAACTTGGAATAAGCACCAATACCTATCAATGGATGAGTCAATAAAGAAGATGTGGTATTTTTGTACAAGGGTGTACTACTCTGCCAAAAGGGATAAATTTGACACATTTATAGGTAAACGGATGCAACTTGAGGCTCCTGAAACTATTAATCACCTAATGCCCAGGAGGGAGAAGCAAGAGTGTGGGTAGGGGGACATCAGATAAGCATCATGAAAACAACACACCAATCAACGACTTGCACAGAGACTGGAGTAGACCTGGTCCTGTATGCAGCAGTCAGCCTGGAATTTATTCTCTTATCACTCAAATCCAAGCAAGGCAGTTCAGCCACTCTAACCGAGAGAGAAAATAGCTGGATCATAGAGAAAACATTGCCTTATGCACCACTGGACGTGGAGTGCAGAATGTGCAATGGAGCAGACTGAATCATTTCAGGTTCCCATTAACACTGCTCTGATTGGTAGCAAATTAATCATTGTACATTTCAGTAACAGTTAAAGCCAATACTAAAAGTTAACTGGATAGTAATAGCCAAATTTTAAACTTAAACAGTTACTCAAAAGAGAGTAAAAATGTATAAAATTAAGAGCAAAGACCAGAGAAATGGATCACTGAGAGGCATAGAACCATGATGAAGAAAGAAAAAGTATCAGGAGGAGCCCATCTGATAGAAGCTATGCAATAGTTCACTGACTTCTAAATGACTATGAATTAGAGTTCATCTGTGAACCAATTTGAATATCATATTCTCTAGGGATACAATAGTAAAATACTGTAGGCTGGGTAACTTCTCAGAATTCTATGTTCTCCCAGATTTGGAGGCAGGAAATTTAAGATGAAAGTGTGGGAAATTTTGTTTTCCAGTGAAAGCTCCCTTCCTGCTTCCCAAACGATTGTCCTCTGTCTGTGTTCCCATGGCCCTTTCTCTGGGCACATGTGCACAGTGAGAAAAAGATCTGATGTCCTTTCTTCTCTCATTTGAATGCCATCTGTATAAGTTTGGAGCCTTGTTGTAATGGCTTTATTCGACTTAATGATTTCCAATATATGTTGAAAATACTAATAAAGATCACAATGTTTGAATTTTTGGTTTCAATATTGAAAATTCATACTTATAACGCGTGATATGACCAAGCAGTGCATATGCAGAAATTCAGTTATTTAATAGTTTCTAATGACTTTTTTCAAAATTACATGCTTTTTTTCACACATTCAATCAGTTATTCATTTTACAAATATTATCAGATTTCCCATCAAATGACAGGTACACTGGTTGAGTGCAAAATGAACGAAAAAAGCTTTAGTAGTGATACAGTAGAAACTGATTCAAATTAAGGAACTTCTTATATGATCATCAAGAAAAACAGTTGGAGACCTTCACTTAAATACAGTCCTGAATGAAGTGTTGTGATATTTTGTCATTTTATTCTAGCTTATTTTTAATTAACAAATAACATTTGTACATATTTATTGTGTACATCATGATGATTTAAAATGTCTATATATTGTGGAATGGCTAAATTAACTATTATGTACATTTCTTTACATACCTAACAGTTTTTATAACAGCATTTAAAATTGGTAGTTTTAACAATTTTAAATAATACAATACAGATGGCCCCTGAATTAATGACAGTTTAACTAAGAGATTTTTGACTTAATAATCATGTGAATAGCATATGCATTCTTTAGGAACTATATTTCTTTTTTTTTTTTTTTTTCGGTACCGGGGATTAAACTCCGGTCCTTGCGCTTGCTAGGCAGGTGGCGGAACCACCAAGCTAAATCTCTGGCTATATTTCAAATTTTGAATTTGACCTTTTAATAAGCTAGTGACACACAGTTGGGTACTCTGCCACAGTAGTGACCAACATGTGCTGTCAATCAAACATATAATTGTGAGAATAAACCATCAATATACTCTTTTAGATACAACAAATTGTATATTCAGCGTTCCATTATAAAGCAAGTTTTGTATTGATCTTGCACAACTGTCAGCTAAAGTTAGTGTTCTGAACATGTTTAAATTAGGCTACATGGAGCTATGATTTTGATAGGTTAACTATAATAAATGCATTACTTAAGGCACTTTCAGTTGACAGAGGATTTATTGGTATGTAACCCCATCTGTACCTTGTTGCTAAATAATTTCTTCATGATGCACAATACATCTCTTGGATACATTTTTCCTAACTGATTTTTTTTAAATCTGTGGACCAAGATCTCACAAACTTTCATCTTCCTTGTCTCTGGTAACCATCACTCCACTCCCTGCTTCTATGAGGTGTTATAAACAAAGCATATCCATGCAGTCAGGGCTAGGTACAAAATGTGCTAAAGCAGGACATCTTTCAAGTGTTGATGGCAACCTTGGGGAAGTCAGAGCCAGCTTCCCTGGGAATCACAAATGACAGAGATGGTATGGTGGAGAAAACGACATGCATGGATATTTTTTATTTCTACTTCTTTGTTTTTTTCTTATTCTTCTGGGGTCTTTTTTTGTTGTTTTTGGTTTTTTATTAGCGCATGTTTTTAGTCCATGTGTTTTTTAGGAAGTAGGCACTTGTATTTAACAGATTTTCATGTTCCTTCCCCTTCCTCACCCATCTCTTTGCCTCCTTCTCTAGGCCACCTCCCTTTGTGTAGTTCACATTTGGGATACATAATGGTTATATACTTTCAGGTGGTTTGTACCTGTACATGATACATTTTAATTTTTTTTATGTCCCCTTCTCCTGCTTCCCTCTTCCCACCCTCTGTCTTTTGGTTCCTTTCCAATTTGTAACAGATGTCTCCTTTTGAAAAAAAAAAAAATCAATCTATCATTTTTTTTTTTTTTTTTTTTTTTTTTTTTTTTTTTTTTTTTGGTACCAGCAATTGAACTCAGGACCTTGCACCTGCTGGACAGGTGGGGACACCACTGAGCTAAATCCCCGGCCCAATCTATCAGTCTTTTAATTTGGTCTTTGCTTCTTCCTCAAATCACTCAAATAAGAGAAATCATATGATATTTAAGTTATGTGTCTGATTTATTTCATTTAACATTATGTTTATGATCATGACAGCTAAAATTTGTAAGCAACCCAATTGCCCATCAACGGGAGACTGGAAAAGAAAATGTGTTTTTTTATAAAATGGAGTACTACTCAGCCACAAAGAATGAGAAACTAGAGACATTTATAGCTAAATTGATGCACATTGAGGTGATACTCTCAAGTGAAATAAACAGGACACACATGTGTAAATACCAAATAGTTTCTCTGGTGTGAGAAACTGAAAGTGTAAATAAGGACTAAAAGGTATAATAGATAATGTGAAATAGGAAGAAAAGGGGCAAAGGGGAAGGGGAAGTGGGAGGGTTAGGGGAAAGGAAAGAAGGGAATGGAATTAATATGAGAAAATGAAAAAATGGAAACAAAGTCTGTGTAAATAGGGAGGGGTGGAGGGGTTGAAGGGACAGCAGGGGAATGGGGAAAAAATAAGAACCAAGATGGATTATGTAAAGGTGCAAATTTCCAATGATGAATGTCATTATACTGCATACTTTAAGTGTACCAAGTTAATTTTAAAAAAATATGTTTACGAGGTGTATCCATTTTCCTACAAATGTCTCCAATTCATTCTTTATAGCTGAATAGTATACCATTATGTATAGATACCACATTTTCTTTATCCATTTGTCTGTTGATCAACATGTAGGCTGCTTCCAGATTGAGCTATTATGAATTGTCCTGTCATGCATGTATCACTGTAGTATGATGTCTTTAGATCTTTCAAGGAGATGCTTACAAGGAAAAGAGCTGAGTCAAGTGGAATTTCTATTTTTAGATTTTTGTGAAATCTCTACACTGATTTCCATAAAGGTTGGACTAGTTTGCATTCCCATGTACAATGCAGGAGGGTTGCTTTGTCACCACAGTTGCATTATCATTTGTTACTATTTGATTTCTTCATGATAGCCATTCTTTCTGCGTTGAGATGAAATCTTAGTGTTGTTTTAATTACTCTTTCCCTAATAGCCATAGATGTTGAACATTTTCCATGTTTTTTTTGGGGGGGTGGTACTGGGTTCTTGCACTTGCACAGCAGGTGGCAAAACCACTGAGCTAAATCCCCAGCCCCTTTTCCATGTTTATTGACCATTTGTATTTCTTCTTCTGAGGTGTGTGCAATCATTTCAAGTGCCTATTTTTTGATTGGGTCTTCTATTTGGAGTGTCTAATATTTTTAGTTCTATATGTATTTTACACATTAGTCCTCTGAAAAATAGCTGGCAAAATTTTTTCCATTTTGTAGGTTGTCTCTTCATTTTATTTGTTGTTTCTTTTGCTGCACAAATGTTTTTTAATTTACATAATCCTTATTTATTCTTGCTATTTCTTCTGCAATTAGAGTCTATTTCAGAATGTTCTTGTGTACACCTATGACTTCAGGAGATTTCCTATTTATCATCCAGTAGGTTGTTTCTGATTTAATATTTAGTAATTTGCCTGATTTTGATTTTAGTTTAGTACATGATGAGAGATGTGGGTCCAGGGTCAATATTCTGCCTCTGGATAACCAGTTTCCCAGCACCCTTTGGTAAATGGGATATCCTTCCTCCCACTTACATTTTTGTCTCCTTTGTCAAAGATCAAGTAGCTGAATGCTTCTGGGATTGTTTCTGTATGGTCTATTGTGTTCCACTGATCCAGAGGTCTCTTTTTGCATCAATACCATAACTTTTAAAATCACTGTAGCCTTGAGGTATAACTACGAATCAGGTATTGTGATGCCTCCTGCTTTGCTTTTGTTGTCTATGATTGCTTTTGGTACTCTGGGTCTCTTTTAGTTCCATAAGAATTTCAGGATTATTTTCTCTAGTTCTATGACAAATGCTGTAGCTATATTGATTGGGATTGAGTTACACCTATATATCAGTTTTGGAGGTGTGACCATTTTGATAATATTACTTCTATCCAGAAATAAGAGATATCTTTCTATTTTCTGATGCCTTTTTTTCCCAGGGTATTGTAGTTTTCATTGTCAAGGTCTTTTATTTCCTTGATTAGGTTAATTCACAGATATTTCATTTTTCTTGATGCTAAGATGAATGGTGTTGTTTTTATAATTTCCCTCTCATTGAGTTCATTATTGTTACACATGAATACAATTGATTTTTGTGTTTTGATTTGTACCCTGCTACACTGCTGAATTAAGTTATACATTCTAGGAGTTTTTGGTAGAATTATTTGTGTCTTCTATGTAGAAGATCATGTGATCTCCAAATAATAATTTGTCTGTTTCATTTTCTATAAGTATCTCTTTTTTTTTTACTTGCCTGATTGCTGCAGCTAATGTTTTGAGTACTATGTTGAAGAAAAAATGGTGATAGTGGATATCCATCTCTTATTCCTGATTTTTGAAGGAAAGCTTTCAGTTTTTCCCAATATGGTTTTGGCTGTTGGTTTGCCATAAATCACTTTATCAGATTCAGGTATGGTCCTTCTATAGCTATTTTATCCAGAGTTTTTTTCTTTTTTAAATAATGAGTGAGTGTCAGATTTCTCAAACACCTTTTGTATATCTATTGAATATTTTGGCATTTCTTGATTTGTGTATACTGAACCATCCTTGCAACGCTGGGATGAATATTACTTGGTCATAATATATGATCCTTTTGATGATTTATTGCATATTATTTGCCAAATTTTTAATGAGGATTTTTTCATCTATATTCATTAAGGTGACTGGCCTGTAGTTTTCTTGTTCAGTTGGGCCCTTTTCTGGTTTTGGAATCAGAGTGATGCTGGCTTCCAGAAATGAGTTTAGAAACACTCCTTCCCTTTCAATTTCTTTGAAGAGTTTGAAGAATACTGCTATATCATTAAACATCTTGTGAAACTCAGGAGTAAATTCATCAGGTCCTAGGGTTTTCTTAGTACGTTTTTTTTTTTTAATTCCTGCCTCAATTTCATTGCTTGTTATTGGGGTGTTCAGCACTTAGTTATCATAATACATATGAGTCTAGGATTCTGACTATTCAAGATTTTCCAATGTGTTGGAATGTAATTTTTCATTGTAGTTATATCTTCTGAAGTATACAGTGTCCACTATACTTTTTCATTTTTCATTTGTAATTGCATTGATGTGGGTTTTTTCTCTTTCATTTGGTAAGTTTGGCTAAGGGTTTATCTATTTTGTTTATTGTTTCAAAGAATCAGCTCTTTGATTTGTTGAATATTTCTGTTATGAGGTGGGAATTGCATAGAATTTCTCTTTTGGCAATGTTGGAAATGGGTTCCCACTGGATTATTTCTTGGTTACTTTTCCTTCTGTTCTGGTTTTTTGTTTGTTTGTTTGATTTAGTTGTTTATTCTCCCCCCTGTCCTTTCTCTCTTCTCCCTATTCTTTTTTTCTTCAATAGTATCTTTTGTAGCAATATTATTTTCTTGTTCCTCCCTGCTTATAAACTCTTCAATTTCCTCCCTATAACCTGCTCTCCTGAAATCATTCTTATCTTATTTTACATTAACTTTCTGTTCTCCCTATTCTAGTTTTCCTTCACTTTCTTATCTTACCTGGAATCTTTCCTTTGACTTTTCTCCACGTTGCAGGGCACAAATATATTAACAGGCTCTGACAACCTCCCAGCATTCTTCAATTCCAAATTATATCACTCTCCCTTACATCCTGCCTTTGCCCCTACAAATATATTCTTAATTCCTCAATTTTAACCCTTTATTTCAACTATAATTTTTTTTTAAATTTGACCTCCTAATATTTTACCTAATATTATTTCTTCTATATACCTCTCCTCTTTTACCCATTCTTCTGTCTCTTCTCTGCTCTTCTTCTAACTGCTAATAACAATATAGTCTAGGCAGTAAAAGGTATTGATATAAGGTGAAAGTATAATTGCAAAGTTTAACGCATATAACTGATTTATGATCACATCTGTTGATGCAGTTATAATCACTCATAATTCTCTCCTCACAACACAGTAACATAGTTCAATCTATAGGACTAGAGGTCCCATTTGACCCAGATATTCCCCTGATGGGTATCTTCCCCAAAGAATTAAAAGAATCATACCAAAGCGATATATGTGCACCCATGTTTATAGCAGCACAGTTTGTAATAGCTAAAGCTTGGAAACAGCCCAAGTGCCCATCAACTGGAAACTGGATAAAGAAGATGTAGGTTTTTTTTTTATAAAATGGAGTACTACTCAGCCATAAAGAATGAGAAACTAGAGACATTTATAGCTAAATGGATCCATATTGAGGCCATACTCTTAAGTGAAATAAATAGGACACACGTGTAAATACTGAATAGTTTCTCTAGTGTGAGAAACTGAATGTGTAAATAAGGATAAAGGGATTAAAATGAATAATTGATAATTTGAAATAGGAAAAGGTCCAAAGGTGTAAGGGTGGTGTCAGAGGAAGGGGAAAGGGAAGAAGGGAAAGGAAAAATGAGAAAAGAAAAAAAATGGAAACAAAATCTATGTAAATAGGGAAGGGTGGAGGGGCTGAAGGGCACACAGGTAATAGAGAACAAAATAAGAACCAAGATACATCATGTACAGGTACAAGCACCCAATGATAAATGTAAACATATTGTATACCTAAAATGTACCAATAAAAGAATAAAAGAAAAAAAAATAAATTAAATAGTTGAAGGTGAGAACAGTATCTCCAGACAAATAAAGACATGACCTTATCTCTTAAATGCAGAATCTAATAAAAACATTCTGCATATCAACTGCATTCCCTCTTGAATCAACTTGATGTCAACAGCACCAAAAGGGGCAAAAATTGGAAAATAAGGCAACAAAAGACACTTGAGTTCTCCCAAGACAGAACTAGAGTCTATTGATTGAAAGAAAGACAAATAACAGGGGCTGGTGCTGGACACATTGATTGAAGAAGAGATGAACTTGACAAGTTTAAAGAGGACATGATTCAAAAGTTCATGATATTATTCAAAATAACCAATGTGGTTATAGGAGAAATTGACAAAATTTGAAAGAGCTGACCAAAACACTTTAAAACATTAAAGAAAATATGCCAAAGATATAGATTCCACAAAGAAGTTTAAGATAGGAATACCAAAATAAAAACTGTACAGAATTTATAAATTACATAAATGACCAATGTGAGAACATGCGTTCTGAGATGGAAGACAAATGAAAATTTATTGCGAGTTACTTTAAAACGTCTTAACAATTTTAAAGAACAAGAAAAACCTCATCCAACAGCTATTTCACTGTGCTAAGAAGACCAATTCAAAAGTAATTTGAGTTGGAGGGAAACTAGAAGACACCATACATGGAATAAAAATATCTGTCTACAGAAATCATAATAGAATACTGTCCAGGTATGAGGAAAGATTTCAACATACAGGCAATCAAGGCTTACAGAGCACCAAGTAACTCAATGAAAATAGAAACTCCATACAACACAATTTAGTCAAAATCCCAGATGTCTAACAAAAAGGCCAAATCTTGAAAACTTAAAAAAAAAAAAGCCAAAAAATCACATATAAAAATGAACCCATTATATTTCACAGACTTGGCAACACAAACTTTAAACACAAGGAGAGCATGAATTGAAGGATTTAAAACCCTAAAAGCAAACAACTTCTAACTCAGATTAACATATCCTGCAAAATTTTCTGTCAAAACAAAAAAATTAGGACATTCAATGTAAAAAAGAACAATTTCAGAGATACATGAACACCAAACTAGCACACCAGAAAATACTGAAGAGTATCCTACACAGAGATATGAAGCTAACAAAGCCAAAAATGCAGATGGGCTGAATATATGGTGCAAGGCAAATAGATAAACAAATAAAAGAGAAAAATAGGGTCAGGGATTTAGCTCAGTGGTTTCACCACCTGCTGCGCAAGCACAAGGACCCAAGTTTGATCCCTGGTACCAAAAAAAAAAGAAAAGAGAGAGAAAAATAAAAGTTACCAAGAGGAAAAAAAATGTAATATCAGGAATAAGTCAATACTTTGCACTAATTATCCTCAATGTTGATAGCCTCAACTCTCCAATTAAGACACAGATTGTCATCCTGGATAAAAAAAAAAACAATCCAACAGTCTGTTGGATTTAATAAACTTCAAAAGGATATTCATAGGCTAAAAATGACAGGATGGAAAACAATATTTCATGTATCCAGATCACATAAGCAAGCAGGGGTAGCAATTTTAATTTCAGACAAATGAAGCATCAAGCTAAAACTAACAGAAGAGATTGTGAGCATCACTACACAGTAGTTAATGGAACAATCCAAGAGGGAGAAATAACACTTGTAAATATATATGCACCAAATACTGGCTCACCAAATTTCATGAAACAAACACTAATGGACATAAAAGATCAAATCGACACTAACACAATCATAGTAGGTGAACTCAATACCCTACTTTCACAAGATAGATCATCTAAACAAAAATAAACAAAGAAATATCAGAGCTGAACCAGACCTTTGAACAAAGGGATTTCATATGTATCTCTAGTGAGTTTCACCCTACAACTAGAGAATCATATTCTTCTCAGCAGCACACGGAAGAGAGACCAAATACTAATCTACAAGTCCAAAAGAATCAAAATTACTCCACGTTTAATATTAAACTATTGTGTATTGAAACTAGAAATCAACCACAGGACAAAAAAATCCATAAAAAATTATAAATACCTGGAAACTAGTAACACACCCCTGAATACCCAGTGTATCACAGAAGAAATCAAAGAAGAAATTAAACAATTTCTGAGATTAAATAACTATGCAAGTTCAGCACATCAGAACCTATGAGACACAATGAAAATAGTTTTAGAAGGGAAGCTTGTTTCAATCAATGTTCACATTAGAAGAAAACAATGAGTTCAAATAAATAACTTAATGATGAATCTCCTCATATTCAAAAATCAAGAATAATTCAAACTGTAACAATTTAAGGAGGGAAAACATAAAGATCAGAGTAGAAATTAATGTATGAATTTTTAAAGCCCCTTAGAAATATTATACAGTTTACTAATCTAACACGTACTTAAGTTTATTTCTTTATAACTATTTATCTACTTGCACAATTACTTATTTTTAAATGTTTATTTATAGAAAAGATTTAGAATTATTCATTTTCTCTAACCTTACATTACTTGTTATATAATAGGTTGAACAGGGATTATATAAAATCATTCAGATCCATCTCAATATTTTTTAAATGTTTCCTTTCAGGCAACATTCTTCTCAGAGGCTTTTATTTTCCTTTTACAGACAATTCTGCAATTGACAAATTTCCTATCCCTGGAATAGGTGAGTTAAAAAGCATGGATTTAGCACATTGATAAGTACTGCCAAGTTGACCATGAATGGATTTTAAAATTTTACAACTAAAATTTCAAAAGCACGTTGCAATTTCTTTTCAAGTAAAAGTGAAAAACTGCATATTTTGTAACTGAAAAAGAAATTAGGCAGCATAGAAATGTCTGTAATGCAGACAAGTCTCCAGAATCAAGTGTAGGTGGGTGTATGAATATGTGTGTGCACGAATGTATGGTGCTTCAAATGAATAGGACATTAGAAGAAATTTTAACGTGGGGTGAGCTAAGGCAGTTTCATTATAAAGTAAAATTAAGCATAGATGGATGACAGGTGAGTTTAGTCTTTAAAGTAACTTGGATCTTTAATCAATTTTTTCATTAAATTTCACTACACTGCTCAAGGACACTTGATTTTTAGATTCTTCTTATGGACTCTCTTGCTGTGTCTGCCCTGAAACTTATAAATAAATCCTGTACTGTCATCAGCTAGGACTGCATAGAAGGTTTTTAACAAGGATTATCAAGAACACCAATTCTTGAAACCTCATTTAAGAAGTTAATTTATTGCTCTTGACTGTGTCAGTTGACAAAAACTTTTTAAAGCTTTGTACAGATTTGCACCCAGGGGTGAGAATCACAGTTCTAATTTTTCTAATATAGATCCCAACTGGAGGGAGCTGCATAACCTGGCATTGTCATTCTAAACTGTGTTCCTGGGACCTAAGCGTCCACTTGTAAATCCTAGATGTACTATGGCTACTAGGTTACCACAGATAAATTATCTTTGTTTTACTTTCCTCATTTAGAAAACAAGTGGAGAAAAAAAATTCTCTCATTATGTAGCACTGTTAAATGAGCTTATATTTACAAAACATTACAGCAGTTTGCCCATACTTGCTATTTATGTTTACACAATGTAAATCGATGTCAACTTACTTTCTCTCATTTTTGTATGACACATAGGATGCAAACTCTCAAAAGCTTAAAACTGGGATAAGTAATGTCCTCAACACCAACCCTTTAATTTCTGAAATACTAATCTGGATTTGATCTCCTGTTTGTTAGCTAAAGTTGACTTTGAGGTGTGTTCTTACAGTCATTCAAATGCAAAGTAGTATACTAGAGTGAAATTGCCCCACTTTCTTGGATACTCAAGAAAGGAGAATTTACAGTTTGTTAAATCTTCCTGAAATAATTAGAACATTGAAGATGGGCTAGGAAAGACATCTGTTGGAATGATTTGCCTGAGTAGAAGTTACGCTCCCTTGAGATACACTTCTAGGACCAGAGCAGGCAATTTCACTGTCTTTTCCCGCCAGCCTGACCCTGCTCCCTGTGACCCCAGAGCACCCTCTGCACATCTCACGCTACGACATCAACTTATGATTTGCTATTCAGTCCAGGGACCCACAAGTATTCTGATGTTATAAAACTCTCCTCTAGATATGTCCTAAATATTTTACACTATACATATTTACACTTGTCATTTAAACCTACTTTGATGGGTAAGTGAATACATTTTTATGAGCACTTTATCTCTCAGTTGTGTGCCAAAATTTTTTTACCTTGAATACCAACACAGATGCTAATGCCTGTGTCTGTTGACACTCACTGATCTCCTGTTTTACTGTGATGGTGCCATGTTGCCTCCTTTACTCCTAACGTCACTTGAAAAACATTTTCAGAGTTGCTGTAAGGAAATTCCACAGTAATCATGATGAAATGTATGTGTTTTGAATGCAGTCACTCAGTGCTTTCAGTTCTAATTCAGTAAGTCTTCTCGGGGCAGTGCTGTATTCATAAAGGATGAAGAAGTCGCTTTTGATTCAAATACCTCAAGGATCAAATAATGGAACTAACTAGAACTTACTTACTTTACATATTAAGTTAATATTATTTGTTTTTATTTGATTAGATGATTCTCTCCTATTGAGTCAGATGTATCTGTCCATTTACCTGTGTACTTATTCAGTACTTATACTATCTTTTCTATTACATAATACTGTATATTGTGCATTTAGGGGTGTGTGTGTTTATGTTTTTGTATAGACCTGAAGCCAGAGGTACTGAATCCTGGTACCATGTTTGTAATCATATGGTTATCTGATCTTGTGCTAGTTATTATAATGATTATGCGGTTTTAATATAAAAAGTGTTATCCTCTCCTAAATTCATCCCACATAATCTTATGAACTTCCAGGATAGGTGCTCATTCATATATTACCATCTCCTTCCCACTCACAGGCATGCCAGAGTTGAATACTCGAGTCATTTGGCTCAGTTGTAAAATAACACAAGCTTTTTCTCTTCTTTCTTCTTTTTTTTCCATGGGTAAAAATGATTAAGCCTTGTATATGTGATGAATTTCAAGCCAATTAAACAAGAAGAGGTATATACTAGGGCCATCTCATAAGTGCACTCTTTTTAAATCCTGACACTGGCGTGCAAATGTCTGGAAAAGATATAGCCATTTTAACACCATGAGAAAATTTGGAGAAAGTCACACATAAAAGGCCACAAACTTTGGAATGGAAATGAATAGTCTTGATTAAATCTGCCCAAAGTGCAGCCTTCACTGATTTTGATGATTTGAAGCCATAAATTCCCTTTTGTGCTAGATTTTCTCTTCTTTCTGAATTAACAAATTTTGGCAAGTCACTGAAAACCTCTCTGTCTCTTACTTCAAATCTAAATTAGGAGTTTAAATAGCCAAGACCTTCTGGGACTTATTTGTCCAATACTTCATGGGAAAACACATGTGAATTACTTAGAATAATAACTGGCACATAGGGAGCGCTCATCAAAACAGTTGTTCAAATTCATAAGCTTTATAATGAAGGGGTAGAGTTTCCATCTATTTCTAGTAATTTGTTGTTCAACTTGAAACAGAATGATGTGTGAACTCTTTCCAAAATAACTTTTCTGTTATTGCAGATCAATCTTTTGGATACAATGTTTTGAAGATTTCAGTACTCTGTCCAATACTTTCAAAGAAGCGACATGAATAGCTATATATTGTGTGAACATCAAGATTGTTCCCAGTCTGATAGCACTGTTTTTCAATTCAAAATTTATTGTTTCTTTAAACATCCTCTGAAGGAATATGTTCTATCCATGGCCCAACAATAATTACAGCTCCATCACTTAATCTTTGGTTAACAAGTCTAAAGAATCTCTTACCTAAGAATAAGAAACAACTGCATTTTATAGACGACAAGCAAGATTAAATTTAGCCATATATGTAAATCACTGATTGCTGGTTACTACTCCTGAATTGCAGCTCCCTTTCCACAGTCCATCCCACTTCAGGATGTACTGAAGACCAAGTCCTCTCTTTGCTAAAATTTCACAGGATGATTCCTTTAGCAAGTTACTTTATTTAAAATATTGTTTTACCTGGACCTGTCATTATGGCCTTTGGGGCCCACATCTACAGTCCTTCAGCTTTCCAGTACTGCTCTGATTAACCAAATTTTCTTCCCAAGAGAGAGATGCTCCTCATGTTTTTCTGTCTTCCTTGAGGATACTTAATTGGTTCATCCAAATCTCTTTCTTCATGTTTTCCTCTATGGATTCTTCAACATCATTCCCTCTTGGCTCTCCACTTGCTTCGCTGATAATTACTTAGTCGTCTGTAAAGTCTCATTTTATTCTCCCTGCTTTTAAATCCTCTCATAACTCAGAGTTTTTCTCTCTACATACCTTACACTACAATCTCATTCATTTTAATCTCTAGGTGCTGATGAATGAATGTGATTGTCTCAGCTTGTATCTAGATGTCCCCACAAAGCCTCAAGCGCTCAGTAGGTGAGGCTTTACAGAGAGGCATGGCAGACTAAAAACAGTCCTTAACATGGCAGGCAGGAGGCAGAAAAGCAACTGATTGAAGCCTCTCTTTCTTTTTTATTCAATTCAGTCTGCAACCTTATTGGTTAGTGCCACCCACACCCAGGATGAGACTTCTCATTAGCCATAGCCAGAACTATGCTGAACAAATCAGTGGACAAATTTAGTTATCACACACTCTTAATACATATCCACACACCACAGATGCAGCTACCTCTGAAAAGCCCCACCTTCAAGCACATGAGACTTCTGGGGACATTTAGATACAAGGCATAACAATGATTAACACTTACATTTTCCAGTTGTTATGAGAAGCAAAACTGCACATTGTCTAGACCAAGATGATAATCTTGATTGCATTCTATACTTTTCAACACTTTTTTTTATAAATCTAATTCTGTCTCTTTAACTGACCAAACACTGCTAAACTACATCTCTCCTCTCTATTCCCCTAGTACTTTTATTCAAAATGTTAGTTTCTCACCTAGATTATGTTATCATGTTTAGTAATACAAATGCTATTTATTTAACAAATACTATCCACCTTGTATACTTCAGCCACATTAGTCTTTCAAAAATTTAAATCAGATTTCTTTCTCTGCAGTATCTTAACTGCTGTTGAGAATCCGTGTATTTGTATGATCATCTGTTTTTGCACCCTGTCTATGCTATTTTGCCAAAATACAGTACTAGTTCATTACAACATAATGTTCCTTCATGTATGCTGTTTGGAATAAGAAAAATGTCCTCCTTTGACCCCTTTACGGACTTTCCCCAGTCAAAGCCAGGTTTCTCTTTTAGAAACTCCTATCTCTTTGTTTCGAGTGTC
Organism: Heterocephalus glaber; assembly: GCF_053883595.1. Taxonomy (NCBI): domain Eukaryota; kingdom Metazoa; phylum Chordata; class Mammalia; order Rodentia; family Bathyergidae; genus Heterocephalus; species Heterocephalus glaber. The sequence goes on from NW_028258333.1 coordinate 10,401,281, forward strand.
TTTTAATCCTGTCTGCCATTTCCACCATTCTGCAAATGCGACCTAGAGACTGATACTGATTTAAATTCTTGTTGGAATCTCAGAACCTGCTATGGATCTTGACAGCTAATAGGTAATGAATGCATGTCTGTGGTATAGGTCAATAAAGGAACAAACGTGTGTGGCAAAACAGTATTTTGGATTAGCTCATGTTAGGTGTTTTCAAGGAAGGGTTAGATCCCCTGACTCAGCTAAAAGGCACAATGTTCCATCCTGTCAGTAACTGTGGCAGGAGTGATAGTTTCCTGTCTGTTACAGAAATCAAAGGAGCAACTTCAAATCAAAAGTGTCTGGAGAGCTCTTAAGATCTGTTGTAAAAGAGTACAAGAAATCGATACTACCATATTGGTAATCTTGAAACTTCCAGACCTAGAAAGTCCACAGAAGAGACAAAGAAGAATGTACCATTCCACCTTGAGTTTCCAGGAAAAAAAATAATTTTTCTTAAGAGCAAAGGAAATGCATTGATATCGTATACATGTGGAAAATTCATTGTAAAAAAACCCGAACTTGTTACCACAGTTCACATTGCCTGGTTCCAAGGGACATTAACTATTAATTGCTCACAAGCCCAAAGGTATGATAATGACATACAACTTTGCCACACTTGCTGTAGTGGTCAGGAAGCCCACTAGGTAGTGACAGAAATAGGGTCTTGCTACAAAGCCAAAATGGCTACACATATTCCTGGTTAAATATCCTTAGGTAATAAGGAAAGTTGTGTTATTTAATATTAACTTTGTTCCTTTCTTATTCCCATGGGTAGATGGTGCAGTGCTATAGGCTAAGGATTTTATAATTGTTTAAAAAATAATAGACTTGCAAACTGTTTTGCTACATGTATCATTCATCAAGACAGAGTTTAATGTAGCAAAACAAAATTTTAACTTTATGTCATACGTCTTTTGATCCAAATTCTCCCAATTTGTTAATTTAACATCAGTTTAATCATCTATAAAATGGGATGTTTGGGATAGATAGCTTTAGATTCTTGTATACTGCACAAAGTATGAATCCATCCACAGAAACTAATTGTGTTCAAAGTTTCTGAAATTAAATGTTAATGGATTTGCCAATCTTCATTTTATTGATTATCAAACTTCATTGCTCATAGGTTTCTCTTAAAAATAGAACTGAAAATTTTGATTTGAGTCACAGTATAGCAATCATTATCATAGTGATTTTTTTCTTCACATTACAAAAGAAGTTCAAAAGATGAACATTTGTATCAAGGCTCACTTAAACAAAAATGCACCGTATCATTCTCTCATTGGAAAGTATTTTATTTATTTACCACTCTGAGCTTCTCAGATTAGTACATAAAAAACACATAAAAGCCATTATATCACTAACCTGTAATTTTGATGCATTCACATGGAATGCTGAATTTTACTTCCTAAATGCACTGTAGATGTTGCTAGCCAGAAGGCATTTCTGTCACTTATAGGAGCAAAATTTATTTTTGTGCTGCCTTAATGTGTGTGATGACAAAACCAAAACTAACTATGCTATTATTTCCAAATGAAAACCATGACTTTTTAATTAATTTATGATTCCCTTATTTATTTGGAAGCTTTTCCCATTGCACTAAAAGTATTTTTTAAACATTTTAGCAAACACATCATATGGAATTCTTTGTAGATAATATTAACATGCTTTCAAGTTGTTCAACAATAAATTGTACTGCAGATTAAAAGATTTAAAAGAGATTAGAAGTCTAAGGAGAATAAGGTAGATGGGGTTAACAGTGAATTTATTTCATGACCCAGCCAGAAAAGACAGAAAAGAGACTTCAGAGAAGCAGGAAGAGCAGGAGATGATGCCTCCGGAGCACAGGGGATCCAGATATTAAAGTAATGAATTCAATTCATACTTGATTTAAAAGATAGATTGTCAGTTTGGTGAAGGACAATTTTTTCTGGTACAATTACAAATTATGGGTGAGTGGGACTTAAAATACCTGAGAGAAAATAACTTTGGGAAAGGTTTTGACATCATTTCTCATACTAATTTAGCAGCTGGCTAGAAGTTCATCTGGCTATTCAATCTTTAATGCATAATAGAGCTGAGTTTCAGTTCCAAGCTTGCCTCTCACTTTTAGAATGCGTTATCAACCTCAGGCCACATTACCTACAGCAAAGAGTGCCATGCTTTTAAAGTTTTGGACAGAAGTTTGGTCTGTTCTGTTAATCCCAACTCAGTAAGTTCCTATGACTCTTCAAAGTCTTCAAATCATCTTACTTATGCTGTTGTGGTAGTTTTAGTCTTTTATGATATTTTATATAGAAGATGTCAGTTTCCTTACACTAGAATTATGCCCAAGAGTATGGATTGCTTTTACTTTGCAATCACCAACTACTAAGCTGGGCCTTGTTTATTCATCGAGATCATGCTGGAATGGAGTTACTCTGAATGCAGTGTGGTGTGTGTGTGTGTGTGTGTGTGTGTGTGTGTGTGTGTGTGCCTGCAACGACATTTTGTCCACAAAGATTCACTCTGTAAGAGGTCTAAGTAATAGAGCACAGCCACAATGGACTAAACCTCTCAGAAAAAAGGTCAAATGAGACTGTGTAGAAAATCTTAAAGACATGGGATGGCCATTACATTCTGTTCTGAAAGGAATTTCCACAGTGCAAAATCACAAGAACTTCCACCTGCTTCTCTAGTGATTGGCTCACAATCCACATATTTAATATCAGGATACTTTTTAGATACTTTATGGCCAGGGAGAAATCTTAGATTTTCATTTTCCACACTATCTATTAAGTCACCATGGTGGAAATGGAGAAAACTGCAACAAGGGTATGTAGTGAGAATATAAGGCACATAAAGATGAAAGAAAGAAAAAGAAAAGGAAAGGAAAGGAAAGGAAGGAAGGAAGGAAGGAAGGAAGAAAGAAAGAAAGAAAGAAAGAAAGAAAGAAAGAAAGAAAAAGAGAAAGTCTTCAACAGAGTTTTCAATCTGTTTCAGTCTGATTTTTTTTGGAGAAGTGAGAAAATAATTCTCATCTGCAGCCCCTCTTTTCTAAAAGATTCAGAACATAACAATATACACAGAGCTACTACAATATGTCAAGCATTGGGTAAAATATTTTGTATGCAATTACATTTACTGTGCAAACATCTCCTACTCTCTTTAATTTGTACCATATTCAAATATCTTAAACTGAAACTTGCTGGAAACGCACTTTTCCAAAATCATGTCTTGTAGTAACTGGTGGAATGGAGGTGGACTCACTGCTGACACAAAAACTTTGCTGAGAGCCACCGTACTGAGCCACCTCTCCAGGAGCAAAGGTGCTGTGGGAAAGTCACTATGCTCTTCCACTCTGGCCAAAGGTGTTGCAATTTGTTTTTACTAATTTCCTTTATTTTTAGGACACAGTATTCAACTTCTTAGAAATACACCATCCATTGCTTTTAAACTCAATGGACAGTCCATTTGGTTAAACTTAGTATTAAATATTAAATATAACTTAGTATTAAATATAACTCACATTAAATATTCACTAATGAATTTACATATAAAGTAGAGGATTGTAAATTAGCCAAATACGTAAGAGTACACAAGAAATTTCAAATTAGTGACACACACTTAACATAAAGTACAATTTGTACACACACATTCACGATTAGTAAAAAAATGATGAATATTTAAATTAAAACTTTATTACAGCAAAAGACGCATTGCCACTAGTCCTTTTCAAATACTGCTTCTTGTTTTGAACACACATTTCCTATTCTTATTCCACTTTCTGAAGCAATTCTGGAAGTCCTCTTGTTTGAATGTCTTTATGTTATGTGACCGAAAATTCTGTGAATGCTCCTGTTGCGTGTCATCTAACAGGAAAACAGGCCTGTGAAAATCATCACAGTGTCTTCATCCACCGTATTCACCTTTTTCACTGGTCTGGCACTATTCGGCTCCTATCCCCTCACCAAAGTCAAAATGACCATGAACGGGAAACATTTTGAAATGAATCATGACTTCAAGGGGGCTTTGACAGCACAACTAAAGACTCTTACAAATGAGGACTTCCAGAACTGCTTCAGGAAGTACCAAGCAAAATGGCATAAGTGTGTCAGAAGAAATGAGAAGTATTGTGAGTAATATTAATAGCAATATGCCTTTTGTCAATGATTTTTAAAAATTTAAACATTCACTTTATATTTTGATCATATATATATATATATATGAGAGAGAGAGAACTATTATGGTTCAAATGTTAACACGCAAAAAAAAATGTTAACACTCAGCAAATTATGGGTAAGTTGATGTGTTATCTAAGCCCTAATTTTGGATGAATTTTTATACTTTATGATTATTGATTTGAAATGACAAAACAGTAGGTGTCTTGCACAAACTAAAAATAGATTATAAAACATCATGTGGAAAATTATACCAAACAATATTTCCAATATTCAATTAAGAGGTAACATCCAGGTTTTCTATGATACGTTTTTAGCATAAGACAGCTATGATCAGCAGGTTTTTTGTTCATACCATAATAAACTGAGCAATGATGCAAGTTGCTGATTCTGCCATTACTGGAAATCACGTTTTGGCAGAATTTATTCTCATGTCAAGATGTTCATGATATATATGTAATTTCCTTTACTGCCACAAACTCACAGAGACACACAGAAGATGATATGACATTATTGTCAAATTTATGAGAAAGATGTACTCTTATTATTAATCAGTATTTCAAATTGAATTTTTAATGAGAAAGAAAAAGTTATTTGAACCAAACTTAGATTGGCTGTATTTCTCTCCTAATCTGGAAGATGTCTGTGTGTTCCATTTCAATACAACTACCACACAGAAGACATATAATTACTAACCTTTTAAAAATGCTACATATTAGACAATCTTCTAAGTTTCCTGCTTTAAGATATATTCACATAATTTTTGCAAATATTTTATGAGGTGATAACTTATTATAATAGTCTCTGTTCAAAGTACTTTCCTTGTTCTAACAAATTTAACATTGACAGTGACAATATAAAACAAACACTATCATCCACGTTTTACAGGGGATGAAACAGAGGCTTTATGCAATGTCACAAGTACCCAACAGCTGTAGAACTAGAAGAGGATTAAACTGTCTTGTTACTGAGCTGGGGCTCACAGGGCCCATGTTCCCCAGGCTCTTGATTTGCATAAAAAAGCTTATTTCTTGACTGATTTAGGTAGCTGGTAGCATCAATTTTCATAATTTCTGTAAAGGTTCATCTATTTAATAATGTATCTATTTCCCTACTTCCTATTTTCTTTTATTCTGCTCTTTATTTTTATTCCAGGTTTCTAATATAAGAGAAATAATGGGATATTTAAGTTGTGTGCTTGATTTATTTCACTTAACATTGTGGTCACAAGGTGCATCCATTTTCCCACAAATGACTCAAGTTTATGTTTCTTTATGGCAGAGTAGTACTCCAGGATGTGCAAATATTGTATTATTTTGTCCATTCATCTGCTGATGGAAATATGGGCTGCTTCCAAGGTTTAGCTATTATGAATTGTGCTGATCATTCTCAAAGAGGAAGTGGATCGAGAGACAGAAGGAGATGAGAGAGTTGGAAGGGGTAAGGGATGAAAAAAAAAGAAATGGAATGTGTTATGTACATATACTACCTCCACAAAAGAAGGTTAACTTTATGTACTATACACACGTATCAGTAAACTAAAAAAAATTTAAAGTAAATAATGGACTCCTGCAAGTTTGCCCTATACAGTAAAATACAATTTGTAGATAGCAAACCCGAACCTATGACTGGGAAAATATAATTTTATATTTCACTCTCCTCAATTTGATTTGCACTTTAATTTTAGCTTTGTGAATTGATATATGTATTTTACCCCAAAATACCTTCACATGATCCCAATCTCATGCCTATTTATTACGTTTTCTTTGTATATTTTTATAAAACATTAACTGCATTTTATACCCTATTTATCTTTACTTCATCATAAATGCTATCCAACTACTCAATATATCAGTATAATATTAATCCTTAGTTCCTGACATACCTTACCGATAGTCTTTCTTTCTTTCGCTGATTTGCCTGAATGAATATTTTTCTCACAGTGACATGTTTAACTCTTCCTTGATTTGGCCCCTTATTTTTAAAGGAGATGCTAACATGACGTCTACAGATGTCTTGAAAGGTATCCATACGTTTATACTTCCTGGGAGTAGATTGATCTTTGGGGTAGATTGATAATCTGGCTGAGTATAAAAATTCTTGATTGAAATATTTCTTTTTAACATAAAACTTAAGACTCTGTTGATTCCTTGTATCCACATGATCATGATACTCTTGAGATATCTAAATTTTAGATTCACTGTTTAAAGTGATTTATTTTATTTTTTCATCTATTTTGCTCTGATTACTGATTTATTTTTTCCTTTCTTTTCCCTCATTGAAATTTTGGAAATATCTTTCCATCTTTGGGATTCTGATATCTAAAATGAAATGTGTTTTTCATCCCTTATTTTGCATATTTTAGGTGAAATTTTCAATGTTTCTCTTATTAGACTTGTGAAATTATTAACTTTGTCCTTTTAGTCCTCTTTTTTTTTGCTGTTCTTATTCTCATATTCCTTTGGATATGATTTCTCTTATTCTTTATTTTACATTTTGAAACATTCTCATACTTGGTTCTATTTCTTTGGAAAATTTCTTTTCTTAAACATTTATTCACATATTACATATAAAAATTACTCTCCTCCATTTTTAAAATATCCTTTACTGTATTTCAGAGAAAATTGCTTCTTGAATTCTGTTCAAGATGGGAGAAGTTTCACTCTACTTACGGATATGTTAGTGTTCATTTCCCTCATTTAATATTTTTTCTCTCTTATCTGTTTTTTATGTTATTTTTTTCTAAATTAATGGTGAGCCTTGCATTTTTAGCACATGTTTTAAGATGTAACAATGAAATCTTTTGGAGAGACCTGTGTATACGGGCAGATCTTGATTGCTTGGGGCAGTGCACTATGGACCTATGCTGTGCTATGAAGACAGTACAGGTTTGGGAAGAGAGAATACCTGCCCTTTTCTAAGCAGCAGTGTCTCTGACTTGAAACTGAGAGATCTATGGAGTCAGGAGCTTTTGATCAGTTTCCTCCGTGTGCTCTGCAAGTTTTCCTGCTTTCCGCACGTGACAGGACAGCATCCATAGTTCAGTCATTTATTTATGTGATAAAACGTGATAGGTAAACAGGAAAATATAGCTAGCATTGCCAGACATACTTGAATAGAATGTAGTGTAATGTATTCTTTTTTTAAAATTCTGTTTGTTTGTTTGTTTTGTACCAGGGATCGAACTCAGGTCCTTGTACTTGCAAGGGAGGCAGCAGAACCACTGAGCTAAATCTCTGGCTCAGTAATTTATTCTTAATTGCTTCTGAAGTTGACACTATGCGACAGGACACTCCATGTAGGTGTTGGCTTTTGTCTATCTTTATCGTCACTTAAAAATAGTTCCGATGATAATTCTTGGACTCGACCTCCTTTTCCCTTTCTTAGTGAATGTTGTTTTGAGACTATTAGATAGTTGATAAAAACTCAAGCATGATGTTCGTGATTTAATTGCTGAAGATAAAAAATTTAAAAATATTTGACAATATAACAACTATAATATATTTAATAATATGAGACATAGCTAAAAAGAATTTCTGCATGCACATTAATAATGGTGTGATGATCCTGGGGTGTTCAGGAAAATCTTTCTTACACAATTAAATCTGGGCTGCTGTGATCTCTCCTCACTTACTGTAATTTCTGCAGTGATCTCTCCTCCTTTGGAGGCATTGTGAATCTGTAGCTTATGGATGATCTTCAAAAGCTGGACATAAGTCATATATACTCTTGCTTTTTGACCTTTTCTTGTTCTAATAAATATGCCCACCTATTTTAACTTATCCTTTTATAACATGGTTTCTCATCATGTACTTTCCTGGAAAACTTCCCATGTTTATTTTACTGCGGCTAAAAGTCACTCCTTGAATTTGGATGTGTATTTTTTTTTTTTTTTTTTTGGTACCAGGGATCGAACCTGGGTCCTTGCGCTTGCGCAGCAGGCGGCGAAACCACTGAGCTAAATCCCCTGCCCTGGAAGTGTATTCTTGAGTTGTAGACAAATCTCTACCAAGTTGGGTGAGGCTACACATTAATATTAATTTAGTGAGAGCCTGTATTAACTCTTTCAGATAAAGTTATATTATACTCCAACCACACTGTCAGGGGTCTAGTGATGTCCACTATGCAGTGCACACAAATCTAAGAAGGGAAAATAAACCATATGCTTACATATTTGTTTTCATATACATTTGTTTAACATAAAATTAATTTGTTCATATGAATTTAGAAACTTTTATGTTTTCAGGCATTAAAAAGATAAATTGCTAATTAATTCCAAACACCTCAGGTATTAGCCCATACATAAAATACGTCATTAACATCAAGAAACAGAGTATTTGCCCCTAATTTTTAAAAAATGAATTACAATGTTTTCCGTAATTGCAAAAGTAACATATCTTCAGAGAAAGTCCAATTTATTTATAATTCTAAAATCTAGTAGCTACTGTAATATATACTGTTTTTCTGTCATTTCTACATAAAGTAAATTGATACCAATAGTAGTAATTTGCTCAACTAAAATTCATCAATATATAGCAATAATCATCTACTTTCTTAACATTGTTTCTGGCAGGTTTTTCATAAATATATGATATTTCATCAAATAATCAGGCTATTTTTATAAATAATCCTTTATTAATGATCTACTAATTTATTTCATGGTATTTCCATTATAAATAAGGGCATAATGTACATTTTTTCACATTAAAATAAATGCATATTTAATTTACTTTTATTTATTTATTTTCTTAAATTCTTTTATTGGTACATTTTAGGTACACAATACGTTTACATTTATCATTGGGTGCTTGTACCTGTATGTGATGTGTCTTGGTTCTCATTTTTTCCCCATTACCTGTGAGCCCTTCCCCCCTAAACCCTTTCCTATTTACATACTTTGTTTCCATTTTTTTGTCCTTTCTCATAATTTTTTCTTTCCATTCTTAAATATGTAATATTCATAAGAGAAAGAAATACATATCCATTTACATATTTATGACATAAACCATTAATATATTTTAAATGCTACTTTTGTACACTCAAATAGGAAAATATAAGATCAACATACCTCATTGTACATAATGTACATAATTTTTTCATGTTATCTCTTAAAAGGCTTTTCAATAAAGGAAAGAGAAAAAGTCCTCAGGGTTTTTTAAAAAATAAAAATGGATCATTAAACGTATTTACAGTCTTAATTTCTGACCTAAACAGCATTGGAAGGGCTATCCTTCCTTTGAATGTGATCATAATTTAGTGGAACAAGTGGGCAACAGGGGTATTTGGCTGCTGGCTCCCTCCGGAGAAGCCCTGTGGGCCAGCACAGGAGGCCCCTCGTCTCCAGCACGTTCTCTCACTGGCACCACTTTTTGCAAAGCTGTGGTTGTCTGCACCTGTAAAGAGAGAGGCTGACATTGCCTTGGTGGGGCTTATCTTTGTAAACAAACAAACAAAAAAAAGTACCAACAAAACGCTCTGAGGCTACACTCCCTGAGCTGCTTTCACAGAAGTAGCGTGAGATGCAGTGTCTCCCTGGAAGCATCCTCTTTGCACCCTACATTCATATGGGTGCCTCCTTGGTAACACAGGCTTCCTGCGCCCTCAGTGTCTTGGATACAAAACAAAATAGCAAATTTGCCTTCTTTAGCTCTTTTGTATTCTAGGTGTCTCAAATATATATATATTTTTTCTGTTTTTTTCTTTTCTCTCTGCTGGACACAGAAGTAGCCATATCTATAAAAGCAGTACTAGGCTTTCTCAGTAGAGATGATGAATGGCCACCTTTGCCTAAGCCCTCTTAGCGTTAGCATCAGAGGCCACAGCCGCTTTTCTTAGTGTGTAAGTTACAATGTCGGACTTTTATTACCTACGGATTCAGGTAAAGAATCGGTTGTAGTCTCAGACACTTCCCCTTACAACGACATGACCAATAAATAATAAATCTCATAGCTTCATTCTATGTTTCAGGAACTATGGCAAGCAAATTGAAATGACGTAAATGTCACAGAAAGTACAAAAAGTAAGACATTATTTTTTTTCCCTTCGCCAAGTTAAAGTACAGTTAACCACACACTTTAATGCTATAAATGTGTCAACAGTAAATAGAAAACAAGAAGAATAAAAAACAGTAGCCTTACTTTCAGCTAATTAATTGGCTAGGAAAAGATTTTAGTTGATGTATTTCTCATTTGATTTCAATACTGTAGTTTCTACTGGATTTCCAACTCAATGGAGTGGGATAAAAATAGTTGTAAGTTCACACTTATTTTCTTGTATTTGCATATTAATTAATATGGACTCATTAAATTTGCATACTCATTAAATTACACTGTCGGGGATATAGTGACTTATCCTTCTGTAGGCTTTCAAAAGACATCCACATAAAATCCAAAAAAAATGTGATTCCCTCTATTTGGAACAGTAGAATAACTCAGTAAAAGTCATTTTAAAAAGCTTAACTAAAAATATGTTAATATTGTCAAATACAGATGATGAGAGTAAATTTAAATATTTAGAGGAAAAGTAAAACTTGAAAATTTAAAGAAATGTCCAAAATGAGAAATCAAGGTAAAAGGAGTAAAAATGTATTACAAATGTCACATCCCATGTCAATTTAATCCAAATTATATAAACACAATTATATTTTCATTGAATATTGAGTATGTTTTCAGAATTCCAATAGTGATGATAAGTCCAAAAATTATGATACATCAATAAATGTGGGGCACCTTTCCAAAGAATTAGCCACCAGAGCTATCCAGAGAAAAGTCCACATATATCACCGTGGAAATTTATGTCATGTATTAAACATAAGATCTCATTCATGTTAAGATGAGCAAGATATTTAAGATAAAGTATCACTAGGAAATTAAGAGTTCAGAAAAGTGCATTCTTAAATATTTGATGCTACATTCAAATTCTCTTTTGACATTCCAGATAAAGTCAACTTACAAATAATGAACTTTTGTATCTAGTTCTATTTTTTGAAAATTCAACAATTAAATATTAACCTTGCATCCTTCATAGGCTCAAAAAAATTTAGTTAAAAGTTACTCAATATAAAAATCTCAATTAGATGGCATTAAATGGATTATTCAAAAACCACATGACTTATATTATCCATTACTAGAAAAAGCAAAGTCTGCTCATTCTCAACCCAAAACTCTTCCCTTTGTTCAACATTAAAGAAAAAAATAACCAAAATTCCTGCAAACAAAAACCATGAGGCACTTGCGTGATGTGCATAATGAAGCAAACACAATCATATTTAATAAATTTTGCCATATTTTCTATGGATTATTTTCATAATAACACTCTACAAAACTTGTTATGAGACTAAATAATGTGCAAAGTCAATATTATGTCATCTATGGATGTGGCCAAAGTACATGAATTTATGTCAATGTGAGTTGGTAAAAGTTTTCTACAAGCAAATCAATAGTCCATGGTTACAGTTTCTATTTTTACTTAATTATCCTTGCTAAATGTACCTTATTAATTATTTGGAAACAAGGGGCCGGATGTGTGGCTGGATCAAATAAAAGCTTTTTTAAAAGGAAGGAAGGAAGAGAGGAAGAATAGGTAACGGGGAGGGAGAGAGGAGGTAGACAGAGAAAGATGGTGAAAACTATGAAAGATTCCAACTGCAATTTTAATGGCTACTAATTTGTGTTCTTGTGGATTTCCTCCAACTCTGCGGTAAGAAATTTAGCTGATGGTGAAAGTCATGTCAAGCTGACATGACACATTCAATTTTCAGTCCAGTATAATTTCCTGGACTCCACAATAATAATACTATATTTAAATTCTTATGAATTCTATTTGAGGAATAAAAATTGCACAGCATTCTGAAGTGAGGGCTGTTATAATGTTAGTGATGTCATTGAGATTTGTTTAATAATAGATCAATGATTGACAAACAGCTTCTGGGCTTAGTAATATATATTTGGCAGGGCTCAGAATGATGTGGTTATCAGTCCTGCTGATGGGCTGTCCTGTTGGTTTACATGACTTTTCCTGGAATACAGTAAGATGCCCCTTAGAGAATCCTACATTTCCAGAGTGCATAGTGATTATAAGATGGCTATAAGAGGAAGTGTATATTTTGCTCTTTGGACTTTTCTCAGATTTCCCAAACAGATAAACTTACTTATTTGGGTCAGAGAGTAATTTGAGCTCTAAATAAATAGCCTTTTCACTTTGTCTAATTTTATTCACAAGACATTAAAAGCCACATATTCTTCCTGTGGCAGAGACTCACAATATATATTCAAAGTTTTATGTTTACTCAAATATATGACCCTCAATATTTATGGTTCTAAAATGTTATGTCATTATAAATCTACCTATAATGGTTAATATTTTGGAAACCAAAACAAAATGTTTGGCAGAGAGTTGACTTACAGTTCTTCTAATCCTCACAGAAACGATGCCACCTGATCTGGATTTAGAATAAGCGAAAGCATGTTTCACATTTCTGTTTTCTCTTCCACAAAACCCTCTTGATCAATAAATTCATATTTGTTGTTTTGTACATTAGCAAAAGATAAATAACAGAAAGAGCAAACAAACAACCTGTACTGCTACAACAGAATTAGTCTCATTCTTGATAAAATGTTTAGGTCGATCAAATTCACCCAAGACTTCCTCTGTCCTCATTCTTTCCCCCCTGCCACTCACACTAATGCTGTCTTTCAGCACCCTCTTCCTGCCCTTATATTTTGAACATTAATATCCGCTAGCAGATTTCTCATTTGCACTCTACTGCCAATGACTCAGAACAAGGATGTTCATTGCCTTTTAGGTTAATGGTGAAGTTTCAAAGAATGGATGGATCATTCTAATAGATGCTTGCAGGAAATGGTAAGACTAAGATGTGGTTGAAAGTGGAAGATAGAAGTCCAGAATTACACTAAAAAGATTTGAACCAAAAAACTACAATAAACAGAAAATTCAAGGGAGTAAGAGAAGATAACAAAATTAGGTCCAGAATGCATAATTAGTCTAAGTATCAGCAATCAGAGAAGGACAGGGACAGAGACACACCTAGAGAAGGTCCTTGTGAATCTACCTTCTTTCTAAATCATGCTCTCAACATTTACTGACAGCAGTTGTATCTCACCATCTTTGAATTTTTGGTATAATACAATACAGTGAAGCATTTTGAGCCATTCAAGTTTTCAAAAATAAGAGTTCCAAAGATACTTGTAATCTCCATATTTATTGCTAAATGTGCATGTGCAGAGTCACTCTGCTGCTGAGTTTGTTTCAATGGATTGTGTACATTTTCTTGTTTGCTGCAATAAGAACAGTTAAACAAGTATGACATTCTGAGATAATTATATCACCTTTCTTCAAAGCTGATTTTGAATCCTAGTAGACTTCAAAGCAATATATTCCTAAGAGAAACAGACCAACTAAAATGCATCTTTAAGCAAATAGTTATCAGGAGGTAAGATTTTCCTCTGTGTTTGTAGCTAGCTATAATCAAGGAATAAGATTCTTTACAACCCTTAGAACATAAAAGAGGGTTTCATGCATTATTTTGTTAACTATTGCCTGAATGAACCATTCATTGAATGCCTGTGATAGGTGCTATTGTGTGCAGTATTGTACATGCAGGTGTCTGAGAGAACTAGGTCTTGAATATTGAAATATAAAATATACTTAATTTTTATAAAAATACAACTGAATACATGGTTCCATACAAACACAAACCATGAACAACATGCAATTTAAAAGATAGAAAACACATTTTTACACAACTAAATCTGCATACAATATATGCAAATCATATAAGAAATGTACTTTTGTTGAATTTAGTTGCCTTCAGTTCCATGAAGTTTATCTGCCCAACTGCCAGAACCGAGGTGGTGTTCATTCTTTTTAATTTCTATCCTTTTACCAACGCATGTAAGAATCTAGCATTTTCTTTTAGTTATTTGTAATCTCTCTCTACATGAACTGTGACTTGTCTTCATTCCCCTAATATCCTCCGAGTAAGAATGAGTACACAGAGAATAGGAGATCACATCTGCTGAGGTGAATCTACATAATAAACACAATGAAAAGAACCATTGCTTACTGGCTTCTCCTATTGACAAGTAGTTGACTTTTAAGGATATTGAGCTAGAAAGAAGCAGCATACAGCATAGGTAAGAGCACACAGCTAGAAAGAATAGATGAGTAAAAGTGCAAGGAATTTCCAAAAGCATTTGTTGTAAGAGAAATAGAATGTAGCTTCCTATCTACCCTCCCTTACCCTATCCCTCAAGTCTTCTCTTTAGAAAGATTACTTGGGGTTAATATGTGTGACAGACTGTGTCCAGGGTGAACATTCTGGTTCCACTGGGAAAACAACAACAGACATATTAGTCCAGCTATGGCACTGAGCAAAAGACTGAAACAGTGGATCTGTGTCCATGTGTCCCCTAATGCACTTCTTGGCTAAGCAAGACACAAAGCCCACACCTTTCCATTAAAAAATCTACTGATCCAGAAACCTTCAGGCTATTAGAGCAGTGAGGAGTTTTAACAAGCTCCATGCATAACAATTCAGGAAACTGCATAGCCTTGTTAGCCACATGCTACTCCTTCCTCATGATGCAGCTCGGTTGCTGACCCTAGACAGGCTCTTGTCACAGGAGTGAAACTCTGCCGCTCATCCATAGCTGGTAGGAAACAGAGGCCAAAATTCCATCCTAGAGAGGGTCCAGCCTAGCCAAAGTGATTACGTCCAAGTGCACCATTTGGAATAAAAATCGATAGTAAACCAATTTCCTTCAAACACTTGAGCATGAAGGTCCAGATTCTAAGTCACTTGTATCTGGGACAAAACATGGGACAAAGCATGGAAGCTCACTCCAACACAGGGCAGAGCACTTCTAACCTGGAACGTGTAGCTTTTTGCAGTAAATTGAGCACAAGGACAGGAATGGACCAGGTTGAACATCTTCCTTCCTTTAGAAATCTTAAATTGGATAGAAACCATGAGGAAACTACATTGACCTCCAGTACTCTGCACAGTGGGAGGTTTGCATGCTGAAGCCTGGATGTAAAGAAGATACCATATTCCTCCAGTCAGCTAGGATGATAGATAGCCTGTGTTGTACTATTCAATTGTGGAAAATATTTGAGGGGCACCAGTGTAATGATACATACTTGTTTTGCTCTTAAATAGGTATGATATTTGAATCCTTGTTATAAGAAATGATTTAATTTCAAATTTATCCCAAATATAGTCTATTATCTTCATTGCTTACACAATAAAGACCAGCAATAACTAATTTTTCCCCACATAGAAATCTAAAAGATAGCATACTCTTTTCAATATAAATAATTTCACAAGCTGAGACATACATATGATGAAAGAAAAGTTGTAATACTTCTTAAGACATTGTGAGAACTTCCTCACTTTTCTTTGACTAACCTATGAAATATCAAGTTGCCGTAACATGCATTCTGCCACTGAGCTACTGCCCCAGCCCGCAGGTCACATTTTAAAATCAAGAAAGTATCAAATGTCTAAGAATAATAGTGACTGAAAGCGTGTGATACCAAATAACTATTAAATTTTTGATACATGGCTGAAATTGTTGTCATCCTCTACTCACCAATACTTCAGAATGGTGATGCTCTAGAGTCATGAATCAAAGTTTTAGAACATGTCACTTTGAAGTTTTTCTTTATTTATGTTGGGCAATATTATTTTCTAAAAACTAAATAAAAGCTCAACTTATTATATTCCCAGAGGAAAAAGCCAAATGAAAATTAGTCAAATATTTCAGTTTTCTATTCAAATACTTGGAAAATACAAGGCAATCCCCAAAATTGCTGTGTCTTAATCTGAAAAGGTAAATATTTAGATAAAAGATGTGAGTATATAAGCTGCGTTATTTCAGTAGAAATTGCCAAAAAAAAACCCACAATCAACTGAAAGGTTGTTAAATATGAGAATAGAAAAAATACCTGAAAAGGAAACCATAGTCAATTAGCATTTTCAATGTTAGCTGTTGAATGTTCACATTATTTTACAGATGTGTTTGAAAGAAATATTCAGTATCAGATTAGAAGTTCAAGTTCACTAATAAAAATGTAGGCTTCCTGTGACTTTGCACCTCTGACATCATCAGAGCTTGAGTTTATCATAGCTTTTATTATTTTAGTTAGGAAAAAAAACCCTCACAGGTGGCGCTTTGATGATTTAAGGGAAAGAAAAACAGGACCTTGAGGTAGAAACAGCTAGCAGTGTCTGCTGTACTGTATGAAAGGTCATCAATGGTAAAGGAAATGTTTAGAAGCAGGATCATTAGCATGTTCCATAAGCCCTGAAGTTTTGGAGTTATCCAAAACTAAAACTGCCAGAGAAGATCACCATGTCATATGGGAGATGAATTTGGCCATCTCTAAGCAAAGCCTAGAAATATACATTTATTACACATTCATCAGGTGTATAAGTGTTTACAATGAAAATGTATTTTCATTAGTACATGTGTGTAGTATACAATGTTTCCATTCCTTGGGTGGGGGTGACCCATGTACATAACACACTGCACTTCCCTTTATCACCCCCTTCACTGGTCAATCCCTTTCTTACGAGAAAGAATGTCTGCTTATTTCCTATTATCTTTTATTTTGCTCTTGATTTATAATTTAGGTTTCTCGTGTAAGAGAAACCATGTGATCTTTAAGCTTGTGTGTCTGATTTATTTCATTCAAGGTGCATCCATTTTCCTACAAATGACTCAAGTTAATCTTTCCTCACAACAGAGTAGTATTTTGTTGTGTGTAAATACCACATGTTCTTTATCTATTAAAAGAGAATAGACACTTCACAAAAGAAGTATGAATGGCCAAAAAGTACATGAATAAATGCTCAGTATCACTGCCTGTTAGAGAAATACAAATTAAAGTGACACTGAGATTCCACCTACCACAGAATGAATGGCTATCATCAGGAAATCAAATAATAAATCCCAGCTAGCCTTCATAGAAAAAGGAACCCTTCTACATTTCTGGTGAAAATAAAAATTAGTACAACCACCATGAAAATCTGTATGGAGTTTACTCAAGAAATTAAAGCTAGAAATTTCATTTTATTCAGCTAGTCTCCTTCTAGGTATCTTCCTGAAAGCATTAAGAACCTCACAGCACTGTGATACATGCATAGCCATATTTATAGCAGCAAAATTCAAAAAAGCTAAATCATGGGAAGTGTTTTATATTTAAATTTCATAATTATTCCTAGTATAATGTATAAGACAAAAACTCAAGGCTAAAAATCACTAATTTATCACAGATATTTTGAAAAAGAAAGTGAAAAAAATAGATATAACCTAACTTTCATCATTTATAATACATTACAAGGCTTCTTTATAACTTTGGATACCAGCCAAATATTTCTAGGAGAGTGGAATTGTAAATGATCATGCACTATAATTATGTGATATAAAACATCATCATTAAAAATGTAAAGAAAAACTGAGGTTATATGCCACTTAATATTATAATGGCTCTGATATTTTTATTAAAGTCACCATAAAATTGACATGTTCCTTCCTCATGACAAGCATGACCTTATGTAGTAAAAGTACTGTTTTGAATATGTAATGAGTTCTTAAATTATCAGGATAAATCAAAAGGTTGGCTTACCTTAGGAATAAATTATAGAGAGAACTCATACTTGCAGCTATTAAATGACATTTAAAATTTCTTAAAGAAACAATTTGAGGCTAGATGATTAAAATCTTATTAAGGAAACTTGAAATATGTCCACACTGATGTCAAGTTTAATGGGAAGAAGTCTTCGTGAAAACGTAGAAGTTCAAATGGTGACCCTAACACTTTAATCATGAGAACTCACAGAAATATGATTTGATCTGAAAAACAAGAAAACATTTTTAGTGGAAAAGTCCCCGGCTCAAACTCCCTTTCCAGTTTATTGGTCATAATTCATCTTGTCTTCAAATTGTCTAATATGGTCTTCTTTCTTCTGGTTTATTTAATATTCTTCTCATCTGAAGTTTTTTCCTTTCCCCCTTCCATATTGGCTATACATTTACACATCCTTGAAATCTAAACTTACCTATCAGAAACACCAGGAACTTTCTAGCCAGAATTAATTTTCTTCTCCTCTGTGGACACAAAAGTCTTTCTACTTTATTTAAGTATCCATTCTGTGTCCCCACACATTACAGATCTCCATGTACATGGTTGTTTCATTCCTGTTATGTGGATCTCTAATGGGCAAGGGTTGGGGTTAGGATGTCTGGTTTGCCTTGCATCGTCCTTCATAGTTCTAAGAAAGATGAGCACAGAATCACTCCAGACCATAAATACCAGACACTGTGCCATGAAAATGGGTTATGAATACGTAAATAGAGACTCTAGTTGTAGACCTTGCTATTGACAAGGTTAAAGTTACAAGATTTAAGTGTATTGTGCTGAGGAAAAACAGAAAAAGCACACAGTTTAAATTCATTTAAGATTCAAAATGCTTCACATATTTGAGGAATTCTGATGGCATATCAGGGAGAGATTTTAGAAGTATTTCAGACGTAGCTGAAGGCTTCCCATTGCTACAGTATAGGAAAACAAATTCACCGTTAAATAGGATTAATCTGTAACAGCACACAAAAGTATTTGAAAACTATGTTCAAAAGGATTGTCTTACTCAGAAATAATTATTCTTAACATTGATATTAATAAAATTATTATTGTAACACTTTTGAGTTTTGAGTTGGAGCCAGAAATCACTAAGCACTAAATTTTATTATATAATTTTAAAAAACTTTTAATATTATCCATTTTTTAAGGCAATGATTATCATAATTTATTTATCTTCTTTTGGTACCAGGGATCAAACTCAGGTCCTTGCACTTGTGAGGCAGGTGGCAGAACCACTGAGCTAAATCCCCAGCCCTATCATAATTTTAATAAAGCTGAAAGAACAAGATTAGGGAATGTGTCTAAAATTTTATAATCCTTAAATTGTTTCTTAAAGTATTTTACATAACTAGATGGATAAATTCATAGGAAAAATAGTTACAGGTATTTAACAGAGATATAAAAGACAATAAAAGTGAATTTACAAATTTAACTGCACAGATCTCTAATATGCCCTAAATCACTTTGGTCATTTAACTATACATTCATAAATCTAAGAATATATATTCATGCAATCCAGGATATATTCCAGAGGAACACATGTGGCCCACGATAATGTTGAAGGAAGGGGAAAAGACAGAACGAAGGAAGGAAGCAAGGAATAAATGGTACTTATTCTTATTCAAGTTGCATTTATAGGTTAAAGATTGTTCCTGACAATAATCAGCCAAGCATTTACCAGTAAATAATAAAATGTATGCAGGACAGGTAAGTAAACTATTAAAAAGCTGTTGTAACCTATTCAAACACTGAGGAGTAAGTACATCATACCAGTTTGTAACAATCTTATCTGATTTTAATCTACATAAAAGTTATTACACTATTTATCATAGTACAATCATGTTAAGTGCTTTAAAATGTGGTTGTTGCTGTGGGGGGCTAAACCACAGAAACAAAATAAGGTTGCTATTGGACAGAAAATGTCATGATATTTATATTTCTTCACTGTAGCTGATCCATTTCTAACTTGGACATTGAACAGAAAAAAAAAAAATTTCAACGATCTGTTAAAAAATCTGCTCTCTTGAATTCCCCACTGCTATCATTAAATAACTTGTCAAGAGAGAGTTAAGTACTCTGCAGCTGACTCAGAGAAAAGGCAATTTTGAAAGGGAACATGCAGTTAGAGGGTTAACAGGCTGCCACATGATACAGATATCTTTTCAACCTGTGCCTGAATAAAGATGAGAAACCCTTCAGACAATAAGTGAGCAACAAGCCCAGGCAACACATGTCACATTACAAACCAAAGGCTTCAGGTTGCTTTTTACCTCACCTTTATTTATGCACACAGAATCTCTGGTACAGAGCACTTGCTCAGTAAATACCGTAGAGTAACAAATGAATTGAACAGTTTGATTTAGATTCGTTTGAAGATGGCTCATGTTTCTTCAAAGTTTTCTCCAAATGGGTAGTGACTTGGTACACATTGTAGTACAAGCTGCACATTTATAATTGTAAGATGTACGCTGAGTCCTTTTCAAGAGAATTGCTGGAATCTATTTTTCTTAGGACAATATTTTGAAAAAACATCGTTCAAGACACTATTCAAGGTACCTAGAGTTTAAGAATCATATTACTTAGTAATATTGTGTTTTCAATTCTGAAAGTGGGCAAAAGAGGCTACATTGTCCTTTCTAATTATATCTTTGTGGCTAAATTCTTATTGCTATGGATCCATGTTATACCCTATAAGAACTTGCATAAATGTTCAACTATGGAAATCTATTTAAATACTCAAAGTTTTCTAATTTTCAAATATCCTCATTTATCAGAAACTTGTTGGAACTATCCTAGTTCTATGACATGATTTCTCATCTTATTTAAAGAATCTCTCAGTATCCTTTGGTTTAAATCTCTGAAATTACTGCTTTACTGCTCACTGATTTTATACCTGCATCATAAAAGTCCTGTTTTGTCCATCAAATTTTGGCAAACGACCACTTCCACAACTCTTTGGATAATGTTTCTTTCAAGCTTCCAGCCTCATTTCAATCACTGACTGCTATCTATGACTTTGCAATAATTCTGAGTTCCCAAGCAGGTAGGCATTCTCCTGTTTCCTAGTCTTTTGTATCTGTTTCAGATAGATAGCATCACCACCTCACAAAATTCATAACCTTTATCAGATTTTCCACTCTTTATTCATTCAATTATTTCCTTAGTAATTGTTTCTTTATTTGGGTATTACTATGGTTATTCCTGACTTGATTATAGAAATTATAGAACAGATACTCTAATAAAAGGAAAATAATTTTGCTGTGTATGTATAGAGCTTAGAATAATGCTAGCCATGGAGTCTGGACTCAAGAAACATCTGTTGAATAAGCAAATGGACAGGTGATGCTGTGAATAGATGGATCTGGTAAAAATTATGTGTTATGAATAACATCCTGCTATTAAATTCTATCCCTACACTGTTACCTCTTCAGCCTCCTTTCTAGAGCTCTGCCCCTTATTGTTTACTTGCAAATAAAAATCAAATGTGAAAAGTTACAAGGAAATTGAGGCTCTCCCTCTTTCAGACTCATTACTGAAAATATGGCCCCTGGACCAACAGAGCAAGCCTTCTGCAGGGTGAGTTTTGGAAACATGGAATCTCAAGCTCTGTTCTGATTGATTCACACAGAATGTATTGGACAATGAGATGCCCAAGAGATCCATGTGCACATTTACGTCTGAGAAGATCTTTTCTAAATGGAACCAGAAAAACTTAAAAGACTAAAGATCCTAAAGAACATCCAAAAAGGACATGTTGTTTTTATACGTGCCGCAATGTTACTTAGATCTGAATGACTGCTGCCCAAAGTGTTTGCAGTGACGGAAATGTTCTGTACCTGCCCTTGCCAAAATAATGTACACTGATCACTTCAAAAGAGATCAGTATGAATGAGAAGATGAACGTGTAAATTTGTTTAAATTTACTTAATTTAGACTATTTTCAACTAGCTATATGTGGCTAGTGGTAAATGTATACTGAGATCATGAGTCTATTTCATCAGTGTAACAGCCTTAATTAAATTTTGGGAAACAAAATCTAAAGACTTTGCAAAAGGAATACATGATAAGATTAAGAGACATATCTAAGAAAAAACACAAAAGGGAGAAAAAACAGTGCATTGAAGATTGAAGTTATTATACAGTACATTTTTAGATGAGTTCATGAGCTAATTATAGTACTTCAGAATAAAAAATGAGACAAACTAGTATTTAATGAAAACATAACAATCATTAGCCTTTGATTTCTCTTCCAAATCATATAGAAAAACAAGAAAAGTAAGTAAACTTAAACAGATATGAGCTTTAGAACTCAAAAGAACAAACACATTTTAAAAGCTAGAAAGGAGAAAAGTAGGAATAAACATGATATTTCCCCAAATGTTGAAATGTATGATTATAGAGCAATTCCATTTATTCAAATTTGAACTGCTGATGACCTGAAAGGACCAAGATTGGCAATCAATAGTTATTTATGGAAATAATGGTAAAGCAGAGATTGCAAGCAGGTTCGGAAAAGTGTACAAAGCATGTGGACACCAATATTTCCTCCTTCATTCTAGTCAGGTAGAGGACTGTTGTTCCTGCCTCTCATTACCATGGCCAGGTCTCAAGAGAAGACTGAGGGATTGCTTTTTATAAAGAAGATAAAAGCATCCTGGACATGATAGGTAGAATTGATTTTCAAATTAGGGGAATGAAGAGAAAATTTATTTCTGAAGAGTTGGACCTGACTATGTTCTGCCTATTTGGCTTCCAGAACTGCAACAGGTAGTTATGTGAATGAATGGAAGAGGTATTTGAGGGTAGTTGGATCAGGTAACAAAAGAAGAAGGAGAAGAGGATACATAGAGACAGAGACAGGACAGGAAAACGAGAGGGGAGAGAAGGAGAGGAGAGGACAGGAGAGGACAGGAGAGAACAGGAGGGAGAGGAAGGGACAGGAAGAGAAAGGAGAGGAGAGGAAAGGACATGCAAAGAATGAAATTCAGAGATAAAGTTGAGGAACCCTTTGTAACAGTAGAGCAAATGATAAATTGATGAAAAGTAAGAGCTAAAGTTAAGAAAACTCAAAGAAAAATAACTGAGTAGTAGGAGTTCCAGAAGGGGAATAGAAAACCAGATCAGAAAAAAACCACACCAACAGTGTAACTTCCAATTCATACCTTAGAAGAAAATACACGAACATCCAGAAGAAAGATTTTAAGACTCTTGTACAATAGGTAAAAAGAGACCTATAATCTGACTCAAAGTTGAGAAGTTTCAAAAACATCCCTGACCTGCCTCTGCAGTCTCTTCAAAGCAGCAACCTTCTTATTCAAAGTTCACTCCCCCTTCTGTGTTGGACAACTATGCAGTACCATCTACCTTGCTGATTTTCTTCTCTGAATTAGGCCAATAAACCTAGTTAGTATTTTTACCATGTGCCTCTAATGATGTTTGGCCTCTTTCCTCTTGTTCAACGCAAGATCTAAACAATGTTCCCAATCCTGCCCATGAGATGTGTGCCACGAACAAGGAGGGCAACTAGGGCCGAAGTGGATCAGAACTTCTAGTCCAAACTGAGCGAGCTCAGGAGACAGGTGCAAGTTACAAGAATAAGATGAAAACTCAGCCAGTTGGTGTTTGAATTCTGCCCAGTAGACAAACCAGGAGGAGCAAGTCATAGGGCCTGAGGAAGACTTCTTCAAACTCAAGTCTGTAAAATGGAAAAAAAAATAGCTGATATATTGAGACATGATGGACACCACCAGAAGTAAGACCTAGGATGTATTTATTAATACCTACAAAGGAATTGGCCCAAAGTAGCCAAAGTCAAGGGAAATGTGGAGAGGAAAACTAATCTCACGGAGTAGTTTAAAAGCATTTATTTGCACAGATATGATAATGTACATTTTTTATTTATTTATTTATTTTGGGTACCAGGCCTCGAACTTGGGACCTTTTGCCTGTGAGCCAGGCGCCAGAACCACTGAGCTAAATTCCCGGCCCAATGGTGTACAGTTTTAAATGTCAGTCTGCTTTATAGAAATGGAAATTAAATAGCAGAAAAATACCCAAAACACCTTTTAGTGGATATCATTGAGCATTTTTAACTGGAAAGTGTGAAACCTGAAACGCCCCCACATGTAAGACTGTGAGTACTGGCACAATGTCGTAAGTGGGATGCTCCAAGCCTGAGCCATAAGACATGTCACTGTCACGGTGCTGATGCACTAAAGGTGTTGTACACATTGCCTTCAGGTTTAAGGTGTATGCGGAACATAAATGACTTTGGTCCAATTGCAAAGACGTGTCCTTGTGTGTATGTAAATGTTGCAAAATAATAAAAAGTATTTACAATCCAAAACACTTATACCCTAAGTATCTCAGCGAGGAATACTAAGTCTGTGTCAGGGATCACAGAAAGTGGGTGTCCTGGAGAAGAACAGGCAAGTTCTCCAGAGGAGGGTTTTCCTTACAGCTGTGTGGGACCTCTAGACTCAAAGGACTGCCTTCAGACCTAACACTCATACAAAGAGCAAATGACAGTACAAGATAAAAGCGAGCCTTTCGAAGGATCCAGAGTTGAGAGAAAAAGTTCATACTGAGTGTGACAATAATTTTAGTTAGGACTTTTTATTGATTTCCTACTAGCCATTCTTCTGGGCACTGGGCGTATAACGATGAATAAAATAGTCCCAAATCACTGACTTTGCGAGTTTTCTCTCCCCTTCACTGACTGGAAAATGTGAAATCAAAACTGCTTATAATTTTCTAAATTGAACTGTTAGAAATTTTGGAAGTGATCATAATTTTCAGGCTTAGTCCATCCCTCTAATCCCTATGTTACCACTGTCCCTCTGACCCCCCCCCAATAAACTCCAATATCTCTCCCCGTCTGTCCTTTCTGTTTTATTGGACTTCAAGTTTTTAAATCATATATCCCAATAGCTTCTTCATTCCACTCCAGGCCCAAATACTGACTCATCAGAGAAAACCTCTCTGTCACTGTCTGTAGGATGCTTGCTGGTCACTGCCTTTCTTTCAACCTTTTGACTGTTTTATTTTTCCTTACTGGCATTTATAACCACCACTTAATGTGATATGCATTTATTCAACCACGTATTAATTTTCAGCATTTTCCTGACAGAAACTCATGAATGAGAGCAAGGCATTTTTTAAAAATTTCATGTCTGATTTTACACTATTGAAAACAGTCCCTGACCCATAGTAGATGCTGAACACTTATATTTTAAGAAGGGAAGTCATGTAAAAAAATAATGCGAGATGAAAATGAAAGACTAAAATAAGCTCTTATAAGCTTTTACTAGATATACATATTTGTAAAATTATTTTACCTTCTAATCATTAAATTAAGATCACTGAATTAAGATCAGTTAGTTTCACTTCCTTTCCGTACTGAAGACTGAACTCATGACCTTGCACTTGACAGGCAGGCGCTGTGCTGCTGAGCTGCATCCTGACCTATTTCTTTTTGTTGTTCTTCTTCTCTTAGTTTCATTTTCGAACTAAAACCTTTGCCAAATGTGAATATAATTACACAAAGAAGACAGATAAGGTTTTTTTAAAAAATAAATTTGTCCTTTTTTTAGGTTTCTTGAGATACCTTCTCATTGAGAACATTTTTGTTTTTACATATTTAAAAACATGAGATTTGCAGGGCTCTTTGTAACACTTAGTGAGGTTTGGACACACTTTAGAATAAAGCAGCACCTTATTGGCTACAGTGTAACAAAGAGTATAACAAAGAGGTACTGAAAAGAGGAAATAGACAACTCTGAAATTTTTCTTGCTACATTTCTCTTGAGAGAAGTATATGGTGGTAAGAGGTGCTGAATAACAGATGAGGCAATGTGTGACACTGTAACTGGCATGATTTACTGACATCATCCTTCAGTGGCTTGCTTTTATTTTTTTTCTCTCAATTCCTAAAATGTGAGATGAATTTTTATCATGTATTTTATCTTTTAAATACCAGAATGTGGGCAACTCTGTCAGCACTTTGGGACTTGCAGGCGTTTATGAGTCTCAGGCAAGTCCTCGCTGGACTCCACACAGTGATGCAGCACTTTGAGGTACAATCTGATTCCTCCGAGCCCTCACCCTCTCCAGCTGCCCCTGCCACTATTCACAAATATGAAGGCATGATAGTTTCCTCCTGATAGAGCCCAGCTTCCGTGCAAATCAGCAGTGAATGTGATAAACTGGCTGTTACACAAGACAGCCGCTGTCTGAACAGAAATACAAGGTACTCTGACACTGTTGTTTATGGGGCAGACTGATCCTGTAAACTTCCGGATACTCCAACATGCACTAGAAAACCTGCAATGGAGCTAAAGTACAGCTTCCAGTTAAAAATGATAACGGGGAAGAAGGGTTTAAAAGAATAAGCCCAAATACAGAAGAATTAACCCAAAATTCTGCAGAAGATCCCTTGTATGTGCATAGTGGTAGAGGGCAGGAGAGAGCTGATGACCCAGATAGAAAGGGAAAGTGGAACAGGGGATCATTTCCTCACTAATCTTAAGAGCACTGGGTGGGATTTAAGTGGTGAGTACATGTGAAACTGCAAAGCAAGCACAAAAAATAGAGTTTGCTTTGATGTCGGCACAGGGAGGGGACTGCAGGTGGGCACAGTGCAAATCTGTATCATGCAACATAAGCCTGATGGAAATCGTTTTAGAAAAGCGTGTGATTACAGCAACCAATTTGAAGTTGGAAATAAAAGATGATTACCCTGATCTGGGAACTCCTGCCCCAGCGCTATCCCAGGTGGCCAGCAAAGAACACCCACTCCGAAACGTCCTTCCTGAAACCCTAGAAACAGGGAGGCCCTCTAGAGAAAGATGCTAGTGTCCGTAGGAATTACTTGGAATTTCATTTTTAAATGTCCGTAGCAGATTCCAGAAAATGAGAGAATCTTTCCCTAGAACATTCTGCCCTGATGTCTCAATCACCACAATGCTGCCACCTCCTCACTAGTCCTCAGTTTTCTCCAGTACACCTCCCTTTTTCTCTATTCTGAGGCTGAGGTTGATAATTAGTGCCTTTAGTATCTAAAAGAAGCTCTCCGTGGCAATTACTAAAGCATAGAAGGGAAAGCCCAAATGTATGCAGGTACTTTAAACTTTTGGTTGTGTTGTGTCTCTTCATATCCCTTAGACGGAGCATGTCACATTACCGTCCCTCAGAGCAAGGTACAGAGAAGCACCTTGTAGGAGGAAGACTGGCAAAGTCACAAAACAAGCTCACAAATACAGGACAGGACAGGTGCCAATCTCTAATACAGTGTTGTTATGTCCTCTTCTAGCACCAAAAATTCCAGGAAAGGGCTCTTTTGTTCCTTCATTGTGTTTGGAGTAAGGCTTTGATGTTGGATGGCTGTTTGCTTGTTTAATGTAACTGTCTGTGAGATACTTCCCAAGTTAGAAGCAATGGATGCAAGAGCCTGTCACAAAAGGGTTATTTATTTGGATTTACTAAGATTCCTCTGATTTAACAGTTTTCTGGAGCTCCATATTTCAGAATTATCTTTCTTCCCTCCTTGTGCCTGTTTTTTTTTTTTCTGTTCTCTCTGAATAACAAATAGAACAAACAAAAACAATAAAGAGGCTTACTTTCCATTGTTTAATAATTTAAACTAAACCTATCTGAACATCACCATAGAACCAGTTTCTAAGGAAGCCTTCATGCAGTTGCTCCAGCAGCTGGGGTTTGTGAAACATCCAGAGATGATTATTTTCAAGGTTGAAGCCTCCATCTATACCTCTGCAACTATGTCATATTTTGCATATATTTAATCTATTTAATTACCCCAAAGACATTCATCATTCTGGGGTCCTTGGGTGAATCTGAACAATCTCGAAAAAAGGAAGAAAGAGAGAGAGAGGAAGGAAGGAAGAGAGGAAAAGAGATTTGTAAATATTTTCTTAAAGTTCTGCATTGTTAAATGTTGACAAATGCAATGAATTGTTACATATTACAGTTAGAATCAAGCACAAGATAGTTGGATGCATTAAAACATTGGTTCCCACAATTTCTGATTTTCAAACCAGCTACATTTCATCATCTTTGTAATAATAATAACAAAAATACTAATATGCTAATAATATGGTTATCAATATTTTATTGGCCTCAAAAAGGACATTAATAAAGCAAGACAAATGTTGCAAAATCTTCTACAATCATAGGTTAATCTCTTTAAAGAAAAATGTTTAATAAAAAACTTGGCAAGAAATATTCTCAGAAAAAAGGACAATTTATGAAAAAAGGCATGGTTTTGTCCTTGTTTTTTTACTCATACATGATTGACAGGATCATAGACTGGAACCTAAGAATAAATACCTTACACATCCTGTTCCTCTAATCCATCCATTTGAAGGGGCATCTAATTGGTATGGAATTCCAAATACTATGGAGGTCAAATGGAAATTCCATTTGGTCACACAGAGAAAATACCTGCTATTTGATATAGAACAAGACTGTTACAGTTTAGAAAAATCTATACTTCTCAGCTATTTTACTATCTGTAAGAGTATGGTTAGCAGTTATTCCCCACTTAACACCAGGGTCACCACTTATCTAAATGAGTTTCCATGTGGCAGATGCATACCTATTCACAGGCAGAGCATCCTGGATGCATTTTTCAGTATGCTTCCAGCCAGAGGTAAGAGAATCAACTTAAAGTGTCTTAAGTGAGAAATGGCATTTATTGCCTTAAATAATGGAGAGGTCAAACATGGTCCAGCTTCAAGTATGGCAGACTCAGAGGTTCCCAGGATTTCAGCGGGACTCACTGTTTCTCTCAGGGCTCTGTTTTCACCCTGGTTCCCATTTCTTAAACATGGGGACAGGGTGCCTGCATGCAGCTCCAGGTTTACACATTTACTCTCTGCATTTTTGCAAGAAAGAAAATGTTCCTTTCTTGCAAGTTCACCCCAACATGAGCCTGAGAAGTAGACTTCATTGGCTAGAAATCCATTTGGTAGAGAATGCATAGCACCCCTGAATTTACAGCAAAAGAGAGTAAATCTGTTTTACCTCTGGATCTACTGCTGTTGTGATCTATTACACAATGGAGGGAAACTAAGGAAGGAGCTCCACAGACAAAAGCAGGATTGTTTTTAATCAAAAGAAGGAAGAGGAGATGGTGGTGGGTCAACAGGCCAAAACACAAATTCTGCCACCCTCAGAACTGTCCTCACATAAACTTCTCCAGGGCTTATCTATGACATAAGTCATCCTCTCTTTTGTACTCTGTCGAAGTGATTTATGGTTCCCCCATTTTGTCCTTCCAAAGACTTCAATATCTCAGTTCCCAAAGGCTAAGAGCACTAGAAGATTCAAAAATAAAATTCCAATTAGCAACTTTGGTCTCTGGAACCAAATGATGTCTAGGGATATCTATGGGAGATTTTAGCCACGTCAAATGAAACACCCTATAAATAAGCATTGTAGTGTTTCAAAGGATTTATACAGTTCATTGACAATAAATAAAAGTACCATATATTTTTCCTCCCCATAAATATGTATTAAATTTACATTGCTGCAAAGGTCTCAGACAGAGACAGGAACTGTTTCTCGTCAATGATGCCCATTAAATATTTATATAGTTCTTATAGAAACCCTGAAGTTCATTAAATTCAGAACCTACATTCTAGTATGTAGAAGTATCAAATCTCAATATATCTCATGAAAATTAAATAACTGTATAACTCTACTTTAGAAATCGTACTCATTGCTTATTTTAAAGTGGTTATTAGAATTCTTATCATTATCAATCACTAGTGATTTTAGGTAGGTTTTGGTTATGTTGTTGAAATGTTAGGTGGTGTTACATGAAATAATACTACATTGTTCATAACATTTTAAAATTTGTGATTATCAAGAATTTACATTCCACTAAGCAAATACTAGGTGATACAGAAGAATGATTAAACACGTTTAAAATCATTCAGAGCATAAACTCTCAGAGAGTTTGTTTATGAAAATTGTTAATATATTATTGAAAAAGATGACATAGGAGTGTACAGCATTTTAGCCTTCAGTGTTTATGTACTCACAAAAAAATTCAATTACACTTATTTTTTGAAAGAACACATATATGTGTTTGCTCTTTTGATTACAGTCATCCTTCAACTTGTAAAATAGAAATTAATTTATTTTATATAAAATGCTATATACTTCATTAAATATTAATTCTCATGTGCATATTTATCTGTTATTTTCAAGATCTATTCAAGCTCAACATAATTCTTTTTTTTGGTTTCACATGGAAAGTTTGTGACTTTTGTGATTATATTAAATTTATCTGGAATATGATATTTATATGATATGACTTGAACTATTTTAAATATCCTAACTGCAAAATTTTGAAAAACTATTGCCTAAGGAAACTTTGAGACTAAAAAAGAAATTTGATTGGCAGCTTACGTACAGTCCTCATAATTAAAATTAGAGGCAAACAAGGGAGAGAAGACTGTATGCAAACACAAACACACACACACACACATTTCAAGAGGAAAGTAAAAATCAAACTGTGTGATTTGGAGTTAGTCACTTTTGACACTTTTTGATTCTAATAAATAATAGGCAAGGTGAACAGGATATATAAAGCCAAGGGAATAGTATATTTCTGAGTGAAAACAAAATGAGACACTGAAAGGAAATGGACTGGAAAATTGTTAAACAACCTCATTTTTTTCCTCAAAGGACTTACATAACACATAATCCTATCCATCAGCTCTACATTCAGTCAGGTCACTTCAATAAACCCTTACACAACAGGATTTTAAATGAAATCCCTGTTTTCTTGGTGCTTGGACTAAAGTCCCAAAGCAGAGAATAAAATTTTCAGACTACTCATATTTCTAAAAGGCCTCCTCAGACAATGTTCCAAACCAGTCTGCCTAAAGTGGTTTATCCACTAAGCAGGCCCATTAGCCAGGTTCTCCAGAGAAAAAGTGTTCCTGGGAATTTCACATGTCACACATGCCCGAAACTTATATGTAATCATTTATCAAATAGATGAATACAGAACATGGTAAGTATAAATAAAATTTAGATTCATTGGCACTGTGCAGACAACAATATGTTTATTATGAAACAGTAAAGCATACATGTTGTAGTTTAGATATTTTGCTGATCACAAGTACTAAAGCCTATTACTTTCCTCTAATCCCTGTCTCTACATCCATCATTTTTATCTTTTCTCTCTTAATCTGTTTTGCCCTCCCTTTAATGGGAAGGCCACACAAATAATCTAAACATTATGTACTGCAAATACTTTATGTAGTAAAAAAATGAAAGGGGATCAAGGGTTGGATGGAGGGGTCAAGAAAGAAGGGGAAGGGATGGAAAAGAAAGGAAGATGTGTTGTGCACATGGATCAACTGCCCATGAAGAATATAAACATTATGTACTGCAAACATTATGTACTGCAAACATTATGTACTTCACTACTAAGTATAAGAAAGCTACAAACATACCCCCCAACATACACACATACAGAATTAATAATAGTAAAATTAAAAGGCAAAATATGAAAGAAAAGAGAAACACAATTAATTTAGAGAAGTCCTTTGAAATGAATCAAACTCAGGAGTGTGACAAGGTTGCAGTCTGTAGAATGAATCTGACATAATTCTCTTCCTCTTTTTCCTCAAACAGCAAACTGCATGCACACTCGATGCCCTTTCTCCATCTCCCCACCCTAAGAAGGAGAAAAACTTGCACTCTCTGGCAGGGCTTGGGGGGCTTGGGAGGAGGGATAATGCAGGGGCTGTGATCTAAACTACAGCTGATAATGGATACATCCATCTAATCCTGGGACCCCTTTTATGAAAAGACATCCTCTATATGCAAATATAACCCATGATTTCCAAAACTATTCAGACTAAAATGGATGTGATGATCTGGTGTAGAAACACCTTATCCTTGTATCAATACTTAAACGGCTCAAAAGTGAGATTGTGGGCCCACCCAGATAACAGCTGTACAGGTGCTCAGTCCCGAACCAGAGGCCTACCCAGATACAATCCATAAGTGTACACAGACTGCAGCCAGAAGCCCACCTGGACATCAGTTTCGAGGGCATACAAGCCCTGCCAGAAGCCCACCCAGGTACCATCTGTAAGTGCATACAGGCTCTATCAAGAACCCTGCTGAGACACAGCCAAACTTGGGGATCCAGAAGGCCATCACTCTGAGACCAGGAATTGGCACAGTGGTGAGTAGTAAAGAGAATTGGAAGTAGTAAAGAGAATTGAAGCCCACTGGGAGAGCAAAGAATTACCTCAGTGAAGGTGCAGCAGACTGCAGCAGTTGGAATGAGAAGACACCTAAAGAAGACTCAAAACCAGACTTCCAGATTACCAAAGGCAACCCCAAAGGGGAATGAGATGGAACAATCTGAAACTCAACCACCTGGACTCCCTGAAATGGCAGTGAAAGAGGATCTGGGAAAAATGAAATCAGAAATAATTACTTGGATAACAACAGAGATGGTATCCATAGTGAAAGACATGATTGATAACTCTAGAGAAGACACAGATAAGAAAATAGAGGAGCTGAGGAACACAATGGAATCCCAGCATAGGAAACAAATGGAATCCACAAAACAGATGCAAACAGATTTCCAAGAGATTACAAACTCCACTGAAATTTTACACAGCAGAACGAGCCAATCTGAGAACAGAATTTCAGATTCAGAAGACAGGATTGCCATTTGTGCCCAGGAAAAGAAAGATTTCTTAAAAATAGAAAGGCATAATAAGAAATCAATTCAGCATCTCCTAGATGACGCAAAGAAGAATAACGTAACACTGCTTGGAGTCAGTGAATAAACAGGAGATGGTGCAAATGACATTACAAAAAAGTTCACAGAAATAATGGCAGGATACTACCCAAGCAGGGGAAAATAATTTGACATACAGATAAGAGGGGCATATGGGACTCGAACTAGCCACGATCAAAAAAATCTACACATAGGCATATAATTGTTAAGATTCCAGAAACCCATCAGAAGAACAAAATTCTACAAGCAGTGAGAGAAAAGAAACAAATCACATACAAAGGAAAGCCTATCAGAATCACAGCAGACTTCTCAGTGCAAACCCTCAAGGCAAGAAGAGCCTGGATTGAAGAATTTCAAGCCCTAAAAGAAAATAACCTCTGATCTAGATTGATGTACCCTACAAAACTATCTTTCAAGATTCATGGAGAAATAAGATAAATTCATGACAAAGAGCACCTGAGGAGCTTCATGAATACCAAACCAACACTCCAAAAAATTTTAGACAATATCTTAGGAAAACACAATGAGGGTCACAACCCTAGGAAGCCCTGCAGGATGAATCCATCAACAGACTCACTGGGAGAGAAATAGGGCAAACAATTCCTTTCACAATAACATCTAAAAAACTGAAATACCGAGGAATCAACCTAACAAAAGAAATCAAAGACCTCTTCTCAGAAAACTATAGCACTCTGAAAAAAGAGATTGAAGAGGATATCAGAAAATGGAAAGACATCACTTGCTCCTGGGTAGGAAGAATCAACATAGTGAAAACGGCCATACTTCTAAAACTGCTATAAAGATTCAATGCAATCCCAATTGAAATTCCAGCACCATACTTCATGAAAACATACTTGAGAAAACAATCCAAAAACTCATTTGGAACAAGAAGAGACCTAGAATAGCAAAAGCAATTCTAGGCATCAGAGACATGGCAGGGGGTATCACAATCCCCAACTTGAAAGTATACTACAAAGCTACTCTGATAAATGCAGCATGGTACTGGCAAAGAAACATACCTGAGGAACAGTGGAACAGATTAGAAGAGGCAGAAACAACTCCAGACACACTCAGCCACCTCATTTTCGAAAAAGGAGCCAAACACCCTCACTGGAGGAAAGATGGCCTCTTTAATAAATGCTGCTGTAAATTGGATTTAAACTTGCCAAAGACTAAAACTAGATCTATATCTCTCACTATGCATTAAACTAAAATCGAAATGGATTAAAGATCTAAATATTACAACTGAAACATTAGACCGGCTGGAAGAAAGTTTAGGTAGAACTCTTGAAGACATTGGCATAGGAAAAGATTTCATTGCAAAACCTCAGTTACATGTGAACTAGCACAAAGAATCAACAACTGGGATCCAATCTTATTAAAAAAGTTTCTGTACAGCAAGAGAAATCACCATCAAAGTGAAGAGACAATCCACAAGGTGGAAAAATAATTTACCAGGTGTTCCTCAGACAAAGGTCTACCATTTTGAATATATAAAGAATTTACAAAAATCAGACCTCCCAAATTTAAAGACCCAATCTAAACATGGGTTTCTGAAATGAACAGACATTTCTTAAACAAAGAAGTAGAAACAGGAAATAAAAATGTTCGACAGCACTGTTCATTTGAATGATGCAAATGAAAGTAACAGTGAGATTCTACCTCACTCCAGAAAGAATGGCTGCTATCAAGAAATCAACCAATAACAAATAGTGGCAGGGTTGTGGGGAAAAAGAAACCCTTCTCCACTGTTGATGGGATGTAGACTAGTGCAACCACTGTGGAAATCAATATGGAGATCCCTATTATACATTTAGTCCTTATTTACACTTTCAGTTTCTCACACCAGAGAAACTATTTGGTATTTATACATGTGAGTCCTATTTATTTCACTTAAGAGTATCGCTTCAATGTTATAATAGGTAATGTGAAATAGGAAGAAAAGGGGCAAAGGGGAAGGAAGTGGGAGGGCTAGGGGAAAGGATAGAAGGGAATGGGATTAATATGAGAACATGGAAAAATAGGAACAAAATCTTTGTAAAAAGGGAGGAATGGAGGGGTTTAAGGGAGGGATGTGCAAGGATGAAAGATGAGAACCAAGAGAGATTATGTAAAGGTGCAAATTTCCAATGATGAATGTCATTATATTGTATACCTAAAAGGTACCAATGATTAGAACGAATAATCAATAATGTAAAATAGGAAGAAAAGGTCCAAAGGGGTAAGGGTAGTGGGAGGGGCAGGGGAAAAGAAAGAAGGGAAAGGAAAAATACTGAGAAATGGAAAAAATGGAAACAAATTCTTTGTAAATAGGGAAGGG
This sequence comes from Heterocephalus glaber, assembly GCF_053883595.1. NCBI lineage: Eukaryota > Metazoa > Chordata > Mammalia > Rodentia > Bathyergidae > Heterocephalus > Heterocephalus glaber. The sequence continues at coordinate 10,436,247 of NW_028258333.1, forward strand.
TGGAGGGGTTGAAGGGAGGGCTAGGAATGGGGAAAAAAATAAGAACCAAGATGTATTCTGTAAAGGTACAATTCCCAATGAGAATGTAGTTGTGTGGTATACCTACAAGGTACCAATAAAAGAATTTAATTATAAAAAAAAAATAAAAGAAACTAAGAGAATTGACCATAACACCCAAGTTAGGAATCAAGCAGTTATATCTTTGAGTTATCTTGACTGGGAGGAGATTGTGAAGTCCTTTGAGATTTCTGAGCCTTCGATTCCTCCAGCTCAGAGCAGGCAGAGGCTGAGTGCTTGATGCCAGCTGAAGGACTTGGATAGTGAAACCCAAAAAGGAAAGCAGCATGTATTGCATATATTGTATGATTAAACATTTTTAAGGACAGGTTGTTTTTAGTAAAATTTAGCTTTTAATAGTTAATAAAATTTGTCATGGTTGTCTTTGAGTAAAAAAAAATAAAAAATTAAAAAAAAATATGGAGATCCCTCAAAATCTAGGATTAGAGGTTCCATTTGACCCAGCTATTCCCCTGCTAGGTATCTTCCCAAAAGAATTAAAAGAATCATACCACAGTGATATATGTGCACCTATGCTCATAGCGGCACAGTTTGTAATTGCTTAAACTTGGAAACAGCCCAATTGCCTATCAACTGGATAAAGAGGATGCGTTTTTTTTTTTAATGAAATGGAGTACTACTCAGCCATAAAGATTGAGAAACTAGACATTTATAGTTAAATGGATGTACACTGAGGCCATAATCTTAAGTGAAATAAATAGGACACACTTGTAAATACTAAATAGTTTCTCTGGTGAGAGAAACCGAAAGTGTGAATAAGGATCAAAATGTAGAATAGATAATATGAAATAGGAAGATAAGGCCCAAAGTGGAAGGGCAGGTGGAAGGAGTAGGGATAGGGAAAGGAATAAATATGAGAAAAGGAATAAAATGGAAACAAAGTTTTTGTAAATAGTGAGGCGTGGAGAGGTTGGAGGGAGGGCAGGGGAATGGGAAAAAAATAAGAACCAAGATAGATCATGTAAAGGTACAAAACCCCAATGATGAATGTCATCATATTTTACACCTAAAATGTACCAATAAACTTAGTGAATTAAAAAAGTGAGATCATGAGACATTGCATTGTGTTTTTTTCAAACATCTCAATAATCATCTTTGACCTTCTTGCCTAATGGGACAAACAGTGGTGGTTCAATTCCTGAAGTTTTTTTGTTTTGATTGTGTTTTTCCTATTTACCTTCTTCTTGACAGATTATTCTTACCATTATTTACTATTCTGACACATATCGTATCTCACTGAACATGAAAATATTATCTTTGTACCAATCTCTACTAATATTTATGCTTTTGTTCAATCTATGCTATGAAATAACAAGACTAAATTTATCTTTTCAAAAGACAAAACTGCTTATTTACATTTTGCTGGAAATTTCCGAGGGTTACTAGTTGCAATCAGAAAACAAACAAACCACAGTGACACCGAATTAACCTGACTTTCCAGTTTGTCCTCCTGTCTCATTCTCTCTGCACCTCCTCTCTATCGTGGCCCTCACATGCTGATAAAGCACCACCAAGCATATCTCAGCCCCTGTACGGTCTCTACTCTTCCAGTCTTTGCAGGGCTAATCCTAGAATTCAAGTACTTCTCCACACACAGGTATCCACTCTCAAAGACTCACACAACTTGACTCATTAGAGCAGATGACCATTTTATGCATGTATCCAGTCAGAAATGCACCACCTAGGACCACAGTGATGAACAGCATGCATGAGAGTGATCCGGAAAGATCCATACTCTGGTGCAGTTTTAGCTCTTCTAGCCTGTGTCCTTGTACTCTATGATGTTTGCACCACGGTCCAGTTATTTAAGGAAATACTCATCTAGGTGTTGCAGTGAGGATATCTTGCGCATGTGGTTAACATCTGCAGTCAGCTGAGTTTAAATTACAGAGATTTCCCTCAGTGGTTTTCATTAGCTTTATCCAATTAGCTGAGGTTAAGGAAAAATCTGGAGGTAATGTGGAAAGGAAGAAATTCTGCCTGAAAATTGCATAATCAGTATCTGCCTGAGTTTTCAGCCCCTGGAAGTCCTCTAGACTTCAGATTTGTCTTAGGACAAATCACAGGAAATGATTCTTTAACTTTCTCCCTCATTTCTAGTTCTCTGTCTTAATGATTCCATATCCATCCGACTATCCATCTATCCATCTATCTATCTATCATCTATCCGTCAAACCACAGGCTGCTGCAGTCCTATAAAATTATACTGTCTGGTGACAGCAAAGCCATTTCTACAGTTTATGTTAGTATACTTTATTCTAAGATGTTCACACAAAAGTGAAATATAATCTGACAGTGAATTTCTTAGAACATATCCTCATACACATATATGTGAACTATAGTCTATGCATGCCTTGTTGGTATGATTTTTTTTTTTTTTTTTTTGTAATTTACAGATGCCTTCTCCTGGATGGTACTGCTCATTTCTAACCTGGCTATACAGATAGTCCTCGTTTAACGACTTACCTGTTTAACAACTGTTGGGACTTTTGATCTGCTTTTAGACCTACAGCACAGGAACATGAGTGTAGCTTTATGGTGGCGTCTTCGGCAGTACAGCACTGTAATTTTTGCTGATTGTACTGCACAGTACAGTACTGTAGTTTTATGTTCTGTTACACATCACAATACTGCATTAAGAGTTACACAAATAAAAGCAATGTCATCAAACTGGAGTTTCCTTTAACTGTTTGTTTGTTGTGCATACTGTAATGTATATAGTAGATACAATTCTTCATTTAACAACCAATTCACTTAATGATGTAGGGGTCGGTCGTTAAAAGAGGAATTTCTGTACTGTATTACGTTATCTTCTTGGCCTTTAATCTTATTAAATATGTACATTTGGTATCCTATAGTAGTGTTATGTATCTAGATGAAAATTAAATACCGATGTATGTGTTACAGAAAAAGCATCTCCATTTTTTTACTTCAGCCTATTTCACTGTGTAGGGATAGAGACCCTTAGGCAGGGAAAGATGAGGGATGCCCCTACCCCCAAGGAGTTTTAGATAGCTGGCAGAACAGGCTTAACCACCTTTGAGAAGCTGACAGCCTGCAGTCCCATCTCCTCTGTAAGCTGTACCATGCAAAGCTTGGTTTGCTAAGATCAAACTGGAGAAAAAGGAAATTTGACCCTAAAGGTGCCAAAGCCCCCAGGACCCTTCCCTAGTAAGGAGCCATATCAACCAATTAGCCAATCAAGTAGGGGTGCCCTCACCCAGAGACAGGGTGGGCCCTCGGCCACTATAAATGGACCCCTTGAGCCCCCCTTCCACTGTGGCTCCGTTTCGGGCTCCGTTTCCTGCCTGTCTCCCTGAGAGAACAAGCTGTACTCTTGCATGCTCGCTGAATAAAAGTACAACATTGCTTCTAGGCTTTCGGTCTCTATCTGATTCTTCCACAACCTTCTGGGTCCTCAGGAGAGTCAGGCCGGGGACTCCGGGGACCCTCCACCCATCTCCGCCCGTCACAACTGTAATAATACTTTGGACATTTCAAAAAGCTGAAAGAAAGACTTTCAGTGTGGACTTTGTACAAAGAGGCATCGAGGAGGACTGAGGCATCTCAGGAGACCGGGAAGGAGAGCAGTCGTGCCTTCCTGCATGCTGAGGACTTGCACTGCGTAGCACGGATGAGCTTTTTTCTACCATAGAAAGGTGCCAACTTAACAAGCACCAAGAAATCACATTTGAAAAGTGTCACAGAGTGTAACTGGTCCTCTGTGTAACATGTGTGAAAATATTTATTAACTTATTTCTTTAAAAAAAGTCTGTCTCAACAAAAGTAAAATTTGAATTTTGCGCATAATTTATAGTTACTGAAGCAAAAGGAGTGAATTGAGCCTCAAACAGAATTTTATTTATTTTTCCACGCTATGTGATATCATTTGAATTTTCCTTTACTAGAAGAAATTCGCACATCATTCTTCTGATTCCCTTAAAATCCACAGAAACTGCAAGTGAAGAGATGTAATCAGCATTTCAATGGAAGGGGACCGCATTGTGAAAATTGCACTTGTATGAAAGTATGCATTTATTCTCATTTTAATGCACTTTTGGACGTTCTAATTATGTCACTTCCATTTCCTCTTTAATGTGGGCTTTCTTCCTTAGTCATAGCACAAGGCAGAGAAGCTACCGGAGCATGAGGGTCTGACAGACAGAGGGTGACTTCCTGGGCTTCTCCTTAATATTAAGTGTCTGATTTTCAGAAGAAGTTGTCTCCAACTTGTGGAAATCATCCTAAGACACAGTCTAGAGTTATTTGAAGGAGAAAACTGTTAAAAGTAGACATTCTGAGTCATTTTAAAAGATAAATTATTTAGATTTTTAATTCTTTCTGTTATGAAAGTAACTTAGGCATGCAGAGCTGATTCATTCCTCTTGATGTGATTTTTTTCCCTGAAAGAAACAATGACTTTTTGAGAGTATTAAAAATTACATATATCATTAATATTAGATTTAAATATGGCCACTTTAATAGGCTGATAATCTGTATTTCCCATTGTTACTTTCTGAAACTATTTATCACTTCTTTTTAGTGTATATATTTATTAAAGAAAGGAAAAATGAAAGCAAATGAGTAAACAAAAATTTAGATATTTTTGATTGAACTATAATGTTTGAAGAGATTACGAAGGATGGTGACTGGTTTTAAAATGGAAGTACCAGTTCCCAGTTAGGGATTTTTCATCCTCTCTGCTTCTGTGGTTGCCTTTCAAGTTCTCAGGGATGGTTACTCGCTTTCTTTCACTCTCATGTAACCCAGTATCTGCCTGATCAGCTATGCTGGTTGAAAAACCAAATTCCCTGAGGTCAGAGTTCTTTCTGGAAATCTCCGAATCCACTCCTCCTCTATTTTGTGAGAGTGCAGTGCACCATTCCATGCATATTCTACACAGAGACACACTGTCAGCCTTAAAATCGTCTCATTTGATGAGAGAAAAACAAAAACAGCATCAACAAAAACAACAAACAACAACAAAACAACGGACCAAACCAAGCAGCCATTCCGATCAATCAGGCCAATCTGCAGTAGCTTGAATCAGTCAACTTTCCATTCTCATAGCAAAACATCTAAGAGAACCCACTGACGAAGTGGGAATTTTTGAGGTTCACGGTTTTGGAGATGCAATCCTCGGTCAGGTGATCTCATAGCTGTGGGTCAGCAGTGAGGCAGCACATTATGTTTGGAGTGTACGTTGGAACAGAGCCACTCACTTCAAAACCATTCCCTTCTCCCCAGAAGAAAGAGGAGAAAAGGAAAGGGGCGGGTGGAGGTCGGTCACGTGACCTCACTCTAGCGCACACACCCAGCGAGGAGTTTTCCCAGCAGGCCTCGAGCCTTAAAGGTTGCACAGCCTCTCAACAGCTGCGCACAGGGAGCGAGTGTTTACCCGTGGACTTCAGGGGAACCCGTGAGATCCAAACCGAAACACAGATGGACCACTGTGACAAACTCTGTCTCATTTAGGGCATGCCAGAATCAAATGCTAAATCAAACGTTTTCTTTATAAATTACCACGTGAATTACCTGTGGAGACTACAATACGCCACCGCAAACTGTAAAGCATTATTGATCTGAAAATAATTGAGAAGAAGTAGAAAGGGAAAAACCTTTAGATTTCATTAATTTTTTTCTAAATCGTAGGAAATAAAGCCACTTCTTTGAGAACTACTAGTTCCTTGAATCTCCCATAGGAAAAAGATATCAATAAACTTCTGTTTGTTTTCTCTTGTTAATCTGTACTTTGTGGTAAGGGTCAGTTTCAACAAAGAATCTATGCAAGTTAACATTTTCTCTTACATATTTGATAAATATCTATCGAACCCCTAATACATCTAATAGAATATTAAGCTATATGGAAAAGAATCTTGTTTTTTATCTTACATCTACTTCCGGAAACCAGTGTGTTGGTTTGCACGAAAATATTATCTCAGCTAATTTTAACAAACTTTTGCGAGAAAATTGGTTTTATTGATTTTTTTATCTGAAGAAATTAATGGAAGCAGTTACATAATTTGTCCAACGTCATAGAAGTAGTGCAGTCAAAAGACGACTGAAATGCACATTCATGTAATTACAAAGCACACTTGGAGCTCTGTCTAAGTACTCTAAGTGGTCTGGAGGACTGTAAGTTAGTCATGGGGACGGTACAGGGTGACCAATGGTGTTTTAAAAGATATCCAGTGGACTCATGATTGCAATTTAGGCCAGAGTGCTTTTCCACCTGACAGGGTCACTGTCCTGGCAGGAATAGATACATGAAATATTTCAGATGATGAACTTATCTTTATCATAACATCAAAATTGCCTGCTTAGCATTCTGTCAGTCCCCACAGGGAAAGAAAAAGAGCAAATATGGTAAACCAAGTATAATCTGTAATCAGCAATCATTCATCTATGTGTTATACAGCAGGTTTATTTCAGTACTTGATGTGGCTCTAATATTTACATCTTCATTGGCTGAAACAAATGAGCCAAATAAATAAGTGAATAAATATATAAAAATATAAATAAAACTTTCCAAAGCCATTATCAATGCCAATTATACCATCATATTTTCATTTTTCTGAGGGGAATTAAATAATTTTCAAAATTAAAATCTCTTCTGTTTAACTCTTGTTATTTCCTTATTGTCTGTATTTTTCCAATAGACCCTACAGATTTCTGTTTTACATAGTCATATTGACCGAAATATCACTAAGATGTTTTTAAAATAAAATGTTCAATTTCTTCCTTACTAGTGATGCAATCTTCACTTGATTGCTCCTTTTACATTTCAAAGGCCACTAAAATACCATTAGAGTGGCACAACTATTATAAACACACATGGATTACTCACAACTGCCCTGAAATCTTTTTTATTTATGAAGTTCTATTGTTGAAAAAAATGAATGTCAAAGTATTTTAAAAGCAAAGCAGAAATAGGTTGTTGGCTGGTCAAAGATCATGTATTTTCAAATGCAAAGATAACCGTATTTTAAGTGAGCCAGGTAGAAATGTTTTACAAAACGGAGCCATTTCCTCTCACTTTTCTCTTGCTATTATTTATTTTTAAATATTTGGTTACATTTTCTAGGTAGATTTACTGGGGTACGGACTATTCCTTACCAAGACTCAACTACTTGATTTATTTGGAAACCTATTCTTTAGGTTTGTTTTAATAGCTTGACAGTTTACATTTCTTCACACCAAGTTAATATCGTTTGGTTTCACTCAAAAATGACAGTATTTCATAAGTTGCCCGCCTATCTTTCTGTCAGGCAAATTTTTCACAAAACAGTCTGGTTTTTTTACAGTCAGACCCGTTCCGCAGTCCCTTAGCCACTTGCAGTATGAATTCTGACCACTAGGTGTCTCCACGCTCTTTGCACGAACGACTTTAGAGGCCTCATGTAGAAACAGACTGATAAATACATAATTTATTAAATCTAAAGTCAACACTATCTGTGCAGAATCATTTAGAAGAATTAAAACTTAATTAAATTGTATTTACTACTTAAATATGATTAGAAGCCTGACACGTGAGGCTCGAGCTTTGATAAACATTCTCATTGTCAGAGTTAAAAGAGTTATAATGTCAAGACTTCTGAATAATTTTCCTTCAAATATTTAAAGAAAGAAAGATTTCTACAGCTGCTATAATTTTGATGCTTTAAATGATGACGTTAAATTTGATATCCTCATACAAACTTTAAAGAAATAAATGAGAAAACACTGAATATAATTTATTATGCTTTGTTTCTTATTTCCTTCCTTGTAAATGATATGGCATTTTGTAAAGTATAATTATGAGTATACCTCTCATACCTAGACTTAAAAAGGCTTCAAGATACAGAAAATATTCATTGATTCATACCTTCATTCATCCATTCATCCAGCAAATATTTACAGAACCAGCACTTTTCAGGCACCACTGGAGACGCTGAGGTTATATAAATGAATAAAAAAGAGACAAATGCCCCAGCCTTGAAGCAATATCATGCTAATAGACATATAAAAACTATATTAGTTACCACACACAGGAAAAAAAAAAAGGATATTGTATAAAAAGGTGACTTGCCTCTAAAATCAAATACTTTGGCTCCATCAGAAATTTGAGGGGAATAGGGCCAGTTTTAATCCTGGGCTTCTTATCCGCGCCCCTCAAAGTCAACACAGTGTGGTCTGCAATGTGGGTGGAGAACCCATTCAGAGAATTATACGGAATATTAGGGTGCTACAGTCAAACATTGATATTGTGTGCTGTATTTTCACCCATGCAATTTGATCTCATTTTTATGACCTTCAAACAATCTAAAAACATTTAGGAAAGTAAATGGATGAAATGGACACACTAGTGAGGTAAGGAAGAAAGAATCGTGAATGTTTCAACAGTCAAACTTGCCCCAGTGAAAGAAACCTCTGCAGCAGATGCTTGGAAAGTACAGATTTTCCCTAATTGTGCAATCCACGACTGACATTTTAGAAAGTAGCTACATGTAGGAAAAACTTCTCCCCACCATTAAAATTGTCATTTCTCTTCTCTGTGTGACCTTGAGGGACAGAAAGTTGATCAATATGTTAGTTAAGGACTTCGTTCTTTGAAAATGTGAGGAATGAAGATAAATGTCACAAGGTATACTCACGATGTCTCACATTTTGAAGCACAAAATTATATGGTTTGGAGTGGCACCATCTTACGCTTTTTAAACAGAAAGATTGTGTCATGCTGTCATGAGTGTTAAAAGGGATGGTTAGCATCTCATCCATCTGGTCCTAAAGCTAGTGTGTTTACTGTACCCCACCAGGGAGTGGATTTACTCTTTTTTGAAAAGTGTTACTTTGCTTGTGAAGCAATGTTTTTATTCTTTTATTTGCTTCTGATGGAGTGTCTTCTTTTTCATCAGTGTGAGGCCAGAATCAAGCAAGACGGAATTACCAGCCGCTCCTTAAAGCTGCTCTGGAATTAGTGAAAACAACCTCTGTGAGACAGTGAAGTTTAGCTCAATTGTGCCCACCACCAAATGCAGTGGAGGTGTTTTTGAAAGGCTCTCTGTTCTATTCTCTCATGCCTCAGAGATGCCATGACATCTTTCTCTTTTGGATACGATTGAGTAAAATATCAGCCACTATAGATTTTCCTTCTTGCAATATGAATTGGACTTCTCTATCTGTGTGTTTGGGTGACTTCAAAATGAACAATATCCATCTCAGAAACCTCAGGCCCCCAAGGAGAAGTGGAAGGATGCTCCAAACTTTTTCCTGTAGAAAACTGCTTGCTTTTACATCTTTTGTCACTTGATAATGTTCACACACCCACTCCTCTGCATTGCTTCACACTGCAGCTCAGTAGCCAAGCCTCCTATGCAGTGTAGACATAAGGTGGAAAACATGGGTCCTTTCATGCAATGTGTGTCTGCCTCGCTGTTTACAGTAATACCTTGAATCCCATGATTTCCCCAAGTTGATAATTTGATAAACAGGACAAAAAGTCTCTTGATTTTTACTTCCTAAGTAATTACTGTTTTACTACATTTCTTATCATTTGCCCATAGTTCCTAAATATATTATATGAATCCAAAGGAAATATTTTTTTCTTTTCTCTAATTAATTTTATTGGTACATTTTAGGTATACAATATAATGACATTAATCAATGGAAATTTGCACCTTTACATAATCTCTCTTGGTTCTTATTTTTCCCTCTTCCCCTGCCCTCCCTTCAACCCCTCCATTCCTCCCTATTTACAAACACTTTGTTTCCATTTTTTCTTTTTCTCATATTAATTCCATTCCCTTCTTTCCTTTCCCCTACCCCTCCCACTTAGCCTTCCCCTTTGCCCATTTTCTTCATATTTCACATTATCTATTATACCTTTTAGTCCTTATTTACACTTTCAGTTTCTCACACTAGAGAAACTATTTGGTATTTATACATGTGTGCCCTATTTATTTCACTTAAGAGTATCACATCAATGTGCATCCATTTAGCTATAAATGTCTCCAATTTCACATTTTTATGGCTGTGTAGTACTCCATTTTATTAAAAAAAAACAAACCCACATTTTCTTTATCCAGTCTCCAGTTGATGGGCAATTGGGCTGCTTCCAAGTTTGAACTATAACAAATTGTGCTGCTATGAACATGGGTACACATATATCACTGCAGTATGATTCTTTTAATTCTTTGGGGAAGATACCCAGCAAGAGAATACCTGTGTGAAATGGGACTTCCAGTCCTAGTTCTTTGACGTATTTCCATACTGATTTCCACAGTGGTTGCACGAGTCTACTTGCCCATCTGCAGTTGAGCAGGGTTCCTCTTTCCCCCCAGCCCCGCCAGCATTTGTTATTGGTTGATTTCATGATAGCAGCCATTCTTTCTGGGGTGGGGTGGAATCTCAGTGTTGTTTTCATTTGCATCTCTCAAATGACCAGTGATGTTGAACATTTTTTTCCTATGTTTATTTTCTATTTTTACTTCTTTGTCTGAGAAATGTCTGTTCATTTCCGATACCCATTTTTGGGTTAGGTTGTTAATTTGAGAGATTTGATCTTTAAAAAATTCTTTATAGATTCAAGATAGTAGATCTTTGGCTGAAGAACAGCAGGTGAAAAATTTTCCCCACATTTTGGGTTTTCTCTTCACACTGTTGGTGGTTTCTCTTGCTGTGCAGAAGCTTTTTAATAAGAAGCAATTCCACTTGTTGATTCTTTGTCCTAGCTCATGGGCAAATGAGGCTTTGCTCATAAAATCTTTTCCTAAACCAATGTCTTCAAGAGTTCTACCTAACCTCTGTCCCAGCCGGTTCAGCATTTCTGCTTTAATATTTAAATCTTTAATCCATCTCGATTTTAGTTTAGTTCATGGTGAGAGCTATAGGTCTAATTTTAATCTTTGGCAAATTGAAAGCCAATTTCTCCAGCACCATTTATTAACTAGGCTATCTTTCCTCCAGTTAAGATGTTTGGCTCCTTTGTTGAAGTTAAGGTGACTGAGTGTGTCTGGAGTTGTTTCTGCCTCTTCTAGTCTATTCCACTCATCCTAAGGTATGTTTCTTTGCCAGTACCATCCTGTTTTTAATCACAGTAGCTTTGTACTGTAGTTTCACGTTGGGGGTTGTGATACCCCCCACCATGTCTCTGATGCCTAGAATTGCTTTTGCTATTCTAGGTCTCTTCTTATTCCAAATGAGTTTTTGGATTGTTTTCTCAAGTGTGTTTTCGTGAAGCATGGTACTGGAATTTCAATTGGGATTGCATTGACTCTATATAGCAATTTTAGGAGTACGGCCATTTTCACTGTGTTGATTGTTCCTACCCAGGAGCTGGGATGTCTGTCCACTTTCTGATATCATTTTCAATCTCTCTTTTTAGAGTACTATAGTTTTCAGAGAAGAGGTCTTTGGTTTCTTTTGTTAGATTGATTCCTAGGTATTTCAGTTTTTTGGATGCTATTGTGAAAGGAATCATTTGCCCTAATTCTCTCTCATTGAATCTGTTGTTTGTGTACAGAAAAGCTATTGATTTTTGTGTGTTGACCTTGTATCCAGCTACTTTACTGAACTGGTTATTAAGTTTAGAAGACTTTTGGTGGAGTTCTTGGGGTCTTCTATACACAGTATCATGTCATCTGCAAATAATGACAATTTGACTTCTTCATTTCCTATCTTTATTCCTTTTATTTCTTTCTCTTGTCTAATTGATGTGGCTAATGTTTCCAAGACTATATTGAACAGGAGTGGTGATATTGGACATCCTTATCTTGTTACTGATTTTAGTGTGAAGGATTTCAATTTTTTACCATTTAGTATAATATTGGCTGTTAGTTTTTCATAGATAGCTTTTATCAGATTGAGGTAGAGACAATCTATTCCAATTTTTTGTAGGGTTTTTATCATAAATGTGTCTTGGATTTTGTCAAATGTCTTTTCTGCATCTATTGAGATGATCATATGGCTTTTGTCCTTGGTTCTACTGATATAGTGTATTACATTTATTGATTTGCATATGTTGAACCATCCCAGCATCCCCTGGGATGAATCTTACTTGGTCAGGGTGTATGATCTTCTTGATGATCTCCTGCATTCTATTTGCCAGTATCTTATTAAGGATTTTTGCATCTAAGTTCGTTAGTGAGATTGTCCTATAGTTCTCTTTTTCAGTTGGGTCTTTCTCTGCTTTCGGGATCAAGGTGATGCTTGCTTCCAGAAGTGAATTTGGGAGTATTGCTTCCCTTTCAATTTCATTGAAGAGTTTAAACAGTAGTGGCAGTAGTTCCTCTCTGAATGTCTTGTAGAATTCAGCAGTGAAACCATCAGGACCCAGGCTTTTCTTCGTTGGTAAATTTTTAATTACATTTTCAATTTCATTGATTGACATTGGATTGTTTAGAATTATTATCTCTTCTTCATTTAACTTTGGTAATTCATACTTATGTAGGAATCTATCCATTTCTTCTGTGTTTTCCACCTTATTGGCATATAAATTATTGAAGTAGGTATTGATGATCCTTTGGATTTCTCCTGGATCCATTGTAATTTCATCATTTTCATTCTAATTGCATGTATTTGGGCCTTTTCTTTCCTTTTTCTGATAAGCTTGGCTGTTAAGTTTGTTTATTCTTTCGAGAATCAACTCTTGGCTTCATTGATTTTTTTGTGTCATTCTCTTGCTCTCCACTGCATTGGTTTCTGCCCTGATCTTTATAATTTCCTCCCTTGTATTAGCTTTGGCTTTGTCCTGCTCTTCTTTTTCTAGAAGCTTGAGGTGCAGCATCAGGTTGTTTAATTGGGCTCTCTCTGTTTTCCTAATGTGAGTTTACACTGCTATGAATTTCCCTCGTGAGACTGCTCTCATTGTGTCCCATAGATTCTGATATGTTGGATTGTCATTGTCATTTAATTGAAGGAATTGTCTGATTTCTTCTTTAATTTCCTCTGTGACCCATTGGTTATTCAGAAGTGTGTTGTTCAGTGTTCAAATGTGTTGTTGAAATTTTTGTGGTTTCTTTTGCTATTGATCTCAAATTTCATCGCACTATAGTCTGATAATACACAGATGATAACTTCAATTCCTTTGCACTTACTTAAACATGTTCTGTGAGTGAGTATGTGGTCTATTTTGGAGAATGAACTGTGTGCAGCTGAAAAGAATGTGTATTCTGATTTTGTGGGGTGGAACACTCTGTAAATATCTGTTAAGTTCATTTTTGCAAGAGTTTGATTGAGTTCTAGTACTTCATTGTTTATTTTTTGCCTAGTTGATCTATTTGTGACAGTGAGGTATTGAAGTCCCCCACTACTGTTGTATTAATGCTTATTTGATTTTTCATGTTTATTTATATTTGTTTTATATAGTTGGGTGCACTAGTGTCTGGTGCATAGATATTTATGATTATCTTTTCTTCCTCTTGATTGTCCCCTTTAAAAGGATGTAGTGTCCTTCTTTGTCTCTCTTAATCAGTGTTGATTTGAAATCCACTTGATCTGCAAAGAGGATAGCTACTCCTGCTTTTTTGGGTGGTCCTGTCATATAGAGTATTGATTTATACCCTTTAACTTTCAGTCAATGAGTTTCTTTTTAAATTAAGTGTGTTTCTTGTATGCAGTATATTGTTGGATTTTGCTTTTTGACCCATTCTGCCAGTCTATTTGTTTTGATAGGTGAATTGAGACCATTAAAATTGATGGTTATACCTGATATATATTGACCTATCATTGTCATAACTTTTTCTTTTTGTTGGATTCTCCCACTTTGCATTTAATTTCTTGCTGTGCCCAATGGATTCATTCTGCTGGGCTTCCTGGGGTTGTGATCCTCATTGTCTTTTCCTAGGATATTGTCTGAAAATTTTGGAATGTTGGTTTCATATTCATGAAGTTCCTAAGGTGCTCTTTGTCATGAAAGTATCTTATTTCTCCATTAATTTTGAAAAATAGTTTTGTGGAGTACATCAATCTGGGTTGGAGGCTGTTTTCCTTTAGGGCTTGAAATATATGACTCCAACTCTTCTTGTTTTGAAGGTTTGAGTTGTGAAGTCTGTTGTGATTCTGATGGGCTTTGCTTTGCATGCCATTTCTTTCTTTTCTCTAACTGCTTATAGAATTTTGTTCTTCTGTTTGGTTTCTGGAATCTTAACTATTATATGCCTATGTGTAGATTTTTTTTTTTTGATCAAGGTTAGTTGCAGTCCTATATACCTCACTTTTCTGTATGTCAAGTGCTTTTCCTTTTCTTTGGAAATTTCTTGCCATCACTTCCATGAACATTTTTTTTTATGTTGTCTGCACTCTCTCCAGTTTCTTCATTGACTCTGATCAGTCTCATGTTATTCTTCTTTTCACTGTCTAACAGCTGCTGGATTGATTTCTCATGGTCCCATGCTATTTTAAGCAAATTTTTCTTTTCTTGGTCACTAATTGCAATCTTATCTTCTATATCTGAAATTCTGTCCTCACATTGGCTCATTCTGCTGAGTACATTTTCAATGGAGTTTTTAATCTCCTGGATATCTGTTTGCATCTGTTTTATGGATTCCATTTGTTTCCTATGTTGGGATTACATCATGCTGCTCAGCTCCTCTGTTTTTTTTAATCTGTGTCCTCTCTAGATTTATTAATCATGTCTTGCAGTATGGGCATAATCCCTACTGTTATCTGAAAAACTATTTCTCATTTCATTTTTTTCCAGATCCTCTTTCTTTGGCAGTTCAGCAAGTCCAGGTGATTGAGAATCAGATTGTTCCATCTCGTTTCCCTTTGAGGTTGCTTTAGGTGATCTGGAATTCTGGCCTGGAGACTTGTTTAGATGTCTTCTTATTTGAACTGGGGGGTGGGGGAGAGCAATGTGTGCTGTTGTTGCTCACGTGGCTCACCTCCTCAGCACTGGGGGTGGTGGCATGGTGGTCCGGAAGGTTTACCTCTTCTGCATTAGTGTCAGTTCTGCTCCTGGGCACTCGTGACGGTGGTACAGTGGCCCACAAGGTTTGCCCCAAAGGAAATATTATTAGCAAATCAGAAACTCTTTAGAAATGTTTATTTATCAATTATATGTTTTATTCTAAAGAAAATATTTATAGAAGATGATCAAAGACTATCAAAGTCAAGAATCTATAAAAAATCTAAGAAGCAATAAAGCAGTTTATTCTACAGTATGATTTTTTAGGAAAAATGACAAATCTGGTGTAGAATATTTTCAGGTAAGCCTTACTTTAAAGTCTAAAGTTACATCTCCTCCAGAAATCCAAAATATATGCCTTTAACCCTATATCTGTTTACAAAAAAACAATCCAATAAAACATAGAGATGAATATTCTAATTCCTAAATTTGCTTGGCATATATAGTTAAGAATTCTTGATTATTTTAATCCTTATTTACACTTTCCATTTCTCATGATTTAAATGAATACTTGATAATTTGAAATAGGAAGAAAAGGTCCAAAGGGGTAGCAGAGTGAGAGGGGAAGGGGAAAGGAAAGAAGGGAAAGGAAAAATTCTGAGAAAAGGAAAAAATGGAAACAAAGTCTTTGTAAATAGGGAAGGGTGGAGGTGGTGAAGGGAGGACAGAGAATAGGGAAAAAAATAAGAACAAAGATACATCATGTACAGGTACAAATACCCAATGATAAATGCAAATGTATTGTATACCTATAATATACCAATAAAAGAACTCAAGCAAAAAATAATAATTCTTGATTATGAATGATATCAATCCTCTCTTTTACCAAAATTTCAGATAAAGTTAGATATTATTATTATGTACCACATTTCCAGTTTAGTGATAATCACCTACAAATTTCAGGCAAATATAGATAAGCAGACAAAAATGTAGCCTTTCTTTGGATGCTGACAAACTACAGATAACCCATCTTATTTACTTGACTTTGTTTTCTGAATCCACTTACAGGCTTCCAGAGAGCACATAGGAATAAAAAGAGTTTAGATACCTTTACTAAATGAATAACACCTTTATCTCCACCAAGTTGTCTATTTCCCTCCAATATCTTGTTTATGTTATAATTTTTCCTTTATCTTAAACAAATCTATAATAAATACAATAATAAAATCCTAGATCATATATGTCTAAGTCTAAATGCGTATATGTGAAATCCAAGTAACCTGGGTGTACATGTGTGAGTATGCACACACATATAAGAATCTTTACTTTGTAGTTTCATCATTGACATTTTAATATTTTAATTTTGTGTTTTTAATGCAATGAAGTTTGGTGGGGTTTTTTTTAACATAAATAGAATATATTTGCAATATAAATATATAACACAGAGACACTTATTTTGGGGCCACTTAAAAAAAATTCCAGCAGTATTTTATCACCCTTCAGACCTTTGGAAAGTCTTAAATTTCTAATTTTTTTCTTTTCCTCCAGACAGAAAAAGAAATAAAAAATTTGAACTAGTATTTCAAAAGCAATGATTTCCTTTTGTTACTTCTTATCTGCAAAATGAATGGTTATTCAGTGCTAACTAGCAGCCAATATGCTAAAATGAGTGCCTCATTTTTATATGTAATGTTCAAAACTATGAAAAATATTTTCTGTATGAAAGGAAATAAGGCATTTTTCAAAGAGCCATGTTTTGAATTAAAATTTGTATTCTTGTTTACTAATCTTATTTTTTATCAAAATTTAAAAGCTGTTGCTCTTAGCATAAACCTACTTTTAAAGAAAACTTTTCTGCTATTGACTGTTTCCCTCCTAAGTTTATACCAACATGTCCAAGATAGACTTTTTTAATTGTCTGTTTCAGTTCATTTAACATATATTAATACCATTATAACTCTACTATGACTTTTGTTATTGTATCAGAGCTATGCAATTGGTACATAGTTGTTTAAGAAGAAACGATATCTTTCTATGATAAATCAGTATTTGAAATAAAAGGTCTTCATGTAGGATTAAAATATAAAAAGCAATGGAGTTTTAACTTGTCATCCATACAATATAGTTGATACATTTTAAGGCACAATTTAAAAATATGTGGAGTAGAACCTTGATCACACTGAACTGCCAAAAACTTGTTTAAAATGTTGAAAAGTACACCTGTATTATTACAAGTATGTTACAGATTTTTGAAATTGGAAAGCACATTCCAAAAGCCTTAATTCAAATTTGTGCCCAATTCAAGAGTGTTTTGTTGAAGAAATTTGACAGGCATTTTTCAACATTTTCATGAACATATGAACAGTTTAAACTTGAAGACTTTTCACTGTTTGATATTAATTAAACTGAACTGAGATTTTTCTCCCAATTTATAACCCTATCCCCTCTTATCTAACAACTTCTTCCAAGTTTTGGCTGTAGAGCCTTTGTTTTCCTTCAAAGCCAAGCTACATTGTACAGTCTTCCTTTCAGCTCTTCAAATGCCTGTAAGAGCTATTATACTTCTGCGTCCTTCCTGTGTCTTCTAGTACCTACATGGTCTTCATTTTTTCAATGAATCTATACAGAAACTATGGCAGTCCTCCTAGCATTTCTATGGATTTGTTTGTTAACATTTGATGATTATATAATTATTCTCTTAATAATTTTGAATTATGCTTCAAAGAGATAGTTTTAAGTCACATAGATTTTGGTGTACATTTTAGCCCAAAGTTCAACCCCCTGCACTCAAAACAAAAAACAACCACAACAGCAAAAAACACTGAAGCTACTAAGGAGTACAGTGTTCTATTCTTCCCACTGTTCTCCTTATCTCCTATTGTATTTCTTAGGTCATTTCAGGAAGCCGGAAGAC
Organism: Heterocephalus glaber; assembly: GCF_053883595.1. NCBI lineage: Eukaryota > Metazoa > Chordata > Mammalia > Rodentia > Bathyergidae > Heterocephalus > Heterocephalus glaber. The sequence continues at coordinate 10,454,063 of NW_028258333.1, forward strand.
AGCTTCTTTTATGTCATATTACTATCAGAAGACATAACTTTCTCTTATGTGGTTTAACTTCTCAGCCAATGTGAAAAATTGCTTTGAACACTTATTAAGCAAAGTTATTCAAATGCATCTACTTTTTATATAGACTTTATTGACGCTAACTCTTCTCAGAATTTTCCATTAATAATATAAATGACTGTACTATCTAGAATTTCATAGTCACTATATCTTAATTACGGATGTTTTTTCCTGCTGGAGACTATTTCTCATGCCAAATATACAATAGAATATGGCCAAATATTTCTTCCAGAGAAACACACCATACTAAATCTGATCAAGAATTCAGTTATTTTTGTTCAGCCTGGCAAAAGTGAAAGAAAAACACAAATAAATAGGCAAAAGAAGAAGAAAAAAAACAGAAATAAAACATTAGTATAACGATACTGGCTTATTGCACCAGCAAAGTCTGGAGGACCAAACCCTGGTTGTTCCTAAGGGCAGTTTCACATTGCTTTAATACATGTGGAGTCTTCTATTAATCACAATGCATTTTACAGCTTTTTTTCTTTGGGAAAATAAATAAGACAATTTAAAAAACATCCTGATTATATGCAACAGTAGTTCTAACGGGAACTGTTCTTCAAATCCTCTCTAAATCATTGTATTTCTGAAACATTTGAATCAATAGACATTTCATCACATAAGTGAAAGACTAGAAAGTGAGATAATCCTCTAATTATAGTTGACAAAAACATATAGAAGTGCTACATCTTGTGCCTGTTTTATTGCTTCAGTGACTCTTGTATTCAGGTGATGAGTATGTTTCCATTAAAACCCAAGGAATATTTTTGAAAATTCAATGTATGTGATCAAAGGCAAAATGTGCTACATTTTTATAGAAGCTACTGTCATCACATAAAGTGATGTTATTGGTAATAAGAAATATTTCACATATTTATCATTGTAACTCATTTAGATCTTTCCTGATTAGCCTTTTCTGTGGATGTTTTCACATATTTTCAGCTAAGATTAGACATAAAATATAATCATTAATTCAGCACTGGATACAGTAATATACATTTTTTATATCATCAGACATTGCTCCCCAAAATTCATTGTTTAATTAGTGTATATGTGTCCATGCGTTCCCCCACAATGAGCAACAGCAAGCCTGGAGACAGGTGCAGCACACACAAAAGCACACTATTCTATGCTACTGACTTTCCATTTCATTCTCTCCGAAATGAATTATGACTCCAATAATATGCTTTGGGTAAAAAAAGAAATGATTTCTGGCATCTTGAGGGGGAGGATCTGAAAAGGTTTTAAATTATATTTTGTCATGAAAATACACATCTTGTCATCTTTCTTTAGATGTTAGAATCTTTCATCTAGCTTGAAAGTTCAGATTGATCTGTAACCTTTTTTTGAAAAAAAATCATATGTCAGACACTTTGATGTGTTGTGCATATTTTTGCTCAGGAAGCTGTAGGACTTTGGCAGACCATAACTGAGAAATGCAACTGAATTTTATACACTATCCGTTGACCTTGGATGGGGTAGGGCTGCCCTGGGAATCAGACTGTCCTACTTTCGACTTCCCTGGGCAATTCAGTGAGATAATTATTGACTTGGCTTAAATTCTGCAGATGAAGTTTACCCAAACAAAACAACCTTCATCTCCTAGACACTGGTGGATGTTCAAAGGAGAAACCTTGACTTGTTGACTAAAACCAATGAGTCTCTTAATCCAGGTTCCAGAGAATGCCATTTCTTTATCCTTTCCTCTTTCTTTCTCCTGATTTTCCTTAGGCACAAATATCTTTAGGAAGTGTCATTCCAGAAACTTATTTTACAGAATTTGCAAATATCTCACTGAATAGGCTGAGCAACATGTGAAACAAAGTCCTGTGGATGAGACAATAAATAGGACACATTTGGTTAATGCTTGTTACTGGAGTGACCTCTTTCATACCTTAATGAAGACTTGATTCCCCTGATTCCATGGGAAGGAGAGGCAGTAGGGAGAAGGGCAGATTGAATGATGTCCCTGAAGAACCAAAAATAGTGGAGGGTAATATATGAGTGAAGGAAATAGCTTCCACCCATGGCAGCAGGAGTGAATAGAATAAATATGTAGTTGTAGGTACAATAATAGACATGCTGGTAGATATTCTCTTCTGGTTTCTTTTGTTTTCTCTATTTTTTTTCAAATGAAACATCTGTTGAGAGAACACATGTAGAATGTGTCTGAGGTCTGAAACGATGTCATGAGGTAAGAAGATTTTCTAGGCTAGTAGATGCCTAATTAAGTAACAAAATCCTGCCAGGCAGCAGAGCAACACACAGGCCACTTGCTGACAACTGAGCGTGGTGGCATGTTTCTGCCAGCCACAGCACATTGTCACGATGGTGGTATGGAGTATGCAGAGAAGTGGAGGTAACGAGTCAGTATATTCTCAAGTAGTTAAGGGGGAAAAATGTTTTCAAGTTATATGTAAAGCAGAGATGATAACAATTACCCATAAAATGTAAGATATGTAGAAAAGTATATAAAGACATGGATGAAAAGTGAAAAAGTATTGAAATGAATAATAAATAAATATCCTAGTGTGTGTGGAGGTAAATTATTAGAATTGGGTTACTGAATGGAAAGAACTGGTCAGTGATTCAGTGGCTTGAAATTGAGATTATGAAATCTATATTTATTGGTGTTGATGACTATGCAAATAATGAAAGTATTTGACTACAGTAATTTATCATTTTTATGAAAAATAAAAACATTCATGATTGAATAAGAGAATAACAAAGTTATTACATTGTACATCATTGACTTCTTCAAAGAAGTTACTCAGAGTACAAGACATGACCCAAAAGATCCTTACCAAAAAGAATCAGATAACAACAATCTTCCTTTTTCAGCAACCTGAGATTAAACTAGCAGCACAAATAAAACTGATTAGCATACACATCTATTATTTTTATGCATATAGAGTTCACCAGGAATTCCAGCAGATATTGTGCTGGAGCGATACAGTGGGCTTCAAGATTGTGTTTCAATGATTCTGAGGGGTTTTCACTGGAATAGCAAAAGCGGGGTGCAGAACTGATGGTCAGGAGAATGAAGCAGAGTTATTCTAACTTCCATTCTCATTTCCTAGCACAAAGGCTCTAACACAAAGGAAAAACATCAGTCATGATTTAACAGGAATTTGGAGGTAAAGGATGTTATCAGAGAAGACCTAAGTGTTAGAGCAGAAGATGAAAGAAGATGAGAGATAGAGGAAATTTGGGTTATAGTTAAGACAGATTGCATATTTCAAGGAACAATCCAGACATGTCCAGTTACTGAAGAATATCAAATAGAGGCAGAGTAGGTGATATGCAATGTATAATATCTGAGTTTATTGGCTATTTGGATGACTTTTTAAAATATGTATGCTCAAGTCTCTTTCTTTCTTTCTTTCTTTCTTTCTTTCTTTCTTTCTTTCTTTCTTTCTTTCTTTCTCTCTTTTTAAATTTGAAACAGGAGGGTCTCACTCTGTATTTCAGGCTGTCCCTGTACTCACTTGGCGGCCCAGGCTGGCCTCGAACTTGTGGTGATCATCTTGCCTCAGCCTCCAGAGTGCAGGGACTACAAGTGTGTGCCATCATGCCCAGCTGTCTTTTTAAATTTTATGAAAATCTTAAAAAAAGATGTACAGTAGTTATTCATTTAACCTTACATACCCATACCTACATTTGGCATCATACCTTTCCTTGCTCATATATACTGATTAATATGAGTAGATGTCTAATATTTTTATATATTTTGCTTTTGTTTTTCTTTGGCTAATTCTGAAAATGGCAAAATCCACATTTTATTTTGCACTTCTGGGAAACGTGCTATTGGTTGTATGAATCATCCTTTCAATTTTAATATTCTTTCTCTGAGTGTATAACACATATTCTTAGTTCTTTAATCATTCTGGGTTTTCTTTCTTCATTCTTTGCTCATCCATATATGTCAGTATAGATGATACTTAAGTCAAAACTTGCCCTCCCTGCAGAAGTTTCAGGATAGAAAGGAGAAAAAATTAGAATTACAGTTAAGAGAGCACCCCTAGAGAATGAAGGGGAAGTGTGAAACCAAAGATATATTCAAAATTGAGCTGTAGGAAAGAACTTTTTTTCCATTGCCTAGTCAACATCCAATGTATGAAGTCATTATGGTTATGAAATGAGAGACCTTTTAAAAATTGCAAAATAAAATATAGTTTTAACTTACAAAAATTATTTCTGCGTCCTTTTCTCTCTCTGAGTCATGAGTTGTTTCAGACGAATGGAGATAAAATATTTGCATTTCCATGGTGTATGTATGCAAGATGTAGTGACATAGTAATTACATGCAAAATCTGTGATTTGGAAGAATTTAATACAAGGTGGTGAGTATTTTTGCATAATATACCTTATTCCCCAAATCAAAGAAGCATATGGCCTATTATGGAGAACTGATATGGAGAGACAATAGTCCACTAATGATTTTAAGACATATGTTTTCTTTCTTTATCCAAAGCTTCCCTCTAATCTTGTCCTATTTGCTACTATTTTGTTCATGTTCTCCTTTACTTCACAGTTCTTTTCTTGGGCTTATCTGAGCCACTTAAACATTTAGACTCATTATTTCTCTTGGTAAGAGGTAGAGAATAGTATAATAAAGCCATATAATACTCTTAATTAATTAGGTCTAATAAGTGCTTAATTTTCAAACTGATAAAGTATATTTGAAAGATAAAAACTGGAATTATTTTAAGTCACTATGACTTGCTACCTGTATTTGTCCACAAAAGCAAGTTTGATTGATGATATTGACATTTTAGACCAAAATGTATTCTAAATTCTGACTTCAATCAATTTTGAATAACAAGTATTTTGTAAGGCCATAAAAATTCATTTTCCTGATTTTGGTGTTAGTTAAGCAACTCAAAAACTCTGCTTTACCAGTTACCTAGTGACAAAATTCATATTAAAGACATTTGTGATTTGATCATTGATTCTATGGATAAAGTAAGGACAAGAGAGGCTGACTTTAGGAGCTGTGAAAGATCTGAGTGATTTTGTATGAAGCCAGAAAGGAAATCTGAAAAGCATTATTACTAATTGTCAGTAAAAAAGATGTTACAATGCTTACCTGCTTGACTCAAGCCAAATTGGTGGCAACACTGTTACTGCTTATGTTCACCAAAAATGCTTTTATTAATATTTTTATTAATGCTTTTATTGAAATGTTGACAGGAACAGCATGTATCTGAAAGTTTTATTACAGTATGGATTCAGGAATACTATATACCAGGAACAATCTTGATTTTCAGCTACTCTCCATTACATCTTTGGGTTAACACTTCTCCCAGAACAAAGTATTCTAGCTTGCAAGGTACATGACAGGAATATCCTCAATACTGTTGAGAATTTTGCACACTGTCTGACTGTGGGAACATTCAATAAATATTGGTCATTATTATTAAGAAAACAACTCCAAGTTTTGTTATGTACTTTGTCTGCTCCTGGACCATTCTCTTAGATTTTCATCCTTACAGTAATGATATAACACAGTACAGATATATCATAATTATTAGTATTAATGGAAAAATGAATGGATCAATAACTTTGTACAGTAAGGCAAACATAAGATTTCTGATAATTATATCTTAATAGGTAATTTCACTGTTTCCATTATTATAAAATAATAGCATATTATTTAAAAAGGTATGTGTTATTAAGATAGACACAAATTACTGAAATATTGAATCACATTTCATAAACTTGTTGCCTGAAATGGATTTTAAAAGGATTTGAGAAGATCATAGAGGACTCAGAAAAGTTGGTATGCCTCAAAAGATCTAGAGCTTTTAATTGTGTAAAATGTTCTTCGTGTTAATTTTCATGCATGAAACATTTTTTATGAAATAGCTTCTGAATGGATTATTTAGAAGTTGAAGTGGGGCCTTTTCATCTATAGATCCTGTATCTTCACAGCAAGAACAAGATACCTTATTAGTATTCCAGAGTGTATGATGCAACAATTTACAGTATTCAAAAGCCTGTGAATTTGTGAGAATATTAAAAGTTGTGTTAGAGGGGAATAGAGCTAAGAAAAGAAAAAAGTAAAAGATGAACATTTCCTTCACACTTGTTCCCAGCTGGGATTACAGCTGCTTGATTCATGCCATCTGGGGGTGTTTAATTAGAAACTACCTAGAATAGTCTTTTAAAGAAGTAATTTGAGAATAAACTTAACATCAGCTGCAGTTCAGATCCCAGAGGGCTGCGAGTTATGGCTGCATGAACTAATGGATCAATGAACAAAAGAAATATTCACTAATCACAGTCCTTGAACAATGTTATTCCTGAAGAAGGCAAAATGTCACTTGCTCTCTCAATGGACAATAAATCTGCCTGAGACTGACTGACCCTTAGATTAGCAAATAAAAATAAGGCAGAAAAGGGTGGGTACATGCTTGACTCTCACACAGACTTCCTGCTACAATTTGTCTTAAGCGGTCTCCAAGTTTAAATCCAATTTCTAAAGTACAGCAATGTATTAATTCCAAACAAATTACCCTTTTGTCCACTGAATAAATTGGCAAATTGTGATAAGATTTATAGCTCTAAGCTCCTTGGTTAGTCCTTTATGAATAACCATGAGGAGAAATAAAATTTCTTTTTGTTTTTATACCAGTTTAGCATAATTAATAAAGACTAATTTACTAGTCAGACAGATTGATTTACATTTGACGATTTCATGGAGATATTTCTAAGATATTTCTATTAAATCAAAATCACACTGCTGTTGACACATGTTATTAATAATTAAGATATAGACACAGATGTTAAAGAAAAAAGCTTTTAAATCATTAAATTTTGTAAATTTTGCATTTTAACTGTATTTGATATGTAGTATATATTGTTGGTTCTGAATCTTACAAAACAACAGTATATTGTATACAAATGGAACAAAAATCAATTGTTTGTCTTTGATCATAATAGAATAACAATTTTTATTCAAAATAGTGAACTTAATAATTATATTTTCCCATTATAATTTGAATAAGTAAAACTATTTCACAAATGGGAATTCATAGTGTGGCACTATGGCTTAAAAATTTGTCTTGAAATTCATGTTTTATTAATTTGGCAAATTAACAACAGTCTTCAAGTTTCACTGCCATTATTATCCTCTCTAAATATAAAATAATAATTAATTCTCTGGATAGAGAAACACCCAGGTGAGCATGCAAGATTAAAATAAGAATTAAACCAAAATATTTTCCATGAAATAATTAATGATACATTTTTCAGATAATTATCAGACTTTCTCTGTGAGTGGAAAATTTGACAAAATGAAGTTTAAAATTTCTAGACCTTTGCTATTTCTCAAATTTTATTTCCATTGCCTTTTCTATTATTAAAACACAATTTATATATTTTTCCAAGGAATATTAAAAGGTAAAGAATATTATTATTTTCTTTAGTAAAGACAATTAGATGTTACAATACTAGAAAAGCCATGCACAAGTTCTTATCAAAGATAAACATTGTCTATGATGATTTCATTATTTTTGTTATTTCCTTTCTAATTCCACAGTAGTTAGATGCTTCAAAAATACCCATAAAACTAAAGTTAATTTCTTTATAATATATCTAGTACCTCAGAAACTGCCAGTATCATTTAAGAAAAATGCAAAACAATGTATATTAAACATTAGCAAACCATCATCCATATTCATGAGGCAGTGTAGCTAGATTACATAAAAAAATGGATAATGTTCTTTTGACATAAATGAGAATTCAGTATTTATATCAGACTCATGAAGAAAATCTAACACTGAAATAGAAAAAACACCATAGTTTTACACCCCTGTTTTGTAATTATGTAATTTAATGTCACTACATTTATACCATTATTAATTTTATTCATTTGAACAATAATCATCACCACCTTTGAAATATTCGAATTGAATATAAACTCAATAAACTACACAACTTCATGAGACTTAGATACAACAAAAGTGAAAATCCCAGCTAATCTAAAAATATTCTTCTAACAAGGAGCAGTGCAGAACATCAATGATACATTTTATTATTTCAAAATAAATCTCAAGAAAATACAATTTGTAATAGAACAGCATTTTTAAATAATTAAGAAAAGCATCATTTTGGCATATGAGGGTATACTGAAAAGTAGAAAGGGGATTTAAAGTGGTAAATTTTAGATCGCAAACTACATATTCTTCAGCATGGAATACTGGCAAATGGGACATATTTTGACTGGATATTTGTGGGAACCAAAAAAAAAAAAAAAGCAGATCGTTATAGGAAGAAGAAAGGAATTTGTTTCCTAAGAAACTGGAGTGTGCACTAGGAATATAAAATGAGTGGTAGAAAATACCAACATAAGATTGGGAGATGTGTACCAGACACAGACATGTAGGGGAGAGGTTTATATATGGCAAGGGTTTCAAAGAAGAGATGGAAGAGAATTGGTAAGGCAAAGAGAACTCATTACACATGTATTCACTGAGCTCAAACGTGGCAGTGTACTGCCATGTGAAACTTTTGTAATCAGAAAGAAGATAAAACTAACAGAAACCATGAAGCAGTCACTAAATCTTTTCACTATCTATAGATTCTAGGCAGAGCCAGAAGATTTATTTGACAAAAGGATTGCTTGAAAACAGCATATTGTGTCTTTGGGTGTTTTCCTTTGGAAACTATTTTATCACTTGGACTTTCTCAAGTTCAGATTTTAAAAAGTATGACTCCACATTGGAGTAACACAGATACACATCATCAAAACAATATGGATTTTAATTGATCAATTTTATAAATTTCAAATTAATCACAGATTTGTTTTGTTCAACATGCTTCACTGTAAAAGGATACATTATACGATGAAAATTATCCAACCATTTGAATACAATTGGATTAAAATGCTATCCAGAAATCAGCTTAATGCTGGAGGGAAAAATACTTTCTCACATATAAAAAAACCTATAGTTATTATTTGTCAAAATTTGCCAAATTAAAAATATGGCATTATTTTAACTTGAGTAGCTATACTATAAGTTGCTTTTCTGACTATATGGTGTGTCTTAAAAACTTGCCTCATACTTAACTACAATGATATTCAAGGTGTGCTCAATATTTAGGACAAGTTAAGATATTTGGTAGATCCATAGAATACTTTTCAAATATCATCCACCAGTTTCTTTAACCATACCATAGCCATTAAGATATGTTTAAGCTCTATGGTTAAGTCATAAATTCCCAATAAGAACAGTAAGAGTCAATAAATAAAGTGTTCAACAACAGGACTCAGTACATTTCCTTTTGAATATGATGACACTTACTAAAAGTTACTGAGCCCCGTTTACATCTCTGGAAAATGGATATAAGCTTTCATTTCTCCAGTTGATGTTCAACAATTTTTCTGTGACATATTATACATGGCCTATTTATAATAGATTGATGTGAAGAGTAAATACTTAATGAACAGTTATTTTAAATAACAAATATCAAGTAAGTATAACATTCTTTTACTATAAATTAAAATGAATTTAAAATTCTCTTACTTAAAATTAATTTAATATTTACTTATTATGTCTAAAAATATGTGTCAAATAAAAATATTGCTCTTGAGGCCAGGGATTTAGCTCAGTGATTCCACTGCCTGCCTCGCAAGCAGAAGGTCCCAAGTCTTATCCCCAATACCAAAAAAAAAAAAAAAAAATTGCTCAAAAAATTGCAATATAATCACGAACAATGGCCCTTCTTCAAAAAATATAGAAAGTATGTAATAATATATAAAGCTCTTCAGGAAACAATATCAGTGCATAAAGATAATAAAGTTAAGTCTTTCATTAAAAATAAGTAAAAGAGAAAGGCACACCCATAAAATATATGCACAAAAAATGCACACCATGTGTATATATGCATGTGTGTTTGTGTTTGTAGTGTAAGAGGACTATAAGGAAAAGCTAGCAATTCTCCACAGTGGTTTTTGCTGGTGAGAAGGGTGTTGCAAATAAAAAGAAATCTTCATTCTCCTCCTCCTCCTCTCCCTTTGTTGCCCCCTTCCCTCCTTCTCTTTCATATTCTTCCTGTTGTTTTACTCCTTCTCCCTCTCTCTTCTCTCTCTCTCCTTCTCCCTCTACTCTCTGATGCTTATTTGATGGCTTACCATATGTCGTGTCAAATTGTATGACATTCAGTGGTTTCTTAGTGATGACGTCATGGTCTACTTTTAGATTTTTTTCATTTTCTGTAATTTTCTCTCTCTCTCTCTCTCTCTCTCTCTCTCTCTCTCTCTCTCTCTCTCTCTCTCTCCCCTTTTTTTTGGTACCAGGGATCAAACTCAGGACCTTGTGCTTTCGAGGCAGGTGGTGGAACCACTGAGCTAAATCCCCGGCCCATCATTTTCTGTAATTTTCTATAAGAAAATCTAATATGTATTATTAGAAATTCTTATTCAGTTTAGTAGTGATTATGCAGACATCAGTTGACAAATTTTACACCATAACTTTTCACAAACCAGAAAGGATAGGCCAATGAAAAGTGATTCTTTTTTAAATTGTTCCATTTCTAGTAAACTGAAATGCAACATTTCCTTCTTGATTTTCCCCTTATACATTTCTAAACTAATGGAGGGGAATTTAAAAACAATCATAAATGTCTCTTATACTTCCTAGGTAATTTCATTCATTCTTGGATTTATTTTATCATTTTATAGTTTTTTGTTTTATTGATGTATATTCAGAATATCCTCAATCTCAATCAATGTAATATGTGGCAGGCAAACAAAGACAAATTAAGCAGAAGCACAAGAATGAAGCCATTTGAATAAATGACATCTATAAATTCTCAGAAGAACTACAATAAAGGTACACACATGATAGAAGGAAAGGAAAGGATGAGAGACTGTAAAATATGTACAGTTTGCTTCATGATTCTGTCAGGAAAATGTTAGCAAGAGGATACACTACAATAGAATATTTAAGAAATTATGATTATCAACTGGTGGGCAAATGGAAAGAATCATTTCAGCAAAATACATTTAAAGCATAGCCATTTCACATTAAAACTACATGGGGAATCCAGAGAATTGTAAGAACAATGATAAAAGTGCACAGTAAAAGAAAGTGATAGAATAATAGAAGTCTTGCTGGTCAGGTCATAAACATCTTATATAATGTGAAGAGAGAATTTTATTCAAATAACTTGCAAACATCTTATACAGGAGTATGATTATGCTTGTTTTTTAGATTTTAAAGAAATGGCATATAAATAAATAAGGGTACAGCCAAGTAGAAAAGAAAGAACTTGCAAGATCATTAATGAAAGTCCAAATTAATGAACCCTGAACTATGGCAGAAATTCAAAAAAGTTGATAATGCAAGCAACTGAAGTTCGATTGGCTATAGTTTTCAGGGCAATCAATCAAAAAAAGATGTCTAAAATATTTTCTGACTTTGTTTATTATGTTATTAGTTGCCAGTAACTAAGACAGAAATCCAGAAGAGCAGAAGTTGATGTGGAGTCCACCAGCAGAGGAAGTCTTCTGTATGTGACTTTCAGGCCCAGTGATGGAAACTGCAGGCTACATTTGGCAAAGTCCATGGCTGAAAGATGCTTTCCCTGCATGCTCTCAGCTTTGATACCTCCATTTCTCATCAATTTGATATAATGACACAAAATCTTACATTTTCATGTAAACTGTTTTATACCTAGGTTTGTACTTGAAATCTACTATTTTCATGAAGAGACTCAAAATAACAAGTTTGAATATTCCTTTCACTTCAAATGGAACTGAAGCTCTGAACTGAACTATATACTACATCAATATTAATATTCACTACTGCCTGCAAGCTTGCTACAGGTTATTTTAGTTATCAGAAGCAGTACTAATTTGCAATATCTTTCTACAACTGTTTGCAGGTAAAAATTGCAGGTAGCTGATTCTAGCTGAAAGCAAGCTTTGGGGTAGGAATTAGATCCCTAAAAGAAAACTAAGAAATGAGGTAACTATCTAATCATGAAAAAGAAATGCACCTTGCCCTACAATTTTTATAACAAGATAATGGTTTCAGAGATTGTTCCACTTTTATGAAAGATGGGAATTAAGATAGTCATTTAAATAGCTTGTCGATTTAAATCAATATAATCATTTTTAATTTTATGGAAAATTCTTTTTTAAAAAAAATTTTGAGCCCAGATGTTTCAAATTATAAATAATTCACCAAGTTATGTTTAAAACCAAGCTTGAAAAATGTGACTGGTCATTCCCATTAAGAGAATCAACTCAAAAATCTGTTTCACTGAATCAAGCTTAAATTAGTAATTGCGTACTTGGATATAGTTGAGTTCTAAGAATTTTATTGACTAAAACTTTTAAACTAACTGTATGTTGAGCAACCAGGTTTGTGTTCTTTGAATTCAAAGTACTAGCAACAAATTAAGTAAAAAATCACAGATCAGAAAGGACATTATAAAGGATTCCACCTGGAATCCAAGTGTAACCATTCTTAAAATTCAGTGGAGACAGGTGAGTCTAGTTTTATTTCTCAACTTAGATTCTTTGGAAAAGTGTGTTGTTTTCAATCATGGAAAAGCTAGAAAAAATGTAAGAGAAGGAGGCAGATATTGGAGAGATAGATCTTAGAGTGGAAAATGGGGCCTCAGTAAGGAATGTAGATGGCTCTAGATGGTACAAGCTCCCGATATGAAGCCATAAACACATTCTGGATTTGCCTGCAGAATATTAATGATAATAATTTCATAAAAGTAATAATTTCATAATATTGGCTAATTTAACTTTAAAACACATATTATATATGTATTTACAGTATAATTAGAAACAAGTACTAAAACTAAATTTTCTGTCATCAAGTTTTTTATATTTTTGATTATGTATAACTAGATCTCTATGTTACTACTATATTTTTATGTTAAGAGAGATCTTGAAAATATATCTATTTATATATGTATGTATTCATGTATATTTGTGTGTAAATATATGGAAACATACACACATACATACACACACACACACACATATATATATATATATATACTGTTAATATGTCTCTCATTTTCTCATTTAATGGTGACTTTTCTTTGAAAGTTTAAGTATGATCAACTTGTGAATTATACTACTCTGGAGAGAACACAAGAGTATCAGCAATTTACCATCTTCGAAAAAATTCAAATCTCCAGTTGACTTTATTCTGTTGGCATTGACTAGTGTGAAATATAGGGCACAGAGAATCTACAAAGCATACATTTCTATCAGTAATATTTTTTTTTCTATTTAGAGCTCGTTTAAATAAATTGAAGTAGAAATTTTAGTAGACATACATCTGTAATATTTAATTTATTCTTAAAATATTATGTAACAAATAACTGGTAGATCTTCTAAGTCTAAAATTGGCTTTATTTTTTTCTGGATATTTTTTATGGTACTCCTCTTTGATATTCTTTTGTAGGAATAAAATATGATATTATAGTGCTCAGTATTTTACCTTGATTCACGCTGATAATATGTTTTCAAGGATTTTTTGGTTAACATTTAAGTCTGTATGGCATGACAACTGCTTAAGGGGAAGATAAGATTTCTTTCTACTTTTAAGTGATACTGTGATACTTTAGGCACTAAAGAGCTAGCAATGCTTTTTCACCTTGTTTTGTTTTAACAGGTTGAGATGTTTGTGGTAAGACATGTAACTTACTGTTAACTCTGTGAGGTTCAAAGTGTGTAGTTATCAAGGCGGTTTCCTTAGTAGACCAAATCTTCTGTCTGAAGTGTTGAGCTGTCTTGATGTTTAAAGGAATATTTGTTACAATAGCTTGATTTCTCCTCTTGTGGAATCTACTTTTAAAACTTTTCCCCCTGTAGTTTCAATTCTGCATGTACTAGGCTTCTAGAAATGACTTGATGACAGAAACTCCACAGGGCTTGTTTTCCAAAGAAAAGCGTTGCTTAGAGGAATAAACTAAACTTCTTAGGTATACTGCAATGTTGCTTGAATAATAATTTGAAAGGAGGCCTGTTAGTGGGAATGGAGTGCCCAGGTCATGTTCTACTTTAAGAGGTAATAAATACATATGAGTTAAAAAAAAAAAACTATGATATTAAAGTTTTAGTCCATGAAAGTTTGGAATTAGCCAAAACACCATGGCCTATGCCAACAACCTAAGTGTGCACCTGGAGGTCTGCCTGTGATTTGGAACTATATTCTGGTACTGTACTTTTTTTGCTTTTTCATCAACCAGAGTAGCAGCTGAACAACACATTAGGTATAAGTTCTAAGAATGGACTCAATGAAAAAAAAATAGAAAGTGGGTGTCAATATCCTTAGTATTGCTGTCAAAATTTAATAATAGCCATATAAATCACTTTCTTTAATAACTGCTCTATTAATTTTATATTGCTAAAGAGAGATCTCAACAGATTAGAAAGACCAGCTTCAGAATTTTCAGTGCCCTGTCCAAAATTAAAATATAGGACAATTTTTTCAATAATTATTTTAAATTATTATGGTGATATGTAGCAAAGTATTAGACAAATATAGGACCCAGGAAAATGCTGAGAGCATGTACTCTGAAATTCAGCCTTGCCAGTGAGTTTAAATTAAAAATATGAGTTTACGTTTAGGGCCCAGGGCTATATTTTTATCTGTATCTGTATCACCATCTATGCTTATCTACATATAATCTCAGAGCCAGGCTGAAGATAGGTATGTATATATTATCTATTCCAAACTAGTGTTCTTCCAAGGATATTTGTCACACCGTATTTTAATTGTCATGCTACCTTGTGGCAACACCCATGGTGACATTCTGCCCATATTAGAAAAAAAACAAGTATGCTACAAATTTAAAAAATGATATTGTTATATCATTTTAAAAACATGTAAGTATAGGAATTGTATAATTTAATATTGAAACTGAACTGGGACACTTTTGAGAGTAAACCAGGACTCTATTATTAATTATACTGAGACAACAGTAAAAACAATACTGTGAAACAAAACTAGATATATGTCACTCTACATATAACTAAAGCCACAATATGAAAGAAATTTAACAACTTGGCAAGCACTGCTCTAAATACTTTGCTCGAATTAAGTTCTTGGTTTCTTACAACTTTGCTGGGAGATTTCAGCATTGTGGTTTTAATGACAAGAATATTGAGACACAGACAGGGAGCCTACCTCGTTTTACATCTGCAGATTTTTCAAATGAATGTGTTCATATTTTTATATCAAACTAGGCTTCAAGTTGTACCTGAACATCTACATTTTACAATATCATCGTGCATATATTCCATAGTGATAGGTTGGCATGGATTATTTCAGTCATGGGAAAATAAGTACAGTGAAAACAAGTATTGGAGAGGTGCTCCTCAATATGACACCAGAATATTATGAAGCTTCTTTTCACCCTGCACAATTTGGGAAAGAAAAGTGTCATTTAAGTACTCAGGGTGTAACTTCATTAGAGACCATAGATATGTGAGTCTATGCCCCTTTTTTACCACAGAGTTGCCAGTTCGTTGAGTAGGAGGCTTAGTTTCCAACTTGTAAGTCTGAAGGAACTAATGAAGTGTGAGTCAGAGCCCAGTCTTGTTACTTTAGAGTTAGAAGGTCCCAAGAGAAAGTTGAACATGTGCACCCACTCAGCCTCTTGCTACCTATCAACAGGGAATTAGCTCATGAAAAAGAGAGCCTAAAGAGAACCCAGCATCTAACATATAATATGAAAATACTCTTAAAATCACTTTTCACATGAAGTACTTAGAAAATGAAACCAAAATTAAAAAGGTAGTCAACAAATAATTAGATAAAGATTTTTAAAAAACCATCAGAAAACTTTAAATTAGCAATTATTTGAAACATAAAATATTTCAACCACTATTAAAATTACATAGTAAACCAATAGGAATCATAGAATTAAATTATATAATATGGAAATAATACTCAGTGTATAGGCACAGAATAGACTGGAGGTTACAGAGGACAGAATCATAGAACTTAAATTTGCACCAATAGACTTTACTTTGTGTGGGCAACCAACTGGAAAAAAAATGAACAGAATCATGAGAACTCATAAAACATGAAAAGAGCGAGTAGTTTATATTCTCTCTAAAAGAAGAGAGAAATTGAAGAATGAAAAAGTATTTCAAAAATTATGAAACTTTTCCAAATTTGGTTGATAACATAAAGCTAATATTGAAGAGTCAGAACAAACTTCTTACCCCCCAAAAATCAAACCAATCACAATTCAGTTCTTAAAATTAATAACAAAAGTCTTGAAAGCAGACAGTAACAATTGCACATTTCTTATCAAGAAGCAACAATGAAATTCAGTGGTCCCCTATGTTTTTGACACCATGAACAGTGTGTGGGGTGGTGAAGATGGTTTCAGACTGAGTGAAAGGAGCACCAAGTGGAGGTCCCTCACATGCACAGTCTACAGCAGTGTTCACACTCCTATGAATAACTAATGGTTCACTGATGTGACAGCTGATAGCGCTCAGGAGGCAATGGGAGACACAGGCTGATGGGTGACTGAATACAGGTGAAGCTCCCCTCCTTTGCTTGGTGCTTACTGCTGCTCTGTGGCCCTGTTCATAAAAGGCCCTACAGCAGTGCAGTCCATGGTCCCAGGATTGGGGGCCCTGATGTAAATGATAGCAGATTATTTTTCTCTGAAACCATGAAGGATATAAAGGAAGTAATATTTTAAAGTACTGAAATACAAGAACTATGGACTTAATTATCTTAAATATTTCTTCCCCATTCATGAGCAATTCGACAGGTCAGTGAGTTTCAATTCAACTATAGAAATAATATATTAAGTTCAAGAGAAATTTTGTATGCATTATTTCATTTTCTCAAGTTCATTTAAATTTTTAATCCCCTTTATCATTTCTTTTCCATCCTGACTCATTCTTCTAGGTGACCTAGAGCACTCACAAAAATCTCATCATAAGGATAAAATCTCCATCCAGGAGGTTCCCAGCCTGGCATTGTTGAATATCTAACAATAATTTCAAACTGAATATTCCCTGGAATATCCTCACCTCTAAACTGATGAAGAGGCTTCAATATGAATACACTACATTTGTGCTTCCCTGATGAAAGGATGAAAGCCCCCACTGCTTTCTTTTTCTCAAGGAGGCACTGCTTTAGGAGTTATCTTCAGTGCTCTCTTTACCTGTACAGTAATAAACCTCTCTTAGCTCTATATTTCCTGCAAATGCTCTTTGGCTTTGCACTTTCCGGAGATGAAGTTGCTAGAGTTCAAGTAAGAACATGAGTGAAACAATTTCTGAATGTCAGTGTTATGTCTGAGAAGTGAAGCAAGTCATAAGCTTTAACAGACATAGTCAGGTATGATTGATATCAGGGTGAGAATCAAGAGGAGAGGAGAAAAACAAGATAATTTGCCACTTTCTAGTTCCAATCTTAGTTAAGTTAAGTGAATGTGGATATTTTGCATAGATGGATCTTGGAGTAAATTGCCTTAATTCAAAGCTATTCTAATACAGTGTAAAAGCTGTGTTGTTTCAAAGCTATTCAACTCCAGTGTAATTTTTTTTAAAGTATTTAAATGGACTCTATTCTAACCTCTCCATTATCTCATGTCTTTTACTCCCCAAATCTAGTTTATACACGCATAGACAGACATTTACTGAATTTAAGAATAAAGTTCAGTGTTACAAAAACGTGGCTTCTCAGAGACTTAATATAATGGTGCCTCAGTTCATAAACACTTCTGTTCATGAACAATTTGCTTCATGAGCGGAGATGTTCAACAAAATTTTGCTTCCATTGCCAAACTCTGCATCGGATGAGGAACAGGCTACAGCCATCTTCCCCCATCTGACACGTAGTCACACTTGCTGTGAAGCTTTTGTGTGTGCCTGTTAGCATACATAGTACTGTATAGTGTTATTCAATCCAGCATGGTTCCAAGGAAAATGGAGAGCATGCATGATGGAAAAGGCAATGAAGGTGAGGAGAATGTACACAGCAATAATGATGGTAACCCAAATGTGCAAAGCACCAATGGTAAGAGTGTTTTAAAGAAAATAGCCATTGAATTGAAGAGGGAAATTGTAGAAAAGCATGAGTTTAGTATTCATGTGACTAATCTGGCCTCAGAGGACAAGATGTCAAAGTCAACAACCTCAAGTATTTCGAAGAATAAAGACACCAAAGGAGCTGATCTGGCAAAAGGGGTAACGAAGTTAAGCAAGCGGAGGACCCAAGTACTGGAAGAGGTGGAAAAACTTTGGTCAGTGTGGTTGAATGAGAAACAGCTGCCAGGTGACAGTATTAGTGAATCTGTGATCTGTGCAAAAGCCAGGTCACAGGGGTTTTACTGAAAGAAAAGGCCTCTAAAGTGCAACAAGTGAGGGATTTGAAGCCATTAGAGGGTGGTTGATAAATTCCACAAGAGCAGTGGCCTCCACAATGTGATAAGATTTGCTGAGGCTTTCAGTTCTGACAAGGCTGCTGCAGAAGCCTACAAGGAAGAATTCATGGACCTCATGAAGCCAGAAGGATAATACATCACTCCACAAGTATTCTACTGTGATAAATGGGGCTTTTTCTGGAAGAAGATGCCAAACAGAACCTGTATCACAAAGGAGAAAAAGAGACTGATGGGGCACAAGCTCATGAAGGACAGATTGACCGTTTTTCTGTAAATGCAAGTGGTGATCTGAAGATTAAGCCACTACTGATGTACCATTCCCATACCACTTGTATATTCAAGGAACAGAATGTGAGCAAGGCTAGCCTGCCTGTCATGTGGAGGGGCAATGCGAAAGCTTGTAATGGGTGCACAAGGTGTTTGCACCCACAGTTAAAAAATATCTTTCTGACAACCAACTGCCTGGAAGGTGCCTCCTTCTGATGGACAGTGCCCCAGCACACCTTCCAGCCTTGGTGGATGCTGTGGATGCTGAGTATGACTTCATAAAAGTCAAGTTCCACCCCCACAGCACATCATCTCTTCTACAGCTCATGGACCAGCAAGTGATCTGCAACTTCAAGAGGCTGTACACAAAGGCACTCTTCACCAGGAGTTTTAATGTCACTGGAACTGGAGAGATGTCCTTGATTCTGAAAGAGTTTTGGAAGAAACATTGCATCAGCCTCATTGACAAACCCTAGGAAAATGTCACCTACCAGACTTTAAACTCAGCCTGGAGAAAACTGTGACCAGAATGTGTCACTGAATGTGACTGAAGGGTCTGAGGCACAGGTAGGGGAGGAGATTGTGTTCATGGGCCAGGGTAGGGATCTGGATATAGAAGGGCTTGTGGAGGACCATAAAAAGGAGCTGATGACGGAAGACCTCGCTGAACTCCAGAGTGAGCAGCAAAAGGCACTTGTTAAGGAGCATTCCAGTGAGGGAGAGGAAGTCAGGAAGGAGGTTGGGAGTGATGTGATAAAATCCATTATGGAAGAATGGAAGGAGAGGCAGGATTTCTTTGACATGCACCCCGACATAACTGTAATGAACAGTGTTGAATCAGATAAACGATAAAGTGGTCTCTCATTTCTGGAGGGCTTTGCAGTGCAGGTAAAAACAAGTGACATTAGACAGATTTTTCATCAAAATTGACCCAGCAGCTAAACAACAAAGAAGAGAGGAAACCCCTGAGGGGATCTCCTCAATGTCTTTATGGAGGGGGACTCTCCCTGCAAACAATATTCTCCTCCCAACCCACTTTCCTGTCCTCCACACCAGAAGTTGTCTCAAGCAAGGCTAAGGTTCTCTTCTTCATACTGTTCTATACTGTATTTCAGTTCATATTTTTGTGGTTAGAAAATAGACAAGGTTCAGGAAAAATTCATCATTTTTACATTGAACCTTATGAATAAATTTGATTTGATTTGCAACCAATTCAGTTCGTGACCAGCATCATAGAACAAATTAAGTTTATGAACCACGGTACCACTGTTTAAGTTCAATGTAGTATTTCTTAGACTATATCAATGGAAAACTTAGAAGAAAACAGAAAATGATTACTAATGAATTAATAGCACTGAAATTCGAAAATTTTCATTCCCTAAATTGGCAAGGGTAGAAAGTAATTCTAAGCTATAAAATAGTAGCCTAATATTTATCTAGACTATATAAGTAATACTGTTGAACACATAGGTATTAGTTTTAATACTTAAAATGATATTAATTATGATTTTCACTGCTATAATGTTGGTCTTGGAATGCTGATTTGCCATAAAATACATACTTATCTACAAAGTTTAGCTAACCAAGTATACGTATTTAACTTTCCCAGTTTACTGGAACCCCTTTCCCTTGTATCACTGAAATTAAATTAGATGTTGCATATTTTTTCTGTGCATGTGAATATATCCATTGTGTCTCCCAATCACACCTCCTCAGAGCTCTGTGCATTTGTTTGTGTTTCTTGTATCTAAAGTAATGTTAAGCTTATTTAAAAAATTAGTAGTGCATCCTGTTTACAACATTTGTGAAAGAAGCATATGACTTCTTCTAGGTATTAAGGGAGCGTAACTTTGTAAATCAAGTGTTCTTTACGGGTGGTGGGGGTGAAGGGTGCATAGGTAATGGGGGAAAAATAAGAACTAAGATACATTATGTTCAGGTACAAACACCCAATGATAAATGTAAATGTATTTTATACCTAAAATGTGCCAATTAATATATAAATTTTAAAAAAAGAAAAAGTATGCCGACAGGTTAATATTCAGAAGTCAGCCTTCATTCTGAAATGCTTTTTGTTGCTTTTACCTGTCAGAGCATCTGTCTACATTTTTATTACAAAACAAGAGGGATTTTTTGACTGCAGGAAAAACTGATGTGTCTCTCAAAGCAGTAAAAATAAGTTATTAATTGAATTGAGAATTGGTTTGTCTCAGAAGCTTTATTTCTCTAGGTATTATTTGATTATGATTATGAACAAATAATGTATCCTTCATTAAATGTAAAATCAACAGGAGAATAGCAAGAATTTAGAAAAGAGAGAGTAACATGTTATGAGTGACATGGTCTGATTTGTTTGGGAGAAATACATGCCCCAGCAGTTGCAAAATGCAATACACTTTATTGAGCAAAGTGGTTATATAGTGTGTTCCCTTGTGAAGTTCTATCAAGAAATTTCAGTGATAGATAGGATTGCTGAGATTTCCCAATAATTTCATGTACTATGATAATATTTTTTGTCCAACTGGGGTTCAAAAAATCGGCCTCAATATGCTGCACAAGCACTTTACCACTGAGCTACACCTGTTATAGTTTTTGATATTAACTTCTTTAATCTACATACAGCCCACTATCAACCCCCATTTTATAAATAAGAAAATAAGTACTTAAAATATCAAGTAACTTCCCATCTTTATTCAGGTAGACAACTGTGGAATTAAGATTATCTTAATCAAATTCCAAGCTTATTTCATATATAATTAAGGTTCAAAATGAGTTCCAAAACAAAATTAATTCAAAAAAACAAGTTTCCTAGTACACAAAATTGATTGCATACATGAGTAATCCAGAAATTCATACTCAGGTAATGGTGGGAAAATTATTGAATTATAATTCCTACTGAATTTTTTAAACATGCTAGTTATTGTACATTTTAAAACATGTTTTAAAATCATGGATGGCTTATAGAACTATAATGAGTTATAAAATCTGAGGAGAAAAAAGGAACCCAGAGAGGTAAGAATGTTACATTACTAGCTACAAATCGCTGATTTCTAACAGTATGAATATTTATTTTGACAGTCTCAGGGTGAATAAGAAAAAAAATCTAAACTCAGAACTACCCTAGACTAAGAACCTTAACTAGAGATATCTACCAAAAGATGGAGATAGCAAAATCCTATACCTTCAGAGCAGGATAAACTAGATGTATAGCAGTCTAGCAAAGATCTACCACTAGGGTTTATGTGTCTGCATAAATCAGGTAATCTAAGACTAAAACTTTTTAAAGTTCTTCTATTCATGCATTACCTCTGGTATTACATAAAAGGCAATTTCCAATATTTAGTGAAGTTATTTTTAACCTAAACCTCACAATAGTGTCAGGGACCACAATAAAACAAGGCAAAATAAATCTGAATTTACAAAAAAGACCCCCCAAAAAACAAAAAACAAAAAAACTTAAATGTACAAAGACTTCAAATATTCCTTAATACCAGAAGCAAATAATAAATACTTTACCGCTTAAAAATTTGCTAAGAAAGTTTAAAATTATTAAAGAGAAAAAAATTTCAAACTACTACATTCTGGAAGAAAAACACAACTTAAAAAAAGAAATACATTAATTCAAAATTTTTAACTCATCATTTACCAGAAGGATAGATAAAATTGAGGGGAGAATTAATATATTAGAATACAGGTCAGGAGAAATTTTCAGCATGGAGACATAAAGAAATAACTAAAAACAAAAGATGTGGACATAAAAAGAAATGAGTAATAGTAATAAAAATTCATAAAAAATGAAGAAGCCAGAAATGCTGACATCTTTGAAATAACAAGCCTTGTAATTTAAGAATTTATCTATTAAATAGTTGCTCTGACATTAGAGCATTTAACTATAGTTCTCCTCAGCAGTTTCATACTCTGGGTTAAAGTTCTGAAATCAGCATTATTAGTTAGATAGCCTGTTAACTACATTTTTATTTTGGACATAAATAAGGCAGTCAACATTACACTGTCTTGAAATTTCTTCTACCAGATTAGTTAGTCTGCTACCCTTAATCTCAGTTGCCTGAAAAGTGTCTGGACTTGAGCAAAATGGAGACACATTTTTTGCCGATGTAGTACACACATAGCCAAGAGTCCCACTGCTTATGTTCCCAATTGAAACCTCCTGAGCCTGGTCTTTACTAGCTGCATTTCTATCATCATTCCTGTCTGCCAAGGTCCAAGCAGAACTTCCCACCAAGCTTGGCTTACAGCATTCTAGGGGTGCTTCTTCAGCACACATCTTCAAATCTTTCTGAACAACACTTTCTGCAAATTAGTTCCAAAGGTTTCTGTAGGATGTGGCCAAGAAGTGTCACAGGAACAACTCCACTTCTTTAGTAACAAAATCTGTCTTGGTTATTATCTATTGTGGTGATGAAATATCTGACAAGTTAAAGCAGGGGAGGTTTATTTCAGCTCACAGTTTGTGGAGATTTCGGTCCACACTCACAAGGCAGAGCAGCATAGCAGAGGGTACAGGAGAGGAAAAACAGTCCATGGCATGGCAGACAGGAAGCAGCTTATCCTTCCTTCTTCTTTCCTTTTATTTCCACCCAAGCTACAAGCCTATTTGGTGGTGTCACCAGTATCCATTTTCTCTCTTTAGTAAATCCATCAACCGCAACCAGAACTATGCTAGACCAATCAGTGGACTAATCCAGTATCACTCCCATGATGCAGTATCACAAACCCACAATTCAGTCACTCCCAAAAGCCCCATTTCTGAGTGCAGGAGGCTTTGGGGAGATATCTAGATATAAGCCACTACATTTTAAATTGAATCATTGAATCATGTGGTTGTGACTAATCTGCTATGTTATTTATACACTTTTTCAATTTTGGGGAGGTAGAGCTTGTTACCATACTTTTCCTCAGTATTCCATTCTTAGCTTAAAGTAAATGGATGTTTAAATATTCTATTTTAAGTACACATTTGCTTTTTATCACTTGTATATTTTCTGCTGCTTTTTATTTGTTTTCTTGGATCTCTACATTTTTTTCAACATTTGAAAAAATTATACATTATTTTTAAACATTTTTCTTAACTTTTTCATTTTTATTCTTTTGGGATTCCATCTATACATATCAGTGGTGGCTTAAGATTATCCTAAATATAGTTATACCTTGGTTCATGAAGTTACTTTTTTCCATGAATTTGGAAAAGATGGCCACGTTTCTGTTTGTGCAGAAAAGGTAGTCAGGATTGTGTTTGTCACCCGATGTAGAGTTTGCAAACAAAAACATAGCTTTGTCAAATGCTTTTTGTTGGTGAGCCAAGTTGTTTACAAAGAAAAGCATTTGTGAACCAAAGTATTTCTTATTTCATTTCAATCATTTTTCTCATTCATTTAAGATTGGATCATGTAAAAGACTATTTTTTAATGTTATTTTTTTCTCATGGTTCCAATCCAATAGGCTTGCAAGTAACTTCTTCGTGGTATATATTGCACTTCTTGTTTCTTGAATTCTCATTATTCATAATTCTCTTTTTCAGTCTACCAACATGATAATCTTGTTTAAGATATTTTTAAGATATATGTCTCTTAATTTTAACACCTGTGTCATCATGTCTGTTGCTATCGACTGTTTTTCCCTCTGGATATTGATCAAATTTCTCTGCTTATTTGTGTAGCTTTGCTTTTCTTTTATTTATAAGAAAACATGAATAATACCTTGTAGAAAATCTTGATACAATATTGGTATAATGAGCCTTAAGATAGTTCTTTAAAAGCATTTAAATTATTGGCTGATCTGTTATATCTTTCATCCCTGTTTTTATTTTTTATTAAAGAAAATATCTTTCATTTTTATTCTTAAACATAAAGCATAGCTTTCACTGAAGGAAGTATGCGTATTCTTACTGCCTAAGGTGTATGGTGGGCTGGTCAATGGCTTCAAAAACTGCCTGTCCTGTTTTAGAATTGGATTCAATCCCTATAGAGCCTGCTTTGGAGGGTTCATAGAGGTACGTCTGTCCACCCAGAGAGCCTCTTGTCGAAACTCCACCTTGACCCCTTCCTCTGTTGTTTGCAGTCCTTCTCTTCCTCTCCTAAACAATTTCCAATCACACCATAGCCATAAGTTTCAAGCTCTACCTCTCAACTCCTTATTCCTAAATGCCACCTCATATAACAAACTGCCTTATGAAAATGTGCTCCTAATCAAAGTGTGGATTAATGAAGTGCTTATCTCATGCCTTTTCCTTCTATCAAGAAAGACAAACTCATACTACACTTGGCCATAGACATAGAAAGCCTCATCATATATATTGTCCAGTTTTATAAATATTTATGATTTAAAACCAAGCCTAGTATCAATACTTCAATTCTGTGAAGAAATATAAGTTCTTTTGATAGGATTTATGTCCTTCATAAAATCCTTTGTCTTTCATTTGCTAGACTTTTTCCAGATTTTCCAGTTATTTGTATAATTACCACATTCTTTCAATGGTCTTTTGAAACAAAGAAGAAATAAAATGAAGTCAAACTTTAAAATATTACTTTTCATATCAGCTAAATATAACTTTGCATAGTAATTCCTCATATTTTAATGCTATATATTTGATTCCTGTTTTCTGAGTTAGTATTAAATATTTTTGATAGATGATATTTCAAAAGAAAATATATATTCTTAGTTAATATTCCAGAAATATCTGAGATGATTCATTTGAAAAATTATAAAGATTGGCATAGGAAAGAAGAATAGTTTAATGGATCCACTCCACATCTAAAACCTCAGAGGCAGGGATCCACTGAAGGAAGGAAGAAGAAAATATGTAACATTCATTCAAAATCCTTTCAAAGTTCATTGCTTTTTCTTTCCAATTTTTTCTCTTTTTAATTCTTATAAAAGTATTTTGGGGATTAATGCTACTTACTTGGTAAACTTTACAAAAAGAAGTTCTTTCTCAAAAACTCCTACATCCTTCATCAACTTGAAACCCAAAGCTTTTGTATTCCTGAATGAATTTGGTTTTCCCTATAGCATTTTCTTTTCCAGAATTAACACAAGTGTTTTGTACCAGTGTTCTGACAGCATTCTTATCCTTTGTACTTCTTAGTCTTGATAGTTCTTCATTAGAATCTTTCCACAAATTGCCCTCAAGAGAAACAAATATCCATACCCACAAAATACTTTTAAGAATTCTTCCTTCTTTTGCTATTTATAAAATAATAGTATCATTATAGGAAAACCGTTCAAAACTGCTTTACTCTAATAACTCTCTCATCAAGCTAAACCTGCTTCTACTAGATGAGGTATCAATATAATGCAGAGTATATTCTTTGTGATTGAACATGAGGATTTGTTAAGGTTTGGGGATACATAAAAATGTTTAAAAACATAAAATAAATTTTTAAATAGTATAATTAAATCATGATTTGTACAAAGCTACAACTTATTAGACAGTGAACTATTCATTATCACAATTTTATTTCCAATATTTATGATTACTTGTTATCTTAGGCCTACACCAGATTATTTTTCTAAAACAGAAGGGTCAGACATTTAGAAAGTAAAAAATTGACATTGTTAACTTCTACAATATCCAATCATACTAAGAAGTAGCAATGAGAACAATAAATGATATCTTGAGTTTAATAGTACATCAATATATTTAATAACAGAAATACAAATATAATCGTTAGTGAATTGTTTCTAATTTAATCTCTCACTAAATAAGCACCTAATGTTACTTAGAAAATTTTTTTCTGTGAAAATTGCAAATTTAAAAATGGTAATTAAATTTTTTTACGAAGATAAAGGAAAATTATTGTGTGATTTCTAATCATATATTGAAGTTTTTACTATATTCTTGTGATAACAGAAATTTTGGGGTATAGTTTAGTGTCAGAGTGTTTACCTAGCATGTTGGGTTGGATCCAAGTTTTCACAAAAAAATGAAATAAAAAACTGTGATGACAATGTGTTTTGTGTGAGTCACTCCAGTGTCAAATAGCCTATGTGCTATTAAGCATAGGTTAAAAAGAGTTGATAAAGTTATGGAAAGAAACTTTGTCTATTCAGGCTGCCACCTGCCACCTATTGCTTTGCTATTTGATTTGAGTTGTATAGTAGCTAAATGAAATTTTCCGTTTGCTAGCCATCAAAGCATTTTATAAAATTAACCCATTACGATGGTTTCTTCAGAGGCAGAATTAATATGGTTGGTATTTTATTTGACACATTTGACATGCTTGTTTTCTCCTACTGTTTTACCAAGTAAATGAATTGCACCATATTTTAAAATTCAATTTTGTTAATTGTAAAATTTTACCCTGTGGATTTTTTTCAATTTTCCAGTTTCAGTTTCTTGGTCAGAAATAGAAATAATGCCAACCTTGATAAATTCCCTGTAAGCTTACCTCTGGAAGACATTTTCTATAATACTTCTTTTGTAGTGAATATTAATACTGGTAAATTTTTAAAATATATGTTTTCAGTAGTTTTCCATTTTCTTCCACTTAACATCTCAGTGTGGTAATTGGTTTGAAAATCCTCAGAAATCACATGGAGAAGGAATGTTGCAGTGTAATCTAGAAACTGCATCTTTCAACCTTATTAGTATTAATATTTTAGTCAATTTGAAAAATAAAGTTACATAATTATGTGAATTATTTTTGAAAGAGAGTTATAAAAAACAGACCAACAAAGTAAAACTTTGTCATGAACCCTTATCACTTCAAGAAAGTACTCATATGAGTATAATAAAGCCAAATCAACTTTTCCACCTGGGGTAAATGAGAATTTCTGATTTCATGCTGCCACCTGTTTATGAAAGACATCCCTTCACTGTAGTTTACCTCCTCGTAGTTTATTCCCTCCTTTCTCCTTTCTTTCCTTCCTCTCTTCCTTTCTCCCTCCCTTCTCTCCCTCCCTTCTCTCCCTCCCTTTCCCTCCTTCTCTCTCTCTCTCTCTCTCTCTCTCTCTCTCTCTCTCTCTCTCTCTCTCTCTTATTCTTTCTTTCATTTATTTCCTTTTCTATTTCAAAAAGTAAGATTATGGGAAATTTCTATTTCTGACCAAGAAACTGAAATTGGAAAAAGAATTACAGGTCAGGGGGTGGGACTCATTTTCTTCATACTTCTGTTTTAAAATGTTTATCTTATCTTAATCTTTCTAACACCCTATCTATTACATAATGCACCAATATAGTTTTCTGAAAAGGACCAGATAGTATGCCTTCTTTTCTTTGTGGGCCAGTAGAGTGTAAAGGTAATCAGAAACCATACATAATTTAGTGAGTGTAACTGTAGTCAATAAAAACAGGTAGGGCCAGGGATTTAGCTCAGTGGTTCAGCCACCTGCCTCACAAGCTCAAGGTTCGAGTTCGATCCCCGTTTCAAAAATAAATAAGTAAATAAATAAAAACAGGTAATCTGTTGGATTTGGCCAGAGATCATATTTTGCTGCCTCTGCATTGGAACTTTGGAATAAAAGCTTCCTGGGACTAGGGGTTTTTATTTGTTCACCTTATTGTTCTGACACCAGAACTATGCCTGTCACATAGGCATGTGATTAGCATTTGAATCTATTAAACCTGTTCCTACAATAAAGCATGTAGCAGGAAACAATATTATACAATTTGCAAATGAACTGGATCCTGCAGAAATCAAAGCCTGATAATTTGGTTTCAGGAGAATTTCTGTGCCTGGAATGACACAGCTGATTCATTTACCAATTGTTTCACATGGCACAATTAATTTTCATGTGAAGTTGCTTAAAATGAAGAGACTTCCAGCATTAACTTCTAGATAGACCTTTATGTAGTGACATCATCTTCATTGTCTGAATTGCATGTAGCCATCACAGGAAACGATTGTCAGAAATGGACTTCAAACCATTCACCATGTTTGGATTAATGTTCTCTTTAACGTTTCATGGCATATTTTCACCTTGATGGATGGGTATAATCTGAGTCTGGTTGCTTGAAGTTATTTTCCTTAATGCTAATCTTAGTGCATGTCCGTCTTTATATGTAGACACATTACACAAGAAAACAGATAAAAACTATTTTGGAAAACAGATTTGACATCCAAATGGAGTATCCAGTAGAAGCAATTGAACCCCGGCAAGCTCCTATCACTAACAGGGTTTTATGTAGGTGCAATTACTCCCCCAATCACTTATCATAAAGCAATAGGCAATTGGGCCAAGGTAGCCTCTTGCCTGCTTTTGTGTACAAAATAAAAATAGAATGGAACAAATAAGGAAAAACAGTCCCACAGCTGGAAGGCAACTTTAAAGAAAAATGATGTTCATAGCTGTCCTGCCAGTAGCTGGCCAAGCAGTTTTTATAAAACATATTTAATGTTTACAACCACTTGGAGGCTGGGGAAAGAGTAATACTTTCAAAATATGTTTAATGTTTTCAACCACTCTGTGGCCAAGAAGCAACTCTTGCTAAAATATATTTAATGCTCAGAGTCATTTGGCAGTTTAGGAAAAAAGAAACTTCTTGTTAATTTTTAACATTTATTGCTGATCAGTGGCTGCAAAAGCAGCTATCAGCACAGCATGCTTTATGTTTAGGGACACATCGTGATGCCACTAAAACAATTCATAGGCTTCTCTCAAGGCCACACAAAAACTGTCAATAGCATTACCTCTGCAATTGCAGCACTAATAAAAACATAGGAATCAAACGGAAGAATAAAATGCTCCCTGAACACAGTCATAACATCCTATGGCCCTGAAAATAGTTCTGGCACACTGTGTGCCACGAACACTTCGCGGCTGACATGGGAGGGATCATCGGGTCCCATTCAATTTCATCAATTGTGTGAAAGCCACTCAGAGGTGTGTGAAGCAAAAGTGTAATCTGATAATTGGTGTTTCTTACAAATCAAAAGCTTGTCTCCACACATTAAGGTAAAAGAATCCTCTGCACCAAAGGAAATGTAAATTGGAATAGGAAGTCTATTAGGTTTTTAAATAAACGTGGTTGGTTTGTATAAAGGATGACTGTAAATATTGAGTCTCATGTGTCAGAGCAAGGGACAAGATGGGAACAGGGAGATGATAATTAGATCGAACTGCTGCAATGTAGGCTTTCTCTGGCTTGTTTCCTGAGAATGATAATGAAAATTATCAGACCCCTTCCCCAGTTATTGACTGCATTTTGCCAGGAATTGTGTTAAGTGGCATGCATACATTTTCTCTTTGTTGCTTCCAACAAGCCTAAGAATAAGGTATTATTCCTCATTTACAAGTAAGGAAATAAAGCAAAAGTAGGAAAAATAGCCTATAAATACAAACAACTTGGAAGAAGTAGTGAGACTCCTAACCAAGTTAAACACACCTACACTGTTAGAAGTACATACTACACTTCATAAAAACAGACAGCTTAGGGCCGGGGATTTAGCTCAGTTGTTCCCCCACCTGCCTCGCAAGCTCAGGGACCTGAGTTTGATCCCCAGTAACCCCCCCAAAAAAAAACAAACAAAAACAAAAAAACCAGACAGCTTAGAAGGTGAAACTTATGCCTTGAAGGTGAACCTCAGATTCATGGACAGATATTCCCAGACACTGAATATAATCTGGGTTCCCACATCGAATCCCTGGATTTCAGAATTGTAGTGGAGCATTAACTCCTTTACACTGTGCATTATCTCACTTTTTCAACAGAAATATCTACAGAAGTTATCTCATCCTTATCTCCCCACTGTGCTCCTGTGTGTGTGGTAAGTAACTGGCCTCTTTGGTACTACAAGTCTCACAGACAGGTCGGTCCCAACCGGGACTTGATTTCGAAGTTGAGCTTTCTGACTGGAAATCATTTGTAAATTTTAACTAGAATATGGCAGAAGTGATGTGATGTCACTTTCAAATTCAGTTATATATCACATCTCTGATTAGATCTCTCTCACCTCTCTTTCTCTCTCTGTCTCTCTGTCTCTCTCTCTCTCACACACACACACACACACACACACACACACACACACGGCGAACCCAGCTGCCATGCTTTGATGCAGCCCTGCAAGTCTCATGGAGCAGAGGACTGTGAACTATTAATAATCACATGAGGAAGCATGGTAGAAGAGTCCCAATTAAGCATTTAGACCAGGCTCCAAACTCATCTGGCAGCTGTACTAAAACTTCTTGAGAAATTTAAACCAAATATGCCCTGGTAGTAGACTCCTGGGTACTTCTACCCTATGATGTGATAAATTCTTAGTGCTCTATTCATTTTTTTTGGTTACTGTGTTATCCAACAATAGACAACTAAAACACAATCCTCACCAAGTAACAAAATGAGTATCATTAGTAATAAATTAAAGCAAAATCATGTTCTACCTGATAGTTTAACAATGAGAAAAAATACTGTATAGTATTGCTTCTGTCATATTTTAACAAAAATATATACCCTTAACTCATCCATTAGAAAATCACATGAACTCAGAATGAAGAATATGGTAAAAAAAAAAAAAAACTAGCTAGAAAATTTCAAAAGCATTATGATGATGGAAAGCAGGAAAATCTAAGGAACTGTTCCATACTGAAGGAAACTGAAGATGCTCAAAATACAATTGTGTGCTTTTGAACTTGAAGCTTTTGTTATAAGACCTTATGGAAATACTCAATGAAGCTCGAATACAGTATCAGGATTAAAATATAAATTCCTATGTTTAAAGATGGTGTTTGACTTACATTAGAAGAATATCATAATGTGCAGAAAACAGTCACCTCTTGAGCCCCTGACAAACACTGCAAATGAGACAGGGCCAGAAACTAATTGTATTTTACCTGTTCCTCTGTATTCCTTGAAATTCTATCTTTTGTTATGGTTGACTTGTGGGATAAGGAGATGTATGTGTTTTTATTGTTCCTTGGGTTTTTTACCTAAGGGGCTTCTGAAAAAATAAGGAAATGTTGATATCTGTATATGTTTCTAAATTATAGCAATGATATAATAAATTAATGTTAAATATGGTCCAAATCTTCAATATGTCCTTACTGGAGAAGTATTATTTCAGTACAACCATGTAGAAAATGTCTTCTACTTAATACCCTCTGAAAGAGTCCCACCAAAAACTTCATATTAGCGTTTCTCTCCAAATTTCCCATAAAACAAGACAGAACTGGGAGAAAAAATACAAAAAACAAGGAAGTAGTTGCTTACTGCTCTTATTAAGTCAGTAGCCTAATTTTCTTTAGGTGGATCTTTATTTAAACTTCTAATAAACGTTTTTTGTAAGATGGTGGATAAGAGATAGTTTTTCCTCAGATTTTATTTTAATCACGGACCACCCATCTTCAAATTATATGATGTAATATAACATAGCATGGTATAATCCAATATGAAATGAATTCCAAACTTAGCAAGATCATCCGAGATTGAAAGCTAAATTTAAATTTTCTAAAGAAATAGTGCTTGTGATGAATTTTTTTTCTAAAGAGTCTGGAAGCATTTTTACTTTCTTATAGATAGGAGTTATTAAATTTTCTTATAAGATTCAAACAGAAAATAATCATGCACACATTTGTGTAATTGTTAAATAAAATAAGAAAAACAAATATCTAGTTAGATTATCTCACATGTTACTACTGGTTAGCAAATGATACTCTTATTACAAAAATCATGGCTCACGATTGATTGTTGACAACTACTTAAACATTTCATGGAGACATGGTTATCAATCATCCAATCAGTGGCCTTAAAAATGACTTAACTGAGGCAGAGGAAGATAATATAAGTGTGAACATGGATTTAAACTATTGAAAGCTGTCAGGACTCCAGGAAAAGTAACTTAAGCAGCATACTCTGATGCATAATCATCAGATATTAAAGAGGGAACATTACTGTATTTCATTGTAACTATAGTGATCTTAAAGAATTAAGACCACATCCATAAAGTCCAAATTTGTCTCCATGGAGTAGATTTGAGTTGAGGAATATCTAGATCACTAAGTAATTTCCTTAGGTCAAAGTAAAAGCATTTTATCTCGGAATATTACTTCCATGGCATGCTGGATGTAGCAGCAGTTAGTAACAGTGACCTTTCTTTTAAACAATTCATAGATTCACTAGAATTTTCTTCATCTTAGGGAATTCAATACATTGCATTGTTATATATCTTAAATATTTATTTTCCTCTGAAGTCTCAACTCACTCTGCTTGCTATCATTATTTTTTCTGCACTTATTTCAAGTTCCTTGAAACTTGCACTTTATTTAATTTTCATTGCAAGATTATGTGAACATAATATTTCAGGAGCATAATTCGTAATTCCTAAATTGACACTTGAATAAGATACTTAATTTTAGTATTAGTTCATCTTCTGTTTTATATATTAAAATAAATTCACTATATGTATTTTTAAATGGTTGGTTCTTCCTTTTCATTGAAAATTGGCAAAAGTAAAGTAATTCAGAGAGACTATCTCAAACAGAGATACCTACCACCAAAAATGAATGTATTTCTCTAATAGCTGTGTTGTCAACATAACAGGCAAAGCCTCCTTAGGTCTTAAGGAAAAACTATTTTAATATTTCAAGAAAATGATACAAAGCAATGGAGAAAAAGATTTAGTGAAAAATCATAGTCTTTTCTTAGATTAGAACATCGACCGATTTCATGTAGTAAGATGGATGTATTTGCAAATGCAATTAAAGTCCTGGAGAAATGGTAAATATAACCTGTGGATGCACTGCAGTTGTTGGTAACTCTACGGTGGTAAGGAAAAAGCAGCAACAACTGATGCCACAAATCTAAGTAGCTCTCTAGTGCCTTATGTTTTATATATATATATATATATATATATATATATATATATATATGAATATGCGTGTGAGTAAAGGCAAAAATAACGTAGAGTAGATATTTTACTTTTAACATTTAATTCATAACAAATATTTCTAACCCTTTGTATTCATTTGAGAAAAGCACATTATGCAAATACACTATGAGAATACCTAGGCTAACTCATAGCGTGTTATATGGTTTCAGATTCAGAAGAAAATACTTCTTTGTTATGAAAAAAATATTTAAAAGAGAGCCACATTGAAAACTGATTTAAATATTTATTACAGTCTCTTGAAAAACCAATGAGAACTGCAAGCCATGGCACATAACAACACATTTTAAAGAACTATCTTCTAGCAGGACAATAAATCGTGTTCCACCCAAGGACTGCGAAAGCTGGAACCATATTGTTTTTCACTTACCCACCTTTATCTTGATGCTCCAGGTTAATTTCTTTCTTCAAGCACTACCTGCAAACTTTTTATGTAAGGGGTCTAGATCTGCAACCATACCTTTATCCAAACTAAGACAATACGAATCCTAATTGTTAATCAAACAAGTCAGAATTCTTAATACACACTGTAGAGAAGTATGTGTGTTTGCTTTAGGGATATTGTGTTAGATGTAAAGAGTTACTCAGGTTCCTAAGTTGATGTTGAAATTTCTAATTTACACCTAGTAGTCACTAGGTTAAATTGCATGCTAACTATCATTGTCTACTTAAATGTATTTTCCTCAAAGTGTATGCCTTTTACGTTCTTACCCTTTTAAAATCAAAGCAGGATTTAAAAATACCTTCCCCAGTTTTCTGGAATTACTATCTAATAAGACATACTTCCTCCCAATAGTAATTCTAAATTTCTAGCAATCACTGCATTAAACAGGCAACTCAAAATGGATCAGAAAATGAGTATGAGATTTGCGGCACTAAGTATACACATTAAAGTTTGAAATCCAAGTCCTCTACTTTCAGTTTATTTCTTAGGTCAATGAATGAAAATGGTCTTTGAGTGCCTGATAAGGTCACACACACAATTTCAATGTGTTTGTAGTAAATCCAAGTGACAACTTCTACAGCCACTAACCTGTTTCTCTTCTCAAGATAGTGTGTGAAAACTTCTTTGCCTGTCCTGGATAGTTGTAAGGGGAGTGGAAGCTCTCTGAGAAATGTCAGATTTAGGAAATATTAGCAGTGTTTCACACAGAAGTTTGAAATTTTAACCTGTGTGTGAATATTCATAAATAGAAGTTATTTTGAAATACAACAGGAGATAGAAAATAGTGACTAAGGAATAATAATTATATTCTAAAATTGCTATTAAAGTTAGAATACTTAACTTACTGAATTTTATAGTATATATGAAAGGACATGCTAAATTTAAGATTATTCAAATATGAACTTATAGAAAATATAAATTATTAAGAATGAGATCACTATAGTCTAACTGAAAATTTTTTTCCAACAATGACTTCAGAATAGTGTTTGCTTTGTGGTTTGATGGCATAACTACTAAGAAATACTTGTATGCACAAAGATAACAGGCTTAACCTTCTGGAATATCTATTGGTATTTACAAAGATGCAGAACAATGCTGTCTAGAGCACTTCTAGGTCAGATATTTGGATATTTCACTTTGAGCTCAGTTTTCCTACATAGTATTTATTTGATTATATGTGGCAATGCTCTCCCACACTGTGTAGGCTTTAGTACTGTAGCAGCTATTTCAATGAAAACAAATTTTATACTTAGACCATAAATGGAATCTATGAGTTCGGATGGGTTCAGATAAATTAAGTTTGGAAAATACTAGAGAATTATATATATATATGAGAAAATGAATAAAAAATATTTTTCACATTTTAAGAATACTCTTTTTGGCTACAGATAAGATATTTACATTAGTGTGAAAATGCTAAATGTTGAAGAATTCTCATAGCACCTGACGGAATTTTGATTTGCCTACTCACCCACAGGAGACATCTCTGGAACACTCGCAACATAAGGCCCATCCAAAAACTTTGGCTCATTATCATTAATATCCTGCACTTTGATGATAAATTCTGATTCAGGTTCCAAGGGCTTCTTGGTTTCTATGTCCACAGCCTGAGCCCGAAGGGTGTAGAAAGGTTTCTCTTCTCTGTCTAGGCTCCTTATCGCATGAATGTCCCCTGTGGTTTCATCAATGGTAAAAACTGTGCCGGCACCATCTCCTGAGAGGGTGTATTTAACAGTACCCTCTCCCTTGTCCAAGTCAGAATGAAGCTGAGAGAGAGAGAGAGATTGAGGAAGAGAGGGAAAGAGAGAGCATATTTAGGAATGTGGCCATCTTAAAATTCATATATGTATTGCACTATAATTCCTTTAATCAAAAAGTTTATAGGAAAAATCTACCATGTTTTCTTTTTTTCTGCAAAGTTATTTGTTCGGTACTAAGGATCAAACTCAGGGCCATGCTCTTGCAAGGCAGGCAAGGTGCCACTGAGCTAAATCCCTAGCCCTGCGAGATTTTGATTATAAACATTTTAATCCCCCAGAAAATTTGAAAAAATTGTTTATTCAATAGTACATATAAAATCTCCATCCTAGATATTTTACCATTCACCTTTCCTTTGAGTTGCCTTTTCACATAGCTAGATCACGTATCGATCCTTTTCTCACTTGAGCCTATTTCTTTAACATTATGGAAATCTGAAGAGAAGTACATTCCCGAATACATCACAACAGGGCCTACAATCAATTTTCAACATTGTTCTTTAGTTCCTTCATACCTCTTTAGTGATAACATTTCCACAGAATTGAATGCAAAAATAAGTATAAGTATTTGTTTCATTTTAAAAGCTTATTGTTTAAAAATGAATTAGCTCATAAATACCAAATCATAAGGCCTCCAAATGACCTGCAGATAGAAATCAATGAGCTGAACACAACAAGAGATAAGGAGAAGGAAATAAAATAAGAAAACACTGATTTCTTTTTCACTTGAATAAAGATCATTCAGTTATATATGGTAGAATACAGTGGTGCCTTGGGTCATGAACTTAATTCATCCACAGTTCTGGGGAAGATGCCTGCATGGTCTTCCTCACCCAGTACAGACTTCTCACCCAGTTGTTTGTGCACAGAAGCATTTGTGAAAGGAGGCATTACTGTATCTCATTTTAACTGACTTTGAATGGACTACCTTATATTAATCTAATTATTGGTAGAATCAGTGATTATCTTTTCAAATTCACAAATGATTTTGAGTTCATTCTGTATGTAGAATATTTGTTCTAATATATAAAATGTGTATTTATTTAATTTCTCTTGAAATTCCACACGTCTATAGCTCACTATATTATAGCATATGGAGTAAAATAAACAAGAATAACACTGAGGTAGAGATCCAAAGAGAAGAGAAATTATCGTTGTAATATTATAAGTTAGTTTTGCTTAAAGAAGGGAAAAAAATAAAATAAATGAAAGACAAACTTAGTCTTAGAGAACTACAAATTATCAGAGTAAAGTGATATATACATGAAATATCACTTAATAGAATATTACATTATAAGTAATTTTATGATAATACAGATTCTTATATGTAATATGAAAATGCTTATGATTATACATAAAATTATACACTTTTACAAAGAATAGATTACACATTTCTGTTCATTCAAATGCTCATCTAAAATAGTTTAATGTATTTTTATTCATTGTGGTACAGTTTTCTGATATCATTCTCCAAGATTTTGTGTGAAAAGTTCATTCCAGTGAACAGATAACTCAAAAGAGAAATTTTAACCTTTTAGAATGTGCATACTCTTGGCTGTGCTTTAAATTTTGCATTTAAGCACTGTCGTCTCAAGAACTTTGGTTACAAATGAGTTACACTTGTTAATCTTTCAACTCAAAATATTCTTCTGAAAATGTTTTAAATTACATAAACATTCCTGTGCAGATAAGTTATCAGTGCATTAGTATTAGTAATATCAAAAGAGAAATACATATTAAATATAACCATAACTATGTCTCTATTATTGCTTTTAAACTCAACATTGTGGTTCAGATTCGGTAAAATAAGTCCTTCAAGTAAATGTAATTAAGTTAAATTTATTCTTTCTGCCTGTTTATATTTATATCAAAATTTTCATTGAAATTATACTCATATAAGCAGAAGGGTTTGTACATGATTAAGAGACATAATTTTAAAAAACAAGACAATAATAAGAAGCCATATGATTTTGGTTTTCCTTTAAAAGTTTCTATACATTTTTGTTAAGTATAAGGAAAATTCCTAGGAATGATAGAAAGAAGGTTTTTCCTCCTAACATTTTATAAAGTGCTGTGACGTATAGGAAATTTCAAGCATAAAATCCAGCTACAGATAAATGTTCTTTGAACTTCGGAATTTCAAGCTACAAATTTAAACCATACTATTAAAGATATTCAATACAGTGAGTGTTACTTTTGGTATCAAATTTATCTGAAAATATAAGTCATGCAAAAGCTCAGTGTAGTGAGAATGACTTTATAAACTGGATCCATTTTGCCAGTGGCTCAAGAAATACGCTGATATTTTGGAAACTGAGGGAAAATTCTAAGTGGGTTTTCACAATGTGATTTAACTCGAGTTACAAAAATTTCCTCATTTAGCCAAAATCAAAACCGTTTTCTCTTCAAACTGACAGAGAATAAAAAATAATATGTGTTTTCAGGCCTATGCAAACTCCAAATTATATTCAGTTGCTGCTACTCCTCTATCTACCTTTCCCTTCTGATTAACAAATGTGTTTTGCACAGATTAAAGCTTCGGAAGAAATATATAAAAATATGTGACAAGTTTGAGCTGGAAATAAAGTTGATGACTGCAAACTCTTGAACTTTTCAGGCTTTTAATAGAGGTTACCACATGATAATACCTTAAAGGAGATCACAGGCAACTTGCTCTGACTTTTATATATTTAAAATTAATCCTACAGTGCTGATTTGTTCAAGTACATGACTGACTATTATAGCGTACAGTTGTTCTTCCAGGTTGTATTCTGATATGAAGGATATGGTAATGCCCTGGTGTTGGATTTTATAAAATATTCTTTGGTGAAAATTA
This sequence comes from Heterocephalus glaber, assembly GCF_053883595.1. Taxonomy (NCBI): domain Eukaryota; kingdom Metazoa; phylum Chordata; class Mammalia; order Rodentia; family Bathyergidae; genus Heterocephalus; species Heterocephalus glaber. The sequence goes on from NW_028258333.1 coordinate 10,492,673, forward strand.
AAAGAATTTGAAAAAAAATGTTATAGATAAGATGAAAATTTCTGTCATGCCTTCACTTACAAAGATTTTATTTTGTTATGTATGTATTTCAGTTACATAGTTATGTACATATATAACTAAAAGAGCAAAAACCCTATATAAATACATATTGACCAGACACATAATTATAGATATATTTCTCTGATTATATATATTTGATCCCAAAGTGAAATTTTATTTTCAAATAAAAAATACCATAATTTGCTGCCTTTACTTCTTTGTCTGAGAAATGTCTGTTCATTTCAGATGCTCTTTTTTGAACTGTGTCTTTGAATTTGGGGGGTCTGATTTTTTTCAGTTCTTCATATATTCTAGATAGTAGTGTTTTGTCTGAGGTACAGCTGCTAAAATTTTTTTCCCATATAGTAGGTTGTCTGTTAGCTCTGTTGGTGGCTTCCTTTGCAGTGCAGAAGCTTTTTAATAAGATGAGATCCCAGTTGTTGATTCTTTCTGCTAGTTCTGTACTGCTGAGGTTTTGTTCAAAGAAGTAAAAGCAGCAAACAAATATCTGAAAAAATATTCAACATCACTGGTCATTTGAGAGATGCAGATGAAAACAACACTGAGATTCCACCTCACCCCAGAAAAAATGGCTGCTATCAAGAAATCAACAAATAACAAATGCTGGTGGGGTTGTGGGGAGAAAGGAACCAACCCTTCTCCATTGTTAGTGGAAGTGCAGACTGGTGCAACCACTGTGGAAATCAGTATGGAGATACCATAAAGAACTAGGCCTGGAGGTCCCATTTGACCCAGCTATTCCCCTGCTGGGCATCTTCCCAAAAGAATTAAAAGAATCATACCACAGTGATATATGTGCACCCATGTTCACAGTGGCACAGTTTGTAATAGCTAAAGCTTGGAAGCAGCCCAAGTGCCCATTAACTGGAAACTGGATAAAGAAAATGTAGGGTTTTCATAAAATGGAGTACTACTCAGTCATAAAGAATGACAAACTAGAGTCATTTATAGCTAAATGGATGCATATCGAGGCCATACACTTAAGTGAAATAAATAGGATACACATGTGTAAATACCGAATAATTTCTCTAGTGTGAAAAACTAAAAGTGTGAACAAGGGTTAAAATGATTAAAATGAATAACTGATAATTTGAAACAGGAAAAAATGTCCAAAGACGAAGGAGTGAAATGAGGGGAAGGGGAAAAGAAAAGAGGGAAAGGAAAAACTATGAGAAAAGAAAAAAAAAAATGGAAATGAAATCTATGCAAATAGGGTAGGGCAGAGGGGGTGAGAGGTACACAGGTAATGGGGAAAAAAGAAATAAGAACTAAGATACATCATGTACAGGTACAAACACCCAATGATAAATGTAAACGAATTGTATACCTAAAATGTACCAATAAAAGAACTAAAAAAAAAAATGAGCATGCAAATATTCCTATTGTACATTGGATTTACTTCTTTAGGTGCATGCCAAGGCTTGGTATAGCTGTATCATATGGTGGTTCTATAAATAAATAAGTAAATAAATAAATAAACAAAAAATAGCATAATTATTTTCTAATATCACTTGAATGCTTCAAATTTGTTTTTTTTAAGTGTATGTATTGTATTTATTCATTCAATAAGGTTGAGTGACTGAATGGGATTTTATATTGTTGGATCGTTTATAAAAATACAGTGACTCTGTGTATGTTTATATGCTTTTTTCCTGCTAATTTACTTCAACATGCAACTGTAAAGACCAAAATATGTTAATTTTTATGAATCTTGAAAAATTCTGAAAATTGAATGATTTCAGAAATTGATAAGTAGAGGTAAAATCACTTTGGCAATATTCTGCAATGGAATTTAGGCTTAGCTCACTTTGTCTCATTTGTTTAAAGAAAGAAGCAATGCTATTGAAAGAGAATTCACAAGGTTTGCCTCATCTTTGGGTGGTATGAACTCCAGAAATAATTCACAGAACATAATTTTACAGAATCACTGTAAGCTACACAGGCAGCAAGTTAATAATTCTACAAAAAGTTTTGTTTTCCTTGAAAAATGTAAAAATAACATCTAGAAAAGTGTCTTATTCCAAGTATTAAAAATAAGCTGTTTTCTGAGTAGGTGCTGACTACATTTACTGACTGAAGCAGCCATGTCCAATAATACCACCTCTCAGTATTGACACTTAAAATAAAATTTCTCCCTGAAACAGAGTTCCATAGATGATGGAAGTAGAAACAAGCACTGTCCAGGCAGTTGTTTTGTGGAAGTGGTGGTGATATTTTCTGATGTGTTCCAAGTCATCTCAGATGGTGCGTGAAAACGAGATGCCAAGAGACACTTAAAATAAGATCCAAGACTAGCTTCAGAGTGCAAGTCTTGAATATTAGTGTTTCAAAGTTTTGAAAAGCTAATCTAAAGTCAAATGTTTACTAGTATCTCTCTGATTATAGTTTGGAACTGCTGCACAAAAACGGAGTCTTTTCTTATTTTTCTATGGGTTGAAAAGAGCACATGAAATAAAAAATGCTTTTTTATCTCTATGTCCAGCAGTAATTTTATTTTCATTTGCCACTTGCCAAGCCGGGGGGCTATCCTCACCATAGAAATGTCATTGGATTACAGTACCAGTTTACTGGGTTGGGTGTCCATTTAAAATAAAATATGTATGTTTACGTGATACTCACATCTTAGAGTTAGACATATTTCCCGGAGTGAGGACAATCACAAGGCTGGAGAGTTAGCAAATTTGGCTGATACGAGGTACTCATGATTATTATGATGAGATGGTTAAAACTCCTAACTTACTGAGCAATAGTTTTCAAGGAATTTTAAAGAAACTGTTTGATTTTTTGCTTTTGAAATATTCGGACCTTACCTTTTTTGATATTTATTTGTTCTTTTAAAATAGTTTGTAAATTGCTCCTGATGCACCATGGCCCCGTCATGTATCCCTGTCTTGTCTTTATTCATTTTCCCCTCTTTTCTTCCTTCCTTAGCATCTGGGGCTATGAAATATGTACTCGATTTTCTTGAGAGGAATTTGTCTTTGGTTTTCTAAGACTAAATAATATGAAATTATAGAAAAATCAGATATTGGAAGGAGAATATTTATTATCAGTTGCATTATCTGTAAAATTTCTGATTTGCTGATAGCCCTAAAGATTTCAAAGCATGTATTCATAGGTGTAGTGGTACACTTCACACTTCTTTGTAATTTTCGTTACAGATGGATTGTATTTTAACATTTTTCAATACCAATAGATATAAATTTTGTGCATCTTTGTAAGTTAATTACAAGTATTTTAGCCTCAGTAATTCAAGAAATTGCTAAAAATCAACATATGAGGGCCGGGATTTAGCTCAGTGTTTTCGCCACCTGCTGTGGAGGCTCAAGGACCTGAGTTCGATCCCTGGTAACAAAAACAACAACAAAAAAACAAACATATAGAAGAGTTTTAACTTCTCTTTGTACCTTCTTCTTTCCCAGTCACCTGGGGAAATTACATTTTACCTGCTTTGGTTGCAGTTCTCATTAGAAAAAAGAATATTTATTAAATAATTAAATGTTATACTAGTTTTTAAATTTTCAACCTAATGATATTTGTTCACACCGTACCACCTCTTTCCCCAGGAGAACTGCAATGCTATTTATTTTACATATTATCAGTGAAATGCTCATTTGTATAGTATGTGTTTATATCTCTGCTCCCAAAATCAGTTCCATTGTGCAATGTATCTGTGGTTCTCCGTTTTCAAGACCACAGGATTAACATGTTCACTTCCCCTTGCAACTTCTCTCATTTCTTCCCCGCAGTTTCCATTTTCTGTATACATAGATTCTGTTCTGTCTTAAAGATACGTGAAGTTCTGTCTTTTTTTCAATTGCCCTTGATGGTTAAATAAATGTGTCAACTTGATTTGACCATGAAATGCCCAAAGATTTGGTCAAATACTATTCTGGGTGTGTCTGTGAGTGAGTTTCTAAGTGAGGTCAAAATATTAGTCATCTCAACAGACTGGGAAATGGAGGCCCTTGTGTACATGGGCACCCAAAAGTCTGTGTAAGTGCACCCAAAAGTCTGGCCCTTCTGTGAGTAAAGAGGAACCCTTCTTGCCTCAGGGCCTTCCTTTTTCTTCCTGCCTATGAACTTGAGCTGAACATCATCTTTTCCTTGGTCTTCACCTGTCCATCTTCATACCAAAACCGTACCAACAGCTCTACTAGGTCTCCATCTTACCCACACCACATCTTGGTGCCTGTCAGCCTCCATAATGCCATGAGTCTCGTACTTATATTAAGTCTGAACATATAGCTGCATCTACATTCACATCCACTTCCATTTGTATACTTAATCTATGTCAGTGTCTAAACATTCTATTTTATAGGTTTCTCTAGAGAATATTTACTAACACATGAGTTTTCCAAGGTTTCTCCATAAGTTAATACTAACATATTTTTTAAAACGCTAGTACTGTTTTTACAATAGTTACAAAAATGTGAATAATTTTGTTTTATCACATCATATACAATGCACATTGACAGTTGTCTTTTCACCTTAAAGATGAAGTTTTTCTGTAATACAGTGGACCCTTGACCTATAAACTCCATTCACGCAGCTGGTTGTAACTCAAGTTGGTTAGTTGAAGGGTCAGGCTCCTCTAGACAGCCTTCAAAGTCTCTCTCCTGAATACAGGCAGATCTCAGTGTCCTTAGACATTGCCCCAAGATTTCTCAATTAATCCCACACAGGAAAGGATGTTATAATGTTCCTTCCAGAACTCTTCAAGGGTTAAATCTGTATCTGAGAATATCTGGAAACACAAGCGGCTGGCATGCTGGTCATCGCTCAAAAAGACTTTGTTCCAGAATAAAAACTAAAATTCCAGTCATAACCCAAGTTGTTTGTATATCAGGCCAGTTGTAAATTGATGGTTCATTGTAATCTTTTTAAAAATTCTGTATTATTTGATTTTTTTATAACCTAAAGCACACCCTACTTCTTAGGACCAACATTAGTCTTCTCTGCATGACATTCCTTCAAGGGAGAGGCCTATCTCTTGCTATAACAAACAAGAGTATGTACACAGTTGTCAACATGGAATTTCCTGTGATGTTCTCCTGGCTGGGAAACATATTTCTTGTGTTTTACATTGCCTTCTACTTTGATTCATTGTTCTGTTTGCCAGATGAATGCTAAATAATTCTTTATTGTTATTTGAATCTTTGCATAACAGAAAATGCCTTTATTCTATCTTCATATTGAGTTATTGTTTGGTTGTATATGTCTTGGTTGGAAATTCTTTATTTTAATGCATTTGGAGGCATTGTTATATTTTCTTTTAGAAACAATTATTCATTGTTTCCTAGAAATAAAGAATGTGTTTAATGCCAGTTTGATTACAAATATTTTATAGGCAGTCTTTTTATTTTCATCTTGACTTTCTCTAAAATGCTTATAAATATATTTTTGTCTTAGTATTCCAATTATGTAGAACATTTTCTCTATTTATTTCTGGAATAATGTCTCCAGGTGTCAGTTTATATGTTTATCCTTGGGATGGACATTTATTTAATTTTTCATTTCAAAAGCTATTTTCCTCCAACACTTAGAATTTTTTTCTATGATTATTTCCTATCTTCTGATTATTTACCTATAATTCATATATTGAATGTTAGACCTCATGTCTCTCACGTACATAGTGTGCCTTCTGCTCACATTTTTCATTTCCATAAGATTTGGTCTGTTTTCTGAAAAAATATATTTATATTAGAATTAATCTTTGGTAATTTTTTCATTTCACTCTTAGTTACGCATTAATTTCCAAAATTTCTTTATTTTACTTTGAATGATTCCATTTTAAGGAATCATATACTCAATTTGTGAAAATGGGTTTGCTTGAATTACATTGAGGATATGAGTTTTTGAGTGCATCCATTTTCCTTGCTCTGTTTCTGCAATATTTCTTTGTTGTTTTATAATGTGAGTCTTTGCTATGCATATTGCTGGCTCTCCTCAAATGCATGTTGCCTTTTATTTTTCTGTTTATATTAAAGATGAATGATCTGATTTTGAGTTTGTGAGTTGAAATTATTGATTAGAGTTCTGTCCTAGCATAAGTGAAAGAGAACTAATTACTAATTGCTGGTTTAAATTTCAGCTACGTGGTTGGGTTTGTCACAGCTCTAATGGCATGCCAACAGCACCCCAATTGTATTCAGACTATCTACAGAATAATTTACTTCTGAAGAAATAATTTATTGTTTATGCTCTGTTTTTTTCTGCCTGAACTTTATGTATTTTCACAGGTAAGAATTATTCTGTTTATAGACTATCAGCTAATTTTTCTCTTTTACCTGGTGAGTTGTACTGTTTTCTCCCTAACAACTGCCATTGCTGAGTTTCTTTTCAGTACTATACTACTTTGCTGCAGCCCTCTCACTGCTACCTCTTGGGTCTAGTTACTTTGAGATTGTTTGATGAATTTTAAGTCTTTCATTCACTTACCATTGTACAAAAATTGGCTCTCCTCTGATGACCTGCCTGCCATTCCCTTTCTATGCTATATAATCCTGGTGGTCTCAGCACAGGGGGTGAAAGTGTATGAGCTGGACAACACTGTCCATTACTAAAAGTATATTAAAAAAAATTTCAAACCAACAGAAAAATGGAAAATGATAAAATTTAAATTTATCTTCTCACCATCTAGATCAAACAATGATTAACATTTTGCTTTATTTTTATGTATAGAAAATTAGAAAAATATTGCAAACATCACAATTCACTACACATAATGAAGCACCAATTCCTTGAATTTAAAGCCTTTTCCTACATAATCACAATGTCACAATTTCACTTAAGAGAATTAATTAAAAAGCTTATCATCTTTAATAGCCAGCCTATATTCAATATTCCCCACTTGTCCCTCTAAAAGAATTTTAGCTCTTTATTTTTTATGCACGTGGATTCATGCAGTTTAGTAGCACTGCATTTGGATTTTATGTCTCTCTTTTTTGAATGTAAAATAACTTTACATTTACTGTTACCTGATTTATTCATCATTATCTTTTTCAGGTAAATAGGTCTTCCTGAATTTGTGTTCTGGAGCAAGAAAATTCTTAGTGTCTTCAAAGTCTTTATCATTTTGTTTTACCAGGTTTCTTTTGCTGTCTCAAAACAAATATGGGCAAATTGTTCACATAAAAATCTATCCTCATCTATACAGACACTGTGATAACAAGAGCAGAACATTTCCAGGGTATGATTCCAGGGAGAATGAAACAGGAAATACATATGAAGCCATTTCCTTGCATACCCATTCAGAGGTGAGAGGAAAGATCTCTGTGTAGAATATACTCAGAAAATGTCTGTAATAAGTACACTACTTCACTACTTGAAATGTTAGATTATAAATGATAGGTAATACTTCACAATACAGTTCATCAGTCAGTGCTTAAGATATGAAGTAATAGTGCTACTTTTATATTTACATGTGGAATTTGCTCTGATAAGCTGGCCAGAATGAGTATAAGACTGTTTTATGTGTGTTTCTTTGCTTGAAGTAGTTTTACAATAAACAAAAACAAGACTTTTCTCGTATTTTTTCTTGGTAATGTTATAAAATACTTAAGCTTTCCTTTTTCGTCGTTGCTTAGTTGCAGTTAAGGCTTATTCTGCTCTCAGAAACATGAGTGACCATTCTATTAGCTAAAATGCTATTAGGTTGTGCTTAAGTTATTGTTTATAAACAAAAGAAGAACCAAGCCAAAGAAGAATAACTCTGAACAGTCTTATAATGCAAAATTTGTCTCTTCCAAAGCCTCTGAATGCCCAAGAGTATTTGACATTTTATGCAACTCTGCTCTCCTGAAAGGACTCATTTGTTCTTCCTAGCTTGATTGTTGCTATTTGAGAAGGATGAATACCACTTTACAACGTTAGGGATTCCCTGTAACAGCCAAATGTGAGCTGAGAACTCCCCTGCCTAGGTAACAGACCCACAGCTATTTATCAACTGGAAAGATTTCACCTTCTATTTAAGAAAGTAGAAATCCATTTTACAAAGGCCCACACATCCCCAGAGATATGCTAAGGAAGAGCAAAGAACAAATACTATTTGCAATGCTGAGGAGCAATGAAAGCTGATCTGCTAGGATATATTATACATTCTGTTAAAGAAAATAACATATTCTTCAGCCTATGTTCTCTTTCATCTTTCTTTTGCTTTTTAAAAATTGAACACATGATTGTATGTGAAGGGTAACCTAACTCTCAGATTTTTATGATTTACAACTATAGGTCACTTGGATTATATACTATCATTTGAGTGTGTCATAATACATTAAAAATACTGCTGTAAAATTTAGAGAGGCTGGTGCCAGGATTTTAGAGGAGAAATATGAGAGAGGAAGGTTAAAATAATTTCTTTCTTACATTTCCAAAGCAGAAAAACATTTTCCATAAGGATGTTTTTAGGTAACCCCACATTGCCAGAACTAAAAATTTTACAATCAGATTTTTAGTAAATAAATTTCTATTTTGAATGAAAGCGGACTTTATCTATGATTTCAAAGTGGTTATTTTTCAGAATACTAGGTAAATGTATGTGACTTAGTTTGGACTTCAATACTAATAAAAATAAATCATAATAATAACACATCATGATAGATATCATGGGTAAATTTATTGTTACTTTGATTTCTCCAATTGATTACATTCATTATTGGGCTTTACTGAATATCATGTACTGAATATCATGTATAGAGTGTGTTTGATTTCCAACTAAACAGTGATATGCTACCAAGATTAATATGATAATTAATATATTAACTAAATTTATTAGCTCAAAATGCAAAATGTAGTTTTCAAGAGCTACATGTATCACACTAATTCATTTGCTTACTAATTTAATAATTAATAAAATGGATGAACACAGATCTTAACTCTCACATGAAATTAAGTCTAATGTTAGTTCTTATTAGTAGATTATTATAGTCTTCTATTACCATTTTGTTTCTTCTTCTATTTTTTAATTTAAACATTTTAATTTAAGGTCTAATTTTATTTGACAATAAAAATAATCTTTAAAAATCCAAAATTGTAAATATATGATTTCAAAATGAAAGCTAAATCTACATAAAAATCCTGTGTCATTTTAGTATATCTAAACTGTGTTTAAATTATTTTTTAATAAAATTGAATACAACAGGGGAAATATTTAAATAGAGTTGATATACCTTAATCCTTAGTATCAGTATATATCAATGGAACTATAAATCAAGAAACATTTATGACATGTTTTCCCCACTGTTGACATTCTCTTAGTGACATATTTCAAAATCACTTTTTTTCTTGGAGAGAAAAAGAAGGTCACTCCTGGGTCTTGGTGAATCGGTTATAGTACATAAAGGTACCAAATTGCAAACATCTGGCTTTCTTTCACGATTGAGATTTTGGTAGTCTTCCCTTCTTCCTCAAAATCTATTTTATCAGAACAGAAAATTTAGGTGTTAAATTTCTGCATTTATTTTTTCCAACTACTAAATAAGGGACATGAATATCTGCTTGCCCTGATTCAACTCTTTGATCATTCTTAATTGTAATATTTTAATCAGCAAAATAAATTTTAAGTAATGTATATTGGTGAATTCAAAGTTATCTGAAATATTTATGTTTTAGAGTAAAGAATATATCAATTATAAACTCTTTGGATAATAATATAATTTTTCCATATCCATTCAAGGAGAAATAATTATACTTCTCAAATCAGTATTCAATGTGTGATTTTAATTTCTTCCCTCACTTGATTAACAGAAAGTCAAAAAATCCCCATCTTGTGCAAACTACCTTTTTTTACAACAAACTTTTATAAATAATAAAGGGGAGCTAGAAAAATCCATTATACAGCTAAATAGATCCAAAATCAACTTCTTTCACACCTGTTATATCAAGAACTGAGTAAAATATCCTAAAGAGAGAACCATCCACTCCTCCATAAAACACCACAAAGTTTTTTGGTTATCAGAATATGATCATAGTTATTCAATATCAGAAATTACTTAAGGGTAAGTTAGAATAAGGAAACATTCTTAATTTCCTAATTTTCTGTGTATAAAACCTCAGAGACATTATGGGGATTCTAAGAAGCATCAAGGTACTCTGAACAGAAAATCAGTTCAAAAAAAAATTGGGGAAAATCATTGGAATGACTCACAGACAAACAATGAAAAATAAAACAGCATTGATGGAAAGAAGAAAGTGAAAAAGTGACAACAAAAGAATACTACAAGACTTTCAAGTATAATAATCATGTAAGAATACATAATATTCTTTTTCTATAAATGCAATAATTAGCATGAATATTATACTCACACAACATTTGAGAAAGAAAATAAATATGTACTTCCTAAGATAGTCCTTCAACTTATAGAAAGCCCTTCTTTCATAGCAAGTTACCTAATTATTGTGAAAGTAATTGAGTTCTATAGTGTCAAGGGGACTTGCTTCATTTAAGCCAGTTATTAATTAGTTTCCCTCAGGTGTATTTTTTTCCCCTAGATTCTGTCTAGGCTTTCAAAGGTGTTTCCTGACCAGTCAGTAGCTTTACTAAAAAGTAAACTCTTTCCCCAACTGTGAGTCCTCAGCATGTGAAAAACTCTGCCTTATATCATCCCCGATCTTTACACCTTCCTTGAGTTTAAAAAAGAAACAAATACTTAATTTAAAAATAGTAAGTTCAAATATGTTGAAATTTAGAATATATTTGCAATATTCAGACTGCTGCATCATCACTAGCATAACATGATCTTAAGAACTGGAGATAGAAATACAATTTTTTTTCCAATGAAAGAAATTTATTCTAGATACATCAGTCCTATTGGTGCCTTCATCTTTGCCTTACATGGTACTAAACTTGTGTTAAATTTATAATACTTCACAGCTGGAGAGATATGTTTATGTCAAACCTCTTTAGTACACCTTATTCTTTGTGGCTGATTTATTTATCCCTTCTCCTGCCAATTTTAATCTTTCTATTATTTGTGTTTCAGCTTCTGGGTTTGTCCCACTGGAAAGGTCAAAAGCTTTGTTTTCAGTGGTATAAGGAATTAGATATAAACGGACTATATTTAATGATTTCTCAGTGTTCACCTGATCCAATTTAAGTGAAATGCTCATCCTCTGTAATTGTTTAATGAACTTAATAAAGAAATAAAAGCATATATATATATATATTCACACACATATATATATAAGTATATATATATATACTTAGAAAATCCTTAACTTTTGTTTGCTTCTTCATTTTCCTATGGAGGAAGTAAACAACATAGAATTATCTGAAATCTATGATGGTAAACAATAAATATTTTGGAGCTATGACCCCAAACTTATTACTTGTAAACTGGTATTATTATAAAATTGCTAAATTTCTTTGGATTTCAGAGTCTTCATACATACAACATGGACTATGATATGTAGGTCTGATTCTTTTGACAATACTGTAGATAATTTCCTTATACCACTTGTTTCTGTCCTGTCCATTTACATCCCCATAAGCTCAATTTAGCATTGTTTCCAGTACATTAATTCATAAAAGAACAAATTAGGTTCAAAACAATGATGGAAACATCTATGAAGCTTTTAGTTTTGGGTAGACAATTTTCTAATTGCTTCATATGTCTAAAGTCACTTTCCAACACAGAATAATCTTATCACTACAACTTTGTATTATGGTCCTCCATTGTAGATACAAAAGTCGGGCACAAACAGCCTTAGTTTAAGGTACCCAAGCAGGAAAATGCATAGTGAGATTCAAATCAGGCTGCCTAAGCTTATGTGCTTTTAGTCTAGCATTTACATCAAATCAGTTCACATTTAAATTGAAAAAACTACCTTTAAAAACAAAACAAAACAAAACAAAAGTACCAAAAAAAAGCCAAGAAAAAACTTTTCTAACTTTTTTGTCTTAAGATGGGGGAAAAAGAAACCCTGAATCTTTTGGTCAGAGACTGAATTAGCAGACTGTTTATTAATTAGTTTTATGACATTAGTTTATTTAAACAAAACCAGATTTGTATTATTGTGCATGAGTTAATAAATATAGGTTCATTTAAACACAATTTGAGTTGTCCATTAGTAACTATACTAATTATAATAGATAATATGATATATTACTTCCTCCCAAGAGACAAAAATACAGCAGTAAATACCAAAGGTGATAGTGACAGAATACCCATTGAAAACACTGTTTCATTGTGTGTCTTTATGATACTAACATTACATATTTCTACAGAAATTGTGGACATATATATGTTATATAAAAATCATATCATATTTGTATCTTATTTATAATACAAAATGCTTATAGTTAGAAATTGTATCAATAATATGCTATAAGTCCTAATTATATGCTTGGAGTAATTAATAATGATAAAAAGTGAACAATATATTAATTAGAATATATTTTACTTTTATAGCAATACAATATTTCAATGCAAATATTTTTTAAGTTTTTATCCATTGTTTATACCCCAATTTGATTTGAAAGATAAAAAAATTATTATACTAAAAATCTAATGGAATGCTTCCATTTAATTAGAGAAATCATCAAGATGCCTACTCTCTCACCATAAATTCACAAGCACACAAGTGGATATGTGCATGTCTGAGAATGTTTATATTTGTGTGTACATACGCTATGAGTGAAAGAGAAGAGAGTAATAAGAGATTGTATTTTCTTGTATTCACACAAGCATGTTTTGAAAATTGAGTAAGAGGCCAAATAAAGATACACAATGTGAAACAATACTCTTAAGAACACGCTCTGAAATTACAGTGTCTGCTTACTTTCAACTTTGGTTTGAAGGTGCCCCATTCTCTGTAACACCCATTATGGCAGGGATGGCTTTTGTGTGCTAAAGCACGAAGACATCTCACTAACGGCTTTTATTTCCTTCCCTCAGTCTATAGAATCTATTTCAATGGAATTAGAAAGTATTATATCACAAATACAGGAAAAATAAACCCAAGAACTTAAACAGCTTGCTTTCTTTATACTAAGTCAAATTGCTTTTTTTTTTCAAATTTATTGTTAAGAATTTGTATTTCTCAGTCATATATCCTATAATAGTGTCATAAACATTATCTTATTTGCATGATAATTTATACTTGCATATTCATTTTCTGCCCAAGAGTATGGAAATGAGTAATCTTAATGCTAAAATCCAATGTGTTAATGAGAAAGAGTAATGATATTGCACTGTTACATCTTGCTTCTAAACACAGTTTAGCTAGTTTTTTCTACACGTCTCATCATGAACACACGAAGGAAGGAATCATTATCAAGGTTCACTTATTTCCCACTAAGGCTAGTAGGATTCCCAAGGTACCTCCAAAACACTAGTTTTTCCAGTTTGTCTTTAAAACAGAAAAAAAAAAAATGAAGAAAAAGAAGAAAGAAGCTGACACAAATGCTATAACTCGACCTTTCATTGTTTTTAGCAAATATATGCCACTGAATGCCTGACTACTGACACAAACTGATGTCAGGCTATTGTATTTTTAAAGGTGAGAGATGATGATTATTTTTAAAACAAGAGATTCAGGATTATGAAATCAGATGCTTAACATGATGTTTGTAGATGCCTTAAATAATGACTAAATCTTTTAAAGTTTGTGTGCTTTTCAGAAAAATCTAAGCGTCTTTTTTTAATATTATCTAAGAATTCATTGAATCCATATACTGGTATGCTTATGCTTTTATAATACATTTTCCTAAAACGGAAACGTGAATGCTATTGATTTTATGATTTATTTTTCCAAGAATTAAAAATAGTTTGTTTACTGATCTCCTACTGTCACATACATTTATTTTTTCTCCATGTATGTAATTGGTTGGTGATTAGACCAAGTTATAGATGGAATTTCTAGACTAGCCAGGTCCAATCAGACTTCACTGTACAATTTTGGATCAAAAAAAGTGAGCATTCTCAATGCGGCACTGAATACAAATCGGATCTCAGTTATCAATTATGCTTCAATTGCAATATCCGGGTAGTAGGCAGTATGCTATGTTATTTCACAGGATTTCTCTCCCCTTGATGTACATTCTCTGCATCGCTTCCAGGACTGTGAAAACTGCTGATTTCACTTCTATGGTTAAGTTTTATTATGCAGCATAGCTAACTTTAAGATAGATTATTTGCTTTGGACTAAACTAATTACTGATACCTTTTAAATAGGCAGAGTTTTTTTTTTGTTTTTTTTTTTACGTGTAAGAAGAGGGAATCAGAGAAATACTGCAGTGGGGTTAGAGGCAAGCAAGGAAACATGGATGTGGCGAAGTGCTCATCTGTAATAGCAAACTTCAGGAGCTGAAAACACCAGTACAGGGCTTTCAGTGAGAGGGGGGATTTCCATTCTAAAATATCAAGGAAAAGACTTCTGCCACCAACCTAAATGAACTTGGAGCTGCTTCATTCATAAGGGCCCTAAGAGGGAAACTCAGCCCTACTGACGGTATAGTTTCAATCTTGTGTGGCCCTGGGCAGAGTCCAGGCCTTCTGTGCTGGATTTCAGCTTGCAGAACTGAGACTTGCTGAGCGGATGTTGTTACAGGGTGATGGGTCTGTGGGAATTTGCAAGGTTATAATAGTGTTCATGTACATGTGAGTAACTACAGAAATTTGTTACTAATGTGTCTACATTTTTTTTAAAAAAGGGATTCAAGTCTTAAAAGATACCACTTTGATTTTTTTCACTATGTGCCACGATTTTTTGACACATTATTTAATTTTTGTACTTTCTTAATTTTCCCTGCCAATTCCATTTCCATCTGATCACTTGGTATTGGTGTTCCAATCTCTGTGAATCAAGTAATATAGATAATTGCTGCATTTTTGTCCCCTTCAGAGAATCTCAGATCTGGCAGTGATGGCATTCAGCTTCCTAGTCAAAGACACAGTTGCTTGACTGGTAGTAGTGTGGACACCTCAACCCCTTCTGGATTGGACAACAAACAAAAACCACTAAAAACAGATAGAATGCTATTTATAGACAAAAATTGAGAGGAATGGAGAGAGAAAAAAGATCTGATGACCTAATTCTTAAATACATTCTTGATTTTTCCACATATAATAGACCGATATGTCTACTAATCTAAATTCGGTTTTGTCAGTTAATATCACAAAAAAACAAATTAAAACCAAAATCAAAAACAAAATATAACCTAGCCAAGTCATTCCAAAGCACATCTGTCCATTTTCTTGTTTCAAGAAGCCATCATTTATTCAAAACTGACTGTATTCCACATATTTGGGAACATGCCCATCAGTAAGTTTCCTGAAAATCAGCATGGATGGAAAATATTTTGCTCTACATTAAAGCAAGCAAACAACCACAACACAGTTCCCTATTGCTATTTCATCCTTATTACCATTTGAAACAATTCTGTTTCTGATACAGTTCAAAGTGAAATATCTTCCAATCATAACATTTGATTGAGGGAGCTGTGGACCATGAATCTAGAGTGCAGTGAACTCAATATTGAGGGCAGAGCTTTCATCAGGAAATTGTTAAAATGAAATGTGTTAGTTCATTTGGTACTGATATTTGTGCAGCAGGCTTTGGCTTCTGCCATTCAAATAATGATGGTTAATTAAACTTTAATCAAATGCATAGATTCATTAGTTTTATTGTGCTCCTACAAGTATTCTCCCAAGCTAGCCCTTCTGTGTAGAATTTTGAAAGTGAAAGCAGCTTCCTCATTATGCTGAATGTATGTTTAATGAAGAAAGGGTCAAGTTTGTAACATTTCTCCATCGGTCTTTCTCAATTCAGATGTATCCCCATGTAGAATACTTTAATACCTTCTGCTTGATATTTTATGATACCAACTCTTGTTTTTTGAGGAAAATAGTTTTCATTGAGCATCATTTGTCTTTGTTCCAAGTTTTGATTTTGCTCATGTAAAAAGCACATGGCTATATTTTAGTTTAACACAGGCCTCATTCACTGCTTTATAAATTATTGAATACTTTTGTTACTATAATGTATGTAGGCGTGTAGATATAACAAAGATGCTACCTATTTTATAACCTGAAGCTTTCTTTGAGTTGTTGACATGTCATTTGTTGATTCTGAGTTTACGCTCGTTGTTAATGAAGCTTGAAATGTATTGTACTGTTCATAAAAATGAGAATAAGGTTTTGAATGTAGTGCTAAAATACATATTAGTTCACATACAAACTTACAAAATTACCTTTTAACTTGGTGTTTGAAATGTTTCCTTTCTGTTCTAGAATTTTGTCTTGAACTGGCCTGTTGAGGTCCATTGCTAGATGTGAGACACTAGCCATGCCTGCTGTCCCTCACTATATTGATTGTAAAGAGCTGTTGTACCAAATTATGTTTGTTAGCTGAGAACTGATTGCAAGTCCAACAAAACTGTTAGAAGGAGATACAGACTTTAAAAGAAAAAAAGTCGCATTGCATATACTAGAATAAAATCAGGCCATTAAAAGTAGAAAGTACCTTAGAGAGCATTGTTTCAATTACTTCATTTCACAAATGAGGAAATTGAGAATCAAAAAGACTAAGTGATTTTCCCAATATCATAGAACTAGTTAATTACAGAAATCAGAATAGAAACTGGGTTATCCAAATCTCAGCCCCGGGTTCTTTCCATTATGCCAAATTAAATTACTTGTCACTATTCAAGCTACGTGGCTCATGAAAAGAGCATTATGGTATTCAATATGTCAAAATATTATGTTGCTACAAAAATTAAAACGTTCTCCAAAGAATTAAAAGAATCATACCACAGTGATATATGTGCACCCATGTTCATAGCAGCACAGTTTGTGATAGCTAAAACTTGGAAACAGCCCAAATGCCCATCAGCTGGAGACTGGATAAAGAAAATGTGTTTTTTTTTAATAAAATGGAGCACTACTCAGCCATAAAAAAATGAGATATTAGAGACCTTTATACCTAAGTGGATGCACATTGAGGCGATACACTTAAGTGAAATAAATAGGACACACATGTATAAATACTGAATAGTTTCTCCTGTGTGAGAAACTGAAAGTGTAAATAAGGAGTAAAATGTATACTAGGTAATGTGAAATAGGAAGAAAAAGGGCAAAGGGGAAGGAGATGGGAGGGCTAGGGGAAAGGATAGAAGGGAATGGGATTAATATGAGAAAATGGAAAAATAGGAACAAAATCTTTGTAAATAGGGAGGAATGGAGGGGTTGAAGGGAGGGCTGGGCAAGGGTGAAAAATAAGAGCCAGGAGAGACTATGTAAAGGTGCAAATTTCCAATATGAATGTCATTATATTGTATACCTAAAATGTACCAATGATTAGAATGAATAATCGACAATGCAAAATAGGAAGAAAAGGTCCAAAGGGGTAAGGGTAGTGGGAGGGTCAGGGGAAAGGAAAGAAGGGAAAGGAAAAATGTTGAGAAATGGAAATAAATTCTTTGTAAATAGGGAAGGGTGGAGGGGGTGAAGGGAGGGCTAGGAATGGGGAAAAAATAAGAACCAAGATGCATTATGTAAAGGTACAATTCCCAATGAGAAATATAATTGTGTTGTATACCTACAATGTACCAATAAAAGAATTTAATTTAAAAAAAAGAAACAAGTTTAATTTTCTCATGGTTTTTGATAAAATGAATTACATTAAATGAATTTCATGATAATTTTATATATAAATGCATTATTATATTTATATAAGTAAAGAATCAGTACCACCAAAAGACATAAAGGACTAAGAACTGATCGATACTAGGAATAAAAAAGACATTAATTTCAAGCTTCATTAGCAGTGCAGGAAATATAACATGGGGTAAAATTAGTAGATATGAGATTTAATATCAAAACAGGGTATGTGTGAAGAGAAAAATATGTCAAAAGACACAGGGTTGTTTGTTTATTAATATTGTAATAATATTTTCTACTTGGGTAATGTATCTAAATGTGTAAGTAATTTTATAAAATTGGTCTTCTTTTAATGTATCAAGAAGTATTTTCTCCTTAGCAATAAATATGAGGACGCTGGACTTTGGTATATAAAATGCTTATCCAACTGAGCGTAGAGGGCAGGTTCAGAGGCTTAGAGTAAAATTCAGGTATCTCAACTGAGATGAAATAATAGACCTCTCTTGTTTTTTATATTATTGTAATATATTTTGGAAGTTTTTCACCAAAAAGAATAAAACTATTTCCTCAACATTTATCCCCCTTTAAAAGGCTCAAAACTTGTGGAAACGAGGAGGCAGTAAACGGTGAATATTTTCTGCACTTCATGTATTTTATTATATGTTATATATTGTGAGGCATAAAATTTTATGAAATTATAGTTACATGCTTGAAATGGATTTTAAATCTCTTCATTTTCTATGTCACAAGTGAGAGTTGTAAACCTGAAAAGATTAAAACTGCAGTGTAATTTATCTTACCCACAAATGCTTTACTATACATTATACAGTTTTGAAGTAAACAATGGTACTCAAGACTTAAAAATGATATTTCTCCATGGAAAACTGTGATGAATAGGGATATATGAATATAATTGAAATTATATTATGTGAATATAAAAGGAAGACTCTCCACCCCCACACTTTCTCATATCCGACATATATGAAAACATCAAATAGTATGCATATTGTAACACTTTATTCTGTTTGCATTGCAAATAGGTGAATCAATTGGATCTTCAAATTTCTAAGCAAGTGGATGATTATTTGTAATTATCTGATTACTGACGACTGCTTATAAAATCTACAATGATTTCACACCTCACAATCTTGTTTTGAATTTTGGCATGGGAGATCTAAATCTATTATATGATATCTTTATATCAAATTATTTGAGGAATGTGAGTGGATTTTTTTCTCTCAAGGAAACATTCTGTACAGGTGTGATTTTTATAAAGAGTTATCACTTTGAGCTCTTTCAATCATGTGGATGAAGATTACAATACTAGAAGGAAATCTATGTGAATATCTGTATGAGACAGAAACAAAAAGAAATTTTAATGTTTGGGATATAAATGATCTTTCAACCTTACTTTGCCCCTACTCTTCTATATAGCTGTTAAATATTCCCTACCCTGCTCTATGTATTTAATCATAATAAGAACTATTTACACACATAGCAAAAAGAAACTAATGATAATCACATTTAGTCAAAAACAATAGCCAGTAAAAGGAAGAAGAGAGCAAAATTAGAATATTTATTTTTTAAATGTGAGGACAAGCTAAGTTTTCAGAATTTAGAAAATACATATACTAAATTCCAAATGATGTAATTTTAGGTCATCCACCATAAATCATGTATGGTTTTTAGTTTAACTTCTAACATAAATTATGTCTTGTACTTCATTTTTCCCAGGTGACTTGAAGTAGGAGGGATGATACAAATAGTAGAGATGATTCATGTATGACACATGACCTAATATTATCATATCATGTCATAAATTAAAATGTAGAAGACAATTGTCTCCCCAAAATATTATTTTCTTGTGTTGGAGTAAAATTTCATTGATATTAAATCTTTATACAATATTTCCAGAGCCAGCATTTCAAGAATTGTAGTAAAGAATTTCTTAGATAAAGAAAATGTAGACATTTAGGGACAAATGTTTAACATTTAGGGAGACTCTTTCCTCTTCTGTCATTGGACTGAATGAGTAATAGTCTCCTGAGAAGCTACCCTCCTCTTTTGCTATACTCTCTAGCTTCCTTTTCTCCACTTTTCTTATCCTTTTCCTTCTCACTGGAAGTTGAAGAATTTCTTTCACCAACATGATCAGAGATAAGAAAGGAAGAATTGCATATTCACAATGTATTCACATTTGTTTTAAAACATTACAGGTAGGAAATTAAATACATCTTCAGAGCTTAGATCTGAAATGCTTCCTTCATCTACATTGCAGCAGGACATTTGCAGGGTATTTTTATTACAGCAGCAGAGCCTTTTTCTTTTCCAAACTAACCTTTATTACTGCATTTTCTTAGCTGAGAACCACAAACATTTCTCCATATATAAAAGACAGCAGATATATTGTCCCACCATGAGAAACTGTTGTTCAATAACCTTTGGATGTTTCTGTCACATGCATTTTATCATCGTCTTAAAAATGAAGCACCATTTAAAAGGCAAACAGGAGGCTTTTTCTTCTAACTGTCCTGTTGCATCTACTATTATGTGATCCAAAACAGAAGACTAAGAGCAAATCAAAATTGACATTTTAAATTCAGAATACAAACCCATTGAACAATTCCTTCAGATTAGATGCTCCATCAGTTAAGACTTCACGATTTTCACAAGAAACATGCTTTGTTCTGAGTATAACGGAAGCAGTGTGAATCATATATTCCCAGAACATGTCTCTAAGAGTATTGTAGCCATTAAGTGTCTCCCGTAATGTCTGTGATAAATCTCAGTAGAGGTGAACAGTATCAGTTAAAGGCTTATCTTTGGAACTTTTAGTGTAACTTACAGGGGATCACCTGACTTGGAATTTTTCCAGTCATAAATATGAAGAGGTCAGTCAATCAAGGTTTATCTCAAAGTAAACTCAGCGATCATTTAAAGTGTGTTTAAATTGATTTGATATTTCTATGTAGATTCAATGTAGACTTTCTTTTAATTCACAGACATTATTACAAAACTACTTGTGTTTGGTACTGTGATCTCAACTGTGACCGTCATGGGGGTTAAATAAGATAATCAGACTCAAAAGTTTCATATAGTGAAAACAGTAAGTACTATTAAGCTTCAGCCATTATTTTCTTGTAAGTACTTGTGCCTGCTTTCCTTTCCCCATGGCTACTGGAGTCAATTTGCTCTTTTGCTACTTCTGATGAACCTTAGTCATGGCCAAACCCTTTCTGTCTGCTGTTCATTATGCTTAATGTGCTTCTGTTTTTTCTTCTCATATTTGATGACCAAGGGCAACATCTATGTGTGCAATGTAAATGTGATATAGAGTAGGAGACAAGCATCAAATCTACCTGACAGAAAGTGATATCTGAAAGACGAAATACATCAGGAAGTATGTGTAAATCTCAGGGAGACAGGAGAATTAGACTCCACTGGACACTACCTGCATAACCTAGATGGAAAGGCAGAAGCCTGGACTAAACATCTTGGTTCTTTCTGTAGCAACCCCAAGTCATTATAAAACCATGACTACTTCCAGGTGGAAAATGAAATTATTATTTCTAATTCAGGCTAATTACTATATAACATTTTGCTTTATGGAAAAATTGCAGCAACCAGTACAACCCTCATTTTCACATGCAGAAGAATAAAAAATAATTGCATTCAATCTACAAGTGATGAACACAATAATGTATCCCTGCCATATGTATCAATGCAGTCAATTTGAAATTCACTTTACAATATTCTTCAGCTATAAAAGTATATTTACACTCTGTCGAATACCTATGAAGTTTAAAAATAGGTCTACCATAGCACTTAAAATCAGATGTTTTAAAATTAGAATTTGTTACATTGTTAAAAAAGATGAGTAATAAAGAAAATTTCATTGATATTGTTATATTGAATTTTTTATTTTATCTGTGCAAATACTATTGATTACATGAATTTGGAGAAAAATGAGAGTCATTGAATAATTTGCCTATCTACTCTGAAAATTAACATTGACTCTAAATTTTATCTAGTTTTATAAATTAGAAAATAGGGCTGGGGATTTAGCTCAAGGGTTCCAGCACCTGCCTAGCAAGTGCAAGGTCCCAAGCTCGATCCCCACTACCAAAAAAGTAAATGAATAAATAAAAATAAATTAGAAAATAATTGTCATGAGATGTTAAAAAAACTCCCTCAGTCCTACATGGGTAGCAGACAGGGAATAAAGATCTGCATGGTCCAGGGAATAAAAATCTGCATGGGCCCGGGATTTAGCTCAGATGTTCCACTGACTGTCTCACAAGCGCAAGGGCCCGAGTTCAATCTCTGGTACAAAAATAAATAAATAAATAAAACATCTGCATGACTCCCCACTAAATTTACCATCATTACTTGTTGTAGCTTTCAATAAATGATTTTTCATATTACTAAAACATAAAATACAGGGTGATTCCTCTGAAACTAGTGAACTCCCATTTTTAAACAATTTCTTTAACAGTATCTTATACTTTTGTTATACAATTGCAACTTGGTAATGACCATAGCAGCTTCCTCTAGTGGCATATCCAATATCAATTTTCTCCTCTCATTTATAGAATTCTTCCTTATCAATGGACTGTTTCATAGGCTGTGTCCTATAATGTCCCATGAAAGTGCTCACTTCCCCAGAGCAGAGCCAGGGTTGATATGTAACTACATTTTACCTAATGGTGTAAACATGGTAGAATTCCTTTTAGGCTTTTTGAGAAAACTTTGAAAAATGGACAAATTAATCTGGTATGTATTTTTTGCTGCTATTCTTTTATTTTTCTCATTTTAAAATTTCCCATTTCTTGATGAGAAAATAAATAGAAATGCAGAAGCTGGCCTGTGAGCAGAGACTAGAAAGCTGCATGCTTAAAATAATGGATTAGAAAATTAAAAGCCCCGCTTATGATGTTACAAAGGTGTTTCTATGAGAGACCTTGGATGTTTATCTTTGGGCTTCTTTAAGAAAAATAAATCCTTCCTTAAGAGGTTATTGTTGAAATTCTTTTTCATGCTGGTAAATTCAATTTTGACTTACACGGCAAGTGGACATTTTTCTTCAAGCAGCAGTATTTATACTTTTGTAGACTATTTACAAGTTTATAGTAAGAATTATAACTATGTACAACATACAAAGCACAGAATCTGAAACTCAATTAGCTGTACAGAGTGAATAAATATAACATAATAATGTCTTAATATCTTTGAGCCATTTTATTTTGCATTTCTCCTATGTGTAAAATAAGTATCCTGTGCAAAGAATCCTTACCATGAACTCACAAATGATTAAGCAATCATTTTATAAATCATTTTTAAGCATGAGAAAATTTAAAAGAAAATTATCTATTTTGAAATACAAAACTAATTTTTGCTACAAATCAGCTAACTTTTCTGTTAATTTACATAAAATTGTTATGAGCCTTGTGTTTTCCTAATTTAGTTGTATTTTCTAACAAAACATACATTTCTTTAATGGTAACTCTTCTCTCATTGGTCTTCTTTTCCATATCTCCTTTACAATACAATCATAATTCAGTAAAACCATTTATAAACTATGCAGTTTTAAATTTTGGCTCACCTGTAGGTAACGTGTTTTCACAAAATGTCATTTTCTATAAAAGTACAAAGAGGGATTTTCAAGGATGTGTGGATGATTCTTTTACTTGGAATATTATATAAAATTTGTTTATATTGTGTCATGTATTTCCATTAGTCTGGAGGCACACAATAAAATGAACCATTTCCTCAGTGTGCTTTACAAGATTCAGTGTGTATAATAATGTGACAAAAAAATCAGTACCATGAAATTTTCTAAGGCTCAGATTTCTTGATCAAAGTATGTGTATCTGAAGACTGATTTAAAATGGATGCAAACATAAGTATTTTCTTAGTAGTCTAAGAAAGATTTTGGAATAACAGTACAGCACAGTTATGGAATTGGCCTTATTTTGAACATTATAAATTGTACTTTCAAAAATGTAATAGTTGAAGAAAAGTATTTAAATAATAATGGGATTTTGATATTTTCCTTTCAATAGTATCTGTGTAGAAACTATACAGTATATAGGTATTAAGGTATCTACTTCCAATTATGTAACATAATTTATTTTTATAAATTCATAAATAATCCTTGCTTTGAAAATATATGCACATATAAGTTTTCAATACATTATATATACATATATATACACACATATATAAAAGAAACATAATTTTCACATTTTTTCAAACAGTTTATATAAGATATATGATTTGGAGAGGGAAACAAGGTTTTATTTAATTGGAATTGGTTAATGCAGTCAGTTCTCACTGTTAATTTCATACTTTCCCATTGCCAGAACATCTTAAGGGCCAGCCAGTACATTAATGAATACTCAAATGTGTATTACATATGTAGGTTTGGTTATCTGAACCTAATAAATTCTTTCAATCTCAAATGTGTATTACACTTGTAGGTTTGGTTATCTGAACCTAATAAATTCTTTCAATCATAGATTTGTCATCTGAAAAAACCATGACAGAATGTCAGAATGGACATGATTCCTGGGAATTAAGTTTTAAAAGAGGTTCAATTATGTTGACAATGCAAATTTTGAACTCCATAGGAAATAATTGCATTGAATAATAACAGTCTCCTGTAGGCTTGGTAAATAGGTAATTTATATACTTCTGTAAGGAAAACTACATTATTAAAACATGGAATATAATTCAAGAAGCTCCCTGGATTATGAGATTCTTAAAGGTAATATTTCCCCAAGTCCCATACTAATTTCTGTGACACGGTCTATAAATAAGTTAATTTTATTTCTTTTGTTTTATGAAAAAATGAATGTTCAATAGGCAAAAAGAAAAACGATATAGGCTGACTCTGTAACAAATTTCAGAAATATGATATGAAGAAGTAGCTTTTTGACTTTAAAATATCATGCTATGTCAAAATATTTTTTCAGAGGTATCTTCTTTTGTCTCTTCTCTGTCCCAGTGCACTGAAGTTATAATTTAGCCATAAAAATGAGAGTGATTTGAATAAAAATAAGAAGATACTATGAGACTTTGAAACAGACTTGATTTCTGGATCAAGACTCAATGTAGCTATCTTTTCATCAGTGAATGAAAATTATAAAAATCTTTAGCAAAACCTCTGTTCATTTTCCTTTCTCACCTTCCAGTACAGCCAACCAATTCTTTTCTTCCCTCTGATCATTACTAAGCTGAAAACATATGGTCTTGCATTTTCATAAGACACTTGTCAAAAGGCAATTCTATCTTCATGCTGTCTTTTTGCAGTAACTGTCAAAGTTGGTTACCATGCCAAACTTCAGTGTCTACAATCACAAAATGAACACTCCTGGAGAAATCCGAGGGCTAGGGAGCACTCTTAGCAATAAGAACGGCTCTTATTTTACTCAGTGAAAGTGAAATCTTTGCCAAGGTCTTCAAATCCTTAAACGTTGTGGCCTCTTCCATTCTCACCTTTATTCCTTAACCTCCTGTCACTCTCCCTGTCCCCACTCCCTTTTAGACACTGCAGGGAGCTTGCATTGGCTATTCCATCAAGTGGCCCCCTGTTCTCCATGTATCTACGTGACACGTGACTAGTTGTCATTTCCTCTAGTCTGTGCTACACTTTGCTGAAATATCCCCCAAATTATCATTTTCAACTTGTTCTCACTTCAATCACTACTGATCTCTCTAACTGATCTACTTGTTTCATAAATAACATTATCACTTTTAACATATTGTGTAACACTTATTTTTTACTTGAGGCTCAGTGTTTTCTGTTTTTATCAGTGTCCCAGATCTAGTTTTCCATAGGAACAAGGGATATCATCTCTCTTCTTATATCCGAAATGAACTTCAACAACTAGAACAGTGTCTTGTTCCCCGAGATTATTTAATACTTTATTTTGAATTAGTGAAGGCATTTATAATCACTATTCCCAGTTATTTCCCTAAATTATTTGATATTGTAGATGTATTCTCTGCAATGGTTATTGCAAAGTGATTCAGCTTAATTTCAATTTCCAGTGCATCCTTTTACTTGGGTAGCTTAATAAGGTTACCTTTGTGCTCAGTTGGACTTAATGCAGCATTTTTAGCTTCTGAGATGCTCCACTGACCTGAATTTCCTTCTATCCATATGGACCTCTCCTCAGTTTGCTTTTTAAGACTGGATTCCCCCACTCTCTTATAGATTTTCTCTCTGTTTCAACCAACTTACTTTCCTGGTTTAGGCTTAAGTGTTAGAGTCTTCCCCTCTGGATTCACTGCTACCAAGACCATAATTTTCCCTGCTGATGACCAGGAAGCTTGAGCTATTACTTCCAACCCAGCCTGCAGGAGCTACTCAAACTGCCTGGTCAAAAATACTTCATTCAGAACTTTTGTATCATAGGAAGGTCTTCTTGGATGTTCTTCCTTTCCTAGATGGCAGCCTTGCAGCACAATCTAACATCTCTCCTTCTCTCCTTTGATGCCTTGATTTTCTTGATTTCTTGATTTTTGTCAGAAATTTTCCCTCTTAAAAATCTCTTGAAGATGTAATTACAACTCGGTAATTGTAACTGACATGAGAGGCAAACACTGTTTAGATGAAGCACGCTTCTCTAGAACAATATGACTGTTGATTTTACCCTTCAAGAATTTACCTCACACTATCACCGACTCCATAGCTGTACAGTGAGACATAAATATATTAATTATAAAAATATTTTATTTTTAAGGTTGTTTGTTGAGCATATTTTCTGTCTTGTCAGAAATGAACTTCAAAACTATCATTTCCTAATCCATTTAATTAAGAAGGCTCAGTCAGGAGCTAAGAACATAAAATGTATGAGAGAAGCTAATTTACCAAGTAGTTTTACTTTATTTCTAAAATATTTCTTTTTACAATTGTCAACCTAGTACTTTACCATGATATCAAGGTTACATCACCAAAGTTGTGTGTTTTCCTGAATTATGAGGATGCCTAAATGTGACTGCATCTTGCATAACTGTATCTTAATATAATGAAGTCACTTCATGGTTTGTGACATTATCTCTTCCCCTTCCCTTTCTTTATAACAGTTTCCACACATACACACACACAAAAAAAACAACTAAAGATTTATTTTCTCTTTCTCTTTTGATCATGGGAAGGCTGGATGAGATATTCACGGTTATTAACCCCATCCACTTAACCACCTATCCTGATATGTCTCAGATTCAAGTAGGGTTGACTTAACACGGCTTTTACTCTGGGTGAATGCCCAACTTCACCGGAATCATGAATGCTCTTTGCTTCATGGAACTCTATTGCTTTTTGTTCCCAGAACCAATTATATCTTAGCTAATCTCTTGCCCCTTTAATTCTTCTTGATAGTTTTCTCAACAGTGTATGCAAACTGCGAGTGCATTAGTGCCCCCTCTCTCTGCTTTACCCATTCAGGGATAAGAATATGAAATTGCCTGGCTCCAGCTGATTTCAAATCCATTATTCTCAATTAGGATCAATAACAAAATTTCTCTTGCCCTGTTTCAGCAATATTATTCATATTTAATTCTATGTCTCTCTTAATGCACTAAATTACCTGCTGGTCATTTTATATACTTGCCCATCCCACACCCTAGACTGACTGTGTCCTTCTCCCCGAAGTCTGACATTTTCTGATTCTGCCTCAGAATGTTGAGCCTTGATCCTTATTTATTCTTGTGCTAAGAGCCTTCAAGGGGATGTCTACCCTTTAAGACCTTCCTGAAAAAGTGCATTAAATAAGCAAATAGGAAAAAAAAGAGTAACAGTCTATGAATCGTTCATCTCTCCTATCAGAACACACACAATTCTTGATCTCTCACACATGCTGATCCTTCTTTTCTTTATTGAATGAAGAGAATTAGGGTTTGAAAAATACTATTTCATCCATATATTTTGTGTATTTTAAAGTACTACTAAGGTTTGTGGTCATAGTTTTTATCTAAACACAATTTTCCATTGTGCAATACAGAATAATACATTAATATTAATTGCATTCAAAATGTACATGCATATTTATATAATGAAAATGCTCACTATATTTTTGAAAGGTTATTTTAATTATTGACAATTAGTTAAAATATCAAGAAATATCAGATAATGTCTGCTACTGGAATTTCTGATTAACTGATAATGCCATGCCTAGTCTTCAATACACAATGACATACAAATTCCCTGTTCCCTAGTTTTATTGTTCAAGCATCAAAATCCTAAAAATGAAATAATTAACATTTAATTTTAATATAAAGTTATTAAGTAATTGAAAGATATTTAAACTTTAAAAACTCCTATTGTCAGTAAGGAGAATAAATTCTTTGTGATATGAAAGAGAAAGAGGAAGAAATAATATATTTTAATCCCAATTCAGTAATTTAAGCAAATGAAAAAGTATATCATTGTCTGTTTTTATTAAAAGTTAAGTTTCCTCTATTTTTAACAGTCAAATTTATCTATCTTTTAGTTGGTATCAAGTTATATGTGCTAGCTTTAACCCTGATGATTTATAGGAATGCTAGAATGTCCATGTGATATTACACAGAGAATTGTAATGGTCTTTAGTAGAATAAAAATTTGAAAGGTTTTTTCTTTTTTATTTTTTTATCTTTAAGAATAGGTAATTTGAAACCTAAAAAAAATCTTTAAATTTCACTTTAGCTTCTGGTATCATAACTTCTAGCAAGTAATTTCACTTTCTCAAACTGTTTCCTCTTATAGAAGGCAGTATTTTCCCTCCTTTCATATGATTTACTGTGAGATCACAATAGATTAATGTATTTGATAGTATAATTTGAACTTGGATTTAAGTTATTTTAAAACTCACCATGTGCAACATGATACTATCTGAAAATAACAAATTTCACTCTGAATATAAATGCTCGATTTTCATTATTTGATAGAAACACATAAAAAACCTTCAATTTGTTCCAAGCTATGCAAGAGGTCAGAAGAATTGACTAAATTACATGAATATCTCAAAGTGCACAGTGCAGAATGTAAATGTTTATTATATTAGGGACTCAAATACAGAGTATGATGAATTCTTCTTCTTAAATGCAAAGTCTATCAAGAAAGAAATAAACAAAAAATTAAAGAATAGGGTATAAATTCTCATAAATATCTATACATTGTTCAAGAATAGAACGTGCAGGAATAATAACATTAAGCATCTCTAGTATTATATCTGGTGGTACTGGCTAAGATACATATACCATAAAAAGAAAGCGGGCTAAGCTCCCATTTAATAGATATTTTTTAAATATATATTCTTCTTCTTTTTTGGGGGGCGCGTACTGGGGATCAAACTCGGGACCTTGCACTTGCGAAGCAGGTGGCAGAACCACCGAGCTAAATCCCCGTCCCAAAATGGATATTCTTAAGTAAAGCAGTAAAAACAAAAACATGGTTGAAAGATTGTATAAGAAAATCCCCACATTTATCTGATTAATTTTAATCTTAATGAACTATTTTTAAGATCAAGATGCCTTTTATAAATATCATCTTTGCCTCTTAATTTAATATACTTCTCTTTCAACAGTGGTTTCCAGGAAGAACCAAGATATAAAAAAGTGACAGGAATCTGGAGAGCTAACTGCCTTATAATAATGAAGAAAGAGATTAAGAGCTTTAGTCTCATATCTATATAACATGAGAACAAACCATTTATAGAGTTTGATAAATGAAAGTTCGCTGAGTCAGTGTTCACTTACATATATGGATCTTCCACATATATATGTATACATGGGTGCGTTTTCACACAAATTCATCTCAGTTGTGTTCAAAGGCTATCTAGAATGTATGCAAGATGTATGCATGTAGGTGTGTGTGTGTATGTGTCTATAATAGATAATGAAAGTTTTAAACATAATCCTCTCTTGAAGGTTTAGGTTAGAAAATGACTCATTTTAAGTAGGAGAAATCACACTACTTCCAAAAATGGACAAATTGATGTTAAAGCATGACAACATGTGAGAGAATCATCCTACTATGGAAACTAAAGCATAAGTAAAAAAGAATTCACTGTGTGAGAAAAATTGTCACTCATAACATAATTGTTTTGACCTCCACCTCCAAGTCATCTGTCCTTTCTGTAACCACATAAAAATATCATGGGAATCATGTGTTGCACACTTTCAGATTCTTTATACAGTTTCAAATTACACACACACACACATATGTATATATGTACACACATATATATGATATTATTAAATTTAAGCAGCAAAAGCATATAAGGGAATAAAAGATGCAAGTACTTTAAAATACATACATATCTTTAAATTTTTTATATTAGAAAACTGCATTTTTCTAACAAGTTGATGGAATAAAGTTCAATAAATATTCCTCCTACGACAACTAGACCACTTTCTTTTACAATGTATTTCTGCAGAATATTTCATATGGTAAATAGGTTTATATAAGACCTAGTTGATGTAGCTCTAATAAAAGTGCCATAAATCTAATTTAATTCAGGAATATCATGATAGCTTTTCCTGTAATTCCAAGGAAACACAACTAAAGACAATTTCCTAAATACTTAAAACAGGAGGAAAAACTGAGGGAGTGGTTGCTCAACTAGAAATGTGAATTAATCTGTTTAATCTCCTCACAGTTTTTTTAATTAGGAGTTGTCATAAGCTAACTTTGCAGTTCTACATCATTGCAAAGAGAAAGAGGAAGTTTCTGACATACCATGTTTTTCCTATTAAAGAAATGTTTCTTCAGTAAGAATTTAGTACATATTTCTGTTTTTATATTTTAGCTCCAAAAGTAATACTTCTAAATTTCAGGGGACAATAGCTCATCACAAAACAGACATATTCACATTATAACAATTCTTTTAAAATTAGTGATAACATCATAACATGAGATAAATGTGATTCAACAAGATAAATGAAAATGTATGTTTTTATCTCTGAAACTGAAAACAGATTCTCCAAAAAATCATTTGCATTAATAAAATCTGTCAGAATGTGTTGAAAATATGTGGCATTTAGACAAATGTTGCCATTATCTCTAGACCAGACGTGGTATGAGGCCCATGTTCATCATGTCCTTTATTATATCATCCATGCATGTTAGGACTACAAATAATTTTCAACCATTAAAGTACATAATCATGATATAATTTTCAAGGCTTTATAGAGTCCCAGCATAATTTTACATACATTCTTAAATGTGCTTTTTATAGTGAAGGATTACCACAGATATTAATACTAGATATTTGTGAAGCAAACATTTGGTATATATTCATCAAGCTTACAATATCATATTGAATGTATGTGGACAATTTCCAAAAAAGAAAACTGACAAACTAATGAAAAGAACAGTGCAATTTCTATCGTAACATTGCACGACCATAATTAATATTTTTAAATTGCAGTGAATAAAGAAATTTGCATAAAATCTCCCACATTGAAAGAAACCTATTTTTATCACATTATGTAGGACAATGTCACAGTTACTTAATATTCTCTTTAGAATTAAAGTAAATTGCCACTAGGTTATGGAGCATATTGATAATATCCTAAATTAGTTTAATTATTAAATATTCTACATTAGATTATTAATGTCATTGTTTTGAATTTTTGGTTCATTGACACTTTTTGATCACTGAATATAATATAAAATGAAGAATATGATGATAGTTTCCTTACATTGTATTGCGTGATCTATTTTAGCTAATGAAAATAAATTACTTATTAGAATCACTAAAGTATAAAGGGAACAATTTGAACTACTTAGGAATCCTAATTGAGTCACTGGTGTCAGGTGCACGTAAACTTCTGACAACCATATATTTTGCCAATTTTTCTGCTACTTTTATAATCTCACATATATAAAATTTTGAAGTCAAAGCCACTTGCAAATCTGGGGCAGGAGGATCACTTGAGCCTAGGAGAGTTCTAGTCATTGTAGAAAATATAGCAAAATCCAAACTTCTCTCCCTCTCTCTCTCTCTCTCTCTCCAGAATATATACTATAGCATACAAAATAAATTTTATATACTTCCATTATATATTATACAATAAAATATGTAATACATATATATTCCCTAATTTAACCTTGACTCAATGATCTAATATCGCATTCAGTAGTGCTTCATTTGTCCATTTCCATGTCAGTAAGTTTTACACATTCTTGAAGTGACCCTTTGCACTTGTAGACAGCTGTAAAGACTGCTATACACTGTCTTGGGCTAGGCAAAAGATTTAGTATTTCCATTTCATAACTGGAATTACTGAAACCAATTTATTCACTTTATTTAAATTTGTACTAAACCCCTTCCTTGTCATTTCATATCTTTTTTCTATGAAAAATGCTCTTGCCCCTCGCAAGGGAAGACCCTACATCTCTGGCTCCATTCTGTGACTTATTATTGCAAATGCCATGTGCCTGGAAAAACAGTGGATTCCTGAGTCTGTGGTGGTCAGAGTACCCCTCAAACCCTAGATTACCTTGCTTTCACTTTTGACCCTGAATCAATCTCTCTCTCGCTCTCTCTCTCATTCTCTCTCATCTCTTTTCTGTTTCACTGTATTCATCTTCCTGCATCTTTTGGCCTTAGGCTTTAAGCACCAGAAAACCTTGGAGGCTTACTTTAAAAATAGCTCTGAAAACAGGTTTTGGAGAGTCTGGAGGAAAGGATTATACCAAAATCGGAAGAACTCATTGTTCCAACCTCAGTTTCAGTAAGGTTTACCGATGATGACAAGACCACCACCTGGGCTAGGCTAGAAGGCTGCACATACTTGCTACTCCTCACCCTGTGACAACTCTGGTACAGCAGCTGAGGGAATCAGATGGTTTTCAGATGCCCTTCATATTACCAGTTGAGCTACTAAATAGGCTTTAATCTTTATTTGTGTAACATTAAATTTTACCCTCAAAATGATTCCATTTTTTCTGATTTTAGGAAGACCTCAGATCATACGGAGAAGCATTTGGAAATGCAATTGCACAGTGATGATATAAACAGAACGCCAGAGAATACCATGCACTGCAGAGGCAGAAAACGAGAGGAGGCTGGTGAGAGGGAGGTTGAGCACGAAGGTATGGAGACATCTGGGCTGCTTTAAATTTTTTCTGCTAAAATCTGTTTGATTATTATTTAGTTAAATTATATGCTGTGTGAAAAACACAATGATGTCATTATAATAAATGGTTTTTCTTTTTTGGTAATAAATGTTTTGGCTAGTTTGAAGCCTCCAATATTTAAAATCAATGTATTTTAAAAGACATAGTTTGCAAAACATAATTTGTCTCATTTTCCTCTTCATGAAAAGTTCTTTCTTAAAAAAAGATTCATAAGAGATTGCCAAAAACAAAGTTATCATATGCATATTTAGTTTATTAGAATACTATTATTATCTTGTTGAGGACATTAGCAAACAATGCAACACATAATCAATGGATCATACATCTTGACCAAGTAGGTTTCATCCCAGAGCTATGAGGATGGTTCAACACATGCAAATCAATAAAATACAACATATAAGCATAAGTAAGTACAAAAACCACATACAGAAACAGCTTTTGACAAAATCCAACACCACTTCATGATAAAAACCATGAAACAATAGGAATAGAAGGATCATGTTTGAATTTTATAAAAGCTATTTATTACAAAACAAAGTCCAACATTATATTAAATGTTGGAAACTGAAAGCTTTTCCTTTAAAATCAGGAATAAGACAAGGATGTCCACTATCACCACTTCGACTTGATATAACCCTTGAAATATTACCCAGAGAAATCAGATGAGAGAGAGAGAAATATATATAAGAAAGAAAAATGTCAAAATATTATTATTTGCACAAGACAAGATGTTCTACATAGAAGACCCAAAAATTCCACCAAATACTCCTAGAACTATAGCCCATTTCAGCAATGTACCAGGTTACAAAATTAACACGCAATAGTCAATAGAAATCATGTACACAAATAATTAACTCAATGAAAAACAAATTAGGAAAATAATACATTCAGAGTAGTATCAAGAAAAAAATTAAATACCCAAGAGTTAACCTAATCAAATAAGTGAAAGAGATCTACAAAGAAAACAGTACTCTGACAAAGGGGATGAAAATATTTTTCCCTTTTCAGAAAATCGTAAGCTGTCTTTTCCTCCTGGATAGGGAGAATCAATATTGTCAAAATGGCCATACTGTCAAAACTGATTTAAAGATTCCAGGTAATTCCAATTAAAATCCCTGCAGTATTCCTCACAGAACTGGAGAAAAATATTTTAATATTCATATGGAACCAGAAGACACGCAGAATATGAAAAAAAAACATCTTGGGCAACAAGAGCGAAGCAGGAGGCATAACAGTACCTGACTTGACTTATACTGTAAAGCAACAGTGATAAAAGTAGCATGGTACAAGCACATAAACAGATATGTGGATTAAAGAAACAGAACAGAGGATACAGAAACATCCCCAGACACATTCAGCTATTTGGTCTCCAATGAATGGACCCAAAATGTACATTGGAAGAAAGATAGCCTATAAAACAGACAGTACTTGGAAAACTGGCTGTTTGCAGAAGATGGAAGCTGGGCCTATATCTCTCAGCATGTACTGAACAAGTCAAAATGCATCAAAGATCTAAACATTAAAATGGAAGCAATATATGTAATGGAAGATAAAATAGGTAAAACACTTGAAGTAATAAGTCTAGACAAAGACTTTCTGAAAAGATATGCAATTGCACAAGAAATAACAAGAATAAATAAATAGGATTACATCAAAATAAAAAGTTTCTGCACAACAAAGGAATAACTTCATAGAGTAAAGAACATCCTACAGAATGAGAAAAAAAAAACTTGCCTACTATTCATCTGGTCTAATATGTAGATTATATAAAGAACTCAAAAAAAATTAGATCACCCAAAATAAAAGACCCAATCAAGAAATGCGCAAGTGAAATGAATGGAGAAAGGAGTAAAAATGGCCAATAAAAAGGTGCAACATCTCTGACCATTAAAGAAATGAAAATTAAAACAGTGCTGAAATTTCATCCTACACCAGAAAGAATAGCAAGTATCAAGAAACCAAAGAATAACAAATACTGGTGTAGCTGCAATGAGAAACGTACCCTGCTTCATTGTTGGTATGAATGTATACTCTACGAACATTATGGATATCAGCTTAGAGATTTCTCTCATAACTAAAATTAGAAATTCCAATTGACTAAGCTATATCCTTTTCATGTACCTTCCCCCAAAGAGCTAAAGACATTATATTTCAGAGCTACATGCACACCAATGTTTACAGTAGCACAATTCATTAACAACTAAATCTTGGAATCAGCCTGTTGATGGACATCAACAGATGAAATTAATAAAGAAAATGTAGTACCTATACATAATACAATACTACCTGGCTATACAAAAGGATAAATTTCTAGGAAATTGATACACCTGGAAAATACAGTGTTGAGTGAAATAAATCAGAAATACAAGCTTAAATATCACATGGTATCTTTCATTTGAATAAAACAAAGTTCAAAAGAGGGCAAAATAAAGAATGGATAGATTCTTATTTTTTCGCCCTTCCCCTGCCCTCCCTTCAACCCCTCCATCCCTCCCTATTTACAAAGACTTTGTTTCCATTTTTTCATTTTCTCATATTAATTCCATTCCCTTCTGTCCTTTCCCCTACTCCTCCCCTTCCCCTTCCCCTTTGCACCTTTTCTTTCTAATTCAAATTATCTATTATACCTTTGATCAGTATTTACACTTTCAGTTTCTCACACCAGAGAAACTATTCAGTATTTACATATGTACCAATAAAACTAATAATAATAATACAGAAGAATGGATAGAAAAAAAATCAAAGGGATAGACCTTGTCCAAATGGGATGGAGTCTAGGAGACAGAGGGCAAGGGGAAGGAAGGAATGGGAGAGGAGCTAAGAAGATTCAAGAAGTGTTGCCTACAGGTACCAAATCTTACCCACAATGAATATAAACATTTGTGTAATAAACACAATCTAAGCATAAATATGACAATAAAATTAAAAATGAGGGAAGAAGATTGAAAGACTGAGGGTGGGAGCTGGGTAGGAAGGGGAAGTAGATTAAAGCAGAGTTGCCTTGTGTATCTACATACATCTACACCCTAAGCAGAATATAAACTTCATGTACAGTAAGCAAGTGCTGATACAATAAAAATGAAAAAGTAAAAAACAGTTATTAAATCTAAATAAAATCAATAAGCTTTTGTGATCTATTAGTGATAATTGACTAAATATAACTCAAAATTATGAATTTCATAATTAAAGTGATATTTCAGATTTTTTTACATTGTGTTGTACACATATCAGCCTTCAAAATTATTTGTAGAATAAGAAAATGAATGAACAAATTGACAAGATCATGCACACCTGTTTTTCAGCTAGAAACTAGGCCTATAAAGAAAGATAATGCTTCTATTTGGCCTCTGAGTAGATAGGGTCTTGTATTTATGGCAATGAAAATGAAAGAGAGATTTTTTAAAAATATCTTTCAAAATACTAGCTTATTAGAGCTTTAATATTAGTAAATTCATGACAAAATTTATTAAATATGATATAATAAAGATTAGAGAGTGTGGTAGCTAATGTGTTAAACACAGAAATGATTCAAAGTTTTTCCGTTAAATCAGTTGGAATATCTATCAACTATCTATCTATCTATATATCTACCTATCAGTATAGCTATCATCTATCTGTTTATAACTTGCCTTGTCACAGGTCTTATTTGTATGTTGGAGAACTATAACTGCAATCAAGATAACATTTTTTCTTCCTGTACCTTATGTCTTGATAGAGTACCCAAAAGTGAAACAAAACACATATATACTAATGTTTAAAAAAAAAGGAAAAATCCCTAAGAATTTGTTTCAGAAAATACCAGATTAGGAAGGAGGTAGGGCGTGGGAGGGAGGTGTATTTAGATGAGGAGATGAGGACAGGAAATAGAGCCTCCAGGATGAGATGGATCCATACAGGAAGAAGTTGCTGCAGAGCTCCTCTGTGTTTCTGTCTATCTCTTCTGCACTCCATGCTGAGAGCACAGCAAGAAGACAGCCACTCAAAAGCCAGGACAAAGGCCATCAACAAGAACTGACAATGATGACAACTTGACCTCATTCTTTTAGGGTCCCAGCCTGTGGGAAATAAATTTCTTATTTACGCCATCCAGCCTATGATGCATTTCTAGCAGCATGGAGTGACTGAGGCCAATATGATTCCTGATGGGATTGGCTCAATAGTCTTCAGGTAGAACCTTGATGATTGGCTCCTTGTAGTGATCACAAATGAGTAGAATGTTCCACACAGATCGCTTACACTTCTGCGAAATGTATTTCATGAAGATATATAAAGGAGGCTGCAGAAGAGCAGTTGTCAAATACCAATATGTGAGAAGTCAAGGACATCTTGTTTTAAGGAGTGGTTGATGTTTCACAGAACATAGATTAAAACTGAAAGAATATTCTATGAGCTCTAAGTAGGTTGATGTCATTTGAACCTCAGATGCACTTGGAGGTATAAAAATAATGAAATGTAATGATACTGCTGTATGATAACAATGATATGACAAGGTGTTTTAGAAAACTCAGGCTTTCATAACAAAATACCAGAAGCTGGGTGTCTTCAGCAGCAGAAATGTGTGTCTCCATTTTGGAGGTGAAGTGCAAGATAAAGCTGTAGGCCGATTGTTTCCCATGAAGGAACTCTTCCTGGTTTAAAGATGGCTGCCTTCTCCCTTAAACGTCACACAGCCCGTTTATGGTTCCTGCATATGAAATTAGGAGAAATCTCTTCCTCCAGTTTGAAGCCACGGATCTTATTGGACTAGGGCCCCACTCTAGTGATCTCGTGATGGGTGATAATCATGATCTCATTCTAAGTATTATTATTATTATTATTATTTCTGCATGGTAGTAATAATTCTATTCCATAGGGAAAGCAAAGAAGAAATGTCTCTGTCAGAGGAAGATGTATAAATAGAGTAAGCAAAGATTAGAGCAAAGAAAGATGTGTCAGGGAATGTACCATAGTATCAAGCCTACTTACAAAGGCAGGGTACATACTGCTATCATACAGCACACATTTTTACAAATGAACCTATAACAAAGCTTTTTAAAGGAATGGTTTATATAAATCATACCTTGGTATGTACATAGGAAATGGGCCTCTCATATGTCAAATACAGATGCTCCTTGACCTAGAGTGGGGTTATGTACTAACAAGCCAAGTTAATTATTAGCAAGTTGAAAACACTGTAAGATAAAAATGCCTGTAATAATATAAAGCCTATGAGCACCACAGCCTAGAAACCCAATACACTGAAGTTCTTGGTGCTTTTCACCCCGATCAGCAGCTAACATGGCTGTGGCTTGCTGCCACTGCCCAGCAACCAGTTGGAATTCTATCATGTATTGCTAGCCGAGAAAAAGGAGAAAAAAGTCTAATTTGGAAGTGTGAGTTCTGCTGAATACTTACTGCTTTCACATTATCATAAAATCCACAAATTATCGTTAAAATCATTTTAAATGGGGACCTTATGTGCAGAGGAAGCAAGACAAAGTTGAAACATTGTACTTAAGAATGTCCCAGTTTTTCTCCTGAACTTCTCAGAAGTGCTGATGCAGACATCTCAAGCAAGCTTGCATGAAAAGCCACTGGGTAAAGCTGCTGAGCTAATGGCCCAGAGAGCTGTGACCAAGGACTCCTCCGTGATCCTTCCCAAGAACTCATTTAATCAAGTGAGGAAATCACACTGTACCAAGGAAAGAATATAAGTCAAAGGAGCAGCACACTGGAGAATAGAAAATAAAACTGTCATTCAAATAGAATAGGGTGAGTGAATGGCCTCGTGTGAGTGAAAAATTTTATAGATTGCATTGGATCGATTAATCCTAAATTGAGCTAGACAATCCAGTCCTGTCATTAAAACAAGGAGTTAGAATGGACTTGTGGCCATTTCCTTTAGTTATGTTATGAAGGCAGTAATACTTCATTATATCATGAATGAAATTCAGAGCAATATATTGGATTTTGTTTTTTAACACTTATAAATGATCCCTAAATATTAAAGCTCACAGATCTTCTTTTTATTCCATGATATTCTTGGTCGATCTTTATATATAGTAACGTTGATAATTCAAAACTAAATCCTGTAAGTCACGTTTGATTTTTCTTTTTCTGATGACCTAAATGCGATTCACCACTATGTATTTTTCACATTAATCCAAATAACTTACAGGCTTTATCTGTTTGTCATTAGCTCCTTTGTAACCATCAACAAAGACTTCATTATACTTTGTTTCCTTATTTCTTGTTCAAAAGACCACTAAATAATCCAATTGTGTCCCTGCCTTCATCCTTACCAATCTTTCAACAAAAAATTAGGACAGGAATTACAAGAGTTTTTAAAAAGTCCTGCAGAGGTTATATTGTCCCCTTCATTATCTCTTAAGTAGTTTACAACTATATTTAACATGGCATCCAAATTCTTCAGTCTGCAAGATCAGACTTGATCCACTCTTGAATAATTCTCTGGTTCCATCTTATTCCACTTTCCTCTACGATTACCAACCACACACTGACCACTGATAGCCTCACAAAGTCAAGCTTTTCTCTGTTCAATGGCATTCAAAAATGATTGTAAAACTTTGTAAGACTACTAACCCCTTCAGATGTGTGAACTTTCAAAAGGATGCGTTCCACTTCTATTTTACCCACTTCAATAGCCTGTTATTTCTTTTTCCTAATCTTACTCATCACAATTTGCCTAATAATTAACACATAAAAATATTTTAAAATCTGTCATGAATAAAGAGCAAGTATTTTGCTACTTTTGATATGTGGTCCAATGACTAGGACGTGGTCTATGAGTTCATGGAGCGCGTATTTCCTATAGCATGTATAAACAACTTTCTCTAGTGGCAAGTGGAACAAATTAAACAAGGATATAAGAAGCAGATTGCAGTTGAAGTAGCAATGATTTTACCATGAAAACACAAATGTTTTCAGAGACATATTAAAACAATCATTAATAACATATGCTAATAAATCTATTCATAAGTATTAACAGTTGAACACAACAAAGACTGAACTAGGCTGTGTGTTTCAGTTTTCTAGGAAAGAATTTCTGCACAGTTGGTTAAGGTAGAGCCTAACTTGATCTGCTTTCTGGACACAGGCTCTTCAAGTCACTCAAGTCATTGATGTAGGACAAGAAAATCATTGAGGTGATAGATCTGTGTATCCCTTCCACTCACAGCCAGAGTAGGGTCATGGTGTCCCACACTGCAAATGGTCCCAGAGTTGGGTAGAAGTATATGGACCATCCATGTTCTGTAAACATCCTCACTTGACTGGAAAAGGTATTTTGAAACAGTGGGATGAGGTAGATGTACTAACCCTATGGATATGGTTAATGGTTAGGACTTTTGAGAATTGAAAGTATCTTCAAAACTACATTATGTGTTGGCTACAAATATCAAACATAATGAAGTAATTTCCTCCTGTAATACCTTACAGAGTTCTGCCCTTTTTTCATCCAGAATATTTAATCTCATATATTGTAATAATCCTTTAGGCCAGCAATATGAAACTGTCTATGTCTCTTTGGGTCTACTTTAGATTTAAAAAAATGGCTGATAAAAATCTTCATTTTATGAAATCATTTGAATTTCTTACTTAAAAGAATACTTAAAGCTTCTTTAAGATCTAAGGAAATGAAGTGAATCAAGACCTTTCACAATATAACTTTAAAATGCCATTCTGTATAAATATATGTTGAAATTAGTGCACAGAACATTCAGCGTGTGGAGTAGTTTTTGTCATATTATATACTTTGGGTTTTTATTTCTTTTACTTCTTATTGAACATATACATAAATTGTTTTATTTTATCAAAAAAATGAAGTAAAAACAGAAAGAAACATATGCAAAGTGAGTAAGAACTTTTAAATATTTATCTGGAAAATCCAATTGATTAGCATCCAAAAATCTAAAGGAACATTTGAATAACTAAGTCATTTTAATTGACTCGGCTATGAAGACTGAGAAGAAAATAAAAATGAAAACAACCACCACCATCACAAATCTGTTTGCTGATTGTGTACATAAAAAGACAGAGTAAACCATTATCGAATCCCATAAAGAAGAACAAACTTGAGTCATTTGTAGGAAAATGGATGCACCTTGAGACCATAATGTTAAGTGAAGTAAACCAGACACACTAGCTTAAATATAGCATGGTATTTTGTATGTGTAAAACTTAATATATAAACACAGTGTGAAGTACAGATAGATAATAAGAAAAAAGTGAGAAAAAATTTTATTGTAATCCAGCAATATATCTCAAAGCGTACCTTGATTTAGTATAATCATCTATGTTTTATATACATGCTTTGGCCTGTTATTCTGTCCTTTAGTCTGTATGTATGATAATAACTTTATATAGACTTAGAAGATAAATTAATGAATCTGATGCTGGCAAAATGAAAGAGGGTTGAGGGAAAGGGAAGAAAAAATAAAGAGTTGAGATGTACTATGTACATGTACCAGTTTCCTACAATGAATGTAATCATTATGTGACTACAAATGTAATCATGAAAATTAAAATTTAAATTCAAAAAGTTTATTTTTTAAACTTAGAATTATCAGAATATAGAATATATATATGAAAGTTTTTTCTTGACTGTATATATTTAATGAAAAAATAGAAACATTTTATGTATTATAAATAGATGCTGACATTATACATACATTCTAGAAATTATTTTCATGAATTCTAGAAGACATTTATAAAACATAAAGAAATGAAAGTATGGTATCACCACAGCAAATATGGCATACCAAATGCAGGAGGTTCAATTTTAAATCCTTTTCCTTGCCTACCTGAAGCCTGCATTGTAGAGCATAACAAAGTACAAACGAGAAGGACTTGGGTGGAGAGTATAATACGGCACATGAGAAGGGCACACTGTCTTGCCACAGTGGGACAGAAAGAATGCCTCTTAAATAAAGGAAGTAGGGCCATTTAACCACTGAGAATTCCTATTGACAAAGTATTCTTACCACAACCAAGGGACTATACTAATATCTGGCTCACATAGGTCCCCAAATTGGGCCATTTTTCCATTATTTTACATTTTGCAATGATGAAAGACCATAATTTTATAATAAGTACAGATGTGGAAATTTAAAAAATATTTTATTAAATGCACCATGGTACTAAGTACCTAAGCTCTGCAAGGGAACATGTAGCTGTAATGTGTGTACACCAGATGTTTTTCTTTATGTGATCTCTCATCATTATAAGAACAAACCAAACAAGGTTGGAAATCAAATCTATTGTCCAAGATTTGGTTCCTTCACAATTATCTAAACACATTTGGATTCATTCACACCGATTACCTAGTGCGGGGTTTCCTATTATCTCAATTTTGTCAGGACTGAAAAGAACATAAAATCTTCTTCCAAAATGTTCAGAACAGTGTTATTCACAGAGAAAGACATGGATGTTTCAGATAACCAAATTATGTGAAATTTTATAATTTTTTTCAGATTTAAAAGAGAAAGCTTCACAAACACCAGCTGGGAACTGGCTTGAATGGAGATATTTAATATTACTCTGACAGTTATTTGAAAAAGTGCAAAGTCCTGTGGAAGAAACTAATGGAATAGTAGTAGCATTAAAATATGGTTATTCATTTATAGGTAAAAATAACAAACATAGGAATTAAAACCTGAAGATTTAGGAAGAAGGAACACACTCAAGAATTGGGTGGATTGAGGTAAAGTGGTTCTTACATGTTATTTATTTATTTATTTATACTGGGGATCGAACTTGGGCCCTTGTCCTTGTGCAGCAGGCGGCGAAACCACTGAGCTAAATCCCTAGCCCCTTGCATGTAATTGTAAAGCGACAAGAAACACAGTGAATTTTACATGAGGTATTAGCCCAGTTAGGCCCAGATGTTGCTTCTAGCTGTATTCTACCTAAATTGCACTTAATATATTTGTCATTGCAAGAATGATAGTTTAAGAACATTCTAGTACCGTGAGTATAAATTCTATACATGCAAGAAGTGTGGATAATTTTTCCCTACTCCTCACATATATACATTGTCAATATATATTTTGAGAAGTTGAATGGAAGATTAGAAAGTTATTTCATAAGTAATAGAATTCTGATTATATCTTTAGAGGGAATATTGCTTAGGTTTAAACTTTTTATATCATAAGGGAAAATCATTTGATGTGCTATGTATTTCCAAGTATAAATAAATTGCACAGTTGGAACCATGGAGACACATGACTTATGGTGGCAACCTCAGAACTAACTGAAGATTCCTGCTGCCTTTGGCTTCATGCTATACTAAATATGATAATACACACAGGAGAATTTCCTAATCTCGCTCTTGTTGCTAGAATAAGACTCACTCTTTCACTAGAATAAGACTTTACCCATAGCCTAGCAAATACAAGTGCAGAAAACCAAACTTTCAAGGTTGAAAAACATTATATTCTAACTTTTCAATTTGAAGTATTTTTTCAACAAGTGTATTTTTAACTAAAGCAAAAATCATAAAAATATGCATATTATTTTGGTGATGTGATGTTTTGTGAGATGTAAATACATATAATAATGATTGAGTCAGGTTAAGCACATTTATCTTCTCAAACATTCCTTTTTATGTTGAAAATTTTCAAGATAATTTTCCTTTAGTTTTTGGAAATGTATAGTAAATTATTGTTATGTTGCGTTGCCCTACTGAGCAGTAGTGCACTGAAACTTCTTGCTCCTATTTAGCAATAATTCAGAATCCATTCATCATCCTTTCTCCATACCTGTCTTCCTGTACTCTTCCAGCCTCTGAAGATTTGTAGGGGGAAAATAACTCACCTATGAATTTGCCAAGCAGTTCATAAAAATGTATTGTGAGGAATAAAAGACAATTTATTAAAATTATATATTAGCCTAGAACACAGCTCTTGAAATATGTAACTTGAATAAAGTATAACTTTTCAGTGTTTCAAATAAGTAAACAAATCTGGATAGGTAATGTAGATTCTGTCATGTCTAATTATTCAGTGGTATCCTTGTGCCCAGTAGGACTGCACCCTGAGAGCTAAAAAACACAGACTTTGTTCTCTATGAACGATTTTGGTCCAGAGGAAAATTGGAATGACTTGGAGTTCTAGTTTTTTCCTATCTGGCACATGAGACCTAATCAAATAAGAAGATAGTAGGAAGACTATGTTATGAATAATCAGTGAATAAAAGGCAGGATTCAATTTGTATAAATAATTAGGGGCATTGACCTTGGGCAGGTTGATATACATATATATATATGATTATATCACAATAAAGAAATATTTGTTGTTTTATTATTTAATACAATGTAAACAGCAAATATATAAGGGGTAGAATGTATCTGAAAACTTTATTACCAACAGAAAATCAGAAAAATCAATCATCGAATATTATAAAATTGACCTTGATTAGAAATGATGTTTTTGAAGGAAAATGTTTTAATTTATGA
Organism: Heterocephalus glaber; assembly: GCF_053883595.1. Lineage (NCBI taxonomy): Eukaryota > Metazoa > Chordata > Mammalia > Rodentia > Bathyergidae > Heterocephalus > Heterocephalus glaber. The sequence continues at coordinate 10,536,915 of NW_028258333.1, forward strand.
AAAAATTATCTTTTTTGTATTTAACTCACACCCACATTTTGTGCATTTGTTTATGCACAAAAAATGTAGCCACGGATATACCCTAGAAGATTTTAGAAACCTGGTTTTGATTTAATAATACAAAAAACTAAAATCTTTCAGAAATCCTGAAAAGAAAGTTGACCGGTGTTTCAACTTTTCATTGTATTTATGACAGGTTTTAAGCTATATAAATGTCAGCTGCCAGAATTCATTAGAGTTATATGAGAATTCCCTTAAGCATCCACAGAAATTCATTGATTGATACTGAGCATCTACCACTTCTGTCAATTAAGGTTAAGCTAGAAACAACTACCTTCTGTTGGATAGATGAAGGTGACACTGACATATAATGGCCATTACCTGGCTTCTATTGCATATTTTGGAAAAAGTATCTCAGATAGTATGATTAGTGGATTGAACTAATAATGGAAATGCTTTTTCCTGTGACTTTGTGTTTATCAATTGATATATATGCTCTTACAGGAGGAAATACAATTTTTTTAGCCATGGCTTGTTCCTCCACATTGTACCTATTGCTTAAGGTGATTTAATGCTGTGTATCATATAAAATGATGGAGAGGAAAGCATTTTAGTGGAGAATTATATATTCGCAATTCTCATCCAGGGACTACAGGCAGGGTTACTACAGAGTAAAAGAACTCGTTTAAAACATGTAGGCTAATGATGATATCATAAACCAATCTGAGAAAAATCATTGTCAACAGTCAGGCAAGAAAAACCTTTTAGAAAATACTGTATGTTCTTTGATGGTTAATCTTTCATGGAAAGAAAAAAGATGAAGTTCATTGTTGCTCTCAATTTTGATGCCTCCCCTTTTGACAACAGACACTTTATAATTATTGGATGCAGATTTTTAGAGCCATCCCTTTGCTAATGAGATTTATGTATACTGGAGTCTTGTCATCTGGAAACAGGAAATATACTAGCTTTTGGTACCCATAAAATTAAATCAAGCTGTCACTGGTTTTTTCAAGCTATACAAAATTTTCTGTAATCAAAAATATGCATGAAAATAATTTTAATAATATATTTTCTAGACTGAAATGTCTCAGCCAAAGATACCAAAGGATACCATTGAAAGAATTCATTGTCATGATTTAATACAGTTATTATTGCTAATATCAGAGAATTTTATTTTTTATTACTTAGAAAATGAAAACTGATTGTAGGGAGGAAGAAAGGAAAATTAATACTTATTTTATATCTCACCTCTAGTTTTTGCTAATCATTCGTAAAATTGAGAATTAAGAGAAATGAGAGTACAAACAAAGCTGAAAGTAAGGAGAAAAGGAAAAGTATAACATGAATAAGTTGAATATTAACACACCAATAAAATAAAAAAATCTGTAGAAACCATGAGTCAAAAATATACCTAGTATATGAGATAAAATAATGTCTACCACCCCACTCCCTGCACTGCTCATATATAAATCCTTGGACCTTGTGGATATGTTATCTTATATGGTAAAAAGGATTTTACAAGTGTGATTAAATGAAGAAATTTGGGTGGAAAGATCATCTTTGTTTATCAAAATGGCCCAATGTAATCATAAGGATCCCTAAGAGGGTGAAAAGAGATTTGACTACAAAAACAGAAAACCAGAATGATGTATCACAGGAAAGACCATGTGGGGCTCTAAAGATAGGTAACTGTAGCAACAAACCCAGTAATGTGGGTATCCCTAAAAAGCTAACAACACCAAGAAACAAATTCCTGCCTAGAGATTCCAGACAGAATCCAGTCCCACCACACCTCAATTTTAGCCTCTTGAGATTCTTATCAGATTTCATTGCTACAGAACTCTATGATTTCAAACTTGTATTGTTTTAAGCCATTACATAGGTGGTGATTTATTATGGCACCCATAGGAAACTAATACACCAGCTAACTCATGGTGGTTAGGAAGTAGCCTTGCCAATGTAAATATTTGAACATGTATAATCAATTAAAAATTATTATCAATCTTGAGAAAGTGATGAACGAATGAACTTATACATATAGTGTGACTTGTAAATCATCAAACTGGAAAATTTTAAAAGTCATTTGAAACACTTATAAGTTTTAAAACTAAATATTAAATCTAAATGCTGATTTTATAGCCACAGCAGTCTAGAAGTTATTAACCCAAAGAAAGCCAAGCAGTGAAACACTTGATGTAGAAACAAAAACCTAAACCCTGAATTAGAAAGTTTCTGTACTCATCCTGGCTGATACTCAACATTATCTACTTGAGAAATAAATTGACTATTGAAATCTCATTCATTCAATTCATTCATTCAGTCACTGGGCCTGGGGATTGAACCCACAGTCTTCTCATGGAGACATATCCCAAGTTATCTCTAATACATTTTAAAATTTTTTAAAAATGTTTTGAAAGAGGGTCTAATTTGCTAAGTTTCACAGGTGGGGCTTGATTTACCGTCCACACACTTAAGGCTTGAACTTTCATCACATTCTGGGTCTTTGTCATTGTTAACTCATTGGCTCTGTGGAAATACCCTTCAGAAAATCAAAAGCCAAAATAGGTGTGGAGAACAGTGTGGTGCACTGGTACATGGCTAAAATGTTCATCTCGTGTAAGACATTAGTACACAAAGATCCTGAGTCTGCTTTGAATTGCTTGAAATCTCTGTAATCAAAAAATTCTTCCTCATATAGCAGACTCATTTATGTTTCTATTCTATTTTTGGAGGCAGAAAAATGTTTTCCTTTGGAAATATGTTCAAAAACTTTGAGAACACCTTATCATGTGTTTTCATATTTTTTCAGAGGTGCTAGAAATCCACTTGGTTAAATTTTGGAGATGCACCTGCTTAGATGATGAGGAAGGAAGGAAGAAAAAAGGTTGAGAATGTTTTCAGGAATGCTCACTGCTGCCTTGTAACTGGCAACTTTCCAACAGCTTCAAGTCCAAACTCTAAAAAGCCAATGTTATTTAGACACTGTTCAAGAGGCTTCTGGTTGATGGCATCTAATATTTAAGAAACATGATCTACTGAAAATGGGTCTATACTTCTCCATCTATAGAACGTAGCTCTCACTCTGATGAATTGTTTTCTAACTCATAACCTTTCAGAATTTTTCAAATATTTGCTGCTCATTCTGAGGTCTTTTCCATAGACTTTTAATTCCAATCTACTTTACTGTAAACTATAGATTCTCTGTTTTCTTACATTCTGGCTATTATTGCTAGTATAGTTTGTCCAATGTTGATGAACACCTTATATTCCACAATAATGACTTTTGAGAACTTAAATTACTATCTCATTCAAGTCTTCATGCATATATATTACACAGAAGTATATGACAAAATTTGAAAGCTGGATGTAAAGACTATAATCTCCAGATCTATTGTCCCAGCTATTCATGTAGGCAACTTGCCAGTACACTTCTGTTCCAAACATGCAGTAAGGTAAAATATATCAAAGCTGAATTCCTTTCTCATGTACTTGAATATAAATAACTTTCAATTGTTAACTGCCTCCTGTATGTTATTGACTCCCATATCTCTATATCCAACTCTAAACAAAGCTCCAGAGTCTAATTAACACATCAACTGGCCTCTATTGGTCTTCTCAAATTTCTCATGTCTAAAATTACTCCCATCATCTCGCTCACCAGTTGTTTTTCTTTCATTCTCCCTTTTTACATGGCAGTATAATATGAGATATGATCGCATTCAATCTTTTAAACTATTGAGATAAATGTTGTGGGATACCACGGGTGTTTCTGTTTTGATTCATCCATAACAAGCTCTTCTTTTAAGAAATTTTGCATATTCCTCTATCATTAAATATATTTATAGAGTAATTTTTCAAATGGGATCCCCTTTTCTGCAAAACTAAGATGGAATAGAAGCTAGGAAAGTTATGCTACCCCATTCTCCTTGCACACCTATTGGTCATGCACTAGACACTGAAGAACCTGGTTATGGTAATGAGCACTGTCTATCCTTCCCATTAGGCTGAATGGATACAAACATCCAAACAGAGTGACTGTGGCTAATATATGCAAGCAATACATATATGATACAAAGTAAAATAGAAGTAAAGAGACTAAAAGTGTAAATAAGGATCAAAATGTATAATAGATAATGTGAAATAGGAAGAAAAGTTCCAAAGGGGAAGGAGAAATGGGAGGGGTAGAAGAAAGGAAAGAAGAGAAAGGAATAAATGTGAGAAAAGGAAAAAACAGAAACAAAGTCTTTGTAATTGGGGAAGGGGTGGAGGGGTTGAAGGGCGGTCATGGAAATGGGGAAAAAATAGGAACCAAGATGTACCATGTATAAATTACCAATAATGAAAGTATTTATTGGTAAAATGTAACAATAAAATTAATGAATAAAAAGAAGAACATACTCATGATTCTCAAAACACACTAGCACACACCCACTGTTAGGCTAAACTCATTCTTAGTTAAGATTTAGTTTTGATCCAATGATTTTTTTTCTTCTCTTTTGTTTAGGATTTAAATTGTATTCTTGACATTTGCCCTTAAAAGGCTAATACATTTAACGTTTATAGTAGTGTTGGCCAATAAGGAACAAGTGGTTAGTTTGAAACTCAGTCTAAGTTGATTTTTCTGCAAAGGAGTGAGCTGTTTATGACATACAGAAAGAAAAAAAGATAGTAAATGCCCAAGACAAGAAAAAATAAATGAACAGAGCAGAGAGAGGGACAAAAAGAGGAATGGGGGAGAAACATGGAGAGAGTAGATACAAGGTTAGGGAGAAGACAAGAAATACAGGAGAAGAATGGGAGTAATAATGAGTGAAAGAATATGTTATGCTATGCAACCCATTGGTTAACATGATGTACAAAGAGATCAAAGTTTTCAGAGCATAAAACACTAACAATGGAAATGTATAAATTAGAGATAAAAGTGTTAGAAATATTTGCTGACCGCAATAGACCATCGGGCAACGAAAAACCAGGACTACAAAAAGGGGCACATTATATAGTGTAGAGATTATTGTTTGTTGCTTCTAATTATGTTTGAATCAACTCAAACAATTTGTGTATAATTCTCATTACAGAGTACAGATGCAGTCAACGAAACCAAATTTCTAGGTTGGCTTCATAATGCTATGAATTAAAGATCCTTGACTGGTGTGGATATATACATATCTTTCTGTTGATGTATACATGAACTGGGAATTAGTGGTTTTTACCTACTCCAAAACAATTCTGGTATCTAAAATTTATCAACTCACAAAATTATAAGACTTGTTTCTACTGATGAAAATTAATTGTCATCCCATTATATATCATGTTATGTCAACCAGTCATTGCGAGTTTTTCTCCCTCTGCCTTTTCCAAATTCAAAGGCCTTTACTTATGAAATATAACTCTAGTTTTAGTTTGTCCATATCTCCCTGTGTTAACTGGTGCTAATGCTTCCTTGGTTTAAATCCTGATGTCAGTGCCAAGATCTTTATATGTTCACTTTCTTAAGGGCATATTCAGTGTAATTCCTCATTGCCATCATAGAGGTCTATCAAAATAAAAATGGGATAATTTTCCTCCTCTGCTTTAAATCTTTTCAAAATGAACCTCATTTTCTACAGAAGGTAGACTAAGTCCTTTATCATGAACAAAATTGCTCTCATGAAGTGCCACATTTGAAACAGTTTGGCATAATTCCTTTCACTTCTCAAATCCTTTGTCTGTTACTTCTTCAAATGCTCTGAAAATCTTAGAATTTCTCCTAGGTTCTTTTTGATTTGTGCAGCCACTCTTTGCAAATGTTGCTTCCATTGTAGTATATCTATTCTTTTCTTCTACATAGATGGGTTTAAATGTTGATTTATCTTTATAAGCAAAGATCAGTTATCATCAAATCATAAAACCTTCCCAAGATGGATCTCAATGGTTTCTTCACCTACCTTCCAATATTCTTAGACTTTTCTCTGATGTATTGAATACAATGGTGTAGTACTTCTCTAACTTAAGTCTTCACAATCACTTTCAGAATTTTGTATTGTGCATATATAGTTTCCATATGTTGGATCCTGATTTCCTGACTGTGTTTGCAATGTTTAAAACACAACTTTATCAACAGAGATGCACAAAGGTTATGCAATTTAATTAACAACACTTACCAATTGACTGGCTAGGCTTATTGCAATTTTCTAACAGAAAGATGAAGTCAAACTTACACATCTCAGCAGTTAAATACTTTAAACTGAAAATATATACTTTTTCTGCTTGCTTGGTCAGTTCATCTGCTACCTAGTTACCACTCTGTTAAGTTACACACACCTGGAATTCATTTCACTTTGCATTACTCTAACAATTTTAAACTCTTTTCTCTGGTATATTATGACCAATTGAGGAAATTAGTCTGTTCTCAATACTTGGTATGAGATGGAAAGTTTCTGAAAAAACTGACTATTTGGAAATTATGATTCCTTGTTGAGATCTTGTGTGAGAAATTGGCAAGTGTGTTACCACCTTAAAACTGACACATATGTTACATATTTCCCACCAGTCAGTTATTTTGTTGAGATATAAAGTGATGGGTTCTCAAACTGTGGCATTTGGAACTCCTAAATATGATCAACAAGAGTTTCCTGCTAAAAATTTTTATTCCACATTCTAAGATCTGCTTGTGCTCTGTCATAAAGAAATCTGAAAGTGCGCTGTCCTTTTTTAAAAAAATAACAATTATTTTAAGCAACTTTAATCAACACTAATAACTTCTAAGAAAAGTAGAACTCTAATCAAATCTGTTCACTTTTACTGAGATATGGATAGATCTGACCAACAGATAGGTGAGGGGAAGGTAGTAGAAGAGAAAAAAAGCTAGAAAATGCATTTCAGAGATGGAAAGGTGTAAGTCAAAATGATACAGTTTGGTGGAAGCATGTAAAATGATATGGCTGAGAAAACTATAGAATTGTAAAGAAATCTTCCTTTTGGATTATGCATTTCCTTCACAGTCCACAAGAACAGCAAATAAACGATTTGAACATTCTGCCATGTACTTTACAAAATGGAATATTATAATTTAATGAAAATTATGCTCTGGGAATCAAACATGTGGGTCACACTTCCTTATGTTTCACATCCCCTTGGTTAAAATCTTGTGAAGAGTTAAAGCACTGAGACTTTTAAAGCCATCAGGGTTTTGCTCTGCACAGGAAAGGTACAAGATAAAACCAACAATGCTCTCTATTAGATTTTCCTTTTCTTTGACTTTTATTTTCTGCCCATAATATTATCTCAGATATATTTCTGTTACACTTTTGGCCATATTATCTCACAACAATAAAGGAATCTGAATTTTGTTGCTGTTTTATTTTACAACTCATTAGTTTCACTTCATTGAATACCTCTGACAATCTCAAACTGTTTGATTATCTTTTCTTTCAGTCAGAGTTTGTGAATACTTTCTGGGGAATCGCTAACCTATGACAAGCAACCCTGCCTCCTTCTAATCTCTTTTCTCTGGATGAAGCTGCTTAACCATTGGTATGGAATCACAGAACTGAAATTTAAATTTAGCATTATTTGTGCCCGTACACTGAGGCGTTTTTGGTTGTCTATTCCCAGGCTTTGCATTTGAATGTGACAATAAATTTTGGTAATTTTATCTTGATTCCCAAGATTTGTTTTCCATAAGAATCAAGAAATTGTATTCAAATTGTGTTTTGGCAAATGGTATATACCTTTGTTGTTTTCCACATAACTTTTCAAGGATTATGGAATCTCTTCTTGAAGCAAAATAAACATATTACATTTATTAAATATATTTTAAACTTTGAGCAGGGTAATTCATTTTTAAACACTTTATCATGAATGTTAGCAAAAGGCAATAAACTAACAAGCAGCATCTGTCTCAAGAGGTAGTTCAAAAGAGAGTTCACAACTTTTTTGGAATTCACCTTGTATATTATGCTGCCTAATATTTATGTAGTGTCATATTTATATTATATTTTAAAGTAAATGTTTAAAGAAAATTTTCTTTCTCCAATACTTTTATTTATTGAAATATTATTTTTTTACTTTTTTATCAAATGAAACTGAGAATCTCTTTCTGAAATAAAAACCCCAGATAAATGCAAAACAGTGTCTCAAGTGCCACTCAGCACTTATGATCTGTCTGAGGACATTAGGAACGGTGCTTTGTAAGACTTATTGCTCCAAATTTCTTCATTTCCACTGAAACATAAATTCCCTCACCTGTTCTTTAATGGAAATAATTGTGATGTTCTTCTTCAGGGACTGAATTAACATATGTCTTAAGTTACAACTCATTCAGCACTATCTTTGTAGATCCTTGAAAGTGACATCATGATAATGAATAATGGATGTGACGCTACGTGCCTGGCCTGTTTCACCCATGACCCTGTCTCATTTGGGAGCTTTCATTACTCACTCTTAGCATGGCTTACATGTCAAAAAGTGCATTCAACACCATAAAAGATTTTCTGGGCTTTGCAGGTACAGCTCCTTCATGCCACAAGGCCTCTACTCTAGCTTCCTCACCAGACAGAAGAGGTGTTGATTGAAATCAATGCCCTGATTTCATGAGCTACCTGGGATATGATAGCATGTTTCTGTGCCTCCACTTTCTTGTCTTTAGCATACAAAAAACAAGAGTGTTCCCTCTTGAAAGTGCTGAGAGAATCAATGAAATAATACCTGAATACTTTCCACATAGGAGAAAATATTCATGTGTTTAATTATAAATAACACTGGAGCTCGTCTCCTACATCTGATACATCACCCCATCTATGACAATTATCTTCAAATGTGTTCTATTCCTGTCATTACTAAGCCTTTTTATAAAGCCATATTTTCTTATCCAAAAATCCTCAAATTAATAAAATTATAATCAACAAGAATAATTTTGAACCATTACTGACAATCATTTTGTATCATTTCTCCATTATTGAAGCAGTTTCCAAGGTCATTGGGATAATGACATTTGGCTAGAACTTGAAGGACTTGGCTTATTTTTAAAAAATTCTTGTCCTTAACTTGGTTATATTCAACATGTTTTCTAATGTAGTTTTTGCTTTACAGCACAAGGAAAAATTTTAGTGGATTATTTGTATGTACTTTTCTTATAAGCTATAATATAGGTCACTTGCCTAGTACTGAAAGTCCCGTTATTTGAAGAAGTTTTTCTAAGTCTGAGGAAGTATAGTTTATACTCCATAATCTCCTCTTCTAAAGTCTTAATCTGCTCAAATTTTATAAAAAATATAAGTAAAACCGAGTACTCAGCAAACTTATTACTAAACTATTACCCACTATAGTATTATTGATTATGTTATGAATTTTTGATTGTCATATTTTTGAAACTGGAAAAAATTAAATTTGAAGATTTCTACCTAATTTCTTCTATATAAAAATACTAGGGTTTCCTTTTGTTCCAGACTTTTTTAGTTCTACAAAGAAACAATATAGTATTTTTCTTTAATGATTCAGATAGATGGTAAAGTCTTCTCACTTATGTTAGGGCAAAATTTTGTAACAGGATATTTTTTGTATTGATCTGAGCATGTTTTAGCTTATACTGACTCTTAAAACTAGGAAATTCTTTTCTTATATCCATTTGATATTTAATAAAGGAGAAAAATAATTTCCTTGTAGACTGAAAATATGATGAATTGGGCCCCAAGTATCCATGGTCCAAGACTGAGGCCAAGTGATCAGAGGACACCAGAGACCTCTGAGAGAAAAGTCACCCAAGTAAACAGGAAAACACTGTGTGCAAACCAAGACTAGGCCACAGGAAAATAATGTTTTTCTATGCCCGGGATTGCACTAATTCACCCACATAATGGCCTGGAAAAGCAGCTCTGTGTTTAAGTGTTATTTAATAGGGTTACAATAATATAGACAGAGCCTTTGAGTACTAAGCAGTTTTTTTTTTCTTTTTTTTTTCTTTGAAATCATTTTTCTTTTCTTTTCTGGATGAGAATACATCTACATACGATTCTCTAGAAATGACATGCTTGACTGACAACCATGTTTTGTTGTTTAGTCCTCAGTCCTATGCTCCAAAATACAGAAAGGAGTCAAAAGAGGGGAGGGGAGGAGAGAAGACGTCTGTACCCCTCACCGTGCAGTACTTCCTGTAAGTTACACTATCAAAAATCACAAAGGATAAGCTTTTTACTTTATTCTTCTTTTCCAAAATTTTTAAATATTCTAATTTCTTTCTAAATTTTGCTGTCAGATTCCCTGTGCCCATAAAATATAGTCCTAGAGTTTTTATTGGAACTGTATTAAATCTATAAATCAAATTGGGAAGGACTGAGAGTTTTTATATGAGCATAGTATACTTCTACTTTTAGGTCTGTTTTGATTTCCTTCAGTACTATTTAGATTTCAGCATACAGATCAAGTGTACATGTATGTTATATTTATACCTAAGTATCTGTTCCTTTGGAACTACCGTAAATAGTACTTATTATTCCATGTTCCTGCTGTACATTGCTAGACAGTGGTTTTTCAGTATCCACAAGGGAGTGGTTCCAGGAAACTCCACAAATACCAAAATCCACAGATACTCAGGTTCCTTTAAAAATGGCATAGTATTTGTATACAACCTATACACATCCTGTTGTATATTTTATTTATTTATTTATTTGGTACTGGGGATCGAACTTGAGTCTTTGCACTTGCCCAGCAGGCGGCAAAACCACTGAGCTAAATCCTCAGCCCTCTTGTATATTTTAAATTATCTCCATATTAGTTATAATACCTAAGACAATGTAAAGGCTATAAAAATAATTGTTATATTATATTCCCTAGGGAATATGACCACAAAGGGCCTAGTTCAGACACATGCTTAGTTCAGCCACAATTTTTTTCACATACTTTTAATCCATGGTTGTTTGAATCTGCAGACAATGAACCTGAAGAAATGGAGGGCCAGATGTATAGAGAATTAAGACTCGGATGGGGATGGGGGTGTGTGTGTGTATCTTATATCCTGCGACCTTGCTAAACTCTAGGTTTTTGAAGATTCTTTGGGACAATCATGTTGTCTGTCAATGGAAACAGTTTTATTTCTTCTTTCCCAATCTCCTCCTCTTTTATTTCCTTTTGTTGCCATATTAATGCTGACCAGGATTTTCTAGTAAAACACTGAACTGGAGAGAGGTTAAGAGTAGACGTTCTTGCTTTGTTCTTGTTCATGGAAGAAAACTTTCATTCCTTCACCATTAGATATGATGTTAGCTGTAGTTTGATTATGATTTTCCTTTTGTGCACAGTGGAATTTAATTTGCTCTTTTTTTGAGGATTTCTGCAGTATGTGCACGAGGTAAACTGGTCCATAGTTTTCTTTTCCTTTGTCCTTTATTGTTCACTGTTTGTCTGGTTTACATAATCAGGTTAATTCTGGCCTCATCAAGAAAGGTGTAAAGTGTTGCATCACCTTCTGAGTTCTGATTCACTGCGCTGACTGCGTCCCATGTCCTCGGTCTGGTTTTCCCACTATTAACAGGTGGCAAAACCTCGCACTGAAGTCCAGCAGGTCGCTCAGCTCCTTGTGGGTCCCTATCGCTGCCATGCGCTCTTGTTGGAGGTTCATCTTCGGCCCCTTCTCACAGGTGCAGCCTCCGGCGAAAGTTCCCTCGGACCGCCGGGAGGCTCGGCACCCGCCTTCCTCCGGGCAGGCTGTGGTCCCCGAGCAGAACTTGTGGGTCTCCTCAGGCGGACATTTTTTTTGCTCCAATTTTTACTTCTGTTCTTGTCTCTGGTGTGCCTTTTTGCAGCATGTGACTCTCTGTCTGGGGCCAGGGGTTATTTTTTTTCTTGAGACAGGGTTTCAGTATGTAGTTCAGGCTGCCCTCAAACTCACAGTGAACATCCTGCCTCACCCTCTTGAGTGCTGGGATTACAGGTGTGTGCCACCACACACAGCTCACCTAAGCAGTTTTCTGAATGTTGTGTACCTAACGATGGCCACATCTGACAGGAACACTAACTGGACTTTGACATCAAGTGGGTAACTGTATTCAACTGAATTCGTGCTAGATAAAGTATCACCTCTTAGTTGGCACCATGAGGAAAAGCCTTGGTGTTGGCAAACCAGCAGAGACCTCCTCAGCAAGGTAGAGCTCAGAGACGTAAGCAACTGCAAGGAACACTTATTCATGACAGGTGCAGGCCACCTGGGAGGACTGGATATTTTGCTCCCTTAGCACATAGGGACTGGTTTTCTAGTGATCTCAAAATAGCAATTAGGAGTGACCTGATTTTGTGGCTCTGTATCCTATTGAAGCCTAGGACTTAAAGGGAATGTATTAGAACCTAGAATGTCATTCCTGACAATGTTTGACCCTACTCTTCTGCACTCACATGTTGCTCTTATCTGGACTTTCTCACAAGTCCTGCTTTTTCCCATTTATCTAAATCTCATTTGTTCTTCTGAACTTTCCCCCAGGAGGCTATGTATATTGAAAGCATACCTAATTTTTCTGCCGTAAGTAATTATCTTGTTTAATTGGGATTATTCCCCTACTCAATTATCTAATTATTAACTTAGGACCTGCTCATGATAATTATTTGATCCAAGAACATTCGCTATCCATTCATTAATAATTCATTAGTAAATAAATTAGTAAAGTCATTAGTAAATTAGTAAATTCATTAGTAAATAAAATCCATGATAAGTAAAGACATAACCTTTAAAACAGGAATAAAATTATATTCCAAAATTAATCAAATGATAAAATATCCATCACTTACATATATTCAATGCCCAATGTATTAGGAAATCTTGCTATTTAATCAGAAGTTTTGTGGTGCTGAATAACTTAATCAATGTGAAAAAAACTAAAAAAGCATGGCAAATTTATAAATCCATATTTGCATGTATTAGTACAAATACATAATAATATTTCTGAATTTTGACTTTCAATATTAGAATTCTAAAATATGAAATCTAGATTATCCCCCAAAATATAAAACTTCAAAATTTGCATATTATTGCAAAATTCATCTGCACAATAGGTTTTGTAATAAAAATAATCAAGGTATATGTTATACAAAATAAATAAACATTTCAACTAATCAAATAAAAGCAAACAGAATCATGCAAATGTGCTGATTGTTCTTTCCATTATGAATATTAACATGTATCTAATAATTATTACTGTGCTACATATCTCAGTGGTTCTGATTTCATTTCACTCTTTTTGTTCTCATGAATATATTTGGTTTTGAATTCTCCAGTACGTTACTAATGTTAATAAACTTGTTACATCTGTGCTTTATGATAGGAATTGTTTCACTCTTTATAAAGCGAGCTTACAGAATTCCAGTAACATTTTATACATTTAACATTTTATACATATAACATTTTATTCATTATGAATATATATACAATATTATATTGTACAGTTGTTCTAGTCCAGGGATGGTGAACCTTTTAGAGCTTTCAATGATATAAACACCCCAATGTGACACACGAGTCATAGGTTCACCACCACTGTTCTAGTAATATGACTACATCTTGATAATAGAAGGAAAGTGTGGAACATGGGTATGATATTCCTGCTGGAAAATTATTGCAAAACTAAAACAAAAATGGGAATGGAAATCTATATCCTACATTATAAAATGTGACAGATTACTCCTATACTATTCTTTCACTCCAAGTGAAAAGTATGCTTCATTGGATCCAGACACCTTTATGTGAAGCCTAAAACCTCACATGCTATCCAGAAATATTACAGTTTCTACAGTGGGTGAAAAATAATGGTGCAAAAGTAATTTAGTGGCAGTAGAGATACTTGGCTGAGAATCTACATACATTTCCCATGTGAGGTTAACTAATCTCCACATTAATTATGATTTTATGTTCATATCATCCTTGCTTTACAAATGAGGATATTGAGGTATTGAAGTTATTCAAAACTACAAAAGAAACCACAATTCCACTCCTCTGCCTGCCATGTTGTCCTCAGGAGAATCTGACAATCAGCATTTGACCCTGAAAGGTCCAACAGACTGGGTGGAGCAGGCAGTCAGGTCTACAGTTCACAGTTGAAAAGCTAAGTATCCAGTGTGTTCTGCTTTTGTCAAATGCACTTGTCTTAATAAGGGAAAGAAAACATTTCTGTAAAGGCCTGGGTCCTGAGTATTTTAAATTTTATGAGCCACACAGTTTCAGTCATAACTGGTCCATCTTGCCATTATAATATGCAAGTAGCCATTTCCGGTACTTAGACAGCATGACTATGTACTGATAAAATTTATCTACAGAAATAGGTAGCAGGCTGGATAGGATCTGAAGACCATGTCTACGATATATATTGGAACTGAATAGTGTATAAGTTAGTGTGTAAGTTTCCCGTTAGTGTATAAGTTTCCTTTATTGTCCAAAATATTACTGAGAACTCTTGACTTCTTGAAGAGAGACAACTATTAAGCAAAGAAGTGTTTTCTAGGATGAACAAAAAATTGTCACTTGTTTGAAAATAAAGTATCACTGAAGTTCTTTAACCAAATTCAAAACTCTTCAGCCCTTCCAGGAAAAATGAAGTAATGGAATCAATTAAGGGGAAGGACTCTAACAGGGCAATCTGGTCAGACAGAGAAATTGGACAGAAAGATTTCTTCAGCAATGCCCGGACCCTACAGATGGTTTTCTCTTTCCTCATTTCTGTTACTTCTACTCCCATACCAGGAGGGTAGAAGCCGACTGCTTCGTGATCCACAAGAACTTGGCATTTATTAACATTTAATTAAATGGAAATGTGAAGTGTTTACGTGAATTTTCATGGACTGATAATGAAGTTGTATTTCAAGGCAGCAGGAGCAGCCAAATTTATCAACAGCACCTCATTGTCCTTTAAGGAACGAAAGGGTATGCAAAAATCACAATGAAAATATGCCTCTTGCAGAAATTCTATGGCATTTGAAATGATACTTAAGCTTTGAAAGTCTTTAATGGTACTTTATAGAGATGGATCTAGTGTATTACTGACATATATCTACTGCCTTTTAACCTTTTAGAATATGTTCTATTGCATCCTAAATCCCTCCTTTCTATGTTTTAAGCACTATCCTAAAAAAGAAAGAAAAATAGAAATGAAATGAAAAGAAATAAAAAGAAAAATGTTATTTAACATATCATCTTTGATATTTATTTATATTTTACTCTAACTTTAAAAGTAGTCTCTAAATGAATTGTAAAATACAAATTCTTTAAATCAATGAAAGCTCTCCAGACATTTGATAGAAAATAAACTATTGTTAGTTTCCATGTGCATATTATGTGGCACTATAGGCATAAAGCTGTAAACATAGGAAAATATTCAGTATTTTAATGTATAGACAGCTACAATGGAAAGAAAATTTTTTTAGGGATTCTGTGATAGTAATTACATAGTGAGTAAGAAAGATATGTTTAAGTATTTTCCAAACTTACTGCTCAAAAAGTTTTAATCAATTGGGAAAATTACCAGTAGAGTTGTCTGAATCATTTCTTATTACCTAGATGTATTTTCTAAGTTTTGATTTTTTATGTGTTTCTTTATTGATTGATTTTTAAAAACATAATATTGGGTTCAGAGATGGCTTTAAAAAGTCTCTATGTGAAACATATTGGCAAAAATAGTTTACACTGGCAACACAACTAAACACTGCCTTTCCAGTGCTGCCAATCCAGGGCTCAGTCTAATAGAGAATTGTTTTATAGCCTTTAATACACCATTAAAAACATCATTGCACTACATTAATGCCTGTAACTTAAAACAACATTTGAATTATAATCTGATGTTTTTATGATAGTTGGCTGAAGATATTATAACATCCTATAAATCTTTCTGAACTGTCTCCTGTTATTTCAAAATTCAGTAGCCCTGAAAACTTAGCACAACAGGAGAAATTTAATTCTTCTTAAACACTCCCCTCCTTACCATGCTAAATTGCTACTTGTGATGCAAAAAGTAAGTCTTTCATTTTAGTCAAGAGATGAAATTATTGGGAATTATAGAAAAGATATATCCAAAACAGTTATTCATGTCCAGTGGATGAAAAATAAGTTATCTTCTGTCATTCAGAAAAGTAAAACAGATATGTATGCTGTAAAAGTTATATTTATTGAAAACAGTTAATAATTCCTGTTTAATAGTGTCACTGAGAGCCAAAAATTAACTTGTAAGGCTTCACTTGTTGAGTTCCACCCCTCCTTTATATTTATAACTCAGAGTCTAGGATTTAGAAAGGCACCTCTGGGAGGATACAAGTTTTTGTGTTACTCCAAGAAAGAAACAATGAAGAGCAAATGTGGCCCATTTCACTACTAATGAGACAAAGGTAGCCACCAGAAGAAAATATTAAAGTAGTTCCTAACTTTTCTAAACCATTGTATTCAACATTGCTAGGTTAATACAGCACCATACTGTATGAAGTGGGAAGATAATCCCTCCAGTGGTCTTTCATATTGCTGCAAGTCTTGTGTAGAAAAATGCGAAATTTTTTCTTTTTGTTTTCAAGATTAAATTTTACATAATGCTTTTGTAACACTATTTTTTACAAAAGGATATCTCTTCACTTATTAAGTAATTTTTAATCTTTTAGCATACATACAAAATGTTTGAAATGTCAATGTTCTGATAATGCACTATCACAGAGTAAAATTTGCAAAAAAATGCATAAAACAAGTCCTCACTCAGTTTACACCTTCAGTGTTAGAAATGATGCAATGATGAAATACGTAGTACAGTGAATTGCAACAAAAATGCTGACAATTCAAAATAGTGGTAAAAGTTTTAAAAGAAAAAAGCAAAAACCTAAAAAGAAAATTTAATGTGTAAAAAATGTATTACAGGGATTGATTATGGGCAATTGTTCATAAGTAGTCCTTAAAAGCTGGCTGATTTTCACAATTATTAACTGTAGTTTGAAGTCTTTCATTGTCAGGTGTAGCTGTTTTTTCTTCTTTTAGGGCATGGCTGTCCTTGGAGAACAAGTTCACATTCATTTTCTACATAATGTCGATCTTGAACTTCTTCTAAGACTTGTAACACAACAACATGATCGTTACCTATTACATTTTCCCATATTCTGGACCACTCATCTATGTTGTTTGGAGTAGGTGGAAATCCATTCCGCATTCACTCATATACATACCAAAAATTCGGCAGAAACAATACAATAACCAAACAGCCATATGTTGCATGTTTATCTTACTATGTGCATGATTTTTTTTTTCTTTTTTTTCTTAAATTGTTTTATTGGTACATTTTAGGTATACAGTATGTTTACATTTGTCATTGGGTGCTTGTACCTGTACATGATGTATCTTGGTTCTTACTTCTTTCCCATTACCTGTGTGCCCTTCACCCCCTCCACCTTTCCCTATTTACATAGACTTCGTTTCCATTCTTTTTCTTTTCTCATAATTTTTCCTTTCCCTTCTTTCCTTTCCCTTCCCTTCCCACCACCCCTACACCTTTGGACCTTTTCCTATTTCAAATTATCAATTATTCATTTTAATCATGACTTTTTTGAACAAATCCATGTCTCCACTGCTTATTTTGGTAGATGCAGTTTTAATGCATTTAAAGCCCCTGCACTTTCATCAGCTGAAAGAAATGCCAGCACATACAAAATGCACATGTTTCTACACTGATGTTTGCATCTTTGCCATATCATGTGGCCAATTCTTCCCCAAAATTTGATATTCTACTCCTCTTAAACAGCCTTCTTTTCCTCAAATGAAAACTGAAGCTTTCAAAAGTCAGCTTTTAGAATTTCAACATTTGGGGTTTCCATCTTTCGGAATTGTGAGTTTTAGTATTTTAAAGCCTAGGGATTTTAAATGTTAGGGATTTTGATCTTTCAGGATTTCAGCATTTGAGATTATGGCATTCATTACAATGTCTTTCAGAATTATGATCAACCCTAAATGAAAGATATTCAATTCTGCCAAAAGACTTTTCTACATAAATTAAGATGATCAAAGATTTTAATTCTTTATTCAATTAATGCAATATATCAAATGTATTGACTTCCATGTATTGAACCATCCCTGCCTCCTAGGGATAAATTCCATCTGACCGTGGTATGTGGTATTTCAAATGTGATCTTGAGTTTGGCTTGTTAGTATATTGTGGAAGATATCTGAATACATGTTCACTGGAAATGTGGACTTGTAAATGTATTTCTTGTTAAGTCTTTGTCAGTCTTTAGTAACAGGGTAATGTTAGAATTAAAGTTCTAAATTCTCCTTCTATGGTATTTTTGAGGGGAGTGATTGATACTGGTATTTGTTAACTGCTTAGTACAATTCACCCATGAAATCTTGGTCTTTACTGATAGATTTTAAATTACTATTTCAATCACCTTATTCATAATTGGTCTTTCAGATTTCCTATTTCTTCATGACTCAGGCTTGGTAGGTTGTGCATCTCTAGAGATTTATCAATTTCTTCTGATTTCCAATTTGTTGGCACATAATTGTTCATAGAAGTCTCAGATTCTTTGTATTTCTATGGTGTCAGTTGTAATGTTTCCTGTTTTATTGCTTAATTTATTTGAATTTTTTTTTACATTAGAGTTTAAAGTTGAAAGTAAAGAGATGGAAAAGATATTATGTATATACAAGGAAGCCAAAAGAGAGCAAAGGTAGATATACTCATATTAGACAAAATAGATTTTAAGTAAAAATAAGATAAAGAAAGTTATTATATAATGATAAATGGTCAATTTATCAAGAGGCTATAACTCTTGTAAAACATACATATATGTACCCAACATAGGAATATTTATATATATAAAGCACATATTAACATAACTGAAGAGAGAGATAAACTACAACACAATAATTGTAGGGAATTTCAAACCCACCTACATCAATGGACAGGTGATCCAGATAGAAAATCAATAAGGAAACAACTTGAACTTCACTTTAACCAAATAGACCTAACAAATATTTGCAAAACACTCCATTAAAAAGAAGCAGAATACTTATTCTTTTCAAGGACATACAGAATACATTCAAGATACATCATAGGTATCCACAAAATATGTCTTAGAAAATTTAAGAAAGTTGAAATAAAATCAAGTATCTTTTCCAACTATAATGATAGGAAACTAGAAATAAGTAACAGGAAGAATTTAGGAAAATTCAAAAATACGTGGAAATTAAACAACACAATTCTAGACTAATGGGTCAAAGAAGAAATCAAGAGGGAAATAAAAATTTATCTTGAGATAAATAAAAATGGAAACAATATACCAAAACTTTGAGGTGTAGCCAAAATAGTTCCAAGAGGGAAATTTACAGCAGTAAATACAAAATGAAAAAAGAAAAATCTCAAATAAGCAACTTCACTTTATACGTCAAGGAACTAGAAAAAGAAGAATAAGCTATTTCCAAAATTAGCAAAAAGAACAAAAATGATTAGAGTAGAAATAAATGAAATTCAAACATGAAATAATAGAAAAGATCAATGAAAGCAAGAGTTGAAGTTTTTCAAAAATAATCAAAATTGACAAACTTTCAGTCATACCTAAGAAAAAAGAAAGAATATTCAAATATGAAACACTTGAAGCACTCAGACTGCGTCTTGTTTGAAGGCGAACCAAAGACATGCTTACTGTCCTTTGAAATACAGCCTCCTTCTTACAAGATTATCTTATCAGGTTCTTCTTCCAGAGTGAAACCTACTGGCAGTGCTGGAATCTATCTGATCCAATCTGTTTTTTCCCTGTGTTACTTGGGGCATTGAGTCCATTTGTGTGTTACTGACTCCATTTTGCGGATTTCAAACTGCTTGATTTGTTTTGACTAACAATAGAGTTCCTTTTCTCTGACCCAGGCATCTCACGGCTTCTTCCAGCATTTATGGAATAGTGGGAGACCTATCAGTTCCTGACAGTTGATATAAAGTGACAACATATAAACAATATACTGTTAAATAATTAGTGTAAGTGGCAAAAGTCTCCTATAAGGTAGATTATATATAATGCCATTTTATTCAATGTTAATTTAAATTATGTAGGTGGTTCCTTTCATGACAATAGTTGCACTTTTTTCAAAGCCAAAAAAGAGGAATGTTTCTCATATGTATGCACTATGTTTATATTTGACCCAAATTGTCATATTTAGGCTATAAGGTTGAGCGGTAATACACTGGTATATACTCATGAATTCAACAAGGACTGAAGATGAACACATTAAACTCGAAATTGTTAACATTCAGCTCACTCATATGCTTGCTATTTTTCTGAGCTATGTTTTCAGATTGGGTGCCCTTGCCCAGGATTATTTTTTTTTCTTTTTAATTTTGGTCTTTTGAGACAGGGTCTTACTGTATAGGTCAGGCTGGCCTTGAAGTCACTATGTAAATCAGGGTGGCTTGAATTTAAGAAATCATCTTGCCTCAGCCTCCCAATTACTGAAATTATTGGCAGCGGACATCATGTTTGGCCCAAGGATTCTTCTTAGACCATTCTTTTTGGGGCTTATCTTTTATCACCTGTCATAATACACACATTGTTTAATTCCAACATTGTTAGCTCATAGAAAGCACTATTTTCTGAAGAATTCAGTGAATATTTTAGAGGAATGATTTTGGAAAAATGTACACACATAGAGACACACCATACATACAGACAAACACAAATACACCAACTGCAATGTGTACTTTTCAACAAAGCACTTAAAATATTTCTACCACCAATATAACTTGTGAACATGATATTGCACTATATTATTAATCATACGGATTGTTATATGTGTGTTTAAACATGTTCTTGTGCCTAATAATATAAGACCTACAATTAAAGTCAAACTTTTCCCAGTTTTTAAGTAACTATAATTAGAGGCATTTATAATAGAGATAAATGGTTGAAAGGGTAGAAAGAATTGCAAGATAATTAGATATTGGCTGGAAGAAGAGATTGAGAGAAAAAAAAGAAAACATAATGCTCAAATCTTACTGTTTTTTAAGAATTCTAAAATGCTAATTTTAGTGGTTCATATATTGTTTTAGAGATGGCTCAATGTCATTCAAGATCCCACCAATTCAATTAATGTAAATACACTGAATCTTTATCATGCAGATATTGTGAAACAAAGATCGTGCTCTTAGCAAGACATAAATTGCAAGGAAAAGTAAAGACCTGGCATACAATGTATATCATCTGTTTGACAAAAACTTCACTATTCTGTGTTATTATTGTGTTCAAATTTCATTTCAAGCAATTTTGCTTTTAAATGTATCACTATCATAATATTCACATATTATTTAAAAGATAGCCTTAAATTGAGAGACTTTCTAAAATTCAAGGATATACTTAAGGATCAATTTGTGAACAGAAAAATCAGGCTTATCTAAAAAGTCTCTACAAAAAATAATATAAAATAGTCATTTCCAATATTTTTCTGTAGAAATAGAATATAGCTAAAGACATTGTGATAAATGCCAAAGCCAACTTATTTGGAAGTAGAATTGGTTAGAGACAAAATTTTGATTTAAGGTACTTGAATTCACTAAAATGGTTCTCAGCTGTATCAGTGATATAGGAATCAAGTGAACACATATGGTTTGGAATAACCAAGCAATGTCAAGCTATTCCTTAGTAACACTTTGAAAATAAAATTTCAGTTTTTCATTTCTAATAATTCAGAAGGAGACAATCACATCGAAATTTCAGTGGTTTAACACATTAGAACTTAGGACAGACTTCTATGGAGATCGAGTGTTATTCTAAGCCTCAAATCGTAAATGAATAGGAATCACTCAATAACAACTGCACTTAGGAGTAAGTTGCAGAATGAAAGCTATATTACAGTGTTCTAAAAAAGCTACATGACTCAAAAAACAAATAAACAGATGAGTACATAAATAATATTGAGCCATGAAAACTGTATTTTAAATATTTTAGAACAATTTTATAATTTTCACTTTCTTGGGTACAAGGAGTCATATGTATGGATCAAAATGTCATTTTATTCTGTTAATTTAAAAAACTTCAAAGCAGACAAATGATTGCTTGTAGTGCAATTATTTCTATTGTAATAAGTTACCATACTACTATGCTTTTTCCAACTAATGCAAATGGAAATTATACTATAATGTAGCATTTGTAGCTCTGCTCTGATTTCTCTTGGGCTTCTCATTGTTGGTACCCTTCTCTCTTCTGAGCCACAGCCTTATCAATCCACAATAACAAATCAATCCAATCACCTTTCCTATTTTTCCATTTCCTTGGCTTCTTGCTGGAGAAGGAAAGCCTTATGCTTTTAAAAAAATTACTTCCTTTATGTCTGAGGAGTAAACGACCACTACTGTCTTCTAACAGATGAATTAACTGTGTTCTCTTTACCTCATTTGATTAAGTCTGTTATTCTTATGGTGCTTAATTTTTGTGTAAATTTGGCTTCTCCAAGGTGTTCAAATATTTGCACAAACACTACCTTAGATGCCTTTGTGATGAGATTTTCTGAGATTAACATTTAATTGTGTAGACTGAATAAAGCACATTGCTGCTCACAATGTGGAAGAACTTCAGCCAATCAGTTGCAGGCCTTGATAAAACAATTCCCTCTCAAGCAAAAAGGTTCTCAGTGGCAAAGCCACATTTGGTTTGCAACTTTCTGGGGCTCCACCCTGCAGCCCCTAATCTATAGATTTTTGACTTGAGGCTTGTCAATTACATGAGAAAATCCCTTAAAGTCTCTCTCTCTCTCTCTCTCTCTCTCTCTCTCTCTCTCTCTCTCTCTCTCTCTCTCTCTCTCTCTCTCTTTCTCTCTCTCTTCTATTATACATACCCACACATGAATTCAGGCTCATTCTACCTTTTGAAGTGCCCTGACCAAAACAGAATTTGGTACTAAGAATGATTCTAGAGGAACAGAATGTCAAGTTTGAGAATCCCATTTTGTACTGCAGCTTCTGGAATGCACGTGTTAACCTGTTCATACTGAAAGACACAAATGATTCTGTGTCCAGTAGAAAGGATGACGCTGGTAGCCCATTTTATGCTGTGATGATATCACCAATGGCTCCTCTGAATTAAACATTTGTGAGAGGAAGGATTTAGGTGACCTTGTGAGTAATATCTTAAACATGTCCATCCAGTTCATGATTCTGGTGAAACTGTGTTTCTAAAGTCAGTGGACAAAATGAAGAAAGAAATGGATGCACTCAAAGAATTCCCAGCTCAAGTGCCATGTATGATCTGACACCACCTTCCATTGCAGAAGAAAATTGTTTCCTGTTATTGATGAAAAACACATTTGGATTTTTTGATCCAAGTTGTTGAATTACAAGGTGAAACACATCTCTAAGCTCACAGTCTGTCACTAGAGCAGTGACTATGAAGGAGTGGCTCACAGAATTGTAGACTGTGGATATATACTATACGGAAAGACCTGGATGAAACTGGGAACACTGAGTCCCTAAATTTTGATAAATCTTCTTTGCCAATAGAAACAGGTTCTTTCTTCCATCTGAAAAAACTGACCTTCACTGCCTAGGGAAATTTCAGTGGGCTTCATCACTGAGTGTCCTCAGAAATCATCCTCACAACCTCTTTTTCTTCTTGTTCTAACTATTCTTGAGACCCAGAAAATGGGTGCAGAAAGGAATGGGAGGCACACTAATCAAATAAAGAATTACTTCTTAATTCAGATATCTGGGGAACACATATGGAAACAAATATTAAGGGTGTGGAATAATAATGGGAGGAACATAAATTTGGGTTGAGCTGAACTTATTGATAAAAGTTCAGAAAACCTAGATTCAGAATTTCATTGTACTGTTTGAAGACTTAGGACTCCAGTATTTTGTTTCTTTAGATTGCTGAAAGATAGAGCAAAAGGTAGCATATAGAAAATGAATTTGAAATGCTAGAACTGCCTTGGTTTACAACTGAAGAAGACATCTGGAAACTGGAATTTTTGAGTGAATTTCTCATTTAAGACATATTTGCTTTTAGTATCATTGTGAGAAAATAATTTGTGAGAGGCACCTCAGGATTCCAGTGATCATTCTTTTCTGTAGGCCAGGTCTTAACAGGTCTTAACGACAGTGGGGATTACTGCCACTGAGCTGGGAATGTTGAATGCCATGAGACTCATTGGATCTTTGGAAAAGAGGGGACAAATCACAGTAACCATAGTGTACACTAGACCCAAAAAATCAGATCATAACTCACAGACATTTAGCCTTTAGCTAGTAGAATATTTTATTCTTAAAAATGAAATAGAAATCCTATAGAATTCTTATTTTATCTGTATAACAAGGAAAATTGAAGATCAAGAGAATAACAATCTAATCAGGTTATCAAAACCCACTGAATTCCCAAACTTGAGCCAGTTTGTGGACTCAGAATCACTTGAATAAAGGGATGGCTGGGCCCTTGAGGAAGAACTGTATTATTCTTCTAAAAATTGTACTCAAATGTTTCTCCTAGTTTTCCTCAAAGTGGTCTATAGTGTTTTACCAGGGTGAGTGAATGTTGAGGACAAAAATGATCAGACCCTTTCAGTGAATACTGGACACTGGTTCTGAACTGAGCATAATTCAAATTGTCACTGGATCCACACCTTAGTTCCAGAGCACAGGAGTTCAAGTGAAACGTGGACTTTTGCTGGCCTCTCACAGTGAAACCACTGGCTCCATGGCCTTTTCTGTAGTGAGCTTCCCAGGTGCAGAACATATAACTGAAACCGATACACTTGTCACTGGTAGAATCTCCACAGGGGATCACCAGCCTTTCAAATGAGAGCTATATCAGAAGAAAGGCCAAGCTGTGGTCATCAGAACTGCTGTCACCTAGCCCAAAACAAGAAGGAATTTCTGATTGCTGAGTTCAGTGCCACCACAAAGGATGTGAAAGATCCTGAAGTGATAACCCTATTTCAAGCTGCTGTTTGGCCTGTGAAGAAGACAGATGGGTCCCAGAAAATGACAATGGAGTATCATGAATTGAATGAGATGATGAATCCAATTGAGGCTGCTGTACCAGATGGGGTTTTGCAAAGCGTGAACGAGCGGGCTCTTTGGGGACATATCAACTCTCCAGTCCTCTTCCACAGCCCACTTCCCAAGGGTCATGATCACCTTTTCATTCCTGAGATTTCACACTGGTCATTACATTGAAAACATTTTACTGATTGGATCTAATGAGCAAGAAGTAACGACTCCTAGAATTTTATATAGACTACTTACTTACAAAGGGTTGTTAAAATCCAACAAAACTCAGGGGTTTTCTACTTTTAAGAAGTTTCTAGTTATCCAGTAGCATGTGGCATATTGAGATATCCCAGCTAAAGTGAACAATAGGTTTTGTGTGACCTCTTCTGCAACCAAAAAGGAGGCACAGCACCTAGTGTTCCTATTTGGATTCTGGAGCCAATTATTACTCATGTGAGTGTTACTGTGGTCCATTTACTCAGTGATTCAAAAAGCTCCTGATTTTGAGTAGGGCCCGGAACAAAAGGAGGCTTTGCAGCATGTGCAGGCTGCTGTGCCAGCCATTTGGGCCGCATGTTACTGCAGATTCAATGGTGCTTTAAATGTTATTGGCAAATAAGAATGCTGTTAGGGCCTTGGAGGGTCCTTGAGGTGGATTGCAGCACATGTACTTAGGATTTTGAACACAGCCTTCTACTTTCTGTAGATACCTACTCCCTTTTTCTGACCAACAGCTCATGGCTTGCTACTGGGCAATACTGAAGACTCAACACCTAGTGATGGGATAACAAATTGTGTAACCCGAACAATCATGAGCTTGGTGAGTGAGCCATTGAGTTGGGCATAGATAGCACTACTTCATAAGCAAATGAAAGTTGCAAATATATATCAGGCCTAAGCAGGTCCTCAAGATACAAAAATGTTATAAGTGGCCCAAATCCCCATGGTCCCCATTTCTGGTACATTGTCATCTTTCTCTCACCCCTACCTACAACTTCTTGAATTATCCCCTGTGATTAGCTGACAGAAGAATAGAAGGCTTGAGTCTGGTTGACAGATGTTCGTTCATAATAAACAAGTCTCACTTGAAATTGGACATCTGCAGCATTATAGATTTTCTGGGTACCCCTGAATGATGGTGGTGAAGGGAAGTCCCCCCAGGAGGCAGACTTCATGCAGTGTACCTGTTTTTTCATTTTCCTTAGAATGAGAATTGGCCAGACATGAAATCATTTATTGATTTGTGGGATATGGCCAATGATTTGGCTGGGTTGTAACGTACTGAGAAGGGACACAATTGAAAAATCTCTTTCAGGAAGTCACGGGAAGGGGGATTTAACTAGACTTCTTTGAACATACAAAAAATGTGGAGTTATGTGAAAACTCAAAAAAGATTTTATCCACACAGTAAATTTTGAATAAGAAAGTAGATAGGATGTCCCATTATCTGAATACCAATCTGCTTCCTTCTCTAGCCACTCCTATTAAAGGCCAATGAACTCATCAACAAAGAGATCATAATGGGAGGTGTATAAAGTCTGAATGGAACTTTTACTGAACAGAGATTGGCCAGGTTACAGCCACTGTCGCCAGTAAAGATCATCAATGAATCACCTGCTGTCTGAGGTGACCAGGCAGCTCTCTGATGGCAGGTTGATCATGCTTCACCACTACCATACTGGAAAAGGCCTCATTATGTTTTCATTTGAATAGACACATAGTGGATGCACATGTGTTTCCTTCCCAACAGTTAGTGCTTATGCCCAAGTAACAAGCCATTGACTTATATAATGGCTTATCTACCATCAGGGGCTTCTACATTGCATTACTTCTAATCATGCAACTAACTTTACAACAAACTAAGTACAGTAGTCAGCCTATGCTCTTGGAATTCATTGGCTCTACAATGTTCCTTATCAGCCTGAGGGAGCTGGCTGAATGGAAGGATGGATGGCATTGGAAAATTCAGTTACAGTGCCAACTAGGTGGCAATATCTTGAAGGTCAGGGCAAGGTCCTCCAGGATGCTGAATCTGCTCTGAATAAGAATGCAAAATGTGCCACTATTGTTTCCGTAGTGGAGAATCAACCAACATGCAAGACCCATTGGTCCTGAATTGAGACTTGGGAATGAGAATGGCACCACTATGATCCCTCACGCTGCTTCCTGTTCCCAAACTCTCATATTCTGATGGCCTGGTGGTCTTAATTTCAAAGGGAAGAATACTTCCACCAGGACACACGATAATGATTCTCCTGAACCAAAACTTAAGAATCCCTCCCAGCCAGTGTGTGATCCTCATTCTCTGAATCAAAAGGCAAAAGAAATAATTACTGAGCTAGTTGACTTCAAGGGGAAAGTGCACTGTTATTCCACAGTGCAGCAAGACAGGGTATGTCTAGAACACAGAAGATTTCTTGAGGCACCTCCTACAGTTCTTAGCCATGTGAATGAAGTAGATGGCAAACTACATCAAAAAAGTTCAGTAAGGGCCATGGATGACTCAGACCAGACTCCTCAGGAATGAACAGTGAGTCATCCACCAGGTACAGAAGCACCAAGCCAAGATGCTCCCTGAGGACAAAGAGATAGTGAATAGCTGCGAGAGGTAATTGTAATTATCAGCCATGATATGTGAAAATTTACATAAAGTATTACTAGTCATTGTGAATGTTTCTTATTTTGATATGAATATATTTCATATGTATATATATTTTTGTGCAATTATTTATGTAATTGCTTCATTTCCTTCCCACTCTTAGCTCCCTATAATGAAACACAGGAGATTGATTTTGGATCACAGTATGTTATTTTTATATCATACTATTTAAGTTATGAGATACCAAGGAGATGAGTAAATACCATTCAAGGACTTTATGTTCTTTTCTGAGGAAAGGACTTCTGCCTTCTTTAGTTATATGCAGGACAGTTGCATTATGTTATACAGAAATGTGACCTTGCTATTGTAATTATTTGAAGATTAAGTATAAAGAGAAGTTTAAGGGCACTGAGTAGGTAAGAATAAACTGGTGATGGTTAATACGATGTCAGTTTGGCTGGACCATGGTGCACTATTGGATCAATGGTTTGGTTTTTCTGAATGTATCTGAAGATATTTTTGAATGGGGCAAATAGTTAAACCAGAGAACACTGAATGGAGTATATCAGCTTCCATAAAGTGGGAATGAACCATTGAATCAATTTGTTGCCTTAAAAACATCTCATATTTTCTGAGCAGAAAGGAATTTTTCCAGCAGACTGCCTTCAGGAGCCAACTCCAACTTTTGCCCCCATCACCACCCCCAGGCCTGCCATTCACATTTTGGGTCTGTACCTACATAATTCCTTCAACCAATTTCTTAAAATAAAATTGTATTTCTTTCTATATAAATATATGCCCTCTTGGTTCTGCTTCTCTGGAGAATCCTCACTAATATAATACTTATCAGATTAAACCAGCATATCAACTGGGGATTCCTCAATTTCTTCCATTCACAATTTCGAAATGTTGCTCATACCCTGTACTCTTCCTTTTTCCATTCTTTAAGCTTCAGAGAAAATCATAAGAATCATTTTGATAAAGGACAACTCTGACTTACTTATTGCCAGAACCAATGGCAGATTTCAATAACGGTTCAATCTGACCTCTAGGGTTCTACATTTTTGTCATTCCTTATTCTTAAAACTTTTTCTTCTTTCATCTTCAAGAACACTACTATAATGCTTCTATTTTACTTCTTATTAGTAAGAGCAGATTCTTCATCTGCTTTTCAGTTAAAATCCTGGTTCTCTTACCTTTCCATAGTTTTTCCTAGAGTGCATTATCCATTTATGTGAGTTTTAACTACTGTCTATGTGCCAGATAAACTTTAATGGACTCTAGATTAATATATCTAAGTATCTCCTAGAGTTCACCTGGATATTTCTAAGTAAAAGCATATATTGATTATTTTTTTCCTATAACCTAGTACCAAATCTTTACAAGGTACCAATAACAGAGAAGTCACAAATCTCCATCTTTTTTACTTTTCCTCTTTTTTTCTATATATGCAATTATTCATTGATTTTTAAGGATTTCATATCTGCAATATTCTCAAATCTGACTCAGCTTTTATAGTTCCACAGCCAAGGGGACTTGCTAATTTTTATTCTCTCTACACCTTTCAAATTTCCAACTCTAATATCACCATTCCTTCATCACTTCTGAAACAAACACATTATGACCTTTTCCAAATACCCTCTACCTCCATTGCCATTTCCATGTACTGCATGCATGGCTGTCTCGGGAGCCATTCTAGAAATGCCATTTTACCATGTTAATTTACAAACAAGACACTTGTTTTCTGGATCTTGACTCTTTTAGACCAAATACTACTTATTTGTGGATCTGAATTGAGATGTTCCATACTTTCTCTATTCTCCTCCTTTAAAGTGTTCACTCACACACTCTGCCTATGCTGAAATATGGCTACCAAGGCTCACTTGAACTCTAATCCTACACTTTTACAAAAATTTTCCTCCCTGCTACCTCTTCAAAACGGAAAATCAAATTATCATTTTAAGAATTGTCTCATGTGCTTGCTTACACAATTTTGAAGCCTATATTGAATTTCTCCATCATCTGGGCATAGGCACAGATACTTCTGGGTTACCAGAGCTCCTAATTGAGCATTTATGATAGTACCTTTAGCAAAAGTATTGAAATTATTGATAGCCATTAAGACACATACATTGATATTTTTCTGGTGCAATGAAGCTAGACTGCCTGGTTTAAAATTTTAGCTTTAAAATGCAAGGATGTTTGGATATATGGAAACTACTTAACTTTTCTCTGCCTGAGTTTTCTGACATATAAAATAAAGCTTCTAATAATACCCCTCCTACTGCTCTTTTGAATATTATGTAAGTTTATCCATGTAGGGCAATTAAAACAGTGCCCAAAAGAAGCACTCAATAAAACTTACCTATTATAATAGTAATCTAGGGACCTTCATACTTATATTTATCCCCACAAGACTTAATATCATATGCAGATATAACACATTCTCCATCAGAAATATGCTGAGTAAATGGGTGCCTCTACAGCTATGTCTAACTATGTTTTAATTTAAAATCATTTTGTCCTTGTAAACAATTTAGACTTAAGCATTTCTGGTAACCACAATCCATCTAAAGTGACCACTCAATTTCCTAAATTATTCTTTGGTAATATAATGGGCAGCATTGTCTTAATACATAACTTTTAGAGTAGGGCAAAAATTAATACTACACAGACAGTTATGCTATTATCTGTGTTGGTATAAGCAAATTATTGTGCATTCTCGAGTATGCATACTCACACATGTGTATGTGTGCACATACCTGTACTAGAAGTTTTTACTTGTTTATTGGGTGTAATTAGCAATAAGTGGATTAAATTATCAGATAAAATTCATTTCTCTCATACTCTACTGTGGTTAACCTCAACTCTCCTCTAACAGTAAATTCAAAACATGCATTAGAGAAACACATTGCTTTATCTTCAGATATTCTTGTGATGTCTTTTGAAAAAGAGTAAGTAGTCATCATTATAAACAATATCATAATTTGCTTTTATTTAAAAGGGTGTTAAACTTTCAAGAAAAAAACACAAAATTTAACTATTGTTAAGACAATCGTCCACTAAGTCACGGAAAGTCTCCTCTGTAAATATGAGGACATGGTCTTAGAGTTGCATGTAGGAAAATTAATTTTTTCTCTAAATAAGTGGAATTTTTAATAATGAGAACTACACTAATTAATGTTTTCCACAAAAGCTTTTTCTTTAAGACAATAGAAAGTCACATTTGAAGCTCACAAGTTGTGTCTTTTCCATTTGCCTTTTTCTTTTGCATTGAAATTTGTACTATTGACAATAATTTACTTTTCTATAGACTGTTTACAAGGCTTTCCAGAAAGAGCAGGAATATGAATCTTTTTATAGATATTTTTACAAAAATACATACAATGCTTTGAATCAGTCTCCATGTTCTCGCAATTCTATTCCCAAATCTAGAAGCATCAAGGTAGAGTTAATTAAACTTTAATTAGTTTCATTGTGGAAAGAAAATCTTGGCAACTGATGTTTCATTTAAATTAGAAATGCATCTTCTTGGGGAACCGTGAGGGTTTATTACCATGTATCTGTAGAAATAATGCTGCTTAAGTGTAATCATAGGTTTAATGTTATACCTATTCTTTTTATATCAAATTTACAAATACTAATTCATCTTTTAATTTAACTGGGTAAATGTTATGTCTTATATTTAGATATCCCCCCCAAGCCTCATGCAGTCATAGGTGGGGTTTTTCAGAGGTCGTTGGATCTAGAGTGTGTGATGCTGGAATTGATTCATGGTGCAATGCTAGGTTCTTGGGCACTAGGATTAAGGGTGTGAGTGCTGCCTGCCCTAAGTAACCTGGCTAAGATATAAGGGGCAGAAAGACCCTCTTACGGTCCCTTGTTGCTTTTTCTGTCTTTTGTGTGCAATGAATTATTTCTCCTCTGTGACTCCCCTCTGCCATGTGCCACTCTGCTTTGGACCCAGCCAACTACAGACTGAAACCTCTACAAACTGTAAGCTAAATAAATCTTTCCCCCTTCAACTTTGAGTGTTAAGTATTTTGTCTCAGCAATGAGAGAAAGTAACTAACACTATACATTTCATATTCTCCCAAGAATTATAATGGTAGGGTTCTGCAATACCAAACAACAACTTTCATAATCAAACTTGTAGATCTTTTACATTTATACCCACTGGGAGGTTTTCTATCCAGGATTTAAAAAATGCCCCTTTCCACAAACTGTCAACTTTACAACCTTCAGTTCTGGCAACTAATATCTAAGGATCTTATTCATTTAAAAACAGAGCACAGTTTCATGCAGAGACATTCCGGGAACTTCACTGTGACGTCTATCTCCTGTGATAAGCAAATTTATACTGGCAGAGTAGTTCTAGAGCTACGATATTCTTTTATTTGACTTAGATTTCAAAACTCATGTTTATATTGTTTAAAAAACAATTGTACTTCTTCCTATTGCACATTATATAGAATACATTTTGGTCCTATTTTTTGCACCGAAAGGTCACATAGGAAGGGGCATGGGGTAAATAAAAAAGGGAAAAGGGAAAAAATGAGAAAAGAATGATAAAATAGAAATAAAGCTTTTGTAAATAAGGAGGGGAAGAAGGGTTGAAGTAAGGGGAGGGAATGGGACAAAAGGAAAGAATTACAATATATCATGTACAGGTACAAATTCCATATGATGAATGTGATCATTATGTACAAAATAAACTGATTTAAAAAACAATTGTACTAGAAGTATAGGAAATTATCCTATAAATGTTTCTAGTTATTGTTATATTTTATGATCATATTGAGAAATCACATAAGCAGAAGCTGTAAGGAATAACCACAGATACTTTGCTGCATACTTCAAAAGACTCCACATAGAGTCCACAACACCCTTGAAATTTTTGAAGACCTTTCTTCTAAATAAAGCAATGATATCTGAGCAAGCTACCCTGCTCTGAATTGGAGCTGCTTCGGTTTTGATGTCTCTTTCTGCACATCTGGGCTTACTTTGACTTTCTACTAAAATTCAGGGATTGCTTTTATGGGGTTTGCCCAGGACCTCAAGAAAAGACTCTGAATCTTAGTAGGCAAGTTATCAAGGAGCCAGCTCCTTTTCAACGGCCTTGCGTTTGCTGTTGTAGTTTTGTAAGGTCATTAGATACTGACTGGCCAGAATGCCACTCCCAGAGTGATTTCAGTGACTCAGTCTTTATAATTACATAGATGTCCTACAAACAATGTTTGGCAGGGACTCCATACATCATAAGGCAAACCCTGATTATATATGTTCATTTCAACAAGGCTTCTGTAGAAGACCTTCCCTACTGTATTATCCAATAAATATTAAATACATTGCCACAAGGAAAATTTCAAAAATGTAGCCAAAAGTGCTTAGATCTCAAATGGATATGTTTTGTTTAATCTCACATTGGAATCTATAGAAGGAATATGTTTCTCTTCAGCTGAAGGTTTCAGAAAGCTCAGGGATTTAATGGTTGAAAGTCAAGATCTTCTATACCTATTTCCAAATAATCTTCCCATTATGGGTTTTCCATTTCTGTCTTTGTTTTTTTGTTGTTGTTGTTATTTTGTCAATTCTCCTCAAGGTTATATATTTCTTTAAAACTGATATGACAAAAACTTTAGAAAAATTAGAATAAAATTCAAAAATTAAAAACTATTAATTTTTCAAGAAAAAAGATTTTTGGAAAAGTTTGTTAGCTCTGTCTATTTAGGCATGATTGAAAATTTTAATGAAAAAACAAGAAGTAAGAAATATATGCTTAAATTGTTGCTTTTGCAGAAAAAATCCATATCAATAAACGGTAAAAACTAAAAATTGTGTACTGTGGTATATGAAAGATTCACTTGTATGTATTTCACTTCTAACATTTATCCATTTGACCATAAGTATCTTCAAAAATATTTTGCAAAATTTCTAATAAGGAAATTGAGTATAAAGTCTAAACTAGGCAAATCAAATTCTTTAAAATGAAAATTCAAAAAGAATCTTATATTTTGAAGTAACTATGGAAGGAATACATTCTGTGATTCATTATTAACAATATTAATTTAGAGTATTTGTACCTGCTGACTCTTCATTGTATCTCTGATTCCTAAATTCCAGAGTAACTGTGAACAATAACTATATCTTTAATGACATTACCATATTTTGACATCATGTCTTCAACAAAAAATATCAAAGGTGAAAACAAAACACACACACACATACACATAATATTTTCATTATAAAGAGAATTGAAGCAAAGAGGTATGTTATGGTTCATGTCTAAATGTCTCCTCAAAGCCTCATTCACTCATAGGTGGCTTCCGAGGTGGCTGAGTCTAGAGTGTGTGATGCTGGGATTAAGGGTGTGTGATCACTAAACCAGTCCACTGAGTGGTTTGGCACCGCCCTAATCCCAGTAATCTGGATAAGATAAAAGGGGCAGAAAGGCCCTGTTAAATTTCCCTTGTTGCTTTTGCTACTTTGTGTGTGACATGTTATTTCTCCTGTTTAAGATCTGTCTGCCAATCTCCCTTGGAGCCAGCCAATTCTAGACCTAACCTCTACAAACTGTGAGCTAAATAAACCTTTCCTCCTTTAACTTTGAGTGTTGGGTATTTTGTCTCAGCAACAAGAGAAAAGTAACTAAATCAAGGTATTAAATGCTATTCTACAGCTTACCCAGGTCATTGAGACAGGAAGACAAATCAGGTCTCTTGGATTTCGATTCCAGTGGTCTAGTCACTGGTTTTGTCAACTCCTGTGTGAAACATCCATAAACAATACACAGTTCATGTTCCCTCTTCCCATAAAATAGTTGCCAAAAGAAACATGCCATTACCTTTCCCACGTACTGAGGCTCGGAGCCCATGTATTCTTCCAGCACAAAAAATTGATTCCATACCCAGCCACGTTTAACACGTTGGATATGTGCTCTTCGACCTGGCAGGTGGATAACATTTTTTCGAGGTTCTGTGGCTAAAGTCTGTTGTGGCTGTGGTTGAAGTGGTGTTAGGAGACCTCCATCAAACAGGACCCAGAGAAGCAGGGATAAACAGTTCCTTGTAAGCATTGGCAAAGGCTTTTCTACAGCAGAGTTATAAAAACTCCAGAGTTTAATGCAGAATTGTGGAATCCAGGTTTGAGGTTCTGTGGGCTTCACCACTTAGCTTTCTCTTTTATTGAAGGTAAGTTAATTCAGGCATTAATCTTTTTGAGGCTTCCGATGTATTATATTCCATCTAAAGGGACCTACAAAATAGATTAACAAAGATACATTAAATTAATAACATTTCATAATGATATTCCTCAGAACTATCTATATATATGCATTGAAACAAGCAGAGGGCAGACCCTAAAAGAAGTATATTGGCAAATACTCACTGTTACTGAAATTTTAAAATTTAGATAAATTATTTATGTTCTTTAAAACTTGAAAAATTATTAGTTACATTGAAGCAAAAGTCATATTTTACAGAGAAGCAATACATATGTAAATTCAATAAGAATTTCAAGGAGCATACACAAATTACTGTTTTACAAAAGCGTTCCTTAGAGTTGGAATTTGCAACTCAGCTCTATCCTGATAGTAAAATTTAATGTTAACAAAAGCTTATTGTAGGTTACAATTGCCACATTCAGCTATAGGAATAGAAACATTCCTGCATTTGGCAAGCAGGTAGTTGGGTAACAGGCTCCAGTCGGAATGGTGGAGCCTCAATGCCTAGGGAGTATGAGGTGTCTGGGGGACCTAAATGTTGGAGCCTAGGAAATCTATG
Organism: Heterocephalus glaber; assembly: GCF_053883595.1. NCBI lineage: Eukaryota > Metazoa > Chordata > Mammalia > Rodentia > Bathyergidae > Heterocephalus > Heterocephalus glaber. Next base: position 10,572,242 of record NW_028258333.1, read on the forward strand.
TAAAGCTTCCAAAACAAAGAAACAAACCAAAATCAATGCAGGTTTAATTAAATGTCTACAAGTATGGTGTTTGCCAACAAGTCATCTGCAATTCAGGCCAAAGCTTGCTCAGTTATGTAGTATATAATAAAACTGTACAAGTATTCTTCATGAAGATCATAATTTTCAATATTAACAGGGCAACAATTCACCATGCTAGAAATAAGATGTAAGGTAGGCAGAGTCCAAAAATTATACACCATGTATTTTCTAGAGGGGCAATGTTAAAGGCAAAACAAAAGTATTCTAACTTGTCTACTATCTGAAGGTTAGATACTGACAAAAACTTAAATTGTATGTATTTTATTACATTTTCCAATTCTGGAAAACTAATGTTCCCAAAATTAACATGGATCCACTGTGCTCAATATGGCAGTTACTAGTTATACATGGCTACTTCATTAAAATTTGGTTATTTGGTACCAACACGTAATATAATATAAAATTATACACCAAATTTTAAAAACTTAATGGAAAATTAGAGTTATTAACTACTATATTTATTACTTTTTACATGTCAGTATTCAGATAGACTATGTTAAATAAATATATAAATTAAATTATGTTCTCTTATTCCATTTTTAGGGTACTTGCTAAAAAACTAAAATTCCACATGCAGTTTACGTTTTTGGTTGCATTATTTCCTGCTGGATACCTAATTTAGACAACAGAGTTTAAATCACATACTCATTTAATGTTTCTCTTAACATTGAGATTCAAATAGCTAACAGGAGTTATACCTTTTGTGTGGTAGCAATACATTAGCAGACCAGAGGATATTTGCATCTATTTTCAATATGCCTTTGTCCAATACGATAGACATATTTTCTTTGTTTCGAAATTTAAACATTAACATCGAAAGTGCCATAGTGTCCTGAACTTCCCTTTTTTTTGTCTTCCATGTTTCTTCCCATGCTCATCTGAATCATAGTTCAGGGTTATTTGGTTCAAATAGAGAGAATAACACAAGAAGAAATGAGAGTGAATAGAACTCTGGCCGGGGATTTAGCTCAGTGATTTCGCCGCCTGCTGCACAAGTGCAAGGAACCGAGTTCGACCCCCGGTACCAAAAAACAAACAAAGAAAAAAAACTCTGACCGCCCAGATCTGTTCAAGTATCTCTGATTAGTTTGTATTTCTGGTTTCTGATCTAGGAAATACTTTCTCCTCCATTAATTTGTAGATGTGAGGCATTAAAATGCAGATTTTAGAAAGCATTGACATCTAAATTTATTTTTCTAAAGATTTTTAACTTAATATAAATATGTTTTATGCAGGGCAACTGGTTATATTAATCATCAATACCATTACTCTGTTTGAAATTCTGCTTCCTTTTATAAGTCAAAAGTTTCTAAAATCTGAGTTTGGCTACCATAGAAATAGTTTTGAAATTCTAGTGTACTTATGTTATGTTTCTTCTCTTTTGTGTTAGAATGTGTCTACACTATGATGAAATTAGATAAGAAATGAATGATAAGTACTTAAAAATTTGAGTATAACATGGGAAGTTTGTTGCTTCTTAAACCATTCCCCGATATAGCCCCGACTGGTACCTCCAGAAAACAGAAAGAAATACAAAATATGGCAACAAGGCTGAAGTTAACTTAAGCCCCAGAGGACAATGTGCAACAAATCTCTCATTTTCCACAGGCCAATATCCTCTTCTTTCTTCTGGCTCCCATTGGACATGTACTCTCTCATAATATGTTGTGTTTCTTCTACACATCTGTGCAATTCCTTCATTCTTTTTCTAAATAGAATGGTCCATATATCTTGCCTATCCAATTACCTTCACCTTTTTTTCTTAGATTGTTGTATTTACAGAGATATTTATGTATTAGTAATTATTTCTGCTAATCTTTTCATTAGAATAATGACTTGTAGAGGTGATTGCATACTTTTTAGGAATCTTATTTTTTCCATGAATTCTAATATTTGTATATGAATTTTACAATGTGCAAAATTACACAATTATGTATCAAAGTGTAGTAAGTGTGGTATTCATGAATTTATCAGGGTCCGCTTAACTTTTGACATTCTTCTTTTCTTAAATGCAACTCTTTAGTTTTTATTCATACTACTAATAACTTAGAGATACATTCATGACATTATTTTTTTTTCTTTGTTGATGAAGTAAAGGGAGAAGGACAGAGTAATGATGTTTTCACTTTGGCATTTACAGTATTACCTGGGATGTGGTAGGTACCAAGTACATAGCTGTTACACTTCAGTAAATTATTCATGGAAGGATAGTAGCCAATTTTATCTAAACTTTACTGTGTTCCTCATAGTGTTACATATTCTGTGTGAGCACAACAGCTCTGAGAAGGAGTTGCTGTCTTTGTGACCATGCTGCACAAGCAATGGTGAAGAAAAGAAGTTAAATGCGTTGACCATGCTCCACGAGTTGGTACATTTTATGCAGACTGGAAGCTGTGTAGTCTGTCCCCAGAGCTCAGACTCTTGCATGCTACACTCTGCTGTCCCTCTGCTGATGAATGCAGAAACAGATAAAAAAAAAAAAAATACCTCGGGATTGCTGTCCTAGCAAAGTAGGGAACATGAGCTTGAAGGTCTACATACTTTTCCCTAAACAAGTAGATATTTCAATACTGAGCCACCTAAGTTTTCTTAAAATCACATTTCTTAAAAATATGAGACTGAAATTATCAGTCTTTTGAAGTCAGGACATCCAGGACTACCAGCTTCCACTCCGTGTTATAAGAAGGTATATAATTACAGGTAGAGGCAGACCGATTTCAATAATCTTAGTGTGTCATTAGCATTGAGTGATGGCTGATAATTGAGCAAGTGCTCAACAGCCTGACTAATCCACCAAGCCGGGCAAAAAATGGGTCCCGTGACCTGAAGTAATTGTGCTGACAGAAAAGCAAGTTGTTTCTGGCTGTGCCAGGCTCCCTTGCAGTTAGTCTGAGCTACAGGTGCAGTCCTTGGCTCAGATATCATAGTTGGCAGCATGTGTGACCCACTCAACAATTTTGCATCTAAGGATGGCTTCCAGTCTGGGTCTCACTAAAAATTAATTAAAAATGAGATGGCCTTTGGAATAAACTACTTCTGGTGTATCATTTTAAGAGAAATCATACTAGGGCTCAAGCTAATTAATTGTCCATTAAATAGCAACCCGAATGGTGGAATTACAGTGTTCTTCCTGTAGAGCTTTGTACTTGACTACATATGTAGTCAATTAGAATGTGTGTGAATACTTTTGCAACTCATCTCATTGCTTTAAGACCCTAAAATCTATTCCAAGTCTCCATATCTCTTCAGTCCTTTAGTGAGCAGATGAACTTGTTTTTCTCTGCAGGTTGGCACTCTCACTAAAGCCAGGCATCTAGCCACAGTGAGAGCCACAGAGCTTTGGAAGCATCCTAACAAAAATAATGCAAGGAAACAGAACCCTGATTTGTAATGGGACAGGAAACAACTCCCCCTGCCATAAACCATAGGCTAAATTATAAGGAAAGACGTTATCAAGCTATCAACGTGGGTATACTTGCCCCGCTGTCGAAGGTACTGTTATAAAAGGAAGAAAAGCAGACTTATTCTGAGGTGTCAGCACCCTGTGGAATCATGTGAACCTTAAAGCAGACATAATTGTTACAAAGGACATAGCCACAGGTGTATTTTATTCCATATATCCGATTTCAGGCATAGTGTTTAAAAATTTATACTGCTCTATTATTTCTAATGTCTTTTAGAGCCAAAATAGTTTTCCAAACACTTCCCAAACCTTATGTGAGTCTTGGGAGTCAAACATTCCTTTTAGTAGGAGAGGGTTTTTAAAAAATTATATATCAAAGCAGAAAGTATTTAGCTGTGAAAAATCAACAGATAGCAACAATTTCTCTTTAAGTGTGTTTCCCAAGCTGAAAGAGATATAAGGGCTATGGCTTCCATAGTTATATATTTAATTTTACATATAATTACTTACAAGACTAACCCCTAAGAAGGGGCCTATTTCATCTAAATTACATTGAAAAGGCTCTCTTTGTCAGGGGAGAACTTCAACTGACAGATATTTTAATTATTAAAAATAGTTCCCCATTATGACTAGCATACTAAGACTACCTATATATTGCATGATTCTTTAATGATAACCATGATTATGGTATACATTAAATTAATATTCTATGAAACAATTTTTGAAGAACATTTCTTTAAGTTTAAAACAGATAATTTATGCTTTTGCTCATCCCTTCTTGTGATTAATGATCTTTTAATTTGAAATAGTAATTAAGTGATTCACATTCAAAAATAATATAAAGGAAAGTATTCTTTTTGGGGGGGTGGGTACTGGGGATCGAACTCGGGTCTTTGCTCTTGCGCAGCAGGCGGCAAAACCACTGAGCTAAATCCCCAGCCCAGTACTCTTTTTCTTATTACAAAAATATAGAAATAATAACCATAAAATATTAAAAGGTCAACAGTGAATGTTACATCTTCTTTCACACTATTCTTTACCTTGGAACATGTTTTTAAACATGTTTTAGGTTTAAAACTTACATTATCTGGTTCTTCCTATAATAAGTGCATTATAATCAATAAACATTTAAGGGTTCTAGGAAAATTTAACAGTTGAAGCATATGACTTCTGATCTCGGTGTGGGGGCACACTCCTGACATCTGAGCACTCTGGAGGATGAGACAGGAGGACCTCCACATGTGGGAGCCCAGCCTGACTGCAGAGGGAGACCCAAACAAATAAACCAACCAAAAAACAGAATATGACTTCCAGAAAAATTATCTCCATGCTTTAATAGACATTGTTAAGCAACATTCTAACGTGTTCAAAAATGGTGGCTACTTGTATCACCTATAAGCCAAGCCTGAACAAAACAAAATAAACTCAAAATGAAAAATCTTTCCTTATTTGATAAGAGAAGAAAATTTCTCTTTTGATGAGAAAAGAAATGTGAAAACACATTTACTTTTGTGGAGTGATTTTAAATATATCAGTCAAAGACTCTTGATACTATATTCTGAATACAGTGATTTTACCGCCATAGTCTTTTTCCCAAAGATTCTTCACCACAGTGTAATCATGAGAAAATAATCAGACAAATCTCAATGAGGGAACATTTTATAAAATACTTAAATCATGCTTCCTAAGATCTGAGTATCATCAAAATAAGAAAAATTTAAGGAACATCATAGCCAAGAGGAGCTTACAGAGAGCTGACAACTAAATGCAGTGGAGGGGATCCTGACTAGAACAGGATCTTGGGTAAGATAATCCACAATTTGAATACAGAATGGAGTTTGGTCAATAACAGTGTATCAAGAGTGGTTATTGGTCTCCAAAAATAATGTACCTTTCAAATGTAATATGTTAATAAGAGAAATTGGATACCAGATACATAAAGGCACTATAAGCTCTATTTTCAATTTATTTATACATCTAAACAAGATGACATTGTGTTTATTTTTTCAAAAGGGAAAATAGTAAATAATGAGGTTCAGGAGTGAGTGTATCTTATCAAATAGATAGGGAAAGGAAATTCTGAGCAAAACAGGAGAGGGGGATTTTAAGAAGATAATTGCTGTATACTAAAGGGCCACAAAGCATGAGTCAAGTCTGGAACAGAAGAAACAATTCTAAGGGGGACTGCATCATAAAGGGGAAGATAATGCAGTAAAACTGTAGCACTGGATAGAGGTTTTAAATAAAAAAGAGTAAATGTACACTAAAAGTTTTTTGATCAATTAATACTACTCAATAGAAACCTGAGTAAACCATGGAAGACTATTTTTCACTTCTTGGAAATAAAAAAAGAAATGAAATGAAGTCATATCATCTTGCTACATCATTATTTCAGAGAGAATACAATTTTGTAAAAAGTGAGCTTACCTATATTAACATAAAAGACAACATATTTATGACAATATTCACTAAAAAGAGGTCTTTCACCAAGCTTCAGAGGATTCCTAATTCTTAAGAAATTGAATTTTGTAATTTAAGAGGATGTATTCAAGTAAATAAGAGATTTCCAAAATATTTCAAATCATTTGCTGAAAAATGTCCAGGATATTGTTCTCTAGTGGCTTAACTAGAAAATGGATGAAACAATCTGAATTCTGGAGACAATGTAGAAATCTACAAGTAATGTAATAAAAACAGGGAAAATAGACTTGAATCTTATTTCGAAATTCCCTTTGTAATGGATAGAAATCTTCAGTCTGGGGAATAATTCACCCAAAGAATCTCTAGTTTGATTATTGCTTCACAATGTCCGGAAGAAGTACACCTATGGTCTAAAATAGTATGGATTTTTTAATTGAATTCAAGGGGGTTTTTTGTCAACAAATAAGGGACAATGATCAATAGGAGTGAAATGAAAATTATATACAGGAACGAACCATTAGTAACTTAGGGTTACCTTACGTAGATTAAGCTTGGATTAAGTCCCAGTTATAGCCCTGTGGTCGAGATTGTCATAAGGATTTTAAATTCCTTCAAACTCTAGTGATCTTCCTGAACGCTAGCTTATGAAGTTAATAAACTCTGAAGGGAAAATGTTAATCAATATATTCTGCTATGGAAAGTTCATGATAGGATGAATGCTTCTGGAATGGCAGAATAGGGTTCAGCAGGCACTCTCCAAATTAAAATGTTCATTTTCCAGGAAATATATTTAACAATGATCTTTTAAGGCCGTAGAAATGTTCTTAAGTGTATGCAGCAAATGGAGAAACGTTCATTTAAGAAAAATTGAATCTTGGCAAAAACAGTTCAAATCCCATGTTAAAGAATGGAGGATGCAGTCAGGGAGGCTGGAGTCTTCCTATACCCAGCCCTGATCTGGAGCTATGATTTCACCTTAGCAGGGATGGGTGACCGATTTTGTTTCTCATTCTCTTTCCTGATCTTATGTTGCAGAAATAACTTCTCAAGGAGGTATAATAGAGAGAGCTAGACACTGTTTATCACAAGTTACAGGTAGAGGGTAAATATCTACTCTAGACCACTGAGTCAATGATGCTGGAACCTAATTACTTCACTTTTTTGGAGAGATTCCATATTCACAGTGGCAAACTGAGAAACCTCAAGCCTAGGACCTCCACAAATCCATTGAGTGAAAGTGTAGTTATAGGAAAACTAATTTTTGATGCCTTGCTTTGTTCCACAATTGCAAGTTCTCTTCTTTAATGGAAAGAAAGTCAAAAGTAGAAAGAGCTCTTTGGCTTTATCTGGGAGTATACAGTTTATTTGGAATAGTATGTAAATCCTTCTGCAAATTCATTGTGGAGTGTTATGAAAATCTGGTGCAGAGCAATTATAAAGAAGTTGATAGAACCATAATACAAGCAAAGGGACAATCAAGGATAGATTTCATGAGATCACAGGCAACTCTGGAGGTAGGGAAGGCAATGAATGAATTTCAAGATTTTGTTAGTAGCAATCAATAAAATACATGAAGTAGATATGAAACAATTCTCCCAGCTCTTCTCAGACCTTTCAACGTGGCAGGAGCCAGCAACATGGAAAATATCATATGAAGCCAGGTTAAAAGACAGAAAAAGGAGAAATATCCAAAATAAAATATTTAAAAATATGATGTCAGAATAATAGCACACATTCAAACAGATATTAAAGAGAAATATTATTAAAAGGTTTTTTAAAGAAGCCAAGAGCAATTTTGGAGATGAAAAATACAATAGAAGAGCTTAACATTAGCTTTAGTCTGACAGAAGAGCAATACTAAAATTTGGCCACATCTATTTTGCCCAATTACAATATACTGAAATTGAAAATTGAATTGAAAATTCTTTCTACAGAAGAAAATTTGGAAAGTTAAGAAGTGGGAAAACCACAGCAATCCTAAACAATAAATTATTCTAATAAGAAATTACAGAGAAATTACAAAGTAATTTGAGATCAATCAAAATGATAATAGAATATTTCAAACTTGTGACATATGACAGAGCAGTGCATAGAAAAGTATGTTAGCTATATATTCGTAGTGTTAACTAGCTTTCCCCGCATGTTACACAGCTTATCATCACTATGACAAACACCTGAGAAAACCAACTCATGAGGAGTAAAGATGTTTTTTGAGCTCAGTTTCAGAAGGTTCAGTCCATGGTAGCCTTTCTCAAGTCACAACATTATGGTGGGAAGCATACTGTGGAACAAAGCTGTCTCCCTCAGGTGGGGGAGAAGCAGAGGGAGAGAGAAAGGAGCCCAACATATTCCCCAAAGACCTACTTCCTCCAAGAAGTTCACACCTTTAAAGTTTCTAACATCTCCCAATTGTTCCATAAATTGGGGACCACACTTTCAACACATGAGCTTCTACGGAATATTTAAGATCCAAATCACGGCATAATTACATTACAAAAAAAGATCTCAAAGCAATATTCCAACTTTCCACTGAAAAACCAGACATAAGGAGCATAAAGTAAATAGAAAAAAGAAATGGTAAACATTAAAATAGTAATAAATGATACTGAGAATAGATAAGAAATTAACATGTCAAACTTCATTCTTTGAATGTATCATTAAAACTCATAAAGTTTTAGCTATATTAATTATGAAGAAAGGAAGAAAATAATTAAATTACTGAGATCAGTAAAGAAAGTTGGAACGTCACTATTAACTTTATACCAACAAAGCAGTATGTAACAATTGCTATGAAAAACTTGGTTCCCACTAATTTAATAACTTTGATGAAATGGCATATTCCTAAAAGTGTAAAATTAATGAATTTAACTCAAAGATTTAGAAATTTTGACTTAGAAAAATTTTATTATGTATACCAATAATGAATAAATAAAATAAATAATTTCAAATATTTCCACAATGAAAATGCCAGAATTTGATGGGTTCAATGTTGAACTCTACCACTCAAAGAATATTTAATAAATAACCTTCAAATTTAAAAAAATAAAAGTTGGTGAAACACACCCCACTTTATTCTTTGAGGCCATTTTGTTTCCAATGTCAAATCCAGCCAAGATGACAAAAGGAAAGCAAACACGTCTTCACCTAGCACACACAACTGTAGAAAAGTATCTCTTATGAATACAAGTGTAAAAACCCTAACCACAGTCTGATATGCATAATCTAGCAATACATAAAAGAGACTATACTTCATGATAAAATGGGATTTATCACATAAGTACAATGCTGTTTTAATACCCAGTAATTATTCAGTGTCACACTCGTGCCAATAGAATAAACAATGCAGTAGAAAACAAAACAAATGCATGATCATATTTGAATGCTCAATTATTTAACCATATCCAACACATTGCATTAATCACAGCAAAAAAAAAAAGAACAAATAAGAAATAAAGCAAACCCATGTAACCCCAAAAGGTAAATTTAACAAGCACAAATAACATCATGGTAATGGCTGTATGTTTTCTCTGAGAGCAGAAATAAAACATGTATATGTGCTATGTGCTCATTTTCTGTTTCTAAAAAGTTCATTCTAATTGAAGTTTTGTTGGAAACTTTTCCTAAAACGGGGGGAAAGTAACACATTGGAAATAAAGAAACAATTATCTCAATTTGCAGATGACATGTTCATCTATATAGAATAAAGTGAAGAATGCATATATATATATATATATATATACACACACACACACACATACACACGTATATACACACAGATATGCTTATGTGTCCAAAATCTGGCACCATATAAGATCAATATAAAAAATCAATTGTAGCCTGAGCATGATGTCGCATGCGTGTAATCCCAGCACTGGGGAGGCTGAGGCAAAAGGATCACCTCAAGTTTGAGGCCAACCTGAGATACACGGTGAGGACAAGGTCAGCCCAGAATACATAGGCTGTCTCAAAACAACAACTACAAAAGTCAATTTCTACACGCTGGAAATGTCACTCTGAAAGTTAAATTAAGAAAGTGATCCCATTGACAATAACATGAGAAAGACGATATTTCATCCAAAATGTAACTAATAAATTTAAGCTAAACAAACCCACAGAAGATTCCTGAAATAAATTAGTGAATGTCACAATTAGTGGAAGGGCATGTCGTGTTCATAGACTGAAACAGTTAGCATTATTGAGAAGAATTAATTCTCCAAATTGTACTTAATGCAATTCTTAGCAATATTACAGCTATCATTATAGAAATTGACAGAGTTATTCTGAAGTTCACATAGAAATGGAAGAAACACTGAATATGAAATGCAATTCTTTTTAAAAAGAAATAATTTGTAGGACTAGAGCTTCTCTAAATAAAATGTTAGTACACACATGCTATAATCAGTGATTACTTTGTTGAAATATAATTGAGATTTGAAATCAAAATGTATGCTTATGGTCAAACGATTTTCCACAAGCTTTCCTCATGTATAAGCAAGAACATTTTTTTCCCTTTTTTTCACAAACAACTCTGTGAAAATTGAATATCCACCTAAAAAAAAAGAAGGTGGTCTTGGGGGCAGGGATTTAGCTCAGTGGTTCCGGCGTCTGCCTCGCAAGTGCAAGGTCCCAAGTTCGATCCCTGGTACCAATAAAAAAAAAAAGGTGGTCTTATACCTTCACCATATGGAAAACTTAGCACATGGTAGATAACAGACTGAAACTTAAGATTTAAGACTCTTAGCTAAAAACATAGGATAGGATAAAACCATAGGATATGCTTGTGTGCATTTTAAAAATAAAATCCCCAAAGCACAAATGATAATGAATATAAATTGGATTTATAAAAAAGTCAACAATTGCTTACTCTAAAGAACATTAGTATAGAAGCGAGAAAAAATAAGTTTAAATTATATATCTGAAAAGATATTTGTATTCCAAATATACAAAGACCATTTATTATTTGAAAATAAAAAGACTGATAAAAAAATCAATAATTCAGAGGATAGAATAGAAATTTCTCCAAATAAGATATGCCAAGGGGTAATAAGCACACAAAGGATGGTAAACATCATTATCTGTAGGGAAAGGCAAATCAAAGCCACAATGAGGATGGCAATAATTTAAAAAATATACAATAGCAAGTGTTGGAAGGGGATGTAGAAAAATCAGAATGGCCGTACATTAATGGTAAACATCTAAAATGACACAGCCCATTTCGGTATCATTTTGGCAATTCTTCAGAATGTTAAATGTAGTCAGCATATGACGCAGACATTTCAGTCCTAGGTATAAACTCAGGAGAATTGAAAGCATCCATCCATACTAAATTGTGTATGCAGCTGTTCACAAAGCATTACTCATAAAAGCCAAGCAGCGGAAACAAAACAGTAACAAGATGATTCGATAAACACAATGTATCGTATTCATTTGTAGGTTTTCAATGTACTGGGGCACTGAAGACAGGAAAAATGTGTAACCAGGAGCAGCAGTAAATTGCACAAGCTTCATGGAGTGATGCTCAGATAGCATTCCCTTCCTTGCTTCAGGGAGTCTGCCCAGAGGCTTAGGTCAGGGCCACCACTCAGAGGGAAAAGGCAAGGGAGGTTTCAAGGGACAGGAGATCCAGAGAGGTGATTTACATATCTGACTGATGTCCTTCTGGGTCAAGAAATCCCAGAGTTGCAGCAGCTTGGATTTTATAACCACAGGCTAGGGGTTATCTATTTCTAGCAGTTGTAGCATGAAGTTTTGTAGGGTGAGTAAGTAAGTTATTCTCTAAATGGATGCAAATCTACCTGTTTGTATAATTTTAAAAATAATTAAATGCACGAATATTTTATCTTAACTCAAAGGGAGTTTTCAGGTAATGGATTTTATCCTGCAGTGAAAACACAAATAAACAGAAGACAACATAATAGAGCCCCATTATATGGCTTATTCGTATGACACCATGCGATGGAATATTATTCAGCAATGAAAATAGATAATGTTTCCATACATACTAACACATGTATGAACCTTTAAAGTGTTTTGCTAAATGAAAGAATTTTGCCACAAAAGACCATAATCTATGCCGTATGGATTTCATTTATATGAAATGACCAGACTAGGAAAATATAAAATAGTATAAAGTGTATTAGTGGTAGCCCAAGGCACTAATATATCTAGGATGATGTTGGGAAATGTTTCCTGTTGGTTATGGGGTGCCTTGGGAGGGGAAAACTTCTTGAAATGAGACTGTGGTGATGGTTGTATAACAATGAGATATGCCAATAAAACATCGAATTTCATACTTTTAATGACTGAATTGTGTTTTGTGGAAATTACATCACAGCAAAGCTGTGCATAAATATTTATAAATGGTAGACTGTGCACAAGATTTGGGGCTATAGAGGATCTGCAGTTGCCCTTCTTGGAGTGATTTGAATCAAGTAAGAGCTAATGCCTGAGTCAATATATTTTACATGGCAGTCATCAGAGTCCACTTCCACACTGTCTGTAGCTCAGATTTCAAACTATTGCTGCTGATTTACTAGTGCTACTGTCACAGCACTTCACCAGGACCTCCCAGGCCTCATCTGTTTTATAGAAACTGCCTGGGCTAGACATAGCTTCCTGTTTGGTTCATCTGGGCTACAGAAGGCAACCTAGAAGCGGACTGTCACACACAAGACTTTCTTTGAATACACAAACCCAGTGACCTTGAGACAGGCAGAAGTCTGAATTGGGCTGGGATGTAGTTCAGTAGCAGAACATTTGCCTAGATAGCTTGATGCCCAGGGCTTGATGCCCCATACTGGAGGGAAAGTCTATACCATCCCTTGACGTATCTGTGAGACTGAACCTCAATCCTTTTATTGATGCCTAACAACAGAGAATCTCAAAGCTTTGAAGAATCAGAATACTTAATGGAGTGGGTACTTTCATTCACCAAAATTGGGGAGAGACTAAAACCATGGTAAAAAGGGAGCCAGGCTTAGCAGAAGGTGTGTTTCTTAGAGCAATGTACACAGGGGAGTAGGTAATGACAGAGACCATAAAGACTGTGTGTGTGTGTGTGTGTGTGTGTGTGTATGTGTGTGTGTGTGCATGCTTGCATGGAATATAGGTAAGTGGGCAAGAAGAGGAGGAAAAAAAGGAAACAGATTTTTGGAATGAGTTTTAAAACTGGCGTTACATTAAGTGCCAAAGGAGCATTGTTTACCATTTATTTGAGGAATAGTGAAACATACATTTAGGAATATGAATGGAGATTGGATTTTTAATTTTTAAATAGAAAGTTAGGAAGAGGTGGCAAAAATGAAAGGAAGTCTACTAAGGAGGAGAGAAATATTTAGGTAGTAGAAAAATTCTTTAATGTAAGAATTCTAGATAATATTTTGTTTTGGTACCAGGGATCGAACTCAGTACCTTGTGTTTGGAAGGCAGGCGGCAGAACCATTGAGCTAAATCCCTGGCCCTAATTCTAGATAATATTGACATCATGCAAGACTCAGAAAACATTTTTTATTACAATTTACCTTACATTCTTTTATATTTGTAACTCTTGATATGTCTCATTACAAAGCTTCAAATATAAGTGCCTAAACAATTATATTATTCTCTCCAGTCTTACCAGTATTCTATCAATACGACTTATCATGTACTCTATTTTTCATATACATATATGATCCATATGATATATATGTACATATGTATTAGAGAAACCTTATTCCACCTTAGATAATATATATGTACATAATTAATTTATTCTATTACAATACCGTTGTATTAAAATAGCTCTGTTATAATTTCCATCCTCATGAATGGATTAAAGTTGTTATTGAATGAATGGATTGATCGTGAAGAGATAAGTTAGCCTCCCTCTCTGGCGCTCTCTTTCAGCCTCTTCCTCATATCATGAGGCGATACAATCAGAGAGCTCTCAGTGGATGCCACAAAACCTGCTACAATAGGTAGGAAATGTCAGCGTACACTGATCAACACCCCTGGACCCGCTGAAGAAATGCTCTCTCGGTGACTTATGCGTGTTCCTCAATTTCATCCTGAATGAATACAGTACTTTAGCAGATGTCTGCTCTGCCTTCAACACTTAGAGAGAGCAATGGTGACAGAGGAAGAAAAACAAAAGTCACACTTCCATGACTGCTTCTGATCTTGGATCCTGAAGTACCATCTCTCATGGAAGCAGATCTAACAAACTTTTTATCTTTTTAATGTATTTACTATTATTTAGTTCTCTTCACTGTGTCTCTCTTAGCAGTTGTGATACTGTTAAAATAGGTAGAAATATTTTATCATTGAACTCTAAAGGATGATATAGGTAGATTTCATCTTTATACCTAGTAGTTCAAAAATAGAATGAGAATCTTAACAACTATAAAGATCCGCTTTGATACAGATTTTCTCAAATGATAAACTGCTCTGTATTTGATGGCATGCACATGTACACAAACATTGACTAAGACATTTCATTAACGTCTTAAAATGCATTATGTTTTGTTTCTGTGGCCAGGAGAATCCTTATTACTTCTTATGCACCTAATCATTTACTATTTATTAAACACCTAATGAAATTCCTACATTAGATTGTTTTACGGATGAATAGATCTCTTCGAGAAATCTATAAAAGTAATTCTATGCTTTGAAAGTCACTAATTCTGAATGTTTTATATCAAAGACAATAAAATGATATTCACATTTCTCATTCAGTTTGAGAAAGTTACTTTGTAGTGAATATTTTTGCAAATACAGCATCACTGACACAGAAGTATAAGAGAAAATGACACTATGTAAGTAAAGGAAGTCACATCTTCTTGTCAAGTTAGATTTTTGACACTGAACATAAATTTGTTAAGGTACTTTATCATTATGACTTGGAAGAAAAATCAATACTACATTTGTAAGGGTAGGATTCATTGAAACTAAACCAAGAACCTGCCCCGATGAGGCTGTATTTAAGCAAACTCACTATGGATGTTATAAGAAAGTGTAGTGACACATCTATGGATGTTAATACTGAGGAGTTATTTGTTTATAGAGGCTTTGCCAACAAATAGACACCTTACCAAAACTATGCTGTGTATATAATACAACATAGAAATTTAGCTGTTTTAGTTGTCATAAATCTGAGTACCAAATAACTTCATAATCTGATACACAACGTGATTGTGTCATGAATTGAGGGAAAAGTGTATAATTATACCTATAATTGAATAGACAATTATAAGGGTTTCTTAGGAACTCCACAACGTTAGTTGAATATGTTGTAAATATTGATTTCAGTTGGCCTACATGGTTTGATTTATGTTAATTTCAATTTTTGTGGTCAAATTTGGTATTATTTCCATGAAGAATTCCAAGTCTTCTGTTGATTTTCTGATGGTCTGATCTAATTCTGTCAATTCTTTTTATGTAAATTTTCAGTCATTTTGAAATATATATGCGCACAGAGAACGTGGAAGGTACACAGTTTTATTTATCTAACAAACATGCCCATAATCTGAATATCTTTCAATAAGTAACGCATGCATTTGTTATAAAATGTGTCATGAGTAAATACTTATTGAAGTTGTCTATTTTCAAAAATATTAACATACTTCTAAAAAGTTGTATCATTTATTATCCATTATTTAAACAAAATTTCTATTCAGTGATTATTATCTTCATTTTATGGACAAGAAGACAGAGAGAAAGTGAAGTTTGTCTTGCACTTTCTCAATGCTCTGCGCCTCCACTGGCCTTAGCCGAGAAAATGTCCAAAATATCTTCCTGCTCCAGAAAAGATTCCTCCCCCCACAGATTGCATAAATGCTCTGTAATTTGGGGTACTCTTACTCATCTCTTTTCTACCTCATTCATGTGTTTCACACAATATCATAAACACTTCTTACAGTTGGAGGCATCATTATTGAGGTTATATTAATATTAATAGAAATAAAATGTTACAATTAGTGAATTAAAGATATAATGGCGAGTCTTTCAGCAATAGTCATAGAAAAGCCTCAGTCTTCCATAGGGGAAAATAAAAAAAAAACTAAGGGAGTTTGTTTTCATTCATTTTTCTTGGCTTCTTCACTTTCCAAAACCACATAGTATTCCATACTATTCCATAGTATTTCTAAACCACATAGTATCAGGGTTTCAGTATTGCTCATTCAACTGATTTTCCAATCAGCCTCAAGTTATGTCCAGATGTACAAATGATGTCAAAGTTAGTCTCCAGGAGATGCTATAGCACTGCAGCTGCACATTTTATGGTACAGCGCTACTTGAGAGACTTTTGAATTTAAGTAAATCAGTAGGAACTGGGCTATCTGCAATGGAAAATGCTTCAATATTGTGTAATAGTAAAATAGAAAAATTTGTTACCTTGGTACAAATTTAGGAAAACTATACTAAAAATTCAGATATTTGAACAATATTTTACAAAAAGTTAATAAGCAAGGAAAACAAAAACAAAGGGAGTAGGTGATATTGTGTAGATTGGTGGTCTTCATTAATAAATATGTATATACTATGACTTATTTTTACTGTGGTTCCGTAAAACGTTATGCATGAAGACTTGTGGCACTAAAGGTTTTGGTGTAGAAAATGAAAGAAGACACATGAGTATGCATCATAAATACAGCAAAGATATAAAATGATTTATAGACAAAGGATGTGGTACTATAAAGCAATCAAAAGTAATGAACTAGATTCACACATAGCAACACAGATATACCTCATACCCATAGTGTTGAATGAGAAAGCATGATACAAAATGATAATTTTAACAAAGATATTATCAACACTTTAAGAATCATGCATAATCATAATCAAATTTTATAACACTCATCTAAGGAAAAGTGTAGTAAATGAACTGGAAGAATACATCTATTCTTGAACGGTTATTTCAAGAAATGTGGAGGCCTGGAGAGGAAAAATGAAGGAAATATCCTACAAAGACTGAGACAATATCAAGCAATGCATTGTGCCATGAGGTTAGTGTGCTATGGCCTGAACTCCATGATCAATTCAGCTTTATTCTTTGGGTTTCTGACAAGGAGGGTGGAGTACCTAGAAGCACAGCATGTGGGCAGGTTAGGCCCAGGGTCCAACACTGAGGCATGGAGTGATTGTATTACTGCAGAGATGCCTCCTGAGTGATAACGCAGATGACAGATGATGACAGGCTGCAGAAACACTCTCTGTGATAATATGTCTTATGTCACATCAGGCTCATAATGAATTTGGAAGGGATTTGGAGCATTAATCAATGCTTTTTCAGCAACGATCCTAAAAAAGAATGCTTTATAGACTGGTACTACACTAATTTCAAAAGTCTAAACACATTACTGAATTGAGATAGTTGTTTCTCAATTTTAGAATGTATAATTTGAATGCAGTTTATAAAAGGTAACAAGCAATTAAGAGAATATTTTGAGAGTAGTATTTGCTTCACTAAAATGTCCATAAAATATCACTGATCTGATCATCATATTTCATCCTACTTTTTAGGCTATTTGAAATGTGGGGTAAACAATCCTCCAGGCATCACTTGTGTCTCTTCAAATCTTTACAGAAATGAGGCACTGTTTCTCTTTTGGTTCTGGTCCATATTTTGAAGAATGGAAGACAGAGACGAGGTATTTTGCTGGATCAAAGGCCAGGTCTACTTAGAGTTTGGGAGATAGAAGTAAAACATCCCACTAGAGCAAAGTTAAGCTGGCTGAGTGCCCATTATAAATGATTCATGCTTTCAAAGCTCAGGGATCACCTCCTGTAATGCAGCTCACTGCTTGTGCAGGTGTCGCTTGGTCTTTTTCACATCAGCTGTGGGATTCTAGGCTCAGGTACCTGCCACTAGAAAATGCTGATAGAATGGCTACTACTGTCACTGTGAGTAATGAAGTACATTGTCTGTGACCTGTGAGTCTCAAGCCTTCCACCAGCATTCAAGTAATGGGCAGTCTAACTTGTTAACCTGTAAGAAAGCCAGAATCTTAAACATTTCACAGTTTCTCACAACAATCAAGAGGAAGCCCATTGGGCACACTCTAAAATCTGAATTGTTTTGCATTTGTACCCAAAGCAAAACAAATATATTTTATTTATTGAAAACATTAAAAGAAATTCCTTGGGTTATCAAAGTATAGTTATAGGAGAAGCAAATGTCCAAATCCATCCTGTTAGGATCCCAGCTAGTCCCAGAATTAAATTGACAGAAGACAAGGGGACAGCACAGAAATTTGCTTAAAGCAAGTTGTAGGTATAGTAACATCACCTTCACAGTAAATGAAGACAGGCATAAAAGTCAGAGTGCATCAGTTATATACCAAACACTAGCAAGTTGTGAAACTGACCAATTCAAAGGAGCTTGGGCTGGGATAGTTAATTGCATAGCAAAGTGACTGGGAAAGGAAAAGTTTGCTCAGTAAAGTTTTCATGAAAAAGCAACACTCTGCTTCAATTTCAAGTCCTTGTGATAATAATGCTGCTTTCTGATATAGAATGACATTTTCCATATGGGAATTTCATCTCCTGCTTTTAAGCACCAGAATGAAAGTCAATGTGAAGTTTTTGCATCTGCTGGAGTTTTTTTTGTGTGTGTGTGTATGTTTTTGAAATAGTCAATATGCAAGAGCAGCATATTTTGGGGTAGTATATTCTTAAATCTTTCATTGTGCAGGCAGAGAATTTACATGGATAGCTGAAGTAGTCACTCCACTGTATCGCATGATTTGAGGGCTTCAGAATGCTCCCGAAATGGAAGATAGATGAAGAGAAGAGCCCCTACTCTCCCTTCCAACACACAGAGGAATTGGGGCAATAAAAGGAAAATTGCATTTCAATGAAAGACTGAGGGAGATCTCTCAGAATTAGCAAGAAAAGGTGAGAATCACTGAAAAGCTTAGAGAATTAGAATGGCAAAAAATATGAGAAACTATTCTACAGCAGCTCTGCCCTTACTTCTTCAGCCATGGGGAAGAGCGCATTGCCAGGAAAAATTAAATTGTAAAGCAACACAACCACCATCAATCAATGTAGACTGGCAGCCTTAACTACAACAGAATTTCACAGGTTTTACATCCAGATTGAAGAGCTTCCTAGATCCATGTGACTGCTTTGCTCCAGAGAAGAAACTCAGATCGGGCCTTCAGAACCAAGCTGCTCCTGTTGGTAACTGTCTTCAGAACAGAGGTACTGCTAGACTGCATCCAGGGCCAGGGATCACTGGTAACCCTAGCACTGAAGTTGACACTGACAAATGCCCCAGAGCTTGTGCTGGCTTCACAGAGTGAGAGTGCAAACACAGAAACCTAAAACTATTTGACTCTAGATATTTAACTACATGCACCTTCAGAAACACATCTCTGCAAACTTTGCAGCAGCACCTCCACAAGAGTTTGCAGTCTATATTATTGAGGATCTCATAAACACCGTTAATGTGAATTAGAGCTGAGGCAATCACACAGAGGTTACCTTTCTCTGCTCAGTGGGACCTGAAGCCAACGCAGCTGCTCAACTAAAGCAAGGGAAGGCAACTAAGCCTGACATCTCCAAAGAGATTTGAAATGCCTGGAAAAGAATAAAACATAATGATCCCATGAAAACTAAGCAAGGTATAAGGGAATATAGGTAGGAAATTAAGGGAACTGAGAAAATTAAAGCATGATAGGAATGATCAATATAATAAGAAACAAATAATAATGAAAAATCAAATAGAAATCTTGAAGCTGAAAAATGTGTTCAATGTATTCAAAACAAAATTAAGAGGTAAAGAGTAGGCTAGTCTAAGCAGAATAAAGCATTTCTGAACTTGAAGAAAGTTCTTTCAAAATCCCTGTCAAATTTTAAAAATGAACTAAAAATAATGGAAAAAACCTAAGAGACTCATGGGACACTATAAAACAAATTTTTGCATTATGGGAGTTTCAGAAGGAGATAGGGGTTGAAAAGCTATTTAAAGATATAAGAAATGAAAATCTTTATGTATTTTAAGTAAAACTCAAAATTGCTAAACAGTGTCACTTTTTCAATGCCCCCACCACTAAAAATTCTCCATGTACATTGTAATCATACTGCCAAAAATCAAAGACAACAAAACATTTCTAAAAACTGGAAGATAAAGTGTCAAGTTATATATGAAGGTATCCAGATTAGTCTAACACCAGAATTCTGAACCAAAGCTTCACAAGCCAGAAGGTAATGGGATGATATATTCGAAGCCCTGGAAGAAATAAACTTTCAATGAAGAATATTGCATCCATCGAAGCTATCTTGGAGAAAAGAAAGGGAAATAAAGTATTTCCCAGGTAAGTGAAAACTGAGAAAACTGGTCACAACTAAACTAGACTTACAATAAATATTCAAGGGAGTTCTACATTTGAGAGCAAAACTACAATAATTGCCATCATCAAAGAAAATAATAAATGAAGGAATAAAACACACTGTTAAAACAGGCATACAAATGTAAAAGAGAATAAAATCAAACCTATTACCCAAGAAAAAGACAAAACTACAAAGTTAAAGAGAAGCTGAAAGGCGTACAGAATATTCACAACAGAAAGAAACAATAAAATATCAGGGGTAATAATAATCTTGAATGTGTATAGATTAAATTATCCAAACCATATAGAATAGGAACACAGATTAAAAAATCAAGACACAAGAATATGTTGCCACAAAAAACACACTTCCTCAGTAAAGACAAAAATAAATAATAAATGAAATATTCAAGAAAAAATATTCCATGTAGATACAAAAAGTAAGTGATAGTAACTATTGTTCTTTCATATACAGCTGATTTTCTATGAAAAATTAAAAAGAGATAAGTTCATTATATATTTATGAAGGGATTAATTCAGCAAGACTATATAACAGTTACAAGCACATTTTATCCAAATACTGACCATATAAATTAAGCAAATATTATTAAATTTGAGGGGGTAAATTTCAATACAATAATAGTTGGGAACTTCAGTACTATGCTTTTCTCAGTAGTCATCCAGACAGAAAATTAACATAGACAAGTCATAGTTGAAACATATGCTTTAGATCAAATGGACTTAGGGGATACTTATAGAACACTTCATACAACTGTTGCAGAATACACTTTTATCAGCCCATGGAACAGGCTACAGGATAGACCATATGTTAAATAAATGAAATATTGATATATTTTAAAAATTGAAATTGTATCATGTATCATCTCTAACTACGCCTTAAAAATCTAGAAATCCACAAAATAAACAAAGATGAATACATATCTCCTGAAAATTAAACAAATGTGACTAAACAACTGATGGCTCACAGAAGAAATTACAAGAGAAAGAAATGATTGGTAAAACAAATGAAAACACAATGTAGCAAAAACTTTGAAACACAGCAAAATTACTCTTAAGAAATTTTATAGAAATATAAAGTGAGAAAACCTTCAAAGAAACAATACGATGATATACTACTATGGCTTCAAAAAGTAGAAACAAACAAAATCTCAAAATTAGTAGAAAAAGAGAATGCATCAATATCTTGAAGTGTTTCTCATTTTTTTTGTTTTAGTAGTTTCAAATCTTACATTTAGGGTTTCATGTATTTTGAGTTTATTTTTATATGTGATGAGAGGTATGGATAAAGCTAAAATATTTTTCCTCCAACTTCTGAAATAAAACTATTAATTTCTCTATTATGTAATTCAGCATAGTATTGGAAGTCAAAGCAAGGGCAATTAGGTAAGGGAAATAATTTAAAACAAGATCAAATTCTCTTTGTTTACAGATGACATGGTTATCTATAAATAGGGAAACCAAATATTTGTTACACTTGATGAATGAATTTAAGTTGCAGAATACAAAACATAAAAATGTAATATTTTCATACCAACACCACAGTTGCTGAAAGGAAATCAATAAAATAATCCCACTTGAAATTACTGTTAAATGCACACCACACACACACAGACACCAAAAAAATAAAAGAGCTCAACAATGAAAATTTAAAAATATTGATGCACAAAATTCAAGAGGATATCAAACAAATGAAAAGATATTCCACGTTGATAAACTGAAAGAATTCATATTGTTAAATGCTGAGAGCAAACAAAGCAATTGACAGATTCAATCTAATTCCTATTAAAATACCACTGATCATTTCCTACATGAATAGAACATCCATACTAAATTTCATTTGGAAGTGCAAATAAGCCATCCTAGCCAAAGCAATCTTGAGGGGAATAAAAAGCTGAATATCACAATACAGTAATTGTCTTCAAAGTATCCTGCAAAACTATAGCAAACAAAACAGAATGATACACTCATTGGAATCAATAAAACAGAACTGAGAACACAAATTAATTCATACACATTCAGCTAACTGATTTTTGACAAAGATATCAAAAACATACACCAGAAAAAGACAATCTCTTCAATAAATGGCATGGAAAATTGCATATTCATACACAGAAGAACGAACTGAGGTTTATAGTTCTCATCATACATAAAAATAAACTCCAAATGCATCAAACTAAATGTGAGACTTGAAACTACTAAAACAAAAAGAGAGAAACACTTCAATGATTTGATATATACAAAGATTTTTGAAAGACTCTAAAAGCACAGCCAAAAAATGCAAAATACAAAAATAAACAAGTTGGATTATATCAATCTAAAAAGCTCTGCAAAAGAAGGAATCAACAAAGTGATATGATAGCAAACACAGTGGGGGAAATATTTACAAACTGTTCATCTGGCAGGTGATTAGTATCCAGACTGTATAAGGAATTTAAAGTACTCAGCATCAAAAACTAGAGTGAGTAAAATATTTCAACTAAAAATTGGCAAAAGAGCTACATAGTCATTTCTTTAAAGGAGACATACAAATGACCAGTGTATATATGAAAAAAACAAACAATATCTCTAATCCTTAGGGAAGTAAAAATAAAAAACACAGTGAGATTTTGTCTCACCCCAGTTATAAAATACCAGGCAAAATGTATTTAAGGGAAACTGCTATAGAGTACAGTGGTTTGAGAAATTAGTATAGTCATTAGTACAGAAATTAGTGTGGTCATTATACCTTGAAAAATTAAAAAATAGTATTAGCATAGACATTTATACAGTGAAATAAAATAAAAAATATATCTATAATAGTGTGTTTATTACAAGATTATTCATAATAGAAAAGATGTGAACTCAATCGAGGTGTCCATCACAGATGAATGGATACAGGAAATGTAATACATGTGCACAATGCAACATTATTCAACTCAAAAACAGTCTAGCATCCTGCCACCTGCACCAATATAGGTGGCATTGGAGGCTAACTTGTTAAGTGAAATAAGCCAGAAGCAGAAGATAATTACTGCATTTTGTCACTCTGTTTTGGAAGGTAAAAAATTTGATTTCATAGAGTAAGAATGTAATAGTGGTCACTAGAGAGAAGGGTAACAGGAGGAAAGACAGAAGTTATGTAGGGTTCCAAAACATGAAGAATTAATTCTGGTCTTGTATAGACTAGTAGAGTAACCATAGAGTATGTTTTTTAATCTGCAATATGTTTCACATTAAAAAGAAAGTTATAGTTCCCAACGTATGTAAATGATTAATGTTTGAGGAGACAGAAATTCTAATCACTCTATTTGATTATTAATATTTTATACACATATCAAATTATCATGCTGTAACCAATAAATATGTATCAATACAATGTGACAATAATATGTATTTTTAAAAAGCTCCTTGTCCGTAATGAAGGTTAGGTAAGGACTAGTTTTAGAGAGTATTTCTTTATGTTCACTTATGTCTCAGTTAACCACCATGTCAAATATGTCCATAGACTGGATTTGTATATGCCATTCTTTATTAAAAATTATTAGAGAAGGGATTATTGAAATAATCATATGTCTACTGTCAGACAACTATGTGGGATACACTTCTCCAAATATTTGAGTGTGTTTTCTGAAAAACTATTTAAATGTATATATTTTTATTTTAATCCTTAATCTTACTAAATCTTTTAATCTAAATAGTCTAATACGGTTGTCATTACACCTAGATGTTGAATTGATAGGTGCTGAAAGTGTAATATTTGCACTTTGTATTTCAAAGGCACACTACAAAAACATAAAATATTTTATTGATAAATTTTGCAGTGATTGCATGTTGAAATGATGATATTTTAATGCACTGGATTAAATAAAATTCATAATTAATTTACAAACCAAATAATGTTCCCCAAAGCAGATTCCTTTTGTTTCATTAAATGGGTGGTTGAAGTTATTCAGTGCCATTTTCCTGTGTTCACTTTCCAAGTGATGCCACTGTGAATGTAGCTTTCCTGTTACAAGTAAATGCATGTTCACTTCTCAAATCATTTCCTAAAATGACAATGATGATTGACAAGATGTGAGCATTGATCAAATGAGGTTAAACAAGAGAGATTTGTATATAAAAGTCACTGCATTCTACAATAAGTGAAATGTAAAATGGTTAGGTAAGACTGGTGTGGATAATATTTCGCTGCTTCTCAATTTTTCCTGGGAGCAGCCCTTTAGGCTTGGCTCATAAATCCAAGAGCATTCTTTATATCTTGCTGAATAATTTAATTTAAGTTTCACTATGTATTTGGCACTCTTGGTTACAAGTGAATTTTTCATTTACATAATCACATTGTGCCCATTTGAATATTCCCTGTGCAGTTGTACTTTTATATAATATACTTGTTCACCATCTGTCCTCGCTTTTGGTCAAGAGATATTTCGTATTTTCCAACACTTTGTGTAGTAATTATGCCACCCCAAAAGTCATTTTTGTTAATACACATCTTGCTTGTGTTCTGTCAATAAGATACTTTAGGATTTTGCTGGTCTCAGGATGGAGAGATGGATTTACTTTGGAACCTTTACATCACAAAGAAAAACAAAGATTAAGTTTCTACATAACCATTAAATATATTTGAAATTTGAAACATGTCTTCAGATATACAATTATTGTCATGGAGGAACTTATGAAATAAGTGACTTTGGATGTGTAAACATACACTTAAGTGTCTAGATTACATATATTTCAATGTTGCAATTCTTTTTCAAGTTAAACTGAAATATAAATGTAATTTAATATTACTTTTTAAAAATTTTTCTTTAGTTATTCCCTATATGGTAACAAAGTAAATATTAATGTATTTAGAGATCACTCAAGAATATTAATAGCTTATGTCTCTCTGCTCTTTCTTTCCTCAGGCAATGTGAAAGGACAAATAAATATATATGGTAAATCAAACTCTTTATTCTCAAAAAAAAAAAAGTTTAACTTGACTGAGTGTTTTTTCTAAAAGACACTTTGATGTGAAAAATTTTGATATGCCTGGGAGGCTTTTCCCTAAGGACAAGGGTCTAGATTTCTTCCAAAATTGAAGAAAAGTATATTTTTGTTTGTTATTTTTGATGTATTCATACATTTCATTGCATTTAGCAGCTTAACCTGTTCCTATACCACACCAAAAGCTAGAGCTTCAATTGTTTTCTGGTTAGATGACTACTGGAGAGAGAAACCCAAACCCAAACTGATTTTAAATTGAAAGATCAATGTTATTTAAATATTCCCTTAATCCTATCATTGACATTTTAAAATATGTTAATTTTATTGTTCATCACTGTCCACTTTTATCAACTCTTAATTGGATTTAATTTTCTAACATGAAGATGATATAGATCTCCAAACTCAGCAGAACTTAATAAAAAAATGTATCTCAATACGTTGTCAAGTTTTGTAGCAGTAATGTCAGGGAAGCATACATTTTAGAGGTCAAAGAAATGTTTTATAGTAAAAACCTCGCTTTGGTTAACTACTTCTCTTCCTGACTATACACTTTACCTAAGTACTTTACTATTTTTGAGTTGAATCTCTCCAACATCTATCCCTGTTAAAGCAGCAATTTAATTAACAATTGGCACCTCAGAGTTTTGTAAGAGTAAATGGGCAGAGAAATTAGCACAATCTATGCCACAAAGTGAGCTGTCAGTAAAGCACAGTAGCTGTTAATAAAGCAGAAGCATAAATTATAACCAAAGAAGCAGTTATTCAAATAGACCTAAAAAGAGAGAAAAAAATCTCATTCTCTTGGATTTTTCTTTTTACTTTATTACCATTTTCCCTGCAGTTGTGTAGGGATGATTCCTACTTTGATAATCTTCTGCTACCCTCGGCTTTCCTTAGGCTTTTAAGGGGTGAGAGAGGGGGTATCGAGAAGATCCTGCCTAAAAGAAGTTATTATTTTTTCTGTTAAATGATAAATGTTCATTTTAGAAACTTTTGAAACATAACAAAAAGTAGGGAATGGAAAGCTGTAAATCACTCTTATAATCCCACTCTCGAGAGTAAATCCATGCTAACATTTTGTAGTATATAATATTTCTGGACTTTCATATATTAACATTTGACTAAATGTGTCTAATATGTATTTTATCAATGTTTAACTTGGGTATCATTTCTTAGGGGGAAGAATTTTTTTACCAAGGTAAAATGTGCTAAAATAGCATAGTCAAAGTTTTTTTTTTTTTTTTTTTTTCTGGGTTTTAAATATAAAGAGGTAAATTGCTTTCTGTGACAATATTCTCTGTTTTAGTTATGGTAACTTTGAGACAAGTGAGGCACCAAAAGATGAAGAGATATTGTACAATTATGTACATATAGCATAAATATTTATGGCAAAAAATCCATAGAAGCCCCAAATCTTGGTTTCTGTGTGTGTGTGTGTGTGTGTGTGTGTGTGTGTTTTGTATTGAAGCCAGCTCACACTTGCTAGGCAAACAACACTACTTGAACTTTTCAATTATTAGTTTTCCTTTTAGTATTTAAGTTGTGGGAAATGGAAGGAAAGAAAAGACTTGGGGAGAAAGCAACAGAAAGACAGAGAAAGAGAGGGAGAGAGAGGGAGAATATTTTATTAGCAGAAGAATAAAGATAACACACATTGTAATGCTGAACAATATGCCAGAGGTGTTTTCCTTTTAGGGCCTCTTTTAGTAGAAGGCACATTAGGTTTAGTTCTCTGGATCTCTGTTCTTCAGGCTTTGCCTGTAGACCCATTCCTGACCTATCTTTGTGTGGGAGACAAAGGTTTGCGTGGGAGACAACAATTTGGTTGGGAGACACTGTGGGTTCATTTATAAGGTCTCCATTAGTTGAATTACCTCATCGGCTTTAGTCAGAGGAATTAAAGGTCATCTTTATAGCAAAAGGGAAATATCTAGATAAGTGATGGTGAACCTTTTAAAGCTTTCATTGATACAAATAGCCCACTGCAGCATGCTTGCAGAGGTTTGCCACAACTGGTCTAGATATTCCTAACCTTTCAATACCTTATTTGGTGGCATGTCTGACAGCTGGCTAAGCTTCCAGAGGAAACACATGCTTTGTTCCCATTCTCATAAATTCAGAGGTTTAGAAATAGCACTTTCCCCATTTATCCCACAGAGCAACTGCAGTGTAGGCATTTGTTAGGCTGCCTTACTTTACCCAATTTGCTTCTTGGCTTCTCTAATTCCTAAGTAACCAATTACCTGCATTTAATTTTCCATGTTTCAAATGCTCTAAACACTTTGTTTTCTTGGCTGGACTATAGTTAATATTGTATGCAATTGAAATTTTAATCTATATGTTATTTGTACATGATATAAAGATACTGTTTTCTCTGTGATCATTTTCTAATGATATAAATTTATGACTCTAGTATTAAATCAGGGCATCCACTATCTCAGGCTTCAGAGAGCAGAACATATGATAAACCTGTATAATATGACTAACTACAGAAAAGGATCACAAGGGATTAGATTCATAAAAGAAAGTACTATAAAACTGTCTTTTAAATCATTAAGTACCTTCCTTACTATATTGGAAATAACAATGCTATGTAACAACCATCATGAAAACTGCTGCACATCTAATATTTGTTTGTTTAAAAATTAAAAGCATACAGAGATCCTGTCTTTTAAATTTGTTTTTCTTTTTGGGGAGAGGAATTAATATTATGATTTCTAAATATGAAATCAGCATGTTCATAAGCAGTTTAGTCGAAGGCACACTATGTCAAATCGTTTCTTCTTCTCCACTGATACACACAAGAGAAAATCCAGGATGTGGATAACTGCACATTATCTCTCTCTGAGACAAAGAAATTAGTAAAAATGTACAAGAGGTTTCTTATTACAGACAGAAAAATCACAATGATTCTCTGGCAATACAGCACATTGTATATGCAAACAAAGAGGTGAGATTTTGATGCATAACTACTTATTTTCTGCAGGAACTGCAAAGCTCAGGGGAACAATCTGGAGGCTAACAGTGTAGGAACAAAGAGGCTTACAGTGTACATCTTGGTTTCAGTCAGTAAATCCCAGAATAATCTACATTGTCTTTTAAGCACCCAGATAAACACACTATTATTTACATAGATGGCATTTGATAGTATTCAAACACTAGCAAATCTTAATGCTCTTGATAATATTGACAAGACTTTCACTTATCTCCCAGGACTGTCTTTTATAAACAGACTTTGGAGTGCTATGCATTTTAACCACAAGATCACATTGCCTGTTTCCAAAATGGTTATGTTTATGGCATACTGCTTTGTACCTTGGATGGTTAAATTTCATTTTAGAAATTGTAATTTATTCTTAATGTTTTAAGAACATTCGCATAGTTACAAACACATATATTTCAACTCAAGTTTCAAAAATGGATATGATAATAAGATCAGAGCCTGTATTTTAAGATGAGTAGCTAAAAAGCATTATAAGATTGCCATCAAATACTTCACAGCACCAATATTTTTTAGTTATATTTCATTTGTATCCACTACTCATGAAATAAACAGTTCAGTTTATACACACTGATTCTAACATTATGATGATATTTGTCTGTGTTTGGTTATTTCAGAAATAGGAAATGTAGCAGATTTGATGTCAAGACTGATACCAATTGCTTTTCATGGATATGAAAACTTTGGGTTATAAGTAGGACAGGCAGAATTTTGGACCTCATCACTTTTACCTCCAGCAACATGTCCATAAACATATTGTATGGTGAAGGGGACTTTGCTTTTGTAAAGTTACTGTCAGTTATTATTAAAACAGGAAGTTTTTTATGGGTTATATAGATTGGGCCAATCTCATAACATATGTCCTTAAAAGCAGATGACTATACCATTGCATGGCAGTAGCAAGATTTGGCAAAGAAATTCAAAGCATAAAAATATCACCTTGAATTGTTGGGATAAAAATGAAAAGGGGCCATGTGTGAAGGAAATGGCAAAACTACTCCAACTGAATTTGGTGTTGATTTCAGGAAAGGGCATCAGTGATCTTAGGAAAGGAATTCAAACACAAGGTGACAAGTGCATCCCTGGCCAGTAGGTCCATTTTAACCCCGTGCTATCGTAGGCAGAAAATCAGTCAGGCCATGGTGAATTTCTGTCCTACAGGACTGTGAGATTTTAAAAAAGGATGTACTTAAGTCAATGCATTTGTGGTAATTGGTTACAGGAGCAGTAGATAACAAATACAAGGACTGATGTCACATTCGTTCAATTATGTCAGAGTATGAGCATCATTCATGCCCCCAGATTTTTCCATACTTACTGTTCTCGAAGTAATTTTATTAAGCTGATGCTTTTTCTTTAGTTGGTCAAGAAATAAATGAACAAAGAAGAAGTATGATGTGGTGGAACAAGAAATGGAGGTCATAAAGCCTCTTCCAGGCCTGTTGCTGCCTTGTTTCACTTTGTAAACTCATGCAAGTAGGGTAGGGTTCCCAGCTCATGGTTTCATCCACTCTGCACAATGGAAGGTCATTTTAAGTTCCATACCAGTGTTAAGGTGTTAGGATTATACGACACATTCATTGAATTTCTTGTATAAGCTACATTATTTTCTACAACCTTTAAAGACCATAAAAATGTTTAAGACACCAACTCAGGCTTTAAATAACCTATTTGATTAGTTTTTTTTTTTTTTTGGTACCAGGGATTGAACTCGGGACCTTACACTTGGGAGGCAGGTGATGGAGCAACTGAGCTAAATCCTCAGCGTAAATAACCTATTTGAAATAACTTGCATAAACACATAAAAATGTTCCTGAAAGATAAATTTTATCTTTAAGATAAATTTTCAAGTCTGTGCTTCAGAATCCAAGGAGTATTTTATTCCTAAGAAAATATATCACTGTGAAGAGGTTTTAGTTCCTGAATTAAAAGTTTGGACTTAACCCAGTTCTAAAGTGATGAATAGAAATAGCATTCATTTTAAATCTATAAATGTTTATGAGACCTTAAGTGCTGCGCAACATGAGAACAATGAAGATAAATGAGGCAAAATTCCTGATCTTGATAGGACTGAAGCTCTGCAGGGGGACCTATATTCACATAACGAGTACAACGGTAACAATAACACTAATTTCAACAATAATGATAACTTTCTTTTATTGATTACATTTTCCTTTGAGTATCAAACTTTATTTATCATTTAATCCTTATAATAATTCAATAACTTTAAGTGCTACCATTATTCTCTTTTAACAATAAGCCAAACAGTGGCACCAGCAATAGAAATAATTTGTTTAAAGTCATATGTGCAGAAAATGGTAGAATCAAGATTGATACCAAGAATCAGTCCCCAGTCCAGAACTAGGCAAAGTCAAACCATTGCCTATAGCTGCCTGTATTGTTAACTGAGAGACATAAGTCAAGAATTCCAAATTTCTATTTACTGTATCTATGTGGATACACACAGATAAGACAAACAAAATTTTTTCAAAACATAATGTGTAATTTTGTACTTAATCTCAGTTCTCTTTTTATTATTCCTGCTTAAGTGGATGGAAACAACATTTATTAGTGGTAGACACCAAAAGCCACTTGAAATCTTAAGTGAATTAATTTTCCCACTCCTCCCACAAAATTCAATTCTAATCCATTACCTTGTGTAACATCAGATTTCTACAGATCGCCACATTTTCATTATCTTGATCTTTACTATCACCATCTGACTGCGTACAGTACTAGAAAAACACCGAGTTGTGGTCTAAATTATTAGGCAACATGCTATGGTTGAAACCTTGTAGGGGCTTCCTAATCTAAATACATTTAAAAGCTGAAATAATTAAGATTAATTCAAGGCCTAAAATTACGCACTTACTCTGTTATGACTTGGTACAGTCTGAATGTGTGTACTATTCCAAAGTTTCATGAGGTGGAACCATGGTCTCCAACACTGTCAACGTAGTAGATTTATAAGAACCAAGAGAGATTATTTAAAGGTGCAAGCTTCCAATGATGAATGTCATTATGTTGTATACCTTGAATGTACCAATTAAATTAATTTAAAAAAATAAAATGAGGGCATAATGCAAGGTAATTATTGTGGAAGAGTTTTACCCTCCTGAACTATGTAAGTGCTCTGTAATGGGACTGAATTGGTCCCTTGGAAGAGCAGACCTCCCCTTGTCCCACCTCACTGTGTAGTCTTCCTATTGGGGTGCTGCCCACCTCGTTTGAGAGCACGTCCACATTTGTGACTCCACCCACTGTGACTGCCATACTAAAGTCACGCACATGGTGGTGTCATGATCTTTAATTTCCAGAACTGTAAGCTGAACAAATCTCTTTTCTGTATAAAACAGCCTCGAGTATTTGTTGTATACCAACTGACAGAAACATCCTTTATTTACATACCTTTCAAAAAAAAAAATAGTGCACTACATTTTTAATACAATTTCAGCCTTGTCCTATTCTCTTTGACCCCAGAAATGTCAAAAAGCCATCACTGTTATATTTCACAACGCTATTCTCTTGCTTTCTCCTCATTATCTACATATTTCCACCTTTTTTGCATTAGTTTTTTCTTTCCTTTTATGGTCCTTTCTTATATTATACTTCTGAAAATGTCCCAGGAAGCTTCCTTAAGGAATTAGTATTTTTTTCACTCTGTGCTAGTCAGGCTTCCATCACTATAACAAACACTTGACATAGTCAACATTTAAAGAGAAAGGGACTATTATGGCTTACAGTTTAGAAATTTTCAATTCTTGACTAACTGGCCTTATTGCGTGTGGGAAGGTGGTGAATGAACACATCCTAGTGGATCAAAAGCACTCACCTCATGGCCACAGAGCAAAGGAAAGAAGGGGCAGGGAACCCACTCTCTACTTAAGGGGATGCCCCTGGTGACATGGAGACCTCTCAGGAGGACCCAGCGGCCAAAGGTGCTATAATCTCCCAATAGTGCCATGGCTGAACATGAAGCCTTTTGGGGGACTGTTACGATCCAAACTATAGAACACCTTTATTACTTTCCTCTGTAGAATAAGCACAAGGTAGGGTGAATTTCAGTGGGGGAATATTAAGAATGAAGTAGTTAAGCAGGCCACATTGACATGTTCTATTCTAAGGACTTAGAATTGGAACTACAAAATAGACTGTTGACAGTGAAAATGCCAAAAGAGAAACAATTTTAGAAAGAGAATGGTAATAGGATCACTTTTTGAATTCTTTATTTGGGTATCGTTTGGTTTCTAATTAAGACCTTAAGTACTCAGCAAGTGAAAATTGTGTATTCCATGAAGATTTAGCTTTGCAGAGGGAGGCAAAAACTAAACCCTACTTAATTTAAATCCCTTTTCTTCTTACTATAAAGTAGTGAGCACTGAAACTTTTCAATGATCTCATTACAGCTAAAAAATTTAAAATGGTCACTGCTAAACATTCTGTTCATTTTATTTATTTTATTAGCACATGTTTGCAGTATGTAATATTTACCTTCCTTTTGTGGAGGTGGTCCGAGGACATAACACATCCGAATTCCTTTTTTCCTTCCCTTTCCCTCTATCCTTGAGGAGCTCAAATTACATATAACGATCTTTCTATTTCTTAAGACTCAATGAAAGAAGAGTTGACACTTCAATATATAAATTAGAAGTTCTTGTCAAAGTACTTTATGTCTTCACAGCCAAAAGCAGTAGCAGTCTCTGTGAGAAGACTGAGACTTGATTATCTTTTTTTTCCCTCACACAAAGTAAAGCCATTATGCACGGGGAAAAAAAAATGGAAATGTGATATACATTTAATTTTAAAATGGCTATAACTCCAAATACATATCAGTGTCTCCAGGTTGCTCAGAAAGTACAAATTTTCATTATTAAGCATTGGCATTATTCTTGAAATAAAAGAATGTTGATAAAAATTCCATTGAAGAGCAGGCAATTTGCATTTGAACAAGACAACTCCATTCCACAAGGATAAGGTTTGATTTTCTGAGAGCAAACTGAGTGCATCAAACTTGCCTTCTGCCTTTTATTGATTATTTTTGTACCCCTAGGAAATCAAGAGGAAAAATGTCAGACACTTTATTTCCTTCCATTTTGAACAGACTGAATCATTGCTTTCTTTTGCAACATCTGGAACTCCCAGTGCTATTGTTTTCTTATGGATCAGAATCCTCAGAGGTTAAATGTCTTTTCAGCAGGTAGCATCTTACTTGTGTTGGACCATGTAAACACAGTTAATTTCTGCTTTGACAGCAGAATTGAAAACTAAGAGGCATACCATAACAGGGAAACAAATATACATATTCATTGAAATTTAAATTATCCTTCAATACAGACTCAAATGCAAAAACATCTCCAAAATAAAAAGCCAACATTAGCTGTTGGGGGAGGAGCTGTTAGGGATTTTACGTATGAATAGATTTACAGTTGAAGTTATGAAGGTCATGAAAACAAGTGGTGATTCAAGTTCATAGGAAAAAATAAAGAAAATAAAAGGCAAAAGAGAAATAACTATAATAAAAATGATCTATTGACATATTTTTATGGAAAATATAAGATATTTGCATCTATTTTATATGATATTTTGACATCATGAATAATATGTTTTTCTTGTTTTCTAATATATGAAAATGTGAATAAATTAGTGCATCAGGGAAAATGGTTATGAAATCAGTAATAATACACTCTGCAGAAATAACTTATGGAAGTTAATTTGACATTATGGTTTTATACATTATTTTGTTTGCTTTTCTTTCTTTTTTTGCATTAGATTGATTGGCTAAAAAATAATTTTGACTCTATTGAAAGATTTAGAATCCAGATGGAAGGCAATATTGTTTTTGTACTCTCCACATGACATTTTTTTTGTTCAAATGATCATGACAATTCTATAACTCAAAGATATTGTTTTTTTATTGGAGGTAATATTTTTATTGTTACATGCTGATTTTTCAGGATAATTTCAATAAAGATAACACAAAAAGTATCTAGCAAGGGAAAATTGTTTCTAAGATATTTTGTGAATTAGATAAATATTTAGCCCAATTATTATATCCATTTATATTTTTTGTGGTAGAGTTATCAAAAGTTATCTAGAGCCAAGGGTTTAGCTCTGTGGTTCTGTTGCCTGCCTCACATGTGCAAGGTCTCAAGTTCAATCCCTGGTACCAAAAAAACACAAACCCTATCTATTAACCATGGCCAATTACTGGGTCTATTTTTGCTTAATTCTAAAAATACTATTCAGACTTTGCAATATGTCTATATTATGATTGAGGATAAACCATTTTTCTACTTTTAACATTGCAGGAAATTCTCGATGGGTGTTATGCATTTGCACATCTTGGGAAGAAACTGATGGAATTTGTTTCAGATTTATTTCAAGTTGTCTGTCCAGTAAACAGCCTTGGAAGATACAGATAATATGCCCACCCTTTGATAAATGTTTTGAAGCCTCCTGTTTTCATAAGACTTTCAATTTCCTAAAAACAGAGCTCCTGCATCGTGGCACAAAGCCACTGTGAGCAGGACACACCCTGAGGCTCCCCATCAAGTGATGGGTAGAAAGGAACAGGATGAAAGTGAAGCTCAGTCATGCTGTTCAGTATGTCTGGGTGACAAAGACTTTTACATCTGACAGAGGTGTCTCATTTTCATAAGCATCTGTGACCTTGTAGCCAGCTCACTTAACTCACAAGGTAAAAAGTAAAATTTAAGACAGTAATAAATAACACTATTTTTTGTCTGTAGTACTTCTTATTGTTGTCAATACAATCTAAATTACATAAGAAATCAAATAAATATTTGTAGGAACATGTCTTGGTTTGGATTTGAAATGTTCCCCACAATTGTCCTGAGTGTGGTAGGTGATTAGACCATGGGAACGTGCTACTCATATGTGGATTCATCCACTAACGAGTTCAGTAGCTTAATGTGCTGTTAGGAAGTGGGGCCTGGGTGGAGTGGGTCACTGGGTACCTGATCTGGAAGGGTGGATTCTTTTCCCCAGCTCCTCCCTTCACTCACTGCTTCCTAGTGCTGTGGAAAAACAGCTTTCCTCCACCTGGTCCCCTTCCACCATGCCCTGTCTGCCTTGGAGCCAAACATGGACTGAAACCGTGAGCCAAACTAAAGGTCCTCCTTTAAGTTGTCAGTATTGAGTACTGTGTTCAGCAACAGAAAAACTAAGACAACACATGTATTTATATGTACTTTTTTATTTGAAGACTTGTTAACTCATAATTGTGAAATTTTTCATCTCATTAGTATAGGGCTAAATTAATTTTTAGAAAAATTAACTATATATCTAGAACTGAGATCAAGAAAAATAACATTATCGAAATTCTGAAAATCTCTTATACTTTTTTCTTGTTATAAGTTCCCCACAAAGATGATTGTCTGAAACTTAAACAGCATGGATTCTGTCTTTTTACTATATTACATACCTGAAGAATTATTTGATATATACTCTTTGTATCTGGCCTCATTCCTTAACAGTATTTTTGAGACTAATATTGTTGACCATTTTCATTGACAGTATTTTATCATGTAACTATAGCACTACTTTTTAACCTGTCTACTATATTGTTGATGGCCATTTCCATATTCTGCAGTTTAAAGCTGTTACACAAACACCACTGGAAATACTTTGATATGCACCTTTTGGTAAATACACATTTGCATTTTTGTTATGGCTGTCTATGAGTAGAATTTCAGGTCACAGGATACTCATTTCTTTGGCTCTGGGGGAGATAGGCAAAGCTACTGAACCAGATTCCACACATAACAACAAAACAGGAAAGATCAGAATAGTTCTTATCATTGTTAACTTAGTATCTTCTACCATTCCTCTGCTAACTATATTGATAGATAAATGAATGTGTTTCACTGTGAATTTTACTTGCATTTTTTGCTACATAATGAAATTAAGTAAGATCATTTTTATAAACATATACAAAAATGAATCCAATACAATAAATTCCATGTATTACTGAAAAAGGCCTCCAAAATCCTCAAACCAAGAAATATCCACTATCAACAATTTTACGAGCTTTCATTCTTTCATCAGTTCTTCTACTGAATAAGAAGATAATGCAATCTTTTGACTCAGCTCTGAGCTATTCTAAGCACCGGGATAAATGGTTGTAATAGTCACAATTCTTCAGAAATTTGATTGTAGACTAGAGATTAGGAAAGATTTATTATGAAGATGACTTATGCAATTTTGAGATCTAAGAAATCTAAAGATCTCCAGCGTGCATTGCCAAACAGGAGAGTAAGGGTGTACTTCCAAGATGAGTTGAAGGCCTAAGAATTGAGAAAGCTGAATGTGTATGTCCAGTCTGAAACCTGGCAGACTCAAAATCTAAGGGCCCATTTTTCAGTTGGAGCTTGAAACAAGGGAAAAAATTGGTGTTTTTCTTGAGCACCCAGGCAGGAAATAACCTCCTTTATGCGTGGCAAGGTCAGCCTCTTATGTTTTATTGTGATCTTCAATTAATTGAAAGATGGCCATTTACATTAGGCAGGGGAATATACTTTCAAGTCTATAGATTTAAAATATTAATCTTATCCAAAAAAATTCTCACAGATGTGCACACAATAATGTTTGACCAAGCATCTGGACCTTTGCTAGTCCAGACCAATTGACCTGTAACTAATATAATTTCTCCAATTTTTTCTTCATTCATACATTACTCCCAGGTAATCAATGTTATCTTCGAATAAGATAATTTAAACCTCCTCTGCCACCCTGCTCTTTCATCAACGGCAACAGAGTAACACAGGGATCATATATAGTTCACTGCTCCGAATCAGAATCCTAAATATTTTCCATTTTCAAACATAGACATAAGCACACTCCCCTGCTTTATGAGGCCGTGTATGATTTTACTAAGAACTTGTCTCTTATTTCTGCCAACAGAAAATCATCTCATTTCCCATGCTTCTCTACACTGTCAGCCTTATCACTTACTTTACTTTAGCTTTTCTTTATAGTACTCAGTGTCCCTGGTCTTTCCTTGTACACATTCATTTGGCTATAGTCTCTCTATTTCATTAGGAAGTAAGTACCTTGAGAGCTTACTTTGAATGGTTCTATGAGTGTGTTTTTGGATGACATTAACATTTACATGATAGCTTTACTCAGCAGATTACCCTGTAAGGTAAATGCCTGGATAGATCAAAAAGGCTCAGTAAGAAATATTTTTTTTCTTCTTGCCTGGTTTGAATTTGGGGGTTGAATTTTTGTTTCTGCCTTCAGATACTAACTGAACATTGACGCCTGTGGGTCTCAGTCTTAATGGCCCTGGGGTAGAGCTCTACCCTCAGCTCTCCTGTTTCCCAAGCCTGTGAATTTGGATTGAAATTAAATTATTGGCTCTTCTAGTTCTTGAGTTTACCAATGCATGCTGCAGATCTTAGAAGTTCAAAATACATACATATGTATGTGATACAGTGAAATCCTAGCCCACAGTAATGGTTTTAGGAGGTAAGGCCTTTGGTAGGTGGTTAGATGATAAGGGTATAGCCCTCATGCATGAGATTGTTGACTTTGTAGAGACCCAGAGAGTTCCCTTGTCCCCTTTGCTATCTAAGGACACAGTGTGATGATAGCTGTCTAAGAACAAGGAAGAGGGACTGCAAGTGCACAGTACTCCACATCTTCCAGTGCCTTCACCTTCAACTTCCCAGCCCTGTAACTGTGAAAGATTAGTTTATATTGTGACAAACTACCTGGTATAAGGTAGTTATTTACCAGAGGCCAAAAATAATATGGCAGAATACACTACTACATATTCTGTTGGCTCTCTTTCTAAGAAAAGTCTGAGTAATTCAAGGGATAGGCTTGAACCATTTAAAGTGTACTGTTTACAACTGCTTGGATATAGTTTAATTTTTTGTGTCCTAGAAAGTCAAGGCAGGCACGTGAAAGACAGAACTTTTATTTGATCTGTCTCAGGATGTAGATGCTTATTACACATACAAGTAACTGATATTTAATTACTGTATTTACAGCTTTTAAAAAAATGCCTCGCTTTATGCTAAGTGATTTTCATACAACATCTAAAATAATCTTCCTTGCAACCGGAACAAAAGTCTTATTACTATCTTGATTTAATAATAAGAACACACAAAAAAGAGTAAGAACACACATATTTTAATGTCTTCAAAATCTGCATGAGATCACCCACGTAAATAACGCCAGGTAGACTTTAAACTCAGTTTCCTTTTGTATTAAAATGTAGCATTTAAAGTCTTTGTAGATAGGGAGGGGTTGAAGGGAGGGCAGGCGAATGGGGAAAAAATAAAACCAAGATGGATTATGTGAAGGTGCAAATTTCCAATGACGAATGTCATTATATTGTATACCTTAAATGTACTAATATAATTAATTTTAAAAAATGTAGCATTTAAGCAATAAACTATATCATCTATTTATCTTGATTTTTTCAAATTTTAAATGTTTTGCAAAAGTTTTATTTATCAATGTACTTCCTCAGTTCTATATATGCCCTTACATCTCATTCCATACTTCTTTTCACCTTAATACCTTTGTTTGCAAATTCCACATTTTATTAAATATTCCTGGGAGCAAAAATGAGTACATTTAAATTTGTATTGTATATGTGTATTCATTCTTCAAAAATACAATTTTGGTCTTATTTTTAATTTTAGTACTTTGCTTTTCTTCAATTTATTTATTCATTTATATTAATGTGTGGGTCCTACACTCCATTGATTTTTTAAACTCATCTCTCCCTAGAGGTTAATTTCCATGGATGTAGTTCTATTTGATCCTGATCTTTGAATGAGGGCAGCATTGTTTTTAACCTCTCATCCATACCACTGTCGGCTCAAATACAATTTTCTTCTGAAAATATGCTTTAGATATTTTTAAACAATTCTTCCACTAGAAGAATTACTAGGTGTGGACTATAAAGCCACTGGTTATGATTTTATTATTGTATTCTTCATTACATTTTTTTTTCAAAAATGAAAACAACCAGAAAAGGAAAGGAAAAAGAAGTGCATTAAAAAGTTATCTACTGTGATGCACAGTTATATCTGTTATTCCTTCAAGCAAAATGGATTACCTTTTTTTTTTTCGAAGTTTCTAGATTTCAAAGATTTAAGGTTTGGAATAGTTAGGCCATATTTAGTTTAATGTAGTTTAGTTTGTTTTTTTTTTTTTTTTAAAGAACTCAGCCAGTTCTTTGCTGGTTTCACTTATTACCAACCAAGTCAGACTAATCTTTAATTTTACTTTATTTTATTTTGTAAAACATATATATATATATATATATATATACACACACACACAGATTTTAGTTGATATATATATTTGTACATATATATGGAATGAAGTGCAAAAATCAATACACATATACAATGTACAATAATCCAATAAGGGTAATTAGAATTCATATTTCCTCAAATATTCATCATGTGTATGTACTGGAAATTTACTTCATTTCTACTACCAACTTCTGCCAGGAAACACTTGGCTGCATTGCTGTCCTGGACCTGAGCCTGCTACAAATTCACATTGAGGAGATGAATTCCAAGCACACCAGCCTTAGTCTTTTCCCTACATGCCCTGCCTCCATCAGTGAGTTTTTAGATATGTTTTGTTTACGTTCTTGACTTTATACCAAAGTAAAACTCTCTCTGGAAGGAATAATTCAGCATTGACCTTGTAATTCTTCATTTATGTACTTTATTTTAAATTCTTCTTGCTCTGAATGATACTTCTTGAAATTTAGGGTAAAAAAATTGGATCCTTCCCTATTTTCTGCTTTCACTGAACTAAAAAAAAAAAAAAAAAAAGGCAGCCATAATAACAGCAAAACCAATGAAAGACAATCCAGTTTTCATTTCATTTATTTTTTAGAAAATAGATTATTCCAAAGGCTTTACTATTATCAATTTTCTCCTAGATTTATATTTTTATTTAAAATATATTAATAGATTTAATAAAGCTCATTTAAGAGTAAACTAAATACAGACCTTATGATATAAAACCCAGATCAATTTATCTACATTAAAATAATAGACTTCTTTTTCCAAAGACTCTAGCACTTATGGGTCTAAATTCTATTGTCCAGGTTGAGAACACTGGATTACATTAAATGCCTGGAACCATCTTCTTCCTATGTGACCCTCCTCTCCCATGGAGACTAATATGCTTTATTTTTTTCTCAGTTTCTACTGGAAGATCTTATGAGGCACTGATAAATAACCACTGGCTTCATCACATCTTTCTTTGATTTGAGATGAAAAGAATGGCAGGATTTCTTTATGTATCATGAAGAACCATTCCTAAAAGTGTTGCAAATTGTACTGAGATCATCAGTTTATGTTGCATTTAAAATAGCTTGTGTTTATTAAAATTAAAGCCAAAAATCCAGCAAATAACAAGAAAAGTCGGTTTTAAAATGCCAATTGCTACTGAGCAATTGTAGAAGTGAGGGATTCCTCTGCTTGTTTCTCTTCTTCTACAAATGAGATCTCCTCCATAAATCCTTGCTGTTAGGAAATGATTAGCCATAATCCCTCAGCAAGAGAGAATGAAGGATCATTGGCTCAGTTGTGATCATGTGACATTTTACATCACTACTACTTGTATTGCAAGACATCACTTGTTTATCAAGTAAAGATTTACTAAAAATGTTTGGTCATCTTGAGGAACATTTACAGAACAAATTACTCTCAATTCAAGGTTCTATTACATATTATATATATATATATAAAAATAATAAAATTTACTTTTAAGTCTACCTACTATAAGTAAATGTTTTTCAAATAAGCCTATATAAATGAGAAGTTACAAAAAGGAAAAACAAAAAGGGAAAAGGTATTAAAAATAGAAGTAGAGAGTAGATGAAAAGTAATTAAGCTGGAAAGTATATGCCAGGAAAATATATTCTGAAATACACCATTCAAAGGATGATTTCAATGTACTTTAAACCAAATAATATTAAACAACATCTTATTTTCTTATCCTCGGGACTTTAAAGTTAAGTAACATCCATGTCTTTTTTGCAACTTTCTAAAAGATAAAATTATGACATATTTTCACAATATATGACCATGCAAAAATTTCTCACAACTGACCTCAGTTAGATCATCTGAGGTCACTGTCATGTGTTTTCTAGGACAAGCATTATTTAGGCACCATAAAAACCTGTAGTATTTTGTGCAATACAAGAAATATCATTAAATGAGATATTATGAAGGTGTATTATATTATAAAATACAATCAGCATACATACATTTAAATGTAGTTTATTTATAGAGTATACTATAACATTTTCTCACTCAAAATATGTCAGTGACCTGATAATACCATTTTGGAGGTGCAGTGTACTATCACCACTGGGAAATTTTAGGAAAGCTATAAGCTATGGCCTACTGTTCATTCCAGTTAGTTTCTGAGGTGCCAGAGGTAGGTGTGGGAACCAAAGTGCTTTATTGGTCTTCATTAGGCCTTTGTGTTTATTAGTCACGAGTCTGATGCTAATGGGATTCACTCTACTGTTGGATTGATGTCCAAGGTTAGATGGGCAGATGAGCTCTTGTTCTTGACCAGAAATCATTTGCCCTCTGCCAATTAGAAGAGGAAAAGGGCATGGTGGAGGTTGAATTTGGACTTAATAGGAATAATAAAAGCTGAGCGTGCATGATACAATTCAATAAGATAATGTGTTGACAAATTTTCATGGTGAAGATAATATTTAATATTGTCATCCAAACAAAATATTATCCTTTTAAAGGCAATCCAGATAGTCACTTTCTTTTTTTTAAATGAAGCACCTAAGTCATGAAATAAATTCTGTTACATATAGGTATTAGTTTATAGACTTAAAACCCTCTCCTCCACATATATGGTAAAAGAAAAACAATGTTAGCAATAATTTTAATGAATTTAATATTATAGTAATAAAGTAAAACAAGTGGAATAAAGTATTTTTAATGCTATTTCTGTTCTTTCAGGAAAGTCACACATAAGAAATTTACTCACTTCTTTTCTCTCATTGAGATTCACAGTCCTCAAAATTTACTGAAGGCATCAGTGTTTACCAAGAAGAAATACTCTTGAACAAAATAGTTGAATGGTACTTTTCACATTTCATGAGAAGATTTCTGAGTTATAGTCTAGCAAGACAGAATTACTTCACATTTACACATATTATTAGTCCAATACTTATTATTATAACAAAATAGCTGAGGCTGGAGAATTTTACAAAGAGGTTTCTTTTGTCCATAAGTTTGGAGATTCAAGCTCAAGAGCTGCATTAATCAGCTTTGCTGTTATCTGACACTTAGAACTTAGGGCAAGAGAGGCTTATTTTGGCTCTTGATTTCAAAGATTTTAATGCATGGTCTGCTAGCTCCAAGGCAGAAATATCATGGCAGAGGTACCCAGTAAATGGAAAATGTTCATCTCATGGTAGCCAGAAGCAGAGAGACAGAGCAAGAGAGAAAATAAGGGACCAGGGACGAGAGAAGGGACCAGATCATACCTCCAGTGACCCATGTCCTCCATACAAGGTGGTACCTTCCATTTGCACATTCAGCTATGAACTCAACAAGTAAGCACTGATTATTTTAGCAGCTTTATCATCTAATTACCTTATGAAAATCAACCTTGGAAGACATTGCAGATCAAATTTTAACAAGATCCCACATCTAGTGATGGTCTTCTTGCTGGCTCAATCATGATGGACAGGGTGTCCCATGGCAAGAAAGAAGGGTGTGTGTGTGTGTGTGTGTGTCTGGTCTTTTTTCTTGGTGTTATAAAGGCATCAAGATTTATTTTGAGGAGTTCCAGCCTGTTCACCTTTTCTTATGCTTCTTGACTCCCAAAGATTCCCCTTTAACACCATATTCAGATTAAGTTTCCATCCTTCTAATATCTCAAATGGTGATTGTATTTCAAGATTTGGGAGTGGAGGAACCATATTCAAACGAAAGCAAGAGACTAACTTCCAAATATTTGTATTCATTCATTGTAAAGGGCTGCAGTGGGGTAGATTTAAAATAAATGATGCATAATTGTTATCTTTCAGTTGCTATCATCACTTAAATAGAGCAACTAACACATACATAAGTAGAATGACTGTACATTAAGTGAAAAAAGACAACAGTTTAAATTCTAAAATTTTCTCTTTGAAAAGATGAGGATTAAAAAAAATCCATGTAGAAGGAGAAAATGTTTTCATGGACAAAGTTGTATAGAATCAAATCCATGTGTGACAAATTTGGAAAGGACAGCAAAAATAAAGCAGGTAAAAGGGTAAAGGATTCTTCTGTGATGGATTCGCAAGGCTTTATTCATTATATGATTACAGGATCTTAAGTAAAATATCTATGCTTTCATAGGTTCATCTGAAATGTGGACTTCACAAACCCAGCATCATAGAGAGTGAAATGGAAATGTGTTTCATTAGTAAACAAAGTGTCTGGCCTAAGTTAAACACTCCAAAAATAACATTTATAATTTTAAAGCACATGATTAATATTATCATCATTCCCAGAAGTGAGAAAAATTTTCAACAGATACAAATATGGGCAGGCTCTAGGCAAAATTATCTCAAGAGTATATTTCAAAGAGTGCTTGAAAGTGAATGGTAGGGTGTAAAATGGACAAAAGTATAGGTTAAAAGAGAAATTATGTCTTTTGAATGTTCACACATGGATACTGGGTGTGATCTTTTATTTTTCTATGCCTGACTTTTAGTACATGGTTGGTGCTTTTAAGTTTGCAAGAAATACTTGTTAATTTGGTTTGATTCAAGTTAAATTT
The DNA here is from genome assembly GCF_053883595.1 of Heterocephalus glaber. Lineage (NCBI taxonomy): Eukaryota > Metazoa > Chordata > Mammalia > Rodentia > Bathyergidae > Heterocephalus > Heterocephalus glaber. The sequence goes on from NW_028258333.1 coordinate 10,616,250, forward strand.
TCTGGTAGATATTGAAAATGGCAGGCAGATGGAAGATCTATGTAGTAGTGGTACTATTACATAGTAGGATGAATGGGGGAAAGGAAAACAGGCCATAATTATAATAGTTAAGGAACTGTAAATTGTCAGAAGTACAGCAGAAATATGGAGTGTTTGTGGATATGAGAGATATATTCAAAGAAAAATCATCAACTTTCACTAAAATGAGTTATGTTATAGATCCCAGGGAGAAGGTATGGAAGATTGTCCTGAAGTTTAAGATTCAAAGTGTTTTGTGTTGAAGAAGATATGGGAAGTTAAAGTTCAGTTACGATGAGTTAGTGACAGGAAACTGAGATACCACATTTTACCAGTGGAACCACAACTCACCAGAAGAGTACATAAAGGACAACAAAAATAGATCTTATTTCTAGTTTAAGTTTAGTGATTTTGAAATTTATGCATATCATTGCATGACTCAGTGGTTAGTTCTTTGTTATTACTGAGTGTATTTCATTTAATGAATAGTCTATAGGAATAATTTTAATTCAATCCATCCATTTTATCCAAATTATCCATTTAACTTCTGATGAATATTTGGGGATGTTCCAGGATTTGCTTAATAATAATAAAGCTGCTACTAATGCTTTCGTACATGTAATATGTGTAAAAATGTTTAACTGTGGAATTATACATAAATATATGTTTAAAAAAGTCTCTACTTTTTAGAAAATTAAGAAATCAAGCATCTGGAATTCAGCATAAACTATCACGTGTAGATAAGCTATTGTGTTCTGCTTACTCAATGACACTAGTATAGCTTAAAAAATGCTTCTTTAACAATTAAATAATTTGGCATTGCAGACAGTTAATTGCGTGTGTTTGACTAGAGCTCTAACCCACCTCGAATCAGTAGTTTCTGGAATTGGATAGACTGATGGTACCTATCGTTATCAGTTATCTATCATATGCCTGTCTATGATCTTAAAGTTTAGAATAATATGTTAGTGAGCTTTATATTACTTTAACAAATGTTCGAGATAATCATCTTTTAAAGATAAAACTTCCATCTACTGTCACAATTTGGGAGTTCCAATCCATTATTAAGTTAATTCATCAATGTTGGCTCCTGTAGAAATGCTTAATAACAATGACAAGGAATTTATGACAGAGCTCACTTCTTGACCAGAAAGTAGATAAAAGAAAGAGGAAGGGGCTGGAATCCCCTTCCAATCCCTTTCAGGCATGCAGACCTCCCATTATGCTCTCACTGTTATAGGTTTCACAGTTTCTAAAATGAATCACATCAGGGACGAAGCCTTCCAATACTGGCCTTTGGAGGATTTAATATTCAAACTATAGCAAATAGGAACAGCAAGAGTCATTTTCTGTGGGCTTAAATGTATCCATTCTTACTGTTCTAGGTCACCTGGTTCCTTGATGAGAAAGAGGAAGATTCTCGCTGGGATCGTTTCTCCCCTCACTGCACACACCCTCAGTAGGCAAATCACATCTGCAAGGAACTCCTTCCAGGCAGAACATAGAAGTATTTTTTTTCTCTCTCTGTGCTACTTGAGACTGAAAAGAGCATCCTCCTATTTTCTAGATCCAAGGAAAGATAAACACATCTGATCTCTTTCAAATTATAGAAATGTTCGTCGGGTGTAAAGTTCTTCCTTAGAATGTAGTCTGACTCAAGGTTAAAAAACTGTAATATAAACAAGAATGAAAAATGTGAAAAGGGAAGTTAGAGGAAGAAGGAGGGAGGGAAGAGGAAAGTGGATTAAAAAAAGAAACAAGTTATATAATTTACATGTACCCACTCCTCAAGATGGTTTTAAATGTCTATACTGCAAACATACTCATAAAAATAAATTTAAAAGATGATTAAAAAGACTATATGAAATACTTTGCTAGTTCTTATCTAGCTGAAGCAGAGGTAGGGAAGACATTGAACTTTGCCCCTTGTTCTTTAGAAATGATGGACTTGATCGGGAGAAATAAAAGAATAGAAAGGAGAAATTAAATGTTGTTTAAAAATTTAAAATGCCTGCAAAATTATTATATATTGTCGTCAAGAAATCAGTGTAGTTTCAATTCTCTCTCTTGCTCTCTAGATAGACACACAGACAGATGATACATGGAGATACAGAGGTAAATATAGACATACATATGTTCAAAGTCTTGACAGGATGTACCCAAATCCTCTTATAGTGTGAGGTAAAAGCCCTGTTTAAGAAATGAGCCGGTTTTATTGAGAGGAGGGGAGGTCTTCAGAAAAGGGGAGAAGATAAAATTTTCTGCAGTGGAGGAGAGAAAAAGATTGGGAAACGAAATACCTAACAGAGAGCCAAGCTTAGGAACTAGGTAATAGCCTTGAGGTGAATTTGTTTATATGTTTATATTCTTTTCTTTTACTTTGACACTTGCAACAATTATAGTAAGGATCCATGATTTCAAGTTGTTGCTGCTTTTGGATTCTTAGCTTTATTTTCCTTTAGAACACAAGAGGCATCATGTATAATATGGGGAGAAAACATAAAGGAAAACTTGTTGAAGACAATAGGAAGGAGGCAATTAAGTGGTTGTTTAGAAAAATAATAGTGAAGTTTCAAGTCTAGAAAGGAATTCTAGGGCCGGGGATTTAGCTTAGTGGTTTCGCCACCTGCTGTGCAAGCGCAAGGACCGGAGTTCCATCCCCAGTTCCGGAAAAAAAAAAGAAAGGAAATTCTCATAGTGAGGTTGTTATTTGTCTTCGGATACAAGGAAAACAGGGAGGCAAGGACTTAACCAGTCATATTTATCTTTCCCAAAATACTTTAGAAGGAAAACACAGAAGGATGGAAAGAATGGAGTATTTTGGGTTTTATACAGATTTCATCCAATTTGCCCATACAACTTGAGTCCAGAAATATTTCCAGCTGCTAGATAACTGAACTAACTTCCAAGAGGTTGCTGCATATTATTATCATGTTTTGCTCAGAGCCTTCTGTTTTAATGAAACATGTTTTTTTTTTAATTATTGCAGGTTTTATTCTAAAACCAAATATTAAATCTAAAACATACTTGTCCTTTTAGAAAATAAAAATCTAGAATCATTGTGTCCATTCTAAAACCCTGAGGATCATCTCAAGCACATAAATTTAAATTTACCATGAGGTAATACAGGCTTACAATAGATAATGTTATTTCAAAGACTCATTGAGACATTCTGAATTTCCCTTAAATAAGAAATGAGTCAACTGAATTTCCTTATTTAATATTTCTGGAGGTGTTCCTTTATTTTAACTAGTATATTATAACTAGAAAACATGTACATCTTCAAAAGATTTTCACTGGGATCCTTTGATTATTGAATGTGAGAAGTTTATCTTGAAGATTGTTCTGGTCAGTCTGGTGTGGTCATTAACGAACTCTGTATCCATGCATCCATTTTAAGTTGCAGCTCACATTTTGCCCTGGATCTAAGTTACTAATGTGTGGAAAAAATTATAGAACTTCTGATGTTTTAGAAACTAGTTATGAGGTATTAGAGCCTATGAAGCAGTGGAGATAAAAACTTGTATGTAATTTAATTCAAATTAAGCATTTTTAGTTACAAGTTTTCATCTAGTTTTTAACTCCTTAAGAAATTTTTTCCTGTAAGTTCTATATAAAGAAACAACATAAAATCGTATTGTGAGAACAAGGGCAATCTCTGCATTATAAATTTACTTTTAAGTCATCCTGTACATAAAAGAAGGAATTTTATTTTGATCAGTAAAAAATTAAATATGTATGTATGTGTAGGTTTTCACATAAATAAATGTGCACATAGAGCTAAATATGCACAAACATAATTAATGTATACACATATTAATACTAAATAGTAAAATAGTGCATGCTAATCTTCACTTAACCAGTCAGGTAATTTTGATTTAGTACAAAATGCTGTTGCTTTTTTAACTAGAATGTTAATTTCATTTTTGATTATTTTTATCCAAAGATAAGGTTTTCAAATAGATTTGAAATGGAATAATGGTTGAAGTTCAAAATGTTTTGTTCTAAGGCCAGGCTAACAGTGTGTTAGTTTGCATAGGGAAAATCATGATATGATAAATAAACAGACATAAAATACTATTGAGTGGATGTTATCCAAGGTCCTTAAATTGAGACAACTTTTTTCTCCCTTATGTATGTATATGTTTACTTTCCAAAATTTTAACAGGTTGGATGGTCACTTTGACACTGTACCACCTTCAGGTTCTGAGTGGAAAAGTAAAATATTCTACCTATCACTGCTACTAGTTGGAGAAAATAAGTGTCCATGTGCTCCAGTTCAGGACCCTGCTAAACACAGTGAAACTTCTCCTGCACTGTAGGCTATTAGCTGTCTTTAAACATGACTAAGAGTAGCTTCAACTTCACTGGGAAGGGTTCATTCAGAGAAGCCCACAATGTTTCCTTTCTGTACAAAAGTATTTTCTAGATCAGGGTGAGTATATTTGGAGTTGCCATCAGAAGAGCTGAAGTGGGGGTAGAAGAGTCTTTGTCACTGTTGGAAAATGAGTGGGCTGTGACGCTGACTGAAACAGATTTACTCTAGGAGACAATTAGATATATCTTTGATCTTTTTATTAGCAGCTGGGGAGAAAGAAATTAAGGAGCAGGAAAGGAGAGACTGATAAAACCAAGTGTCTTTTCTTCCTCCTCTTGCATACAATCTCCTGATTCTTCATCCTAGAGATTTCAATATTCTTGTAAGTAGTTCTTGTGAAACTGTCACCTTACAGTGATGCTAAATGTGTTGAGCTCCTAAAGCTATAGATTCTTTATAAAGCTACAATGTAAATTTATTTCTCTCCATTATCCCTGTCACTTTCCCTGTCTCCACATAAAAACCAGAGATGTAACATTTCATTATTAATTACAGCAACAGCAAGCTGGCTGTCAGTGTCAAACCCCACACACTGCCTCCACCAAGCTGCTGAGCTTTCAGCCATTTACTCATTAAGCTTAGGATGATGATGGAGTCTTTCAAACCTGCTGTTTGTAATGGACAAGTAAAGCTTAGAAATCTGTCATAAATTGCTCAACTGAGGGAAGCAAATGGCAAAGAGACTGAACCGGCATTAAGAGCAAACAAATTGCTCTATAAAAGAAAGTTGTATCTTTAAATGAGCTTTTATTTTTCCAGAGAATGTGAGGGCAACTCTGACACCGTAAGTGGGCTCTGCAGAGCTGTTTAACTGAGAGCAGTGATTCACTGATTCACGTTAAAGGGGCTGAAAACATTAGAAAAAAATGAAAACCAAGTAAAAAATGAAAGAGCTAATGCATCTACGGTGCTTTGGTATTGATATACAATACTGGTGTGTAAAAAATGACTAAATTCATTTTAAAGTGCATCTTATGTAACATTTTAAAACAAAATTTCAAAAGATAAAAACACATTTCAAGGTGAATGCAAATCCAGTGAAGGATCTAAGTATACAAGTAGTAATCAAAATATGTAGCAACTAATTTTTAAAAAATTTTCCAGTAAAAGACACATTACCATTGATTCCCCTAAAAGTACTCCCCCTGGAGTGGAACACAATTATCCCATCATTCTTGTCACTTTCTGAAGCAGTTCCTGTCTTTCCCAGATGTAATAAAAAAATAAGACGAATGCTGCTGCTGAGTACAATGCAATGGAAAGGCAGGTGGGTAAAAACAAAACTGTTTGTCTTCATGCACTTTGTTACCCAACCTGGCACCATGTTATTGCTGGCTTATTGCCAAAGTCAAAATGACCATGAAGGATAAATGTTTTGAATCAGTTCAGGATATCAAGGCAATCAGGACTTGCAGCTAAAGACAGAGCAGCTTCAGAAAGAAGCAACGATGTTGGGATGACCACGTTTGAAGTGAGTATTGAGGTGCAGGCAGTTGGGTCGTACGTCTTTTACTCTTACAATTGTTTTTAAATTTAAACATTTCCTCCAGTATTTTAATCATAGCTTGTATGGTGGAAGCTAGAATTTCACTTTCAAAATGTACACATTCCACAATTTTCATTCTTTTATTCAAGATATATTCACAAGTATGTACTACGGTCCACTTTTTCCCCTAAGACTTTGGAATAAAACCATGAACAAAATAAAACAAAACAAAACAAACAAACAAAAAACCTCCTCAAAAAGAGGAAGAAACAAATAAGCAATGTGCTAAATACCTAGGTAAGTTATATGTTTGAAAGAGACCTATGACGGAAAAGCACGAAAAGTCGAGCAAGTAAAAGCAAACTGGACAGGCCCATGTGGTGGTAGAAGAGGAGGTTGCAAACCCAGTGAGAAGGAAAGGATGCAGGCAGACACGCTCGTCGGAAAGTGACGTTGGGAGGAAGAAGAGCTCCCCGGGAGGGCGGGAGAGGCCAAACTAAGGGCCGTGTACCTGGGGGAGCACCACCCCCATTTGCACTCAGCAGAAGCTCTCATGAACAGGGGAGCATAGGAGCACAGGACTGGGTAGCTAGGCTGCGCTCATAGAAAACAGCTCCCTCTACCACGGTCAGCACCAATCAAGCCACCCAGCGCTGTGATGATGCCATCGACTAGAAACCTTCTTAAGGCATGTATTTGAGACCACAAATGTCATTGTGAAAAAAGAGTTTTGTATCTGTTTGTACCAATATTCATGTCAATCCCCAATTATATGAAAAAATTAATAATACAAAAAAGGCAAATCTATCTAGTTACTCTGCAACTCCTGCCTTAATCATGGTTACAGAATCTTTCTACCATTGTGAAGTCCTGTTAAACAATAATTTAGAGTTTCAAATCGAGGAAAGTACTCTACTTGATGAATGTAGATATTAAACTGGGGAGGAAAAAAGACGTCAATAGTATCTTTGGAAATATAAAAGAATATGAGAGAAAACCTTATTATGACATAGAATGTATCACCTGAGACTCGAGATTTTATGCAAGCCAAAGGAAGGTCATGCAAAATCCCAAATATAAACTGACACCAAAAGAGAAAAAATAGCAACTATATGAATTTTTCCAAAAGCCTAAACACTTGCTCATCTTAAATGTGACTGTCCTGATGAAAAAATCCTCTTTATCCTGACTGCCCATTGTGATTTACAAAGCACAGTTTCCACACTTAAGAGCCTTACATAATTCAACAGTATACTTTTGGAAGAAATAATTTTGACAGGAAACATATAAGTATTGAGTTTTAAGCTTTTAAATATTTTGTATACTAATTAGGATGCAACTTTTAGTAATGCAAAATGCTGTATGTGCCCTTATTTTTCATATAAATTATATTAAAATGGACTTTCACAATATTCTCCAACAGTTATAATATGTAAAATATTAACAACGCAGAACATTTATATGCTTTTTAGTCTCCGGCCTGATATTTTCTATCTGGGTGCTGGTTGAGGATAATTACTAAATATACTACTGTGTGCTTCTCAATGATAAGTGATAGCTAATTTCAGTGGCTGTTCTACTTTATTGTGAGTTCTCCTCTAGCATTTCTGATTTTCATTGTAGAAAATAATCCTGTGCACTCATGGCTGTGTGCTCTTCTCAATCCCTACCATCAACTTCCCAGGAGCAATTGGCATCATTTAAATCTTCCCCTTACTACTCTCCTTCAAATGTAATTGGAGGTGTCTACTTTGAAAGTCGAGTCTATTCTTGTGCTGTTATGTTAGTTTGGTAATTTATTGAGACTCCATTGCCAAAAGCAGGTACAGGGGTAGTATAAATAAAGCAGTCTGATAATTGCTTAAATAAAACTGGGCCCGATAGATCCACAGCAACTCTCACTAAGGTTAGGCTAGAGAAGCACCTATAGTCTGTCTTGGTAATATATTTCATTTCTCAATGAGCACTGCAGCACACTCTATAAAATGATAATTTAAACAGATACCAGAAACTTCTTTAAATGAAGAATTAAAGAATGATCATTGAGGTGGAATTTATTGTTACATATTTACTTTTAAAAAGTTGAATATATGTTGGTGGAAATATTATTTGTCTGACAACAATAAGATGTCACTGTAGAGTTGCAGCTATTTTACTATTTAAAAGCTTGGATTTAAATTTCCCCTTGTGATAGCTTTTATTTCTATTTAAATTTAACTTAACCTTTGCTGTCTTCTTAAATTCTAGTATTTGTGGTCTTCTATTGTTTTAGTCACAGTTCAGATATAATTCAGAATTTTATTTAGGCTCAGGAATTGTAAAGACTTAGGCCCAGATTTCACTCATTTATAAAATTACCTACATATACTATCCATAATGGGAAAGATTTACTAATATGAGGAAAATTACAAAATCCTGATTAAATTTAATTTTATTATATACTGTAAGAGGATTAAAATAATGCATATAAACTAATTGTGAAAAAACATACATTTAAATGTTCCTTTCAATATTAATGAACAATTTAGTAGCTTTTCTATTTTTTTCAATTATTAGAAAAGTGGCCACGATTTTGACAATTTAAGTTACTAAACTTGAGCAGGGCATGGTGGCACATGCCTGTAAACCCCATACTCAGGAGGCTGAGGTAAGAGGAACACAGAGAGTTCCAACCCAGCCTGGGCTACATAGCAAGTTCAAGCCCAGCCTGAACTACCTGGTGAGACCATGTCTTGTAAACAAAAATAAAAACATAATGAAAATAAATATTATGCTTTTAGGGTTAGAAGGAAAGATTTTTGAATACACTATCTTTAAATGTGTTTGAATTATTTTGAAAGAATTCAATTAACTTTAAGGGATCTAATGAATATATGATTATGCAAAAAAACAAAAGGTTTTGAGTCCCACCTGCAGAGCTTACAAACAAAAATTAATTTAGTATATTTTTCTCTGTCAATTTTTCCCCCTCCAATCTTTGACATGATGAATCTTTTATTAGTTTTTAATTAAAAAACATAAAGGATACATCAGGTACATGAAAAGTTTAGGTATGAATAGAAATTCTGTCAAGTGACAACTATTGGTCATCTGTGACATCATTCATAAACCGAAATCCTATAGACAAAACAGACAGATATTCTTCTACTTGTATTAAATGGAGGTTTTGATGAAATTTAGTGTCATTTAATAGTTCTCTAAATATTCCTTTTCTGCAATAACTTACAGTGATATGTCTGGAGGGTTAGTAACACTGATTTAGTAATTTAATCCTATGATTCAGTATACTGATCAATGTACAGTCTCCAATATAAAGACTACTGATCAAAGTAGTCTTTATCTTGAAACAAACAGAAAGCTCTATTTGCCAGGTAATATGTATACCCTCTTTTGTAGTTGAGTTTGTACAGCAGATGCCCATTACTCCATTGGCAATATAAACACCTTTAGCTGAGGAAAGTCCAACTGTTTGACGTGGAGGAGGTTTACAGCAGCATAAGCGCTGGCAGCACCGCACTGTAAGACATCTGCAGTAACTGTCTACATTATGTTTCCACTTAGCTAGTGTCATCACTCTGTCACTTTCATGCATCCCGTACTTTGCACGAAAAGAAAGCACACTAAAACAACCCTTTAAGTTCTGGGAATGTATGGTAAGCTGTCAGTTTTCCTGCTACAAAGTTGATTATCACAGGGTTTTCCTTGGCATGCAATTTCTCAATTTCCTCCTTCCTCAATGCAAAAGGAATCCCACTGATCAAGGCAGGTTACAGTGTTTATCAACAGCAGAATGAAGACAGCTTAATTCCTTCAAATAAAGTTTCACTCAAGTCAGCAAGGGCTTCCTATGAAATCACTATTAGTACATTTATAAGTATCCAACTTTTCTATCTTCGTCCTGTCAGCTCGAAATATAAGCCTGTACCATGTGGCTGCATCGTAATCAGGTTCTGGCTGGAGAGCTATCCGCTGAAAGCCTGTCTCAGTTCATAGATATGAGAGATTGTAGCTTTTTAACATTTCCTACTGCCAAGTTGCTAAGCAATAAAACTATCTTGGCACTTTGCTGCCAGTTCATCATGAAGGACTACTTTAGTTTTGCTTAGCTTCTTGATGAAACAAATGGAAGCCAGCTGCACAAAAAGGCCTTTCAGAAACATGTTGCCAAACAAATCCCTGGAACTTTCACCCCTTTGCATAGCTAATAGAGAAAGCTTAAAGCAGAGAAACCCTATAGATGTATCAGCATGGAAATCAAGTATTAAATAACAGTGATTAAAATTATACAAATATTAGCTTATTCTAATTCTGAATCTTGTACTCCTTCCACATTCCCTTTCTCCAAGGCATACATGAGTGTGACAATTTCTCAGCTAAAGACACATTTGCATACTAAAGCAAAACTGAAGTCAAGCATACTCAACAAACTAGATGCTAAATGAAATATACATCTGTCCATGATATTTACTTAGCTTTTAGAAGTTTTTATAACACAAGCAATGCCAAAAGGTAGGCTAGATTGCTAATATCAAGCAAGGGAGAAATGTATAAAATTTAAAAATTCCAAAGTAAAAAAAAAACCAATTCTATTTTTTTGTATTTTTCAGGCTGTTCTCTGTGTGTGTATTTGTAGATCTACATGGTTTTGTATACACATTTAACTAATAATTTCAATCTGCAAATTTACAAGAAAAGGCAACAAATTTCTATATTCCAATTGCTGTTTTTTATGAAACTAAGCCAGATTTGGAGTTTCAAACATAGTATGACATGAACTAAGTTCTCCCCACCACAGAAGAGTCAGAAAGTCCTCAACCCTTGTTTGGAGGAGACAATTCAAGGAAGCCCTTTGGGCTTGGAACTTCCTTTTTTTAAATTTTATTTTATTGGTAGATTTTAGGTATACAATATAATTATATTCATCATTGGAAATTTGCACCTTTACATATCTTTGTTGTTTCTTATTTTTCCCCCTTCCGCTGCCCTCCTTTCAACAGCTTCAACCCTCCCTATTTGCAAAGACTTTGTTTCCATTTCTTCATTTTCTAATATTAATTCAATTCCCTTCTTTCCTTTCCCCTACCCCTCCCACTTCCCTTCCCCCTTGGCCACTTTTCTTCCTATTCCACTTTATCTATTTTACCTTTTAGTCCTTATTTACACTTTCAGTTTTTCACACTAGAGAAACTACTCAGTATTTACACATGTATGTCCTATTTATTTCACTCAAGAGTATCACCTCAATGTGCACCCATTTAGCTATCAACTGGGTTGATTTGCCCATTAACTGGGTTGCTTTGCCCCTCAATTGGGTTGCTTCCGAGTTTTAGCTATCATGAATTGTGCTGCTATGAACATAGGTGCACATATATCACTGTGGTATGATTCTTTTAATTCTTTGGGGAAGATCCCCAGCAGGGGAATAGCGGGGTCAAATGGGACTGCCAGTCCTAGTTCTTTGAGGTATCTCCATACGGATTTCCACAGTGGCTGCACCAGTCAATACTCCCACCAGTAGTGGAGCAGGGTTCCTCTTCCCCCACAGCCCTGTCAGCATTTGTTATTGGTTGATTTCATGATAGCAGCCATTCTTTCTGGGTTGAGGTGGAATCTCAGTGTTCTTTTCATTTGCACCTCTTGAATGACCAGTGATGTTGAACATTTTTTCATATCTTTATTTGCTATTTCTAATTCTTTGTCTGAAAAATGTCTGTTCATTTCAGATGCCCATTTTTGGATTCTATCGTTAAATTTGGGAGGTCTGATTTTTTTAAGTCCTTTATATATTCTAAATAGTAGACCTTTGTCTGAGGAACAGCAGGTGAAAATTTTCCCCACATTGTGGGTTATCTCTTCACACTGTTGGTAGTTTCTCTTGCTGTGCAGAAGCTTTTTAGTAAGAAGAGATCCCACTTGTTGATTGTTTTGTGCTAGTTCACAGGCAACTGAGGTTTTGTTGATAAAATCTTTTCCTAAACCAATGTCTTCAAAAGTTCTACCTGACCTCTCTTCCAGTCAGTTCAGCATTTCTGTTTTAATATTTAGATCTTTAATCCATTTTGATTTTAATTTAGTGCATTGTGAGAGATACAGGTCTAGTTTTAATCTTTGGCAAGTTGAAACCCAATTTTTCTAGCACCATTTATTAAAGAGTCTATCTTTCTTCCAATAAGGATGTTTGGCTCCTTTTTCAAAGATGAGTTGGCTGAGTGTGTCTGGAGTTGTCTCTTCCTCTTACAATCTGTACCACTGGTTCTCGGGTCTGTTTCTATGCCAGTACCATGCAGTTTTTAACATAGTACCTTTGTAGTATAGTTTCAACTTGGGGATTGTTATACACCCTACCTTGTATTTATTGCCTAGTATTGCTTTTGCTATTCTAGGTCTCTTCTTGTTCCAAATTAATTTTTGGATTGATTTCTCCAGGTGTGTGAAGTATGTTGCTGGAATTTCAATTGGAATTGCTTTGAATTTATAGAGCTGTTTTAGAAGTACAGCCATTTACACTATGTTGATTCTTCCTACCCCAGAACAAGGGATGTCTTTCTATTTTCTGATACAGTATTCAATCTCTCTTCTCAGAGTGCTATATTTTTCAGAGAAGAGGTCTTTCATTTCTTTTGTTAGGTTGATTCCTAGATATTTCAATTTTTTGGATGTTATTGTGAAAGGAATTGATTGCCCCATTTCTCTCTCAGTGAGTCTGTTTTTTGTGTACAGAAAAGCTACTGATTTTTATGTACTGATCTTGTATCCAGCTACTTTACTGAATTTGGTTATTAAGTGTAGGCTTTTGTTGGAGTTCTTAGGGGCTTCTATATAGGGTATCATGTCATCTGCAAAAAATGACAATTTGAGTTCTTTGTTTCCTAACTTTATTCCTTTTATTTCTTTATTTGTCTAATTGCTGTTTCTAATGTTTCCAAAACTATATTGAACAGGAGTGGTGATAGTACACGTCCTTGTCTTGTACCTGATTTTAGTGTGAAGGATGTGTGATATTGGTAGTTGGTTTCTCATAGATGGCTTTTATCAGATTGAGGTAGAGACCATCTATTCCAATTTTTTTTGTAGGGTTTTTATCATAAATGTGTGTTGAATTTTGTCAAATCATTTTTCTGCATCTATTGAGATGATCATATGGTTTTTGTCCTTGGCTCTACTGATATAGGGTATAACATTTATTGATTGGATATGTTGAACCATCCCTGTAACCCTAGGATGAATCCCACTTGGTCAGGGTGTATGATATTCTTGATGATCTTCTGCATTCTATTTGCCAGTATCTTATTATGGATTTTTTGTACCTATGTTCATTAGGGAGAATGGCCTATAAATTTCTTTTTCGGTTGGGTCTTTCTCTGCTTTGGGGATCAAGGTGTTGCTGGCTTCCAGAAATGAAATTGGGAGTATTGCTTCCCTTTCAATTTCATTGAAGAGTTTAAACAGTACTGTCAGTAGTTCCTCTCTAAATTTCTTGTAGAATTCTGCAGTGAAGCCATCAGGACCCAGGATTCTCATAGTTGGTAAGTTTTAATTACATTTTCAATTTCAATGATTGATATTGGGTCATTTAGAATTTTTCAGTCATCTTTGATCAATTTTGGTAATTCACATGTAGCTAGGAATCTGTCCATTTCTTCTGTATTTTCCATCTTATTGGCACATAGGTTCTCAAAATAGGTATTGATAATCCCCTGGACTTCTGCTGGGTCCTTTGTAATTTCACCCTTTTCATTCCTAATTGCATGGATTTGGGCCTTTTCTTTCCTTTATTTGATAAGGTTGGCTGAAGGTTTGTCAATTTTGTTTATTCTTTCTAAGAACCAACTCTTGGCTTCACTGATTTTTGTATCATTTTCTTAGTCTCCTTGCATTGATTTTTGCTTCGATCTTTATAATTTCCTCTCTTGTATGAGCTTTGAGTTTGTCCTGTTCTTCTTTTTCTAGAAGATTGAGGTTCAGCATCAGGTTGTGTAATTGAGCTTGCTCTGCTTTCCTAATGTGAGTATTCACTGCTATGAATTTCCCTTGTAAGACTGCTTTCATTGTGTCCCATAGATTTCGATATGTTGTATTAGCATTGTCATTTAATTATAGGAACTGTCTGATTTCTTCTTTAATTTCCTCTGTGTCTCATTGGTTATTTAGAAATATGTTGTTCAGTTTCCATGTGTTTATGAAATTCTTGCTGTTTCTTTTGCTACTGACCTCCACTTTTATTACACTATGGTCTGATAATATACAGAAGATAACTTTAATTCCTTTACCCTCACTTAAACATATTCTATGAGCAAGTATGTGGTCTATTTTGCAGAACGACCCATGTCCAGCTGAAAAGAATGTGTATTCTGATTTTGGGAGTGGAACCCTCTGTAAATATCTGTTAGGTTCATTTGTTCCGTAGTTTGATTGAGTTCTAGTATTTTGTTGCATGTTTTTTGTCCAGTTGATCTATCTATTTATGACAGTGGGGTATTAGTGTCCCCCATTACTCTTGTATTAGTCCTTATATAATTTTTCATGTCCATCAATATTTGTTTTATATAGTTAGCTGCACGAGTATTTGGTGCATAGATATTTATAATCATCATCTCTTCCTCTTAGATTGTTCCCTTTACAAGGATGTAGTGTCCTTCTTTTTCTCTGTTAATCAATGTTGATTTGAAATCCAATTGGTCTGCAAAGAGTATAGCTACTCCTACTTTTTTTCGGGTTCCTGTCACATGGGGTATTGTTTTCCACCCTTTAACTTTCAGCCTATGAGTTTCTTTTGGAATTAAGTGTGTTTCTTGTATGTGGCATATTGCTGGATCTTGCTTCTTGACCCATTCTGCCAGTCTATTTCTTTTGATTGGTGAATTGAGATCATTAACATTGATGGTTATAACTGATGCATATTGACTTATCATTGTCATAAATTTTTTGTTGTTGGATACTCCCCCTTTGCATTTAATTTCTTGTTGTTCCCGTTGGATTCATTCTTCTCAGCTTCCTGGTGTTGTGATCCTCATTGTCTTTTCCCAGGATATTGTCTAAAATTTTTTGCAGTACTGGTTTGGTAATCATGAAATTCCCAAGGTTTTCTTTGTCATGAAAGTATCTTATTTTTCCATCAGTTTTAAAAGATAGTTTTGCAGGGTACATCAATTTGGGTTGGAGGTCATTTTCCTTTAGGGCTTGAAGTACGTCACTCTTTTTGCATTGAGGGTTTGTGTTGAGAAGTCTGCTGTGATTCTGATGGGCTTTCCTTTGCGTGTGATTTGTTTCTTTTCTCTAACTGCTTGTAGAATTTTGTTCTTCTGTTGGGTTTCTGGAATCTTAACATTTATATGCCTATGTGTAGATTTTTTTTTTTTATCACAGCTAGTTGGAGTCCTACATGCCTCATTTGTCTCTGTGTCAAGTGCTTTTCCCCTATTTGTGAAGTTTTCTGCCATTACTTCTGTGAAGTTTTTTGTTATATCTTCTGCACTGTCTTCTGTTTCTTCATTGACTCTGATCAGTCTGATGTTCTTTGCATCATCTAGCAGCTGCTGGATTGATTTCTCATGTTCCCTTACAATTTTAAAGCAATTTTTCTTTTCCTGGTCACTAATTGCAATCTTTTCTATATCTGAAATTCTGTCCGATGGCTCATTCTCCCACATAGACTTTCAATGGAGTTTTTAATCTCATGGAAATCTGTTTGCATCTGTTTTATGGATTCTCTTTGTTTCCTATGTTGGGATTATATCATGTTCCTCAGCTTTTCTCTAGATTTATTAATCATGTCTTGCACTATGGGGCCAGTCTCTGCTGTTATCTGAAAAATTATTTCCAATTTCATTTTTTCCAGATCCTCTTTTGTTACCAGTTCAGGGAGTCCAGGTGATTGAGTATCAGAGTGTTCCATCTCATTTCCCTTTGGGGTTGCTGTAGGTGATCTGGGAGAAGTCTGTTTTTGTGGCTTGTTTACATGTCACCTCATTTAGATGGGGAATGAGAGGTACAGCTGGTGTCCACGTGGCTCACCTCCTCTGTGCTGGGATCTGTGGTATCTTGGACCTGAAGCCTACTCCTCTGCTCTGGGAGGGGTGGCTCATTGGCCCAGATGCCTCCTCTCCACTGGGAGCAGTGGCACTTCCTGGGCTTGGAACTTTTACCTCACAAGGATATTGCCTTCTGAGTGAACTCACTTTCTCTCATGAACCAGCTACATGCTTTCTGTTTCCTTAAGACTGCACCTTCTTCTGCTTCCAAGCATCTGCTCAGCCAGCTCCGTTCCTTCATCTGGACACCTCTAGCTCACATTTAGTCCCAGCCCAAAAGCCTCAAGCTTCCTTAACCATAGCTTTCTCTGTCTCCCTCTACCTCTCTGTTCCTGTACTAAGTAAGGAGCCAGTTTGTTTAATTCCTTCATAACGTTCCTCCCACTTCTACTTGCTGACATCCTCTTCTTGATTAAACTATAGACTCCATAAGAGCTGACCATATCTATTCCTTAGTTGGACAGAAACTTATTGAAGATTTCCTATGATGAATCAATGTGCTGGATACTGAGGATAAAGTGATCCTTCCATGTGCTGTGATTCTTCCTCCTTCACCCTTCTTACTTTTGGGGCAGAACTGAACGGAGAGCTACAGTACAGATAATCACTTCATCACAACAGTGGTAACATCTCCGAAGGGTAAGCGTGGTATCTAGTGAACACATGGAGTTTATTGTGGTGCAAGAGGTGAGTGTTTAGGGAAATGCCACAGAAAAAGCCACATTTAAGCTGAAATGTGAAGTAAACAGGACAACTCCAGGTCCTTTGAAGAGTTGGGAAGACTTCAGAGTAAGAATCTCAGAGATCTTTAGGCGACAGACTCATCTACCTGAAGGAGAAGAAGCTAAGGCAAGAGTTAGCACCATGTTTTCCTGCTATTAAATATTTTCACCTCTATTCCTTAGCATATGGAGAAGCCACAAAGCAGGACTGAGCAGGGAAATGATATGACCAGATGATGACAGTGGATTTGGCCAAGTTGTTGAAAACAGAGAAAAAAGAATTGAAATTCATTTTGTAGTTTGAACTGGAAGAACTTAGTGACTGACTGAATTTGGAAGTTCTTCGTTAAAGAAGGACAAAATAATAAATAATAAAAGCTACAGCTAACATTCATATAACATCTGCTGGGTACCAATCTTTATTTAAAATTTTCATATTTTACCCTTAATATGACAATGTGAAGTTGGATTATTACTTCAATATCATAGATAAGGAAAGCAAAGTAGAGATATATTAAATGAAAATCATACAGGAAGACTGGTGGTGGAAATTCAGAGTCTATCAGTTTAATATCACTCTTAGGATTTTGGAGTAAGAAACTAAATGGACAGGGTTTCAATAAAGTGAAACAATGTTGGAGGATCTCGTCTCCACTAAAATAAGACTTGAAGTTGGAAATCTCAATGTGCTGCAGCAATATGCTGTGGACTTGATATGTCTGACGTTCTAAAGCTGAATGGGAGCAGAAAATACAATTTTGAGACAAATTGCAGATTATAACCAAAGCAAAAGAATAAGTGAGGCTATCTAGTCATGATTTGGAGTATGAGTAAAGAAAGCCCATGTTGAATAGGAAGTACTGGTAAGGACTGTAAGAAGGAAATTTTCAGACTAATAAGAGAAAATGGAATTACGCTGTCAAAAGGACCAAAGGACCTTCATCAAAAAGAATTCAGTCGACCTGAAAGGAAGCTCTCTGCCTCCATGCCAGGCTCCTAGGGCAGAGAAGGTGAGCCATGTGGGCTCCAGAAGCACCCCCTCCCATGGAAATGAGAAAGCACATAAACAAGTCTCAAAAACAGACTTCTGGATCACCTACAGCAACCCCAAAGGGAAACGAGATGGAACACTCTGATACTCAACCACCTGGACTCTCTGAACTGGCAACAAAAGAGGATCTGGGAAAAATGAAATCAGAAATAATTACTTAGATAACAGCAAAGATTTTGCTCATGGTGCAAGACATGATTAATAAATCTAGAGAGGACACAGATAAAAACATAGAGGATCTGAGGAACATGATGGAATCCCAACATAGGAAACAAATGGAATCCATAAAACATACAAACAGATTTCCAAGAGATTGAAAACTCCACTGAAAGCCTGAACAGCAGAATGAACCAATGTGAGGATAAAATTTCACATACAGAAGATAAGATTGCAATTAGTGAGGAGGAAAAGAAAAATTGCTTTAAAATTGTAAGGGAACATGAGAAATCAATCCAGCAGCTGCTAGATTATGCAAAGAAGAATAACATAAGACTGATTGGAGTCAATGAAGAAACAGGAGAGAGTGCCGATGACATAAAAAAACTCTTCACAGAAGTGATGGCAGAAAACATCCCAAGGAGGGGAAAAGAACTTGACATACAGATAAGTGAGGCATATAGGACTCCAGCTAGCCTTAATCAAACAAAATCTGCACATAGGTATATAATAGTTAAGATTCCAGAAATCCAACAGAAGAACAAAATTCTACAAGCAGTGAGAGAAAAGAAACAAATCACATACAAAGGAAAGCCCATCAGAATCACAGCAGACTTCTCAATGCAAACCCTCAAGGCAGCAAGAGCTTGGAGTGATGTATTTCAAGCCCTAAAGGAAAACAGCCTCCAACCCAGATTGATGTACCCTGCAAAACTATCTTTCAAAATTGAGGGAGAAATAAGATACTTTCATGACAAAGAGCACCTCAGGAACTTCATGAATACCAAACTGCCACTCCAAAATTTTTAGACAATACCCTAGGAAAAGACAATGAGGATCACAACCCCAGGAAACCCAGCAGAATGAATCCATTGGGCATGACAAATTAAATGCAAAGGGGGAGAATCCAACAAAAAGAAAAAGTCATGACAAGGCTTTCAAAACTTTTAACTTCATCTCCCTAATGAGTGTATAATTCAATCTTATTATTGTACTGATTAGTATTTTTCTGATTCTAGAGTTGCTCACCATTCCTTGTGCTATACTGGCTATTTGTCATCTTCTTACCTCTACATTTTAATTGGGTTGTCTATTAATAAGTTCTAAGAATTCTTTATATATTCTGGTCTGTTTATATATTCTGTTTTTTATATATTATGGTCTGTTTAAGGACTACTTTTCATTTTAATGATGTCATTTAAAGTTCTAAATTTTGATGGAATCCCATTTATCATTTTTTTTCTTTCATACCTCATATTTTTTGTATCCTAGGTAGTTCTTGCCTACCCTGAATTCATAGATATTTTCCCTTATAAGTTCTTCTTAAAGTTTTGTACTTTTAGGCTTTCTTATTTAGGTCCATAGATCCCTTCAAGTTATTTTCATGTATGGAAAAAAATGGTTGAGGTTAATTTTTAATATACGGATACCAGGTGTTCTAGTGCCGTTTGCTGCAAACTATCTCTTCCTCTGCTATTGAATTTATATTCTATAAAATGCTAATGTTAAATAATCTTTCAAACCTCAGTGGACCATATATGTGTGGTTCTATTTCTAGATTCTCTGTTTCATTCAAATGCTCTATATGTCTTTCCTTACACCAACACTGCCTTGATCACTGTAGCTTTAGGAGAAGTCTTAAAATTAGGTACTAAACATCTTACAACACTTTTTTGTTTTTGTTTTTGTTTTTAACTTTTCTAGGTCCTTTATACTCCTACATAACTTTTAAATTTCAATATCCAGTTCTTCATTTATAGCAAATATACACAGACCTGAATTTTATATATACCTTGTGTTTTCTAATCCTGCTAAATTCAAGTACAAGTTCTAGGGGCTCCTAGAGATTTCTTAGTATTTTCTCTGTAGATGATCATTTCATCTACATATAAAGATTCTGCTTCTGCCATGCCAATCCTATCCTAGTTGTGTCATTTTATTGCCAGACTGTTTTGGTGGGGACTAGGTTTCAAAGTTTAATGGACAGATAAAGAGTAAGCATATCTGCCCTTGTTCCCCACCTTAAGGAGAAAGCATTGTATCTTCTCCATTTATATAAGGCATTCTCACTGGAAGTATGGAGTACATATCTTTAATCTGTTGAGAAGTTTCTTTTCTACTTTGAGGCTCCTGATAGCTTTTACCATGCACAGCTGTAGAATATAGTCTAATACTTTTTCTCCAACTAGTGACAGGATCATATGGCTTTTTCCTTTCCTCTGTTAAAATGATGGGGGTGGATCTTCCAATGCTGAACCAACACTGCCATCCCTATAACAAAACCACTTTCTACATCCTGCCAGATCTGACTTCCAATAGTTTGTTTTGTTAAACAAATTTCTATCTACGTTCATACTTTTTTCTTCTATTATCTTTATCTAGTTTTAGGATTAGCACAATGTTGAGTTCCTAAAATGAGGGGAGAAGTGTTCTTTCTTTTTTCTGCTTTAATTGTTTGATATAATTTATCAGTTAAAATGTTTATGAGGCTGCTGTTGTCATATAAGTAGGTTTTCAAGCTAGGAATATACTTTCTTTAATAGGTGCTATTCAAATTTTACATTTCCTCCAGAGTTAGTTTCATTAATTTGTCTTCCAAGGTACTTCTTAAAAGTTGTCAAATTTATTTCAAAATAGATTTTTGTAATATGCTTTCTATATCCTTTTAAATTCTGTAAAATCTGTGGTAATGTCTCCTAGATCTTAATATTGTAATTTAAGAAATGTATAACTGATATTGTGTAACAGGAAGAAAAGGTCTAAAAGAGCAGGGAAATTGGGAGGGGTAGGGGAAGGGAAAAAAGGGAAAGGAAAAAATATGAAAAGAGGAAAAAAATTGGAAACAAGGTCTTTGCAAATAGGGAAGTGTGGAGGGGGTAAAGAGAGGGCAAGGGAAGGGGAAAAAAATAAGAACCAAGATACTCACATAAAGGTACAAGATTCCAATGATGAATGTAACTGTATTTTATACTGAAAATGTACCAGTAAACTTAATGGGGGGAAAAAAAAGAATTCAGTCAACCAGTCCATGCTAGGCTTTCAGCCTGTCTGTTGACTAACTGATTATTCATTAGGGCATACTCTCACATCTAGATATTTTTAGAAGTGTTTCAGAGCACTTGTACTCATGCACAAATCTGTGGTTGTGATTTATGAGATTCAGTTCTTTTACTACTCTATTGCATCCACATTGTAGAAAAATAAGAAATCATTTCTCTTGGAAACATAATTCACTTTTACTCCATCCACTAACAGGTTGAGAAATATAGTTAATTGCCAAGATCTGAAAAATAGTAAATCTTGAAAATCATAACCATTGGATAACATCCAATTCATTTCTAGGAGAGAAGTAAATTTGAGTTAATAATAACTTTAGCCAACTAATACTGTAATAATATTATTGATTTATATTACTGACAGCTTTTAAAAATTAAATTAATATAATATTAATTTTAACAGCATTATTTAGAATTTTATCCATGAATACAATGGAAACATGCAGATGTGATTTCTTTTAACAGTTTTAGGATTCTGCACTAAGGCTACAATAGAAAATTAGGATTGAAATGTGCTGTGTTGAGGCCAGGGATGTAGGTCAGTGGTCCTGCGCCTGTCAAACAAGTCCAAGGTCCTGAGTTTGATACTCAGTGCCAGGGGAAAAATGTGCTATGTGTTTATTTCCTATTAGGAAGAACCTTCGTGACGTCCAATTTTAGCCAGTTATGGTCCTTTATTGATTCACAAGGAAAAATTATGAGAAAAGAAAAAAATGGAAACAAAGTCTATGTAAATAGGGAAGGGTGGAAGGGGTGAAGGGTGCACAGGTAATGGGGAAAAAATAAGAACCAAGATACATCATGTGCAGGTACAAGCACCCAATGATAAATGTAAAAGTATTGTATACCTAAAATGTACCAATAAAAGAATTTAAGCAAAACAAACAAACAAACAGAAACTTCTTTCTAATTTAACACTTTCGTTACAAGGTAAATTGGCAATTTGTCAGTTGTGCAGTCTTACAAATAATTTGATGTCAGTTATACCTGTCAATGCAAGTAACTGTTCAACACAACCAGGTCAACATTACATAGTTGTATAGATTCAAAAACAAGTGTCAAGTAAATTTTATTGCAAATATAGATAAGCACTTTATGACAAAGCATAAATTGAATTATATTTACTTGACATCAGGAAAGCATAATTATCTGATATAGCCACTACATGATATGGTGTATGCTTTTCTAAGAATATATTCCTTTTTATTATCTTGATGTTGCAAACAGCTCCTAGATCATAGATGGAGTGACAAAGTTGCTTCTCAGTTAGCATTCATTTAATTTGAATACATGCATGATTACATAAATCAATGAATGACTAGTTTGTGAGATAAACTAAGATTATAATTTTAGAAATTTTCTTGAAAATGTGATAGTCGAAATATTCTTGAAATTAGTTTAAGCAAAATTTTTACATGTAAAATTTAGTGTCATTTAAAATTTTGAGAGAATGTTACAAATCCTGGTAAGATAAAACAAATCTTAGTAAATTACATAGTGTATTTTCTTATATATTATATACATCAAGTTTCATAAATGATAGAGGAATAACCTCTTTTCCTTTTTCAATTATCCATTCCCCAACATTATCATTTTCTCTTGTCTACTTAGTCATTCTAAGAAGCTTTGGAGTAATTCTAAGATTTCTTCTATTTTTTAAATTATTGAATTTTTCATTATATCTAATCTAATAATAAATGCTTTACCAAATGATGTTGAGTTTCTGGGGGAGCACATGAGACCATTCATTGTATTCCACAGTCCACATTTGGGGCAAGCTGTCGTCTCTCGCCTGAATCTCTACAAGAGCCTTTGCAAAGGGCTCCTGCTCCAGCTCCCTAGAATTATTCTTTTCCACTGAAGTCAGGGATTATTTTAAATGCAAATCAGATTATAGCCTCTCTCGCATGCCCCACCCATGAGCGTCCATCACACTTCTGGTAGAATTCAGCTCTTCTTCATGACTGGAGGGCACACAAGTCCAGCACAGGCCTACATCTGCATGCTACTGCACTCTGTCTCCAGCGGCTCCTGGCTCCTGCTTTCTGACCTTCTCCCTTGGGCTTTTGCAGGTCAACTTCATGACTGCTTCAAAAAAAAATGATTGCCTTCTGCCAAGAAAACACTTTCTCAAATTACTTTATTCTTCTCCTCAAATACCTTCTTCAATGAAACTGATCACATATTTATCTTGCTTTTACTATTTTCACAGCTTGATCAATACATAACATCACTTTTCGTCTTCTTTCTTTCTCTCCTTCTTTCCATCTCTCCTTTCGTCCCTTCATCCATCCCTCTCTTATTGCTATATGTTTCTCTTATTTCTATAAGTTTCCAGCTTAAAAATGTCAAATTTTTCACATTTTAAGTGAAAATTTTTGGACATTTTCATGATGTGAAATATAAGATTAAAAAATATATTATATTACAGTAACTCAAGTGGAAATATTTTTTTCTTATGTGTGCACACTGAGTATCCATTGAGATTATAGTTATTCATGTTCCATGAAATACAAATTTTGCATATTGTTCAGTACTATCTGAATGGACAACATATATTTTTAGAACAAAACCAGATTATAGTAATCACGTAGAATTTATACGATTAGGTGGAGAGCTAATTTATATTATAAAAGGCGTACTGAAATCCTAGAAGTTTCCTGAGGCAAAGGCATCCTTTGTTGTTTTACAGAATAAGACATCACAATTATCAGTAGCTGACTGATCTATCCAAAGATCTGGATGATTCTTGGAACATGATTATTTCAATCCAGTTTTCTTTAATCTCAAGCCAAGACAATTGCAGAAAAAAAAATCTAATGTTATTTGTTATAAAATAACACTCACAATTATGTAAATTTAATTATACATGCATATGTTTGTGCATAAAACATGTAAACTTAAATTATTAATATTTTCCCACTGCCCTGTGTTAGCTACAAAGGGATATAAGATTCTATTGCATGCTACTTTTTATGAGATTTCTGTTTTTATTTTTTTTAATTGCATTTGTCAGTTTGTTCATGAAGAGGTTTGTAATTATTCACTGAAATACTATGAAAGTGATGGTGACCGAGACTGCCAACTTGATCTTAATGAGTGCTTGACAAACTCACACTGGCTTCAGACAAAGAAAATTCTGAAATATATTTCTCACTTTGATGCTCTAGGCCATGGTGTGTTACTAATGATCACTCCTTATTTTTTCTAAAGGATAAACACATTATATATCCACTTCTTAATCCATTTTGATAGGAATAGAGATACACAGAAAGTCAGAGGGGACTGTAACATTGGGCAATAGTAAAATGAACATGAGCCTGTATAGTAAAGTGTTGTATTTAATATTGTATGAACAGTCATAGAAAGCCCTTGATTGAATAAATATAGTACCAAGGCAGTAACATAGTAGAGGCAAAAATGGTACAAAATACATGCTTGTTACTGTCATGATATAATGCATTTATGAAGCAATGAAATACCATACAGAAGGATGAGTAGAGAAAGAAAACATCTAAGATTTGAGAAGAGAATATAGAAATTTCTGAGCAATACTGTTCATAGATTCAATTAGAATATATTCTAATTCATTGTGTGCAAAAGGCTTACAGTGATTGTCTGACCCTTTCCAGCTACAAAACCATCTAATACTATCTGAACGTTTTTCTAGCATGCCTATATACCTGGCTTATGCAGTAAACTCATTACCCAAATAGGAGTTTAATGGTTGCAGGCACTTAATTGAAATAATTTGGAAAAGCAATATATTAATGCTTGAATTCCAGGAAGTTATTGGTTAATGATGTGTGTGTCAAACATCATTCCCTTTAAATAATTTTAGTGACCATCATGGTACCAAGTCTCCTATTTATGTTATATTTCAGTTTTAAACATTTCAATAACACACACGAAATTTACCTGAAGCATTTTATGTTAACCACTGAAGCAAATGTCCCTACAGTATGAATTTTAAATGAACTTATTTTTATTATAGTTATTTTTAGCATCAATTAATATTACATTTTCAACTTCTCATTCATTTTAACAACAAATAGATAAAAGACAAAGTTCTTTAATGCAAGGTGAATTGATGTTTTCTATAAGAATAATTGAAAACTACAATGCTATGTAGGAGCAATGCTTTTGGTACATATCTATGTTTATAACTGTATTATATGGCTCCCATTCTATTATGCCATTTTTGTCATAATTAGAGACATTTTGTCACCAGTATTTTATACTGGTAACTAAGAAATAAATTATCTGTAGGTATTTATTGAGAGGAAAATGTTTTTATTCAAATAAAGTTTAACATATTAGTAACATCCCTGATAAATGCTTCTGTTTAATACTGCTTAATATAAAGAAAATAACTACATATATACATCTCAAAGAAAAAATTGTTTTTCCTTAAAGCAAAGTATTGCTGTGATGATTCCTTTCCTTGGCCATTATATCAAATTTACTTTGTATCATATAAAAGTAATAGTCTCCTGCAAAGCTGTGCATTGTTTATTTCTCCAGCCACAGAAAGAAGCCAAGGCTTCATGAAATAGGACAGCTTAGCTGTAACCTCAGAAAGTTCCTGAAATGATTCTTTCTGTAAATAGACTTATATGATAAATGCATATAAAATCACATCTCTGTGGTCTTAAATGCATTCTTATGGAAACAACATTTTCTATCTAGTCTTGTCTTACCTCTTCTCAAATATATCAATTACCATAATTAATACTTAAGTTCATATTTCTCTTAATGTGTAGTTTGATATTCCCAGTTTTTTACTTCCTTTGATTTCCATACAAGACTTTTCAGCCTACTTAACTCCAGGACCATTTTGCTAGCAACCTAATGTCATATGCTGAAAATCTGTCATTTGCTTTTTTATCTCAAGGAGCACATTAGGCATTTGTCCGACTTTTCACTCAGTTTATAAAACAGTATGATTTCCTTTTAATTGTGCTTGTTCTTTATTTCCCTAACCTGCCAGCCAACATTAAAAAATCCAAGGTAAATTATTAATTAAATGCAGTTGACAGTTGTTCTCTCAAAAACACATGCAAATTGTAATCACCCAAATTGACCCTATGAAGAAGAATTAAAATGGCAATTATCGAGAATTGACATTCGTTATGAATAACAAGTGGCCTTTTGGGATACATTGCATCTAAGTGCCATGATAGCCATGGTACAATCTCAGAGCTGGATGATTTCTGGTCTCCCTTTCTGCCTAACTGGGAGACTCAAGTACACAAACCAGGTTATTTACCTCTGCTCTTGACTTTTCTAATGATGTCCTAGTTACTTTAGGGCTATGTTCCTTTACACTACCTCTTCTCTTTTCCGTCACCTATGAATCTGTTAATTAATTAAAGACTTGTTCCTGTGACTCAACTCCAGATGCTTATTTGGCCCTGTTTATGCCAGCTGTGTAGACCTCTAACCTGCATCCATCTGCTATTATATTACCTCTACAAGTCACAGGTGCCATTTGTTATTAAGCCTTTGCTGTAGTTCGAACATAACCCTAAATACTTCTGTTATCTCATTTCTCATAGTCCTCTGAAGTATAGCTTATGTGTAGCCACTGTCCAAATTATTTCACACCAATTATCATGATTTTTATTTCATTTTCACTTTATGAAACAGTCAATAAGGATTTTCAGAGGGAACATGATCAATATCACACAGCAAAGATGAGAACACTTTTAAAAGTGATCTGTGTTAATTTTGTAGAACTGCTAGCACAGATTACCACAAATTGGGAGTTTTTAAAAAATCGAAATGTATTTTCTCGCTGTTAAGAATATCAGAAGGCTACAATGAAGTTGTCATCAGAGTTTGTTTCCGGAAGTTTTAGGGCAAAGATGCACCACGGCTTTTCCATCTGTAATTCTTGATGAGTATCGATTAGTACAATACCTGTAACACTCCAATCTCAACACTTTCATCACATACCCTTCTTGTGTGTGTTTTTGTGTGTGCATTTCTGTGTCTAAATCTCCCTTTCCTTTTCCTCTTAAAGATACCATTACATTGAGAAATTACATTGAGAAATTCCATTGAGAAATATCCTATTTTTAAATAAAGTCACATTCAGAGATGTTAGGGATTATGACTGGAAGGTGTCTTTGGGGGAATCACAGTTCAACCCACTACAATGTCTAATTGCAAAAGGTACACTCGATTATATAGTTTGATGTGCAGTCTAAACTCTAGGTGCTGCTTTTTTGGATTCTTCCCTTTCAAGGCCTGCCATAGGCTCTACAATATTACGTTACTGTACCAATTAGACCTATTCTGTGTGTTCTCTGTTTTCTGCACCGAATTTCAATTTGTCTTTACCAAGAATTTGAAGAAGCAACTATAACACTGTACAATTACTCCCTTGAGTCCAAATAAGTAATGTCTTCCCTGTCAAGTCCCAGTCTATTTCTTTAGCTCTGTGAACTTCTAGAAAGTTCTATCACCTAAGGTCCACTAGAGTCTTTATAATTATTACATACAATATTTGATGATCTACCTCAGTGGACTTTGTAATGAAATATCCTGAACTCATATTTAAAATAATTTATTAAGTAATGTATTCAATAAATCTTTCATTTAAATTGCTATAAATACAGATTGACAAATAGTTCAAATAATCATGGCCTTTAAGTGCTGGGGATACTTTCTGTTTTCATCCAAATCCTGTGAGGTATAGATAGTCTTTGTTGGCATAAGTTTTGTTTCTTCTATTTTTTGTGATATACTTGGGCTTCATCTCTACTGTTACATTTAAATCTGATAATTATCAATAGTTATCCACAAAGTTAGTTAATATGTATTAAATAGTTATTATGTCACTTATTTACTATTTTTTATATAATGCTCTTGCCTTCTGAAAATATGTAAGCCCTATAAACTCAAGTACATGATATAATATCATTATGGTTTTTTTCAGCTTAACAGTATGTATTTAGTACCCAGTTTCTGTAAGGATACATAGCAATAGTGATTTAAATATACAAAATTAAAAATATTTGAAAATAATTGAAAATCAAATGAAAATTATGATTGTAAAATATAGTTTCTGTTTAGTAGTTTTAAAAATGTAGCAGCACAGATTATTATTTAAAGCCTGGAAACAGTCAAAATGCCCATCAACAAATGAATGGATAAAGGAGATGTGTTTTTTATACAATGGACTATTAATCAGCCACAAAGAAGGATGAACTTCAGACACTTATCGGTAAATGGATACAACTTGACTCTTAAATGATTTCATAATCTCTGGTGTGAGAACTTGAAAGAGTAAATAAGGGCCAAATTGTATAATAGATATCATGAAACAGAAAGAAAATGTTCAAATGGGAAGGTGCTCAAGGGAAGGGAGAGAAGGTAAAGAAGGAAAGAGAAAAGAAAAAATGGGAAAAGAAAGATAAAATAAACAAAACTCTTGTAAATAAAGAGGGCAAGTTGGGTACAAGGGAGGGGAGGGGAATGGGAAATATATGAATCAATATATATCATGCACAGGTACAAATTTCATACTATGAATGTGATTGTTACGTGCATCTAAATTGTGCCAATAAACTTAATTAATGATTAAAATTCTCTCTGAGTAAAATTCACATTGCAATTGGTCCCCCTTGAAATACTCCCCTTCCCATCAAACACAATAATCCCATCATTCTTGGCACTTCCTGAAGGAGCTCCTGCAGTCCAAGTCCTCTTTGCTGAGTGTAACTATGAAGTGTGATTAAAAAAACCAAAAACCAAAAAACAAAAAACAGTGAATGCCGCTGCCACATGCCATCTAATGGAAAGGCAGCCCTGTAAAAATATTACCTTGTGTTCTTAAGCACCTTATTTACTGGATCTGGCACTGTGGGACTTTGGGCTCTTCTCCAAAGTAAAAAGGACCATAAAATGTAAACATTTTCAATCAATTCAGGACAAGGCAGCCACGATAGCATAACTAAACAGACTCTCAAAAGAAGACTTCCAGAACTGCTGCAGAAAGCGTGTATTCACCTCAGGTGCTCATTTCCTTTTTGGTAATACCCACATACCATAAAGAGTGATACCTCAGAGTTTGTGTTTAGCTAATTTTGACATATTCTTATCAGAATAAAATTGTTTCAAATGAAGTTCAGAAAAGAAAAATGAGGTCTCTGAGATCTGGAGTGGCCAAGTGAAATTGAATCCGTCTTTTTTGGTTAATAAATAATAGAATACATTCAGGTATAAGTACTAGAGCAAGCAGAGCTGTCCACGGTTTGGTCTCCATTTAGAGCATACGTTAACTAGTATCTTGGTTGAGAAAAATGATCCCCTCCTAGGCGGATGAATCAGCGAAACAGCCGGGCTTCCCCTAAGTGCAAGCCCGAAAGTGGGTGAGAGTAATGATGGCCACAGAGAGAGAGCGGTGGCCTCTGAGATTCCGTCTACAAAGCCGCTTTGGGCAAGGCACACACTGCACAGCCGTACCTGGCTTTGGATTCATTTCATAAGATGCAAAGACTTCTCTAGTTAGGGAATGATATTTTTAAAAATAATAATAATAAATTTTATTTTATTTTATCACATTTGCCCCCTCAAGCCCCCTCCTCACACTTTATACGAAAGCTTTGTTTCCATTTTTTTCCTTCTATTTTCTTGTTTTTTCTTGTCCCTTCCTTGGGAGAAGGGAATGAGATATTTTAACTCCTTAATAAATCTTTAATTTATATATAGCATTTACTTTTTGCTATTGCCTTACATGAATTGATCATTTAATAGGCATCCCTGCTATATGAGTCCATGAACACCTACTATCTTATATGGAAAACAAGGTAAAGAGAGGCAAATTCAACGTTCCAAGTCCGACAGAAGTTAACATGGTAGATAACAATATTAAAGTATACACAACCTGGTATTCTGTGTTCATAAACATTTCGATGTCATTGCCTCTGAACAGACGAAGAATATTAGAACAAATATAAAATCTTGTAACCATGAAATGTTTAATAGGCAGTAAGTAGGGGGCATTAATAAGGCAAAGAATTAACTTTGAGAAATACCAGATAAGACTATCACAGAATTGATTTTTAAAAGGCAAAGCGATATATAAAGTAGAGAAATCTTTCTGTATGCTGTAGATAAAGATCTTATCAGTTTTTATAGCTGGCTAAAATCCTTTCTCTATAGATTAAATCAGAAAAGGAGTGAACTCCTTGTTTTGCCTGAAATTTTTTCAGTGTCAAATATTTTGGTCTCTAAATAGTGAAACAAGTAATTCCTAAATTAAGAGCATGTTAGGCCTATAGGTCCTCATTTACCTAATTGCAGAGAAAATTATCTTAAAAGCAATTTCCCCCTCAGAAGCAATTCCAAGAATTAAAATTCAATATGAAGAGAAACGGCAGTTCAGTTTTTTTCCAAAGAAAAGGCAAATAGCTTTCTAAACAAACTGTAATTGAAAACACTCAGTGAAAATATATTGAATGGCTAAGGTTTTATTTCATCTTTTACTCACACAAAATAATTGGAAAAAATAATATATTTTCCAGTTTGTATACCATCAGATCTGATAGTCTCAACTTTGGAAAATAGATAATTATACCATTGGGAAATGGCATATTTCATTTTATCAGTGTCACTTAGGGCCTGTGAGGACAGGGACCCATACAGCTAACTCCACTTCTACTCTGCAATGCCAATTAGCTCATGAGCTATGGGACTGAAGACTCTTGCCCATTGTAGGCCAAAGCTACTGTGCAGTCTCACCATATTCTCGGAGCACTAAGTGACCTAGGCAGAAACTTAGCTTCCATAAAGCCAGGCTCTCTCCAGAGAGAAAGAACACTAGAGATTTTTCAACCAATGCTTATCTTTGTTTCCTCTGTCATTTGAAAAATAGAAACAAGTATTATTTATCATTATTATATGGCAGACAATATGGTGGGCATCATGGCATAATTTAATTTTTAGAAAAATGGTAGGCTGTGCTTTGTAACAGCAAGAAATCAAAATATCAGGGTAAAATAATTGGGTAAAATAACTTCACCTTAGAAATATAGTTTCTTTTTGGAATTACGACAATGATTAAACTTTAGGTATTTGCTTTTCTCAAATCTCATATATAAATAAGATCATGAAGCATAGTGAGACTAACCTCACCTATGGTGACACAGATGTCAGGAGGGCTAGAGCTAGGGTCAGTGGTAGAGGGCCGCAAGCCCTAGGTCTGACCCCATCACCCAGTGGAAATGAAATATCAGGGCATTCCATTGCGTATCTACACACAATTTCTTATCCACCATCCACTCATCTACAGATATTTCAGATTTTCCATATTTTGCAGATCATGCTCCTATCAACATGAGACTGTAGACCATTTTCTTAAATAGTGATTTAATTTCCTTTTGATACACACATCATAAAGAGGGGTAACTAAAACATGGTATTTCTATTTTTAATTATAGAAGGAAGCTCCTTGCTCTTTTCTACACTGGCTGCATCAATCTACTTTCCTAGATTAAACATTTTTGTGTACATGAATGACAAAGTTCTTTTTTTATTTTTTATTTTTTATTCGTGTGTGTTCACAGACCACAGTGGTTATAGGTGCTGATTTACCTGTGGCTTTGGGCTTGAAATACTGTATTTCTGAGTAAACCTCCCAGGTGATGTTTTTATTCCACTCAGAAATTTCCTCTGGTGTAGCAAAAGGCCTTTATTTAATGCATTACTAGTTTTTCCCTTAGATGATAAAACCAGGTTACATGGCCTCTGAGGTTCTATGAAGCCCTGAAAGCCAAGGTAAGTAAGTATAAAATCAACATTATTGATTTTAAATTTGGGATTGGAAATTTAGTCATAATTTTCATTTTGAGGAACTTATCTTATGGTATACTTGTGAAGATTAAATGAGAAAACTCATGTAAATTGTAAGTCAGTGCCTAATACAGTAAGTGCTCATAATTTCAATGGTAAATTTTAATTAAAAAATGTTCATTGCATCATTATTCACAGTAAGAAACATATGGAATCAACCTAAATCACTATCAGTGGATAAACGGACAAATGCGTTTTATTTCTACAACAGAGTATGATTTAACCCTAGAGAGAAATTATTTCATTTGTCACAATCTGGAGAATATTATGCGAACTGAAATAATGCAAGCACAGAAAGAAAAATACTGTGTGTTCTCATTTATATGTGGGTTCTAAAACATACAGAGATAGAAGCAGAGAGTAGAAGTAGAGTGGCAACTACTAGTGCCTGTAGGGTAGGGAAAATGGGGAGATGCTGGTCATATCATAGACAATTTCAGTTACCCAGGCGAAAAATTTCTGGAGATCGAACGTTGAGTATGTTGGCTCTAGTTAACTTTATTATATTGCATAATTGAGATCTTTTAGAATGTAAATGTTGAACATTCTCACTATAAAAATGTTATGTTAATTAGTTTGTTTATGGCAATCATTTTACAATGTTTTCATATTTCAAAACATTACATTTTATAAATTTTACATATTTGTATACATTTCCATAAACCACACCTGATTGAAGCTGAAAAAAGAAAGCTCCATTAGACAAAATGTTTAAAGATAGTAATAAAAATAAAGTAAAAACTGTTTGGATAATTAAAACATCAGGGCCCTCTGAATTTTTTTTTTTGGGGGGGGTACCGGGGATTGAACTTGGGTCCTTGCGCTGGCACAGCAGGCAGCAAAAACACTGAGCTAAATCCCTGGCCACTGAATTTCTTTGGTACATATAACATTGTATTTTTTGTCTATTGCTACGTGAAGGATTTCCACCCATTTAGCCACTCAACGCAAATTTATGATCGCATCATTTCTGTTGTTCAGGGAGGAGGAGTGGATTCTAACTGAGATCTCATACTACTGAAATCTAAGTGTTGACCAATGCCATGCTCATACGGAGGCCTGGCTATGGCTGGATCTACTTTCAAACCTTCTGGGATGGCTGGCAGCACTCACTTCCTAGTGAGCGTTGGACTGAGGTCCCCATTGTCTCACTAGCATTCAGCTGTGAATGATGTCATCTGAGTGGCTTCTCTCAGGTTGTGCCACATGGTCCTGCATGTCAGCCATAAAGAATGTCCCTAGACATGGATTTCTATCACACCTCAACTCTCTCTGGTTTCCCTTCTGTCCCCAGCTAGAAAAAAATATGCTGTTATAAAGGGTTAATATAATTAAACTGCAACCTATTTTAAGGCCAAGTCTACCATATAATATGATCCAATCATGGAGCAAAATCTACTGTACTGGAACAACCCCAAAATTATGCTGTGTGAGTACAACAGCAAAAGGGAAATCTTGAAGGCCAGCATGACTATTATCCACTCCATGCCTAAGGAAGCCTAGGGTATAGTTGGAAGCTTTCAATAGCATATGTAAATATTTACAAGTTACTTGATTGAAAAAATTAGGAAACGTAATAGAGGTCAGTGTTCTCAGCACATCAAAGGATCTTCTAATCATGGTGTCACCTAATCACAGATATATAAGCATCAGTGCTTTAGAGTACGTAAAAATCTCTGTAAAGTAAGGTTAGCATTTTTTACAGATGAGAAGAACTTGAGAGTGAGTGAGAAATATTACATCAGTACTCTTTTTATGTTTAAGGAAATATGCCCTTGCACAATAAGAGGAAACAAAGGCAAGACTAATTTTAAGAAGATTTATAGGCATGAGGTGCATGCATTTGTTTTATGGACTAGAACAATTCTATACCTTTTAGAAGCAGAGAGTATGCACCGATTCATTTTGCCTTATGGGCATTTCGGAGCTTTTAATCTAATAAAACCGATATGTCAGCCAGTAGCATGTCAGGGTCTCATTACTCCGCTTCCTTAGTGCTTGCATGGATGGTTAAGTCCCTGCACAAATGTACCCCTGGGGTACCCTGAGGTGGAGCATGCACATCTGCATCTTTACTTACTGACAAAATTTTACAAAAGAGTGAGAGCATTAAACATTCTTTTCCTGTTTTCAGTTATGCGTTCACTCAGAGTGATGAAAGTACAGTCTGCAGTGTGGCCTAAGAATTGGACACGAGCATGCTTTGTTCTGCACGTCTCATCAGAAGTCAGTTTCTAACCATATTCCATAGACAAACACACTACCTCTTTGTCATTGTGTCACCTAAGCTTCCTCAGAGATTGCAGGCATACAAGCCCTGCTTAAATGGTGCAGCTAATGAAAGACCTACAAACTTAAATTTCAATGTCAAAGCAAGAATTAACATAACTCTTAGATACAATTTGGTGGTCATTAAAAAAAAATCAAACTATTTGCCTATAAGGTCTTACTCAAGAAAGTGGAACTAAGTGATAAGGTAAATGTTAGAAAGCCTTCATAGTAATGCTTTTTATGGGATCATGTTTTTAAAACCTTAAGAAAGAACAAATAAATAAGAGGGTATTTGTTGTCTTTCAGTCATGAAGAAAAACAATTTTAAAATCCATAGGCATCATTTATCCATAGAAGGAAGGTGATTGTAAAGTACACAGCTTCTACATAAGATAATAAATAGCATGCTAGGTTTTGCTAATGTTTTGAGATTTGAAATCATTAAAAAAGAGAACATGGCAGTGAACCTTAGAGAACTGAGAAGTTTTAAAATAAAGTTATAACTGCACTTAATCTCACATTGTCTCCTTAGCCTTTTTGACACTTTAACTGCGGTGCCATTTTTCACTGAGATGGCAGACGTGGCTGTACATATGCATAATGCAGTCTGTGTTAATGTGTATTGATTAAAGTATAGATAGTGATGTCACAATGTTGAAATTTTTTCCTCTGTGACCCCACTGAAAGGGTTCTTCTTCCAATTCTTTCATGGTTTTCATTTTAATTTTAAAGGAATAAACCATGTATATTTTAATAAGGTTCTATACTACATGAACTCTAGTATTAATAGGTGACAAAGATATGATTTAACAAAAGAAAAACTAGAAAGCTGCTACATCACAAACTGTTAAGTGTTTCATTTCTGCACTGAAGACACTGCAGGAAAAATCAATAACTTCCTTTGAGTGCAATGATCTAGCTGCTTAAGAGAAATTTACATCTCCCTGACAGGCACTTTGTAAGATCTGGTTCACCTGGGTCAGGAGAGTCCACATAATTTGCATGTTGAGCAATTTTTCTCTTCCCTTTACCTGTTTGGTGAAAAAGGGAGATTGAACCTGGACATAAAGAGGAGCTCATTATGTTTCAGCTCAGAAGAGTGATTTTGTAGGTGTTCCTGGAATGCAAGAGGATCATATAACGATAATATTTTTTTTCACAGCTCCTCAGACCTATGCGTACACCATAAACGGAAGGAGCATGCACAGAGGCACAATTGAGGCTTGTGAGCTGTCATTCACCACGGGAAATTGAAATGTTCCATCAAGGTCATTGGACAAATAAGACCGCCAGATGGTTATACAAGTTATTTGTCGACAAATGCAAAGCAAGTAAGATATTTAGGTTACCTCTCATAAATCGTAAAACAATAAGGCCTCTATATTTTGTTCTACCCTTTAAAATTGTACAATGTCTGAATATCAAATCAATATTTATATTATCATATACCAATAACTACTGGCAGATGTTTCCCTAATGTGGCAATAAGCACAATTTAAAAATAAAAAAAAATTAAGAAGGCAAGCCTGAAATATTTTGAATCACAAATAAAATGCAGCAACAGTAATTATGTTAAGACTTTACCTATTTGTCCTTTCCCCATAGCTAAACATGGGTCTGAATGGAGATCCACAAAAATAAGTACCTGGGATCAAGTCAGAAATCCATTTTTCCAATGTTTTCTCTCCTGGAAAAAGTTTGTAATGAGAGTCAAAGTAATATATTTTCTAGTATTCATGAAAACAATTTTCTGAGTCTAAATGAAATGTATTATTATAATTCATTATATTTTATTTAATACAAATATGATGGGAACTTATAGTGTAAATAAAACAAATTGACCGTACAAATTTA
The DNA here is from genome assembly GCF_053883595.1 of Heterocephalus glaber. Lineage (NCBI taxonomy): Eukaryota > Metazoa > Chordata > Mammalia > Rodentia > Bathyergidae > Heterocephalus > Heterocephalus glaber. The sequence continues at coordinate 10,652,133 of NW_028258333.1, forward strand.
AAATGAGATTTATATATGCATTTTCTAATTTTCTTCTTTCCAATTTAAACTGAGTTTTCTTTAAAATGATTCTGTTATTTTGCTGATAACATTGCTCTAAAAAGTTCTACTTGGTATCACTAAACTTGAATACAAATAACCCTAAGATATTAAGATTGCCTTAATTGTGATTTCTGGAATCAGCCTATGATATTTTGCAAAGTATTTTAGAATAGCACTGGTCATGGGCATCATTTAGAAAGGAAAAGATAGAGTTACCTATTTTCATTAGCATACGTCCTTACTTTCACATATAAGAAAATTAGTACCACTGTATTTAGTAAGCTCTTATCACAAATCATGTGTCTTGATGCATGAACATTTTCTGTGTGTCCCCAGAAAACCATTCTGAGGTTGGTCCAACACAGCTGCATTTTATTGAAGGATTCACTCATGAGTGCCTTGCTCTCACATAATACACAATTTCTCACAGAAGCAAGTAATTCCTGGTTGGTTATATTAATTAGAAATATCATGGTGATAATTCAGCTTTGCCTAGAGTGAATTCCCAAGTTTCCTGTCTGCTGCACTATAATAGGTGAATTGATTTTTAACTTTAGTCCTTGTACTCCCTAATTTAATATTATTATTACAAGACAAACATTTTATGACTGATCACTACCTCTACTGAAATAGAAGCCCAAGCTTAAGGACAATCATCCATAGATACTTTGATAACAACAGCCTGATTCAACACGTGTTGACAAATTAGGGTTAGTCATTATTTTTTATTATCCATTATAGTACTGCCACATAAAATATAACAATAGCAAGATTTCTAATGGCTTTCCTCCAGTTATGAAACTTTAGTAGAATAGTAGTTTTCCTTGCATTACTAATTTGAAGTTTGCATGCAAAATGAAACTTTATTATTTAAAAATTGTTGTTCAGTTTATATTGCTAAAATTGGTTCACTTATGTTTTTGAACACAAAAATTTTTGAAAATATCTTTAGTTTTCCCAGAATATGCTACATAGCACTGGTGAATGTGTGGAAAATATCGAGGAGGAAGATCATGAGCAAAACACAGTCCTAGTACTAATCAGCTAAAGGAGAAATCAGTACATCCTATTTAATATCAAGGACAAAGGAGACAGGGGAAAAGATAGGATATATTGACAGTAGTACACATAAAGAAATAAAAAGAAAATATTGGTTTTCAACCTTCATTTTAAATGATGACACTGTCCAACTATCTTCATGTTAAAAAAGGATTAATAATGAATAATTGATACTTTGAAACTGTAAAAGGTCCAAAGGTGTAGGGATGATGGGAGGGGAAGGGGAAAGGGAAGAAGGGAAAGGAAAAATTATGAGAAAAGAAAAAAAATGGAAATGAAATCTATGTAAATATGGAAGGGTGGAGGGGGTGAGGGGCGCACAGGTAATGGGGAAAAAATAAGAACCAAGATAGATCATGTACAGGTACAAGCACCCAATGATAAATGTAAATGTATCGTATACCTAAAATGTACCAATTAAAGAATTTAAGGAAAAAAATAATGACTACTTTTTCAATGAAATAATAATGAAACATCTTAAGATCATGAAATTATGCCTATGAATACATGGATTTGTGCTAAGAAACCTTGATTATTTTAATTATAAAATGGTGAATAAGTATAATTTTATTGAAAATCATTTTTGTAAACACTGTCAATTTTTTTTCTAGAGATAGACATATTAATCAAAACTATATTAACTTCCCCACTGATCTCAATTTATGACTTACATAGCTCAGAAGAGTTTCCTGTATGGTAGCTCTCTGTCTAATTTAATCACTGCTGATAAATACTACTGGTCATTTTTTACCCACCAAGCAAGCAAACAGTTTCAACTTAATGCATGTTGTCTGCATCATAGATATTTATATGCTAAAAAACTAGCCAAAACTTACCTAGGTTTCAGTCACTAATAGATGATTATGTAATTAAGTCAAACACATAAACTTCACTAAAACAAGCCTACTGGATTGATACAAACATAGTGAACTCAAGTATGCAATCAAATACTTAAGTTTAATAGCTTACTGATAAGCTCAAAATTATCACTTGTTTCTGTAAACATTAGACCACTCGACATGGACATAGTCAAAAGACAGTAGCAAAATCTATGTAATTGGGCTAGAGATTTAGCTCAGTGGCACTACACCTGCCTCGCAAGTGCAAGGTCGTGAGTTTGATCCCCAGTACCAAAAAAAAAATCTATGTAATAGATAAGATGAAATGAAATATACACCAGGGCAATGAAAATTAAAAAAATCAATATGTATCTGTTATATCTTGTTCTTCTCTTCTAGCTTAGTTTAACAACCCTGTATTCCACCAAACTGAAATGCCAGCATCTTCACTTCAGTAAAGTGCTTATCACTTGGCACATACATTTGAGACTGAACGTGGCTTTAATCTGACAGTAAAGTTCCCACAAGATTTTTCAAAAGAGAGAAACAAGAAAAAACAACATAATAAATTATTAGCATTCTGTATTTTATATAGTATATGTGTTTCCCCAGGGACACTGTGTCATCTTCTTGGTGGAACATTTTCAAATGTCTCAGTTCATATCTTTTCCACTGGCACAGATCTCCTCATGTTTTGAACATGTAGATAGACTTTGAAGAAGTAAACCAAAGAAATAGATCTTTCTGATAAGAAAGTGCCCATGGGAATTGGTATGACCTTTCACAAACAAACCAAAATGAGTGGAAGCATTTGTCCTAGTATGTCAAGGTTACTGTGACAAGTTTACTGATTCATAGCCTGTGTCTTGTGCTGTGTCCTGAGTCCCCTCCCCATCAGTTACTCAGGTAGAAGGGATAAATAACCTGAAGCTCCCTTGGACCTATTTCCAAGGGTACTTATTATTTATTCCTTATTATTTATTATTTATTCCATTCATGAGGGCTGCACCCTAATCACCTAATCACCTTGGGAAGTAGGTTTCAATACTTGAAATGTGGGGAGAAACAGATAATCAACTACAATAGTATTAAACGTTATAAGCAGAGAAGGATGAAGGCTACAAAGTCATTGATAGCTATGTTCGGAAAAACTGTCCATGGCTCTACATCAAATCCCTGTTTCAATTTTGTTTCACAGGCATGGTTTTTGGAGTGCATGTGCTTTGTGACCTTGCCCAAACCCCGAACATGGAGAGAGAATAAGAAAGGTGCCTTGGTAATCTCTCAAGAGAACTACACTCCATTCTTGGTCTCGTTACACGCTTTTCTTTTTCTCTAACATGTATGCTAAAGAGTTCTCTTGTATCTCTTTATGTTTATGTCACCTCTTCCTTCCTCTGCTCTAAAAGCAAGGAGAGAAATTTTAGATGATTTTAGAACCCTTATGGAAAAGCAATAAATCAATTTAGGAAGTTTAAATGATTAAATTATTTAAAAGGAAACATTCATGTTGTAAAAAACAATAAAAAAACCCAAAGAAGTAAATCCAAGCAATTGGATTGTGTTAGTTATCAGCAGTTGCAAATTACATTTACATTTGAGCTTCCTGAAAGCTACTAAAGAAATATATATATAAATATATATATTAAAATAATTACCTTTATAGTAACCTAATCACTTTTCCCTTTAAAGAGGACATATGTTTATCATAGGATGAGGAGTTCTACTTCCACTAAGCAACAATCCTCAAAATCACTTCTGAGCTATATTTCACTTGGTTTAATACTCTCTTCTCCCATAGGTTTCAATACATCTTAATCTCCTTACCCTACTATGCAGTTTCTCTCTGTCTCTCTCTCTCTGTCTCCTGACTCTCTCTCTCTCTCTCTCTCTCTCTCTTTCTCTTTCCCTCTCTCTCTCTCACTCCTTCCCATTGTTCACTTTGAACTTTCAATGTCATGTCTCAGGATTTAGAACTTAGTCCTCTCATTTATTTTGTAAATGTGCTTAGATTTCTAGAGTAAGGATTTTACCCTCAATATGGTGCCAAATCACAATTGTATACATTCATCCCAGATACTCTTCCTGCTTCATACATTTTATGTATATGACACAGAGAACTGTACAGCAAAGCCTACTCTGTGTTCAGCTCTTTGTGAAATGGTAACAGTGGTAATAGTATTGGTGTCCTTGGCTTGTTCCTACTCTGGGGAGTTATAACTTTAAAAGCTTTCATTTTTGTTTATCATGACAAGTTCTTCAAATGTATAGCTCTTTGGACTCAATGACTCTGGCATGCCCCATTTCTCTTAGTGTGCACATGTCTATGTGCCGCTTTGCCTATTTCAGATGACCATACACCATTGAGGCCAAACTTCTTGAAATTCTTCTTGAATCCTCTTATTTTATCTTTTACAACCAAGAATACTGTATTAAACATTCATATTTTGAAAGTTTACATCATCTTTGTTGCTATTACTCTGTTAGGAGACGCCATCATCTATTACCTGGTTTATTACCATCTACAACAACCCCAGAAATAAATTATCAAAAGAGATTTCCCAGTTACAAGTTTGGCCTACTAATGAGCTTTTTAATGTCAAGGTTAAAATAAGCATAAAATATAGACAATGCAGGGAGGAAAGAATATCCAGTATGATCCCCTCCGTCATTTTTTATTTCATCAAATTATATCTGCTCCAAGTAATAGATGAGCTATTTAATGAAGTATGTCATCACCTCACTTAAAACAAAAGAGATATTTAGATTATAGGGGGTCACTACTTTGTACTAATGTAGTTGTATAGTACATTATCCATGGAAGGGTGTTCAACAAATCCATAGATTTCAAGTTTGCTCACCTAAAGCAACCATAGAAATAAGTTCACCTGACCCAAAGGTTCCTTAGTGTGGACCCTCCTCCCAACACAGACCACTTCGTTTACCTGCCATGATGTATGTCATTGTCGTGTTTAATAGATCAAATTTCTTCCTATGCTTTCCTAAGGACTTTTCTTAGCCAAAGAGAACCCACTCATTGATTCATGAGAGACTGCTGTGTAAATGTTTCCATCTCACTCCTTAATAATGTCTTTCACAATCCCAGCCCCCCACTTTGTCTACCCAATGCAGCAGAGAAAGGCACTGCTTAAAACCTGTGTCTGGTTATGTCATGTCTTGGCCCATCTCACTGAAAGGACTCCACATTGTATTCAGGGTGAGTGGCAAATTCCTGATGGTGGCCCCCAATGCTCCACATGATCTATCCCTCAGTCTATTCCATTTTCATATCACCTTCGCTTTCCCCATTGCATCACCACTGGCCCTTTCTATATTCCCAGCTTGTTAGGATGTTTCTGCTGCTCTTGTAATAGGTGTATGCAGGGGAATGCCTTCATTCCTTTAGAACTTCTCAAAACTCTCATTTTGCCATGGGTAGATCCTTGATAATGCTCTTTAAAATTGCAATCAGATCTATCCCCTATAACACATGCACGCATGCACACACACACACACACCAACCATGTGTGTTCTACACACTTCCCATACTTACCATGCTTTGTTTGCTTTCCTTATCAATTGTCACTTTATTTTTATGCCTAATGGCTAGTTGCTATTTCACACTGTTAGAACAGAGGTTTTTAAAAAGCAAGTATATTTATCTTCTATTTTTATTTGCTGATATATCCCATGCACCTAGAAGAGGATCAGATAAACAGTAGCTTCCATTTTTTGAATAGATGTTTACTGCAATGGGAATTGTGTAGCTGCTCATTTATACTGCACTTCTGTTCATCCTTTGAAGAGAAGCTAATCTTTTTTACTCACACCCATAACATATTTTTAATAATCAGTTAGGGGGACATTTTTTCCTAAAATGCTTCTCACTTAAGAAATGTTTTTCTAATTCTAAATTACTAGTAATCAAAAAAGGTGTTTACATTTTTTGCTACACAAGTTTTAAAAGTCCATCAATCAGAATAACTCTGGAAAATAATCACTTTGCAATCATACTTTGCCAAGTCCTTATATGGCAAAATTTCACTAAATTAGACAAACATGTACACATGCCTTTAAAATATTATGACAGATAGAAACCCATAGAATAAAATATTACCTCAAAATAATTATGAAGAGGATCTTAATTTCATAGAAATACTGCTCCTCTAATGCATTATATTCAATATATTTTTAATTCAAGGTTTAGATTTGCAAAATCTCTTACTTTTAGAAATGATTGTTCCCCAGATAGAAAGGATAGATTTTATAGTCTTTTAAAAGGAAATAGACAACTTCAAAAGTTATTTTGAATCCAATCTAAGGAATTTTTTTTGGTACCAGGACCTTGAGCTTGGGAGGCAGGCACTGGGACCACTGAGCTAAATCCCCGGCCCATTAAGGAGTTTTTAAGCTAAGGGATATCATGGATTTATCTATTAAGTTGCAGAAGAAGCTTGAATTGGTGACCTTTAGTGGTTATGTTTACATGAAAATCTTTTGAAAATAAAAAATCTTTAACTGAATATAATAAATTAACTCAGACTCATGATTTACCCTTATATACTTTCAGGGGCGTGAAACATGAATATGGATGGGATTATAGAGATCTCAATTTGTTTAGAATGAATCCATTTCAATCAGCAGGAGTAAGTGCATACAGGAACTTTGGGCAGACAACATTAGAATATCTCTGCTTGTATTCTAAGCGCTGCTAGTCAAATGAATGATTTTAAGCAGAGAATATATAAATGCCAATCAAGTAAATCACTCACAGAGAGCCAGTGCCTTGCTGAAAGAAAGATACTCCTGGGAATTAGAATGACCTTACACTGCCAAACCAGAGCGGATTGAAAAGTTTAATGCCATGGACAGATTTTAACAGTGGTAATAGTATTGGTGTCCTTGGCTTGTTCCTACTCTGGGGAGTTATAACTTTAAAAGCTTTGATTTTTGTTTATCATGACAAGTTCTTCAAATATATAGCTCTTTGGATTCAATGACTCTGGCATGCCCCATTTCTCTGTTGTAAGCTTGAAATCAACCATAAGGAAAAAAAAGAATAGCATTTTTTTTTAGAAGAAGCATAATTTAAAACGGTAATTCTACTATGGCACACAAAAATACTATAAACTTGTAGTGCTGTAAATCAATAATAATAATATAAAAGTACTAGATTTGCTCAGTTTTGCATAAGTGTGTCAGTCTGCTATCACTGTAAAGAAATATCTGATAAAATTAGCATATAAAGAGTAAATTTATTTAAGTCATAATTCTGAAGGTTCCAGTATAAGACTGAGCAGATCCAATAAAGCTTTGTGGTTTTGGGGGGGTGACAAATGCCAATGGTAGAGTAATCTGCTCCTGTCATCATATAGGAAGCAAAAGAGAACGATGATGGAAAAAGAGTCACCAAATGGCCTTGAAATGCGACCCCTAATGAATGAAGGTCCTCCTCCTAGGCCCCAGCTCCAAGGGTCTCACCACCTCCCAAAATTAGCACCCCAGGGAAGAATCCTCCAACACCTCGCCCATTGGGGGACATTTGTGTTTTCAGCTGTGGCAATGGCATTGGCTGTTTTCTTTATGAAAACGGGGACATCATGTACATGACCCCTTCAGGTAGGCATTCATTAATGGAAATAGAGTTAAACTTTAAAAATCCACATTCCACATAAAATAGTTTTTCTCTGATATACGGATATACCAGATACACAATGTGATATTATGCTTAATATCCTCAACTATCTTGACTCTCCCCAACCTTTCTTTACAACACCACCGAGAGATTGGGCACATGTCTCTCAGACATTCATATTCCCCTGACTACATTTAACTGCAGCATGCAGCACCTGAAGGAGGGCAGGAGACTTCTCAGGAAACTCAAGATAGGAAGTTGAGGGCAGAGAAAGATGGAAATTAATCTCTCTCTCTCTCTCTGTCTCTCTCTCTCTCTGTCTCTCTCTTCAATAATTCTTTGTGGGTTCTGAAGCAGTATCGTCCTTTAACTACTTAGTGAGACTTCCAGGTAGAGTGATATGCTATGTAGAGCTATGTATATAGAAACACATGTAGATTTGTAGATATTTATCATTTATAAACGAATCACAAAGAAAAACTGTGTAATTCATTTCTTCATGAACCCTCTTCCACCTTTACTTACACTTTGTCTGGTCTCTAAACCTATGCTGTCCTGTTTTCTGAATTCTATTACCCAGTTACTGCTTAATTCTCTACTCAACCCATTGTCTTCTATTTATATTGTAAATGGTCATAGAATTTGTGATCACTGGAAATATTTATGAAATTGTTTCTCTAACCTACTTGAAAGAAGAAGTCATTTACTTACAAAACAGGTCATTTAGCATGCATTAGCGTCTACCAAAGGCAGGTGGATATATATTTATGGCAATGTTAATATTTATTCCTCCCCAATTTCCATTTCTTTGTACTGAGGTCAAAAACAAATATGCAAGGCCCGGGGATTAACTGAGTGGTCTGCTGCTTGCCTACCAAGTGCAAGGTCCCAATTTCGATCCCCAGTACCAAAACAAATAAACAAACAAAACCAAATATACAAAATGTGGCTTTTGTTTATGTGGGTTTTACTTTTCAAATTCTTTGCAACCCAACTCTGCTTGCAGTCTTCACACATAGACACCTATTATTTGTGTTAAACATGATTCAAGTACTGATTTGAGTTATGTGGTTCAATGTCTGATGTATGCTGTGTATAGAAATAAAGAGTCTAATACATTCCTTCAAAGGATAATCAAGGTAAATAATGTGTGCATGGGGCATACACTGCACTAATAAATACCACTAGGAGACAGCAGTCCTTGCTGTGAACCACACATCTTCCCAGGTGACCCTCGTCACCGACAATAACAGCACTACTCTAAGGAAGAAAAAGGCTCTTTTTTCTGTCAGATGAAAAGAAAATACTATTATACTATTTGGATGCATTTTTCTTCTCTTTTTCCATCTGTCCTGGCTGCCAGTCCATCCAGACTCGTTTTCTCTAGTCTAACACACCTTTGAAGACATTCCTTGCTTTCTTTTCCACTTGCATATGTCATGTGTCTGCTGATCTGTCTTCCCCCGCCCCCACCACCACCACCTCTCTATCTTTCTGTCATATGTTTTTGGCTTGCCATTTCACTTTCTTTCTATTTTTCTCACTCTATCTGTTTCTGTGATTGTGTTTGGCTGGATATATGTGTGTGTCTATCAACACATATACATACACTTCACTTTTCCTCTGTCATTTTATATTCTTCTACACATACACATGAGAGAGAGAGAGAGAAAGAGAGAGAGAGAGAGAGGAACATAATTTACACTTTATAGGTTGAACACATTCCTATTCTGCTCTCTGGAATAGTAAAATATCAATCACACTAACCCACTTACTGAGCCAAAGTTCTTCCTTACAGTGGAAAAACCTCCTAAGAGTCTAAAAATGAACAGTCTTACCCATAACAATGACAGCATGCATTTGATTTGCATAGTGCCTTTTCACTCAAACTGTTATGCAGCCCAGTTAGACCTCTGACTGCAAGAATGCATACAGAATTGTTTAACACAATGACCTTGACAAGCTTCACAGCCAAGTCTTGTTCTGAGAAAATCACAATTGAAAGAAAATAGATTAACATTAAGCATTCCAAAATCCAATTATACACATGATAGGCATTATTTTTCAGTATGACTCTAAAGCTACCTTAAAGGGAATGAAAAATAATTGTTGGATGCCTATCATTGACCAAGTACATTGCTAATTGTCTTATATATAATAGCAAATATTCTATGTCACATTTATCTTTCTTTCTGAGTTATACCTGTTTTACGCATGTGAAAACTGGAATTCTAAGCAAATAAATATACTTGTTTCATGTCATAATCTTAGAATGTGGTATATTTGAGATTCAACCCCAGAACCATGATAATTGAACTTGTCTTCTCGTAAATCTTTTCCATCAGCCTGTTCTAATGTTTCCAAATACCAGTAAGAGTTCTATTTCTCTTTGGATAACTTTACTGCTTATTAAAGTAGGCATAATTGGAATAAGCTATTAAATTTTACTTGTCATTCAAATCTATGAATTATCTCATACAAATGTTAACACCCAGAAAATTCTGTAAGGGTGAATGCATTACATAAATAAAATACTCATATAGAGACAAAAACCTGAATCTCATTACAAAATAGTAGAAAACTGTCAAGGTTGGTAGGGGAATGATACTAGCCAGCCCTGCTTCTCTTAAAAATATTTCATGGAAAGCATTAATATTCAAAACAAAAGGAAATACAGTGGTACCTGTGTTCAAGAACTTAATGTGGTAAAAACAGCAAATAAATATATGAAAAAATGTTCAACATCACTGGTCATTCGAGAGATGCAGATGAAAACAACACTGAGATTCCACTTCACCCCACAAAGAACAGCTGCTATCAAGAAATCAACAAATAACAAATGTTGGCGGGGGTGTGGGGAGAAAGGAACCCTGCTCCACTGCTGGTGGGAGTGCAGACTGCTGCACCCACTGTGGAAATCAGTATGGAGATACCTCAAAGAACTAGGACTAGAGGTCCCATTTGACCCAGCTATTCCCCTGCTGGGGATCTTCCCAAAAGAATTAAAAGAATCATACCACAGTGATATATGTGGACCTATGTTTATAGCAGCACAGTTTGTAATAGCTAAGGTTTGGAAACAGCCCAAGTGCCCATCAATTGGAAACTGGATAAAGAAGATGTGTTTTTTTAATAAAATGGAGTACTACTCAGCCATAAAGAATGAGAAACTAGAGACATTTATAGCTAAATGGATGCATATTGAGGCCATACTCATAAGTGAAATAAATAGGACACACGTGTAAATACCGAATAGCTTCACTAGTGTGAGAAACTGAAAATGTAAATAAGGACTAAAATGATTAAAATGAATAATTGATAATTTGAAATAGGAAAAGGTCCAAAGGTGGAGGGGTGTCAGGAGGGGAAGGGGAAAGGGAAGAAAGGAAGGAAAATTTATGAGAAAGAAAAAAAAGTGGAAACGAAGTCTATGTAAATAGGGAAGGGTGGTGGGGATGAAGGGCGCATAGGTAATGGGGAAAAAATAAGAACCAAGATACATCATGTTCAGGTACAAGCACCCAATGATAAATGTAAACGTATTGTATACCTAAAACGTACCAATTAATATATAAATTTTAAAAAAAGAACTTGATGTGTTCTACAATTTTGGAAATGATGGACATGTTTGTGTTTGTGTGGGAAGGATGGCTGCAGTCATATTTGTCACACTTTGCAGAGATTGCAAGCAAAAGAAAATTTTGCCAAATGCTTCTGTTTGCAAACCAAATTGTTTGCAAACAATAGCATTCATGAACAAAGGCACCACTGTAATATGATCCAAAAATTTTAAGATGTTTTGATTTTTCTTAGTGTATCAGTCTTGAGTAATTGAATATATTGAGTAATTCTATTGACATTCTATTGACTAACATTTGCTGAATATCTAATCGCTAAATTCTGTCATGAAATTTTATTTCATTGATATTTTTCCATTTTAAGAACTCTAAATTGTAGGTATTACACAGTTACATGATATATGTGTGTGTGTGCGTGTGTATGAGTGAATATAGCTATTTCAAATCCAGTATTACTTTTTTTTTCAAATCCAGTATTTTTACTAGTCACCATTTTCCCCCATCTGATTCTGTACTGACTTTTCTCTATTGAAGCACATGGAAGGAACATGACTAGGTTAACATTCTACAACTTGACCTCTGGCAGCAGAGCCACTAATTGATTGAATATGAGAACGAATGGCATATTCCTTTTGATAATGATGACCTTAATAGTAAGAATTGTTTTCTAACCTTCAACTGGATTGAACTATAAAATTAACATTTATCTTGTTTTATTCCTTTTGTGATCAGACACTATTAATTAAAATTTTTATTAAGCTGCAGTTGTTAGTGATCAGTTCTGTTGTTAGAATTCATGATAACCTAAAACCAAAAGGTTAGTAATATACGTTTAAAAGTAGGTGCTAACTGAAGCCCATAAACATTTATTCTTGACTGTTTTAAGTTATAATTAGACATACTTACATGTCTCACATGTTATTTGGAGTGAAATGACTTAAGAATATCTAGCTCAAGAAATAACATGATGCACTTAGTAGTATCCTTGTCAGGGAGTCAGGCCTCTGCTTCTATTCCGGGCTACAGGCTGAAAAATCATTCAGATTTAGCAAGCAGCTCACGGATTTTGTATATCAGCATTGTTATCGCTAACACTGAGATAATAATTCTGACCTATCATACAGGGATCTGTAATGATTAATTGGATAATGCCCATTAAGTGCTTCCATCTACTTAGAATAAATGTACTATGTGGCTATTAAGCATTGTTATTATAAGATGTTGCTTCTATGTAATATCAGTGACTGACTGCTCTGTGATTATGAGGGAAATTACTTCCTGTGATAATATGAGTGCAATCCATATTGATTTAAAAATATATCGTCTAGAATACATTTAGGCTTCCTAAATGAGCTAAGGAAAGGGCAGAATTCTACACAGTTCTGTAGTTGTGTATTTAATAATGCATAGTATCTGCCAGGCACATTTAAAAGTGCTTAATTCTCACAATAACACTATATGTAGATACTATTTTCTCACTTTTTATAGAAAGAACCTAGGACCTGGAAACTTTAAAGGCTTTTCCCCACACTACACAGCTAGTAAATTGTAGAGCAAAGTCATAATCCTTGGAAATCTGATTTCAAACTGCCCATGCTTAAGCACTCCCTTGTAATGCAGGTCTCATCAGCTTACAGTTATATCATATATACCTCTTTGCTCAAGAAAGTGGATGTGTTTGGTTATATAACACATGCAAATGTGCCTATCTCGTTGAGGACAAACTTTGAGGTTAGTCCAAAAAAATAACTTAAGAATGGAGTAAATAATAAAGAAGGCATGAGTAGGAGTGAGAATTGTAAGCTAAGTTTTCTATGTTCAGTCTGTCCTCACTATATAATTTGCCTTGAATATTTTCAGTGTAATGGTGAACTCAGGTGCCTCAATTTTTTGAAAATGCAGAAAAAATAACCAAGCAGAAATACCATATGAGATTATAGAGTATGGGAATGCAACAGATATTTTTCTTTTCTAATCTTTTATCCAGTAGGATGACCTTTTCTGTAAATAAAACCCCAATAAAATGTATTTCAACCATTAAGCAAATTATCATCTCTTGAAACAAGCCCAGTAGTATAAGAAGTAAGTAGTAATGTCAGTTTTAATTCTGTGCTTCAATGTCATCACCAAGGAGCTGGACTCCTTCCATCTGCCTCCTCTATGCTCCCCATTACGGTGCCTGGCTCTCTTTGTCTCCTCCTTTGCAAGATGATTGCAGCAGCTACACATTCCTATTTCCAAACATAGATATCTACAAGTAGAACCTGGAGTCAATCTTTGCTTTTCTTTTAAACCTTACCAGAATCATTCTTGTAATGTCTCACTGGATAATGCTTTTTGTATGCTTGTTCCTAGAATGAGTAGCAAGAGAAATAAAACTTCCATAGTTAGCTAAATTAATCAAACTTCACTCCCTTGGTCGGGGACTAGACTTCTTTGAATCCTACAGCTGCATAAATAAATGTGATTTCCTGATTATAATTAGCATTCTCTTAATGAGAAAGAGCAAGAATATCCCTTGGATGGATGAATGTATAAGTCTCCTATTATTGGTATATATTATTGAATATAATTTATTTTCTCTTGTCTATTTTTATATGTCTAAAATGAGAATTCTTGTATTCAATAATTAATAGTTTTATTGTCTCTTAATGAAAATTATATATAGAAAAATTAAGGACATATTTAGTCCAGTAGATTTTATGGCACTATTGAACTGAATTTTTTCCTAACTTGGTAATTGTAAGGGATTACCCACAACCCATTTTCAAATACAAATGAAGACACACAAAATTTATTAAGCAGATGTAATAACATTAATGTCTGAAGTATGTGATGTTCCAGATGTCAATTCAACCTCTGTACTTCAATGTGTCCACAAAGCAAATGCTACCTACTTGGTGTCTCCATTTCTAGGCTCTATTTTCTCTAATATATCCTTAACATATTACACTGATTTTCAGTTATTGCATTTTTAGCGTAGCAGTTTTGGTGGTATGTATGTGGATATTTAAATAGGTGATACGTACATATTTCATTATACATAGACATTGGAATTTCAATTTTTATATGAGTTATAGCAAATAGTTTTAAATACTATTGATTTTCAAAATACTGGTTAACACTTCCTTTCTATAAGATGGTAAGATATCATTTATCCTGCTTTTAATATATTATGAGTCAGCTGTGTGCTGTAGCAATTTATATAATTTTGTTATTCGTACTATCCTAAGATAATAAACACAATTAACATTTACAAATTCTAGAGTTTCCTCAAAACTTTTCATGATACAGTAATTTCTTGCGGTGCTAAGAGGTATTATGAAACTAAAGACTTCAGTTAAAAATTTCAGTGGCTGCTAATTTAAACGAAAACTTTGAAACTGTAAAACTTAATGTGACCTGTCACTTCCAGTGAATTGGATATAGTATGCTCTATTTACCATAAATGGATGACCAATTATTACTTTTTACATTCACTATCAGTTGGCGAAATACATTAAAATCACAACAGTGATTTGATTTGTAATTTACAAAATATCTTCAAGATATATTTTTATTTGATTTTCACAAAACATCGTGAGTAGGCAGATCAAGAATTCGTAATACCCACGTCCTTTAGATGAGGAAGCTGACATTAAAAATAAGACATGCGGGTCCGGGGATTTAGCTCACTGGTTCCGCCGCCTGCCTAGCAAGTGGAAGGACCCAAGTTCGATCGCCGGTACCAAAAAAAAAAAAAAAAAAAAAAGACATGCAACTTTCATTACACAGAATCAAATGGGATCAAATTTCTCTTAAATCTTTTTCTGTGTTTATTGCACTATTGTAAACTAATCCTTATATGCATAGCTATTTGTATTTTCTTCAGCACAAGGGACAGTGTTTTGTGCCTTGTAAATATCTAAAAAGTTTCTACTTCAAATTTCATTGGATTTAATAGTAAATCACTATTAAACAAGAAACGTGTAATAAGGAGGTATGGCTGAGCACCTAAAGTTAGTGTATACATCGATACACAAAATTATGTTTATTTAATTAGTTCATTTCCAAGTATCATTTCCAAAAGCTTGTCAATATTGCAATTAATTCTTTTTTAGTTGTATAAAAGCTGCAAGCTTAGATTTCAGTGAGAAATCAGGTATAAGTCATGAATTGGAAAATCTTTTGTGACATAAGTGCAGGTAAATAATGGGATGATTAATCCAAACCATAATGAATATAAATAGAGTTCTACCTGCTCTATTAAGTGAACCGCTGGAATTAGTCAATACCATTCATCTTGAGGACAAGTAAAGATTTAACCAATGTACATTAAAAAGACTTTATTAATGTAGGGGTTTGTAATTAGCCAGAGCTCCCCAACCCTGGTCATAAGAGGAAAAAAATAAGAACAGATACATCATGTACAGGTACAAGCAATGATAAATGTAAATGTATTGTACACTTAAAATGTACCAATAACAGAATTTAAGGAGAAATATATATAACCACATATAAATTATATAAATTATATAAATTTATATAACCACATATATCTCTGGTGTCATCCTTATTTGTAAGGCATTGTGTTTTAAAATGATATATTTAAACTGTACTAACTTTGAAATAAACTTTCCTATTTTGAGACTATAAGATACTAAAAACTTTCTCAATGCTTTAATGACTTTCTTGAGTTTTTCAGTGCTTTCCTCTCATCATAAATGTTAGTATTATAAGTGCTTTTATAAGTGGTCTTTGTCTACTTAGTCAGAAGGAAATAAAAATTTCACCCAAGTATCACCCAATCAATTTGTTTGTACTAAATCCCCAATGTTTTCACACACACAAAAAGCACTTATTTCTCATCAGTTAGACTTTTCAGATAAAAGAAAACAATGCTTTGTCTTTGTGAATTACCTAGAAAATTAATTTAACTATTTCTTTTGGGATGACAGACTACCTGATCATTCCTGATTCCAGATTACCAGTATTTGCTGCTATCTTGTGTAATTGCATTAATTTTGAAAATTTAATGTAAAGCTGATTTGTTCTTGTTCATAAGCAGTGATGTGCATGATACAAAGTAAAATGTAGTAACTTTTCCTATGCTTACCAGCATATTCTGCCAAATGCTGGAGGCACATAGAAATGCAGGCTAACAGGGAAATTAAAACTATTTGGAAAACCCAAGAATGAAAAAAAATATATATATATATTTCTTTTCCTATTTCTGAGTCATGATAGTTAATAAGTATAAGAATAAAAAGTACATTTATATGAGGGAATTTAAAAAGAATATGGTGTTAATTTTTTAGAAAGAGAAAAACAAAAAAAATCAAAGAAGGATTTCTAGATTGAATGAGATATTTCCCGAGCAAACTGATACATGGAGCTTTCTCCTTTTGACTTGGGCACTTCCTTGGGATTCTTCAATTATCAAACAGTTGTTAAATGTTTATCTTCCTTTTCCTAAATATCTGTAGACGATTACGGGGCTGAGTCTCTCTGGAGCAATCAAGTTACACCACCTCTTAGCTTTTCTCAGGGGATTTGTCAGAATTTGGGCCTCACTTCAGTTATCCTATTTCTCAGTTTATACATTTCCCCTAATATCTTTATTTTCTATGTACATTTCATAGCAATAGTAGTATGAGTCTCCATGACCCCTATAATGTGAGCCAGGAGTCTAATTTCAAATGTACTGACAAAAATCTTGACTTTTTATAGCAACTAAAGTTTCCAAAACGTATAAATATATAAATTCCTTCATGGTTTTCTTGCTTTTTATTTTCTTTTGAAAATCTGTTTTATAGTAAGCTTTTTCAGTATAATACCGATATCTTTACTATTGTTTTTAATATTGATACATTGTCTTAATTCATATGTTTTAGGAAACAGCTATTCTTGTACTTTAGTATCTATGTTCACACATTCACATTATATGACACTCTGTACTCAATTATCTCTTATTTTGCCTTCTTCCCTCCTGCTTTCTTTCCTAAATAAGTCAGAAACATGATTTCTCATAACAAACACTAAGTGCTGTAATTTACTCTTTCTTATCTACTCCAATAGCAGCTCTGGCTGGTTCTATCTCAGAAACCTCCTCAAAACGTCCACCTCCTATCTCTCTTTTAAAGTTATTTTACTCTAGGTTACATTATTGTCTTCCTGGTCCCATCCTAGCTTCTACTCTTCTTCCTCGAGAGTCAAATCTCTCCCAGAGGGAATGGAAACAATCCATCAGAGCAAACCATTTTCCTACTGGGAGCAAGAAACTCCAAAACCAAGACTGTTGGGATCTGGTCGCAGCTTTCCCCTCCTGGTCATACTCTCTGCCATCCTTCACTTCACTCCCTGTCTTCCAGCCATGTTTTTCTCCAGTGCTTTTTGCCTGGGTATCAGCACGTTGATGCCATTTATTTCCCTCAGGTCTCAACTACAATGGCATGAGATCAGAGGAGCGGCTTTTACTGCCTAATCTTACAAACAGGAACACATAAAACCTCTGTAAAACTTTTATTTTTAATCTATCATTTCTGTGGTAACCCTATGTAATGCATATTTAATTGTTTATTGTTTTACAGAATACAAATGCTATGAAACCAAAAGATCTGACTTTCAGGCTTATTACTGTATGCTCAGAACTTAGTACACTTCAGGCTTGGAAAAAGTGTCTATTAATGGAAGTGTTTATATAAATCCCATGGTCATAAAAAGGAAGAATCAACTAATCCCCAAATTGTGTATATTTATTCAAGATTTTTTTTTATTGATAAATGGTTTTGCCTTTTATTTTTTCTTAATTTCATTTGTGTTCTGGATGAAATGAACCTACGTAGGAAAACAAGAGGAAAGTGCTACTAATTTGGGTGTGAGAATCATCCTGCAGAACTTTTTGCTAGAGAAGCTCGCTTCAGGAGGAAGGACATTTTTCACTTTCACAGAACAAATAGATATTGTGTCAACCTGGGAAATACCAACAATTCTTTGAGAATTTAAGTATTCAAGAAAATTCATATTCAAATACAGAATGTAAATTAGAGATCTGGATATGGCTTTTGAAACAATTAAAGGTGGTTTTGATTTCTACATTTAGGAACTAATGACACATAGATGTAATCTCAGAAGACCCTTGCTCTGTGAAACTAGGAAAACGTGAAGAGAATCATCTCTCTACCATACTTCCAAGTATGCGCGTAGCCTACTGATGGCTGGCTTTAATATTTTTATCTCTAAAAATATCATCTAGATTTTTCTCTCTAACCTGTAACAACTCTTAGTTTTTCAGAATGCCAGATAAATGGTTTTCACAGTGCATTAGTCAGTTTTCTCATCCTGAGACACAATAATCAACACCCACAAATTAAAGAAAGAGAGTCTTATTTTAGTTCACAGTTTGTGTAGATTTAGTTCAGAGTCAGCTGGTGCCAGGTCAGAGACCTGGAACGGCCTGGGAGAGCAAAGGTGCTTAGTTCGTAAAGGCTAAGAAGCAGAGTGGAGGGCAGGGACCCAGGAGAATGGGCCATATGTAGTACCCAAGTTCAAACCTTCAGGACACACACAGACACACCCAGGAGCCAGCTGTACTAAAATATGAGGCGATTCTTAATCCAATGAAGTGGACAAATCAGGATTATTGCTCACGGGCAGATTTTTTTAAACTAGTTTAATAAGCAACCGTTTGGCAACTCTTAATTCCAGTAATAAAAAACATGAAAAATAACGAAGAGTATATATCACTACTGATGCTGAAAGGTATGACTTAATTACAGCTATTCTGTGGTACCGTGGAATACTTCAGGAGCCACAGTATATTTACTATATCCCATAGAACACAGCTTTCTCTCCGCTTTGTAAGGTTAATTGGTCAGAATTTTCTGCCTTGTAGAATGTGAACTCTTTTGTTTTCTCTGGCTAACATTTATGCAAATTTCAGACCAGACCCAAAGTTATATTCCTGTCCATGCTGACTTATCTTCACTGGTCCAAAAGAAATTTTAACAAGAGTCGACTCACTGATATTCCATGGATATCATTCATTTAATTATCCACATGCTTGTTAAGGCCGTTCTGGGGTTATTGTCATACATTTTTGTTGCAGAGGATATTAACTACGCTAAAAGTGTAAACAGTTTGGTAAAAATAGTAACATATCTGCAGTTAATGTATTTTTCAATATTTACATTTATAATCTTTAAAACCATTTTTTCTATTACAGATCATGTACATCCACTTATGGTAGGAAATTATATACCTAATTTATATTTTTTTCTAGTTGTTTCTATACATTAAATTGTTAGAACTTGGAATCAATTGACAGGTGATATAATATTTTAAAATGTGGCCAAAGTGATGTTTTGAAATTATCAACTCAAATCAATGGTCCAAGAGAGTACACTTTATTCCATAGAAAGTAAAAAAGTAATTTTTTCTGGCAGTACTAGGGATTGAGCTTTTATCTCTCTGCCCCTGAGCTGCATCTTCAGTCTTTTTTATTTTATGTATTTTGAAATAAGTTGTCACTAAGTTGCCCAGTCCTATGGTATTGCTTTGGCTCAGTCTCCCAAGTGGTTGAGGTACAGGCATTCATTAGCACACTTGCCGTGTGGTTGTATCTAACCAAAGAAAATATGAAAATAGACTCAAAATAAGTCAGTATTGGGCAGGGGATTTAGCATAGTGGTTCTGCCACCTGCCTCGCAAGAGCAAGGTCCCGAGCTGGAGCCCCCATTCAAAAAGAAAAAGAAAGAAAAAGTCAGCATCACTGCAGATTTGAGATCAAAAGGACTTTCCCTTATATGTATATATGTGTGTATATGTATATTTAATGTATATATTCCACTTTCAAATTTGAGATAATGAATATATCACTTTAATAATAAATCTACTAAAATTATTTGCATTTGAAAATCCCTTCAATATTTTAACTCTAAAAGGACAGAGCTGCACACTGATAAGATTGTGAAGTGAGAACTGATAGGCCACAGGCTCAAATTCCAACATATACACTTGAAATTCACTTGCATCGTCTGGAATATCCAGGTTTGAGACTTCCAGACCTCTCAGGATGAAAATGATCTTGTATGGGTTGAGAATTTACAGAACTACTGGCACAGGATAGGCTGTAAATAAATGAGAGCAATGGGAGACTTGGGATGAACACCGCACCTCAGATTTACACAGTTTTCAAAACAAAGCAGCATTCAACTCTTCATGTACTAGGAATGTATACCTGTTTTTCCCTCCAAGATAATGAATACCAGGAATGAAAATATATTGTAATGTGAGTTTTTGTTATTAAATATGGCTTTGACATAAAACAGTCTCTGGAATGCAGATTGAATTGCATTTTTTCCAAATAAATGTGATTTAGTACTATAAATACTAAACACTTAAAAGCTTTTTGAAATTGTCTAAAAAGTAATTTAAATCAAATACAAAGTATGATTTTTTCCTCCCCATCTTAAAGTTACAACACATAAATTAAATGTTCCAGAAGTTAATTATTTTAAGGCAAACCTAAATTCACATTATTATTCTTGTTATTATTTATTTATTAATTGTTTTTGGTACCAGGGATCTAACTCATGATCTTCTGGTGCCACTGTACTAAATTTCCAGTCCTCTAATTATTATTTTTATAAAATGTAAGAATTTAATTCTAAAAGATTGGTACTCAGTTACAAATTCAACTAAAAACAACTTGATATCAACAGTTCAACTTGAAAACAACAGTTCATATCTCTTGTCTAAAAGATTAAAAAATGTATTTCTTTTTTTCTCTAATCTCGTTCTATTTTATTTTTTTCCCTTAGATTCTTTTATTGGTACATTTTAGGTATACAATACATTTACATTTATCATTGGGTACTTGTACCTTTCCATGATATATCTTGGTTCTTAGTTTTTCCCCATTTCCTAACTTGATCAAACTATTATTCCTAGAGGTTAAAATCAATACTACTGTATAATTAAACAATCATATCAAAACAAATTGAAAATAAATTCACACTTAAATAATTGTAAGAATAATATAATTATATTTTAATAAGTGACTGAACAAATTGATCAGTCATCCCTTAATTCAGCATGCACAGAGTCATAGATATGAATGACTTGGGGCAGTATTGAGTAGAAAAATCCTGGATCTGTGTCTTAAGAAATGAGAAGTATTAGTTAACCAAGCAAGCAGAGTGGACAGGTAGAAGTGAAGCCAATTGTACAGGTGAACAGAAGGGATAAAATCAAAATGCTGTCGATGAATTGTTACTGATGCAGGGAAACCCTGCTGCGGAGGATTGTAAGTAGTCAGAGACCTGGTTAAGGCTGGAATGTGCTAAAGGCATTTACTTTCTTCATTCCTCAGAAACCTGGAAATCCTTGGGTATTTTCTCTGTCTTTAACATCTACTGCAAAATGGAGATCTGATCAATGACACAGGTGATTCCTAACTCATTAATTATTGACTATATAACCTTGTAACCTTTTCTACCAACGCTACTCTGCAGTCCCTCAAGTTTTGTCAGTACTTGTAGCCTGTGTCCTCAAGCTCAGGTAACTTTGTCTTCTCTATTTAATAAACTGCATCTATACATTGATAATGCCTTGTCCTTCCTCGGACACACAAATTCATCTCAATCTAAGACAGCCAATTAAAACAAAATCCATTTTGACAGATAAATAAGACAATCCTTTTACCAAAGTTTTCTATATTCAGTGGTAATATTTCACTTTTGGACTGGAATGCTATTAAGGTATACAATGTAGACTCTCTAATAATCTACAACTGCTCACTGCTTTATGATAAGCTGCCTTGTCTATATGGGATTGCATTGTTAGACATCTAAAAGTAAAGAAAGCAGTTACAAAATCAAAAAAGATATTCCCCAAAGAAATTAAATAACTTGATAGTTATAGAGAACATTACCTATTTGACAAAAACTGGGATAAAATTATTTATGAATTCTTATCATGTTCTGACTTCATACATCAAAAATGGCTAGTCTGGAAAAATGTAAATAATCTAGTGATTCAAATCCGCAAAGTTTAGAATTAGAGATAACTAGGCCTGTCTCTCAGTTGCTATAGCTCACAAAGATACAACTTTCCATAAGGTACACAACATCTCCTAAGTTTATTTATTAAGTGGGCAGAAATTTCTACTCTGGAGATTTCATGGAGGACTAAATATGACAATAATGCATGTAAAATCTGTATAAAAGCTATCAATATCATTTTTATTCTTGATAGAGTCGTAACTTGGAAGAAAGTCACGAAATGGGTTCATAAAGTTGACTTTCTGCATTAGAAACTAAAAATACTATTTTATTTCCAAATATGAATATTAATTGTCACTAATAAAATTTACAGTGCCAATTTTCTACCGAGCTGAAGTTCAAGGCAGAATATTACTTGTGAGACATAAATATACCTTGCCTTGGGCTCCTTCTTCATCCATTACTCCACAAGGACAGGAAAAATTTCTCTCTGGGTGTAAAATTTCTGTTCTGAGTGATTGTGCATCTCAAATAACACAACAAATCAAAAAAAAAAACTAACTGGTTTTGATATATATATATGTGTTCAACAATGAGCACAATAGATTCGAAACCAAAGAAGAAAGAATGCACTGAAGAGAGGAATAGTCTTTTTTATTCAGAGTTTTGGTGCTGATTTCACAGGTGAGGAACTAGACTGAAGTCAGTGTAAGAAGGCCATGTCACAACACAGTGCTGGGAATGTCACTTTACTAATCTATGGTTCCATTCATTATTTCTCCATGATCATGATCATCATATCTCTATGATCAAAACTTAGTGTTCTGAGTCTAGTTTCACTGGCAGAATACTTCCATATACTTAGTATTCAAAGCATTTTTTCTGTGTTTTGTTATCTTATCACTTCTCTGTTTATTTAGAGATGTGTGCTTATAAATTTTCCTCCTCCTTCCTGCTCTTCACAAATATAAAACTGTTTGCTCATCTTCAAAAATAAATGGATTAATCTTATTTCTTTTGCATATACCAGGTCATACTAGAAAACTGCTCCTACAGAAATGGTGCACAGAGATATTAGCATACAACCTGAACCCTAAACTGTTTAGAAGGAAGAGAAGTACACTAAAGAATCTGAGATTTTTACCTTTACATCCGTAGCATGCCCCTTCCGTGTAACATTCCTAATGTTATTTACCAATTATTGTCTCATGTACATTTTGACATAAGTGAGAGAATCTAAGAGCTTATTTACCATAAGGTAAGTGAAGATGATATATGTTGGAAAGAAATGTGATAATGTACCAAGATTTCATTTTATTTTATATTGTATTAAAGGTTTTTACAGATAATTTATCAATGAAATGTGAAATAAAGTAGGTATTGGGGATACAATTCCATTTAGATTTATTCCCTAAGGAGATTTCTGTTTTTACCAATATACAACTGTTTGTATAATCTTTTTTCTTTTTCTTTTTTGAACTGGATATTGACCTAGTGCTTCAATTATGCTAAGCATGTACTCTACCACTGAACTGATCCCCAGGTCCCTGGTTTGTGTATTCTAAGGCTCATTAAAAGAAAAAAAAAGTTGTGTGATTTGTAGTAGAATAATATAAACTAACGTTGAAGGACTTTATGGAAACAAATAAGAAATCCTAGTTCCATTATCCACATATATGATTTCTAGAACATTCTGGGGGATTAGAAATATTTCATTTGGTTCTAAGTACAGCTGACAGAAATCCATCTGGCCAGCCACTCAGGGGAATCTTTTTTCCAAAATGTCCTTGAGTTGGATCTGTGGCAACTTTTAGTACCTGGCATTATCAGGAATCTTAATTTTATATAACATTCTTGTACATGTAGCATAAAATTTAGGAAAAAGTAACATTGCCTCTTTCAAAGTCAATTTGAAACACCTACAAGCAACTTTTTAAAAGTCAACAACTTATTATTCAATAAAATTTTCAAATGAAATTTAATAATATCAAGGCTTTTGCTTATTTCATTCCAATTTGATGTCATAGAAATATGTTTTTGAAGCAATTCTAGGCAACAAAGACAAGGTAGGAGGCATCACAATCCCCAACCTGAAACTGTACTACAAAGCTACTGTGGTAGAAACAGCACAGTACTGGCAAAGAACTAGGCCCAAGGACAAGTGGAACAGATTAGAAGATGCAGAAACAATTCCAGACACACTCAGCCACCTCATCTTCGACAAAGGAGCCAAACACCGTCACTGGAGGAAAGATAGCCTCTTTAATAAATGGTGCTGGAAAAATTGGGTTTCAACTTGTCAAAGATTAAAATTAGACCTGTATCTCTCACAGTGCACTAAACTAAAATCAAAATGGATTAAAGATCTTAATATTAAAACAGAAACACTAAACTTGCTGGAAGAGAGATTAGGTAGAACTCTTGAAGACTTTGGCACAGGAAAAGATTTCATGATCAAAACCTTAGTTGTACTTGAACTAGCACAAATAATCAAAAAGTGGGATTTCTTCTTATTAAAATGCTTCTGCACAGCAAGGGAAACCACTAATAGCGTGAAGAGACAACCCACTATGCGGGGAAAAAATTTTTACCAGCAGTTTCTGAGACAAAGGTCTACTATCTCGAATCTATAAAAAAACTTAAAAACAATCAGACCCAATCCAGAAATGGGCATCTGAACTGAGCAGACATTTCTCAGGCAAAGAAGTGAGAATAGCAAATCAACATATGAAAAAATGTTCAACAACACTGGTCTTTCAAGAGATGAAAATCCAAACAAAGTTGAGATTCCACCTCACCCCAGAAAGAATGGTTGCTATCAAGAAATCAACCAATAACAAATGATGTCAGGGCTTTGGAGAAAAAGGAACCCTGTTCTGCTCTTGGTGGGAGTGTAGACTGGTGCAAACATTGTGGAAATCTGTACTTAGATACCTCAAAGAACTAGGATTGAAAGTCCCATTTGACCCAGCTATTCTCCTGCTGGGTGTCTTCCCCACAGAATTAAAAGAATCATACCACAGTGATATATGTGCACCCATGTTCATAGCAGCACAGTTTGTGATAGCCAAACTTGGCAACAGCCCAGTTGCCCATCAACTAGAGCCTGGATAAAGAAAATTTGTTGTTTTTTTTTAAATGAAGTACTATTAAGCCATAAAGAATGAGAAATTGGAGACATTTATAGCTAAATGGATGCACATTGAGGTGATACTCTTTTTTTTTTTTTTCTTTTCTTTTTGGTACCGGGGATCAAACTCGAGTCCTTGTGCTTGTGCAGCAGGTGGCGAAACCACTGAGCTAAATCCTGGGCCCTTGAGATGATACCCTTAAGTGAAATAAGTAGGATACACATGTGTAAATACAGAAAAATTTCTCTGGTGTAAGAAACTAAAAATGTAAATAAAAATCAAAATATATAACAGCTAATGTGAAATAAGAGGAAATGGTGCAAGGGGAAGGGGAAGTGGGAGGGGCAGGCGAAAAGAAAGAAGAGAATGGAATGAACATCTGAAAATATAAAAACATAAATAAAGTCTTTGTAAATGGAGAGGGCTAGAGATTGAAGGGAGGGCAGGGGAATGGGGAAAAAATAAGAACTAAGATGGATCATGTAAAGGTGCAAATCTCCAATGATGAATGTCATTATATTTTATAACTAAAAGTTACCAATAAAATTAATGTGAAAAAAGAAATATGTTTTTGAGGTCAATCTTCAAACACAGAGTTCTATATTACTGAATTTATATAAACTAACAAAAATCTATTCTCATATTTTCCTTGAAAGATATGGCAACATTGATGTAAACACAATCTATAACATTGTATGCACCAACATAAGATACTTTGAAATAACAAACTTTTAACCATGACATTGATAGATACTTGAGTATTTCTCACTACAATTTGCTGTAAGATAGAAATAAAGTGTGTTAAGAAAAATATTTAATAATACATGAAATGTAAATGAAAAGTATCTTACTGAGTTAACTCCTTGAAGAAAATAATTTTCAGTACAATTTTAAGGACTAAACCTAAACTGCAAATTTAAATGTTCCCAAGGCTTAAAGTGTTCAATTCATTTAGAAGTAAACCTGTAAAATGAGATAATCAGTTCAGCAATTAAGTAATAAAAGAGGAAAATGATATTCAAATCAATCTTTAAAACATGATTTAAGTTCTCAGTTTCTTCATCTCCTTTGGGTTGTTTTTCCTATAAATTACTGGTGTTGCTGATAAGTACATATGGTTCACCACTGACTGCTCTTATGCAAACACACACAAAAACACACATGACATCCCCGAGGAGCAACAAACCAGTTTCTGGCACCTTGGCAGATGTTGCTTATGTTGCTGGCAGGTGAAGAAGCCAAGGAAAGACACTTGTAATCTCAGAAATGAAAATATCCCACTCATAAGTCCCTTAGATGGAGAAAATGAAACAGAAAGTGACTCTCAACCACACCTTGTTCTGGAGCCTTGTCTAATGAGATAAAGAAGTAACTTTCATCTAGTTAGCAGCTGAAAGTTGCCCTCTCTTGGCTCTCTTAGCTCTTGGCATTCACTGTCACTGTGGCCATTTAATCAAGATTCCATTTAAAGTGGTGAATGTTAGCTGAACATCCCAGGAGGGCTGATTGCCTCCACTTCGAGTCCATTTTGACCCCAAATGCATTAACCTGAGCTGCCCACATTTCTTCCTGTGCTGTCACATAAGATATACTCCATGTCAAATATAGAACACTGACCTTAAAAGAGGGAGAAAAAATGGTAACACATACATACACACACCTAGGAACCCAGGCTAGAATCTAGATTCTGTCAAAGTGATTTCTTATTTTATTTTACTGAAAGGTAAAATTCTATTTGATTTATTTTACCGAAAGTGTTATGCTTTATCACTTCTGGATTCATGTTTCACAGCTAAGCCAACCAACTAGAATGGATAATTTACTTAGTTAAAGTACACATGACTGCTCAAGTTTCCCCGTGATTGATTAAAAGTAGAATAGGTATTGTGCAGGTAAAATACCACTGAGTGCTACGGTGTTATAGCTCATATCTAAAATATCCCCTTAAGTCTTGTGTACACAGAGATGAGCCTTTCAGAAGATGATTGGATCACGGAGATGCTGTCCCTCATCACTAGATTCTTAATCTGCAGATGAGTTCATAGCTGAATGTTTTGAGGAGATGGGCTGCCGTGGAGGGGTATGTCACTGCGACAACACCTGGAATGGTGTAATTTTATTCCTGACCCCTTCCTCTCTCTCTGGCTATCTTCTTTCTCTGCTTTCTGACTGCCATGGTTTGAGCAGTTTTCCTCTGCCATGCCCTTCCACCATGATATTTCTGCCTTGGATCCAGATAACTATGGGCTGAATATTCTGAAGCCATGAGCCAAGAGAAAGTTTTTTCTCCTTTCAGTTGTATATGTCACATATTTTGTTCCATAGATGAAAAGCTCACTGATTCAGGGAGAAAGTAAGGACAAGAATCATTAAACAATGTATAACTGACAGTTCTGATTCTAAGTGGTCCTGTGGAATTCGTTTTCCAAACGGTGTGCATATACCAGGTAGTGGGAAGGGCAGGATGCTTAGTGACTACGGTCTATGGTCCTGATTTCACATTATCTTATATCCTTTGTTCAAGTCATCATCCAAAATGAAAACAGGAAAAACAGGTCTGATCATTGCAGCCGCATATGACAAACTGTCATCTACCTACACCATTACCATGCTGTGCTACATAATCTCACACAATTGCCATAAATGTTTTCTGCCCATTAGCATTGTAAAGGGCTTTGTGGTCATCGCACTCTCACTTTGGAGTTAGGGATGTTTCATTATCCTTACTTAAAACTCTCTGAGAAGTGAGACTGGCAACCATTTATTTATATATTTTCCTTAGAGGCAGCATGGGAGGCATGGATTTTGTAAAGCACGTGGGGTGCTGTTTTGTGCAGCTCCAAGAGGCAACGCTGGTGTGGAATAATTCTCCTAATGTGAAGCTATCCCCATTAAAACATAAAGCATAATTGTGGAAAGCAATTTGCTCAGTAGCAGAGAACTAACAGGATTTCTTATTGTGATTCAATAACAGGGGAGCATAGAAAAGAAATGCTGAAAAAACTCCCAAAACTCTTTTAATTTTGTTCAAATGTGATTTTCCCTCATGAAACCAATGTGCAAAGTTGAAATCATCCCTGTTACACTCAGAAGCAAGATGTATATGCATTTCCTGTAAATTAGCATTTTCCAACGTCAATGAATTTAAACACTTTCATTTGTGCTTTCCAAAACGTGAATTGATAAAACCTTGAGCCTATGACACTGCTATCAAACAGCAAAAGCAAATCCTCAGCTAGGTCACAAGTCGATGTGCTTAAAGTTCTGCTCAGTTTTGTTATAGTTTGTACAGTGTCTCCCTTTCACCAACTATTACTATATTTCAATAACGATAGCAGGGTTATGTGAATGGTTAATAAATATTAATAATAAATATTTTAAAAATCAATAGCATTGTTAAATAATCCTTCCTACATCATAAACTTCAATCAATAATAACATAAATATATTAGATACAAATATTACATATTATATGCTACTAAAGTCAAAATCAATAGTAACAATCAGTGGACTCACTTATAAGAAATTAATAAGCCATCTTTATAGTTCTATTTTTTATTACAAGTAAATGTCAGAAACCACATATGATTATAAGGAATATATAAAAACATATTTATTTGTCAAAATTTATAACTAGCTTACTTTGTTTTATAGCATTATTTACTTACTCAATGGACAAGAACAGAAATCTTTTTGGGTTTTTTGAATTTTTTTTCCATTTCAGTGCTTGGTGGTAGTTCCCAGTAGCTTGTGACTTTTGCTATGCCCAGGGGAGAAATGGCTCAAGAGCATGGTGTACCCTGCCCAGAGCCCCCTCAGTCCTTGTGCCAGCCCCCTGTGACTTCTGAGCGTGCTCCCTTCGCAGCTGGCGAGCAGATACTTCCCGTCACTTCACCTTGCGCCAGCAGATGCCTCTCACTTAGGCACAGATGCTGAGTATCCACCCAACCCTAGCATTAGCCTTGTGTTCTGGACTAATTGGCCCAGCAGAGTTGCAATTAAGATTTGAATAATTAGATAACAGACATGATTCCTCTTGTAATTAATCCTCATATTGAGTCATCATTGCTCCGTCCCAGTCCATACTTAATTCAAATGGAGAT
This sequence comes from Heterocephalus glaber, assembly GCF_053883595.1. Taxonomy (NCBI): domain Eukaryota; kingdom Metazoa; phylum Chordata; class Mammalia; order Rodentia; family Bathyergidae; genus Heterocephalus; species Heterocephalus glaber. The sequence continues at coordinate 10,681,502 of NW_028258333.1, forward strand.
AGTGAGTTTTAAAAGCAATGAGTTACTGAAAATATCCTCAAACTGCCCCCCTAGAGTGCAGGTATTTTTATATATGACACTATGTATAGATATATAATTCTATTTTTCACATAGAAAATCATGATATGTTGGATGAAGATGATTCATTTCCATTCAATGCCTGCCAATGAATTTGTTTTGGTGTTGGGCTCTACATAGGAAGTATACTTTTTTTTTTCCTTTCTTACAAAGCCTATGGTATAACACACACACACACACACACACAATGCACACACAAACAACAAATTAAACTTGACCACTTTCATCTCTCCCCAGCACAGACCCTCAAATATTAGAATTTCTTATGGTTTAGCCATGAATCCCACCTCTTATCTCTATTCTTCAAGCCTCAATCCACTCTGTAATTCCCAAAGGAAAAATTCTGATACTGAATGACACTTAAAACTTCAGTGCAGAAGGACCTGCTGGGTTTCTCCTGTGCCCATCTCCTGCAAGGATCCACTTTGAATGCACTTTAATTCATGTAATTTTCCATGACGCTGTCTATCAGTCCCATGAATCAGTCTTCCGAGGCACCCTTCTCACACTCACCCTCAATCCATCACCAAATTCAATTCCAATCCATCACTAAATAATGTTTGAGATTCCTTTCTAAAAATTTCCTCAAGTTCAGCTATTTCTCTCCATCAGGACAATGTGAGGTGCTTGTGATTCCTTCCAGAAGTAACATAATACTTTCCTTTCCTTAATGTTGCCCCATTCCAAACCTGATTCTCTGAAAGTATTACGCCCACCTCTCCTACTTGTGTCCCATCTCTGTCTCCTAGCCATACTTGTGTTTCTCATCATGTAAATATACCATCCCACTTGCTGTAATATGAACTCTTCCATTGACCTGGAACATCTTTCCCTCCCTCTTCATTTAGGGAACAACAGGCCCTCAGAGCTCTGTTCATCAGTTCTTGCAAGGAGGCTTCTCCTGTCTCTCAAGTCCAGCCTTCACCAAGATTTTTTATAGACTCTCCTTAGTATCATTCACATTTGCTTCAGAGCTCTTTCCTTGTCTTGTATGTTTTGGTCCATGTTTCTGGCTTGTAGTTATACTGAATCTGGCCCAGTTTTCGACATACAAAGAGACAATTCACACATCAAGTAATGAATGACAAGATGGTATTTTATTCAAAAGGAGTCAAATGTATGGTAAGCAACTAAAAATGGGATGGCTCTCAAAAGTCATTGCTTAATATTTATTTGTAAATTGGTTATATTATTAGTATTCTACTTAAAGAACAGATTCTGTTATAAATGATTTCATGTGTTACAAAATTAGTATGCAAGGATAAATATCTGGCAGACACAGGATATATCACCGATGACATGAATAGACTTAAGATACAGACTGGTCCTTCAAGAAAATTAAAAATTAGTGGGTTACTCAAATCCATAAAAACAAAATCAGATACAATGAGGAAAATGTAGTAAAATAGTAAATAAGCTAAGATTTGGTCTAGATACCAGAGAGAGACCTTCTGGTAACAATGTGAGCTTTGAGTCTGAATGAGAGAATTGCAATTATCCAGAAAAGTTATAAGGAATGGAATGATATGGAGGAAAAGGGCACACACAAGCATGGCCCTGTGGACAGCTTGGATGAGAGGCATAGAAGGGATGTGTGTGTGTGCGCACGCACGCACATTTGTGTGTGCAAATGTATACACTTATGCATGTGACTACAGATTGTTCAATTACTAAAGAGAAAGGACTAGTGAAACATAAAGGGGAGGAAGAAGTTTTGAAGTTGCATTGTAGGCCTCCTATTCCTTGTTAGACCTGAATTCATATTGTCGATAATAGCCAGCCATTCAAGGTTTCCTGTAAGAGACTGACAAAGTTAAATCTATATTTTAGATAGAGTATAGCTGGGGAGAGAGGGCATAAAGAAAAGAGATAGGAGGCCAGAGTACTGAAGAGGTTGATTCTAGAAGAGAGCTTGTTATTTCTGCCTGCAAAGGGATAAACTAGAGGAAGACCTTGCATGTCAGAGAGACAGCAAGTATGCAGATGAAGTTACACAGTTAAGGAATTAGAAAGCAAAACTTAGAGTTGTGGTAAAAGGAAGGAGTATGGAAAAAATATGTAGTTTAGGAAGATATTTAAGTTTCAAAAATGCATGCTAGGGAAAATCATTCTTTCAAGTCTTATGTCTTTGTTTCTCCTTGCTTGTTTTTGAATGCTAATGTTTTTACCAATTTTTATGGATATAAAGTCTAATTTGAGTCTAAAGATTTTATAACTTTCCAAATAATAATATCCTATTTTGTCTTTTATTTTTCTCTATTTTTTTCTATGTTGGGATTCCTATGTAAGAGAAATCATGAGATATTTAAGCTTGAGTGTCTCATTTTCAAGGCACATCCATTTTCATACAAATTATGCAAGTTTATCCTTTTTTAATGGGTGAGTAATAATCTATTTTATATACATATAATCTATTATATATATATATTTGGTATCGGGGATCGAACTCTGGTCCTTGTGCTTGCAGAGCAGGCGGCGAAACCACTGAGCTAAATCCCCAGCCCAATCTATTGTGTATCAATCCCATATTTTCTTTATCCATTCATCTGTTGATGGAAATACAGGCTACTTCCAAGATTTAGCAATTATAAATTGTGTTGCAATAAACATGAGTATGTATGTAACACTGTAACATGATGTCTTCAGGAAGATACCTAGAAGGGGAATAGCTGAGTCAAATGGAATGGTTATGTTTAGTTTTTTGAGGAATCCCGACATCGATTTCCATAACTAGTGACCTTATAAGAGCAAACACTCCTAAGAATCACTAAACCAGTTAGTTAACTACATTTTACCCTAAAGACAGGAGTGTAGGAAGAATGCACTTTGACTCAGTACAGTTTACTGACCTGCATATACAGGTGTTATTTATGAGGGCACAGTGTAGAATGCATTTATGAAGAATTATTTTTTAAATGTTTTTATCAGGAATGGCTTAGTGGGTGAAAGTGAGGAATGGAATTGTTAATGTAATTAGCAGACATTTCCATAGGGACCAGTAATAAAAGGGTTATAATCAGAAAAATAAAACAAAGTTTCCATAGTCAAAGCATAGGGTAGAATCTGAGCTTTGTCTCGGACATCTCATAGGCTATGAGTCCTGGCCTCTCTGCCAAAAGGTCTATTTGAATGCAGTCCTGTTGTGAAAGTTGGTCCTGTCACAATCATAAGTTTTTGGCTCAAACATTCCAGTATCAGACCTGCGTTCTTGAGAGATGCCTAGCTCATGGTGACATCTTCTGTATTCTACCTCCTTACCATTATTTCTTGATTTTTGGAGGAAAAGATCAAAACAAAAGCTTTGCCACTTGGTCTGCATGTACCATGTGGCTCAAACTCTATGTAAAGGTGTTGAGAGAAGACAGAGCTCTTGTTTTGTAGCTATGGTGTTAAGCAATGTCAGAGGACAGTGTTGCCTGGAGGAGTTGTGAGCTTCTAGGACACATTAGGTGGAGGGCCTCTGCCTGACAGATGACAAAAGGTCAGGAAGGAAAGCACAGAAATCTCATTTCCCAAAACGTGAGCAAGTCGCTTGGGAGCCTTCACAATGCGCCAGGGGAGAAGTTGAGTATACCAGGTACAGCAATCAAAGCAGGGGTCTCAAGGCATCATAAAGTAGCATTTCATGAAACCAGGATCTGATTTAATTATCTCAGGACCAGACATTGGATTGCTATAGACCTCCAATAAAAGTTACTTTTCTGACTTCCTGGTAAACAGAGGCTTTCTAAGCTCAAAATTATTACAGATGGTTGGGACCCAGGTTAAGATTGAGATCAGGGCAAAGACTCTGATAACTCTGAAACTGAAAGAGGTTGAAAAATAAGAAGAAGGCCAAGGAAGTAGGAGGACTTGAGAAATGAAATGAATGTCTAAAACAATGAGACGATTGCATAACTGGGGCATTTTGCTAAGCACATTTATTGTGGTATCTCTTTATACAACAACCCATAAGCTTGATAATATAATCTGTGTTATACTAGAGAAGAAAGCTGGGTTATTAAAAGAGTAAAAGAAAATTGCCTAAAGCTATAGAGGTAATAAGATGTAGAGTCAGATTGAAATTTCAGTATGTTGTACTGCAAGAGCCATTTTTTTAACTATAAATCATTACCTCATTCATGTTTTACTTTGCAGTCCTGCATGTGCTACCAATAGAAACACATCTAATTTTTTCTTTGAGAAACTTGTCAGTCACTATATTGATTGCTTTTTCATATGATCTCATTAATGCTCAAAAATGAGAAAATATAAAATATGTATTTTATAACTTTTAAGCATGAACAAGCAAAGCACCTTTGACTCTTGCTCTATCATCACCAAATTTGTTTCTTATGAAGATTTACTTTTATTAACTTGTAAAAACTAGAGAGTCTTCTGTCAGTTTTTCTGCCATACATTCTCTTTCTTATTGTTGAATTGTGTTCAACATGAGGGTAAAACCTGTGAATAAAGTGTACACTCCTTTTCCTAAACAGTATCTATTTCATATGAAAGTACACACATATGAGACATAAATAGCCAATCAAATTTTCTCAGATCTACTCCATGACGAATAAAGGAAAAGTGGTTCCATACATTTTAACCAGAGGATATAACTCTAGGATTCTAGAGGGATTTAAGTATGAATGCACACCAGAACATGTTATGTATATGCATATTTTATGACAGATGTCTTGGTAGAAATTGTGCATGTGTGTGTGTATGCAAGTGTGTGTGTGCATGTATGTGTATTCTCTTTCTCACTTCTGAGAGATAAACAGAATTTTCTCTACTGCTTTCTACTGTGCCCTATTCCAAGATGCATCCCTTATACAAGTCACATACAGTCAAACATGTTGGATGCTGAACTGACCTGAAGTAGGCAGAAGACTTTACAGCTTTAAAAATTCCCTTACTTCTTCCCATAAAAATGATAAATGCACAAGGAATCGGGGCACTGACTTCAACATACTAAGCAGGTTTAAAATGACTTCGGAGGTACCCATAGACTCCTGATCTGGTCTTCTCTCCCTATAATTATCACATGGGAGTGACCTTTCTTTTTTTCCCCAACTCTTGGGGTTCAGAGGGTGTCATGTGTCATTTCTTTATCCATAGATAACCAGATAAAAATAGGTCAGGATAGGATATAGATTTGAAAGAAACTATTGTGAGCATTTCTGACACAAGGGAAATCAAAACCCCAAGTTAAAGGGTGAAAATAACATTGGCAAAGTAGATTTTCTAAAAGAGCTTTATGGTTTTGTTGTGAAGCAGATTTCAGTGCCATTACTTCTGTTCCATTTAGGTAGTATTTCTCTTTTGTATCAAATTGGTATTTCTTGCTTTTTATGAAGATCATGTATTGATTATAGAGTGCTCTTTCTCTTTTCTGCATGTAAAATTATTATATTATCACTTGTTCCTAAAATACACCTGTACAGTAAAAAGAATGGGACAATTATTTTATTTCTGCCTCAACACAACTCAAGATAATCACTTACAATAAAGAATCATTACCTTAAAATTTATAAATACTTTCAAGAAGCATTTTTTTTTTCTGATTTGTGAATCTGAATGCTCCTTACAGGAAATACTTACATAGTTTTGCATTTTTTTCCCAACAGATCTGTGTGTGATCAGTTTGACAGCAAAAAAAAAAAAAAAATAGATTAAAAAAAAAATAAATAAATGATTTTCCATGATGTTCTTCACTTGCAAATTGGTGGAGTAAAATCCATTATGGTAAAATATAACTGAATGAGTAGTATTTCCTTCATGAAAAACATCAGCCTCAATCTTATTTTAAAAACAAATAAATAACTTACATATAATTATAACACAAACTGCAGCGAAGCATTCAGAATAAATAATGATATTATTATTTGAACCATCAGAAAAAACTGGAAACAAAGTCTTTATAAATAGGGAGGGGTGGATGGGGTGTAAGGGAGGGCAGGGGAATGTCAAAAAAAATAAAAAGCAAGATATATTATGTAAAGGTATAAATTCCCAATGTTGAATGTCATCATATTGTACACCTGAAATATACCAATAAACTTAATAAATTAAAACAACCTTTATATTACTATAATTTCTTTTTGTCTTAATTAAATAATCAGAATTTAGTATTATAAGTTCAGTGTATAATTAGATAATTCTTGTAAAGTTCTTTCTCACTGAAATTATTATAAATAAGAAAATACTAATTTATTTCTATGCATTCTGCTAAACAATGCTTACACGAAAAGGAAAATAGCTTTCATATTTTGCCTAAATTCAGTCACATGAAAATGTAGATTTGGTATATTTTTCTATTTAAAAATTATAAAATTGGATTTGTCAAAGTAGAAGAAAAAGCATTTTGATTGGATAATATGTTTGCTTTGTTTATAACTTTTAAATACTTAGATGTATGATATTTGGGTTTCGATCATTTTATAAATTGCCCCGGGTCCTACAAATTTTAAGTGTGGGTTAATGTGAATATAATCTTGAACACTGTTCCACTTCATATTTTCTTAAGATAAACTTGTATAATAGAATGATGAAGACTAAGACAACCCACTTCTTGATGATGTCCTAAAAGCACCTTCTGTGATAAGTTCCTAGAGAAAGCAACTTTTATCAATGAAAATATTATTCATTCAATACTGCTTTCTAGCTTGGTATCAGAACATTGATCTTGTTATTGAATGTGTGAGTCACGGTAGAGTTGCAAAACTGCAGTGATTGCCATTCTGCAAAGCGATTCCAGAGGCCCCTTAGCAGTAGAGAAGTCAGGAATCGGAGGAGGTGGGCAGAAGACCTGGAGGCGGCCATCTTTGGGCTTAGACAGAGGACTCCGAGGGGCAACATAGTTGAGAACCAAGAGTCCTTAGTCTGGAAATTTGACAGTGAGCTTCTAGGTAACACAAATTTTTATATTTTTCAAAACAAATAACATTTCAATAGGTTATATGCAAATACGTTATCTGTTACGAAAATTAATCAGAAAACTTGTGAAAGGATAATGAGGATAGGAATCACCTACAATCTTCTACTGGCAAAAAATTGCGATAGTACTTTTGTGCATGTATTCTCAGACCTGTGTAATCTTTTATGTAGTTACATATATTTTTATTTGTTTTACCCTCCCCTTGACATGCTGTGAATATATATCCAAATATATATCCATGCCAATAAATACCTAGGGTATTGTTTATATATATATGATATATATATATATTTGATATATATATCATATATATGAGACATATATCTGAATATATTCACCTATAATTTTTTTAGTCTTAGATATCCAAGATATCTTACTTTCATAAATAATTTCAATATAAACAAACATTAAATGTTTAGGATCTTGTCCATGTATTATCTTAATACATATGCTGTAAATGGAATTACTCTTTACAGTAAATGCTCATTAAAGCTTTTGATTGACACTATCAAATAACCCTCCATGATAAGTATTTTATCCTGTAGAAACATTAGTTTTTCACTGTTCTAATTCTTTTTTACTTTTTACAATGTAACAACTTCAGTGGCCACCTACAATAACTTTTATTTTTTATTTTTCATCTTTTTTGGTACTGGGGATTGAACCCGGGTCCTTGTGCTTGCGAGGCAGGCAGCAGAACCACTGAGCTAAATCCCTGGCCATAACTTTTATTTTAATGTTAAAAGTTACAACTTTACTTTCCTGTATTTATAGGCATTTGTCTGTGAGTTGTTCATACCACACAGAGTAAAGCACAAATAAGGACTGCTAAGGGAATAACGGCAAATACTTTATTCTTTTTGTTGTACTTCCGTGTTATATAATTACTAACAAGAATGAAATTGTGCTTCAAATTCATTATCCACACCATATGAGCACGCTGTACAAACACCATATATAAGTGATAGGTTTGTTATCTGGCAACCCAAGAAACAGTCATTTCTCACATTCTTTATTTTTGTGCAGTGAGGGGATCATATATAATGACTAACTGCTTACTGCCTACAAAACTGTTTCTACCATTTAAATTATATCTAGAATCCTGAATGCTACACCTACTCTTTTTGTATGTGTCACTATACGTTTGTCAAGTTTAAATGAGTAAGTCCGGGATCTCTGGAAATTCTTCTTTCTATTCTTACACCATTTCAAAGGTTCTGCTAAATTCTGTAATTTACTTGCAAAATTTAAGTTTGACTTTTGAAAACATGTTTTTATTAATGATTGCTTCACGTAGACAAACTTGCCTGTAGTTCTGAAATGTCCTCTTGACATGCAAAATCTTGATACATTTTAATGAGGGTAAGACCAGCATGATCTTGTGTGTCTAAGGCAGAAGAAATGCTCACCAGCCCTCGTGGTAAGATTTGGGTTGAGTGCAACTCCAAAAGTTTCATGCAGGGGAATTCAATTTGAATCAATCTGAGGCATTAAGAGGGAGGAAACTTAACTAGATTATTTGATTACATTGTTAATTTTTACTGGTACATCTTAGATATACATAATGATTACACTCATAATAGGGAATTTGTATCTGTTCATGATATATCTTGCTTCTTTTTTTCCCAATCCTGTCCCTTCCCCTCAAAATCTCTTCCTTTCCTTATTTATAAACAAAGTTTGTTTCCATTTTACCTTCTCTTCTCTTCTTTTTCTTCTCCCTTCCTTCCTTTCCCCCTCCCTCCTTCCTTATTTCTCTTCTCATTTGAACATTTTCTTTCCATTTTCTAGTATCTGTAATACATTTTGGTCCTTACACTCATAAGTGTAATAAATTGGACACACATGTTTAATTACCACATTGTTTCTCTGGTGTGAGAAACCAAAAGTGTAAATAAGGATTGCATTGCTTAGTGGAGGTCTTGGAAGAGAATTAATTTCAGTAAAATCAAAGGGTGAAACCCTAGTGACTACATCAAAAGAGGAAGAGACACCAGAAGAGAAAAGCTCCCTGTCTTTGGCCAGGTGATGTTTGTTCTGTGCCACTTCAGGATCCTGCCAGCAAGTAGGCCATCAGCAGATGCAGCCTACAACCTGGACCTCCACAACTCTCAGCTTCTTTTTCTTGTAACCTAGTCACTTTGTTGTATTGTGTTACTAACAACATAAAATAAGCACATCTGGCAAGGTTTAATTTTACTTTTGTAAAGCAGGTAAACAGGCTATCTTTTTCATATTTGATATGAGTCAGAGGAAAGACAGTAAATAGTCTTGCAATAACCCTAAGCTGCCGTGTGTCCTACAGGGAACGTCTGAACCCAGATTATGGTCATACAGAAAGTATTAGAGCATTAAAGATGAGTATGGTAGCTTGTGGCTGTTTGCCTAGATACTTGAGAGGCTGAGGCAGGAAATCACTCAAGACTAGAAGGCTGTGCCTAGGGTAGGCAACATAGCAAGAGCCTGTTTCTAAAAAGTGAACAAATAAATAGAAAATATTAGAGCACTGGCCTGGATACCAGTTTTATGAGTAAATGAGTTTTCATATGGAAGATTAATTTTATTTTGTTTATCCATGTTTTAACTACTTAACAATTCCCTTTTTGAGGAGCCAGGTAATCAAATACATTTAACTCTAAAGTATCTCATACCTATCAGTACAGAATTCTTCTAAAATGAGAGAAAGCCTTCCTAATCAATTTCCTCCAAAGAAGGAATGAGCTACTTGAGAAATAACATAGTTTGAATTTAATCTCCCTATTCAAATCATCAAACTCCTTGAGTGGGAGTGTACTATGATGGATTCATAAGCAAAACAAAAACAAAAACAAAAACACATAGACAGTAGAAAAGCTCTACATCTGCTTTGCCACGAAGGACAGATAATTAAAGAGTCTGTAGGAGCTGAAGTAAAAGAGACAGGAAAGTGAGGGGAGAAGGGTGGTAGCTTCATATATTTTTATATTGTTCATGAACTAGGGTAACATAAGCCCTCATCACACAACAAATTTTGCTTATTGAACAGAATCAGCATGACACTTTCACGACTTCATGTAAAGGTGTGTAGCCTGTTTTCACTGGCTGGGGCTTAACTCTGGAGGGGACTCCCCTTCCCAGAGGTGAAGCTTTTGTAGCATCCAGTAGAGAAACAAATTATTCCTGATGTTTAATTGTACTTCTGAGTTGGTACAAAATTGTGAGATATTAGCCAGTTTTCTTAATTTTCTGACAAGAGCTCTTTCTCTATTATGTTTATATCATGTTTCTCCTTAGACACTGGTCACAATATTTATCTTTGCACTACGTTTCTTTCTGCCTTTCAGATGTTTGTCTTTAGGGCCACTGATTAAAAAAAAACATTATATTTGTTGTATCTGCATTAAAAATGGTTTCTTTTCCTGATGAGCTATTTAAAATGTCATCTGTGCCTTGTGAAGGCTTTTAGAAAAATCTGGAGACCGAGACCCAGATGACCCAAACTGTGTTTCTTCAGGGACTGCAATTTCCTTCTGGGGATTATGGTACCAGGGAAGATTGCTTCTAAATATCTGTGAGAGAAATACTTTCCAGAATTAATGCTGTTGTTTACTCTCTATTGATTTTTAGAGCAATTCACCTCACCCCATAGAAAGGACAAGTAATAAAAATACAGTTTAATTATGGTCATATTAAGTATAAAAATATAATCATCCCTTAAACACCAGAGGTCACAGGATGTCTATTTTGAATGTGCTTTTTGACTACTCCCTCAGAAGTATAGCCAATTTCTGTTACTTGGTCTGCCAATTATATTTTTATAAAGATCAAAAAGCCCAAGAATAAGAATTAGTGTAGCTCATCTAGTTATAAAATAAGAAGCCATAAAATTGGTACTTTTGAAGAGAATGGACTTTTGAGTTGAAATATGTATGTTCATTGATCACAAATGGATGAGAAATGTCATCCAGTTATTACACAGAAAGAACCTGATTGAAAATAGGTGACCTTTACCCAGTGCTGTGAATAATTTCTACCGTTCATTAAAGGACAAGATATCTACATAGTCTATAAGGTGGAAATGATGATTGAAATACGAGTATATTTCAGCTGTTTCAAACATGCTGAATGTTTTGAATTACTCTAATTGTTACTGTCTTTTATGAGTTTTGGCATTTCATGAGTATGATATGGAAGATTTATATTGTTTTATGAATTGCAGTAATTAAACTTTCTAAGTAGAAGAAACAGTGGCTTATGAATGTGCTTTAATAGGGAAAATACTTAATTGATATCTTTACTATGGATTTCTGTACTAAATAAGTACCTGTCACTAAGAATCTGGTAGTGAATGAATCAGGTATAGAGACTATCATTCAAAAAATTGGAGTAGAACATGATAAAAAATGTACAGTTCTGTGATATGAGTGGAAGGGACATCAATTCTGTCATGGAAACTTATAGAAGGAGCATTTCAATTAGTATTTAGCATCAAGTGATCTAGAAAGCAAAGAGTCAACCTAATATGGCAAGTAGAAAAGATAAAACCTGAAAGATAAAACAGAAATGACTTTGAACATGTCTAGATTAGACAAGAGAATGCACTGTTTAGAACTAGTACAGAAATAGATGTTAAATAAAAGTTTCAATTGTATCCTAAAAAGATGGGAAACTACAAGGGAAGCCTCCATAATACAGAAAATTTGATAAGTTTGTGTTTAGAATGTCCAATTTTCTGGCATATTAGAGAATTCTTTTGTGGAAAGAGAAATAAAGTAAAGAGACCACAAGGTAAGTGATAGATAAAGGTGATATAATGTGTGAGAAGGTAAAATGAAAATTCATGTGAGAAAGAGGTAGAAGACAGGATTGAAAAGATGAGCTGGTTGCTGGATCCGTGGATGGGTGAAGTGGTAGGACAAGTCTGATAGCCGTATTTCTAACTCAATACATTGGATAGACCACAGTCTCAGTGCTGTTCACTGAGACAGCAAAGAAAGAAGAGGTAGAAAGTTTTAGGGGACAAGACTGCAAGGAATGTTGATCCCTCCATCTCTACCACTACACTGTTATTCCTTTCATCTCTCTGCTTCCTGTCTTTTCTCCTTTCTTTAGTGAATCAGTACCAGCTACTCAGAGACACTCATACAGGTGTTGAGGCTGAAGCAGTGTCCAAGGCAAGGTAATTGTCTTCACGGAGCCCTATTACAAAGGCAAACCCATGAACAGACAGTAAGCAGTAAATGTGAGATTAGAAGTAAGAAAATGATGGGGGGTGATAGTTTAGTACAATGGTGAGAGAAAACATGGGTGAAAAGTGGACACAACCTACTTCATTTCAGCCAAAATTGACAACGTCAACAACCAGTTTCTTCACAAGAGTTTTGCTACACAAATATAACACCCAGGATTCTACTTCTGAAATGAATAGTCTAAACTGCCATCCTCCAAAGTATTTTAATGACAGTAAATAAGAATACTTTATATTGAGTTTGATTATCAACCAAAGCAGAGGCTTTGTGTCTATTGGGGAATATATACATATACATTTGTCAGATTTGACATACTTCAGAATTCTATCCCTGCAAGAGATGAGAAGAGTTTCTTGGGAAGAAGTGAGATGGGCCAAACATATCGTCCTATGATAATCGTCGATTAAACCTTCACACACTTAGGGCAACTATGGGCAGAGAAGGGAGATGAAGTGCAGTGATTGCAACATTTTTCTTTTACCAGCAGCGTTAAAGTTCCAGAGAGGGTCTTAGAAATGCAAAGCCTTCAGCCACACTCCCAAATTATTGAACAAGATCCTGCAAAGTGTTTGTATATCCACAAAAGAGGTTCCGGTTTTACTGGGCTATAGCACAGGCTCTCAATCCTTGCTGCATTGTAGTTAACTGAAGAGTTTAAAAACGTCTGATGGTTAAGTTACATTTCTTAACACTGTGATTTTATTGGAATTATCTCCATATGAGTTAATACTGTGGTTCCTGAGTCTTTTTTGTAGACTTATCAAATCAGTACTCCAAGAATAAAATTCAAGAATCTGCTACAATAAGTCATGTAGAAGTTGTATCCTCTATTAACTAAAATTTGAGAATGTTTGCTTTGGGCTTCCTTATAAAAAATATTTTTTTATCTTGTCACTTGCATCTATATACAAAGTATGGTGTGGAATACTTTTGCACAGATGATAAGTATGTAGATAGACTCTGATAAATGGTAACTTGGTCAAATTTTGTAACTTGTGGATTTAAATCCCATATTAAAATTTGGTGAATGAGTGGGTAAGAGAAAATAATAACCATGAACTTATTTGAAAATAGACTTTTACATAACTATTTTCAAGACACTTAAATCTTTGTACCAAATATTCATTGTGCAGATAATAAAAATCATGGAAGATAAAGGTCTCTCTTCTAAACAAGAAATCGGCAAACTTTCTATAGAAGATAAAATAGCACATATTTTTAGCTTTGCAGGTTCTATGATCCTATTGTGTTTAACCATTCAATGCTGGCTTTGCAACATGTAAGCAGTCACTGACAACATATAAATAAACACCTGTTTTCCAATAGAAAATATTTATTTATAAAAATAGATCATGAACTATTTTCCTTACTCTTATAAACTCAAGTTAAGTGTGGACTAACAGCAGTCAAAAGAGATTGGCTTTCAAGATTTGGTCACTTCCTTTCAATATTCTTGAGAAATAGAGTAAAGGATTAAATACAAACGTTAGTCCTCTGTCAACAAAAAGAAGGTTTCTCTGAACTAAATCTCAACGTAACATTTATTTCAAAAAACATCCATCCACCAGTGTAAATCCAAAATAAAAGAAAATAAATGTTTCTAAAATTTAATGGTATTGCTATAAACACAGTATCAGAAAATAGATCTGGGAGCTCCTGGCAAGATACCAAAGTGTTCATTGTTGTAAGGCAGAGAGAATGACTCTAATTTGCTCTACTTGACAAGTACAGTGAGGGGCTAATGATAATGATAATGATTTTAATAATAACTACCATTTCCTGAGCACCTGAGAAATTATAAATATGTGAGATTATTTCTTTTACTCCTCACAACTCTGTGATGGTAGCAGTAACATGATTAGCCACATTTTAAAGACCATAAAGAACACATGGACATCTTAACTGACCTAGTCAAAGGGGGCAAGTTCCCGGGGTTGGGACTTTGTGTAGAACATGCTCTTACAGCTATTAGGCACTGCTGCCCATTCACTGTCTGTCAGGACTGAGGATGTATTCAAGATGTGTGTCAGTTATTATCCGTTTATCTAAAGGAGACAAATGTGCTCATTTTGAATTGGTTTATGACACTGACACTTCAGAGAGAAAACGTGGAACACGGGAAAAATCTCATCAATACATGGTGTTTCTGGAATATCACTCCATTCCATGCTATTTCTTTCTTGTAGTTAGTCGCTATGAGAAGTTAGAAAATATTTCCCTTCTAATTGATCAAAAGCAATTATATTCTTCACACCCACTTCATAACGGGAGATTACTTGTAATTTCTATAAACTACTATCTCTGAATGTCTCAAATTTTGCTCCTGACCATCAACTCCTGGTGATCTGCATGCTATTTTGTATTTAAAGACACTTGGTTTGATACTAGACATGGTTTTCCCATAAAGGCACATGGTAGCCACTGGCTACACTTAGTCACATTCTTCTCTGGTCAAATATTTTGAGGCCAGTAGGGACCAACACATGATCTCTTATTTTTTTTCTTTTACTTTCTTTAGTACATCTTTGAGCTCCATAGTGAATACATTCACCATGGGGATTATATATATGTTTAATCCTTTTTACTTTCCTTTTCCTTCTGCTCCTTCCCTTTTTCCTGCCTCCCTGGCACATGGCTTTGTGAGTATATATATATATATATATATATATATATATATATATATATATATTCTTTCCAAATAATATTTTATTCTTCTGGGATTTTTATACACAATTAAGATAAAATGAGTTCTTAAAAAAAACTCTAGAGAATCAAAAGTTGGTGGTTGAATATTACACACTAATATGTGTATACTGATTGCCTTTCTAATCATTGTTAAACCTACATTATTAACAATATATGTTGCAGTGGTTTTTCTTCCTTCCTTTTTTTTTTTTTTTTTTGATTTTGAAGGAAGAGTTGGGCATGTTCTGGAATAAAAGATTCTATTTTATAATAATGCAACCTAACTTCCAGTTACTACCTAACACATCCTTGGATACGGCAGTCAGTCATATTGAATTTTCTAAGGCAACACTGATTTTTACTTTGCTCTCCTTTTGATGTAAGAGTGGGTCAAATTTAATAGAACTAACAGGTATTTTCACAATTTCAACATGATTAGCTACACTGTATGTGTAGCTATAGGTGAATTATTTGTATAAAGCCAATAAAGAAAATATTCTCCTGAATAATTCTCCTGAAAATGTAAATCTATAGTCTGTTTCAAAAATTCAATTCCAATTATTAATTTTTCTATCTTTCTAATGCTTTGGATATTTTTGCCAATAACTGCCTTTTAATTGCATTTTAATACAAGTGGTACTGAAGTTATTTCTATATGTTTCATTTTTATTTTCTTCTGAGTGTGTCTAATTCTTTTGTACAGATGTATGTATTAACAACACTCAATTTAAATTTTAGTATTCGTTATGTTCATGAGAAAATGCTCTTTCTGTTAGTAGTAATCAGAATTAGCTGCAAGCAAAATCTTACACAAAGAACTCTTCAGAACTTAAAAGAACATGTTACACACCTTTTGAAAAGTTGGTGGCCATAGGGATGACAAAATTGTTTATTTTATTAAGCCAACAATTAAATCATTATAAGAGTAATATAACTATTCTGCATTGGCTTAAAATAGTTTTAAAATATTCAAGTTTTTCATGGTAAATATTTGAAGTAGTTGTAATATACAAAGTAAATGAGAAGTGTGGTGTAAAGTGGATTAACTTTCAACATCCAGAAATGAGATTGAATCCACCATATATTCATTATCTCACTCTTGGCTCAGTTAAATGATTTCATTCAGCTTCCATCTCCTTCTCTCTAAAATGGAAGTAAACAATGCTGTCATTTTGTCCTGATGTTTCTATAATAATACTTGCAGGGTTATTATTTAACTGTTATATATTTAGAAGGCATTCAAGATATGCTGGATACTGCCTTTTGCATTGTCTTTTATTTAAAATACTACATATAAACTTACTTGAAGTAAGTTGCATGAAGTTTTCATAGTTACTTTTCCTTAAATTTCCAACTCCCTTACTCCAAGTGAGGTTGTCCTATAAGATATTTTCTGATCTTGGGGAAGAAATAAATCCATGAACAAGGGAATCAATACAGAACCTAGAAGTATGGTGGCATCTGAGGAAAATAGAATAAATTGTAAAAAAGTAAGAAGAGGCAAGTGCTACTTAAAATGAGTAGCTACCAATTTTCAATTGTGCACAAGATATTCCCCATTCCCTTATCAGCCTGGGTGATGCAAATTAAGCCAACTATAGCCATGGTACAATTTCTTTAAAAACTTTAGTTAGATTTTTTTGAGTAAGTTTAGTTAATGTTGGTTCCTCTTCTTTACCAAGTTTATTTACAAGAAGAAAAAAAGAAAAACAAGAAGACAAAGACCCAATGATAATCATTATAATCAACACAATCTTCATGTAGTTACCATGGAATCCGCCGAGGAACGATCTTTCAACATCACAATTGATTTGCTGTATCCATGTACCAAGTCCCACAAGGAACATGATCATTATGAACCACAAACATGTACAAAATAGAAATTTCTAGGTGACGGCGTACAAGAGATGGAAAGACTGAAAGGGAGAAGAGAGGAAGGGGTAACAAAAAATACCAACTCCCCATGCTAAGTGTAATCATATGTACTACAAATATATACCAAGAAACAAAAAAATAGAGAGAAAGAAAAAAAGAAAGATTGATGATTTCAAAAGAAAGAGAGAAAAAATAAAGTCCTACTGCAAAAGATGTAGAAAAATGTCTCCAGGGTTTGGCTGGATACATACAACCAGCAGTTACACCTCATTGCCTATGAGTCTTGCAAATATTTTATCCCTGTGTAAGAAGCAATAACATCAACTTCAGCCTGAAAAGCTCTCCAGGGAACTTCAGAAAGATAGCTAATATAAACAGTGTTCTAACATCTTTGCAAAATGTCCCATATCAAGATACCTACAGATGAAGGTGTAGTCAATATTTCAAGAAATGTGAGTGCTCCCTCTATAAAGATACTTTTAAGATACCATTAGAAATATTTACACAAAGGCAGCTACAAATTTACCCTCTGCATTAATGTTACCGAATAATTATGAAATTCAACTTGTGAAAGTTTTATAACACTGTCTGATTAAAATTTAAATGATGATTAAAGTAAGAAAATAAATTTATAGTAAAAGACCTACATAGTAAAAAGGTAAGAAGTTGCTATTCTTCCTATACAAAAAGCAATAATCAACAGATCATATATCATTATAGAGATGGAATGTTTTTACTTTTCTTGGTTACTTAGTAACTTACTATAATGTAGAATAAAACCATGAGACTATATTCACATGTGCAAATTAAAAGTTTCAGAGAACTAAAAAGAAAAGAAAAAGTTGAGATACCAAAATCTAACTTTGAGGAAAAAGTTTCTTTCATTATCTCTCTAGATATTTTTTTAAAAATCTTATGAGAAAAATGGATATAGAAGAAATATTATCAACAAGTTTATGAGAAAAATGTTCATAGAAGAGATAATATGAATTAGTTTATCTAGAGAGAAAATTGCTATAAACTATTACTAAACATAAGCCTTATCTGAATTCACTGTTAATTGATGATAAAAATACACATCAAATGAAAAACACCCTAAAGTAAAATTTAAACAAACATATAACCTTAATCTCTTTATAAACTTTATCATTTCAAAAATAGCCACTTCAGAAAGCAGTTATTTTTTTCTTTATTATTTCATTTATCAATCTATCTTATGAAAGCACTCCATTCTTTTGCATGAAAACTATCAATTATATTAATGGAATATTAAATTTTCTAGATTCACTTTCTTACCAATTTCATCAGAAACTATAATATTTACATTTTAGTTCCACAATGAACAGTGATAGAATATCATGGATTTAGTCCAAATTCCTTAGATCTAAAGAGAGCTCAGGACCATTGCTAAAGTAAAAAGCGGCAGGAAGTCTCACCTCTCATTAGCAAATTTTCTTACCATCCAGTTTAACTTTGAAGTTGTCAGCCTCAGATTTTATCATGCAATATCAACAAATCACTTCATGGAAAATCTATAGCAATGCACAGTCCTCTCAACAGTTTATTACAAAGGCAAAATGAGAAACTAGCTCTCTCTTCATAGTTCCTTTTCTATTCTTTTGATGTAAGGCAGAACTGTTCTGTTTCAAAATAATTGCTCTGAGATGTCATTATCCACAAATGCCAGGTCTCATTCTAGGACACTTGCTGATAAAGTAAGCCTTTTCCTGACATAAACAGTCAGTTGCTGCAGTGCAGAATGCCAGATTAGTCAGTTAGAACTTTCAATGCAGAAATTCAGCGCGATGCAGTCACCCACATAAAGCAGCACTTACCTTAATTGAAATATGTTCTGTGAACGAGGTGAGAAATCCGTCAAATCAACCGTGAATGGGGTGGGGAGATCGAAGTTTTCAATCAACACCCTCCAAGCGGCGGCGGCGGCGGGGTGCTGTCCCCCTTTTCTCTGTTTATGTTGAGCTCCTCGCTGTCTAAGGGGAGAGAAGAGATCAACTGAAATCCTCAGAGATTCCCAGTGAATGAGCACTCAGCGCTGTTTCTGAGCGGAGATTGTCCGCCAGCCCGGCCGGCCGGAGCTGGCTGTCCGAGGCTCCCTAACTGCTGTGATGGACTGCTGTCTGTCCTGGGGCCGCCCTGCTCATTGACCTGATTAGCAAGGAGGGCTCCCTACCCAGAGGCTCACACGCATGGTCCTGGTGGGTCTCCTGGGAACTAGAAAGGAACCCAGGCCACTTGGGAATTTGGTTTTTCCCAGCCTAAAGGGGGAAGGCAACTATTTGTATAATTTGCAAGATTAGCCACTGTGTTAGCCATTTCATGACTTAAACAAATGTCCTTTCCCCTGCCGTTTTTCAAGATGTGTTCGTGTTGGTTGTAAGGATCAGCGAACACATAGAGAGCTGATTTGTCAGACAAGTCTAAAACTGACAACTGCTTAAGCAATGTGGTAAAAGAGCTGCACTGGACTTTTGCCTCTAGCTTACTACACATATTGAGTTCGTCTAAGTAAAATGGATTTAAAGATTTATTACCCCCCCACCTGAGTGTAACTCTCTGAATTTATAAAAAGGTAGTATTCATACTAAGTGAGTGTATTTGGCAATTATGAACAATCAGGAGCACTCAGATCTAAGCATGTACAACAGATCATTGCTTTTGGGGGTCTTCAAAGAGCATTTTCACTTAGTTGAACAAGTGCAAAGGTGTTTACATTGGGCTATTAACCTCAGTAAGGCAGAAGAGAGAAATATTTACAAGTCCTGAATCATCTATTATCTGTGGAAATATGTTTCACTTAATCAAAATAATCAAGGTTATGAAGGGTTCTAAGAATGCCAACCAACTTTCCGAATGTGGTCAGTGCCTTTATCTGCCTGCAGCTCCCAGCCCCTGACCCTGACCCCTTAGCAGCCAGCTGCTGAAGGTTTCACACCCAGAGTCCCGAGTCCCCCCAAGGCATCTAACTCCCTGAACAAAGGTCATGGAACTGAAAGGGGGAGCCCTCACGTGATTGATTTCTGACAGATCTCACTTATGCAGGAAAAAATTATGCAAATAGCAGAAAAAGAACAGATGAAAAAGTCATTTGTGGGTCTTGAGGGTGAGAAAATTCTCATCACCAGTGCCAACTGCCTGTCCTCTCCCAGTGACGCCGGGTGGTTTGTGCAGTCTTTCTCTTTCCCCAAGTAGGTCTCATGAGGGACATATGGCATCCCCTTGGGGCTGGGCAGGGTGTGTGTGTGCGTGTGTGTGTGTGTGTGTGTGTGTGTGTGTGTCTGACAGAGAGAGAACCTATATTAGCATTGCAGTATGTACATGTCACTTACCAAAAAAAATTAAATTAGGGAATACACAAAACAAACAATAACTTGTCTGTCTTATATACCCCAAGCAAACTTTTAAAAATAGTGATGAATTAAAATGCGAGCTCCTTGGTGGAACTTCTTGGGCAGAGTAAAACTCAGTGTAAATGAGTAGCTGGAAATAGCACAGATGCTCATATTCCAACTAAAAGCAGATGTGGCCTGCAGAAGCCCTGGAGGAGGGGCTGGCCTGCCTCCAGAGCCAAGGCCTCCTGCTCCCTCAGCTGGTGGAGGGCGAGAGCTGAAGGTGAAGGGATGATCAATATGCTTCTGGAGCAGAGAACAACTTTGCTGCTGTGAAGCAGGAAGCACATTATCCAATTATAGACTGGCGTTTAGAAAGCGCCAGTAGAAGAGAAGCAGCTTAAATCGAAACTGGTGCACCCTGCTCATAAATAGCAAGCAGGAAATAGAACTGCTCATTCCTTCTGAGGGGTCTCAACTGTGTCACACAGCATTTGTAATGAAAATTGCATGGATTTCATGCTTCTGCTAGGTAATGGCTCCTGCAATTAAACGTTTCTGTTTCGCAAGCTGGTCTCAAGCGCATTCTAAGGATCTTCTCAGACAGGGACTTCTTTTTAAAACTTTAACCCAGGTTATATTTTCCTGACTCCTGTCTACCTGCAGTTATTTTCCTAAACTAATACAGGAGTGCAGGAAATTAACTCGCGCTAGTGCCGGATTCTGTCTGAAACTTTGACTGAATAAGATTGGCCCGATGGATACTTGCAAATGACCCATGTTGCCACGCTCTTGGATGAGCCTTTCACTCTAAAACCTTTTCTGTAGAGGGCATGAATGGCTCTTCAGTAAGTTTTCAACCTATGTGGTGCCCAGTTGATTTGATGTGTACTGGCATGCACGTGTTCCCAAGCAAAATAAAAGCAAACGCCTGGACAATGAGGGGCAGTAGCGTTGGAAAGGAGAATGCATATTGTGTGAGACAGTTGCTACAGGCCGGCTGTCCTGAACGGACTTCAGCAGTCCCTGCTCTCTACGAACTCCTAGGTCAAACTTGATAAGTCGGTTTTACTATATTTTAAAAATCCTTGTATCATAGAAAGTTAAGGTTCAGAGAAGATACATAAATTGACGAAAGCCACACAGCGAACTCAGACTTAAAACTCTGTAACAATATAATTTAAAACTTTTGTCTGCCCCCCTCCAGCCCCCCGGTATTGAACCCCTAGCCTTCACAATGAGCTCCATCCACAGCCCTTTTGATTTTACTTTTTTATTCCAACACAGAGTATTGCTAAATTACAAAGTTGCCTATCTTGGACTTGAATTTGCAATCCTTCTGTCTCACCCTCCCAGCTGGGATTATAGGCATCCACCACCATGGGCACTGCACTTTAAAATATTAATTAACATTTACAAATTTCCTCACATGAAGACAAACAAAATATATACTTCTTACAGGATAGGAACATTGTGTGGCTAGTTTACATGGCTTGGAAAAATAATTCTTGCACTCTTAAAAGCAAAATTTTGCTTCTGTTCACAAACGTTGTATAAAGTGATGAACAAGGCAATAGGGCAATAGCCATCTTCCCTCCTAGAATCATGGGATAAGTTAAGTTTGTGAACAGAGGCACCACTGTATTGTGTTGTAATAATTTAGGCGTAAGATATTGTTTGGTATATAGCAGCAGAAAATGAAATTCAAAAGTAAGCTGACCTAAAAATTAATCCCAGTCTAAAACTTTTAAGTGAGGTTGAACTGATTAGCACAAATCGATCAACTTCAAAAATAATTCTCTTGCAGTTTATTTGCTCTCTCAAACAAAGATAGTATTGTTTTTTTAAATAGAAAGATTCTTCTATACTAAAAATGTGTCTACTTCCAGAATATTTGCTGGCCAAACTTCTGATGATTTTTGACATCCAACTTCTCTAAAGAGCATAATGTAATAAAAATGTTCAAAATTAAAATGAAGCTGAAAATTTCTAGATTGTTCAACCTTTATCCAGAAGTTTCTTAAATATCACACAAACTCACCATTTCATGTTGCCCTGAAAATCCCAGTCACTTTCATAAGCCTTACAGAGACGTGTTGTTACCATGCTTTAAAAATCTCTAATAAAAATTGTCTGAGATGAATTATGGTAATTCTAATTAATTCAGTCTTCAAACTTTGCCAAGAACTTTTTTTGCCTACTATCTCATTTGATTCTTACAGGAATCTTGTGAAATTGGTTATTGTAAGTTTTTTTCTCATATTTTAATGATAAGAAAATGAAGAATTTAAAAGAAAAGCAAATGTGTGTCCTTGATCTTTAAAACTTCGTGGAAAATGTTCTCCTTTTCAGGCAATTTTTATGATTTTCTACTATGACTAATAGATAAGTTTACTCTGAGTCATATTGTAGTGGGAAAGGAAGCTAGATGGATATATAAACAAGACACTTTCTTCATTTTAAGTCTGCTCTAAAGAGTATAAACTGTGATTGTCAGTTAATGAAGGAAAAATTACTCTGAGCTGATAAGGAAATTACGATTTATACATGAAGTCATTTCTCCACTTAGATTCCCCCTAGACTATTCCTGACCTTGGTTATTAGTACTTACATGTGATAAGATAATTGTCCAAATGTTGATTTTGTGATTCTTACATAAATCTAATCACACATCTCCACTCAAATTTAGATTAAAATATGACCTCCCTACAACTTCTTGTATTGATTTAATTATCAGAAAAGAATAAATCCAAGGACATTAGTGTTAATTGTTTTAAATATAAACGAACAACAAGCTCCTAATAACAAATTGATCTTTCAGCAGCGGCATGGACCTAATACTATCACACAGACTTCTGCTGAATGCAAATAGATTCTCATACAGTATATGATAGATGCTTTTGTGTATGTCTATGGATGCTGAGTAGCTGAATTTACTACTTTTAAGAGAAACTGCACATTTTTGAGATCATCTTCATTTATATAGATTCATGAGTTTGAGACATGATGAAATTAAAAAAGAAAAGAACTCTAGACTGGATATCATAAAATTGAACTGTAGTCAAAATTCTGGCAGTAAGTACCTATATAACCCTGAGACATTTAAAGAGCTTCTACTTAATAATTTCATTGGAAATGTGAGGAAATTAAGCTACATTATCTCTAAGATTTCAGCCAACTATGAAAATATATTATCAGACTAATAATTTTTGATATTCTTTCTATCTAATTCAGAAATAATCAAGCAGGCAAAATGAAAAAGTTGAACAAAAATACACAATTTCACTACTCTCTTACCTTTTCATGGCCCTCACAATTCAATT
The DNA here is from genome assembly GCF_053883595.1 of Heterocephalus glaber. Lineage (NCBI taxonomy): Eukaryota > Metazoa > Chordata > Mammalia > Rodentia > Bathyergidae > Heterocephalus > Heterocephalus glaber. Next base: position 10,704,957 of record NW_028258333.1, read on the forward strand.
GTTTTACTCTGTAAATAACATTATAGCAAAGGAATTTTGATTTTATAGTTCAAGTAATTTAAGAGTCAGCCACCGAGTTACTGATTTGAAATGGTACATGAGTAGATTAAAAATATTGCTAAGGTCAGTAACATTTTCTAAATATTTTTTAAACAGTTATAACATTTTCCTATAAAAGGACATAATTGTTTTATTACAACCAGATAGAATGCTTGGATGCTTAGCTTTTTTCTTTATTGTCATGGTCATTAAAAATTGAGAGGTAATTTAAATAAAATTATTAAGAATTAACTCAAAACTGGGAAGCATTCTTGAAGAATGTACATACAATATTAATACACTTTGTGTTTTTAAAACCTCATTTCTATGTTAGTAGGCAGTTAATTTAAAATAACCAAAAGGAACACTAGATAATTAAAAAGAAAAAAAGGGTTTCAGCAGACATAATTGCTTGGCATTTTTAGACCTTTCTCCTCAGCTCAGAGTTATCCTGTTTTATATCTTTCAGATATGACAATTAAGTGCAAACAAAAAGAAATAAATAATACATAAATTTTAAGAATATTGAATTCAGTTTATACTTAGTTCACATAAAATTGTTGAAAGTTAGTGATCACTAAAATCCAAATCACATACATTTTTTGCCACAATTTAAAACTGTTATTAAATAAATACATGGATGATAATTAATGAATACTATTATTTCTTTACTGGGTATTTTATCCTTTTTGGGGAGTGAAAATGTCAAGAAGAAATACAAACAGGTAGATATCACAGAAGGCATTAATTTAGAAACAGTATCAAATGAATTTTCTGCTGAATAATCATTTCCAGAATTGTGTCTTAATTTATATGTTCCTATTCATTTGAAATTATCTAAATTTATATTTGATTCTTTCAAAAATCATTTATACTACCACATACCTATTAGAAAAGTTCAAACCAAAAAGAAAATATATAACTAATAATACTATTTCTTGGCATTGATATGAAATATCTGTAAATCTCATACATTAAAGGGATGGGAAATGGCATAACTGCTTTGAAAAACTATTTCTTAAAAAAAAAACTAACAAAATAATTTCTTAAAAAGTTAAACAAGTGCTTGTTGTGTGATATAGCCATCTTTTTCTGAGATATTCACTCTAAACAAAAGAAAGCATATGTCTATCCAAATACTTGTATACAAATGACTGAATATTTATAATAGCCTCAAGCTAGAAACAGCCCACATACTATTAACAGAAGAAGGAATAAGCTCAGGTACACCTACAATGGATTAATACTTGGTAGTTACAGGGGGGGAAATAGCAGTACACTAAAAAACCAAAGTGCCAGGTCATTATGAAAATGAAAGAAAGCCAGAAACACAGCACAACTATTGTATCATTCAATTTATGTAAATTTCATAAATCTGGAAATTAATCTGCAAAGACAAAGCAGCTAATTGGTTGAGAGTAGAATGAAGGATGACAAAAAGTTGTAGAAAAATTTTAGTATGATAGATATTCAGTATCTTAATTGTGGTTGTAGTAAAAATCAGAGGTAAAACTCCTCAAATCTTATCTAATTTTTCTCATTAAATATGTGCAGCTTTTTGTATTTAAATGATTACCTCAATACATATTTAAAAAAAACACTTTCCCCTGGTTTTCTTTCATAAACCATTGTCATATTTAAACTGTTAATGTCATATTATATCTGTAATAATCTAATAACTTACAAGCCTTTAACACTATTTCGTATTTCTAGAGAAATCATATGGGATTTGGAAGAAAATTACCTATTTTATATTTCTAACTATTTCTTAAATTGTATAGAGTATTCTCCATTAAATCACAGTTTAAGATAACTTTAAACTTAATGTCCTAGTACCTATCTAGATAACAGTTCAGTAAAATTTTATATAGGGAAATAAAATGCCTTTCCATTTCAAACAATGGCCACTCTGAAATTCTTAATTACTTTTTGATAAACATATATCATTGTCAATTTTTTTGTAAGTACCCTGTGATCTATATTGAAATGCTACTCTACCTATCTCCAGCATGCATGACAGAGCAAGCAACAGTATGTTACAGACAAGTAATTGGGCTTTCTCGGGCTCTAACTGCATTTGACAGGCTTTCAGATGAAAATACTTTATGCAGCATTGTAAAGTCGGTCTAGTTGCAGAGTAGTTGTAAAAGAATCTTCCTCTTATTCTTGTTTTCTTATTTACTAAATTGAACTTTTTCTTGAGATTTCATGGTAACTATATTAAATTCTACATTTTGGGTTCTCCTTTCAGTTACACTGAAATTTCCTATCATGTCAAATTGCTCTTTTTCAGGACAAGCAAGTCAGTAATTTGCAGCCAGAACATAAAGGATATGTTCTCTCCACCTTCCTGATTCTGTTTTCCTTATTGAAATAATCTAAACTCTCCATAGTAATACAGGATTTAACATAGCCTAAACTCTTGGTGAGCAGTGTGAAATAAACCTTCTATCTACTGCTCATCTAATATACAAAGACCACAGCTTTATAATAATAGTAGAATAGTGGTGAAATTGTGATGATTTGAGCAGTGTACTTCCTGATCCTAAAATAACACAATAAAACCAATAGAAATTTTAAATTCTTGTGACATTAAGTCATATATGTCTCACTATATTCGGGTAAATAAAATGATAAAGTTTTATGAAATAAGTTGATACATGTGATAAAATAAGGAAAATGATCTAATAGATTCACAGCAGTAATAAGGTAATGGTCATAAAATGAAGACTCAATTGATATCACCTATAACAGTCCAAACAGGTAATGTGTGCACTGTATATACCTCAAATAAAACTTTGGTTTCATTTGTAAATGATTATGTGCATTTGGATATAGTCTGAACATGTGTAATACAGTTGTTTATATTATAAATCTTGGAGAAGGTTTTCCTATTAAAAAGTTTTTATGATTTAATTAAAATATAAAATTAAAATGTCTATTTTTAACGGAAACGATAAAAATATACTAACAAAGTGCTGGTGAGCATATGAACTGCTATTATATCTCAGATGAGCATCTTTGAATTTTCTAACCATATGGTGAGTGTGCATACATCCATGTGTGTAGGTATGTGTATATGTATGCAAATACATTTATTGACTGATGTTGTAGACGTCATTAAGAAGATATTGTACATAGCATCGTTGTTTGTAATAATGAGAAACTAGAAATATTATTTTATATTGAATAGATATAAAAACAAAAGTCTCATATACATATCAATTAACATGGTTTAGAAATATATTTTAAAATGGGTAAATTCTCATACCATATGGAAAAAATACATTGCAATAGAACAGATGCCTCTCTACATATATATAATTATGAATCTATAATATATAAAAATACATAGAGGAGGTTATATATCATGAGAAAATAAACATATTTTTCTTAATTGGCATTAAATTTTAGTAGGTTAAGTCTTCTTACATCTTTTCTGTAAGTGTAAGCTTGAGAAAGTTAATGAAAGGGATAATCATTATTTCTTCCTTCATTTTCCAGGGCTTTTCTGCTTTTTTGTGTATGCCCACGAATACAAAGAAAGAGGAAATCACAATATAGATGACTACATAGAATTCAGGTTTCATTAAAGAATATCTAACTTCTTTCAAAGTGGACTTTTGTTCTTTCGCAGTTTCAAATGGCATGGAATTTGAGTGGGGTAAATTTCTTTCTTTCTTTTTTTTTTTTTTTGGTACCAGGGATCAAACTCGGGTCCTTGCACTTGCACGGCAGGCGGTGAAACCACTGAGCTAAATCCCCAGCCCTTGAGTGGTAAATTTCATCAACTGAAATATTTCAGAACCAAAGCCTTAGTTTGACAAGTGGTAGTAGCTACATTCTCATTCTCACTCCCACCCTTTCCATGGAGGATGGGTAAACGTCAAGTAAACTGATCCAATCCCCCAGAGAAACAGAACAATTATTGTATAGGAGATGCTTCTAAGAAGATGCTTTAGTCTGAAAAAAAAATCAATATTCTAGGGCATAGCAAAATCCCATGGCTTAATGCTGTCTTTTCTTTTTCACTGTTGGAGCTACCCTAAATGGCTCTTCAATGTATCACAGGGAAGGAATCCAGGGTTCAGGTTGGGTTTTGAAGTAGATACAAAGGTATGGTCTTCTTTTGTTTTGTTTAAAATCTTTTTATTCATAATTTTCATTATGAAATTTCAAACAAATATAAACAGTAGAAGACAGGAGACCCTCATGTTCTTATCACCCAACTTCATCATTCGGACATTCTTGGCCGATCTGGTTTCCTAAGTATTCTATTACTTTGGCCACTCACCACTTTTGGATACTTTTGAAGCAAATCCTGTCCATTACATTAGTCCACCCATTAGCATTTCAGTGTGCTGTGTACATAAGGATTCCTTTCTGTTCTTTAGTTTTTAAAGGCTATCCAAATGATCATTATCACAGGGTGTTTTCTTTTGCTTTGATTCTAAGTGAGCAATGCTAATTACCTTTAGATTTTATTCCATTTGAATCTACTAGGTTTTGTTGTTTTCATACAGTGATACCACACTGCAGACTTAAAAATACTTCAGTCAGCAAATAATACCTTAAACTTTATTCTAGCAGCCATTTCTCACATGTCCCAACATGTCCAATTGATAGTACCCAAGAACAACATCTGAAGATACCTTATTTACTATAAAGCATAATAATTTACAAGCCACTCTTTTGTTCAAAAATAAAAACTTCAATAGTCTACAAATGCTTGGTGGATAAAATGTAAATTTCTTATGTATAATCAAAAATTATCCTTAATGTGTCCGTTAAGTAATTTCCTATAATTTAAAAGATGAAAGCTAGTCTCTTGAACTGTTATTCGAATGTAAGCTTTTATTCTTTTAGTTTATTTTTTGGCATTTGCATGACTTATTCCAGACCCTAAAATACCTGTTTAGTTAAAAGAATCTGTAGCTATTTGGTAGCTAGCACAGTGTTTAATGTAAGTACTGGATACAAAATAGACACTTGGTAAATATTTGCTGGAGAAATGGTAAAACGGCCTATTGAATAAAGTATTGGCTTTCTATAAGGGGCCGATGTTTACGGGCTCCATCATTTTACTATTCTATTTAAAAGCAGCACAGAAATTTGTTTGGGGAATTAGATTTCCAGATGCTTGTGCTCTGCTTGGGAATACGAAAAGCTCTCACAATCCGCCACACCAGAACTCTTTTCATTTAGCACAGTTCTCTCAATGGGGCTACAACACAAGGACCATTTATCTTTATCACACGGGGATTTTTTTTTAATCTAAAGACTAAAAATTAGGTTGGTAATTTTTAACAGAAAAAATACTACTTAGTTTGACGTGCCTTTTTATGTATGTCGTATTTTACAGTGACAAGCTAACTTCACAATTTAATTGAATAGTTTTCTGTCTTACTGCGTTGGTGCTCCTCCATTTTAAAAATGAGTTATTTTTTACTTAATAAAATTACCATTTTATGTTTCTAAGTTCAGTGCTATAGATATGAAAATATCAGAATCATATTATTCATAAACATTTCTTGAGAAAATTAATATTTCACAATTTATATCTTCATTTATAATTACTGCACAATTTATTATATTAACAGCAGAGGACAAAATACTTTCAGTTGGTTGTAAGATGATGGATTATAGTAGAACTAAGTTGCTATGCTGTGCTTTTACTTGCTTTAATTAAGAAAAATTCAGATAATCAGGAAACACTTTCCAAAGCAAAATGATATAGCAGTAGATTAAGTAAATAAAATCTATAAAAACAACAAGAGTAACCATTTCATAAAAAGTTCTAATTCTCAATATTGTAGAATTACTAAGGTGCAGACTTTATATATTCTTTCTAATACTTGTGTGTAATAAGAAGAGGTTTTGGCAGTTTTCTGGTAAAAATTTGATTGTTTTTAAGCCAGCAACTTGATATGAACTCAGGCTGTCATGGTGTGAAGTTTGGATTGTCATTAAATGAACATCTTAGTTGAAGATCTCCTAGGTGACTACTCTTAGGATCATTTACTCAATTCACTGTATTATAGAAGAGCTCGAGAAATATAATTGAAAGTCACACGTGTTAAATGTGGATGTTCTGAAAGCTGGTCTAAGGTTTGTTAGAAAGTTGAGGTGACAGAGGGACATAAATCATCTCCAAAGCTGTTGGAGCTGAGGGTGCCCCTTGGGTTACCCTGTGAGGCATCGTAGTTTAATCTCTTAGGCATCTGTTTCAGCTACATTCCTGGGTTCTGTAACTAGTTATGTGGTTATATCTGGGATTTATAACTACTTTGTTCTATTACCCATTCTGTTTTCCCTTGTCCTTTACAAGCACCCCATCAGGTCTTGGTTCTTCACAAGGTGACCCATGCCTTCATTCCTGATGATTGTAGGCCAATTGCCAACCTGTCTGGATGAAGATGTTGTGGTTTCCCATTGACCTGAGTAACCAAACATGGTTATAGTAGGGAAAAAGTCTAAGAGATCTCTTGCAATCCAAATATATTCTTCCTTATGTGGAGTAATTGTTCAATTTTCTCTTGGCGGTCTGGCTCAATAACCCGGCTATCATTATAGCTCCCCTTTTACCTTCTATACTCAGAAGCACGAGAAGTCCAAAATAACCAGAGGGAAGTCCTAGCTTCCAGTTCAGTGGGGGAGGTCATTGTTGTGCCTCCTGCTATTATCCTTTCAGACCCTGGAACTAAGACTTTAAGGAGAGGAAAGCATAAGGTTCTGGGAACAGAAAACAAAATTTTCACTAGTGGACCACTAGGGGTACTGGTGAGTGGTAGCATTCCCAATTCCACTCCTTGATTCCTGGACCCTTGACCTTAAAAAAATAAGTAAAGAAAAAAGGATTTTAATAGTTTGACCAATATATTTGTGTTTGGTTTATTCCAAACTGGTCACACTCATGAAACATTTTTACTGCTCTGATTCACACTAGTGTTTTATCTGGATGTATGATTCAAAATATGCAACAAGAGGATTTTATTTGTATGTTTTTAAAATAAGACTTGCTACTATTGCTGTTATCCAAGCAAGTGAGAATTACAACATTCCCACACAGCTAAAGGGGGATTTCTAGAATAGGAAATCTACTCTTATCTGTTTAGAATTTAGCAGCAGAGGATTGGCCCACCCAAATCCTACCTGCAATTGCTTCTTGCTGTTACAAGGCTAGTGGGAAATAGAATACCTCAGAGCATAACCCTTCTGAGTTTTATAATAGAAGGCTAAATGACTAAGGCATTTATGAAACCTGGGCCGAGAGACAATATCAATGCAATGAAAAACATAGTCTTCAAAGAGAAGAGAAAAATCAGGTTTGGGTATTTTTTTATAATTGAATCACAAATAGGTGAATCCCATGTGAAGGACATTCTAGAAGAACTGTTATGATTAAGAAATGTATCACTACCAGTGGATAAGGGTGCATATTTCCAAGAGAGAAGCTAGTAAGAAACAATTTGTTCAAAGTTGAGGATGTTATATATTTAAATATATAGTCACACGAATATTATCACTTGAAAACAGAACTTTTTCATGTGTGTACCCCACACAAAAGTAGATAGAACCCCAAATTTGACCTGGGAGCCCATTTGTCAATCTAGAGGATACCAATACCAAATTGAACCACAGTGCACATATTTATTCATTTAAGTTGTGCTTTTGTAAGAAAAAATGAGATGAGTTATGATTTATATATAACAAAGAATGACATAACTCGCAATGCTCCCAAAATATTTCTACATTTTATATACACAAATATTCCGATTTGTTAAAAAAAACCTGTCAAATACAATCTCTTTTAAGAAATTATAACTTACAGAAAAATAGATTTATTTTTTCTCATGAAGTAAACACTATACATGGAAATTATGGCATAACATCTGCCTTATGATTTCCAAAAAATATACCAAAGGAATTGATTAGTGTGAAATATTCACCACAATTTTACCCTGTGACATTTTCAGTCAATGATAATCTTAGGGCAATATTAGTTAATATATACTGTTTGAACGATGTAGCAAAGCATTCTAAGATCATAAACATACAAAAGTATAGCTCTTTAACATTCACTCTTTCCTCAAGATTCATGTAAAGATTAGAGGAAGATACTTTTATTAAAAGTAAATGAGAAACAATCATTTGTTTTTGCAGTTCTCTAGGCCTTTATATTCTCCATGAATAAATGATAAATTGAAGACAATAAGATAAATTATTGGTAATACAACTGAAATGACATTTAAAAATTACTAAAAATATTATCGCTTTACCATGAGCTTTTAATCTTTTTCATCTTTAGTTTTAAGACAATACCATTGTTTTTTAGAGAAAAGTTTATTGACTGAACATTTTTCTAGATAAATGGATAACCTTTCTTTTTCACTCTTGTTTGTACTCTTAGAAATTACCAAGGGAGAAGAAAGTGTCAATTTGTCATATTGTGGTAAGACATATGAATTGCAGTAATAAGAAAGGCTTCCTCTTAGGAAGGGCTTGCAATTAGGGTCTACATGAAAAACAGCATATTTGCTCTGACAGTCAATCAAGTCACAAAAGTTTGCCCAATTAATAAGCATTGTTTTCTACAGCATAGTTTATTTAAAGTCTTTAGTCAAATATGGGCAAACACAGCATTGCATAGAAAGACTATGCCAGACTGTGACATCCGTGTTTCCCTTGAAACCATTTTACTACCATGGCTGTGGACACCAGTGAAGAGCTCTGGATGAAGTACAAATTGACTCTGAACTTACTGCAACTTTAAAATGGCATTTTAAAGTACACATATATAATGCTATTTGGGCTGTTAATATCCGTGTGTTTTCATTTTTTTCATCAAAGTATTACAATTGATGATCATGCTTAAAGGGTCATGATGATTCCCCACCACAATGCCAGAAAGCACTTGATCATTCCGCCTCTGGGTGTATCCATCAGTTTATTGATACTAAATGATTCATGAAATCAATGAAAAAAGAGGAAAGCCTGTTTTGATAACATATGTTTTAATGCTAATATGAAAGAAATAAAACTATTTGTCTGTATGCTTAATTACTCAAAAACTAGTTAGACTATTGTTCGTATGTGATCTTGGTAAGATACAGTCCTCAGCCATGTGATCAAACATTACTTTAGGTATTGTTAAGAAAGCATTTTGGGGTTGGGACTGAAGTCCATAAGTAGTTGAGCTTGCATAGATTATTCTAGATAATGTCAGTGGTCTTGAGTTAATCATTTGAAGGCTTCCTGAAGAAAAGGGAAATCCTACCTGTGGGCAGAAGCTTTAGGAAAGACCTGGCTGCCCATTCTGATGGCCCACGATCAAAGTGTCCTGTGTGCTACTCAGCACTTACATTCCCTTAACCCAGTCCCTGGGCTCCAGCGTAAAACATGAACCAGAATAAGGAAAAAGAATACCAGGCATAGAACATTAATTAGCTTTAATTTGGAAAAGAGAAGTTTGGTACCCCCTTTAGATTCTTCACCAGTCTTTCTTTTTTAATTTCTTTCATTGTTTTATTCTTTCTTTTTTTTTTTTTTTTTTTGCTTGAATTCTTTTATTGGTACATTTGAGGTATACAATACATTTACATTTATCATTGGGTGCTTGTACCTGCACATGATATATCTTGGTTCTTATTTTTTCCCCATTACCTGTGTGCCCTTCACCCCTCCACCCTTCCCTATTTACATACTTCATTTCCATTTTTTTCTTTTCTCATAATTTTTCCTTTCCATTCTTTCTTTTTAAAAACATTTATAAAGAATTACTGAGCAGTATAGCTTTAAGTGCAAGTGTAAAGCTACACCGTTTGCAAGGGATGCCTTCTTTATTTTCAGGGTTCTGTTCCTCTCTGTCATAGTAGACAGAATCCTAAGACTGTCCCTATGTCTTTCACCATTTTATAATAGCAAAAGAAATGTTTTTGCAGCTGCAATTATGTTACAGTTGTCAGGAAAACCTAGATACTCAGAGAAATGTCTGAATACTTGGAGGGAAATATCTAGTTACTCTGAGATCTAGAAATTAAAGAACCGTGCAAATAAATGTTTATGTAGATGAATAAGGTTCAATACAAATTGCATTTTTAAATTAGAAATATATAAATAATGTATGAATTTAGTACATTAAAAAATTATTTGGCCAAATAATTACTTTGTTTATTTTTTAGCACTCTTCCTAGTATTTTTCAAAATTGATTAATTTCCAAATTGTTCATAGCAGTAACTTTAAGTAGCAATCATTCTTGGAACCTAATGTATAATGATTTAGATTCTTTGTGATGATTTCTGTCGAATGAGAAACAGCATGTCCATGCAGCAGACTTTTTATGGTTATTTAAAATATATTCTCTTTATTATGTTCCAAACACTGAGAAACTTCGAAGACACTAAAGCAAAACCTTTGAAAAGATTGTAATTCTCTGGTTTCATGATTGCTTGCATTCTCTTCTCTATTTAACACCTAAAGTGTCACAATGGCCCCATTAGACTGCATATGAAATGAGAACCCCACTGTCCTTCGACAAGAGTAAATCCTTTGTAACAGTGTAACACCCTTAGTGCTTGCTTTAGGAGTAAAACATTCTAGATTGTCTAAGAGCAGGATGGAATTCAGTTCGTCAAAATTACACATCTTTCACAATTTTATAGATAATACAGAGTTGGAAAACGCTAGAATTGGTTCAAGCCTCAGCTTTGATATTTTATGACGCCAAACTTGGGACAGATGATTTGACTTTTGAAAATATCAGCTTTAAAATCTGTGAAACTAGGTAATACAGCATCAACGTTTAGGATATTTATAAAGATGAAATGAGAAAATATCAATGAAACACTTAGAAAAACAATGTTGAATTTTTAAAAAAAGCAAAACTAGATTAAAACAGCTTCCGAACTTTAATGATGGTTTGGTCCCAAAAGACCTCTGTTTGGAGGAAGCTTCATGCTAGTTGATGTGCAAGCAGGTTGCAGCCTAGGCGAAGAACACACTTGTGTATCTAAGCAACTGAGCCCCCAATCACAACAGCCAAGCCCGAAGCCAATCCCAGGCTGCAGGTTACCAACTATGTCCAAATAAGGCAAATGCCCAACTGTACCGATTGAATTGTCTCTGTATGCAATCTTCTGTCATTCTGGTTTAGGGCACATTCCGAAGCTTCTTTTGTCTAAAGTGCTGCCCAGTTCTAGATCTAGATTCTTTTGCTTCCTGAAGTCAATTTATAGCTAATTTACAGATTTTTAAAAACAATGCTATGGACACTTGTTAATAATATCTATTACTGAATTATTATCGGTATAGCTTTAGTAGCTATATATTTATATAAATGTAGATGTAAATATAAGGTATGCTTTTCTTAGCGTGCACAAAGCCCAAGTTTAATCTTTAATGCCTCACAAAGATGTGAATATAAAAATATGGGAAAGCAATCAACCACAGGTAACTATATGATATGTTCATATTTCTCCTCCAAATTTCAGATATTCTCTTTATGATGTGAGGAGAATAAGAAGCTCTATAGACTCACATAGATTTTTTTTTTTGTACCAGAGATCAAACTCGGGACCTTATGCTTGCGAGGCAGGTGGCAGTATTACTGAGCTAAATCCTCGGCCGTTCTCTAGACTCTTAAAGGACAAGATATATTTCCAGTGAAAAACTTAATATTTTATTTCTATATATAAATGCTTTTCACTTCTGGTAAAAATAAATGAATGAATAACTAAATTAATAATTAAATAAAATAATTTCATAAATCTTAAACCTTCTTGACTTCTGATAATAAAAAAAGGAATTCAGTTCAGTATCTTATAGTATATATATATTTTATATATATATTTATATATATATATATATATTTTGTACAGGAGATCGAACTCGGGACCTTGCGCTTAATATAGTATATATTTTTATCAGGATTGCAAGGAGCCCTCTTCTGCTCTCATTAATGAAAACATAATCATGATTCTAATTAGCCTGAATATGCCCTTGAAATGAATAAATCCCTTCATCAGATAGGAGAGACGAAGCCCTCATCTTACATTACCAGATATATTTTATTCTAAGAAAAAAATTATCCTTTTTTCCGATTAAAACTACAACCTCCATAATGAGCATAATTAAAAATAAAATAATTAAAGAAACACTTTGCTTTCTTATGTAAAACTTATCTTAATAGATACATTTTAAAAAAATACTATAATATTTCCTTGGAATGTGCAATTTAACTTTCTCATTATCACAATTAGAATTGTTCAGCTGAGTAGATATCCAGTGGTCAGGTCAGTTGAGTAGATTGCCAAACAAAATCCACTAGTATTTTGAAGAATTTCAAAACATGAAATTCATGTCAGCATTGATCTCAATACGTCACTCATACCTCTAGCATCATTGCAAATTTTTTCCATTCGTATTTCTCTGGCAAGGTGAGGAAATTCCTTTTACTAGTGTGATTGAAAGTTGTCTCCCAAACTAAATGTATTGCAATGATTTCTATTCTTATTCTTTGGACTAAAAATAGATTCTATACATATCTTTACATTGAATGGTCTTGTTTCCTAACTTCTTAGATCTAGTTAAATACAATTTACTTTCCTTTCTTTTCTCTGTCTTTGACAGAACATTGCTAGACTTCATATCAAAAATAATCTTTTTGAAGAGCAGGGATTTAGTTCAGTGGTTCCACCACCTGCCTTGCAAACACAAGGTCCCATGTTCGATCACCAGTACCAAAAAAAAACCCAAACAAACAAACAAACAAACAAAAAATTGAGCTGTTGGCTTTTTTGGGTTGATGGTGGTAGGATACAAAAGTAAATTCAAATCGTAGAACTTACAGGAACATTTCAGAATGAGTGCCAATTATTTATTTATCTGGTAAAGTATTATTCTTTGTAATGTTTTAATTGGTAAAATAACTGTCCTATAACATGAAAGCTTTTGAGTAGTTTATGCTCCAAAAATTCTAGTCTGCTGCATTTTGATTCCTTAGAAAGCTTTTATTGTTGCTCACACTTTTATTGTGTCTTTCAGTGCTTTGCTTCTTTATCTACAGTGTATCATGCACTGCTGAAGTCCTGTGCATGTAGCCTGTCCCTGGGACCAGCCATGCCCGAAGCAATGCCAGGTTAGGTGACCGCTTCGGATTTCCACATACACACATGCTTATAACTACCTATACATTACTCTATAGAATAGAATACACATTTATTTTTACCTGCCCAAGTGAGAGCCTGAGGTTTAACAAGTCACTGACAAAGGAATATCTATTGATATATGAGGGATGGTATACCTACGCTGCTATAAAGACATATTTAGAAATTCAAAATTGTAAAGTGCATACTTCCAAAGAATCTGACTACTTTGGATAAGAACATTAATTTGTTAAAAACTGTACACAGACAGCCCTAGGCCACACATACATCACGTGATTACATAAACAGAAGCTCACAAATGTGCAAACTCATAAAGACACCAAATAATGCTATATTTTATTCTGCACATTTCAAAGACCAAAAGGGTAAATCACTGAGAAGATAGCAAAAGTAGCTTTTGTGGATAACTTTTATTTGCCACAATAATATGGGATTATGTTTATTTTTTAATATCCATAATATTGCGTAAGAATTGTGGAGATGGTCATACCTGTATTCTTACTACTGCTATGGATAAGAAACTAGCTTACTGCCTAACTACTTTTTGTTTTGTTTATAACCCAGTACTACAAAAATGAGGCATCATAATTCTTTAATATTCAAGACAATTCTTGGAGAATGACTGAGAAGTACATTTGCAAAACTTCTTTACTTTGTTGTAGGAAATGGGTGTAATGATACTGGTCTTTATTTAAATTTATGTATGACAAAAAGTACAAAATTAACAGGTCATAAAATACAGTGAAAAGACAAAATTATGGGTTCTAACAAGTTTTTAAATAAAATATATTTACATAATATATTTATATCTATATAATAAATGCATATTATAAATCTTTAACCTATTTTAATGTGTATTTGTGTTATATAAGCATGAAAAAGACTTACCACAAAAATAACACCATGAAAATTTCCACTTTACAATAGCAATTGTAGCTTTTAGATAAGACTAAAAGTTTGGAAATGGAGCAACATCTATTAGCTAAAATTTGTCCCAACTTCTGTAGAGTGCAGTATTATTAAACACAGATTATTGAGAATTTATGAAGTATATCTAAGGTTTTCTTAATTATTATAATGATTTTTTAATTTAATGAGTATTCAACAAACTATTCATTAGGGGATTTTATGTTTAATATCACTAATGAAATTAAATGTAAAAGAAGCATAGTATCGTTAAAGTAGCATGTAAGAAAAATGGCAATACTAAAATAACTATTTAGAAGGTATCAAGAGATACATATGAAAACCATATTTCATGAGGTAATGCTTCTACTGAAAACTGTTATACTATGAGGCATATTTATTCCTTCTTGTACAGGTATAAACACAAAACATATTCTTTTTATTCATAAAGTATAACTTTTATGGGTATTAAAAATAATTCAAATAGAGAATTGAAAAAAAGTGTGAAGTTTACCATGTATGGAAATCAAAACAAAATTCTTGTTAGACCTGCTTGAATTGCAATGGGGAAATCAATCGCCATGAATGAATTGTCTATCTATATTTTAGTCTAAAGTAAATATAAAAACAATGAAAATAGGGGCATAAAATTTTACATGGTACATTTAAAAAAGCATGCTTTTTAACGAAAGAAAAACATTAACAAAGTATATTTATTTTAGGAGATATTGTACAGATTCTCTAAATAGACCTCCAAACATAATCTTTGTTAGTGATTAAGATTCTTAAACAATACAGAAACATGCTATGATTTCTTACATTTATTATCTAAGAAAAAAACGAAGCCACCAAATAGAGTAGTTCTCATTTTATTCATTTTCTATTTGCTATTTGTAGACTTAATTTGGTCTTTGAAAGATACCATTTTCATAGATTTTGAAACAATGGAAATTCCTTTCTATAAATTTTACTTTCTCAAGAAATATATGTTAGAATAATATTCTAAATTTTTGAATTTCTTTGTCTTCTTTGAAAGGCAAGTTGGAATTTAAAAATTGTGGAATTATGTTATTTCCTAAAAGTAATAGTACAATAAAAAATTTAATAATAATAAGTGTTGACAAGTTTTCAGCATTCTATGTAAATGCTCTTATTTCCTGTGAATAATTGCCTGCTAGGGAACAATTGAGAGGATATCAGTGATGGAAAAAATGATATTAAAATATTACCATGTTTTACTAGCTGAGTATTCTGAAGGTTTAGTATACGGTTTCATGTTGGAATGCTTTTCTAGAAATAGTCATTTTATCTTCTAGAAGATCCTTAGCAATTGTAGAAATGGAAATGCTTTATTTTCATAGTTGAGAAGAAGGCTGCAGCTGCACACACATGCAAATACACTTTCTCCTTTCTAACTTCTAGAAATTATATTTTTCTTTAATGCTTATTCATTGAGAGTTCTAGTGTAAAAAAATACTGTCTCAGCTGGGAATGGTGATGGACACCTGTGTTCCTAATTACTTGGGAAGCTGAGGCAGGAGGATCATAAGTTTGAGACCAGCCTGGACAACTTACCACAAAAGCATTTGTGAAAATACAATGATTAATAAAATGAGGGATAGGGATTTAGCTCAAGGAGAGGTCTTGGGTTCAATCCCCAGAGTGCAGGGGAATGAAAAAAGAAAAGAAAAAGAAAATACAAATAACCAACACATTTGATAAGTTGAGATTTAGGTACTAAAGAGCCCTGGCTAAGAGGAAACCACACTCATGTGCAAGTCCCTGCCTGTTTGAAGTGAACCAATTTCTTAGCTTCCAGCTCCCTCCAGTAAACTGAAAGCATCATCTCAAGCCCATGGTTTACTAATAAAAATGTCACTGGTAAGTCAATGTTACTGCTTTTTTATTGTTTGATATAAAAATAAAACAATATTAATGTGAGTGATCAAACATCAAATGTCATTTCTTCAGAGTCAGAATAGTGTTTTATAGAGACTCTCCTAAGGTACAGTATTTCTAGAACAAGAGGAACAGCAACATTTTATCAGTGTCATGGCTATATTTTTGATAGTGAGTGATATAAAGTTGGACAAGAGAAGCTAGATAAGGCCTATAAATTCCAAGACAACACACAGGAATATGACTCACATTTTACAGAAGTTTAGTTGGGGCTCAACTCGTTGATGTTCTTCTAGCATACACAACAGGGACACTTGGACCTATAATTGACTTCGTCCTCTGAAGTAATTGTCAATCAAAAGTTTGAGCAATGTCATGTATTACTAACTTTGTATGATCAATTTGAACAAAGAGCTCATGTCTTAAAACTCTGATAAAAAAAAGTTAAAATGAAGGAAATAAAAAACATTAGGACAGCTATTAATTTCTCATTTTAAAGAATAAATTTCATAGGTTTACAAACTCATTAGACTGAAAAAATATTTTTGCTTATCACACTCAGGATCTTTACCTAAACTAACTATTATTATACAGTAAACATAGAAATGGCACAATAGTGGAAGAAAGTATATCGTGAGAAGAGGGAGCTATATTTATACTACCTTGAATTGATATCTATCCATCATCTATCATCTGTTTGTTAATCTTTCTTTATAGACCCTAAACTTGATTGCCATAAAATGCACAGAAAATATTTCAATATAAAATAAAAATCATAAATTAAAAATATAAGTGGAAACATAGAACACAAAATTGTCCAAATTTGAAAGACAAACTGAAAATTTTTCTTAAAAAAGTTCATAGAAACCCACAAAAAGAAACAAGCTGGTAATGACTTGAAAGAAGATTTTCACAGACCGTATGGAGTTGACATATTAAAAATAGCTTATAAGCACATGGAAATATTTGATCATTTTAAAGAAATAGTATCTTATCATTTTCACGTATTTGTATATTAGGTCATCACCTTTTTAACATGTTATATAATGTTATAATATTATATATATAACATATAATCTGTATGTTAAGACTTAAACCCTCACAAATAAGTGACGTGGAGGAATGAATATATAAATGTATACTAAGTTAAAATATAGAAGTGCAATAAAAAAGTAAATATATTTTTACTAATTTAATAGTGTTATATTAGAGTAAATGATAACATGCCTAAAGAATGAATGGAAATAGTATAAAAGAGGATGAAATGTATTGACTATGGAGAAATATACAGTTACACTAGTGCTCTGATTTTGAAGTGCTTTGTTCAAAATATATTTTTTTTGGTCTGAATATTTGTATCCCTCTCAGAATTCTTGTGTTAAAGTCTTGGGATTTAAAGATCAGGCCTTGGAAAGGGGAAGTGATTACATTCTGAGGATAAACCTCTTCCTGAATGCAGTTTGAATCCATATAAAAGAGGTTCCATGGTGATTGCAGCAATCTGAGAGGCTGAAGCAGGAGGAGCATAAGTTGCAGCTCAGACTGTGCAAAAAAGTGACTTAGAGGGTCCATCTCAAAAACAGACTAATAAAAATACTGGGGATATAGCTCAGACAGAGGGCTTTAGGTTCAATTCCATGTTCTGAAATAAATACATAAGTAAATAAATAAGATTTTTCAAAGGCTCTAAAGAAATGCCTTGCCCCTCCCACTTTGGGAAAAGAGTGGAGCAATTGCTGTTCAACATAAAGGGGATCGAGCCCAGAATCACAGCTTGCCAGTTGCTTAACTGAACTGCTCAGCCTCTGCAATGCTGAGAAATAGATGGCTGTTGGTTGTGAGCAACCCGGAGTATATTTTAGTCCCAGTATCTTGAACTAAGACAGTCTTCATTGAAAAGCTTAAAAGACAATTTTTAAAAAATGATACTGATGAAGTGTGTATCAATTGTAAATAAGTCCTCCTTGAAGCAGAAAATGATGAAAGTAAAATGCTGAGCAAGCCACCTTGGAATATTGTGGTGGCTTGGCTGATAAGCATAAATTTTGAGGCCGAGTCTAATACAGTCTCCTCTAGGCAGTGGAAAACGACCTATTATGTTGTTCTTAATTCTTGCGCTTGTGGTACAGGTAGACCAGACACAGCAAAAATTCCCTTGAAGTTATGGCTAATATAATTTCCAAACGATTGACCTTGCCTACTTAGTGGCATGTTTTGTATATTTGAATCTAATTGAACTAAACACAACAGAGAATTCAGGCTTGGAGCCAGCATCCGTCTCGACTTACCCTGTTGTAAATGCCAACTCCTGAAGGAGCTTCAAGAGCAGACCAACTTCTCCAGGAAGTGTTTAAAATAGATTCTGTGCCTCAGCAATATAACACGGCTCTTCCCTGCTCCGACTGGGAAGAGCTTCTCCCAGAGTTCACCTGTGGTTAACATTAGGGAAATTGCCATTTGTCACCTGCATGGATTATCCTGGTGCAGATTTTACAGCACACTGAGTTCCCTAGTAGAAGCAACTGGAGCATTAGTAAAATAATCTATCGGGGGGGGGTGATAACAAGAATTCCAGATGATAATGAATAATTTTGCTTGCATTATATACCACTGCAATAATTCTCAGTGTAAACAAAGTCATTGAGTCAATTTTGGCCCCTGAATGGATGTCCATGATTTAACATAAATGAAAATACAGAAGATCTTCCTGTGAGAGTCACTCAGAAAGGTGGTCAAATCATGGGAATGGAAGAAAAGTCATTGAGGAACATTTTCTCCTTGTTAGCACCAATGCCTGGCAGGTTATCAGAATCTTTCATCTAACAGCTGTGTGAAAAGACTTTTGTAAATTAAAAAAGTCAATATGGTCATAGTATATGCAAATTGGCCAGAAGGAATCTATTTTATAGTGAATCCAGAATTTTTGCTATATTATCACAAGAGCCTTATTGCATATATTTTCATTCAATCTCACACTTATGTTTATTTTGTTCAGTATGAAACAGGTAGTAGAGTTTTGAACATGCTCCAAATGTTTAATAGTATTAGGTGTCAAATAATGTCAAGTCTTTTGGAATTAAAGAAGATACTGAAAGTGCTTCTTCTCAAAATAAATACATTTTAAATTAAAATGTTGGGGAAGGAAAATATTTTCTCATGAAGCCTCTATGGAAATTATTAGTTAGGGAAATAGTAAATGACATGTAACAATTTTTGTAATAAATATGATGCTTTTGTACCAAATATCCTGGTCATAAGAAAGCTGCACATCTATTTAAAAAGCTAGTAAAAATATCAGCTCTCCATTGAGATGATAACTACATATTTCTTAGATGCATCAACATCCATAGAAAGAAGAATATCTTACTCCTACAGCTTGGGTGCTTTGAAGGACTGATATTTCCCTTAAAATCTATCAGTGAATTTTCTTAACAACATTAATCAACCAGAATCAGACATAAGTCCATTTCTGAGCCAATTATGCTCCAGGAAATAGGATTAATATTAGACATGTTAATTCAAAAGATTTGTATTGATAAGCATCTGCTGAGATATAGAACACTATGGGAACAATATTCTGTAAGAAGGAATGAAAAATGGAATCGATGGTAAGTGCTCCTTCTCATATATGCTACAGTATAAGTATTTTTGTACTTGGAATTGAATCCAGGGCTTTGCTCATGCTAGGCAAACACTCTAGCCCTGACCTCCACACTCAGCTTTACTGTGTTAAGATTTAAGCATTAAAATTCAAATCATGATTGGAATATTCACAACCCCATAGAAGCAAAAGAGATAGTGAGATGCAACATTTGATATATTATAGTCATCATGGTTACAGGGATTGTAATTTAATAGTGTTGATGAAATTAATGATAAAGAAACAATATTTCAGGTGGCAATGTTGCAATCCCAACATAGATAAAATTTTAAAATTCATTCAGTTTATGACATCAGGAACTGAACCAATTCATGATTGGAGAGTGATGAGCTAATAGGTGACAGATATATAGAGAAGTATGGCAAAATAATATTTTTTTTCTTTCTATTTTAATAAAAAGTTTAGAATCTCAGTTAACAAGTATGATTTCAGCTCTTTCTGCAGTGCACACAATAATTATGAGAATGTTTCTTGCAATCCCTGTACAGTTTTTTTTAGTATAAAACATTACAACATGTTCCCTTTTAAAAGAATTCTATAAAATCTACATCCCTTCATTTATGTGCATCATTGTATGTGAATTTTGAGAAAATTCATTTTCTCATAGAACCTAAAACATAAGTCTAGGATCTCTTAAATATAGTGTCAGCTCCAACCATTCTTTGCAGTATATGTTGATGCTTTTTAAAAGGATAAATTGCTGAAACATATTGGTGCTTGCAAAATGAGATGTTGCTATATTAAATTCTTCTGTTTAAACAACAAATTATGATTGTTTTCATCAATATTGCTTTTTATATACAGAAAATGAACATTAGAAAAGCAATGAAGTATAATCAACTCTATATCATATTTTGATGTAAGTGCACAATTGATAGACAATATAAAGATCACAGGGATTATACGAATGAAGATAATTCTAAACCTGAAAACTATAAACAGTTATACAGACTATTTTGTATAATTCACTGAAGCATTAAAAAACAATGGAACAATTAAGGGTGAGGAAGTGGCAAAAAATCATATTGATATATCCCGAGAGCAGTCTCTTTTCACAGCAAGGGTTATGACTAACCTAGGAAAAGAACCTGAAGAAGTAAAAAAAAAATACCAAATAGAAGAAAAGGAAGAAAAAGGAGGGAGAGGAAAAACTAGAAAATGGAAAATGAAGAGAATAAGGCAGACGTCACAAAAACATTTGATCTTTAAAGATAAATAGTATTTAAGTAATTTTTAATCCACACACAATGTAAAACATATTGCTTAGTGGAGAATTTCAGTCAGAATATTTAGAAAACTTCTACATATCTGGAAAAATATTTTTATTATAAGCACTATTCATTTTAAAATATTGATGATATTTAAACAGATCTTTCCACAAAAGGCATAATATATTTTAAAACTAAACTCATTTACTATTAAAAGAAAAATTTTATTGCACCTCATCAAAATTTGAGATTTAGACTTATGACTAAATTGTATTGCCTACATGTAAAATTAATGACTATAAACTAATATGATCAAAACATTTCTAGGGAGGTGTGTTGTCTCACATGTTTGAAAAGTTGCTTTGTCTTTCAATTATATCATGAATACATTTTCCATGTATTTTTATCGTGTCTACTATGGTAACTACAATATTTTAAAGGAAAATATGTTTGTGAAGTATAATTTATCTAGTATACATTAAGTCCACAACTTGTCAATGAATTCCATTCTGGGAGGATATTTGTAAGTCCAAGTCATTTAAGTCCAACAAAATGAGTCATATATACCTTTGACACAAATATACAATGAGAAAACCCAATAGGAGGTCCATTCGTAGTTGAAATTTCATAACTCGAATGTTTGTAGGTAAGGGACTTGCTGTATATGTCTTCTCTACAACTTCACAGGGCTTGTTGTGCTACCAACAAATGTAGTGAAATAGTAAGACCTGCTTGAAACTACTTTGTAACAAAACTGTTACAAATTCTCCTATCAAAGTAAATAACTCCAGTTTACTTGTCATTATAGATACACAAATTTTAATTAAAATGTTATTGATAATATCTAGAGATGTACATTATAATTTACTGGAATTAATTAGAACTATGTTTTTGAACTTCAACAAAATGAAATTTTTAATCAATTGTGCAATCAATTTTTTGAAATTTTATCCAAAACACACATTTTATTTTGTGGATCATTGTAAATTTGCACATTATTTCAATCATATTAAAAAGATTTGACTTTATTACTGTCATTTATTGGGGCAGATATGGCAATAATCTGTTCAATGACTGAAATTAACTAGTTTTTGACAATTTTTTACAACAACTAAAGAGTGCTGGTTTTATAATAATTGCTGGGAATGACCTGTATAAGGAAATAAGTAAAAAGCTTTAGGAAATGAGAGAAATACTACACAAGTTTGTCCAAAGGTGTTTTCCACACAATGGGAATAGCAGAGGCAGAGGATGTTGGAATGATAGTAACATCGCTGAGGGCACTGTGGTTAGAACTAGTGTCCCAAGGAAAACGTTATGTTAGAAATGTAGTAGGAGAGAGTACTGTGAAGGAACTTGTTTGTAGGTTGCATTTAGTACTTTATTCCCAGAGAGATGAAAAGCCATTGGAAGGTTTGAAAATGAGATACTTACGCTTCTCTTTAAAAATCTGGCTACTGTGAAAATATAAAAGTTGGTAAAATTTAGAGAATATTTCTCAAATATGAGATAGAGGGTACTTTGAGTGGATTTTAAATCTATTTTCAAGAAAGACTATGGGACTTATTAGTGGATTTGATGAGGAACAATAGACATCAAAACTATAGGATGTATTTAGCAATGTCATAAACTTTAAAGATACAATGTTAGTGTTGATGTAACAGCAAAAAACAGAAGCAAAATACAGAAAAAGTAGAAGCAAAGGCAGAAGGAAGATTCCCTTTTACAGACACAATTTGCCCAAGAAACAGAGTTACATGTGTCATTATTTTGAGCTCCAGAGTTGTAGTTCTTGTTCACCCTCTGAAGCCTAGAGGAGTTTCTTCTTCTGGGGAAAGGCCAGGAGGGTCCTGCCCAAGACTCAGTAACATGTGTGCATTAGCAAGGGATTCGGTAGAGTATCTCCACACAAGGGGAAAGGCCCAGCCTCACTATCATCCTCTAAGACAAGCTAAGATAATTCTTTGTTTATAAGAATAGAAGGGAGATTTATGACCTGAATATTCATGACACAAGCTCATCCTAGATCTGGAGCAGACAGAGGGAACAATGTTATAATAATCTAACAAGGACATCATCGTAGTGACATATCCACTGAATCTAAAAGTTCATCTTGTTGTTCCACTCCACATCTCATTTTGTATTAGCTGTTTAAATTATTAATACTCATTTAAGTTATATGGTCAGTATTTTATACTTTAAAATAATAATTATATTTTTTGAAATTCAGGTAACTAGGTCTTTCATTATACATCAGGGTCAATATAAAAATGGATTTTAATGACATTCTATTTGAAGCATAGGAGAAATACATTTCTTAGTGAGACATAATAACACCCTTAATAATTTATAGTCTAAAATACTTTATTAAATGTTCTATAGAAAGACAACTAATAATTCTAATGTCAATCCACCTGAATAACATGTAAGTCCCAAAATCTTGGAAAAGAATGAAGTGGAATAGAATTAATTATTTAAAATGAATAATTCCACTGTGTATGATTTGTAATTTCAGTTTTAATGACTTAGGCTGCATACTTTTCAATAAAATTATAATATAGAGAATTTAGACAATATTGAAAATTCCTTGGTGGTTATTAACTATACTGCACAGAATACATTTATAACTGATTCTCTCAGTAAATACTTAAGATGTTGAATTTTGAAATGAAAATATTTGAAATTAAAGTTATGTTTATATATTTGTTAGAAAAATTCTTATTTATAGAATATTCTTTGGCACAATTTTTCAAAACAGTTTGATAATCTTTAAAAGAATGAGTAAGATTTTTAAAATAAATTTCACAATGGTGTGAAGGAACAAAAGAATATTTCAGATTGCAAAGCCATTAAGTGTGATTAAGCTCTATAATCATATCAGCCATCACAGTTATATAAATTACAACTTCTGGTGAAAAATTATGTTTGAAAATATAAGTAGCATTATCCACATTTCACTTAAGACTCGTAGATTTTCATTCTTAAAACAACTTCACTCTCAGTTCACATCCATGGTGATTAGTAGGCTTAGAGTTTATTGATGCATGGAAGAACATAGAGTGGTTGGTGCCAACCTCCACATTAAAGTCAAAACTTAAACGGAATCTACTGGGGTTAGCAAATATCACATGAACACACAAGCCCTGCTCTTCTTAGGTGATCCTTAATTTACCATGGCACCAAACTTCACTGGACCTGAGCAAAGCCTAGGTTGTACTTGGGGCTGGGTGGGGGGTAGAAAAGTTTTTGAAAACCTGGAACTATAGCTTTTCTCCTTATTCATAAATATTGTGACATAACTTTCAGCAACTCATTTGATGTAAAAGCTCAGTGCACTATTTTGATCCACAAAACTATTAAGGAGAAAAAAAATCATATGTAAATATCATCAGTTCTAGGAAAATGCACACAGGTATGTGAGCTGACCTATGCTCAGAACTTAAATGAACAAATATTTCACGGGCCCATGAAAAATTCAGTATCTTTACATGAAGCCCCACAAGCTTAAATTTAGCAATCTACTTCTGTGGAAGGCCATTTTAATATCAAGAAAGTCTCATTTTCCCACTTTAGATTATTTTTAATCATTAATATTTCAAACCCTAAATGCCAAGAGATTCCCAGGAGTATTTTCAGAATTCTTCAACAACTTGGGCCGTTAGTTCAAATCAGAGAGAAAATAATGTGTCTGTAACCTCTGTAGTCCTTTTTTGTCTTTCGCAAAGGGTATTTATGCATAAATAGATGCTGAAAAGTCTATTTTTACTTGATTGATTGGACAAGATCATTCTGGATACCACATTTTTGGCTGACCCCAGTGAATGAAATATGAAATGAAAAGAGAAAGAGAAATGCAAGATATAAAACCAGAATGATTACTTTTGGAATCATACTTTTGTTTATATGCTGAGAAGTTTAATGCTATCTTCAAGGTTCTTTAACCATCTGTGAGTTTGATATCTATACATATTTAAAATTATTGCACACCCCACACTTAGAATTTTAACTTTTGCTTATCAAAAAATAACTAAACATTATCATAAATGATTACATTTTTAATCATTTATATTAAAACAAATGCAAGTTTAATTTCAATAATAATTTCATGTTATGCAGAAATCTACTCTTACATTGAATGCACTTTTACTCAATGATCCATTTACTTCACTTTCTATAATTGCCACTATATAAATATGAAATTTACACTTGTGATTCACATGTAATGATGAATTTATGAACTCTTGCAATTTTTTGCTGAGCAATCAAAGAAAACATTGTAACAATATCAGGATGATTACAAACCCATATCTGTTCTTATTGAGGAAAATGACAGGGGCATCACCCAACCATAGTGTCAATTAATTTTAAATTCATAGAACAGCTGTAAATGTTAGAGCCATAGGGCTTTTCCCAGGACTCCTGTGAATATCTGTCATTGATAAAGGAAGCATAACAATTTGCCACAGGTATACCCAGAGAAGATGAACACATACGAGCTGGAACAAAGTGGAGCGGTCATGAAAGAGTGTGACCTAGACAGCTGCATGGGGAGAGGAGATAAGGTGGTGGAGAAGTGGGGTTTGAGGGAGAGATAATGAGAGCTGTAACAGAGGAGGCGAGCAGTGTAGAGATTAAGTTTACAAAACGAGATATCTGTATCCACAACTCAAATCTCTGAGAAGAACATTTCCACACATCAAAGAACATCAAGGAAATAGTTTACTTTTACTACAATTTGAAAGCAACAATGAAATGTCTGTTTTGTAGCTACTTCCTAGATGTCTGCTATGATACAATTACAATTCAAAAATGGAATCATGAAATTTATTTTCCCAAAGCATAAGAAACACAAAGACGGCAGAGTCACATTGCTTCAGCTGTTATTGGCATCTTAGATTTATGCTTTTGAAATTAGTACTAGCTGCTAAGGGTGACTTTTTTCTAGAAAGGTAACACATTTCAATACATCATTCTATGAACATGGTTCGGTATGTTATATACGTTCATTGAAAAAATCTACACCTGCAAACTATTAACTCATTTCTCAATATGAGTGGTATTTGATGTTAAGATAAAGGAGAAAATGGATTTCCAGTGACAGCTGATTGCTGTGAGAATTCACTTAGATGAGCAGTCATGAGTCAGTCCTTAAGAAATAGTATCGCATCTTACAAAGCTCAGGTGATTAGAAAGTGACCTGCAAAACCTGAATGTAATTTACAAAACTCTTGGGAACTACGAAAACAGGGGGTCCCTGGGGAAGTACAAACTGTTTCATATAACTTGAGCTAAGCAGGCACAACACAGTGGAGGACTGGGTTAAAAATTTTAAATATTTTCCTTTGTACATGTCTATAGGTGAAATAAACAAAATTTAGTGGCTTAAAACACCAAGGTTATTTACTTGTCAGAAGTCTGCAAATTTAGACAGTGCCTGGCATGAACAATCCACATGTGCCTCATTTGGTGCTGGTGCCTTGTCTCCAGTTCCAACACTTACATTTTGGGCAGTGGATGCTGGCTGTCATCTGAGATCTCAGCTGGGGCTATAATTAGGTTGCTTCCAGGTGGTTGCTGGTGTCTAACAGTAGGTATCACCCTTTATAACACAGCCATAGAAATCATGTGGTGTTAATTTCACCACGTATCATTTGTTAGAAGTGAGTCATTAAATCCAATCTATAGTCTCTGATGGCAAATTAGACTTAACCTCTCAAAGTATAAGTGACAATAATATTTAAAAAAGAGTATGTGGCAAAATCATCTTTGAAATATAAAATCTCATACAATTGCATAGTTGTAACCTAAGAAGGGTAAAATGTATCCCAATGGGTTTCAATCAGACAGGAGGCGTTATCTGATATGAGGTTTACCAAAGCTCAGCCTGGCAGTTTTGTGAGAAAAGATTTGAAAGAGCTTGCATTTAATAGAAGGCAAACCAGTTCAAAGCCATTGCAGAAAGTAGCAATGAGAACTTAGATTACAGCAGTGAATGTGTGAAAAATATGTCCTTCCAGGAAAGAAAACTGACCTAACAAAGGTAAATCCTAAAGAGACACAGAGAAAACCAGAGTGCAATGTGCTCATGGAATTTGGAAGCAATTTTAGCATAAGTGTTAAATAGCGAGGAAGAAGCTAAATGGAAACCATATCCAAGTCTAAAGAGACAGTGGAAACTAAAAATCACAAGGGTCGAGAAGAGTGACTCAAGACAAGCAAAACACGGATGGATGCTAACCAGAGGAAGCAAAGGAAAAGTTGATACACTGCTGTGTTTATTTTTGTTTCTGTCCTTGAAAATGAGTGAAGATGCGATCTCTCTGAATAAGGCTGAAGTCCCATGGAGGGGCAAGACTTGGAGAATGCAGAAGACCCGGTCAGTTGTAGAACAGTCTTCTCCTGAGCATGACGGAGGGCTTCTTATGCAGTCTTGGACCGGGTCAGTTAGTGGGGCCTGACGTGGCGAAATAGGGAATCTGCTGACAAGTGCTGGACAAATTACTAAGTCGGAAAAACTCCACTGTGTGTTGGAGCTACTGTCTCTTGAGAAATGAATTGCACTCTCAGGAAATATTTTTCTTTTACTTAGTCTGTTACTTACAAACTGCATGGAAATGAACTAATTCCTTATCTGTGACTCACTTTCCATATCTTTAAAACCAGGATCCTGTATATTAAATGACTTCATTGGAAATGTTTAGATTAGAGATGGACACAGCACCTTTGTATGATCATGCACCAATCAATGAAATCAAACAGAATAATTATACCACACCGTAAATGGTCTGATCACAGAAAATTGGAGCATTGACTTTGAATCACTTCAGTATTGGATTGATTTTGGTAGAGCAATGTTAGCTCTCCCCTTCAGAGAAATATCATTTATCAAAATATTTTAAAGCAGCCGAACATTAACAATGTGGAAGAAAAATACAGATCCATTTCCTTGTGATAAAAAATATTTTTAAACATATTCCCCAACACAATCTAGAAAAATGGACATACAGGTAGGTGCTTAAGTTTATTTTTTGGTTATGGGAATCGAACTCAGGACCTTGCGCTTGAGAGGCAGGAGCCAGAACCACTGAGCTAAATCCCCAGCCTAATTCTTTTTCATTTTCAATTAGTTCAGTGTTAAATTTTTACAAATATAACATGGCTTAAAATAAAATTTTTATTAATCTATACAAATATTACTCCTAAATTTGTTTTTCAAAACTGTGTCTAAACAGAACTGACTCTATTTAAAGGGATGTGTGAATATATAATTATTTACATTCTCAATCAATCTTCACAAGTCAAAACTTGTGAACTTTCTATGCCATCGCCAAAAGGCACCATTTCTTTTTATCTGCACCTATCTGTCCATGCCTTACTCAGAATATCGCAACAGTATCCTGCTTCTGGATTTGGACACATTGCACCTCTCCAGTTTGCTCTCTACTTATTTGGGGTGACCTCAAAATCTTCGTAGAAGTTCTTGTTTCAAAATGTCAAGCACTCTCACACAGAAGACAATAAGTCCAGGCTAAGATGCTACATTTTTGGTGGGTATATGAATTGTTACAGTCACCATGGAAATCATTATGGAGAGTTTCAGACAAAAAAAAGTAAAACTAGAAATAACAACCTGGTTATACTTTTCCTGAGAGAATGAAAGCTACCATACCATAGTGTAGTGTGTATATCTATGATTATAGCAGCACAGTTCCCAATACCTGAGCTGTGTGAACAAACTAGATTTTGGTGGATACATGAATGAATAAAGAAGTTGTGCATATATACACAGTGGAATACAGTTCACCCACAAAGGTGGATGAAATCACAGACACGCAGGAAAATGGTTGGAACTCAAGGCCGTCATGCTAAGTGAAATAAAACAGACTCAGAATGTTAAATATCTCATGTTTTCTCTTATTTGAGAAACCTAATATATAAATACTTGAAAAAGTAAAATAAAGAAGAGATGATAGGAAACTACAAAACAGACTTTTGGAGATAAGGAAGGCAATTGGGGAAGGAAAAGGTGTGGCTATTTGTGTGTGTCAATTCTCCAAAATGAACATCATTATTTCATATTACAAACGTACATAAAAACAAAACAAAAAACCTTCAAGCACTCTTCCTTGCTTATGCCACTGCCTGGCTTATTCTCCAGCCTCCTCAATTCCATGCATCAAAAGCTGTTGGCTGCAGCTACACTGGCTTCCATCCCTGCCACACACCAGAACCCTCTGTGTTCCTATTCCCTTGCTTGTCTTTTCCTAAGTAACTTTATCCACCCCTGTGGTCTTGGTTTAATTTTCTTTTTGTCCAGTAAAGTTTTGCAATTGTCTTGACTTCTTCTTTTTATTCTTTCATTGCACCATTTTAGAATCTCTTATCAGTTATAATTTGATAGTCATTTGTGTCATTAATGATTAATAACAGCTTCTCACATGAGAATAAAACTTTCCTGAGGGGAGGTTTGGTATCCAGCATGCATGTCAGCTATTACTATCAACTTTAATGTCTAGCATTCTATCCAAATTACTAGCATAGTGCTCGGCATACATTAGTATTTTCTTAATCATAATCTGTTGAATTAAATAATCACATTATATAATCTAGCATAACAGAATACACACCGTCATATATTAGCATGAGGTTATTTCAATTTTGCATTTATAAAGTAACTTGTAAAATTTAAAAAATAAAATCAGTACTCAGAGTAGTATATCATGTATGAAGTATACTTCCTTCTTAGTATCTGTGGGTTCTACATCCATAGATTCAACCAAATGTGAGTCTCCAAACTTTTCAGAAAAAATGCAGTCTGCACTGAATATCTCCATAGAACTTTTTCTATTTCATTATTCCCAAAGTAATACAAATTGGCACTTATTTGCATTGTGTTTACAGTATATCAGATATTACAAGAAATCTAAAAGTGACTGAAAATATGCATGAGGATATATAATATGTTATATGCAAACTCTACACAACTCTATATAGGAACTGGACCACCAGCTGATTTTGGTATGGGGTTGTGGGTGTGTGGAATCAAGCCCCCTTCATACATGGACAGGAGGCTGTGTAGTATAATATAAAGTGATTACTTTTCCTTCAGAAATATCACTATTTAAGTTTGCAATTTAAAATTAATGAAACTGTGCATCTGTTACTCATGTATGATGCTTAAACAAAAAATAGCATATGTTCAACAATGATGCTGAAAAAGTTATGTAAAAATATGGCACAACTACTAACTTAACTGAAATGATTTATTACCAAACTACTTATTGGAATAATTATAAAAATTTTAAATAATTTGTATATCTTCTTGTTCCTCTTAAAATTTTTTGCACAAAATCTTTTTTCATATTTAATTCTTAAATTTCTATTAATAAAATGTACTCATGGCCCTTTCCAAAATATTGATTCTATTTTCCTTTCTCATTGTTTCTCTTTCACTCTATCCACCATCCTGCTTCTGTTCCTCTTCCTAGCCATCTTCTTCCTCCTTTTCTTTTACTTTCCTACCTTCTATTTCTCCTTCTTCTCCTCCAACTCTTTTCCTCCCCTGTTCTTTCCTCTCCTCTTCTCTACCTCCTCCTCCTCATCATCATTTTTTGGATTGTTTTGCTATGCCCTCTCAGTGAAGATAAATAGAAATAGTGGTTAGTAACTAAGAAGGTGTAAAAAGTAGAGATTTCTATAAAATAGTTTCAAAATTGGTGGATGAAGATACTGTCTTTGAACATGTGATTTAATTTTTAAATTTGTATTAGTACATGTTTGCAGTATACAGTGATTATATTTACTATGTGGTGTTGGTACACGTACATCACACATCCCAATTCCTTTCCACTTTGCTTTTTTGCCAACATCAGATTCATTTATTTATCTTATAAATCCTTATAACGCTAAATGTCATACATACATATTAACAGTCTAAGAGGACAAAGGACATATAAAACACATAGGACACTTTCACCAAATCAAGAAACACTTTTAGATACTTTGTCTTTGCTGGAACACGTGTTTTACGTACTTAGTGTGATGTTAGTGTCTTTTAAAAATATCCTTAAAATAGGATCAGAGTTAGAAATCAGATATTGAAGGTTATTGTTCTTCAAAGGAATTTGAGCAGAAAAAAATAATTTGAGATGCAATTTCTTTGGCCTTTGCAGTGGAAATAATGCGGTGTTGCCTTCTAACCCCCTTGCTCTTTAATGTAATATAATTGTGCTGAACCTGCTTTAGATAATATGCTTGAATAATCATGCTTAGCTAAATCTGAAATAAAACTGCTATAATTCCAGAGAATATATTATATGAAGGCATGATTGAAAAGCATTCAATTCTTCATTTGAAATTTTGTAACTTAAACTATTAAGGAAAGGGATTAGTAAGAACATTCAATATGATAACTTTCAAACGATACCACTGCTCAGCACGAGTACTAAGCATATTCATTAATATGGTTTCTAATAACCTTTTAATTACTTAGAATGAAAGCATTAGGGTATCACAAGGAAAAATAACAGAAACTCCATTAGAGGTTAGATTTTCAGGGGGGGTTGTTTCTTTGGTACCTTAATTCAAAGTGCACTCCAATAGTGTCGGGGCATAATGCAGCGAAGTGTTTGCTACTTTTTGAAGGAAACCTGACTCGTTATTTAGTGCTAGAGGGAACGTGTGAAGTTGTCTTGTTACCTGTAAGGACAGATATTGCAACTTCTACTTCATGTTTAATTTTCAACTGATGAATCAGTTTCTACCTTTTACCAGGAGACTCACTAGATCTCCTTGTGAGTACCATTAGATATGTAGATAAAATATCTGTAGGTGTTAATTATAGACAGCCTTTTGACTTTTAAAATATGTATGCTGAAATGATTCGTGGTATATTACTCTATATTGCTTGTGTTCTTGCTAGAAGTGGCTTTTTTAAATACCACAGTGTAGAGGTTATACCATGCTAAGTAACTACTATCATTGCTGTTGTGTTCTGATTTTATTTTATTTTATGTGTTTTGTTTAAATTTTTTTTTTTTGAAGTACTAAGGATTGAACCCAGGGCTACATTTCCAGCTGATTTTATTTTTTATTTTCATACAGAATTTTACTAAGTCACTTTGACCAGACTGGGCTAGAATTTGTGATTTTCCTATGTCAGCTACCTATCCAGAATTAGAGGGATGTGCCAAAATGACTAGCTATGTGTTCTGATTTTAAAAAGTAACATATCCAATGGCCAGGGATTTAGCTCAGTGATTTTTGCCACCTGCTGCGCAGGCGCAAGGACCCGAGTTCGATCCCCGGTACCAAAAAAAAAAAAGTAACATATCCTCACAGAGTGGCCCTAGAGGTGGTGGGAGCGGAAAGGGAAAGGGAAGAAATGAAAGGAAAAATTATGAGAAAGAAAAAAATGGAAACAAAGTCTATGTAAATAGGGAAGGGTGGTGGGGGTGAAGGGTGCACAGATAATGGGGAAAAATAAGAACTAAGATACATCATTTTCAGGTACAAACACCCAATGATAAATGTAAATGTATTGTATACCTAAAATGTACCAATTAATATATACATTTTTAAAAAGTTAAATATAGAGATACCATATGGCCTAACACATCTACTCCTAAAAATGTATTGAAGAGAACTAATATATGTTCATACAAAAACTGGTACAGGGTGTTCTTAGGTACATTATTCATAATAGATGAAAGATGCGAACAACTCTAGTTCTATCAGCAGATGAATGAGTAAACAAAGTGTGATGTTACCATACAATGGTGTCATATTCAGCCATGAAGAGGAATGGAATTCAGCTGTGTGGTATAACAAGATGAACCTTGAGAAAATGGTGCGTGAAAGATGCCAGACACAAGGTTCCACATATTTTGTGGGTCTGTTTATGTGAAATGTGCAGAATAGGCAAACCCAGGGAGACAACAAGTAGATTAGGAGTTGCAAAGGGCTCAAAGGAGGACAATGGGAAGTGATTGCCAAAGGTTTTTTTCTGGATGGTGAAAATGTTCTATTATTATCCATAACACAGTTCAAAGATCAAATTAGCATCTCTAGATTCATTAAATTTGAATGATTGTTTTCTTACACACATATGTGAAATTCTAATATATTTTATTGGCTATTTTATCCAAACAGTATGAATTATAGTGATGAAAGGCCTTGTCTCATTGAACAGTGTATAAACAAAATATTGGTCCACAATAATTGGAAATTAAAATGAAAACATACAAAACGGTCTTCATCCAGCTAGATTGAGAATTATTCACTAGTTTTGAATCTGAAGTAATAAACACATACATTTAAAAGCAACATATATATATGTTCTTCAAAACAAATAAGCTTTTATTATAATCTATAACATAGATATGTTTTTGAAAATTAAATAATCATCTTTTAAGCAAGTTCCAAAATTCTTAAACCATGTCCCAATAAACTGCTAGGCTCAATTCTAGATGTTCCAATACACCAGGTCGAAGGCTTTTTTCTATACAATCATATGTTTCTAGCTGTGAAATTATTGGAAATGAGATAGTAAGAATGTTATTATCAATAATTATTATTATGGATAATTTACCACAAAGGAACACTGAGCATATAAAAATATGCTATTTTAAACATTAAATTTATTGATTCCAATGAAACTTTAATAAATTCATAAACTTAAACTAAGAATAGTGAGACTATCAGTGATTTTTTCATAAATATATCTGAAATACTTTTCTCTAATCTTATACTTTGATTTTCAGCCCACTTAAGATATACAAAGAACTTTCTTTATTAAAACTGTGTATTTTTAAAGATATTTACCTTAGAGAGTAAACTGTTCAAGTGTAATTAATTCATTATCGGCTGAGGTAAACTTTGAAGTTGATCAAGTCAAAGGACTATATGTCAGGATTCTAGCAAATTAATAATACAACATATACAAAGATTATTAGCAGAAGACCCTAAAGGCAAACAGTGCTATGGTTTAACAGTTGAAGAACTTGGGCAAGTAGTGTCATTAAAAATAAGTAGCTAGAACTATTTGTTTTGAAATTTGGTATATATAAATTCCTAAAAGTCACCTTAAATGCTCTATCTCTGTTGTAAGAAAATAAAAGTGAGTTATCCTTTACAGTTGGGTTAGTTTCTTTTTACTTTTTAATAATCAGAAAACAAGTTACAATTGAGTGCTGATTTTTTATTTGAAATATAAGAAAAGAACAATTAATATCCACCCTCTCTTAAATTCCAGGAAGAGTGTATGTATAATATTTAATATCAACACAGTGGTATAAATCAATAAAAAGACAAGATTATTCCATACTGTTTTATTGGAGACTGACAATCTTGTGCAATGTAGCTTTACAAGAGTCTCCAGTATTTATTATACAGTCTTAATAAATGAATTCGTACAGTGAACTTGACTAGGACCAAAGTCCTCAAGCTGAGATAGTATGCTTAAAATCCTTAGGTATTTATTTCCCCATATTTATTTTATTTTTTTATTTTTATTTTTTTGGTACTGGGGATTGAACTCGGGTCCTTGCACTTGTGCAGCAGGCAGCGAAACCAATGAGCTAAATCCCCGGCCCTTTTCCCATGTTTTAAATTATTTTTCTGGCATTTTTATTCTGAGGAGAAATATATGAAAAAAATGAAACAAAACGAAATACAAACAGCACTTACTGTTCTTTTTAATATTGTTGGTAGAACTATTTAAAATGCAAATAATATCAGCACAGGGTTAGTTATACATCTTTGGATTTTAAAATGAACCGAGGCAGATAAGAATTCCTATCTTCAAAAGAGACATTCTAACAGCATAAAAGATATGGCAAATCCTGGAGATCACTGAGTTTACCCTTCAGACAGGGCTCAGTGTTTGCCTTTTGATATTTTAATTTTCTTATGTCAAAGAGTACTTAATTTCTGAATTCATGTGTTTAGGTTAGGTGCTCCTAAGGGGAACACATTATAGTTAGAAGATTATAATCTTAATACTCTTTTCAGATTTCCATACATTGAACACATTTGTTTAATTATAATATTTTTGAAAATTTAGCAAGTGATTTATTATTCCAAGTAAATTCTTCTTGTTTTATTAAAAATAGAATTTGAATGTTTAATCATATATGTGTGCAATTTTATTCAAATATTTAATGACACTGTGAATTTTAAAGAAATTTATAGCATGAAGCTGAATAATTAGTAATTATTAAAATTATTAAATTAAACTAGAATCCAGACAGAGCCAGTTTATAGTTGTGTTTCAAGTGCATTTTGAAATTTGTCTAGTTTCTCATTTGTAAAGCCACTTCTTTCTGAAATTTAAATAAGATAAAATTTAAATAGGTCTCCAGTAATTAATATCTGTAATTATTTTTGAAAACTACTCTTTTAAAGTTTGATGAAAAAAATATCCTCGTACAATCAAGTGATAATATTAATCTGAATACTAAAACTTGTTTTATTCCTCAGATCAGCCTATTGGGTAGCTCTAGAAATTAATGTATGCACATAAATAATTTTAAGATTTAATGACTAAATTATTGAAGATTTTAAAACTCATCTTTGTTGTACGTGGACAAATGTCAAGGAGTTATGAAAGTAATTAAAGAAAAAAATACAAAATATTCTAATCACTTAACTTGTTAGGAAAAAAATACAAAGGTATAATGGATAAAAACTTGTTGGATTGAAAATATTGAAATACCCCTTTAAGATATTGATTCATACTGTATCATTTGGTAAAAATCAAATTCTATCCTTCTAAAATTGGAATATGTTTTGAAAGGAATAATAGATCTCATCAAGAAAAACTAATAATTTAATTAATGGTACCAATGTGAAAACTTGAGCATTTAGTTTAAAATTGAAATAATCTGATATGCCAAATTCTTCAGAAAAGTTTCATCACAAATATAAAATGGCTATCTTACAACAGTATCCAGAAAATCATTGAATTTACTGCTTTCAAAGTTTTGAGAATATGGTTCATAAGTATGATTTGCCGTTAAAACAAGTATTTAAAGAGTAAAGCATTTATCCTCTGCATTATCTAACTTTTCTCACAATTCACTCATTCTAGTCATCATCTGTCTTTTTTCAGGCTTTCCACTTATTCTCATTTTATTTTTTAACACATACTGTTCTTAATAGCTAGTATACCTGTATCGGTACTTTTAACAATATTACAATCAGATCACGCATTGTTCTACAGTTGAAGTAATGTCAGCATTTTCATAGTAAAATTGCTTTTCAAAAGTTTATAACTTAAGTATACAAATTCACACTGGGCTTATCTTGGCAGGTAAGGTCAAAGCCTGAAGCAAATTTGTTTTCACCAATTTTCAAACAAATTAATTATGCCATTACTTTAAGTGTTGCAAATATAAATCAAACATAGGAAAAATTTTGTCTCCCTAAAACAATAATAACCATTTGGTGGGTAGTAATTTCCAAGTTATTTTGCTGTTGTTAAATTTGCATGTGTCCCACACAGGTGTTGATAGAATAATTCTACGAGACAAAGAAGGCAAAACCTAATGGCTTTCCTCCAAACAACTAAAGCTAACATATGTGAGCATAAAATAAATAGCCTTCATGGCAGGTGGCTTACCCTCAAACAACAAACACAATTTCTCAGTATTTTACAAAGAGTAATATGTATAATATTAAGACTTAATTTAGAGAAATAACTGTCATATCCACAACTTTCTAATCCATTTAAAATGCTGCTAAAAAATCCCAGAAATAGTTTCATTTTGTATAATATAGAAATAACTGAAGACCAGCAATTTATATAACATTGCATGGTTTTATATTAATGACAAAAGAATACCCACTCTACTTCTACAAATATTCCTCCAAATGCAGACACAGTCCAATAGAAATGAATTTATATCATAACTGGTTCCAAGAATAATGCTTTGGGAAAGAAAAAGCTTAAGTAAGCCATCTGTGGATGCTTCTTACCGGTACCATTCACACAGTTTTAACCAATTATTTCCAACTATTTTCCACACTAACGTTCTTGATATAGTCATAGGGGAAAAAAAAGAAAGGGGAAAAACAAAGAAAAGATTTCATTGCAACACTATTGATTACTAACATTCTAGGGGATACAGGAGAAACCATTTAATAGAAAAGCTATTATAAAGTATTTAAGATCAAGAGGATTAGTAAATAAAAGTCAGGCATAAAAATGTAAGGTAAAGTCAAATAAAATCTTATCATCCTAATAACATCACAGCCTCTTTGTAATTCCATTCCATTTGAGGAGTACAGGAGTCCATGTTTTCACCAAAACGCAATGATAAAATTTTTATTTTGATCTTATTGCCTTCTTATTTTAAATGTTATAGTTTTACATAGCTATAATAATGATAAAAATCATAATAATAAGCCAAACTTTCAGAAAACTTAAAGTGTGGTTAAAGTATCCTTTATTTTATCTTTATAATGTTCAAGTTAAGCATTTTTGTTCCAGTTTATACAGCCAAGAAAGCTTTTGACTTAGCAATGTAAGAAAATGTCTAGGGGGCTCATGATTTGGGGGTAGAAAAGCTAGAATTCCAAATCAGGTAACATACTTATATAATAGAATTCTTCAAAACTACATTAGACAGTTGTTTTAAGTTTTTATTTGCTAAGATTTTTTTTTAAAAAATACTTCTCTACTCTTACAAGCAATTATTTTCTGTCACTACTGTTTTAAAAACTACATTGCTTGACCATCATACCACATATATTTACTGTTCTGTATTGTTCCTCTTCTTTGGGTTGATGACCAGCAATGGTATCACTGAGACAAAATGTACAAACTAAATATATATACATGTTGTCCTTTTACTAAATATTACTACTAGTGTGCATCTTTGTCAACATAAAAATAGGTAGGTGTGTAGGATACATATAGACAAAAATATACGTTCATTTCAAATTTAATGACGTAAACAGACCACCATTCATTTATTAATCATCTTTGAGTTAGAATTAGGCTTATGCCTTTATTTTGTTTATAACTTATTTCCAAATGATTCTATTAATTCTATGTTTATTAAATTAATTTGCATTTGTAGTAAGTTTTACTAGTTAGTGACAGAAAACTATACTTACGAACAGAATAAAGGTTATAGAAATATAAAATTGTTCAAAATATACAAGTAAAGTTTGGAATTTCAATTTGGCTTGAATTTTATGAACTGAGTTGTGGGGTCCCTGTAAAGGGCCATATTTAGGTCCCATGACTGGGAATGATCATGCCTGAATCAAGTTCCAACAGGTTTGCACATTTGTCTAGCCTGGTGACAAAGCTCACCTCCTGACCTTATTGGAAACACCATCACAACCACATTCAGCTCTAAGTCTGAATGGTGCTTCTGGAATATTCGTAGAGAGAACTGGTTCTACATGAGAATCTAAATGAGCAGAACTGGTTCCGACTGAGGCCATGGATCACATTTGAGAGCATGTGAACTTGAGTTTACATCTTTGCTGTCAGTGATCTCCAACTGACATTGAATGTTTCCATTGATGAAGTGCATAGGCAACAAAGAGAAGTAGAAGGGTCAATGCCTGTGACTTAATGACTAGTTGAATACAATTTACTTATTTCACAAATAGTTGTTACAACTGTCTCAAAATACTCTTTATACTCACACAGCAAATGTTTGATCCACCACAAGGTCTTTTTTTTTTTTTTTGTACCGGGGATTGAACTCCGGTCCTTGCGCTTGTGTGGCAGGAGACGAAACCACTGAGCTAAATCCCCGGCCCAACCATAAGGTCTTTTAAAAAATTATATTAACAGATACATATATGTGTGTATGTATGCGTTTATACACCACACTTTTTATATTAATAAATCTAGTTCAGATACACAGAGTTATTTAAATTCTGATTAAATTATGTGATGAATATGGAAACATTTTTGGAGAGGAGGTTAAACCTCCTAAAATTTAAGAACACTTGAGGAAGTGTGTGTTTTAGCACAATATTGAGAGAGGGGGCTGCCTTTCCCTGGGAGAGATACCTGTGTGGTAAAGGCAGCCCAGGCCATAAAGAAAGTACAAAAGCTAATTACCTAACTCATTCTGTGCCCAGTATGTTCACTACATTTGGAAGAGGCATTCGGGGTCAAAATTTATTTTTAAAGGACCAAGTCATATCCTATTTTATGCCTAGCTAATAATGTCCAGGACTGTGATTTCCGACAATTCAGTTACTTAAAAATAATGATCACATGAAATTATGTGTAAAAATAAATGCCTTCAGAGGTAGATGATATTGGATTTTGACCAAAAATGTCATACTAATCTGACTGTGAGTTCATGTTTCATTTGCTCCATTGGAATATAAAATTTTGCTTTCTTCATATCACAAAGAATTTTTCCCCTCCCTGAAACTTTCCTAGTGCAGCTTGTGTAAGTCAGGAAGTGTGAGCCAGCATGAGCCCTGCTGGGACTCCAATCTGTGTGTGCAATGTGTTACGGGTCTGCCGCCCCAAATCATTCATGGTGAAACATTCTTTGATTTATAGACATTGGTCAAGGCCCCTCAGTTTGAGAACTAAGATCAGTCTTTGAATACTTTCTGCTTGTTTAAAATTTTATTGGTTACCCTAGAAACTAGCCACAGAACTTCAAGGATGACAAATTAAATCACAAGTGAGCTCAAGCCAGTGAACAGCAGAGGTATGAGAATTGGTTTCTGACAAAATGCTATGTACAAATATAAATGGGGCACCTGTTATGTATAACATCAACCAATACAAGGTTAGAATGCTCTGGAGAAATATTTGAGCAAAAAGAACTTAGAAATAGGAGAAATATGAATTACTTTTAAGTAGAAATTATTCTTCCTGATTATAGCATGGACAGGTTCTTGTCAGTTAGAGTAAAACTCAGAATCTCCGGACAATCAAAGAACAATCAGTGAAGATTATATTTTCTATATTTTAACAATCTAGGTATACTTTCTTCTACTTCATTGATTCTTAACCACTGGATCTATTGTGATTCAGTTTTCTTCTTAAAAATGAGGTTACCTCTCTCACACATTTTATTTTCTTATTTAGGAATAGAATAGACAGTAAAAAAATTAATTCCTTTGTATGAAGGCTATATTATTTCAATAGTAATTAATTCAGTATAATATATTCATTTTAAAGGTCATTAGTTTTTAATAAAAAGGCATGATTTCTGCTTCCTAAGAAAATAATATGTATTTTGCAACAAAATTTGGGGGAAATTGTATGGAAAGAGAAATTAATTTATGTGGTGACTTTTAAATTAATTTTAAAATTAATTTAGATATTGACTTTGTTCTGGTCAACAGCCTCCTCTCAAAAAAATGTTTCCTATCCTAAAAGAGTTCAGAGATAATATAGAACATAAGACACAAAGAAATATAAATGTGTATAAAGAAAGTGAAATGCATCCACACAGACAATTGGGTACAACTAAAGGTTAGAGAGGCCTCAAAAAGGGCCACTCAGAAACCTTTAGTCATTAAGCTGAATTAATTTTGGAGAAATGTCAGTGATGTATCACTTATGAATATATTATTGCATCTCAAATTAAATAGTATGATTGATACCTAGCTATGCAGTGTTGAATTTTAATAAAGCATCAATTTCACACTCGCAATTTTGGTTCCAACAAGTAAATATTATGTTTCTCCTTTGAAGCTACAAGGACAGTGCTTGTGGAGCTTGCTTGGTCGTCTACCTTGCTGAGAACAAAGAGGGCCCACATCAGAGTGGAGGGTCATTACAAGTGGACTTGGAGGTGTTGGAAATTGTATGTGTTGCCAGAAGGTGGAGGTATACCCCAGGGAAGGGAATTGGCAGAACCCAAGGCACATGAGTCCACACTGTGTTGATAAAGAATAAATAGTTTGGTCACAATCTAATATTTGTCAAGTTGTAGCATCTATAGACATTTGGACAGTGTTGAAAATCACAAAACAAGAAGAATTATTATTGAAAACTGGAGTTTCTAATTTTCCAACCAAGTGTAAAATTCACTATGAGCCACATTGAATCTTTTAAAACATTTTGTAATTTTAATCAGCAATTTTCCTGTAAAATTTCTCAATTGGAAATTCCCATGTAAAGAATTATTACTTGAAATATGGAATAATTTTGTTTTATAAATTTAGATTCATTTAAGGGTTTAAAATTAATGAAAAAGAGATATCCCAGGGAGCAGCTGTGTGGCCCAGAACAACGCGGCTGCAGGCAAACACCAGCCAGGGCTCTGCCCAGACTAGAGGCTCCTGCACACCTGTCTAAGCCAAAGACCTGCCCAGAAAAAAGCTGCACAAATGAACAAGCTTCAGGCAGAGGCATGCCATTCCATTGGGTGCAGCCAAGGACCCACCTGAAAAAGAGCTACTCAGGCACACAAGCCACAGCCAGAGATTCCCCTGATACCACTGATATTGTGTGGAGACTTTAGCCAAAGCCTGCATAGATAACAGGAACTGTGATGCACAGCCCCCAGCCAAAGTCCCTCCCAGACAACAGCTATGTAGGGGCTCCAGCAAGAGGCACACCTATACACCATCCCAAGTGTGCACAGAGCCCAGCCAGAAGCCCACCCAGACAATAGGTCAGCTCAGGGATCTAGAAGGCCACCACTCTGAACCTAGGAATTGGTGTACTAGTGAGCAGCAGAGTGAAGGCTGCTCAGTGGCTTGCTGAGAATTCAAAACCACTGGGTGAACAAAAAGTTGCCTCAACAAAGGCACAGCAGACTGCATTTGGTGAAATAAGAAGACATGTAAATAAGTCAAAATCAGACTTCCAGATCACCTAAGGCAACCCCAAAGGGCAATGAGATAGAACAGTCTGAATCTCAACCACCACCAGACTCCCTGAACTGGCAACAAAAGAGGACCTCGAAAAAATGAAATCAGAAATAATTTCTCAGACAACAACAGAGATTGTGCCCATAGTGCAAGACATGATTAATAAATCTAGAGAGGACACAGACCAAAAAAATAGAGGAGCTGAGGAACATGATGGAATCCCAACATAGGAAACAAATGGAATCCATAAAACAGATGCAAACAGATTTTCAGGAGATTAAAAACTCCACTGAAATTTTATTCAGCAGAATGAGCCAATGTGAGGATAGAATTTCAGTTATAGAAGATGGGATTGCAATTAGTGACCAGCAAGAGACAAATTTCTTAAAAATAATAAGGGACCATGAGAAATCAATGCAGCAGCTGCCAGATAATTAAAACAATAACATCAGATTGATCAGAGTAAATGAAGAAACAGGAGAGAGTGCAGAAGACATAAAAAAAACTGTTCACAGAACTAATGGCAGAAAATTTCCCCAATAGGGTAAAAGCACTTGACATAGAGATAAGTGAGGCATATAGGACTCCAACTAGCCTTGAGCAATATATATATATATATATATACACACATACAGATAGGCACATAATTGTTAAGATTCCAGAAACTCAACAGAAGAACAAAATTCTACAAGGAGTTAGAGAAAAGAAACAAATCACATACAAAGGAAAGCCCATCAGAATCACAGAAGACTTCTAAATGCAAACCCACAAGGCAAGAGCATGGAGTGAAGTATTTCAAGCCCTACAGGAAAATAACTTCCAACCCAGATTGATGTACCCTGCAAAACTATCATTCAAAATTGATGGAGAAATAAGATAAAATCATGACAAAGAGCACCTTGGAAATTTCATGAATACCAAACCAGCACTCCAAAAAATTATAAACAGTATCCTAGGAAAAGACAATGAGGGTGTCAACCCCAGGAAGCCCTGCAGAATGAATCCACTGGGCACAACAAAAAATTAAACACAAAGAGGGAGAATCCAACAAAAAGAAAAAGTCATGACAAGGACAAGTCAAAACATATCAGTTATAACCATCAATGTTAATGGTCTCAATTGACCAATCAAAAGAAATAGACTGGCAGAATGGGTCAAGAAGAAAGGTCCCACTTTATGCTGCTTAGAAGAAACACAGTTAATTCAAAAAGAAACTCATAGACTGAAAGATAAAGAGTGGAAAACAATACTCCATGCAACAGGAACCACCAAAACAGCAGGAGTAGCTATCCCCTTTGCAGATCAGTGGATTTCAAACCAAAACTGATTAAGAGAGACAAAGAAGGACACTACATCTCCTTGTAAAGAGAACAATCCAAGAGTAAGAGATGACAATCATTAATACATATGCACCAAACACTAGTGCACCCAACTATATAAAACAAATACTAATGGACATGAAAAAATCCTATAAGCATTAATACAATAGTAGTGGGGGACCTCAATACCCCACTGTCACAAATAGATCAACTAGACAAAAAATAAACAACAAAATACTAGAACTCAAGCAAATGAACTTAACAGATGTTTACAGAGTGTTCCACCCCATAAAATCAGAAAACACTTTCTTTTCAGCTGCACATGGGTTGTTCTCCAAAATAGACCACATACTTGCTCATAGAACATGTTTAAGTAAGTGCAAAGGAATTGAAGTTATTCCCTGTATATTATCAGACCATAGTGCAATGAAATTGGGGATCAATAGCAAAGGAAACAGGAAGAATTTCATAAACACGTGGAAACTGAACAACACACTTCTGAATAACCAATGGGTCGCAGAGGAAATTAAAGAAATCAGATAGTTCCTACAATTAAATGACAATCCCAATACAACATATCAGATTCTATGGGAAAAAATGAAAGCAGTCTTACAAGGGAAATTCATAGCAGTGAATACTCACATTAGGAAAACAGTGAGCTCAATTACAGAACTTGATGCTGAACTTCAAGCTTCCATAAAAAGAAGAGCAGGACAAACTCAAAGCTCATAAAGGGGAGGAAATGATAAAGATCAGGGCAGAAATCAGTGTAATGGAGACTAAGAAAATAATACAAAAAAATCAATGAAGCCAAGAGTTGGTTCTTAGAAAGAATAAACAAAATTGAAAAATCCTTAGCCAACCTTATCAAAAAAAGGAAAGAAAAGGCCCAATTCCATGCAATTAGGAATGAAAAGGGTGAAATTACAAAGGACCCAGCAGAAGTCCAGGGGATCATCAATACCTACTTTGAGAACCTCTATGCCAATAAGATGGAAAATACAGAAGATATGGACAGATTTCTAGCTATGTCTCAATTACCAAAGTTGATCAAAGATGACCTAAAAATTCTAAATGACCCAATGTCAATCAATGAAATTGAAAATATAATTAAAAACATACCAAGAAAAGCCCAAGTCTTAATGGCTTCACTGCTGAATTCTACAAGACATTTAGAGAAGAATTACTGCCACTACACCTTAAACTCTTCAATGAAATTGAAAGGGAAGCAATACTCCCAAATTCATTCCTGGAAGCAAGCATCACCTTGATCCCCAAAGCAGAGAAAGACCCAACCGATAAAGAGAACTATAGGCCAATCCCACTAATGAACACAGATGCAAAAATCCTTAATAAGATACTGGAAAATAGAATGCAGAAGATCATCAAGGAGATCATACACACTGACCAAGTAGGATTCATCCCAGGAATGCAGGGATTGTTCAACATATGCAAATCAATCAATGTAATACACTATATCAATAGAGCCAAGGACAAAATCCATATGATCATCTCCATAAATGCATAAAAAGGATTGGATAAAATCCAACACAAATTCATGATAAAAACCCTACAAAAAATTGGAATAGAGGGTCTCTACCTCAATCTGATAAAAGCCATCTATGAAAAACCAACAGCCAATATTATACTAAATGGTCAAAAATTGAAATCCTTCACACTAAAATCTGGACAAGGATGTCCACTATCAACACTCCGGT
Source organism: Heterocephalus glaber (assembly GCF_053883595.1). Classification (NCBI taxonomy): domain Eukaryota; kingdom Metazoa; phylum Chordata; class Mammalia; order Rodentia; family Bathyergidae; genus Heterocephalus; species Heterocephalus glaber. The sequence goes on from NW_028258333.1 coordinate 10,749,685, forward strand.
TCAATATAGTTTTGGAAGCATTAGCCACAGCAATTAGACAAGGAAAGAAATAAAAGTAATAAAGATAGGGAACGAAGAAGTCAAATTGTCATTATATGCAGATGACAAGATACTCTATATCGAAGACCCCAAGAACTCCACCAAAAGTCTTCCAATCTTAACTGAATTCAGTAAAGTAGCTAGACACAAGGTTAACACACAAAAATCAATAGCTTTTCTGTACACAAAAAAACAGGCTCACTGAGAGAGAAATTGGGCGATCATTTCCTTTCACAATAAAATCCAAAAATTGAAATACCTAGGAATCAACCTAATGAAAGAAATCAAAAACCTCTACTATGAAAACTATTGCACTCTGAAAAGAGAGATTGTAGAGGATATCAGAAAATGGAAAGACATCCCCTGCTCCTGGGTAGGAAGAATCAACATGGTGAAAATGGCCATACTTCCAAAACTGCTATATAGATTCAATGCAAACCCAATTGAAAACCTAGCAGCATACTTGACAGACCTGGAGAAAACAATCCAAAAATTCATTTGGAATAAGAAGAGGCCCAGAATAGCAAAAGCAATACTAGGCAATAAAGATAAGGTAGGGGGTATCACATCCCCCAAATTGAAACTACACTACATAGCTACTGTGATAAAAACAGCATGGCACTGGCAAAGAAACAGACCTGAGGACCAGTGGAACAGATTAGAAGATGCAGAAACAACGCCAGACACACTCAGCCCCCTCATCTTGGACAAAGGAGCCAAACACCCTCACTGAAGGAAAGATAACCTCTTTAAAGAAATGGTGCTGGAAAAATTGAATTTCAACTTGCCAAAGATTAAAACTAGACCTATATCTCCCACCATGCATTAAACTAGTATCAAAATGGATTAAAGATCTAAATATTAAAACAGAAAAGCTCAACAAACTGGAACAGAGGTGAGGTAGAACTCTTGAAGATATTGGTGCTGGAAAAGATTTTATGAACAAAACCTCAGTTGCTTGTGAACTAGCACAAACCATCAACAAGTGGGATCTCTTCTTATTAAAAAGCTTCTGCACAACAAGAGAAACCACCAAGAGTGTGAAAAGAGAACCCACAAAGTGGGAAAAAATTTTCATCTGCTGTTCCTCAGACAAAGGTCTACTACCTAGAATCTATAAAGAAATTAAAATAATCAGACCTCCCAAATTTAAAGACCCAATCCAAAAATGGGCATCTGAAATGAACAAACATTTCTCAGGCAAAGAGGTAGAAATAGCAAATAAACATATGAAAAATGTTCAACATCACTGGTCATTGGAGAGATGCAAATGAAAAGAACACTGAGATTCTACCTCATCCCCAGAAAGAATGGCTGCTATCATGAAATCAACCCGCAACAAATGCTGGTGAGAATGTGGGGAACTGGAACCCTACTCCACTGCTGGTGAGAGTGTAGACTGGTGCTACTGTGGAAATCAGTATGGAGATACCTCAAAGAACTAGGATTGGAAGTCCCATTTGACCCTGCTATTCCCCATGCTGGGTATCTTACCCAAAGAATTAAAAGAATCATACCACAGTGCACCCATGTTCATAGCAGCACAATTCGTGATAGCTAAAACTCAGAAGCAACCCAGTTGCCATCAACTGGAGACTGGATAAAGAAAATTTGGGTATTTTTTTATAATAAAATGGAGTATTACTCAGCCATAAAGAATGAGAAACTAGAGACGTTTATAGCTAAATAGATGGACATTGAGGCGATACTTTTAAGTGAAACAAATAGGACACACGTGTAAATACCTAATAGTTTTTCTACTGTGAGAAACTGAAAGTGTAAATAAGGACCAAAATGTATAACAGATAATGTGAAATAGGAAGAAAAGGGGCAAAGGGAAAGGGGAAGTGGGAGGGGTAGGGGAAAAGAAAAAAAAGGAATGGAATTAATATGAGAAAAAGAAAAAATGGAAACAGATTTTGTAGACAGGGAAGGGTGGAGGGGTTGAAGGGAGGGCAGGGGAATGGGAAAAAATAGGAACCAAGATGGATTATGTAATGGTGCAAATATCCAATGGTGAATGTCATTATATTGTATACCTTCAATGTACCAATAAAATTAATTTTTAGAAATGAATGAAAAAGGTATTTGAATGCTAATATTTGTTTCTAAGATCATTTCACATTTAATGTCACATGATGGTGATACTTATTATACAAGTGACTTATTCTTTTTATATTTATTACTGCATAGTATACTACATCATAGTGTAGTTATTTAGGGAAGTTTGTGCATGCATTTATCATATCTTCACTAATTTCCATCCCATGCTCCCTTGCCCCTTCCCTCTCCCTTCCTGCATGTACCCTTTTTTCTCTCCAGAAGTCTTCTTCCTGCTCTTTTGAACTCTCTCCTTCCATCTCTCTTTCTGCCTGTCGCCCTCCCTTGCTTTCTTCCTTCCCTCCCCACCTCTCCTTTATTCCTTCCCTCCCTCCCTCCTTCCTTTCTTTCTTTGGCTAGTTTCACTTAGCATGATGGTTTCTGGTTCCTTCCAATTTCCTGTAAAAGACATGATTTTATTCTTCTATACAGCTGAATACTATCTCACTAGATAAATAAATTACATTTTCTTTATCGATTCATTTTTTGGAGGAAATAGTCAAGATGCTCATCAAAATAAGCTAGAATTTTAGTTTTCATCTTTGTTCCTACTTTCCCATATTGTGTTATGGGTAATGTGGAAACAAACGTAAACTCTAAATAGTCTGTGCCTTCAAGCACCTCATCTAATAGAGAGGAGAAATGGTTTAAAATAACAATAGAGTGTTTTGTGAACAAGAACACATGAAAATATAAATGAGCTAGGCATGGTTTGCTTTGGCCATTGGTTGGGAGAGGATACTGATCTGGTAAGAGTTCATCCAGTCTTTTCAAAATATCCATTGATAACAGGTAATTGATAGCAGTGGCAAGACATTTGCTCTGTATTTAAATTCACAACAGTATATGCAAGTCTGATATCTTTCCTCACATGTGAGTAGTATATACACTCATTTTGGGGTGGGAAATACGTAAAAGTCCTGATGACTTAGCTTTGTTTTAGCCCTTTAAGGTACATGTGTGTTTTACCTTAGAAATGAGTGAACATAACATAACAGAATATGATTTACTCTGTTTAGAGAATTTTATATATTGCAGCTGATCAACACATATTCTGACAGAGAAAAGCACTTAGATGCAACTTTGATAAAAATGAAAGATTCTTTTATACACTGCATTGTTTCTTTACAGCACATTTCAGTTTATTCTCAGTGGAAAAAAAGTAAAGTTCATTATCTGAAAAAGCCACTACACTTTTTCTTTTATTAAGTATAATTTGGATTTCTGTGGATCATATTATAGATTGCCTAGGATACATGCAGAGTAAACCAGGTTTATCATTATTATGCTTTTTTTCCTTTCTAAACTACACAATTAAAAAAATTTCACTAATTATATGCATTTCTGTTGCTTTTCAAAAAATAACGAGATACTTGTATTTAGGAAATGTTAGTCAATTTAACTCTGTTTTCATCATAGCCCAGTGTTTCCGAAGCATCTTTGTTTTATGGTGTGTGCTATGGCTGTTTATGCATGATTATTGTTTTTGTGCTTGTAGAGGAAAGAAAGAGATTGGAAAAGCAATAAAATAGAGAAATCCATTATTTTTGGAGAAACTACTTGAATAATTTCCTTCTATTGATTTACTGGTTATAAGTCATCTAATTTAATTCCCTAGTATTCCAAATTCTTTATTGAGTGTTCATCAATAATGCATGTTTCTGGAATCCTACAAGACCAGATGTAAACAGGAAAATTAATGCTTTCTTTATTTGATCTACATGACTATTAAATTCCAGTACTGTATGCTACATTACTATAGACAGCCTTATTTCAAATCACTTAATGTAATTAACTATCTTATAGCAGATACTTTAAGCTGAGTACCAACCTCCTTTCCCTTCCCTCTCTCCTCTCTGTTTCTCTCTGTGTTTCTCTCTCTGTGTTTCTCTCTCTGTGTTTCTCTCTCTCTCTCTCTCTCTCTCTCTCTCTCTCTCTCTCTCTCTCTCTCTCTCTCTCTCTTTCTCTCTCTCTCCTGCTGCTGCTGCTGAGGGGCCTCAGCTATGTTCAAAAGCATGTGTTTCTGGAAAGTCTATGAATTGATTCACGGTAGAAAGCAATTTTATCATGATCAGGGAAAATTTGAATTGATTCTGACTAACCCTTGTGGTCCTATTTTTAGGGCTAGTCAGTAAATATGACATGTAAACAGCTGGGAGCCAGTTGCATAAATTTTTCTTGCTCCATTGTACAAGGCAGTCAATTTCCTTCCCTGGAAGATATTGAATTTACTTTGATGAAGGTGTCAATATATGGAGGAGGACAAAACAAAGAAAAATACAGAAAAAAGAGTTGGAGCCTGCTGGTGGACATGCTAGTTGTCTTTTACATAAGAAAGAAAAACCTTGCTTATTTTTAAGCCATACTTTCTTCCTCTTTCAAACTTACTCATGCATGTCCTTATGCATAAACTTTCTATAAAGTAAATTCCATACTTATTAGAAAATCTGAGGAAGTGGAATGATAAACACATATGTATTAGATGGGTAACTGGAAGGGTTTAAGGGGTGCCAGGCAGACACAGAGGAAAATAGTAGTTTGTCTCCACTCATGCTCAATGCCTTGAATCCAAGTTTCAAATAAATCTCTCTTCTTTCAACCCCTCATTCTTGCTCCCTCATTCTCTCCCTCTCTTTCTGTCTCTCTCTCTCTCTCACACACACACACAGGAAATACAGAAATATATATAATAATATATTATTAACCTATAATATAATATGTAATATATATATATCCTATTGGACAAAAATGATACATCTAATTACATTTTAGGGATTAAACACTTAACTCCTTCTGGAAAAAAGGTAAGAAAATCATAAAAATGTATGAAATAGTATTTTAACCCCGGTTAGTGAAACAAAGAAAATAAAAACAGAATATTTAGCTTTAAAAAGAACAAAGATTTTTTTTTTATTTGGAAAGCTTTTATAAATCTAGACTAACATGCAAAGGAATATATTCTGTTTAAATTGAAGAGGAAGAGACATCAATTAATTCTGATTTTATTTTAAAATGCTTACCGTAAGATGTTAATATAAATGAAATACTCAAACCTAGCAGATTTTATTTATTCTCATGGAGTAGATTGCACATTGCTCTTATTCATTTAATTATTTAAATTTTATTGTCTGTAGTACATACAGGGTAATATCATTTATCATGCAGAATTGTCCATCTCTTAAAATATAACAAATTTTTAAAATAAAAATAATAGCTTTTTGGTATCACCCTTAACACCATCAATACTAAAGCACCCACACTGGATTCAATCCTGACTGCCCATTCAGATATTCTATGGCTTTGGGCAATTTTGGTAACATATTGTGTCAGCATCATCATCTGAAAAATGAAAATAGTAATAAGATTACTCATGCAAGCTTGCTAAGATTAGGAGGGGTTAACATATGTGCTTGGACCTATCCTGGGGAAGAAAAATTGTTTAATAATACTATTGGTTGAATTTTTTCTTTTAATTGGTATTTTTATTTTTTAAAAAAATCAAGCACTGCTTTGTGAAAACAGAATTCATACATGCAACTGTTTGAGTTCAGTTTCTCCCCTCTCCTCAAATGTCTAGCCCGTAGCCTATAATATATTTTTGATGTCAGCAGCTACAGTACTTTATTTAACTGTACCACTTATTATCCTATTTATCCTATGAGAAATTTTGTTTATGTGTTATTGAATTGACTCAACTTAGTCTCTTGTATGCTCAGTAGACTTTTTCTCTAAATACCTCAAATCTACCCATGTGGGCATGTTGGTCAATTCTTTTTTCGTATATTTCTTCTCATATTATCCCATTGTAGAAATTTCTGTCATGTTCAAACTAACATAATACTAATCACAAAGAACAGAATTTGATTATGTAACCAAATGCCTTGCTCTTACATGAGAACAAGGCAGCCAGGTAGCTGATGTTCTGAGAATCTCTGAGTAAATTCTCTCCATTCTTCACCTGAAGTAACATTTTCCTTAGAGAATACTACGAAATTAATTATACAGCTCTCCAAGAAACGAATAATTTATATTTCTGTATTAAGTTAAAAGAAATAAGGTACCAAAATGTTCCATGGATATAGTTTAAAAATAAATAAGTTTGTGTCACATAAATCTCTCCCACAAGCTTGGGATTAGTTTTAATTTTCTTTTACAAGACAAAGCACCTTCATCATGATGTAGGCATTTCCTGGAAGGATACTTCAGTTTATAAATTATGATTGGCTCTACTTATTTTGGTATGGGTAATTGCATACATATTTGTAGATTATAAAGCAGCTACTTTTATTTTGTGTCCTCTAACTACCTAAACCAAAGTATCTGTTAAGCTAAAGCTATCAGTAGAAAGAGCTGGAAATCTAGAATTGCACTTGTTTAAATGTCATCAGGGTCTTTCTCAGTATTATGATTATTTCTTAACAGCCTAGCATTCTCAAGATAGAAAGTCTTAGAGAAGGACTTTCTTTTACAATTAGATTTATATCTTTTTACTCCTCTTCCTAAAAGTAAAAGGAATGTCACAAATTGGGTTTAATTATACTTTATGTACTGATATAATTTATAAATAATTTATTGCATTTTGATTTTATCTTTGCTGTATAAGCAATATAAGTTTTGTACCAGCAATGAAATATTTTCATCATTTTTTTTCTTTAACAAGTATGGAGATTAAGATCAAGACTGATTTGTACTTTGAAAAACATCTGTAATTAACAGGATATTGGAATATTAGATGCTTTCTTTGATCCAGAGGCAACCTGTATATTTAATGTCATTTGAAAGTAATGGGAAAAATGAAGAATTATTCATGAGACTTGGTAGCTGTTCACCGTTCTCCCTGGTCCTATTCAAATTGGTCATAGCATCTAAGCAAAATATTAAACAATTTAATAAGAAAGAGAGAGAATTCACTCTTATAGCTACATGAAAGAGTCAACTCACCTCACCTGTGAAATACCACTGTGTTAATCACTTTGCTGTGGCCGAGGCAAAATACCAAGACCCACAATTTAAAAAAGAAGAAATTTATTTTATATCATGGTTTCAGATATCATGGTTGGCTGACTCCAAGCCAGGAAAAGGATGGAAGAGTGGTATGGGAGAGAGAAAATATCTCCAACTCTTTCAAGCCAGAAGGGAATGGCCTGGGGGCAAGAACCCTCCCTTCCAGGTCACAGTCCCAGTGACTCACTTCTGTCCACCTCCTAATAGGACATTAAACTCTGAACTCATCCTGAATCCACTGATGAGAACAGCATCCCCATGATCCAATTACTTTCCACTCACAAAAGAATTAGGGGAGAATTTTAAATCTACAGCATAACAACCACATCAATCATATTAAGTAAAATATAATATAAAATTTAAAATATTCATGACATTTCGCTATATCAAAAATATTCTGGTAGAAAAGAAACAAAAATATCAAAGCCTGCCCATGGCTCCAGGAACTGCTTATTCAGTTCTAACATCCATACATCAAGTTGGAATCCACATACTTTCTCAACTGCACCTCCAGTAAGTGTACTCTATAACTCAAATTTGTAGAGTTTCCATTTGAGTTTAGTTGCCTGAAGATAATAATGAGTGTTTAGGTGATTCTCCCTCTTATGAGTATTTAATGTTTTTGCAACCACTCTTCTTAAACTCTGAAATTTAGCATGTCTTTATTTTCGGAATCACTTGTATCACTCACATGGCGTCATCTGTGTTCATGCCCCAGTGAGAGAGACCCCCCAGGGAAGCCAAATCTGCCAACCCATCGATCTGGGGCTTCCAGTGTCCAAAGTGTGAAAAATAAAAAGCCATTATATATGCCAGAGCAGAATGGCTATGGGAGCCCGGACAACCGAATATAGTAACCTTATGTGAGATTGTAGAAAAATGCAAAATGAGACAATGTGGGGATTATTTGACTTTAAATTTATCAGTCTTTTCTTGCACTTTGAATTTATAATTACATAAAATTTAATTTTAATTTTAATGAAGCTAATCAACGTCAGTTTTCCTACAGGACTTTGCTTTTGGCTCTTTTAAGAATTCGTCCCAATTTCAAAGTTATATGCAGAACAATGTTGTACTTTGGGTAAATTGATAATTTCATGGCTTTCAAAAATCCTAAACTTAACTAAAAACATTTCATTAAAAATTTGATAAACATCCAGAATCTAACCAGGAGATATATATTTTTATAATTGATTATGTAGCCCAAGTTCATATTACTAGACTTTGCATAGACTATAATGTATTTTCACAAAGTTTGCATCATACGAATAAATCAAGTAATAATCATACAAAATGGCTATTCTGACTCCTTGTATAGGATGAGAAAGCAAAAGATAGTGCTTAAATTTCAAAAATATTATATATATATAATCTTAATTTTATCACAGCTCTAGTATATTGTATTTTTTTCAATGATTGATAGGGACTTTTGCATCTTTTCTCTGCATTTATAACCCCAAAGAAGAAAAGGTTGCATTGGTATAATGCATCTGTTATTATCAGTTCTCAAATTATGTCTGAAAAGTTGCCAAAATGTGTTGCTTTTCATTGGATATTTATAGCAAAGTGGAAAAGCTGCTTAGTTTATATTCTCTTCTTTGCTGTTCTTACACATCCTCCTTCCACTCAAAAGTAGCAGTTCAAAGATGAGGCAATAGAAATATATTAAGGAAAAACATTGCAGTTTTCTTCATCAAATTTGATAAAATTATAGCACTAAATCAGTCCTACAACTATTCATGAATATTTATAAAAAATTACTTGGGGACTTTGAAGTACCTGTGAACTTCTTTGCATTTTTAGTCATCATTAGGAATACTTAGGGCTTCAACAGAAAAAGATCATAGCTATATTTATTGAGAATTTGTAGCATGTTATGGTTTTTATAATTCAACATCACTAAATTTTCATCTAATTAAATAAGAATGTGTCATATATTCTCTGTACTTTTTGCTATATAAAATCATTTCTAAAATTAATTCATAAGATGTATTTAACAACAAATCCTGGCTAAAATCTTGGCACAGTCATATTTAACTTTGGATCCAGAATATTGATGTTTAAAATTATATTATAGGCAAGCAAATATATTTGACATACCTTTTCATGGGTTAAGTATTTTTAATAATTCATCACACATTTTATTTTCTTCCTATTTGTACTACAGTCTATAAACCATAATTATAAACTATAATTTCAATACACATGTAAAAAATTATGTATATATGTATAATAAATTATATGGAACACTAAAATATTTTATTCTATAAGGTAAACAGAAGCAGATTTCATCATCTCAATATCCAAAAATGAATTACCCTACAAACTGGAATAAATTTCATGAGTAATAGTTTAAAAGAGATATGCATTTTGACTTCTTACTTTTTTAGCTCAATTTCAGTTTCCTTTTGAAAGGAAGTTTTAATAAAAGAAGCAAACTTAGATTTTATAGTTCCCTTTTTACTCTCCAATTTGAATGAATTCCTTAAGATGCATAGTTGTTTTTGACTTAATATAAGAGTCAAATTCAAGATTATGAAAAGTCCCCCAATTCCTGACTTCTATTGTCCAACAGTAGCTGATAAAATCTTTTCTTGAATAAGATCTACATTTAAAAACATTTACATAAAAATCCATTCATTACTTTATTCTGAATCTAATTTTACTTTTAGTAAATTCTCTCATGTTTTAAAAATACCACAGACATTACCTTAGCTATAGAGAATTGCACTTATAATTAGTTTTAGTAATGATAGTTGAATGCTGGAGACTGCATTAGCTATTTTAATTACTGTCATAAGATTTGAAACCAGGTTCTGAAAAAGTTTTTGTAGTGTAAACAGCCTAAATCACTTTTATTCCTTCACTTCAGGAATTAACAAGTGAAGCCAAATTCATTCATGATGTTGAGCAACTGAAAAGCAGGGTGAGAGTACTTTTCATGAGCAGGTTCCATGAATGTTAAAGTACTCTCCAGATAAGATTTTCTGAAGCTGAGGACAAACAGTGATAGTTAATAAAAGCACTTTGAGGACATTGAAAAACCAATTTGGATGACATAAAACTTCTACAACCAGGTTTTGTCCACTTGGTCCTCTCACTCTGATAGAAATGATTGCTGTATTATAAATTTATGCAGTACTTACAAATAACATGTGTCATAACAAAACATGGAGAACTGTGAAAGAGTAATTTTTCAGGTTTTTAATATGAAAACAATAATTCTTGTAATTGCATAGAGTTTGGTAAATATCTTTTTCTTTTACTCATTATTTTAATAATTTTGATAGATATTAGAATATAGAATACAATTATGTAGTTAATTGAGGCCATGTAGACATGAATTATCCAAGCTATAAATATTCTTAAACTGAATTAATTTTTTAAAAAATGCATTGCTCTGTCTGACTGGTATTTGGATGATTTCCATCATTCTATAGACTATTAGCTGCATCTTTGAACAACAGGACATTAAAACAAAGATTCTAGGGATGATGATGAAGGAACTCTTAATTCTAACTTAATTCTCACTTAATTCTCAATATAAATAAAATATGATATATGGGAAAATAAAGATTAATCATGAATGAAAACAGCCACTAGATATATTTTGAAGACTCAGTAATCTGGTATTGATACTAATATTTTACATTATATTAATCATAGTAGCCATAAATGAATAATACTGTGAAAAACATAGCCTATCCACTCTTAATAGCTCACACCCTTGATGGAAGCTCTGTAATTTGAAATACACCACAGAAGATTTGTTCCTTCGTGACATTCAGATATAACCATTCATTTGAGGGATGAACCGTCATACTAGGGGAAATGCTATATCTAAAGTAAGGAGAAAAATCATTATACTTATTTTGTAATTATGGCATACCAAGCACTATTTTAAGTAATTCTTTATTTCAGTAAATTATTTAAATCTCACAATATATAAGATAGGTTAAAATATTATGACCATTTTATAGATGAAAAATGGAGGCAAAGTTTAAGTCTCTTGCCTAAATTTGCCAAACTAATCTACTCTGGTAGAATTTCAACAGAAAAAGTGTATAGTTTGTGTTTATTGACTCTGCTCCCTCAGGCAATCATTTTACTTCCTGATGGAAAATAGCCAACTAGCACCAATTACTAAAATTTGAACGATCAACTTTGAAACCTGCTTCTCCAGCTTCGCCAGATACCTGTGCCAAGGCTGGTTCTGCTGAGATAACAACTTGAGTTCCTCTGCCAAGAATATTCTCAACGGCAAACAAATTAGCTCCGGCTGAGGTAGTGTCTGCTGTCATCCTCCACGCAGGTGGCAAAATCGAAAGCCTTTGTCAACATGGACCCCTAGAGTACCCTGGGTTCTGAGAGTCCTGGCTTATTTGGTAAAATCTTGCAGCACTGAACGTAACCTGGGGTGGTGGATGGCTGGGAGGAGCCACTCTGCCCAGAGATTTTGTTCTCTAAGACTCCTGATGCTGCTGTGCCTTGGCCAATGCTTTTCAGAAAAGATGCACGTCCTGATAAAGGACTCAGGCAAGGATGAAGCAAAATGTCCATCCTCTCTCTCCCAACCTGACTACAGGCAGCAGGGCACAAGAATAACTGCATATTAAGATCTCCACCTTCCAGAAATAGAAACTGAGCTTTCTTCTAATGGTATGCGCAAAATGGTACACTATACCCTGGAAAGATGAGCTTTCCACTTAAAAATGGATGAGAAGAAAAGCTATTTATTAATTTGTCAAACAAAAATGATGAAACAGGATGTTAATTACTAAAAGAAGTAGCCATTTTATATATTATAGCTAAAAGCAAAATGGATGGTCATAGAAATCAGTAAGGCACAACAAACTTACTTTTTACTTAATTGAAAAAAGCAAAGTTAAAAGGCCAGTGAAAATGCTGGTGTGACATTTAGGATTTGAGTTCTGTGGATTTTGCCATCATTTTACACTCTATTGAAAATTTGTTGGCTCTACCACCTGGCCTGACTACCGAAGTTGAGTCAGCCAGAAGGATGAGAAAATGAATCAAATAAATGAGACAATGTAGACAGCGTTCAAATGAGTATCTAACTCTCCCTCCTTGTGAAATGCTGAGTTACACAAATGACAAGACACAAATCACCTGAATCTGCTGAAAGAGTAGTGGGAGAGTGGAAGACATTTTAGAGATCACATTATAACTTTTTTTAGTCACGTTTTAGCACTAAAAAGTTTAAATTCATGTTATCTGAAAAGTCACTTATATGAATATATAAGCACTTTATTAAACATGATATGCCTATTGATTATTAACCAATAATCTCAGAATTCTTTCCAGCCTGGATCTTTATGTACATAATTCTAAGTGGATATGCAACATAAATTCTACTCTGTAAATATGTGCTTTCTTTCCCACTTTTGAAGGAAAAATAATTGTGCATTCCACACAGAAGAGAGGAAGGTAGTTTTAGAAGTTATTATTTAAAGACTAGAATCAACTAAAAGAGCTTCAAAATAAGTGTATAAATATCATTAAATTGTTTTGAATGAGTTTACAAAGTTTTTGTATATACCTTCAGCACAATTTACAGAGAATATATCTGAATAATTTTCTCTTCACCATTACCAATCCCTAGTCTTTTAAAATCTAGTAGTTGGAAAATGTACACATAAATGTAATATATATTATATCTACAATTATAAACAAAGTCATAAACTTAGAAAGTGTAAAATTCTTTTTACATATTTATACATTCACATGCTTTCAACCTTCATAGAAATTTTGAGACACCAACAAATCTGGAAACAAAAAGATATAATATAAACTAAATATGAGGCATAACTAGAGATCAGTGAATATTCTAGGTTCCATGATACTTAGAATTAACTTCGTGTGTTACTTTTATTAGGGTTTACATTAAAAGTTAGTAACTGTTATACCATGTTATAATTATGTGTGGTAGTTACTGAAGTCAAAAAATTTAGTTTGAACATTATATTTATATTTTTACTATCCATTTCCTATGAACCAATTGTTGAAATAATATGAATGGTAAGTTACTATAATGCATTAGAATAAATTGAGATGATGGAAAACAGATTTCTGTAAACTATTTAATTTACTATGCCTATCGTACTCTAAATCTAAAGGAAAAAAATGTGTTAATCCCATCTCTTTAATACCTTTTTAAATTTTTTGTTACTTTGTGTGTGCAGTACACACAGTTTACAGTCATCTTAAATAATAGGTACAGGTACATAAAGCAGTTTGATTCTTTCCTAATTCCTTTCCCCTTCTCTTTCACTTCCCCCACACCTCCCTTAAAATCCCTTTCCTTGTTTTCACTCATGTTGATATTTCTCATCTTATCTCGTGTTTATTTTATAAAATGTTTACATTCTTTGAGGTTGTTAGATTCCTATACATGGTGTATCTTTATTCTATGTATTTCTCCTTCCCCTCCCCCTCTCCTCTTACCTATGCTCTCTTAGACCTCTTCCCATTTGTAAGAGATCTGTCCCTTGTCTTCTTCTGTCCATACTTTAGTGTGCTCTTTGTTTGCACTGTGTCTTACTCAAATGAGAGATACTATATGGTATTTAAGCTTATGTGTCTGATTCATTTTACTAAATATTGTATATTTCCATTATCCATTTTCCTACAAATGTCTCAAATTTATCCTTTATAGAGGAGTAGTATTCTATTATGTACAGATACTACATTTTTTTAAATCCGGTTCTCTGTTGGTGAGTATACCAGATGCTTCCAGAATTTAGCTACTATGACTTGTGCTGCTGTAAACATTAGTACGAGTGTATTGCTTTTCCGTATGATGTCTTTAGCTCTTTGGTGAACATAACTAAAAGGAGGAGAGTGGATCATGTGGAACATCTAATATTACTTCTTTGAAAAATCCCCACACTGATGTCTATAATGATTAAACTAGTTCATATTCCTAACAGCAAAGTAGGAATGTTCTTCATTAATTTCTAAAGAACATAATCTTTAATATATATTTCATCATGAAACAGTCATATAATACATTGTATATTCTTGCATACATTACATGTAATCATTTTAATCACAATTTTATGTAAAGTTATTTAAACAAGATACAGTAGAATGAGAAATTATAGTTTGAAAAATTAGAAGCAATGAAATTTTGATGAGTAACATTCAGTGATTTGTGGAATAATATGATATTAAGAAAAGTAGGTTCAGAAACTCTTGATAACTTTAGTGTAAGTCTTGGCTCCTTCACCAATTATCTAACTAGTGTGGCTTCCCTAAGCATCTTCATTTGTAAGGCAAGATTAACATGACTGGCTCTGTGGACCTGGTAGATTACTTCTGTAACTGGGACAATTTGCTTTATACCTGTGGTCATGGTTTCTGATCTTGTTTAGCCTATTTACATGACATTTTGAATGAAAATGTGCCTAAATAATTGTAATAAGACAATCTAGGATGATCATATGGACTGCAGGTTAGCATCCTCTGAGTTGAAAGCTCAGGTTAGCATGCTCTGAGTTGAGCTCTTATGCTGAAAGTTTGATCCCCAGCATGAATAATATCAGGAAGTGGACAGTTGAGGCTCTAAGGAGCCAATTAAGGTTAATGAGGTTAAGAAGTAGAATCCACATGATGGGATTAACGGCCTTACAAAAAGAAAAAGAGACTAGAGTCCTTCTCACTCCACCCTGTGAGGATGTATCAAGAATACAGGCAGCTAGGAGCCCAGTTGTCCAGCATCCACTTTGGGAAACATCGAAGGCTCCAGTGTTTTGAGAAATAAATTCCTGTTCTTTAATCTACCCAAACTTGAGTAGTTACAATAGCAGCTTGATCTTAGTAAGGAAAGAAGCTTGTCAGACATCTTTCGTCACATGCACATACTCATCTAATAATCCTGTGAAACACAAATGTTAAGAAGAGATCTCACTTAACACAATGCTAACTGTGGTGATGGCTCAGGATAACCTACATCTCTCTCTCAGTGTGTCTTGCTTTAAAAGCCACCTTCTAGGACACATGCTGATCAAACAAAGTGTACATTGATATGAGCTCCTTTCCTCCAAAATGATGGTATCTGACACTTCTGCAACTACCCAGCAACCAAGCACACATTTCTCTATATATCAAGGAGCTAGGCTTCTTGTTGAAGTGATCGGATCAGTAGAAAAAGATTAATCAAAGTAGATGAAGGTTAATAGTTGAGTATGGACTCCATCCCTTGAAAATGATCTTCACAGTTAAGTGTGTAAGTGCAGGTTAGACACTCACATAGCACATAAATTGAATGTGCCCCAAATTCCTCATTTGCCTCATAATTGCCCCAGTTCTTTCTTTTGTTATTCATATAGAAAATTAAATTTTAATAAAAGTTTAATATTTTCATTTACTCTGTGTTATCAAGCAAAGATTTTAAAAATTCAATGTTACATGTAAAATATTTGATAGTACCATGAGCTGTTTAAAAATTCAATATTAAAGATAAAATTATCTGGTACTATTGAAATAACACATTTTAGCCAGCAGTACTTGTCTTTTATCTGTTTTGATAATATGTACTCTAACACATGTGAAATGTCACATCCTTGTGTTTTTAACTTACATTTCCTGATGATTAAAGATATTCAGCATTTTTCCTTATATCTGTTGACCACATAAAAGTCTACTTTTGGGAAAGGTCCATTAAGGTGGTGTTTCCCATTTTTAAATTGGGATTTATTTTCTTTTTGGTACCAGGGCTAGAACTTGGGACCTTGAGCTTGTGAGTCAGGCAGCGGAACCACTGAGCTAAATCTCCGGCATGAGGCTTTTTTTTTTTTGATTCATTAAGTTTATTGGTACATTTTAGATATACAATATGATGACATTCATCATTGGCAATTTGTATCTTTACATGATATATCTTGGTTCTTATATTTTTTCCCTTTCCCCTTCCCTCCCTTCAACCCCTCCACCCCTCCCTATTTACAAAGACTTTGTTTCCATTTTTTTCCTTTTCTAGTATTTATTCCTTTCCCTTCTTTACTTTCCCCTATCCCTCCCAATTCCCCTACCCCTTGGTAAGAGATTACAACTGACACTGCAGAAGTAGGAGGAATTATTAAAAATTATTATTAATAACTATACAGCACAAATGTGATGACTTCAGGGAAATGGGAAGATTCTTGGACAATTGCTTGTTACCACAAGTAGTCATGAAGAAACAGAAAACCTCAACACACCAACACTAAGTAATGAAGCAACTTGCTTCATCAAAGATTGAGGGCTGATTGGTAAGAATCTGCTTCTGTTTAAGTCATACCTTATGTAAGTTTATTGTAGAAGTTGTACTTCCAAAATGTTTGCCATATTCTATTCTTTAGAACGAAGTCCATAACAATCTCTATTCACAGGATGAAGGTTCAATTAGGTGTAGGTATCAGAAATTAGGAGTTAATTGAAAAAAACTAAAAGAGAGCCATAAAAAGGAAGATGGGGAGAATAACAAGATAAAATAAAAGAATAAAAGAAAATATGACAGAGAAAGGTAAAGAAAATGAAAAAATAAAACCATGGGAAAACAGTAAATTTAAATGTGAGTAAAGAAAAAAATTAATCATTAAATTGTTGAAGTCCAGTATGGAGGCTAAAATAGTATGTATTTGTTTTAAAAAGATAAATTAGAAGGGCATAGAATAAAGACACCTCAAAAATCAATCTTTACTCAAAATGGCAGAGCAATCAAGGAATATTCTTAACTGGGTAAGAATTTCTCTGTTTGTATAGTATTTGAGTAAGATGCACATATTTGTACCCTTCACATTCATTATTGTAAAAATTTTTATGAAGGGTATGTTTCCCGAAATACAATCTTGCATCGTGGGTAAAGGAATAAAATTTTTCTTCAAGACATAAATAATTACGTGAAATTTTGTAAAAGGAGCAAATTTTTCCTTGATCATAGCTCAATCTCAGAATTTCATGTATGAGGGTATGAACTGGAGGAACACACACTAGATATGTTTCTCCATAGATGTATTACAAAGTTTATTGTAAATAATCGAATAATTTAGCACTGCTTTGAAAAAATGCACTGAGTCTTATTCCTTTATGTAAAAGTGTAAAATCAATGATTATTTAACTGTATTATGAGAATAAAATAATGTTGATTAGCACTTAAGCCATTAGATGATGTAAATTAAATAAGTGCTGAATGACAGAATTAGTGTATGGGGTTATATAATTTAAATCAAAATTAGAAGTAAATATGACTTAAAATTTTAAGTTTAATGTTTATTTTAATCAACACAAAATTGTACATATTCATGGTGTACCATGTGAGTTTTCAATACATATATACATTGTGTATTTTTAAAATTACAGTGGTATATCTATCTCCTCCAATACTTATTATTTGTTTGTGGTGATCACATTCAAAATTTCTTTCTTTTAGGTTTTGTGAAATATACAATATATTATTTTTATTTATAATCAATCTACTGTGTAATATAATAGCTGGATGTGCTCCTATAAATTGTAACTCAGTTCCTATTTATCACATTTTCCCTTTCCTTCCCTCCGATACATACACTCTCCCATCTATGATAAACTACTCTATTTTTAACTTGTCTTCTCTTAACATTTTAAAATCTTAATCTTTGTTTCTAAGTTAATTTTCTGAAAAATGCCACATGCTTCCAATATGGTGGTTTTGGTCTTGAACATTGGAAAACCAGGAAAGGGTATTGGATGTTGGTCTTTCATTTATTTCATGGTATTTTTTGAGAGCCCCTGAGTCTCAAGCCCTTTCTGTGGGAGGTCAAAGCAGGAAGGGGAAACTCCTGCTTCATGGAGATGTGAGTCCTCCATGTATGGATGCTGTATAGAATAAATGCATATATTCTCTACTTACTCTCTTGAAAAATTTAGCTCTTTTTTTATAAATTATCTTTATCAGTTATTTTGTAAAATGCATAAACAATCTTATATCATCTCGACAATATATTTATTCCTAGCTGGAGATACAAAACACCTTGAAAGTGTTTATTTCTGGTTGCCTCAGAGATTTCTTATGCATTTTATCTCTTACATGGCTTCTTAATTTCTGTAGAACTAAACCATCTTATATGTAGTGTTCTGATCAAAACAGTGCAGGTAGAAATTGAATCGAAAATGTAATTCTCACAAAGTAAGTCACGCAAAGGAGAAAGAATAAATGACATGCTAGCAATTTTCACAATAATTTTCCCTCTTCAATTAATCAGACACTCAATTGGCTTGAAAAAATATATATCATCTAAGACAAGCCATCCATCTTGGTTGGCACCTGAGGTAGATGGGCCATTCTTCACCTTATAATGTTTCAACTATATAAACCTAAAAATATAAAATGAAATTCCAGACACACAAGGTTAAAGAATAGCAGAGTCAGGTTTCATCTTCTGCAATAATGTTAAATGGTCAAGGTGAGGAACAAAAGTAATGTCCATGTTTTGTGAAATATAAGGCAAATGTGAAGCAGAATGTCAAGAATGACAAATTTAACAGAATTCTTCCAATATATAGGAAGTCTACTTGCGCAGCATTTTTAACAACTAAGTCACATAGCATGTGTGTGTGTGTGTGTGTGTGTGTGTGTGTGTGTGTGTGCTTGCTAAAATAAAATAGTCAATGGCTTTCAGTTGGGGTTAACAGGAACATTTATTAGGAGATGACCACTAATTTGAATGAATTTGGTTGTTTCTTTGTAAATGAAGACATTTGTATTACTTCTAGCAAAACATTGTTTATATGTAGTTTGAATGTGGTAATATTGAAACATTTATGAAGTAAAGCAATTTATAATCCATGCCTTTCCTTCCTTTACTCTGAGTCAAAAAGTTCTTTCATGGTTCATTAGACAGTAATAAAAAAAATTCCAGTGAGATTTATTTAGTAACCAAATGGACATCTGTAAAGAATCTAACATCTGAAGAAATCTCATAAGGAGGAATGTCCCTAAATCGAACCCTGATGTTATCATTCACTGCACCAAGTAGATCAGTGAAACAACACAAACAAACTACAAAAGCTTGACTGCAAGTGAATAGGGAAGTAGAATTATACACAGCAGCTCACAGGAGGGACAAAGGGCAGAGTCTGCCTGTCAGGGTTTGTAATCTTATGTTCCTTTATTCATCATGTCTAGTTATGGGTTTATTTTACCCAAGGCTGAAAGAATGCTAAATAATTCTTAATTTATTAATTTCTACTAGGTGATTTGATATTATTTCAGTTAAAATAGCTCAGAAAAAATTTTAACTTTGATGATTTAAGTTTAAACTATTTAAATTTTATCATGTAAAATTTTCTATTATAAATATGTAAAACAAAAACTGAATAAAGTTTACTATATATAGTTCATATAAAATAAAATGAAATATTTATTAGTTACATATAAAACAAATTTGGGGCTGAGATTCTTTGTAATCTTATATTCCCAGAAAAGACATTTATCAGGATGATAATGATTAACCGGTCTCTAGAAATCCCTGTCCAGACCCTTTTCTAATCTGTAGCTGTTTCCTGTATGCAAGGTCAGCACTTAACACATTTGAATGTTTATAGTACATTGTACTCAGTCAACTTTCCTCGTACTCAACAGCTGATTTGTATGTTCTACTTACTGCCTTTAGATGTAATTTCACATTTTAGAGTAAACAATGAGACCATCTACTTAGATTTTATTATTATTAGATCAAAACCAACTCATTCCTAGGCATATCTAGGGTAAGTGATCTGTTAATGTTTAGTGTTTCTGCTTTAATATTTAGATCATTGATCCATTTTGAGTTTACTGTCAGGTGAAAGATATGAGTCTAGTTTTAATCTTCATCATTTGAAAAGCCAATTTTTCCACACTATTTTTTTTTTTGGTACCGGGGATTGAATTCAGGGCCTTGAGCTTGCAAGGCAGACGCGGTGCCACTGAGCTAAATCCCAGGCCCTCCAGCACCATTTATTAAGGAGGCAATCTTTCTTCCAGTGAAGATGTTTGGCTCTTTTGTCAAAGATAAGGTGGCTGAGTATGTTTAGAGTTGTTTGTGCATCTTCTAATCTGTTCCACTGATCCTTAAGTCTGTTCTATTTTTTTTACCAATACCATGCTATTTTAATCACCATAGTTTAGTAATATAATTTTTAAAGATTAATTTATTGGTACATTTTATATGTACAATATAATGACATTCATCATTGGAAATTTGTACCTTTATGTAATCTATGTTGGTTCTTATTTTTTTCCCCTTCCTCTGCCTTCCCTTCCACCCCTCTTCCCTTCCCTATTTACAAAGTCTTTGTTTCCATTTTTTCATTTTCTCATATTAATTTAGTGGAAGGGGTAGGGAAAGGAAAGAAGGGAGCAGTATAATTTCAAGTCAGGGATTGTAATGCCCCCTGCCTTGCCTTTGTTGCCAAGAATGTCTTTTGCTATTCTAGGTCTCTTCTGTTTCTAAATGAATTTTAGTATTTTTTTTTCCAATTCTGTGAGATATTTTATTGGTATTTTGATTGGGATTGCATGAAATCTGTATAACAATTTTGAAAGCATGGCCATTTTCACTCTAATGGTTCACCCTACCCAAGAATAAGAGATATCTTTCCATTTTCTGCTATCATCTTTATCTCCTTTTGCAGATTATTGTAGTTTTCAATGTAAAGTTCTTTTACTTCTTTCATCAGATTGATTCCTAGGTATTTCATTTTTTTGGATGCTATTGTGAAAGGTGTTGTTTTCTTAATTTCTCCGTGAGTTTGTTATTTGTGTGCAGGAACGCTTTTGACTTTTTAGTGTTCACTTTGTATCCAGCTATGCTGCTGAATTTGATCATTAAATCTAGAAATCTTTTGGGTTAGGGTTTTTGGGGTCTTCTATGTAGAGTTTCATGTCATCTACAAATGATAATTTAACTTCTTCCTTTACTGTACTTATTTGTTTTATTTCTCCCTCTTGTTTAATTGCTCTGGCTAGTGTTACCAAAACTATATTGAATAAGAGTGGTGACAGTGGACATCCTTGTCTTGTTTCTGATCTTAGAGTGGAACCTGTAAGTTTTTATCCATGTAGTATAATGTTGGCTGTTGGTGTGTCATAGATGGCTTTTATCGGTTTAAGATAAAGAGCATTTATTCCAGTTTTCTACAGGTTTTTTAAATCATGTATGGGAGTTGGAGTAATCAATTTATTTAAATTATATATGGATATTAATGTACAAAGTATAACACTGACGTTGTTTTATGCATGCATACATAATATGATATATATGTATAGCAGATAACTCTCCAGAACAATATCATCATAATTTGTTTGAAGAAAAATAGCATATATATGTTTATATCTGTAATTCTATTCTGTTTTACTTATTAAAGTTGGGAATATGATATCTCATTTTCTGGAATGAGGAGAATAGGGTAGAGATGGATCTAAGTAACATTTTAGTGCATGATTTGTATCTTGAGTAAGCTGCTGAATTATAATATAAGAAAAGGGCTTTTAGGAAAAGTTCAAGGATTTTGCTGTTTCCTGTCATGTTTGGCTTGAAATTGTCAAAGATTAAACTAAATATCTATTTTTGTCAAAGGCTGTAGCACAGTGGACACTACCTAACATGGGTTAATGTCCTGGGTTTGATCTCCAGCACTGCAAACCAAAATAAAACAAAACAAAACAAATAAACCTATTATGACTCTAATTATCTGAAATACCTCTATTTTGTTGATACTATATGGCTTGAAAACTATTACATACAATTAATAGTGCTAACTGAATCTGAATTTTAAAAATCTGAAATAATATTTCCATCTTTCTTAAAAGAATTCTAGTATTAGTCAAGAGAATATTTCTAAAACTGACACCAAGAAATATTGCCAATATTAAATTGGTAGTCTAGACCAAGAAAACAAAGGAATGAGGTAGACTTTAGATTTCTCTTTTTTTCTTGTTGGGAAAAGGGGCAGAATATAGGTCATACAGGAGAATATGAGATTTCCTCAGAAAATGCTATGAAGTAATTGTTAAGCTGGAGAATATTTAAAAACAGTAGCAGAGGAGATCTTTCCAGGAGGTAGGAATGAAGTTTTGTCTTTCCTAAGGGCCGTTGGGGTGAAAATTCCAATTCGTGCACTCCCATCACTGGGTCCTGGAACTCTGCCTGACCCGCCTCATGCTGCTGACTGCACACTGGACTGCGAGCTACAGTAGTGGACTGAATTACTTGTGTGGCTAGTGCTTAGGAGGTGGCTGCCCATTTTCACTTAGAAGAATGGAACCAAATCTGCAAATAGAATATCTGTTATTAATAAACTTAGAATTTAAAATTTTAGTACATAAGTAAAATTATAGGATAACCACAACTGAAACCTGACTTTTGGCCTGATGAATCAATGGAGAGAAATAACTCTTACTGTTAAAATTATGAAATGGAATTAAATGTAATAAAGAACAGTGCTAACCAACTTGTGTCACAAAACAGCTGTAATAGGAGAGGAGGAACATGGGGCTGAAAGAGAAGGAATGAAGAAAGGAAATAGGAAACAACAGATACATTTTCTCAGAGCCTGGAGATTTGAAGCATTTATCAAGTCCCATGCAGGATGAATGAACATGACGCTGTTCAAAATATCTTGATCCAAAACTTCAGTTCAAAACAAGGAGAAAATCTTATCATGCGCAGGGTAGACAAAGGTTCAGTGAAACATGGAGAGGGAGCTGCTGGCCCCAGCCTTTCTCACTGACACTGGAAACCCAGTGGCATTGGAGTAAAGTCAAGGGGTTTCACAGAGAAGTTGGCTACTCTTCCAGAATGCTGTGCATAGCCAATTGTTATAACTCTATTTTTAATTGAAAAGATCATAACAAGCATGTGAAAGTCAGAGCTTGTTTTTCTCATGTGTCTTTAAAAAAAAACTAGAGAAAGAATTTTAATTTAGTAGCTATGGAATCAGCGCAGAATTAATAAATTGGAAAAAAAATGAGAAGAAGGTGTAGCAAATCTTGGATTTTACAGTATAATTATAAACACACATGCTAGGTAATAATATGAGCATAATTTATAATGGGTTATTTCAAAGTTACGTAAAGTATTCATATTCTTAGCAAATATGTAATATCCTAAAATTAAAAGTAGATAAAAGATGCCTAGAAATGCTAGACAGGTAAGCAGATAGATGGGTTAGATAGGTAGGTAGGAATGTAGATAGATAAAAAACTTAGGACTAAGACAAGGAGTACAAGGTACTGATTACTCATCCAGGTGAAGATGGACAGGAGAGAACTAAATAAGAATATTGTCATTAGAAGGTAATTCCTTTATCACTTAGTTTAATGGAAAAATAGGTTAAAGATTATATGTGACATCTATGTAATAGGTGATCTGAAGCAAGCCAATAACAATAGTAACATCAACTAGATCTTTGTTGTTTTAACAATTAAGTACTAAACATTGGCCTGAAAAATAAACAAGTATTAAGAAAAATAAAATTGCTGAGTGACAAATGCAAAATATAAATTATTAAAATGATGTACCAAGAATGTCCATGGCTGCTTCATAAGAAGTGGAGAGGACAGATACCAGCAAGTGAATTCTACTTTCCTAAGGCACTGTGGAATAAGAAATAGTAGAAGGGCTGTGGGAAATGACAGAATTCAGCTATCTAGTTGTAAGAATAGATCTCAAGAAGTTTGTTAACTAAGAGAATTAAGTGGTTTCTGGGAAATTCCACAAGTCTTTGTTAAAAGAATGCCAGAAAACTTTGAGACCTTGTAAAAGTCTCACAGGAGAAAAACAGGTTTTTCTAGTTTTCGTATTTACCATTTTCCGGGATCAGAGGACGGGAGACCCAATGACTCTACGGGTGGTGAGAGAGATACGACTCACTATGCACCTCTGTGATGTTTATGGTGGGCCGGTGGGCTGGACTTTGGCTGAGATCGTCCTGCTCTCTTGATATTATCTAGTAAGAAGAGGGCTTCCGTGTGCTCTTTGATGTACGGGATTGGTGAACGGAAACAGGGGACTTGTGAATTCGCCTGTAGCTTTCGTGAGTCACTTAAAGTCACTGGTTATCATCAGAGGTGAAAATCAGAAAGACAATAGCCAGAATAACTAAGCTGCTTTCCTACATGTATAAAGCTTTGCTTCTTCCTTTGTGATTGTGGAATAGTGCCAGAGGAATAAACTGCTGTTCGTCCCCCAGGCTGTCTCCTTTCTTTAAAAATCGGTGCTTTCCGGAGTTCCAGGTCTCCCTCAAGAGAGACCTTTATTAAAAATAAAAATCAACAAAGGGCCACATGATAATCAAATCTTCTTCAAAAAATTTATAGCATATCTAAAGTTATAGAAATCACCTGGTTTTATAGAAAACACACGATTTTTTAACTTTAAAATATCAGAAAATATTTTAATAAAAGTTAATTTTGGTGAAGTTAATTCTGTATGAAAATGCTTACTAGACACTAATAATATGCTGCCTATCAGAAAAAATTGTAATTAAGAGAGAAAAATATTACACAGGTCAGGGATATATTTTTAAATGTTCTTGAAAATTTTATAATATAATTTTTGTTTTCATTAAAATAAGACAAATAACAAATGAATTGTTGATCATAGCATTAGCAAAATTGTCAGACTAAAAATCTTATAAGACTACAGGAAACATGAAATTATTTGTTAATTATTTATCTCAAAGTATCTATAAAGAAAACATAGAAATGAGAAACCTATTGCAAAGTATATCTATAGAAATTGATCCAGTACCTGAATGCTTAATATATAAATATAATTAATAAAGGAGGAAGTATGAGTATCACTTGAAATAGTATTATATAGCAACTTCAAAGTCATGGATATTAAGTACTTTTCCATGTAATGATATTGAATTTATAATGATTATTTACCAGATTAGAGAGAAACTTTATTTTGTAGTTTACTGCATTACTACTCCCCATAATTAATTAGGCTCCCAAGTAGAAAAATAGTATTGTAATTACTAATATGAAATAGTTCTAAACAAACAATTTAGTAAACATTAGTTTGTCCTAATTAACTCGATTCCTATATTTTCAAATACATATGAAATTTATTTTGCAGAAATTGAGTTTTTATTAATAGGGGAAATTGAACTGTGCTAATCTGCTTGAAGAAAGATGTTTGTTCTGGTTTAAGAGCTTATAAATGATTTCCATAAAACTTTCTAAGCAATAAAGTTTTGCTGCCTTGTTAAATAGTCAATTAAATGCTGAAGACAATCCAGTAGGTTCTTTCCATTCTTAGTACCAAGAGCATGAACACAGAAGGAGGAAGGAGACTGGTGAAAGGGCATGGCAATGGACATGGCAATATGCTCTCCTAAAGAGGAAGTGGTATCATATTACTTCAGTTTCCATTTGAAAATCAGGTATATATAAATGTATGTATATCTGTGTGTTTTTAAGTGATTTGGATGACATTGTACCTTTAAGTTATGTAAAACTTTCCAAAGAAAAGGTGTATTTATGCTCCTACTTGATTTTAGAGTACACTCACTTCATGCATTCCTTCCACAATCCTAGATTTGATCTGAGTTAATCAATAACATATATTGCAAAACTCCTTTCTTACTATTTAATCTGCTTCCAAACCTGGCTGATGACACACGAATTGACTTTACATTCATAATTTGTCTTCAATTATGGTATTCATTAAATGGGATTAAAATATTTTCCAAATATCACTTAACTTGTTGGATTGCTGCTGTAGAAGAGAAAAGAGTGTAAAGTGGATGTAACAGACTATCCATTTTAAATGAAGTCACTTAATCTATGTGCAAATCCTTTCACTTATCTTTAATTTTGAAAATACTTCTTACACCCACACATTAATAGGCAATGTTGATTTATACATTTTCAGGTGTCCAGTAGAAATAATCACACTTAATGCATGAGCATTAGTACTATAAAATTATCCTTCCAGTGACTTATCATTTCTTTGGATGCTAAATTTGGCTGATTTTTATATTACAAATTTTTTTTCTTATGAACTCTAGATTTTGCTTTAAATAGTATTTCAGGCTGGGCCTGGTGGTGCATGTCTCTAATCCCAGCACTTGGAAGGCTGAGGCAGGAGGATTGCCTTGAGTTTGAAACCAGCCTGGGCTACATAGTGAGTTTAAGGCCAGCCTGAACTACATAGTGAGACCCTGCCTCCAAATAAATAAATAAATACATACGTGCATAAATAAATAAATAGCTTTTCATCTTTGTGAAAAAGAAATTCAAAAAAATTTAACTTCTATTCCCAGTCTAAAACATATCTCCACTTTGTATACTACACCATCTTGCATAAAAATGAACACACACAGTCTTAATATATATATACATACACATACAAAAACTTCACTCATCTTTTCATTCAGTATGTGTTTACATACACATAGATATACTCATTTCTGAACACATATGTATACTTTTATGATGTTCTTTCCATGTTAATACGTACTATTTTTTAGGTTTTGTGTTTCTCAGTACATATCCAAGGGGACTTTACTCTGCTGTTTTATATAATTATATAATACTCCATGAATGTGACTATTAAATTTGATGTCTTTCCTCTTCTTACAGAGATATATAGCTGAAATTTTGAAGAAAGTTTGAAGTTATTTGTGTTAGATAATATGACAAATTCCATAAATTACAGACAGCCTTTCTATACAGCTCTCTTCTCAGGAGTAAAAAATGCCTTTAAGTAAGCCTTGTTCTTATTCATGCCACTAGTTTACTATACTAGAAATGACAAAGATTTAAGTAACACTCAACTGTCAAAATCACTGACTGAAGGAGTAGAAATGGAATGAAGTGGAATTAAACAGAAAACAACTAATTTACTGAAAGGCATCACTAAAGTTATAGATATTACAAGATTTCACTTATGTTTGTCTAATATATCAATATATGAACTTTAGTACATCAATAAAGAAGCATTTGTGTGAAACACTCTTTTAATCCTACACAATGATTTTTGAACAAATAATTCCTCACTCAATCATTTAAGAACACAACAAGAAAATGCATGGTGATCTGCTATTATCTGTACACTGATTTTGCACAGAGGGATATAGAAAAATACAACAAAATAGGTTGATCAGGAAAAAGGTCATTTTGCATGTGAAATCTAAATGAAGGCCTAAAAACAGTGAGCAACAAAACCATGTCTGTATCTGATAAATTAACATTTGGGTGAAGTAGAGATGTACAAATTCCAGGAAAGAGAACATGGCTGATATGTGTACCATAAAATGAGAAAGGTGGTACAGCTGGGACCAGTGTTAAGGACTGGAGAAACAGGAAGTAAGGTTGGAGAGGATAGTGTTGGAATACTTCACCAAGGGCTGTATAGACCGCGAAAAATGATATTGGCTTTAAGTCAGAAATGTGGGACACTGATGAATGATTTTCTTTCTCAAAAAAAGAGATAAGACTCATCAAAAATTTTTTGAGATTTAGGTTACTCGTGGACAAATGTGTAAAACACTATGACATACTGTTGCAAAGAAGGTAAAATATTATTTCAATCCTTGTGCAAGAAGTCGCATAGGCTGACACAAAGAACTTCCTTAAAAGAAGTTAGAAATATAAATGAACTTGAAAATCTGTGGTTTTTGCCAGGTATGACACGAATTAGTTCTGTGGTCCTGAGCAAGTCACAGAATCTCTATAGCTTCAGGTTTCTTTTGGCTAAGAGAGATTACTGGATATGAAGTCTAATATTTCTTCCAGGTATAAATTCCTATAACATTGTGTCCTAGGTAAACTTCCTATGCTTTTTGCTCAGTTTTGGGGCAGATAAATTTTTAATTAAATTTTACTTACTCCAACTATCTTCTATTGTTTGAGAAAAAGGCATTTTTCCTTTACTTCCTTCTTTAATTATTAATGTTAGATGAAAAACAATTTTTAGTGATAGGAGATGCTATAGTAATCTTTTCAGTGTTCATTTCATTTTCCCCTCCTATTTTGGTGCAGGGCACACACTTTGCAGAATGTAAATCCCAAGCCAATTAACTACAGCTTACAGCAGACTTTCACTGAACTGCACAGATTGTATGGATGGTAATAGTCTGAGAGATTAATACCATGTTTTGAAATGCATATATATTAATTTAAACTAAGATAGATGGAATTCATTCCTGTATGACTTATAACAGTAGTAGGAGTAAGAACTGAAAGAAATGACATTTGGATGAAAATGAAGTTACTCCATATAAAAATAGCATTCTCTCCAAAGCACATCTATTTGCATTAAAGATGTGGACAGCCTGAAACCACCAAGTAAAAGTGTGGGTGCCAGAGAGTCTGTGGTGTGCACTTTGGCTGTGTATAAGCTACGACAACAGTATTTATTTAGTACCCACAATATATGTGCACTGGTTCTTCTACTCTGTGCACAATTTTCAACTGATTACTCTGGATTTTTTAAAATGACTCTCTAATATTAGCCAAGGAATGTGAATGTTTCTCCCAGCTCTGGTTCCAAATTAAATTTCTCCTTAAATCCATATTTTCCAAAGGTCAAATTCATGAACTACTCTGAAAATTTCTTACCAGGTTATTACAGCTGTCACTTTCAAAGAACTGATTGCCAGCCCTACCTTACTCTACTTTTCACCTGGAAAACGTGAATGACAACAATTTTGTAGCTGCACATATTATAATCCTGTCATAAATATCAGTTCTCCGTGCAGTATATTTCATCCTAATGCTGTAAAATGTTAGAAACCATTTCTTACGTGGAAGAATGCATGTTTTCAGAAACCGACTTTGGATTTTGTATGTGTAATGTTTCCATAAGGAATCTACGGTGCTCGTGTACAAAGTGCATTCGCGTTTTAAATAGTTTTAGCAGTCCTGTGATGTAGAGTGATAAGAGGATCCTTGACATTATTGAATTTCCCTCACATGTTAACAGTATTTTCCTAAGGAACATAATGAAAGTTTAAATTTAAATATATTCAAATACGTAATATTTACAGAATACCTTTCATATGGGCAAAGTGTTAAAATAGACTAATATTTTGATTAGGAATAATGTCATTTTTGACATTATTGTTAACTTTGGCCATAAAATGATAAAATGAACACATTCATAATTGTAATTAAGAATCTTAAAATTGTTTGAATTTCATAAATTTTTCCGATCATGTTAGAGACTAAGCTTAGCCAAAAGTCTGGATCGAGCAAGATTTGTATAAATAAGTATTTAAATTCTACCCAAGTGTACTGGAAAGGTCTGAGGCAGATACTGGAATATGGTGGCTCTTATGACATATAAAATATTACTCTGGTCCTCCAGAGACATTCTATCAAGATTAAAAGAAATTTATCCATGTATTCATCAAATAATTTTCAAGGGTAGACTACACATCTGGAAATCATGACTGTCATATTAAATACTAGCATCCCTCTGAAACACAATATGGAAATAAAAATATTTGCTGTCGTCGAGTATGAAATATGAACATATGCCAAAAATGCTTAATGCAGCCCATAAGGAAAGTGTTAGTAAAAGACAATCAAACAATTTGAGGTCTGCAGATTAGCAGCCAAAACTTCATATAACAACAAAATATACTTCAAAATTAAAATGAAATATAAAGATTTGGATGATACCATAAATTTTATAATAATGCAATTGCAGGTTTGTTACTGAAAACAAACATGTTTCATTCAGGTATTAATATCATTTACATAAAACAAGACTCATTGTCAAATAATGTAAAAAGAAAATGGAGAAAAATATTGAGGTTTAGATAACACATCTAAAGATTATGATTGAATTAGTAAAAAAGAAATTCAATTTAGACTGAATCTAGAAAATAAAAATGGATGAAAAATGGGTAAAAAAGAAAACAGGAAAGAAATATACCAAATTCTGTATATCAACAGACACACAGACATGTACATAGTCACATTAGTACGTTGTCAGGAAATTAGAAATCAGAAAGACACTGAAACCAGAGACTTTGTAAATTTAAGTTGTAAAAGTTAGCAATCAAATATATGCGGGATATAATACAGTGCCATCAGGTACTTCTAGGTGGGTTATTCTGGGAGAATGTGAAATCAGTGGAGATTAAGTAGACATTTTTATCTGGAGAAGAGGTATTGATTTTAGAGCTGGTGTGTTGGATTTAAACTGTTATCAGAGAACCTAGATGAAAAAGTCAGAGAAAGAGTTGAGTTATAAAACTTTGTAATTATCTGTATAGATGTGTAAATTACTGGGACATATGGAATCCTGAAAAGAAAGAGGAAAGTGTACAGAACAGTGACAATGCTTTCAGAGCACAGGTCTCTCAGTAACATGTTCATCCAGACAAAAAGGAAAACCAGAAGTGAGTGGTCTTGTAACTGAGTAAAATGGGCACTTTACTACTACAGAATGAAAAGAAAATTTTACAAAGAAGAAACCAACATCAATGCCAAGTATCGTTGGATTATCAAATTACTTAAGGCCTTCAGACACACACACACACTCACAGACACACACAGCCAGCACACATGCACAGTTTGCTCATGTATATTTCCCAGTTAATTAACTGCTGAAAATCCTTACAAACACAAGACAGTAAGGTTCATCTAAATATCAAAGTGTTATGATCATATAACATCTTATGGAGAAAGAAAATCTTCAAGAATATCAAATAATATATTTTCTGAACACTGACTCCATGGAACAATTAAATACAGAAAGATCCCAGTAGGTGCTGTGTGGCAGATGGAGGCTGGCCCTCAGGGTTTCTGCTTAAATTGTGATCACAGGTAGGCCAATGTTGAGGGCGGTGGGAAACCTCTCAGAGGAGGGGCCGACAGGCGTTCCTGATGCTGTTGGCTCAGCTGCCCTCAGGGGGTGCTGAAGTAACCTCCATGAGAGCTAAGCCAATTTAGAATTGTTAGAAAAGTGAGTTCAATTCCTGAACTACTCTCTGCTCTTCAGTTTTGATGTGGTCTCTTCTTCCACTCTTGCTACCATCAATCCCACCCACATGAGATCCTCACAAGTGTCAAGCTGATGCCATCACCATATCATGAAATCTCTTGAACTCTGAGCTCAGTTAACCTACTTTCTATATAAAGTTAGCCTGCCTTGGGTATTTTGCTATGGTGACAGAAAATGGACAAATACACTTGGCTTTGTCTATGCAATGACAAACTTATGATTGTTTAAGTATAAAGTTCAATTTACTGAAAATGTATCATATTAGTTTATTGATTATATATAAATTACAAACATTTCTATATATAAATTTTTTTTTTTGGTACCAGGGATCGAACTCAGGACCTTGTGCTTGAGAGACAGGCTTTGGCACCACTGAGCTGAGTCCCCAGCCTTCTATTTATACAATTTTGATGACCACAAAATGTTATAGCCACAGAACACTTGAGAGTGAATGTTTATGATTTCAAAGCAGCATTTTAAAGAGTCTTTACAATTACAGTGCACAACTAAACTGGAAATAGAATAGATTCAATATCTCTATAAGCACAGCAAATATTAGTTAACAAAAGCAATGAAATATTAACATCACTAAAATCTTCATTATCCAATAGTCATAGAAACATAGGTGTTTTGAGGCGATTTCTCCCACAGAAATCAGTTTTTTACTGATTATATATAGCTGTGTAACATCTTGGGTCTTACTAGACAATATTTCACCCATGTTCAACAGTATTATCTGTGAATTCAAAAGTGAGGGCCAACTGCTATCTTATCAAACCCTCAGAGTAAATTATCAACTTTCCTGAGTATCGCAGGTCAGGGATTATTTTACCATATGATGGGGAGGACATAAGAATTCTGAACCAATATACACAGAGATCACAATACTAGGTAAATTATATATTTTTTTTCAAAAATGACTTACAATAAATATTTTATCACACTTTAAAACACTCAAACTACTATGTCCTTCTAGTTTAAAAGATTTGATTTATAGATGAGAAGTACTTAATAACAGGTTTATGTTAGGTCAAATGTTAATGAGCATATTGATAAACAAAATTACTAAGTAATGTAGATGCACTCCCCTGGAATGAGGGAATACATGCGTCTAATCCTAGCACTCTGGAAATGAGCCAGGAGGACTGTGAGTTCCGGGTCAGCCTGGGATACAAGGCAAGTTCAAGCCTGCCCTGAACTACAAATGGAACCATGTTATAAAACCAAAAAGAAAAGAAAAAGGACATTAAAAAAGGAGGCCCTCTGGTTTAATATGCAATGCACACCAGGGTAGTAGGAAGAGCTAAGGAATGCTAATAATGACTGCATGGGAACAATTAGCAAGAATCAGGACTGTCCTCGCCAAACCAGGACATGTGGTCATCCTGGCTATGTGTTCCTTACATATGAATATCTGTCAGTTTCACTTTGTATAAGAGAATAGACATTTATATGAATACTTCCAGTCAAATATCTGACTATCTGCTAACTCCTTAAAGAAACAATTTTTCTTCTGCTCCTTTTATTTGAAAGCTAAGGTCTTTGCTTGTGTGTGTGTGTGTGTGTGTGTGTGTGTGTGTGTGTATTGGTTTTTTCAGTTGTTTTTTGGTAGAAGATGCCTTCCTTGTTATGCACTCGCAAGTCGGACTTCAAAGTCACACTTGTATATATTATTTACTTGGCACAAATCCAATACCCTTTTAACTAATGAAATGTGAAATCAAAACAGCATAAAAGGGTGAAATTGGAAGTGAAAAAGTCTGATGATGGCATTCAGAATTCAAATAAACATGTAGGAGACACGAAGGTGAAGAAATAAACTTTCTTGTATCTTTTCCGGGGTTTATAAATGATAGAATGTGAGTAATCACTAACTGTTCTCATTTAAATATATAAGTTACCCTTGGGCATCAATTATAATTTAATTGGAGACATAAGTAACAGCTAACTACCAAACATGTACGAATAGAGAGTCCCTCAAAATATAATCACTTTCCAATCAAAGAAGAACCAAGAATACTGTAGCCACGCAATAGGGACACCTTGTCAGCTATGCAAAATTGGCCAATAAAGAAAACTGCTTGACTTAAGGAATTCTGCAAGTAGAATGAGCTGCTAAGAGAATGGAATATTGACTTCAATTTGGACTTGTCTGTTGTATGTCTTTAATAACGCATGAAAACTGCAAGTTGCACAGTAGAGCTCATTTATAAATATTAAATAGCTAAACAATAGATAGCTAAAAGTACTATCTTTGGCTTTAGTATGTTACTGGAATATGAAGGAATAGAATGCAAAATAAGTCTAGAACATATGAAAAACCTAAAAGATGTATTGAATTTTTTCTTTAACAATTCCCTAACCATGAATTTCCATCTATTCTTTATTTTTGAGCCACAGTCCTGAGTGTCCTTCTTTCTCTAAGAGATCCTGTCAGGTTAGTCCACTGCCCACTCAGTAACGTGTGTGAAACCGAATGTGTTACCTTTACACATTTTTCCCCTGGTAAATTTATTGTGAGAATGAACCATCAGTTTAAGTACTGGGGCATCATTGTCCTAGGTTGAGTTCTCTGAAGACAGATGCTTAAGATGATGTTCGGAGTTCAGGACTTTAAAAAATTTTTAGTATTGCCATGCATCACAGAAAGGAAAAGAAGAATTGGACAGGGTTGGGGTGAGCCTAAATTTCATGCTGGCTGGATAAAGCCTCACACAAAGCTCTGAGCCAGAATGCCTGGTAAGTAGCCTTCTATCTATCCGCCTCTCCCCCGCCCCAGATCTGTCATAGCACGGGACTGCACTGGGAAAAGGTGCACCCTTGAGGAAAGGTGGGAACCCTGAGGGAGCGCAAAGCTGCAGACAATCTGCAGGCTGCACTCAGTCTCTCCAGAGCTGAGCAGCCAGCCCTTCAGGGAAGCACCAGGTTTCTACACTGTATGGCTGACTCCTGATCTGGACACTTGCTTTACCATCGGCCCGTCTGCCAGATCCTTTACACCTTTGCTGCAGTTGCCTTAATTCTCTTTTTTTCTTTTTATCCTGCGTGTGTGTGCGTGTGTGTGTGGCGGTGCCCAAAAGTTCTGTCATGTACTGCTTAAATCCCCTCCCTTCTAGACACGGTCCAACTAACCTTCTTAAACCTCTGTGCATATACATTAGGGCCACTTGTACTGCTATGATTTTCTGATGTGTCATGCTAGTTTTATTTAGACTTTTCTGACACAAATGCCTTCCTTTGCCCCTATCATAGCGGCCTGTTAAATGTTCGCCCTCCTATAAGGATACTTATTTATTGTGGGGTTTTTTTTTGTTTTGCTTTGTTTTTGGTACCAAGGATCGAACACTGGCCCTTGTGCTTGCGCAGCAGGCAGCTAAACCACTGAGCTAAATCCCTGGCCCAAATACGTATTCTTTTTTTTGGTACCGGAGTACAGGGGATCGAACTCAGGTCCTTGGGCATGTGCAGCAGGTGGTGAAACCACTGAGCCAAATCCCCGGCCCTATTGTGTGTGTTTTTTAAATTTTTATTGGCACTTTAGAAGTGCAAAATGATAACATTCATCACAGGGAATTTGTACCTGTATATGGGAGGAAGAAAATGAGATAGGATGGATACACAAAAAATTAGCTGTTAATAAGTCTATGTAAATAGGGAAACATGGAGGCGGTGAAGGGCACACAGGCAATGGGGAAAAAAATAAGAACCAAGATAACATCATGTACAGATATAAGCACCCAATGATAAATGTAAATGTATTGTATACGTAAAATGTACCAATAAAAGAATTTAAGGAAAAAAAATTAGCTGTTAGAAAAATGCATAGTCACATAAGAATTTTGAAATAAACTATTTTCTGAAAATAAACAACTGTGTAACACCAAGTAAGCTACTTTACCTCTCTGACTTTTTTTCATAACCAAATATGTAAAACAGGTCTAATGATACACCATAGAAATTAAATAGGGCCAGTTACTATTTTTATCACACATTTTTTTCTCAATAAATTATAGTGATTAAAACGTTGAATCTTGGGTAAAAATGAATGAGATATCTATTTTTTCTACCTACAACCTAAATATGTATCTTGTTTTTAAAATTATTTCAAAGGTACATGTGACTAACAAGTACCTCAGTGCTACTTAAAACACTGTGCTAAATACTAGTAATAAATGGTGACAACAATTGACTGTATGATATCTCAGCACTAAATGTCTTATGATTTTAAAATCTTTACCTGTGTTTAAATATTACATGTGAAAATAGCATTTTTTCAAAGAAAAATTCTGTGGTTTTAAAAGTGCTTTTTTCATCCAAATTATTGTTACGTGCTGATAAGAACACTGTTTCTAAGTAGAATTAAAGACTAGATTTTTTCAATCCTTGGTCACCACAGCTCTATGTGAGAAATCTGATTAAAAACGTTTCTCTGAAGAGAATTTTAGGCCTGACTATATCTGTTCTCACAGCTCACTGCAGGTACCATCATTGAGACTTTAAGAAAGGATTTTAAGCTTCTGTAAAGGGGTTATAAATCTATCGTACTTTGACATCGGGAAGTCTCTCTCTTGACTCTGGGAAATCTCCAAGTAGTATCTTCAAAAATTTACTAGAGTAATTGTTTCACCAAATGTTTCTGAAACACATAGTCTCTATTGTCTTTAAAACTTGTTTTCTAAACTCCTGTTGTTGGATAGTGCCTCTACCCTTTCTAACCTGCTTGCTGAGTCTCTTGGAAGGAATTTAGAGCAAGTGATTCAACACTTCTGAGGTTATGAGCAAAGAGAAATTAATGTCTTTAATGTATCCCAAGTACCTAATTTAGTGTCAGACACAGAGAAAGTTGAACATATACTTGTCAGATGAATAATTTTACTTCATTATTGTGCCTTCAGAACATAAGTTAGCATAAATAATTCCACTTATACAAAAATGTTTTTCTGGAGTAATTAGTTGATTGATATATTGAGGTCATTTAAAATTGTGATTAAAAAATCCACCTTCACATTCATCTTCAAAATCTTGGTGAAAAAACCTGTTAAACCTTCGAAACTAACATGGGTCATCATGGTATAAAGCATCAGGTTAAATTACAACTGTACTTTGTAGTGAAATTTTGATATCTATATATTTTCTTGCCAGTCTTTTAAATTCTTTTGAAGAATATGCAGTAAAGTATACATAAATTACTATTATGTGATTAAATTAGATATATTACTATTTTAGTCCAAGTCATTGGGACATTACATTGAGTTACAAAAAGCCATCCCATACCTTTCTATTATAAATTTATACTTTAGCATAATAATAGCTGGCTGTGGGTCTCAGTAGCCGTGCCTGGGGAATACAGGAAGCAATCTTTGTGTTTACCCACTTGGTATGAGGCAAGATGTGTGCATGTGTACAGAACTGTCAAACTGAGATTTTTACCCACACAGTACTCCATGTATCAGGTTTTGTGTATGTTTTCCTGGGCATCACAGAGGGTAAAATAAACCCATACCATTCTTCTGATATGTAAACATGCCATATATCACACTAGGCATGGCTCAAAGTAGCTGTGCCTGGAGAAACCAGGAATGCATTTCAGTATAATGGCATAGGAACAACCAGATTTGCAAGTTTTGGAGGAGGTGGAAAGTGAATCAAGTGACTCATGCATGGCTGTTGATGATGATGAGGAGGACTTTGAAGATGGACTAGTGAGCTGTTCCCATGACACTGAAATGTAGCAAGAATTGACCAAAATAGACACAGGGAATGAAGACTTCCTTTATTCAGCTGCCAAAGAAAATAGCAACCTGGGGACATATTTCATTAATCGAAATGGTACAAAATGGTTATGGAATCAAATAGAACAATCCAATGTTAGCACTAGGTCTGACAATATAGTGAGACTCTTGCCAGGGGTGAAATCTATTGGACAGAGTGCCAGCACTTCTATTCAATGTTGGAAACTGTAACAGATGAAATGCTACAAGATGCTGTGAAATACACAAATGATGAGAAACAAGTAAAATGTTCTCTATTCACTGATAGACTTACTCAAAAATGTGTTTATTATGATACCTCACTAGCTGAACTGAAAACTTTCATAGGTCTTCTGGACTTAACAAAGTTTTCCCATGGTAATTGCAGGAATGTAAAAGAGTGATGGAAAAGTGATGGATGTGGGTTTAAAGTTTATAGAATAACAGCATTTGGGAGGCTAAGACAGGAGGTTCACCTTGAGTTCAAGGCCAGCTGGGAATACATAGTGAGTTCAAGGCCAGTTGGAACTACACAGGGAGACCCTGTCTCAAAAAACAAACAAACAAAAAATCCCCAAAACAAAACAAAAGAGTAACAATGACAAGGTGGAGATTTGGTTTCTTTCAAAGTTCCTGGAGGTTAGCAGGGCATGGTGATGCATACCTGTAACCCTAGCACTTGAGAGGCTGAGGCAGGAGGATTCCCACCAGTTCAAAGACAGCCTGAGCTACACAGTGAGTTCAGGGCCAGCCTGAGCTATAAAGTAAGACTCTGCCAAAAAAAAAAAAAAAAAAAAAAAAAAAAAAAAAATATTGCCTGTGAGGTTTGATGACAAAACCACTCACCAAGAATGAAAAAGAACTAATAATCTGGCTATCTGGTTCCTATCTGCTCATTGTTTGAGAGTTTTGTGGCTAATTGTCAAGAAATTCATACACTATCTGAATATATGACTATTGATGAACATCTTGCAACATTTTGTGGTCATTGTAGCTTTAGGCAGTATATGCCCAAAAAACCACTTCATGATATGGTATAAAAATATATGCCATGGTAGATGCAAAGACTTACTGTACTTTCAATTTTAGAAATGTATCCTGAAACTCAGCCACTGAGTCTGTATTCATATAGTGATAAAGCAAATAGCATTGTGCTAAGATTTGTTGCTCCCATCTCCCAAACTAATTGGAATGTGATGTTGAGCAGTTGGTTTACCAGTTTCCAATTGATGTTACATTTGTTAACAGAATGAGTTAACCAGCATAGGAATGGTATACAAAAATAAAACAGAAATTCCCAATGAAATGTTGCAATTTCAAAATAGAGAACTATATAGTACCATCTTAGCAATTTAGAAAGATTTAACATTGGCCTCATATATTGTAAAGAAAAAAAAATTGGAATTGCTGATGTCAACATTGGACCATGATGGAAAAATTGACAACAAAAAAACTGAAGCTAGAGATGGTAACTTTTTACAACAAAACCAAAGGTGGAGTAGATGTTGTTGATGAGTTATGCAGTAACTATGATGTCACTCAAAACACAGTGTTGGCCAATGGTTGTGTTTTATTTAATCCTTAATATGAGTGGCATAAATAGTTTGATAGTTTATGAAGAAAATAACAAGTGCAAAATATCACAGAAAATATTTTAGAGGATTGAGACTGGAACTTATGAGATTATTTACAACAAAGGAAGAAAAAAATTTTTTGGCTCAGGGAACTATGGAAAACATCGTGGAACTCAACTGGTGAGCTGACAGGTGAACAGCCGGGTGCATGTTCATGACATCTGCACACTCCATGCACAAATATCACTTACACTGATAACACATATGTTTTGTTTTCCTGTGCTTTTTGGTAGGGCACAGTTGACATATTTTTGGTTTTCCCATTGTTGTAGTAGGGCTTTATGATGTTGTACCTGCCTGTTCATCTGTCATGAATTTTTTTTTTTTTTTTGGTACCAGGGATTGAACTCGGGTCCTTGCGCTTGCGCGGCAGGCAGCGAAACCACTGAGCTAAATCCCCGGCCCTTGTCATGAATTTATGTGGTTGACTTTTGATTATATTTACATTGTAGTTCACATAGGTTTTTATGTCTGATGTTATCTTTCAGGTTTTATAAGCAAGTAAACAGCTGATGGAAAATGTTGATGTCTATTCTAAGCACTTATTACATATTTGATATTTTATTTTATTGATATCTTATTTTCCTGCTAAGTGCATGTTGTACAA
Source organism: Heterocephalus glaber (assembly GCF_053883595.1). Lineage (NCBI taxonomy): Eukaryota > Metazoa > Chordata > Mammalia > Rodentia > Bathyergidae > Heterocephalus > Heterocephalus glaber. The sequence goes on from NW_028258333.1 coordinate 10,788,806, forward strand.
TATAGTAAGAAGTACTTTACAGAAGAGGAAGACAAGAGAGATGACAGAAGTGGCATGCCCGCTTTTGAAAGGAAAGCTAAGCGCATGTGCTATCAGTGTGAGAGATGTGCGTGGAGCATACGGGTGTAACAATTGAAGCGAAGATTATTTTTGTTGTAGAGGTCTATTGGTATTTTCACTGCAGTTCATATAGGAATTTATTTCTGTTATTATTTTTAGACTTTGTACACCAAAAAAATGGTCGATATTGAAAATTATGATGCTTTTTTAATTATACACCCACCATGATGTGTTTTGAACACAAAATTGATCTCATGCCTCGGAGATTAGGTGAAAGATTATGACTATAAATTGCTCAGGACCATACCCATTTTCCCACAGCAGCTGGACTGCCATTTCTACTACATCCCTAGCAAAAGGATGGCTAAAGTATTTTTGACCAGGTGCTTCCAGGATGTTGTCACCTCCTCTACTCAAATTATGCTAATTTTTCATTGAAAAAATATTTAAAATGGTCATGACATTCCCTTGGGCATGATATAGTTATCCTAAAATTGTTATTTTTATAGTTGTATAAATCTGCATTTGAATTTGTCTTAGTTTTCTCATCACTGAGACAAAATACCTGGCACCCACAAGTTAAGGAGGAAAGAATTTATTTCAGCTCACAGTTTGTAGGGGTTTCTGTCCATAGTTGGCTGGCTCCAAAGCAGGTTGGCATGGCAGAGGGACATTGCAGAGGAAAAACAGTCCATGACATGGCCATCGGCAAACAGCAGCATCACTCTGACTTCCTTCTTTCCCTTTTGTTAAAGGTAGGTTATCACACTTTTGGCTGGTGCCACCCACACCCAGGGTGGGGCTTCCATTATCTACACTCTTAATCTCAGTATCATACTCCAAAATCCATACACTTACCCATGATCCAGCCACCTCTGAAAAGCCCCACTTTTTTTTTTTTTTTTTGGTACTGGGGATCAAACTCTGGTTCTTGCACTTGCGAGGCAGGCAGCAGAACCACTGAGCTAAACCCCAGGCCGGCCCCACTTATGATTTCATGAAGCTTTGGGGGTCATATAGACACACACTATAAAATTCCACCTCTGACTCCCAAAAGACTCATGTGCATCCTTTATGCCAAAGGCATTTAGTGTATCTCTAAGGGTTGCATCATTGCTGAAAAGTCCAGGTCTGATGTCTCCTTTGAGATTCAAGGCAAACTATTAGTTGTGAGCCCCTATTCAAACAAAAAGAAAGTTAAGCACTTCTAACATGCAATGGCACAAGATAAACATTCCTATTTTAAAAGGTAAAGAATAGGGTGTACAAAAGGTACAATGCAAGCCCCCAAATCAGCAGGACAAACATTAAGTCCCACAGTTCCATATCCAGCATCTGTGACAAGATGTGCACTGCCTGTGGTTGTAGCCCTCATGACTTGTCTCTTGAGTCAGCTTTGCTCACTCTTTGTGACTTTCCTCAGGCAAACCACCTTCCAGGTTCTGCATCTTTCTTGGATCTCCAATGCATCTTCAGCTTCACACTCAAAGCCTCACACACTGATCTCTCAGCACACTGCCTGCCCACCCAGGCCTTCTTTTGAAATCTGAGAGGAAGCCTTTTGACTGCACATTCTCTTTGCACCTAAAACCAGCACCACCTGTATGGCACCAAGGTCTGCTGCCAATTGGAGTAGTAGCCAGGCTTCCATCTTTCTTGAGCCAGGCTGCAGAACCACTGAGCTAAATCCCTGGCTGACTTCCATCTTTCTTGCCTGCTGGGAATGAGTGCCTGGATTTTTGAACACTATTATCCAAATCCTGATGAACAACTTTCCTAGGGTGCTGCCATTCTGGAACAGAGTAGTCTGGAGTTCTCTTCTCAAAGTAAAGTCTTTCAACTTGCAAGTTTTAAGCTGCAAAAACTAGAGTCCTGCTGGTTACTGTGATGTCCGCAGGTCATCTTTTTTCTTTTCTGCTCCCTCTCAGCAAACAAGTTCTCCTACAAAATTCTGTCCTTGAAGTCCATGACTTTACTGAACCTTTTTTTCTGACCAAATTCAAAATATTTTAAATCACTCTTTTGGGCCTTTTCCTCTTGATTCTCAAAATTGATCTGGCTAAGAGCCCTCAACAGCACCCATGCCACCACCTCAACATTAGACTGCCTTGAAATTTCTTTCACAAGATTAATCCACGGCCCTCAATCTCAATCCCAGGCAAAGTTTCAGGATACAAAGAGAATGTAGACAAATTCTCTGCCAAAATGTATCACACACAGTGTAGAGTCCAACTGCCAATGCAGTCTTTCTTCCCAATGGAAACCTTATAAGCTCGGTCTTTACTGGGAGCATTCCTATCAGCATGTAGTCTTCTGAGCTATGATAAGAATCTCCCATCAAGTTCAGTTTACACCATTCTAGGGCTTCTTCTTGAGCTGGCATCTCCAAACCCTCCCAAGCTCTTTCCACAATCCATTTCCAAAGCTTTCTGAACCACATGGCCACGTAGCATCACAGTAACAATCCTACTTGTTTTATAGCAAAATCTATCTTACTTATTTTTCTCATTACTGAGACAAAAATGCCCAACACCCAACGTTTATATCAGCTCAGTTTGTAGAGATTTCATAGTTTACTGGCTCCAAGGTAATGCAACATGGCTTAGGGGCATCACAGAGTAGAAATAGTCCGTGGCATGGCAAGCAGAAGGCAGCAAGCAGCAGCAGCAACAGATGAGCTTCTTTCTGTCCCTTTGTATTCCATCTAGGGGACAAGCCTATTCATTGGTGCCTTCCATAGCCAGATGGGGCTTCTATTATCCACACCTTTAATCCCAGTTTCACACACCTTAATACAAATTCACTCAACCATGATCCAGCCATCTCTGAAAAGCCCCACATATGACTGTATAAGGCTTTTGGGGACATTTAGATACAAAGTATAACAGGACTAAATACCATTTATTCCTACATAAACGTCCAGCTTATGTAAATTATATTACAAACTTTTCTTCAAATTCTAATTAATCCTGAGCAACATCCCAAACTCAAGTTCTCTAACTTCATCACATGTATATAGGTCCTTTTTTTGTTTGAGATACCTTATAAGTTCATGCAACTAGAATGTGGACATTTTGGGAGAGCCATTATATAGCTTTGAAAAGGCTTATAATTTCAGATATTCATGCACTTAAAAAATAATTTCCCCAATGAAAGAAAGGCAGGTATAGAGAATGCTGTTCAATTATGCAATATTATATGAACTTATTCAATACTGAGAAAGATGAAAATCACTCAAGAAAAAAGGTTATTAGTACCACACTTTAATTCATATATAAACATCAGTTTAGCTAAAATATTGAGGCTGATATTAAAAATATAGCATTAGTAATAGAATATTACAAAATTCTCATTATTCTCTAAAATTGTGCAAACCATTCAGGTTACTAAAGAACACAATCATATCTACATTTTGGAATTTCCAATACACAGAGGATGAACACAACAGCATCAAGAACAACTGTGTCTCTTAAAGGATCCACAAATACAGAGATAAAGTGAAAAGGATAAAACAGAGAAACCACTGAATAAGAACTGTGGATATTTTCAAGTATTTAAAATACAAAGAGAGTTAGCTATGAAATGTAACTGATAAGACAATTTATAATTTTTACTATATAAACACAATATTAAAATATAATGTTATTTTAGATAGTGATGTAACAACTACATTTAAGTTTAAGCTAGTCCTCATTTCATATTTTCCTTTTTTCTTCCTCTTTTTTGTAAGTACATGTAAAATCTACTCTTAGCCAATTTCCAGTATACAATGTGTATAATTAATCCCTCATCATGTACATTAGACTTCTAGATTTATTCAGAATTATTAATCCTACAGATCTATAGCATTCCATTTATAATGTCTTAAGCTTAGAGTTGGCTACTGAGGAAGTCTCATTCGAAATGTGTACTTTGATAGACAGTTTCTGCCAGTCAAAATAAACCTCTATAACAAGATTTTTAATTGATGGAGAGTGAACAAAATAAAAATTCTATTTTAAAGCTGCAGGATCAAAAATCCTCCATTAATACAATAAATAAACGAGTATCAGGGTTAAAAACATTGAATCAAAGTATTTAAGGAAAAATATAATTAATCATGATAAAATGCTAGAAGTTTGATACTAATTTAATATCACCCAAGTTTGACATTTTCCTTCTTGGTATCTTGAAATTTATTTTTATTCCAAGTAAATCTGTCCCATGGGTCTATGCAATAAAGAATGAATAAATGATCTTGTTATCCATATGAGCACCTCGAGGGCACAGTACAGCTTGCGGAGCACATGGCGATGCTGATGGTGTCAATGACAATGTCTAAACAAAACAAGTTTTAACTGCAGTCGCCTTTCATCATCTCAGACACTCCCTGGGCTCTTTTTAATTTGATCATTTTGGAATATGCTGCACTGATTTCATGAATTAGGACCAGGTTATCCTTCGTCACCATCGGAAGTCTCAGATGTTCCTCCCCATTCAGTAATGAAAATGAAAATTATTTCCTTTGTTCACTCAGAGGATTTCTGGTTAATAATATAGATGTAATTGTTTGATTATTTGAATATTTTATAGCCAGAAAGTCTTCTTCATTATAGGCAGTTTTCTTATTTTATAAAATGTTTTACATATTATATGATATTTATCATTTTAAACCATTTTTAAGTTTTTTCTAATTTAAAATCTTCTCCTTTTTATTAGTATGCATTTTTGATACAAAGTAAATATAGTGATCATAGCGAATTAGTACATACACATATGACATCTTGATATGTTTTACTTCCCCTCCCCTCCCATTTCCACCTCTCACATTTTAAGAATACGTTAAACTCATCTGAAATTCTTTCTTTTATAAGGCAGTTTCAATACTCATCGAAAGAATATGCTCCATTTTTCTTTTACTAATTTCATGGCATTTATAAATATAACTACACCTTCAACTATGATGTGACTCCAAAATTACTATTATGATGAATGTCCCTGTTACAAGATGTAGGCTGCAATAATAAATAAAGCAATACTTGTTTCAATTACCTACTGGAATATTTCTAAGGTGATTTCCAAACTAAACTAAATTTAAAGGAGATATGTAATCCACACTTTCAAAAAAAAGTGATCATTCAGTAAAATATTACATATTATAGTTAATAAATGTAATGAATGTAGAAATTTTGTACCATAATGAATTAGTTTGAGAAGTTACCTTATTAAATTCAATGATCTCTAGAAATTTCTTGAGTAAACTATTGGCTGGGCATACACTGAAAAAATGGAAAAAATAAAAATTTAATTTATTAGGTAATTTCTTTCGAATGGAAGGCTGCACAGTGGTCAGTACTAGGGACAGGAAGTTACTTTGTGCCATCCCACACTACTACATTTCTTACCATTATGATACATCTCTAAAAAGCAATGTGGAAAAAATATATATATTTCAAGCAACTAATTTTTGCCAGTTAATGAATCTAGACCATGAGTTCTCTCCAAACCCATTTTGAGAGAAAAAAAATCAATATGAGAAAATATGCTGTTCAAAAATGTATAAACATTATAAAATGGAGGCAAAGTTTCTGAAATTAAGTGTTGATTCAGTATCTTAATTTAGAAATAAAGGAATAACTCAATGGTAGAGCAAATTCTTAGCATGTATGAGGCCTTGGTTCAATCTCAAGTATCATTCTGAATAATTGATAATTTGAAATAGGAAAAGGTCCAAAGGCCTAGGGGTGGTGGGAGGGGAAGGGGAAAGGGAAGAAGGGAAAGGAAAAATTATGAGAAAAGAAATAAAAATGGAAATGAAATCTATGTAAATAGGGAAGGGTGGAGGGGGTGAAGGGCGCACAGGTAATGGGGGAAAACATAAGAACTAAGATACATCATGTACAGGTACAAGCACCCAATGATAAATGTAAATGTATTGTATTCCTAAAATGTACCAATAACAGAATAAAAAAATTCATTTTCCTGATTATATATGTCTTAAAATGATTGCTAATATATGTCATTTATTGTACATGTAACTTATGTGGGCTGGACATACATCAAACAATTTATTAATATGTTAAATAATCCTTAAGACAATTATTTTTGACATTTTATAAATGTGAAGAGATCATAATGTACATAAAAACCCAGATGAAATTACAAACAGAACAGGAACTAAAACCCCAGGTCTGAAAATATTATTCTGTGATACCAGAATCTTAACAAATAAACAAATTACACCACAGTCACAATGGAACTTTAATTTTTTTCTAAGAACACTCATTTAAAACAGATTTTGAGATATTAGACACTTGCATTCTATCCTCTGGCATGAGGACCTAGAATTATGAGACTAATAGCTTTTTTATAGGTATTAATCCATGTGGGGTTCATATTATATAGCTAATATAAAGAATAAAGAAAGGACAGAAAGAAGAATCATATGTGGTATATTTGAATCTATGCAATGATAATTGACTTTAGTCATCTTTAGATATCTACACCTTAAATTTTAAATTGACAGTATGGTAATAGAAAAAGTTACAACTTTTCTGAGTTTTTATGTTTGACAAGTTACAGGGTAATAAACCACTGTTTTGGTTTTTCTAAAGTATAATATTACTAAGACTTGTTTCACACTGAAGTCTTACATTTATATCATGTTAACTCAATAAGGTGCCAAATTCTAGAAAGATGGTGTAGAGAGAGAGTTCCTTCTTCCTCCCACTCTTTGCTACTAAAAATCATGGATATTATACATGAAACAAATACTGATGACTGTAAAAGGTCGACATAAAAGCAGATAATCCCAGCTCTTCAGAATCTGAAAACATGCAGATACCACATGTCCTGGTTTCATTTTTGTTTCATAGGTCCTGGATATGGAGCTGAAGATGCTAGAATTCTGGAAATCCCAATGGGTATATAAAGTAAGCCCCAAACTCAGTCTGCACTTTCTATCCAAGGGGCTAGGAAAGACTCACACTACCAGAACAAAAAGATTTTAGAAAACAACCTCTGTACTTCAGCAAAATAATACAGAAAATACAATAAAACTATTTCCTAGACCCAGCAACGCCAAGTAAGGTTGACTAGGATCTCTAGATTTCTATTCTTGCCAGACACAGCAAGATATCCCAATATTCTTTTCCAAGTTATGGCAGAAAGGACAAAATAGAGAGCCAGAGTAATGTCCTTACCAAGGGTAATGAAGACATATCCATCTACCTACAGTGTCAGTGCAGATCATGGGAAACTGGGTTTCAGCTCCATGAATAGGAATTGACCTCTTTCCCTGCTGATTGATGTCAAAGAATTCCTAATGGAATTTTGGGCTTTGATCACTATTTAGTCATAATATGTCCATCCCTTAAACTATGTTATTGATTGGAGGATACATGATAAGTAGTGATGAAACATTCAATGAACACTCAACCAGGATGGTGTCAATATAGATCTAATGGCAAGCCAAGAATTATTAACCTATGCATGAATTAAAAGGAGCTGGTTAACTCCACTCATATCTCTGAAGCTAACACATACTCTTGTCATTGTTTAATATTAGAAGAAATTTGGCTAAAATCATATGTAACTTAACAAAACAAGGCAGGTAAATCCCCACTTGAATGAAAAAGTAAAAAAGAAAAAGAAAAAAATCAGTAAGTACTCCCATCAGTATGAAAAAGATGATAGAATTACCTGGAAATATTTTAAAGCAGTCATTCTAAAATCTTTCAGCAAGTAATTATGGATACACTTGAAATATACAAAAATAAATTCAACAAAGAAATAGATTTCAGCAAAGAAATAAAAATGTGGTAAAAATGAATAGATACATCAGCATTGACAGGACAGAGGAAAGAATCAGTGAACTGAAATACAGAATACCAGTCATACAATTTGAAAAACAAAGATAAAATAGATTGAAAACATAATGAGCAGACCCTCCAGCTCTTGGAGTTTTTATACAAGGTCTGAAATTCACATCATCAAAGTCTCACAAAGGAGAAAGTACTCTGAAAAATAATGGCCGAAAATTTCCTAAGTTGACAAAGGACATAAACCTACCAGATCACTAAGCTAGGCAAGTTCCAAACAGAATGAACCCAAATAAATCCAGATATAAACACATCATGGTCAAGCTTTTAACAGCTAAGGACAATAAAAAGATCTCAACAGCAGCACAAAGGAAGTGTCACATTAGGTGTGTGAGAAAACTGATATGAATGGTTTTCTCATCAGAAACCATGAAAGGGACTCACAAGATAAAGGGAGGGGGAGGGAGAGGAGAGAAAGGGAATGACAAAGACATTACGATGTGCTCTGTACATGAACCAACTCCACACAAGAAATGCAAACGTTATGTACTGCAAACATGTACTGATAAAAAGAATTTTTTTAAAAAGAAATCATGAAAAGAAAAAATAAAGTGGTATAATATTGTTTTAAAACAAACAAATTCTAACTCCTATATAACCAAGACTTTACATCACTAATTCTTTGTACAAAAAACAAATCAAATAAAAACTTGCAAATGAACATTCTTAGCAACCTAAAGTGTAACAGCCGAAAGCTGAAAAATCCAGCTGGTCAGCAATGGTTGAGTCATTAAACATGATGTTGCTTTATCCACATCTCGAAATTTGGAGTATTTCACAGATATCCAGTGGTATAAATTATTAATATACAATATAACATTGACGGAACTGCAGAGAATTACAGTGAGTGATATTCTTTAATCCAGGTATAAAATCATTTTAGATGCCTGTCATATAAACACCTTAAAGTTTAAAATGATGAATGATAGAATTTGCAAAAATATGCATCATAATGACTAGGTGTTAGGGTTGGGTTTCTGGCTTATGTGAGAAGAAAGTGTAGTAATAAAAACAAGTATCAAGAAAAAGCATTGTGGAGGTGGAAATGTTTGGTATCAGATATATTTCAAAATATTTTGATCATTACATTTCCTTGCAGTTTTACAAGATGTTACCATTGGGAAAGGGTACTAAAGGAACCACAAAATTTACTACAGTATTTCTTTTAATGGAATGAGAATCTATAATTACAACAAAATAGAACACTATGCAAAAAAGATTGAAAACTGTAAGAAATAAAAACAAAAATAGATTAGGCTTTACAGTTTTTACTTTTCCTGTTTATTTATTAATATATTAATTAATTATTATTAATCTGTTAATCTATTAATCTATTGATGCTTTTATTTTTTTATCCATGTGCAGGTGTGTAAAACTGACTAGGGTGAACTTATTTGCATGTACTAATTTATTCACTGTGCTCTATTGCTTTAAACAGTCCAAATTCCTAATAATGACGAATATATATATATATATATATATATCTTCCTGTTAAATATAGAGGTAAAAAAGATGTTTTGATTCTTTGTAAATCAGTTACTTTGCACTAGACACTATCATATTTTCTTTCCATTTATATATTCAGTAAATACTTATTAAGTACTTAGCTTGTATAACTTGCTATTCCAAGACTGACAATTATGGATAAAATAAAGTCTTTCCCTCTATATTCGAATGTAAAGGTCAACACATGAACAAGGATAAAAGGGTAACATGTATGATTAAGAAATGCTTTTTACTTTTCCCATAAAACGCTTGTCTTTGTGCATTTCTCCTCTTCGGATGTTTATCAGCACTCTGGTTATTGTGCCCTGGATCGTTCCCTGGGGGAACTGTACAGTGCGTGTTAAGCATATCACAGGCTTCCACCTGCTGCATGCCCCGAACATCCATTACCCTGGCTACGGAAGCCTCACTGCCCCAGACTTCTCCATGTGTCTAGTATGGCCAGGAACACGGTGTTGGAGAATTTTGTTTGCGAATCACTTTCCTGGATATTCTTGTGTTTGTCCCAGGATGGTCAGGGTGTGTATTAAAACTTATTAGAACGGTATATTTTCAAGTTAGATACTGCGGAGAGATTGACTAAACACAAATGGAATGAAAGGCAGAAAAAAAGTCAGAGAGGGGTATGGAACTTTCAAAGAACTCTGACTATAGCTCTGGTAAGATGAATGCACTCTGACGTTTTTTTCAACAGAGAAGTAACTATGATTTACAACCTGGTTTTCCTGGGACATTATCTTCCCCCTAAAAGTCCTGTTTCCTGTGTTCCTGAGATTCATAACAACAAAATTATTATGAGACTAATCAAGAAGGTTAAGGAATGAAAAGTGTATGTAAGACTGAGAAACTTAAGACTGTGGATTCTATTCTGATAAAAGAAATAATTCCGTTTTTAGAGCATTGGGAACATTTTGAGAAAATGATTTTAGGCTTCTAGGGGAAACTTGGAATTACATTTTGGGAAAATATGAGGAGAAAAAAATAGGAAAGGGAGAAATAAATGATGGCTTGTAGGCAAGTCTAAAGAAGTGATATGCAGGAAACAATAGGAAAATTAGATAAATTGGATTACATCAGATTGAAAACCATGTTCAAAGCAAAGACTACAACCAGCATGATGAAGAGACAACCTGCACAACAACAAAAAAATATTTTTGTGCACCGCCTTCTGAAAAGAGATTTATTTCTAGAATAAACAGGGAACTCAAAAAACTCAAAAGCATAAATAAAAGCAAGTCAAAATAAACAAATCAAAGCAAGCAGACCCATGAAGAAGTGGGCAATAGATTAATAGATGATACAAAACCCACAAATACATGAAAAAATACTCAAGACCATTAATCATAACAGAAATGAAAATCAAATCACAATACGTTATTATCTCATTCTAATAAGAATAGCTATTATCAAACTTTTAAAGATAGTGTTGATGAAGATATGAAAAAATTCAATGCTTCTAAGCTGTGATAGGAATGTCAATTAGTGTAGATATTATGAAAAATAGTATGGGGATTCTTCAAGAAATTAAAAATAGAATTACAGTATGATCCAAGAGACCTACTATTGGGTATATTATCTACTCCAACTATTTACAGCAGACAAGAAATAGAAAATAATCCCATGGGTCAATCAACTGATGAATAGGTAATGGTACATATACACAATGGAATTCAATTCAGTTATAAAAGGGCAAAATCTTTCATTTGTCAGAACATGAATGGAATTGGAGATCAGGATGGTGTTTAAACTAAAGGCACAGAAGGCAAATACCATATCAATTCATTCATATGTAAAATTTTAAAACAGGTTTGGTGTAATTGCCAGAGGCTCCAAAGGCCAGAGTCAAGGAAAGAAAGGAAGGAGATTGATCAATGGTTATTAATCCAGTTTAAATAGCAGGAAGAAGCCCTGCATGCTAGGGCTAGTAAGGTAGCTACTGATTACAATGTATTGCATATTGCAAAAAGCTAAAAGAAAGGAATTTGATTTTTCCTCATAAATGATTAATGTTTCAGGACATATATGCACTTTATTTAATATGCATGTAAAAAACTACACATTGTAACATACATAATTATATTTTACGTAGGAGTTAAAATAAATTTTGGATGAAGAGAATGTGGCATTTATATGCAGCAGAGTTCCATCATAAAAAGAACTTGAGTCATTTGTAGGAAACTAAAAGCACGTTGAGACCATAATATTAAGTGAAATAAATCAGACATGCGAGCTTAAAAATATTGCATGGCTTCACTTATAAGTGACACCAAAAGTATAAATAAAAAACAAGATAAAGATAGATGAAGAGAAAGAGATAATGGGAAATTCCCTATTCACAATTATCAGAAGGAAGGGGATTAAGAAATTGGGGGAGGAAAGGGGATAAAAAAAATAATTGAGGTTTGTTATGTACTTGTATCATCTCCCCACGACAAATGTAATCATTACGTAATGCAAATGTACTGATAAAAAATAAAAACTGAAAAAAATGCAATTTTAAATAAATAAATGATATGTATCATTACTAGATATTTTAAAATGTATACTTAGGTTATTTTATAGTATTATGATACACAATTAAGTTCATGAAGAAAAAAGATTTATATGAAGGACAGGTGACAGAATTGAGAGTAGATAACATAATTCGTTATTTTTCCTATATTTCAAATATTTGAATTTTTTACTTAAGTAAAATAGTAGTGAAACATTATAAGTGCACATATGTCAAGAAGCATACTGCTACTCTACTAGAACAGAAAAGTACTACTTTAAAAACTTTAATACACTAATTCACTACAGAGATCTAAAAGGGTAAAATATTTTAAGTATTATTTGCATCTTATTTAAAAAGTGTCTACACATATGTATTTGTGTGTGTATATATATACACATGCATATACATGCATATATATAAACATTCACATATGTATTTGAAGAAATTGTAATATAATCATGAATATTGAGAAAGACAATATGAGAGAACCTCATATAGTTGTAGAACTTGTTAAATTAAAACTTGGAAGCACATTCCCTATAATTTTTGTTCTCTTAACTTTCAAAAGCACTGTAAACTGAGAAGTCTTTATATGTTTTAAAAATATCTACGTTGTAGCTACAGGAAAATTCCATAGCATAATAAGCATGTGGGCAACAAATACTCCTTGTGGATGCCATTAAAGACATTAATAAAACACTTTATAATAAAAATTAATGAGTGCCTAGCTGCAAAGTGTCATACACTTAAGTTTCTATACAAAAAATTAAAGAATATATTTAAACCAACTGTGAAGTGGCACCACAGTGTTGACATACAACAAAATCCACTTTCATTTAGTGTGTTTGGCTTAGAACTACACCTCTGCGTGTGGATAATAAGTCCCATAATCATCAAGGCAAGTAAGGAAAAGGCTGCATTTGCTGGGCCTGTCCTTACAAGTTCTTCCATCTTAATTTAAAAAGTCTGAATCCTTAATAGAAAAGAGTCGTTTCAGTTGCTTTGAGGAAATTAAAGATCTGAAATAGCCCTCATTTTGAAAACAATCAGTATAGTAACTTCTATGTGCCAAGTGGAGTGTCAAATGAAATCACTTTAGAAAGGAGCCCTCATATGTTTGGCTTTCATTAACCAGTGGGAACAAATGAATTCTTGTTCTTATTTGAAGCTTTGTTGCTGGTGTTCTAGAGTCTATGGAGACTTCACACAGTCCTAAGCTTGGCCAATATGCAGTTTTGAGCTGTATCTGACTTCACCTACTCCGATTTTTTGCCTCCCACGAAGCTGAGCACACTGCCTTTGCTAATCTATCATTGAGGAACATATGTGCACTTTTGCAATGAAATTGCCAGCTTGATTGTAGGGGGAGGCTTCTTTATCTAGCCTTATATGAGTACCATTTATCAAAGTTCCATTTGAAGATTACATAGTCTCAAAAGTGCAATACTTTCATTCACTTTTATTCCCTAAAGAATGCTCACAATGGTTTAATGTACCTGGGTTGAGGCAACCCAAATAACAGGCATCAAGCTGTGTTGGAAGCCACCGCCCTCTAGGCTCTCAGAATATTACCAGCTATTCCAGATTTGATCTCTGGTGAGGGAAGGTTTGTTCCAGAGGCCTCGCAGTACCAACTTTGAAAACTGCCTTTAGAAGGAAACTTTTCTCAGCTTTTCCTCTCTGTACACACATATATATTGTATATATGTATGTAGGTAAGTGTAAGCATATGTTTCAAATGCCAAGACTCTCCCTCCCCCTCAGAGGGAGAGAGAGGCTATATAGCCTTATTGAGGTCTATTAGTACTGTGATAACTTACTTTATAATGGGAAATAGTAAACTCCAAATAAAAGGAACTTAATTATGTAAAGGAAATTAGTTGTGTTAACTATATTTATACATCACTCAGCTTACTCTTTTCTTTCACAGTTGGAAAACTATGAACCAGATAAATAAACCAAAAATTTTTTCCCATTAGGATCATTTTATGGCTATTTGAGAGAGCCAGGGAGAGGGATGGGGGTAGGCAGAGTGAGGTAGTGATAGAGAGAAAGAAGAAACAGAGAGGAGGGGAAGAAACTGAGGCTTACTGACTTTTCCCTGCTGAACAGGAGGGGAGTATTTGGGAGACCATGTTCTCAGGCCTTTAGATTTGAGGTAAAGAAACTCTTCCAGAACTCAACCCACCTGTATCACGACCCTTATTCAAACCAAAAGACAGGTACAACGTTGCCCCTCATTGTTGGTTTGTGATGTGTGGCTGAAGAAAATCAAATATAAACAGAAAATAAGCAACAGAAGCAGCCAAAACCTGAAAAAACCAGAAAAGATAAAATCTTCAGAATAAGGGAATCATCTATGAAGCGTTTTATCTTTTATATATGGAAGAACTTAAAATGAATATATATTATGAAAATAATTAATAGATTTTACCACATTAGATTGACTATTTAATTAGCCAGCTTGGTGAGAAAAATTCAAGACTTGTGCAATTTATGCATTATATATGAATATATATATATATATGAATATATATATATATATTCAGCATTTTTAAAATAGTGACTTTTCTATTTAAAAAAACTTCAATATACTATTTACAAAATAAATAAAAGCCTCAAATTGAACATATATTAAATATTCTTAAAGTATAGCATATTTGTATGGAAATAAAACAAAGAAGCAAAACCCCAGGTATCCAACTCATGAAGTTTTTAATAGATTACACCTGTATTGAGTATTTAACTCAATAGCCAAAAAAGTTTAAGATTAAAACTTAATCCTTTCATGTGGATTTTTTTTTCCCCAGTATTACTTAGCTGAGGCTAAATTGCATTTTGGAGACTGAATGATCTCTGAGGTATTTAACAACAAAAATGTATGTCTTGCTTATAGTCCCTTTGCATCATCAGTCTTTGTATTAGTCTATTTTCACTCATTAAAAAAAATAGCTGAAGCTGAGTAACTTTTTAAAGTAAAGGGCTTTAATTTATCCAGTCCTGGTCCCAATTTGTAGGGACACACTTGGTGCTGTCGCTGTTGGCAGTTGCAGGGCAGGTATGGAAGTGTTTGTACTGGTCTCTGTTGTTGTTGTTGTCTGTCCATGCTACAGTTAAGCTTGCGTATCTGACTCATTTCACTCAACATCATGGTCTTAAGGTTCATCTATTTTTCTACTCTTTCTTTTCTTGGAAAGGCTCCAAAATTCAATCACAAGCGCTCCATCCTGCTGAATTTATCCAATCCTGATCAGTTCCCCAAAGCTTGTCATCAGAATACTCTAATTGGGTTCAATTTATATTCTCTAAATATCTCACAGTACGGATTGGATGTCCACCAATGAACCCCTTATCCAAACCATAGCGAACTCTATCACCACTCTAGTTTCTTGATAAACAAGGAGAGAAACAAAGATATTGGTCATCTATAATGGTTGAAATAAATGATTAGAAAATATTTTAAATAATAATGACAAAATGTGGCATAGTTCAATTTTAGCATAAGAGGTCAAGAAAGTTACTCTAAATACTTCTACTGTGAACCATAATAATTTGCCCAAAACAAATAATAAATGAACATTTACTTGTCTATTGGTTAACATTAAAACAATTCTTATTCTATGAAACTCTGAAAAAGGGTCAGATCACTAAAAGTGGAGGATTACATTACTGTCTTTTAAAGGAATAAATTCCTCTTTAAAGGCATCACTACAGTCTTTGCATTTTTATATATCCATAGCATTTTATTGGTCTGTTGGCCTACAAATAAAATATTTGATGTATTTATTTTGTAGTGTCTCAGAGCAGAGCTTTTATTCACACACCCCTGGAGCTACAGAAAGCAACAAACTATCTTTACATCAACTTTTGCTTTAGGTTAGAATTATACATTTCTTTTGACTATGATTAGAGAGACAAAATTGATATGAGCAAAATTTTAGCTCAAAAGCTCCCTCTCCAGTCTGGACAGAACAATCTGTTTCTGCTTTTTACACAATAAACAAATTTGATAAGCATTACATAAGTAGCAAATAAACAGACAACCCTGGAATATCAGTTTAATGAGTGCAACTTTCCTGAGTAACCACACATTTGGTATTCACAGAAGCTTCTTGTGTAGGATGAGAGTCACTAAGACTTAAAAAGCACTTAAAAACCATAGCAGACAATGGAAAGTAAAAAGAGTTACTTAGGTTTGCTTGAAAGAGAAGCGTGACAACATGCCTTCAAAAGACTCTCGAAAGGCATCACTTTAGGATTCCTCTCATGGAGACAAGGCCATGCATTAAAAGGCAAAACTATCAGAAAGAGTAAAAAAATCATCCTTTTAAAAATCAACTGGATGTTCCATAAATGCATTTTAGCTTTTTTCTTAAAGCATGATAATCTGCTTTGATTTAATGTTATTTATGAATGCATGAAAAATACTCTTGTGAAGGTTAGGACTCCAGAAATGTTTTATCCCATTACTTGTTTTTCCTCTGCTCAGTCAGCTTCAATGCAAAATAGTCAGTGTGAACTCAATAAATATAAATCAATGGTGATGATTATAACTGTACTGAGATACACATATTCAGGTTGAAAAATCACTTATTAAATCCATATGCACTCTAACTTCAAATTTGTCTTTCAAAAGAACTTGAAATCAGATTTATTTTGGTTTTGTCTCTGCTTTATTTTGATGAGGAGTGGAGAAGCTGCTGATACAGACTTTCATATTGACATGCAGGATTTATTTATTAGGCTCATTCAGTGGGCAGCTTACTGAGCCATCTTTTTGATGTTGCTGACTGCATTCTGGGGCAATGAGCCCTTGTAAAACTACAAACTCAATTATAGCCTGAATTAATATTTTATACATTAAATTTCATAAGTTATACTTGGTTGAACAGAGGAACTGAATTAAAATATGATTTATAATTAAATCCTTATCAATCACCTTAAGAGTGTAACCAATTTGTATATTTGGACCTTGGTTCTCATTTAAAACCATGAACTGATTTGTCAGGTAATAAGAGTAATCAGTTTTAGGCAGGAGACAATTGCTTGCTGCAATACAGTCACATTTGTAATTGATCAGCAATAGCACAATGATTTTATCACTCATGAAATGTGTGCCACATCTTAAGGCTTAACTTTTACAGTAGAGCATTCAGACTCAAATCTGAAAACATTTTACAATTAGGACACATCTCTACTGTACACATATGTTTCATGTTTCTTGTCTCTTAAAATATAGAAATTAAAGAGTATTGATTTTCTGTTGTAATTCAGAGTATTAAAATATAAAATATATTTGAAAAAATCATTTATATGTCTTTATTATTACTTTTATAGCTTAAAACCATTTATGCTCTGGGAAAATATCACCCTAGGTGACGGTGGGGAAGAGTTACTTATTTATACTGAATTTTTAGTTATCATAAAAATATGGTAATTTTAATCTATATGTATTTGACTGAAATATTCATGCATTTTCAGATATCTAAATATGATACATTCTAAGTTGGTTACTATCAAGTATATAAAACAATGATATGAATGCTCACATTTGATTTAGCTTATTGTATATGAAGATTACACCATCATATACGCAAATATTTGGCGGTCTATATTTTCAATGCTCAGGGGAGAAAGAAAATAAGAAAACAATAAACTAACACTTAAATAAGAGGAGATGGAATTGTAGGTATTGATATATATATGTTATATATATATATACATAATATATATATATATATTAAAGTTCAGAAAGGAGAGGTGGAAAGACGTTATATATCACACTGTAGATCCCATAGACCACTTTAAGTTTGGCTAAATTCCTTATCATCTTCAATCTCTTGTATCTGCAGCTATAAATTTGAATATTAGTGGTTTACTTATTTTAAAGGATCATGAATGTGAACAAAATAATAAATGTGAAAAACCTTAGGGTTTGTATTATTTAAATCAACTAAAATGTTATTGAAATATTTAATTCAATAGTCAGATTAAATGTCATTTCCCTCTGTTGGAAAGATTTTTATGGGCATACAAAGTATTTGTTTCTTCATTATAATGCAAAACACTCACAAAGACTAACAAACATAGTCCATGATGACAATGATGACAAAGCTTGCAATGATGACATTCTAATGAAGAAATTTTACTTACAAAGGAGATCATAAAGATTTCATGAGGCAAATTTACTCTAAAATCTTTGGTAAATAGGAAGTCAGAAATTAGTTCTTTTACACAGATAACTTACTGGTAAATAACTACATATGTTTTTTTATACAATGATCATTTTACTGTTATTAGAGAAGCCAACCTACACTTATATATCCATATGGAATAAAACCCTCATAGTTCATAGTGTGTCATTCATGAGATTATAGTGCAATCACTGTAAATTAGAAAGCATCATGAAGAATTATGCAAACCAGATCTTGAAAAAGTCCCAAATTATCAAAGCCATAGGTTATATTTGTTGGGTCTACCTCCAGGTCTAGTCTAATGAAAAAGGGAGTACACATAAGAAGTCTTATAGTTCATGTTGAAGTAAATAGAAATCATTATACCAGAAATATACTTGCATATTTTATCTGACTACCTAAATTTAAAAGCAGAAAACTATTTTATATCTATATTTTCAGTTTAGTGGAACTTTAAAAATAAACTAAGACTTACAATCATTTTAATGTCCTGTTTTGTCTGATGTGTGTTTAGCAAGGGAACACAGCATATCTCCTCATTCTAAATCTGAAAATGAGGTTTGCATTACTCTAATTTATAATCGAATATAACAGTGTATAGGAAAATTACAAGTCAGTTTACTTTAAGCAGTACAAACCCAATTTAATAAAGCATGCTGGGAAGAGCATGTCTAAGTTGGAGGCCAGCTCAGTATACCTTGAACTGGTAAAATGGCATTCATATAAAAAGACTCAAGATTTATAGCTGTAGGTAATAATTCAATACCAGTGAAAACCAGGGCACATGCCTTAGCAACAGAAAATAACACACAAGAAAATAGTAGTAATGTACTGTATTGCTAGCTGGGACACTTGTCTATGATGGAAATCTGAAAGTATCGCTTACCAATTAACAAAATTCAATAAATTGTCCCTTTATTTACATTTAAATGATGTTAAAATATAAGTCATGGCAAAAATCAGCTTCATTTAATTGCATTCAAGCCTGTATTCATTTTATGTTACACTGAAAATAAAAATCATAATATGAAACAACAAAGCATAAAATTAGGAAGTATATTTGAAAATTTAACTCTAAGAAGCAGAGAAAAGTCTGATCAGATAATACTTTGAAACATGAATAATGAGAAATGAAACATTGATTTCATGTAATGCTATTATTAAAGTGTTTCCTGAAAGTGATCAAATTTTTATTGATCTTAAATTACATATTACACACAAAAACTGAATTATATAAATTTATTATATGACAAACCTGTACTTTAGAAAGTAGAACTTTGCTCTCTAGAATGAGGAGCATATTTTACTTGTGTAACTAATCCAAAAAAAAGGTAATCACAAGAAATAAACCCTAACAAGACAAATAAACTGGATTAATGAGTAGAAAAATATTCTATTTGAACCCAAAAAGAAATGGGCACAAATAAACCTAATTTCAAAGTAGTTAATATCACACATATCATTGTGGAACATTATATAATCTAAAACATTAAATACAGTTAGTTTAAGTTTTCTTCCTCCTTTCTTCTTAATGGAAACTAAGCAAAACAAAATTCATGCTCTTAATCAAGGATTTATCTATTTCTGAGGGATTCTAATTTCCCTATTGGCTTTATACCTCATGAATCTACAAAGAATAACCACATTAATATTCTGGTAATCTAACAACACATCACATCAAATATATGCTCAAAAGTGTCCTAGATAGATAGAATTGTACAACAAGAAGTAGGCATAAGCAAGAAATGTTTCCTGTTCAGTTGTGAAAAATTTTATGTATAAATTCCTGTCAAATTCTGTGTCTATATTTGACAGCAAAAATGTACTGTGAATCAAGTCATTTTCCTAGCTCCAATGTGGATAATGATCATATAAAAATGACAAGGTTTAATATTTCAAAATAATAAAAGACTCTGCAATATGCTCTGCATTTTACTTATTCCAGCTATGTATTCATTCTCTAAAAGGCTGCTTGTGAAAATAATTTTCATAGATGCAAGACAGCAAAAGAGTTGAAGCAAAATATTTGCCCTAAGAAATCTTATAGTTTTGTTCATTCTAATTATTAAAGAAAAGCTACCACAAACCTGGGGGTGTTGGTTTTTATTAAGTGGCCATTTTATTTCATAGTGCTTATTTCTCATTTTGTCAGAAAAGACATCATTCTTTAAAGGGCACAAAAACCAGAGAAAAATATTTTTTTCCAGTTGACATAAGACATTTAATACAATAGAAATGTCTAATTGGTGTCACACAGGGTCAGATGGCTTTGTCCTCACACTTGTGGACTTCTGGGAAATGAAAGGTCAACATGTAATATATCCAAACCTACCAGGGAAGGAGTGTATTTTTTAAAAAACTTACAAAGCAGCCATTTTGCATTATAAAACTAAGCAAATAAAAAAAAGTGACATTCATTAAAATGGTAGTGTTCTTTCATGAACTGTCAATAGTTTATTATTTTGTACTAAAATGGCAGTTTACTCAGAGGGATACTGACTGAGAGATGAAGTGTGTGTGTGTGTGTGTGTGTGTGTGTGTGTGTAAGGAAAAAGTGTGTTTTCCAATAAAAGTTGCAATTGCATTTTTAAAAGAAATTTAAATAAAATAGACTGACACCTATTGTACATTCTTTTTTATTTATATATTAATTGGTACATTTTAGGTGTACAATACATTTACATTTATCATTGGGTGTTTGTACCTGTACATGATGTATCTTAGTTCTTATTTTTTTCCCCATTACCTGTGTGCCCTTCACCCCCTCCACCCTTCCCTATTTACATAGACTTTGTTTCCTTTTTTTTTCTTTCTTTCCAATAATTTTTCCTTTCCTTTCTTCCCTTTCCCCTTCCCCTCCCACCACCCCTCCACCTTTGGACCTTTTCCTATTTCAAATTATCAATTATTCATTTTAATCATTTTCATCCTTATTTACATTTTCAGTTTCTCACACTAGAGAAACTATTTGGTATTTACACGTATGTGTCCTATTTATTTCACTTAAGAGTATGGCCTCAATATGCATCCATTTAGCTATAAATGACTCTAGTTTCTCGTTCTTTATGGCTGAGTAGTACTCCATTTTATAAAAAAGACACATCTTCTTTATCCAGTTTCCAGTTGATGGGCACTTGGGCTATAAGGATAATTTATGTAAAATGAGTTACTCTTTTAGAGGATCATCAAAGCTTAGTCCTAGGCAAGAAGAAAGGACTAGAAATTTTCAATCTTTCCTTTTATCATCCCATTATTTCCAAAGTTCTGAAGGTCTATAAACTCATTTTTTCGTCTTACTCTGTCTTATTCGTTACTCCTGTCTTCTGAGTAATCTACTAAAATATTTGTGTCACTTCTCTCTTCCTATGTGAGTCAGTCCATATTTAAACATCATCTTTACTGAAGCAAAATGACCTTGTCCTTTGAGATGCACTGACTAGTTACTAGAAGTCTTACTAGTATGTTCTAATTAGATAAATAGACTCCAAAAATATGTGTGTAGTGAATATGAATGGATTATAAGGGTTTAATCAGTTCTCTTACTACTTATTCTTTTGAAACTAGATTTATGCACTGTAATGATAAAGCGTAAATGTGTAATCTAAGAAAATTAGTCAAGATGGCTTAATTTATTGTGTTTGGAAATGGAGGTGAAAGATGGGGTTTAGGAAGAAAAAAATACAGGCTTAATTAGGAATTCTTTCACAAATTCACCAGGGTCATAAAATGTAGAGGCGCCTATAGCCTATGTACTTTCCATAATCCTACTGGAGATAAAGTAATTGATTCTAACTTGGTATGGTACATTGGTGGAGTTTTTTTTTTTTTAATGTTAGTGGCCTTTTTGTTTCTACTACATATTGTTCAAATATAATTATTCAGGTATTGGCAGTTGGCTACATTTAGCATTTATAGTTTCTTCTTTAATATATTTTTTCTACTAGAATATCAGGCATATAAATGAGATAGTAGCATAGTAAACTATATGTTTCACATACATTTATTTTAAAAAATATCTCATATGTATAGGATATCAATAAGTAATTCCAGGAGGCTTCTATCCAGTCACAAATGATAAATGAAAGTTTAAGATGTATTTATGTGCTAAAAATAAAATTGAATATTCACAGGTTAAAAAACAACTTCTAATATTTTTAAGCAACGTTTCTATATGCTAGGTGAAAGTTTATGAGAACCAGACAAGCAGGCAAATGTCATGAAGCAGTTTGGAGAGTTTTGTTTTGTTTTGTTTTGTTTTATCAAAAATGTCTGGAATTGGTGCAATTTGTACAGCATTTAGTGTTTGAGTTTCAGGAATTCTTACAGGATCTCTTAAAGGAAACGGGAAGAATAAGAAGCCATAAAGTATTGAATGAAATTTTCAGTCCAATAATAACTAAATGAACTACTAGATTTTGAAGAAAAATGCAAGCAAATCACAATGATTCTTAAACACTAAATCAGAATAAAAGGAGGATGAATTTAAAGAGAGATTTTCAAATAATGCTGAATAGTTAATGTATTCCAGGCTCACTGAATTATCATTAAATTTGGAGAGGAAAAATTGAAGCTGATAAACAATGCTGTAGGGTGGGCAAATAATATCAAAAGATTTAATGGTACAAGGTGACTAAGTAGAATGTAAGTTAAACAAAGCAGACCATATTGAAATAAGACATTTTTTCTAACTGATAGTAGACAACAGACTTAAATAGAATTAAACTCTCCAAAAGTTTTCAATTTCTGAGACTGAAATAGACACCCCCACCTTCATGAGGCTGGACTCAGAGGAGAACAAGACAATACAAAGCTTTGTGGGACAAGAAATGTCCATGTGGTGAGCCACTTCTGTGACATCCCTGGGTCTCATACTTACACACTCCTGCCTTCCCAAGAGTCTGTGATTGTTTCTGACCCATTGAAAATGCCACAGGTGATGTTATTTCTTCACTCTGTCTCAGCAGACTAGAAATAAAAACTGTCTTCCTGGCTTGAATAAAATATTACTTTGCATGACAGACAGAGTAAGTCCACATGAGAGAGAACTAATAGGACTTCCAGGAGTTACAAATCACCCCCAGCTAAGAGCCTGCAAGAAAGCAATGGCCTTGGTCCTCCAGCTCCCGGGAACTGAAATCTATCAACCACCACAGGAGTTTAGAAGACGACCTTACCTTTCAGAAAGGAAGAAAGGCTGTGACAACTTCACTGAAATCTTGTAATTCTGGAGTGGAAGATATTCCCCAAAGCACCCAGACCTGTGACTCGTGGAACATGTGACATAATAAATGTTCGTTGTTGTAAAATATTAAGTTTGTGTTTAAACTTCAGACGTCAGCAGAATAATATTCTCTGGAAAGTAATCTTGTCTGTGATTTTTTTTTTTTTTTTTTTTTTTTTTTTTGGTACCAAGGATCGAACTTGGGTCCTTGTGCTTGTGAGGCAAGCAGCAGAACCACTGAGCTAAACCCCCCCCCCCAACTTCTTGTCTGTGATTTTGCCCGCAAGACAAAAGAACTGAGTGTCGAAACAAATCATCCGTGCCTGTGAGCTGGGATTCAAGTCCTATTTCTTAAAGTTTTTATTGTTGTGAGCTTTACTTAAATCCTCTGTGTATCGATGACCTTTCCTAAAGGTTAAAGGAGGTGATATTATGAATATCTCGTAGGACTGTTAGGAAGGTTGTGTTACATCAGGTTAAATGCTTAAAGCATAGTAAGTGATCGAATATATATAGTTATGCACGCACATGTTCGATTTTGAGGGATTTCTTATTTGCTCTATAGAATTTAAAAAATAAATGAACCAAATTGTAAATTGAGGATAAGGGACGAAAGAAACAATGATTCCTGAGAAAGAGATTGTTTCAAAATATAACCTTACAGGATATGGAAATACAGAATAAATAAATATTACCATAAAAATGCAATCTAGCTTTAATTCATTATGAAAAGTTAAATCAAAGTTGACTGATTTTAGTGAACGCAATTCGCAAGGTTCCACCAGGTTCTCAAATAGATGGAAAGGGATGGATGGTCAGTATTAAACTCTCATTGAGCATTTATTTTTTCACTTAAAGTGCCTGAGAGTGAGAGAAAGATGTTACATACATACACAGAAAGGCTCTCCTTTACGACACTTGAAAATTGCTTGAAATTTAAATGGACATCATAATTATAATTATTTTTAGTCTCCATTTATCATATACACCTGCATATACGTGAACATATCCATAGCAGTGTATAGACCAGTTAAGTTATCTTAAACACTCATAAAGAAAAATGTTAAATTAAATTCACTCAGGCTAATTTTCATACTCAAAATATCTTTGAAGCAAATTATATGGGCTTATTTGAGATATATGCATTATATTAATGTACTATATTTTAGTATGTTTAGGATTTATGAAATGTACATTCTACTACATCCTTCTTTATCAAACCTAGGTTCTTTAGCCCCTTGGGGAAGTAACTTTAATGGTATTTTCTTGAAATACTGTTTTTCAATTTTGAACAAATTTTATAACTAAAAAATGTCATTCAAATATCTTAATTTATTTGATATTACGTATTTACTTTTTAATTCATTGTTTTCATTCTTAAACGTTTATTACATTTCTACAATTTTAAGCTTTTTCAGAAGCTAAGCCAAATATTCTTTAGGCTAATTATTTTTTTGTATTTTTATCATAGATGTTAATAGTACATATATTGGAAATATTTTCCATCTCAGTTTTTAAAAAAGTCTATGATTAATTTACTCTTCATAAAACACTGAAGAAAAAGTCTACTTTTCCATTAGAATGCATTCAGAACATATTTTCATCTTTAGAGTTAAGTTCTCAGTTTTTGCAGAATTGTGATGTCCTTGAGAGATCTTATTTTAGTATGCTTTAGGCCTATATTTTTGTGGAATTTATCATCTGTTACACTTTTAAAAATATTATGTTAATCTAAATCTATGAGGATGTTCTTAACTGTGACACTAGTAATCATGTGCAGATAATATTATCATCCCATTGAGGGCATTTAACTACCCATTTATCGATCATCTCACCTATGTCAAGTAAAGAAAACCACTACTTGACAGAAAACATAAGAAGTTAGAAAATCATAAAAACTCTTTCATGTCCTTATATTTCAAAGTGAAAGATTAATTCATTACTGGGAAAATTTTCAGAAGAATGAACCTTTCATAATTTGTTTTTCAGAAGGAACATCCAAAGATGGATGTAGGTGATTAGGATAATAAGGTATCTATCTATCTATCTATCTATCTATCTATCTATCTATCTATCTGTCACCTGTCTACCTATTTCTCATGTTTATCCAACTATTATTTGTCAGTATATAGAAAACTTTATTTTTCAATCTAATATAAGTTAAAAACAACCATTAGATATTTGTTCATTGAAAAATAAACTCCTCATGCTCCTCTTCCTGTTCTCTCCCCGGCAAATCTTAACAATATTTTATGATACCTTTCTTTCTCTCTTTCTTTCTTCCTTCCTTCTTTTCTTTTCCCTTTCTTCCTCTTTTTCTTTCTATCAATTTTGAAATTAAAGTTAGCCATGATTCAAGAACCAAATTTTATCCATGAAGATTTCATTAATCTGGCTAGGAAACACTTAGAATCCATATAACTGTATTCACTTTGCTCCTGTGACATTTATTATGATCTATTTATCATAAGCTTATTTATGTGTATAATTTATTTCCTGAAAGAATATAACCTCTTTGAAAAATGACATAGATATGTCAGCAGCTGAGCTTTAGAAGTTTTCCAATAATATCATGGATAAATATCTTTCACTGTCAAAATAGCTTCTAAAATATTATAATTGAAATGTTCCATTTGAAAACTACAGATGAGATAATTTTCATAGAATGGTAGTACATTAGTCATACCAAATTTCTGTAGGTATTTGAAGAACAGATTGGATTCTAAATTCCACTGTTCTTACAAGCTATCAGCAATAAATAAAGCAATTCAAACTCAACAGTGTGTATCTCTTAGAAAGTTTGTCACTACCGTGTCCATGAGCAGAGGTAGAAATATAACAAATCTGAATAAAAATTGAAATTCTTAGTGTGATACTAATAGAAATATATATGTTTTGCAGTCGAGAGAACTTAGTTGTAGTGAAGATGACTTTTTTCCTCTGATAGTCTATACTGCAGTTTATAATGTTTGTTAACTATGCTTGCATAGAGTAAATATTTTTGCCTACTATTGGTTTCTCTCTTTAACGAGCATTTACATGGATGTCAATGTTGACAAAATTTTAAACTCTTAAAGTTTTGTTATTAACCTTATTTCTTCAACTTTCAGCACTATTTAAGCCCTATATACTCACTGTTCAAATACTGCTGCATCCTCACAAAAGAGTTGTGTCTGATCACAGACCAGATTCATAAAACTATTTGTATAGGTATTACTTTTGATGAAGTGTTTTGAAATCATTTATTTATGTATTCTTCCATTTATCAGAATTTTGGGTAGTCACTATGTGAGAAGCAGTCTTCTAGGTATCAAGATGCTCGAGTCATATTTCTTCCTAATGTATCATTATATTATAATCATTTTAAAAAATTTGATCTACCTTCTTCTTCACTCAGTTTTCATGCCTACAACTCCCTCTAATAAGCATAACTCTCCTATTTGCTGCCGTAAATTGTCAAAGAGAAAAACGCTCATTTGGAACGTCAACCACCAAGGTTCATTACAAATCTGTCATGAGCTGCATAAATCATTTCCCCAGTAGCTGTGTAAAATAATACTGTTTATCAAGAAAATTTTTTCATTAACATTTTCACCCTTTGAGTATACCATTCATGATGTCATCATCTTTTATTCCCCTACCATTTCTATTAAGGACATGTGGAGTTCATTTTTCCTCTTTTCATCTCCAACCCATAAAGGAGAATAACATGAAAACAAAACAGGAAAAATTATACTGTATTTATTCTGCATTTGCAATAAATTGTGGTACAAAACAGTGCATTTCTATTTTTCAAACCTTGACTGTGTTAGATTGGAAGTCTCATATGCTTCTCTAGGTAGTTTCTATGGCTGCGTTATTGTTGACTGAGACATTGAGGGAGGCCAGCAGGGTAGAGGAAAGAAGAGGAGGGGTAAGAACCAATGGGTTCATATGGCCATGGGACAAAATGTTAAACTAATGAAAACCATCTAATAAAAAGTCATGGTTTGCAGAACAGGGGTCTACTAAAGAATATGTTCCCCTTCATCTAGTAGACTCTTCAGTTATATGATAACAGATTATCAGGTTTTACTTCATTTAATGAAAGATGATACTGGTAATTAATATCTCCATTTTTGGTTGATGCATTTTGTGCAGCTAAAAAAAAAATGTTCTAAGTTCCCAAAAGATGCATTTTTTAAAATCCTTTAAATCTGTGAGTTTCTTATGTCACTGAAGTGTTCTTCAAGCAGAAGATATATTTATGCATACAAAGGTAATTTAGGGTCTCTGCTTTCTGTGTGCCTTAGTTACCTATGGATAGTGTAGGATAAATAAGTCCTTAAATATCTTCAAGGTCAGAACATAAGTAATAGAAATTTTGTTATGAATAATATATTTTTGTTACTAGTGAAATATGTGTGCTGTCATTCAGAATTTTGTAGGTCAATGTCTATATAATTAAAATTTAGTGAATCAACTTATAGGGACTACCATAAATATATTCATTGGCTTGGAGAAGTAACATGACAATCTGACATAATCACACTTATTATCATCATGCATGAGAAAAGTTATGCATTTAGATGAGTTCTGAATGAAGTTTCTCTGTAATGCTCTTGCCCTTTTATATTTTCTGTTTGATTTGGTAATGTTTTGTCAGTAGGCCCTGTAGTACATAAAACTACATTTGAGAGAAAATATCAGTGTTTATTTCATCATTGTTGTGTGGACTTAATGTTTATAATATTGTTGAATTATTCAGACTCCTGTCACTCCAGATTATCATTGAAATGTTAAATATGGAACCAATCTGATGATCTTTGGCAGGTTCGTTCAAAGTGGGGAGTGCTTTCTACAATTTTTAACACTTACTAAGAAAATTTCCCCATGTGGCCCCTAAGCTTGCAGATGTCCTGGCTCAGTCCTGTGGATCTTCTGTTTTCGTTCTATTTCAGCTTCTTGTGTCAGCCTGGTGGGCAGACCCAAGCCCTTCTCTACTTTCCAGACCTGGGCTGCCCTTCCACACTCCAGGGCAGCCAGCCATTGAGACTGGGGCCAACCAGTTCCTCCACCACCCCAGGGCACAATCTGCCTCTCTACCAAAGGAAACAAAACCAGACTACAAAACCTGTGTAAATTAATTGGCATTTATTCCTTACTTATCCCCCAAACTTACCTTCCTGCACCCTGACCCCCAGTATCAGTCAAACATTATTTCCTTTCACTCATTCTCTCGGTAGAAGTTAGGACTTTCCCCCTAAATGAAGCTACTGCATGATGTATTACGTGAATATTCTTCCAACTTGCCTGTGATCTAGCATCTAAAATTACATCATATCCATTCATCCTTTTAAGTAAGCATTGCCACATTGAGGAACTTGGGCTGATATTTAAAGTTTAAAAAATTATCTTGGTATGGTGGAAAAAAACCAAAACAGTTGGTGTACCAATGTGGAAAAGCTCTGAAGTTTTGTTTAGATTTTGGATTCACCTTAATGGTACAGAGAGAAATATAGTTAACAGTATAGATCATATGTTTAAAACCCATATTTAATGAAGCATACATTAAAATACCCTGCAGAAATGCTCCTGAATTTTTATTAGTTCAGAAATATTTGGGGAGAAAACATGTATTTTAAAATATGAATGTCCATCATGACAAAGCCTTTATAATTCTTCTAATTTGTCTTCTACTCATTCTACTTTTTTTTTTCTTTTTCATTTGTCTCCTATTGAAATGTATGTAATGTGAGGTTTTGTGTTCTACATCGGACAAAAATGTTGACCCAATATTACTTTCAATAATAAAAAAAATTTATTAACTGCCTAACAAGTCATATATTTCCATTGGAAATGGGATTTATTTTAAATCAATCCACTACCTTTTACTTAAATTAATATAACAGTAGTCTTTTTTATTATAAATTTCAAAAGAGAAAAATATGTTTGTATGTTGACAATCATTTTCTGTCATCCTGCATTAGAGGACATTTTAATTTTAATTAGAGTTCATTTTTCATTTTTACAAATCATGATTTATTTTGTGAAAAAAAATTATCTTCTATTTAAAATATTGAGTTGATAATTGGTAAGATATTTCTATAAGCAGATAGCTTTCTGACCAATGCAATCATTTTCAATATGTCAGTTTTAAAATAGTTGTCAACTGTTCACCTTGATAAAAATACAAGTATAACTAAACAACAGAAATAAGAAATAACTGACAGTAGCCACAACAGAAAATAATATATTCCTCTGTCATGGGAGTACCCTACCTAGACAATTTTGTAATTCTGCTGATATGTTTTTATTTCTACCATGTTCACTATTAGCTTGTCAGAAATAACTATATTATTGCTTTGCCTTTTTTAAAGAAATAAAAATAAAAATAATATCTATATTTTTATTTACATGTAGATACACACTTAGGAATAAAGGACTAATCTACAAAAAGTCTTCAGAGTATTCAGAAATTAATTTTAAAATAATCCTCCTAAAGATATTTTTCTCAATTGTTAAATTTTTCTACACAGAAACTTTTATACTCAAATCAGCAACTGGTATTTACAGGCGAGTTTACTTTTAGTTATTTATGTACAGAGTTTATCTTGCAAAAAATTATAATTTTTCCTTTAATAATATTTTAAAATTTAGAATTTTTTGAGATCTGAAACCGACTCTCTTAAAAAATAATAATTTATGGCAGTAAATGTACAGTACAGTAATTATACTACATATTTTATTTTGAAATCAAGAGATATTTGTTGATGTGTTCACCTCTCAAGGGAATGTCCAATATAAACACTTTTTAAATCTGCTTATTTTTTGTATTTTTAACATACTCACTTTGGACTTTCTAGAAATAGGTGTTTTTGTTTATATTATCTATAGCATATATATAATATATACCATATATATTGTATATAGCATATATAGCATACATATATATAGCATATATGTATTATTTATATATGATAATATGATTATATATAATATATATCAGTAATTCAGAAGATTGAGTTACTGTTAAAATTGATGAATCTGAGGATTAGTAAACGAATGTAAAAACCTACCTGAACTTCTGAACATTAGAGAAGAGCATCAATAAAATCCTATATAAATGCTGAGAACAGTGTAAATTCACCTGTTATTCAGGTTATATCCTCATTACAACTGGAATAATAAATATATTTTTAAATGACAGCTTTCTTGAATTTGAATTCACATAAGCAGAATAATGAAACACTTATTAGCCTAAGTGTGAACTGAGTTATCTTTTACATCTTATAGTATCATGTAGCAAAATTTTCAAAGGTGTAGAGTTTTATTAATCATTATTTGGTTCTTTCATATTTAGACAATTTGACTAACCCCCAATTTACATAAATGCATAAATTGATTATCTTGATTTTACTAGGCTGAAAAGAAATACATTTCTGAATATCCCTCTTGTTTTAAGCTTTTGTGTAAGGTGTATTTTCATTTTTGGCTATGCCAAGAAAAGTCTGTTGGAACATTTTAGTTCCTTTTATTTAATGTTTCATTTACTTAACAATAAAATGATTACCAATGATTTGCTTATTTAACAGGAAATTCTTAGGCCAGTGATGGGGAATATACACTGACTCTATCAAATGACAGAATGACACATTCCAAATGTGATTCCTGGCCCCATATAATTTTGTAACTCCTATCATTTAGTCATAGAGATTTATGACTCCTTTAGAATAATGAATTTTTACTTGGGCATATTTCTATATATATCCATTTATTTTATAGGAGTGTTATATTAATATCCTAATCCAGAGACATCTCCTTGTGAGGCATAATGATATACCGAGAGTATGGAAAAATTGGCATTTGATGTTAATCTTGGTAAGACCAGAGCAAAGATCCACTTCCTTATAATCAATTTTTGTGTACTAGTTTTTAGTGCCATAGGAGAAGCAGGTTCTTGAAAAAGATATTGCTATAATATTGTAAATATACCTCCTCAAAAGAAGATATGCAAATAACTACAGTAAATGTATATAAGAAAATGAGAATATCTACTATTATAAAGACCAAAAATAAATGCTGGCAAGGATGTCAAGAAGGAGAATTCATAAAACATTTGTAGCAACAGAAATTAGTATAGTTTACACTTACAGTTTTTCACACCAGAGAAACTATTCGGTATTTATACATGTTGTCCTATTTATTGTACTTAAGAGTATCGCCTCAATGTGCATCCACTTAGCTATAAATGTCTCTAATTTCTCATTTTTTATGGCTGAGTAGTACTCCATTTTATAAAAAAATCACATTTTCTTTATCCAGTCTCCAGTTGATGGGCATTTGGGCTGTTTCCAAGTTTTAGCTATTACAAACTGTGCTGGTATGAACATGGGCACACATATATCACTGTGGTATGATTCTTTTAATTCTTTGGGGAAGATCCCCAGCAGTAGAATAAATAGGTCATGTGAAATAGGAAGAAAAGGGGCAAAGGGGAAGGAAGTGGGAGGGCTAGGGGAAAGGATAGAAGGGAATGGGATTAATATGAGAAAATGGAAAAATAGGAACAAAATCTTTGTAAATAGGGAGGAATGGAGGGGTTGAAGGGAGGGCTGGGCAAGGGTGAAAAATAAGAACCAAGAGAGATTATGTAAAGGTACAAATTTCCAATGATGTATGTCATTATATTGTATGCCTAAAATGTACCAATGATTAGAATGAATAATTGATAACGCAAAATAGGAAGAAAAGGTCCAAAGGGGTAGGTGTAGTGGGAGGGGCAGGGGAAAGGAAAGAAGGGAAAGGAAAAATGATGAGAAATGGAAAAAATGGAAATAAAGTCTTTGTAAATAGGAAAGGGTGGAGGGCATGAAGGGAGGGCTACGAATAGGGAAAAAAATCAAAGCCAAGATGCATTATATAAAGGTACAATTCCCAATGAGAAATGTTATTGTGTTGTGTACCTAAAATGTACCAATAAAAATGTAAAGAGAAAAAAAAAGAAATTAGTATAGTTATAATGGAAAAGTGTATACAGATTCCTCAAAAAATTAAAGAGAGAATCACTAAGTAGTTCAGCAATCCCACTCTTCAGTATATATACAAAAGATAATAAGTCAGTATGTTGAAGAAATATCTTTATTTTATGAATATCTGTATTTTGTGAAGAGCACAGTTATTGCTATTTATAATGAACAAGGTATGGAATCAACTTCTACATCTATTAGTGAATTAATGGATAGAAAAAATGCAATGTCATATATATGACAGCCACATATATCATATACATACAGACATATACAATTTGGGAGGCAATCCAACCTTAAAAAAATAATAAAATCCTATTATTTGTAACAACATGGTTAAGTTTGGAGGATGTTATGCCAAGTGAAATAAGTCAGTCAAAGAAAAATATATTACATGATATCATTCACATGTAGAACAAAATGAGTTGAGCTTAAAGAATTACATATATATATATATATATATATATATATATATATATATATAAAATATATATATTTTCATGGGATTGGACCAGGGGGTTTTGTGTATACTAGGCAAGAGTCTACCATTGAGCTACATCCCAGGGCCAATATATTAGTCATTTTCTCATCACTGGGACATAAAACTCAAGCACCACAAACTAAAGAAAGAGAGTTTTGTTTTGACTCATGACTTTAGAGTTTTCAGGCCATAGTCACCTGGCTCCAAGATAAGAAAGCATGGAAAATGGGCACAGTGGAGGAAAAATTGCTTACATGGTGGCAGCCAGAAAGCAAGAATGAAGGGAGAAACCAGACGAGATACAACTAACAGGATCCCATGCCCATTGATACACCTCTTTGGATCAGGCCATACCTCCTAACATTATATGTAAATTTAGTTCTCCTGTGGCCCTATCACACTCCAAAATCCCCCACCTCTGAGGGTCTTGGGGACCATTTACTTATATATCATTCCATTCCATTCCTGGTCCCTAAAATCTTGTTGCATCCCAATATGCAAAATGCATTTAGTCCATCTCTAAGTGTTCTCAGAATCTTAACAGTCCTTGCATTGA
The DNA here is from genome assembly GCF_053883595.1 of Heterocephalus glaber. Classification (NCBI taxonomy): domain Eukaryota; kingdom Metazoa; phylum Chordata; class Mammalia; order Rodentia; family Bathyergidae; genus Heterocephalus; species Heterocephalus glaber. The sequence goes on from NW_028258333.1 coordinate 10,822,185, forward strand.
TCAAAAGTCCAAGTCTCAAGCCTCCTCTAAGAAGATTTAAGGCACACTCTTAGCTGTGAACTGTGTAAAAATTTAAAAAGTAAGTTAAATACTACTGATAAACAGTGATACAAAATAAATATTCTAAGGACGAATTAAGGTGCTAGAAAGGAATTGGATCAAAGATTGAAATCAAGCAGGACAAACATCATATACCGTAGTTCCATGGGCAGCACCCAGAGGAAACTGGTGAGATGTGAACATCAAAAGGCTTGGGTAGCCCTGCCTCTGTGACATTGCTAATAGTTGTAGCTTTCATGGCTTCGCTCTTTGTCTTCCTTTACTCATTGTGACTTTCCTCAAATTGTCCATGGTCCCACCTTCTCTAACTTTTGGAGGTGTCCATTGTACTTTCAGTTTCACTCACAGCTTTGCTCAGTGCCTTCTCATCAGCCACAACTTTACAGGTCCTTCCTTTGTGGCAAAATTGAAAAATGTTCAAATGGAATTTTTGCTTCTAATTTTCAATATAAACCTGGCTACAAGCATCAAGACTTATCCACGTGACAGCCTGTACCTTGCGCTGCATTGAAATTTCCTCCACCAAATTAATCTACTGCTCTTAATCTCAGCCTGCAGCAAAGTCTCAGGAAATGCACAAAACCTAGACAAATTTTCTGCCAGATCATAATGTAGATGGTCTGTAGTCCAACTGCATGTTCAGTTCTTGTTGGCAACTGAAACCTCCCGAGCTGGGTCATTACTGTCTGCCTCATATCAGCATTCCGGTCTTCTGGTCTCTGACCAGAATTTTCCATGGAGCTTGGTTTTCAGCACTCTAGGACTGCTTCTCCAGCTGGCATCTCCAAACTTTTCCAAACTCCTCCTTTGAACCAGTTGCAAAGGCTTCTAATCCAATGTCAGGTGTAGTCATAGTGGTGACTGCTCTGGTACTAAAATCTAGTCATTGTTTTATAGCTGGGACATAATATCGAACAACCACAAATTAAAGAAGGGACAGTTTATTTTGGTTCACCTTATTAAAGGTTTCTGTTCGTAGTCAGCTGTGTCTTGTTGGAAGGGCAAAGTGCAGGAAAAGATGCTTATTTTATGATAGGCAGGAAGCAGAAAGAGAAGGAAGGAACCACATCACACCCTCACTGACTCACCTCTTCAGATCAGGGCTTGCCTCAAAACATCATATTTGGCTTGAGTACTCATGGTCTGATCACCTTTCAAAAAGCTCTGCCTCCAGTTTATATTAGCTAAAACTTGGAAACAACCCAATTGTCCATGAACTGGAGACTGGATAAAGACATGTTTGTTTGTTTTTTTATATATAAAATGGAGTACTACTCAGCCATAAAGAATAAGAAATTAGAGACATTTATAGCTAAATGGATGCATATTGAAGTGATACTCTTAAGTGAAATAAATAGGACACACGTGTAAATACTGAATAGTATCTCTACTGTGAGAAACTGAAAGTGTAAATAAGGATCAAAAGGCATAATGTGAAATAGGAAGAAAAGGGGCAAGGGAGAAGGGGATTTGGAAGGGTCAGGGGAAAGGAAAGAAGGGAATGAATTAATATGAGAAAATGAAAAAAATGAAATAAAGTCTTTATAAATAGGGAGGGGTGGAGTGGTTGAAGTGAGGGCAGGGGAATGGGGAAAAAATAAGAACCAAGAGAGATTATGTAAAGGTACAAATTTCCAATGATGAATGACATCATATTGTATACCTAAAATGTACCAATAAACTTAATTGTTAAAAAAGTAAAAAAGCCCTGCCTCTGAGGGCATGAGAATTGGGGGACATCTGGATATATGCCATAAGACCTAGTTAACAATAATTTATTATGCACTCCCAAACAGAAAAAATGTATTTTTAATGTACTTAACACAAAAAAATAAATATTTGAGGTAATTTCTATGCTAATATTTGATTTGATCATTCCACAACATATACATGCAGAGGTACACGATATTATTATGATCATTAAAATTTTATTGGCAAATTTTCATTTTAAGAGATAGTAAAAGATAATAATATAGTTCATTTTTAAATAAAGAAGCTGAGTTGAGTGTAATATATAAGCCAAGTTTTGTTTAAAAACTAGTAACTCAAGAAATGTTCATTATTCTTTAATTGTTTTTATTAGGACTTTATAACATCAGGGATATTCCTAGGTGACAATTTCAGTTTACTAAAGGCAAACCATATTCAGATTTCTTGTGTTGTTAGAACACATTTACATAAGAACATTATTACTGTATAATGACCTAATCCCCCACTGGCAGTAAATTAACCACAAAAAGGAAGATATCACCCACTTTATTTCTATACTGAAATGCAAATTTGTTTTGTAATGACAGTCATTATGATGTCCAAATGGGGCAGTCATCTAAAATCATTTACTATAATGAAATTAATCATAGTCAAAATGAATGTCCTAATATAAATCATCATTTTATTTACAGGTTTTTAAAGTCATGAAACACAGCATGGTACATGTATTAAATAAGGACAATTAGAGTAAGAAAGCTACAGTGTGAGTCCCAGTTCTGTTGGATCTCTTAAGTCATTTCAGTTAAATTCCAGTGTTTCAGCCTCTTCTTTTATAATACAGTGATGATATTATTTACCCTGGTGATAATGGCCGAGATTAAAAAAAAATGTGACAACCGTTTGAAAATTATTAACCATTATATTATTGATATTTATTTGTTTCAGTTAGGGATTTAAATCATAGTGAACAGGTGAGTTTTAAAATATTTGCAATAAGCACCTCTTTCATTAATCTTTAAAAATATTTTTTCCCTCAGTGGAATTTTAGAGGGCTGTCTTTGAAGCTGGAGCTCATCAGTACTATGGAATATGCAACAGCACTCTTTTGCTGTTGTGCTGTCTTTGCCCTTGAATATTCTGTCATATAATGTACATATCCCTATCCAATTTTGATAGTGAGATCCAAGTATCTCAGTGATCTTGCCTAATGACCGAACCAATAACATACAATACTGTGGTTTTATTAAGAGTTGTTTTCTAACTTACATGTGCTTTGTTTTCCATATTTTATTTGCATTTTTAATCATGTAGTTGTGACAAATGGCAATTTCCCTATATTGCTGATTGTAGACTTTCCCATCACTAGAGGCCCCATGGTGATGGTAGGAGAGGGTGAGCGGGGCCACTCCTTTCTGCAAACCTTAAGACCTTTGAGCTGTCAGAGTCGCTGGCATTTTTGTATTGAAAAAATTATTTTCTTCCTTGTTTTGTCAAAATGATTTCTGTTTTTCCTCACCTACTTTCAAGGAGATTCTCATAGCATGACCTTTGATAATCCAATAACCAGCACTCTAAATGCTGAATCTAGGAGCACAGATTACTCTCAGATAAGATTTGCTTCAAGGGACAGTGCCATCCAGGACTTGGGCTAAGTTTCCTTACTTCCCCAGGGCCTCTGCTTAGTAGTCTCTTCTTTCTGATTGTGACTGGGCATATGTTAAGCATTTCAGTAATTGTAAGTATTCTGTGATTCATATTTGTGTTTATTCCTCTATTAGTTTTGTCTCTTTTCAAATAATCTATGTATATCCTAGATATTCTGAACTGTAAAAGTTTGATATGTTGTGTTTCTCATAAATATTTGTAGTATAAATGCATGTCATTCGGATGCCTTCAACTCTAAACAAGTAAATGCTATAAATATTTAGCATAAAAAATAGAAAATTTAGGTACATAAAACAGATGAGCTTAATACAGAAAATAACTGTTCAGCTTTCAAATTATGCAGTTCTGAGGCTTTACTTTTGTATATATTTTACAGGTTATATGTATTTTCTTACAGTGATGGTGGGATAAAATACTATCCACAGTTCTGAAGATCCCCTTTATGATTGTGTGTATATGTGTGTCTATCCATTTAAAGTAATAAAATTTAAATAAAAGTTTCAGTTTTATACATAGAAAGTAATTTTATTATCTGGAGATATCCCAATATTTTTGCACAATCCTCAATGTGAGCCATTTAGAAAATATTTACTTTAATTTTAGAAGATCAAATATTTTCTCCTATACATTGTAATTGTTAAACACAGGAAAATAGTGCATACACATAAACCCAAAGAATACTTGAGTAGAATATTTGAGTAGATTTCAGTGAATTTGCTCACTGTAATTATGTGGAAAATATTTGTGCTTATGCATAAGTTAATTTATTTCTAAAAAAAATTCTATATTTCCTTGCATTTTTAATGATTTTACGAGTCAATTTTGTGAGTTTGGTTCATATAATTAAAGTGTTGCTTGTGAGAACATGATGGTGTAGGGATTTTGATCAATTTAAGAATTTTTTTCTTTGAAAAATCACTTCACACACCATTGCTCTAACTAGCATAGGTGAGGACAGCTTTAGTATCAAACTTCTGCAGTGCATCTCCTTGAAATGAACTCTTCAGTTGGAAGCAGTGTTTCTGAGCTACAACTTTATCTTGTACAAAATTGTAATATGCATTGATCTCTTCCTAATTGTTTTCTGAGCCACAACTTTATCTTGTACAAAATTGCAATATGCATTGGTCTCTTCCTAATTGTTTCCTTCTGACCCTCAGTGGACTGTGTTACTGGTTCTCTCTATAGATGAACTCACTCAGGAGTTTTCAATTGTGCTTCTCCACCAGTTCCAGTTGTATTTAGTGTGATGCCCAGATGTCAGTGGTTTTCAGATGGTTCTGCTGAAGAAACACTTAGCTACTTCACAGAACTCCACCCCCAGTGTTTCTATTAATCCTGAGCAGAGGAGCAGATGGCATACTGGTTCTCTTTTGTGACATTTGAGCCATTAATGGTATGGAGAACTTCATTTTATTTCCCAACTCTCAGTGAAGAAGTCTGTGGGTAAAATGCATAATGTTGCCTTCTATCATCTATTTTTTCTCTCATTGGTATTCTTTACAGGGCTCATAAACTCAGCAAGACAGCGAGCTGATCCCGTCAGAATTCAACTTTTTCTTTTCTCAGTACTTCTTTTATTGCCAGAAAACAACTTCGACATGGTAATGTCTTTTTCCTTTCCTTTTATTTCACTATTTTACAATTCTCATTATCACTGTGTCTCCCAACACTAGATGATGTATAAGAAAAAAAAAGCCAATAACATGCAAAGCAGAGAAGATAAATAACGACTAATCTAAACTACTGAGTAACAAAAGCTAGTAGAAAAGAATGAATTCAATTTTATTGTATGTGCATGCCAGGTATAAAAGAATTCAGCTAAATGAAAACTTAAAGGGATAGCTGGATGAGAGAGAGAGAGAGAGAGAGAGAGAGAGAGAGAGAGAGAGAGAGAGAGAGATTTGCTGGATTTCCAAACACAGAGAATGTCTAAAAATACCATACAAAACACTTTAATAGGGTTTTATCTATCAACTGTTTTAATGAATTTTATCTTTAAAATGACCTCTTAATTCACAAATAGGAAAATAGTGACATCATTATATATCAAAATTAATGTGATGGTGATATAAAACATTTTCTATTTCACCAGAGAATCAACTGCCTTATGTCCAAAGTGAAAGAGTTTTTGAGGTATTTTTTCCCCAATTAGTAGTATCTAGGGCACTGAAGCTGGTAGTGAAAAGAGATGCTATTTGTCAAAAGAGTCAACACAGTCATTGCCACTGTGGCTATACATAAGTCACAAAATAATAAAATGAATAGACAACATAAAATAATTCTCACACATTAACAAACTAGACAAAAAAATATTCTTGCCCTCATGGAACAGAGGTTCCTATATTACCATAATAGAATTCTACCAGAAAAGTATTGAAAAATAATATTTGATATGACTATCTTAAAAAGTCATTACTAAAATCTTGGCTTTTATAATGAATGCTACAATGATGATTTTTGTAATGAGTGGAGATTAGTAAAACATATATGCATCTATGTGGGGAAATGTCATAAATATGGATATTATTTTATTCTGCTTTTTGTTTTAGGAAACTGCATGCTTACTCAGTCCAATTGAGCTCATTGGCTCAGAAGGGCCACCACATTTGGTTCATTCATCCCTACATGTCACTGTTCCAAGCATGACTTAGGTTAGTCCCATTTGTTCTTTTTTCTGTGCTTCCACTCACTGTCAATTTCAAGTGCCTAAAAACTTGTCCTTATTTATTTCTGTCCTCACAATTTTCTGGTTTTTGTTTTCATTCAATCTATTGCCACTCAATGCAGTCATGAGGTGATCATATTATTGGACTCTCTGTGATAATTCTGTGTAATTTTACTGCCACTGAAATTCTGCAGTTACTGTAATATACCATTGTGTTAGCATTTGAAGATCATGGTATATAAAGTTATTATAAAGCATGATGCTTTGAATACCAATATTTTGAACTTTTTATTAAAAACTCGTTACATTTTCAACTCTTTGTTTTTGTATCTGGAATTTGATTTTAAAATGCAATTCTAAAAGAATGTCATTAATGGGGTAATATTTTCCAAGGGGAATTTTTCAGAGAGAAACAAATTCAATTTCCTGCTTTTGTTATGTAATATTCAATTATCTATTGAACAAACCCTGTAAAGACACTATTTGCTTACTAAGAACAAGTGCCCATGGACCATTTTTAAATATTTATATTAATAACAAAAACTAAAAACCTGAACACTTTTTGCTTCAATCAATGTCTTTTATTTGTTAGTTTAATTTCCAGGACATTTGACAAATCTATATTGACTTTGCTGTTCCAATTTGGCAAGTACTTCAGTAAAAATAAAGACACTATTATTACCTGAATAAATAAAAAAGTTCAAATTAAAGCCCTCACAAATTCTACAATTCCAATGATAATATTTATTAATAAATATTTTATTAAGTAGTTTGGCTTTTATTGTGATACTTGTGATTTATGCAATTTGATGAATAGAAAAATCAGACTTCTAGCAAATCAAATGTTTGGAATAGTAGACTTTACTGCATTCTATATCGCTTTATCCCCTGTTGAAATTATGAATTTAAAGTCAGTTAGCATATAAAGAGTTCAATTTTTTTCAAGTAACACAATTGAGAACTTCATAAAGTATGTATAATGCTTAATGTACTCACACATTACAAAAAGTAAAAATGAGATTTTGCTTTCAGAAGGTCTATGGTATCAAACACTGCAAAAATTGTTGATTTTTCCACTTAGTAAATCTTTTATTGAGCTACTTGTGCACAATATTTTTAAAGATTAGCTATAGTAGTACTTCATAAGATGGAATCAGAACCCTTACAGTAGTATGAAAACAAGTTTTATAAAAGCAAAGAACATATTTAGAGATTACCAAGAATCAACTCTAAAGTAGGTTAATTGACAGTAAAAGATAAAAAGTGAAATGTTGTTGGCAAATACTTTGAATGCTAGGATAAGCAATTGCATTGATGCAATTTTGATTGAGACAAATGGGATTAAAATTATGTATAATAATCGCAGTTTGCAGTGTAATATATAGCCACAATTGGAAACTGAGCAATCACAAACTTTAATTAGGATTTGAAATGTGAGCAATTCATATATAGAGAAAATATATAATTTTGGATTGTAGAAATGGAGGCATAATATACTTTATATCTTTAACAGGTGCCTAGATACAGTGGTCTAATCCAGGGAAAGTACACCACTCATCTTAGACTTTTGTACCAGCTAATCATAATTGTCAACTTAGTTGATTCAGAGACATGTAGAGAGGCTATGTGATTGTATCACGGGGCACCAATGGTTAACCAACTGATGTTCATAGCTAAATGGCTCGTTAGGTGGTGGAGTCATGAGGGGCAGTCGCTGTGAGCAGGCCTGTATCTTTCACTGGTACTCTTCCCAAGGCTCTGCTTCCTATTTTCCATGATGTAAGCAACTTTCCTCTACCATCTACCCATGGAATAAAATCTCTAAAACTCTGAACCAAATTAAACCTTTCCTCCTTTAAATCTAGGTGTTAGGTCCTTTGTCCCAGAAATGGGAAAGATAAATGATATAATCATTTAGGTGATTTCAATGAAAGATCAGAGAGTGGACAACTTAAAAGCAGTTGAAATTTATTCCTCAGAGTTTAGGAAGCTGGAAAATCCAGTTCAAGACAAAAGAAGATTCAGCGTTTTGGTGAGAGCCCATGGCCAGGGAGTCCTCACATGGTGCCTATTCACATGGACAAGTGACAAGCCAAATATCTGGGACCTTTCAGGAGAGCACCAATCCCATTCATGAGAATCCAACCCTTAGGACCTAATCACATTTCAATATTGATTTAATGACTATCAGGGGATAGAATTTTTTAAACATAACTTTGGGCATGTACATCCAGACTCCAGGGCTAGCATTTACTGAATGCATGCCATGTTCCAGACTCTGTGTTATGTTCACTCCCTGTCTTGCCATCACTGGAGTGCAAAGCCCAAGCATTGACTGGTTACTGTTGAATTGTGTGCCACTGCTGAGTGCCTAACACAGTGAACTCTCTTATGTATCAATTAAATATGCAAAGTAATTTAAACCATAGTGGTACCCTGGGAGGTTAAGTACATTAGCTCCCATTTTCATGTAACTGACACTGGGTATTCAAGGTACTATGACTAAGGAGACCCAGGGGACATTTCAATGCATATATCTTTACTTTTCCAACCTTTCCAAGCATAAAAATCTCTTTTTAATGTTTTATATACATATATAGATTATACATAAATAATTATTTAATTTTTATAGTCTGTTCACAATATTTTATGAGATGTGATTTAAATATATGGTGAATGTTTAAATTTTTAAAAATGTATTACATTAAAAGACACACAAGTATTTTGCCCTCAAAATACTCTCCCTCACTTCAAATATACTCATACTGTTCTTGACACTTTCCAAAGCAATTTTGGAAGTCTTTCATGAGTGTCTTTATAAGCTATGATAAAAAGAAATACACTGAATGCTGCTGTCATCAATGGATTAGCAGGCTCATAAAAACATTAAGGAATGTGCTCATCTACCTTATTCACTAGCTCTTCCATGATGCATCTTCTGACCCTTCCCCAAAGTCAAAATGGCCATAAAAGGTAAATTTTTTGAATCGATTCAGGATATCCAGGCAGTCATGACAGTGGATTTAAGGACAGTCACAAAAGAAAACTTCCAGGAATGCTTCAGAAAGTGGCAAGAGTGATCAGATACATGTCTTCAAAGTGGGGGGAACATTTTGAGGTAGCTTAATGACAATGTCCCTTTTACTGTGATCTTTTAATGTAAGCATTCATTACTGTATGCTTTATATCACACCTCATAGTTTCCTGATTAAAAAAAAATACATCTCTCAATTGAAGCTTTACATAGTGAAGCAAAATTGAGTATAAAAGAAGGCCCTTTGTGTGTGCATATATATATGTATATATAATTGTATTTCTCATATAAAAGAAACCATGTGATATTAGAGCTTATATGTCTTACTTATTTAGCTTAATATTATCTTCTCAAGTTGCATCCATTTACCTATGAATGCTTCAACTTTTTCTTTCCTTAGGGTAGCAAACTACTCCATTGAGGATAAATATCACATTTTCTTTATTAGTTCATCAAAAATAAACTTTTGTATTACTATCTGCTTATTCTTTTTTGTAACAATCCTTTAGGTTTATAGCTTGTACTCTGAGTAACTAATTAGAAGATAATGAAACACAGTGTAATAATATTGTTATTTTCTTATTATTTGATTATAAAATTTTGTTTTATTTTTTGATATAATTAAAAATGAAACCCTTTTAGTGTTGCACCACCTTGGTTCAGCAGGGAAAATAACCTACTCCAGAAATAAATGAAGCTTAAGATATACAATTTCAGGAAACTGACAATAACCTCTTTTCCCTCACTAAGGGTTAATAACAGGTTTCATAATTCTTTTCCTTCAACCTCAACATCTCTTGGGGTTAAAGGAAGCCATACAGTTCCCCAGAACAATGTGTGCAACTGGTAGGAGGGACAGACTGATGAGATTTTCTGATCTTTATTCTTTCAGGGTCATTGAGGTTTCTATTGTCTCTGATCATGGTGCCAAACTAGACTTCACCGTACAAAAGACACTCTCCATAATAATAGCTTTCTGATTTTGGCTCTCAAAATTAGGTTCTCTGTGCATGAGCTGCAGTTTTGGTTTCTGGAAAATGACGTATTCTAAAGCAGAGCCAAAAAACCCACAGGCAGATTGTTTGACCCCTTAGCCTCTTGTTAATACAGTTAATAGCTGAAGCAAAGTCCATGATCTCTACCTCAGAAAAACTGACTAAATTATTGAAATCCACATGGGGTAGATAGATTCTGCTTCCATTACAGGCTACATTACATGATGTTTCAAGGCTTTAATATTTAAATATTTGTAATACTAAAAGTACCATAAAAATACTAACAGTAATATGTGATAATAATATTAATAGTACAGACCATAGTAATCATCACCATCTTATACCTCAGACAGACTATAGGATGTGAATAAGCAACAATCCCAGAATTATTATGCAGTGCTAAGTATGCTTTTACAGACAAGATTGATTTATTTTTAGGAATATATCTAAGAGAGATTTCAAGCTCACTTTAAACATGAGGAACTTCCATCCAAAACTGATTTTCTGTGTTACTTACACGAAGATATCTCATAAATGGAGACTAGAAACTCAAGCTCACTGTCTTTACTTCCATACGTTTAATATTTTTCTCTTTTTGCTTTCTTCCCAGCTACCTACACATGATCTGAAGTATATGCACTCCATTTCAGTAACATTTCAAAGAATTGTGAAGATGTAGAACTCCCCAGCTTCAAGGGTTTTGACTTTTCCATTGACCTTTTCCAGCAGGTTGTATTACACATGAATAGATTCTTTTAAAAGAGCTCATAGTGGGCAATCAACCTCTGAACAACTTTCGACTGTTAAGGGCCTCTGCAGTAAGCACCATGTTTTATGTTTAACTTTTATATGATGTACTAATTCCCCAGGTTGGAGATTCTTGGACAAGATATTTTCAATAAATTTTAAAGTATTATCTTATATTGCTAAACCTAGTCTAATATAAAATGTAGCAATCATATTCACATAGTGAAGAAAACTGCATAACAGTGGCATTTTTAATAGTCATTTTCTCAACATATGTGAAACTAATAAGACCTGTTTTATAAATTTTAACCACAATTAGCCAATCAGAAGTAGTAGTCATTAATCTGGAGATAAAATAATCGTAGAAGGGGTTGGGGATTTACCTCAGCAGCACCGCACCTGCCTTGGCCGGCGCAAGGTCCTGAGTTTGATCCCCAGTACCAAATCATCATCGTCATCATCATCATCATCGAATAAGATTATGTCAAGAAATTGTGTAAATAATGCTAAATATGTGAATGATATGCTTCACAAAATTGAGATAAAAGAATTCTCCGGGTTAGGGATAGTTAAAATTTGTATTAATACAAAACAAATTTCTATGATGGCATTTAAATGTATATATAATAATTTCAGATAAAGGACTTTAATTACTCAACATTATTAGTTTCAGGATTCCATGATGACAACTAGTTCCAGTCTCTATCTTGATATAATTGCTAGATAAGACAACCTTGAAATTGGTTGGCAATAGGGAGTATCTATTTCTGTCAGTAAAGTTTTGACAAAACCATTTAATACTCTCTTCTACAAAAGGGAAAAGTGTGAATTTGTGATAATGCCATTAGGCGATTTTAATTAGTTGAACAATCATTCTCAAATAGAGCTAGTCACTGAAACTGCAGATCTCAATTAAGGTTAATAAATAAAATATGTTTAACATACTCATATTGATTAGTGTTAAATAATACATTTGACACTTATATTCATGAGTTTCAAATGATAAAAATTCAATTTAGAGAATCAACAACACAAATCTGATGCCTTGAATTTGAGAATTGTGTGTAAGATACCTTCTCCAGATTAGAGTGATATATACAATTTAACAAGGTACATTACATCAGAAGAAAGAACTTTTGACATTAAATTTCACAAAGACTAACTGTATAATTACAGTACAGGGAAAGAACTACTTCAACAGTGTTTCCTTTGAAAAGTACAGCAGGTACCAGGCAATAATTGACTGCAAACTCAGTGTGAGCCATCAGTGTGACATGGATGCCAAAAGAAAAAAGAAATCTAAAGTCATTTGTGCTGCATTAATAAAAAAGTAATTGTCAGAATAGAAATGCCATGGGTCGTTCACACGATTCTCAACACAGCAATGCCTGAGTGTGCTGTTAAGTTCAAGATATTATGTTTTATTTTAAAATTGACAAACTTCAACATAAAAGTTTGAAAGGACACTGGCAATTCTGACATGTATGTCAACTCAAAAATGGCTCATTTAGAGAAAGACTGTATTAAAAGGATGTTGGTAATTTACCTAAGTGACTCCCAGATTACCTTAGGAAAAGTTGGAAGAAATTATGAATTTGAGTAATATACTTGTACACGCTTCAAAACATACACATGGACATTTTTCTACTCAGAGATGAAGTAGCATATTACCACGTGGTTTGATTATTTCTGGAAATATTTATGTGTTAGTAAAGATAATAATAACGTATTTTCCATTGTATGGTGGTTTGTGCCAAAGTCCAAATAACCCCAGAAAATACATAGTGTGTAGCATTTTTTTAATATAGCCTGTAGGGTAAGAGAAGTTGGTTGTCTAGATTCACATACCTAGTAAGTACCTAATCCTTAATTATCTTGTCTGTAATAAAGTTTAAGAGTGCTTACAGGTGTTTGTTACATAAGTACCACCTGGGCATGGTTGTAGCTATGAGTTTCATGCTACCTTAAAATCCTGTAATGAACTGAATCACTACTAATTTTATTATGGGTTAAATAGCCAAATTAATCTAATTTCATTATTGATTTTTAGGTCATTGTCACACTTAATATGATAATCTACTTAGTATTGATCTACATACAAATAAGCCTGTCGCATGTCATTTTCTATTGTAGGTTAGAAAATAGAAATCTAAAAATTCTTTTCTACAATTTTAGAATGTGGTCATGATGGAAGGATTTAAAGTGATTATTACACATAATACAAGAAAAAAAACATGATTTTCTTAAGATTTCTGGAAAAATTTAAATTTGTATGGTAAACACACAGGCATGCACATGTGTGTATGCCTGTGTGTCTGAGAGAGAGAGGCAGCTCTCTTTGCTGTCAAGGACTTGAGTCTCAACTTTTGCCTATGACAAGGAAATTAGTTTTGGATGGCTTGCTTTAGATATTTTTCTCCATCATAATACATTGGAACTTTATTTTTTCAAAGCAGAAGGCCTTAATTCATTTTCAACCCCTTCAGGATATTTCTCTAGTGATTTCCCCAAGTAACATTGCTCTGCGTATTTATAAAGTATGAAGAGTTTCAGCTTGTCATCATCTTAAATGAAGTAAAAGCACAGGGCATTAAATAGTAAATGAATCGACAACATATGGAATCGCAAATGAGCAATTAGCAACAGAGTTTTGTGTTGAGAGATTTTGTTGCTAGGTAGTCTTGAAAATTTTGAAGTAGCTGTTAAATATGTCCATAATGAACGCAAAACGACTTGAAACTTCTGTAGATGGAATAAAGCTTACAAATGACCATAGAAATCCGTATTAAGCAAACAATTATGGCTTCTTTATCTTTTCAACACCCTTAATCTATGGAGTGTGTATGTGTGTGTGCGTGAGTGTGATGTTATATATTTTCAACTCATTTCTGAGATTTACTTTTGCCTGATTTAAACTTCACAAAGTTCTGGTGGATGGCCTTGCAGTATCTGAAAATCTCACATGTTATTCTGTGTTCTACCTTGATGGTAGCAATTACACACATTTGATAAATCTCAGAAGCAGCGAAGTTGTTTCTGGAAATCTCAATATGAACAAATTGTAGGGATTTTAGATGTAGCTCTGTGCTCAGCCCATGTGAGGCCCTGGGTTCTATTTGCAGAACTGAAAATAAAACGCAGGGGAAGGGAGAGAGAGGGATGGGGAGACAGAATACATTTAAATAAACTTTGGTGAATTTGTGGGGATTTTCTCAAGCCCAATATTGTTCCAGTAATTGAAGAGAAATGATGTATTAATAGATTCCTCAAAACTCAGACAATATTCAGTGATTTGAGTGAGTTAAAATACAGTTCTGGTAAACTTGTCCTACAATATTGAGAATAATTCTTCTCATCCCATTCTGCTGTGGATTGAAAGTTAACGTATCCTCAGCATTCACACCGGAACTCCACGTGCCACAGTGGTGATATCTGGAGGTGGGCTCTTTAGGTGGTAATGATGGTTATACTGGATCATCTGGAGGAGGCTCACATGACAGGATTGTGTTCCTCATAAAGAAACAGAAACCTGAGCCTTCTCTTTTTAATGCATGCACCAAGAAAAATAAATGTATGGGTACCTAACTAGGAAAAAGGACTGCCAAAATTCAGATCATGCTTACACCGTGATCTTCGATTTCTATTCTCCAGAAACATGGAGAATGTATAAGTCACCCAGCTGTATTTCATTGCAGCAATGGGAACTAATAAAAAGATGCGTTCCCAACTCTTTCTCAATTTACAAATAGCCTCTCAGTCTCAAAAACAGAGACAACAACAGTGAGCACTAACCTTAGGGATGAAAGCAGTAAGATTGCCAGAAGAATCCTGGGCTTTTCAGTAATATCGAGCAACAGCAAAGTATCACTGTCAGAAAGAAGTATAACTTGTTATTGGTTGATTTCATGATAGCAGCCATTCTTTCTGGAGTGAGGTGGAATCTCAGCGTTGTGTTCATTTGCATCTCTCAAATGACCAGTGATGTTGAACATTTTTTCATGTATTTATTTGCTATTTTTACTTCTTTGTCTGAGAAATGTCTGTTCATTTCAGATGCCCATTTTTGGATTGGGTCTTTAAATTTGGGAGGTCTGATCTTTTGAAGTTCTTTGTAGATTCGAGATAGTAGACCTTTGGCTGAGAAAGAGCAGGTGAAGATTTTTTCCCACATAGTGGGTTGTCTCTTCACACTGTTGGTGGTTTCTCTTGCTGTGCAGAAGCTTTTTAATAAGAAGAGATCCCATTTGTTAATTGTTTGTGCTAGTTCACAGGCAACTGAGTTTGTTTTCATAAAATCTTTTCCTACACCGATGT
This sequence comes from Heterocephalus glaber, assembly GCF_053883595.1. Classification (NCBI taxonomy): domain Eukaryota; kingdom Metazoa; phylum Chordata; class Mammalia; order Rodentia; family Bathyergidae; genus Heterocephalus; species Heterocephalus glaber. The sequence continues at coordinate 10,837,378 of NW_028258333.1, forward strand.
CTTCAAGGGTTGTACCTAACCTCTGTTCCAACAGGTTCAGAGTTTCTATTTTAATATTTAGATCTTTAATCCATTTTGATTTTAGTTTAGTGCATGGTGAGAGATATAGGTCTAGTTTTAATCTTTGGAAAGTTGAAGCCCAATTTTTCCAGCACCACTTATTAAAGAGGCTATCTTTCCTCCAGTGAGGGTGTTTGGCTCCTTTGTCGAAGATGAGATGGCTGAGTGTGTCTGGCATTGTTTCTGTAAATAAGGACTAAATGTATAATAGGTAATGTGAAATAGGAAGAAAAGGGGCAAAGGGGAAGGAAGCGGGAGGGCTAGGGGAAAGGATAGAAGGGAATGGGATTAATATGAGAACATGGAAAAATAGGAACAAAATCTTTGTAAATAGGGAGGACTGGAGGGGTTGAAGGGAGGGCTGGGCAAGGGTGAAAAATAAGAACCAAGAGAGACTATGTAAAGGTGCAAATTTCCAATGATGAATGTCATTATATTGTATACCTAAAATGTACCAATTATTAGAATGAATAATTGATAATGTAAAATAGGAGGAAAAGTTCCAAAGGGGTAGGGGTAGTGGGAGGGGCAGGGGAAAGGAAAGAAGGGAAAGGAAAAAATGATGAGAAATGGAAAAAAATGGAAATAAATCTTTGTAAATAGGGAAGGGTGGAGGGCGTGAAGGGAGGGCTAGGAATGGGGAAAAAATAAGAACCAAGATGCATTATATAAAGGTACAATTCCCAATGAGAAATGTAATTGTGTTGTATACTTACAATGTACCAATAAAAGAATTTAATACAAAAAGAATAATTGAATACAATATTTACTAATATTCATGGATTATGAAAATAAATTCAGAATGAGTTCCATCTAAAAAAAAGTATAACTTCCTTATTATGAAAATATTTTATTAGAAAGTTTTTGGCTTGAAAGATAAAGGATACATGATAAAGAAACTTTATGCTGAAGTTGCTCAGCATGAACCAGACATAGGGACCTCTATAAATTGTGGACTTTTAAAATAGTTTCTTGTTATAGATTTTTATTTTGGACATATAGTAGAAATCATGATTTTTTTTTGTCTTTGTGTCATATCTTAATGTGTTCAGCAAATCTCTCTTCCACCAGAAGTCCAAATATAATCCCCTTTCATTTTGGTAGCTCTAAAGAATGCCTATCTTTTCAGTAACTAATCAAATCCATCATGGCTCATATTTTAAGCCTGGCTATTCTTTTATTCCAAGATCTTCTACATGCTTGTTTTCATATCTATCAGTGTGACACAATGATTTCTTTTCTTTGAGAAATTAAGCAAATTGATCAATGCAGATGGTTAGAGTTTCAGAGCATACAGGCTAAGTTAAAGAGTATATTAACTAAAAACAAAATTGATGTAAAATTATTAGATTGTAATTTAACCAAATATTACCCATCCCTGAACTTAGTAAAATCTTGGTTATAATTTTTATTCCTATCATTTACTAGTGGTGACCATTCTGTCATTCATGGTGAGCATTCACCATTCATTTATGTATTTCACAGAACTGTGCACCATTTAGAATTCTGAGGATTTTTAGTTTTTTTTTCTTTCTTTCTTTTTTCATTTCTGTCTTTTTTTTTTTGCTGTTGTTCAGAAATATTGCTGAACCACTTCTATAAAATACATTCTATGAAAATATTAAGCTCTTTGCTTGTTTGTTGTTTTAAATTTTCAACAGTTAAAATCTTAATTTATCCTTCCAGTGGCTGCTGCTCTTCTCTGTACCTCCTTTGCTTCAAGCATCTAGTGATCTTATCTAATTCTACCTATGCCCTACATTTCAGCACTTTGGGACAGGTAAGAGGAAAAATTAGAAGGCTGAGTGGAGGATTGCAAGAGTACCCCATTAACGACGACTTAAAGAGAGAATCCAGGGTTCAGTGATAACTGCATGGATATTTTATAAAGTTGTGCAGAATATTATACACTCCTCTATTCTGCATTTCCACAAATGCAGAACATGTGTTGGTTAAAATTCAGAACTATATTTGTGTTGTCTGAAATTAACACAGCCCTGAGTGTGAGTGGACCTTGAGTCCAATACTTTACGGAAGTAGTGTGCATAGACCCACAGCTATGCACTGAGTTGAAGATGCTTGCCTGTTTAGCATACAGACTTTGCTTTGCCATCCTATTTTAATTGTGTTATTGTGCATATCTATGTTCTATATCTTAATGTTTGTATATCAGAAAAATACAGACACAATATACACTTCTCTAATAGAAGATGTAATACTTCGGCATTTTTAGTGTACCAGTAGTCATCAATTTTTATTTAAATATATGAATCTTAATAAATAATTAGAAAACAATGTGATGACTGTACATTGATTTATGAAATTAAAATTTTCTTGCATATTGTGGGTTTCTACTGGATTTAAATTGACCGTAGTTTTCATGTGACACATCTATATCCATACAAATATTTTTAATGTGACATATTAGTATATTTTATTATACAAATATATGAAGTATGTACACTGACTTTAACCTTTTACTTCTTCAGACTACCAACAAAATATGAACTTAATTACAATCATCAAGTGTTTATATCAATACTATATGAAAAGAAAAATGAAACATAACATTTTCATCTTATAGTTCTATAAAATTATGTTACCATAAATTGTTTTGTATTTGTGAAATGAAAGTTAAATATCTATTCATTGATAAAGAACAATTATTATTTTAGTATTTGAATCTAAATTTTATTTGTCTAAATTTTAAATTTTGCCAGATATTTATATAATTTACAGAGCTGAAGTTCTAAAATAGTTCTTTGAGATATTTTCCTTTCTGTTTTAAAAGTCTGTTCCTAATTTGTTTACAAAATACAGATCTGCATGAAAAAAAAATCTTCATAATCATGGACTAAAAAATACAAAATCTCACCAACTACTGCCCTAGACTTTGTTAGTTGAGATGAGATAAGCAATAGAGGAAAACAAATGCTAAATTGAGTAGAAAACCATCTGTATTTGTGAAAACAAATTAAAACCATGAGGTAACTGGACCAGTAGACCTGTACATAGAGTAGTATAGTTTAACATGTTATTTTCAAACAGAGGGAATTTTCTTTTGGCCCTCCATGTTTTGCCAAATAACTCCTTTTACTTTTCTTTTTTAAAAAAAAATTAACCTCTAAATTTTTCTTAACTTGACAAAGGAGAGATTTTTGTCAATATGTTAGTCTGTGTGAACATTAATCTTTTTAAGTAAGCATCTCTGTATGCTATGTGTGTCTTGTAGAAGCCATTTTATTTGTAGAAGATATGTGGAATATTAGATTCCAAACCTCTACTACAGAGAAACCAAGAGATCCTCATGAAATTGGGGAAAAAATGGAAGTTTTAAGTAGAACACAGAAAATGGGGGAGTAGAATAAAGAAAAATGAGTTTGACAATATAGAAAGGAGGCAATCTATCAAAGAACCTTGTAGGAAATTATAAAGCTTTTTTTTCATTGTCCTTAGACATTTGGAAAACCTTTGGGAAATTTGAATTTAGAGCAAGGCATGATGATATTTGTATTCTTATCATAGAACTTGGATTCAGTTTGAAGAGTGACTAGTAGGGCAAATTTAAAAGTAGTTAAAAGAAAAGCCTCTTCCAAAGATCATATCAATTCAGGTTTGGGTAGTTGGCACACTAATTAAGAACAAATACACAGTTAAAATGTTCTAAGTTATAGATAAACAGGAAGACAAATTAGAATAGCCTGAATTATTAAAAATAATATATTCACCTTTACATGACTATCAGAGATATTTGAGGACTTTACTAAAGACAATACATAAGAATATATATTGAAGCAGAACTTTCCAAATTTTCTTTACAAGTTCCCTTACTGCCATACTATATGTAGGTGTACAGTGTTCTCCAGGGATTGTGTTGGTTTCTGATTTGGCTCATGGAAAAATTCAACAATATCAAAGACTCCAATAATTTCATTACATTCAATCCTCAATTCTTCTGTCCAAAATATTAGATGCAAAATACATTGGCTTCCTTTGCATCAGAAAACTTACGTATTACAGAGTATTTAGTGGCTCAAGAAAATGAAACATACAGTGATAGTCAAAGCATTATAGAAGTTTGGTAGATTCGGTAGCTCAACAAGGTCACCAATGACACAGTTGCTGTGTGCACTTCGTGAACAGTGCCAGCTTTAATCTAAAATGAGCTTCCCTGGTGGAATTGGATGACTCCCAGCACAGTGAGGGCCAAATACGTCTTCATTTGCATCCAGCTTGAGAGAGAAGGGACAACATAGACAAGTTGTCACGCGCTTCACTCTTACTGAATTGGTTGAACTAAATGTTTCACAACTGCGTGGCAAAGATCTGCTATTCCCCCTGCTTTCCCTCCTATGCATCTTGAGTTCAACAGCCTTTGGACTCTTTTTGTTAAATGCAAATTTCCAATACAATGCTTTCAGTTTTCACTCACATTTAATAGCAAAATACTTCATTTCTCATTCAGTAAGTGACACCTGTATTATATTTCCTTAAACCATAAAGGAAAAAAGGGTGACACTCTAAACTCTTTACAATACAAGCTCATAATGCTTCATGTGAATTATTGTTCATGATCATGAAAAGGGGATTTACTTCATCTGGAAATTCATACTGTGCTACATTGCTAATGGGCTCAAATTTGCTTGCTATTTTGTGAGAGTTAGTTTATAAAACTGCCTTTATTTCAATCACTTACAGAAAAAGTTTTGCCAGTTTTTGTTAGACAACATTTTTAAGATTGTGATAATTCTATTTTATGACTAATAACAATTGTTTACTCTCCATAATTTATAATACAAAACAAGATTTAGTTTTACATTTTAGTGGTTTTAGTTTTTACAGAACAGTATTATCCAGAATGCAGCTACTTTGATATGTACAGGTAGATCCACACTGTGTAAATGAACAATCAGTTGCTATTCCAGAAGTTATTGAAATTCAAGACAAAATGTTTTAATGCATTGAAGGGAATAAGCTGAAGGACTTTTTCCTCAGTCTTAAAATTCATATTTTCCTCTGATAAATATATATCAAATATATTACTACAGCCTGCCCAAAAACTATTTCATTGCAAATATTTATGTGGTACTTTTTGGTTTGGTTAATGATGGATGGTTAGGAATGCTACCATTAACTGAAGAACTAGTGGCATAACTCAAGCCCAGTAGACATGAATAGCAACAGTGGTTCTGATAAGTAAAATCATAGAGTTTGTAGAGTCAGATAAAATACAAACTTTTGGTTCATAGCAATGTAAATAAATAATTATGAATGAGGATTTAAAGCACCTAAAATGACTACTAATGAAATTTCTAAAATAAAGGAAGAAGATCATTTTTTAAAGTTTCATTTAAATGAATTTTTCTTTAATAGATCTTTTGGTTCAGTGCTTCTGAATTGTACCTCTTCATATGAATCTGAATCCCTAATCACTCTAAACTGAAGAAGGACATCAATCACATAACTTTGAATGTTACACTGTGCTTTTGGAAAATTGCATAGTATTAGTTCCAAACTCAATAAGTGTGAGTTACTTCTTTAATCTAAAATAATTGCCTATAGAAATAATTATTTTTCTGAGTCACAAAATACAATGATCCATCTAGGCCTACATTCACTACCTGAAGTATCATAAAGCTAGCCGAATACAATGGAATGTGTATTGATTGCTTTTCATTCAATAAATTTATCTATTGTCTCATAGATTTGTCCATTTACTTAGTATCTAATAAATTAGAATCTAACAAAACAAAACAAAACTACATTGGATTGTCAAAGTAAATATCATGGAGACACAGATGCTAAGAGACAGAGTTGTTCAGATGCTAGGAAAAGTAAGTCAGGGAGCATTTCAGAATTGGAGCTAGAAACTCAATTCTGTCCTGGGAAATATAAAAACTGCTTGAATATATTTTATGACAAAAGAAATCTTCCAAGACTTGTTAAAATATGCAAGGTGGAGAGAGATCCTGGTTAACAATAAACTTTCTTAAGGTAAAATCAAGGTTCAGTTACTGTGGAAAAGAAAGGAGAGAGACGGGGCAGGGCAGGGAGAAGTGGAGGAAGGGTGGAAGGGAAGAAAAGAAGGATATGCTCAGAAGACATGGAACAAATGTAGCTGTTTCTAGCTAGAAGAAGAAATGGAAGTGTTCAAAATATGTGTCTCCCAAATGCTCAGTCTACCTACTATCATTAAAGTTGTTTTGAGTCTGACTTGTATATGAGACCAGAAATGAACAGGTGTTTGAGATCATCAAGTGATTCATTTACCTGAATAATAAAAGTACATTAAAGCAAATCTTAACCAATATTTAAAGTTGCAGGCCTTCTGCTCTGTAGTCTTGCATCTTCCTGTTCTGCTTTACTTCCTCACCAATGAATGAAAAATATTACATCTTTTCAAGTTTTATTGCAAGGCTCTAGTGACAAAATGTGTTCTATATATTTGCAAATTCTGAAGACCCACTAAGACTTGAGGAATGATAATTTTAACTTATATTTTAACACTAATCTAATAGTGCAATGCAAGGAGGCATATAGCTGATCAAAAGAAAAATCAAAGCTGATAGAGGCGCTGAGCCATTAAAAGATTTTGGAGTTGATAGACCTACAATATGACACAATAATTACCCTTTAAGAAACATTTTCACAAAGCCTGGAGTACTGGCGAATGGCTGTAATCCCGGAATCCCAGCACTCAGGAGGCTGAGGTGGAAGGGTTGCTGTGAGTTCCAGACCAGCCTAAACTACAGCTCGAGACCCTGTCTCAAAAGAAAAAAAAAAAAAAAAAAAATATATATATATATATATATGTATATATATGAAAGGTAGATTAAAAAGTAGTCATCTTCAACACCAAAAAATTAGTAATTTGCTTAGCACATATCATATAAATTAATACTTCTAAAAAGTCTTATTATAGATAAATTTATTGTACCATTTTAATTATTTACTCTTAGGGTTGGAGGTTTAACTCAGTGGTAAAGTGATTGCTTATTATGGATATAGACTTAGCTTTGACATCCAGTGCTGCAAAGTAAACAAAACAAAACAAAATTATTGTATTCTGAAATGCTGTTTTATATCTGAGAAAAATACCTTAAAAGAAAATATCTTAAAAGGAGTCTACACAAAATGTCTCATTTGTAATACACTACATCTTATTTATAATATATCTAGTACAATATTGTCAACATTTATTTGCCACAGTATTTTCACCTTATTATTTTTAGTAATAATATTATGTAACATGAACATAAAAATATGACTCACTATGTTATAATGGAATTATTTTCCGATAATCATGTATATTTAGAACCACATGCGCTCTTAAAACTTACAGTTAATTATAATTTCTAATGTCTGTTATTATGCTATATGAGTAATGATGTATTAAATTAAATTAGTCATCTCTTACTGTTTTAGCAATTCATGTAATTGCTCTGTAATTTTGAAAATGTGTGTAATAAGAATGCACAAATGATATAAATCCTATTTTTATGTAAACAAAGTAATTAATACAGAAATCTCAAACTCTCTTAACTGTCAAAATCAATATACTTATAACTTAGAAAACTCCTGGCTTAATGCCTTGAACAACTTAGAAAACATTAGGTAACTGGCTTTCAGCACAATAAATATATTCATAAGCATGTAAATGAGATTCAAGAAGGTATTACATAAGAAATGCTGGAGGATACAATACTAAGTTGCTGTTCTTTCCTCCATGATAATAAAGAAGACAAATTATGACAATGTTCATTTGAATAGAAAAAGACAATTGATCTTAATATAAGAAAATAAAAATTTACATAGTTGATCACAATTGCATCTATTCTATCTTTCTCTTGGGGAAAACTATCATTCTTATATATGCTCATCAATGTTTAATTGAGATAAAAGTGTACTTGTTTTCTTTCCTTCAGAATATGTAAACATGTTATATATAATTCTAGTAACCACATTATGCTTAAATAAAAATTATATTATTTATCTATAAACATTTACCTTTCAACATCTCAAAAATATACATATTACTATATATGGAAACTGTATTTATATTCTGAAAGTAGGATTCTTGTTAATTAAAAGCACAAGTTTACCTTTTATTTTATTCTATTTTAAACCTTTGGGTTAGTCAGCGAGTGATCACTTTTAGAATAATTAACTTCTGTGTATGTAGGGGGTGCTGGAATTGAACCCCGTGCCTTCACACTGAGCTACATACCAGCCCATTTATTTACTTACTTTTTGGGTGGGGAGGGACAGGTCCCACTAAGTCATTAAGCTCATTAAGCTGGGTCAAACTTATGATCCTCCTGCCTCAGCCTATTAAGAATTGGGGTTACAAGGCCAGGAATTTAGCTCAGTGGATTTGTTGCCTGCTGCGCAAGCTCAAGGACCCAAGTTCACTCAACAGTAACAAAACAAACAAACAAAAAAAGAATTGGGGTTACAGACATGATTTACCATACCCAACTCCAGTATAAAAATTTATGTTTTCTTGGACCATTTTATTTCTTTTTTCTATATTGTGTTATTTCATACAATTTCTCTATTTTTCACTACTGAATCTCTTATTAGCCTGATGTTAAATGTCCTGGATAAAGATTGGACAAAATCTTAACAAAATATTCTTATTAAGAAGATCATATTTTTTATTTTCCCTTCTTTCCTTTCCCCTACCCCTCCCATTTCCCCTATGCCTTTAGATGTTACTTTCTATTTCACAACATCAATTGTATATTTTGATCTTTATTTACACATTTAGTTTTTCACACCAGAGAAACTATTCAGCATTTACACATGTGTGTCCTATACGAAAGGGTGGAGGGGGTGAAGGGAGGCCAGGGGAATGGGGAGAAAATAGAACCAAGATACTCATGTAAAGGTACAAGATCCAGACGATGAATGTAACTGTATTTTATAACTAAAATGTACCAATGAACTTAATAGAAAAAAAATAAAATAATAAAAATAAGAATTTTTCAAAAAGAAGATCATAATACTCTTATTGATAATTCTTGTATTTGCATAGGTAATGAATGTTAGGGACATATTTTAATTAGAGTGATAATTATTTTGTTTTCATTTTGGACTCCTACCTTCATATCTACCAAATTTAATTCACAAAAAGAGAATAAACATCTCCAGAGAATAATCTTAAATCTTCAATATAAGAATATTGTTATTAGAATTGTAGAATTTGTGAGAACATCAATTTGAACTTTTTATATTTATTCAGGCAATAATAGTTTCTTTATTTTTACTGAAATACTTGCCAAATTGGAACAGCAAACTCAATATAGATTTGTCAAATGTGCTGGAAATTAAACTAACAAATATAAGACATTGAATGAAGCAAAAAGTGTTCAGGTTTTTAGTTTTTGTTATTAATATAAATACTTTTAAATGGTCCATCGGGTACTTGTTCTCAGTAAGCAAATAGTGTCTTTACAGGGTTTGTTCAATAGATAACTGAATATTACATAACAAAAGCAGGGAATTGAATGTGTTTCTCTCTGAAAAATTCCCCTTGGAAAATATTACCCCATTAATGACATTCTTTTAGGTTTGCATTTGAAAATAAAACTGCAGATAGATAAACAAATAGCTTGAAATGTAATGAGTTTTTAATAAAAAGTTCAAAATATTGGTATTCAAAGCATCATGCTTTATAATGACTTTGAATTCTGTGATCTTGAACTGCTAACAAAATGGTATATTACAGTAACTGCAGAATTTCAGTGGCAGTAAAATTACACAGAATTTTCACAGAGTCCTATAATATGATCACCTCAAGACTACATTGAGTGGAAATAGATTGAATGAAAACAAAAACCAGAAAATTGTGAGGACAGAAATAAATAAGGACAAGTTTTTAGGCACTTGAAATTGACAGTGAGTGGAAGCACAGAAAAAAGAACAAATGGGACTAATCTAAGTCATGCTTGGAACAGTGACATGTAGGGATGAATGAACCAAATGTGGTGGCCCTTCTGAGCCAATGAGCTCAATTGGACTGAGTAAGCATGCAGTTTCCTAAAACAAAAAGCAGAATAAAATAATATCCATATTTATGACATTTCCCCACATAGATGCATATATGTTTTACTAATCTCCACTCATTACAAAAATCATCATTGTAGCATTCATTATAAAAGCCAAGATTTTAGTAATGACTTTTTAAGATAGTCATATCACATATTATTTTTCAATACTTTTCTGGTAGAATTCTATTATGGTAATATAGGAACCTCTGTTCCATGAAGGCTAGAATATATTTGTGTCTAGTTTCTTAATGTGTGAGAATTATTTTATGTTGTCTATTCATTTTATTATTTTGTGACTTATGTATAGCCACAGTGGCCATGACAGTGTGTTGACTCTTTGGGCGAATAGCATGGCTTTTCACTACTAGCTTCAATGCCCTAGATACTACTAATTGGGAAGGAAAAGCACCTCAAAAACTCTTTCACTTTGGACAATAAGGCAGTGAATTCTCTCATTAAATAGAAAATATTTTATATCACCATCATGTCAAGTTTGATATATAATGATGTCACTATTTTCCTATTTGTGAATTAAGAGGTCATTTTAAAAATAAAATTCATTAAAATAGTTGAGGAAGGAGAGGTAAAGGAAGAGCAGGACAGTATGAGTGCAATGGAAATCACTGAATAAGTCCATTGAGCTGAAGTATAGGATCATTGGAGGCAGGAAAGGTGATGCTGGTAGAAATTCCAGCTCAGGTTCCCTTCCAATAGGGCATTACAATTCTCATAAGGACTTCTGAGACAGTCAACCCTCCGACTCAAGATAATCTCTCTGTAAAATGTGTGTATTTCTCTACATGGCATAAATGCAAGAAAAATCTGAAATTGCAGTGGTTATTCTTGGAAAATTCCACATGCACACGATTGGTCATTACCGGGTTCTCCAGCACAGTGCCTTCTGCCCTTTTTCCTTTGTGAGCACTTTTTATATGTATATAACCACTACTTTTGTTTTCTTAGTCCAGTTACTGGCAGAGTCAAACAAGACACCCTGCACTAGGATGTGTCTACCAATGGCATCTGGCGATGGTAGAGATCAGCAGCCAGCAGACTTGACCACTTGCATCTAGCAGTGGCTGCTATTTACTGGTAGCATCAAGCCCCAGAGTTGTAACCTGTACCCAAAGTCACTGGCAGTCTAAACTCAGGGCCACTCATAGAACTGCACTTTGCTGAACTGTGATTCTTGTCTGAATTGAACAACAGGAATCTCAACTGACAGCAACAGGAGTATTGTAAACTCAAGGGCAGCATGGAAAATTTAGCGAGTCCTGCTGACTGACAGTAAGAAATACAAAGTTCTGGGATGTAGCTTAGTGGGACAGCTGATCTGATTTGACCCACAGTACCATTAAAAATAAATAAATAAATAAATAAATAAAGTGATTTGATGTATGCAATGAAGAAAAAAATCTAACCAATTACCATTCTTGTTTTGTCTAATGTTTTTAGTTAGGGCAAGAACAAGATTTTGCTGTCTATATTTCTTTTATGTATGAAAAAATACTGGTACTTTAAGTGTGATAATTCACAAATACTGTTGTAGAGGATTTACAATATGTATAAAAGGTAAAGTATTGTCAATTAAGATGGAAAATCAATAATGTAATACATTATGTTGTCTAATATTAAGGTTAATATTTTGAAGTTCAAATTAAAGTTTATATTATATCACTTATTTGTATATTTATATATTTTGTATATTTAAAGGAAGACATTTGAATATTGAGGTTCATTCAAAGATTTAGTGATATCTAAAAAGACAATAAAAGGCAAATATGAGGGCATACTGTAATTTTAAAAGTTAGAAAACTCTGATTTCTTGGTTAAATTTATAATACATACATATTATTTAATTGAAATAGTGAATTGTATTCAGTTATATTGAAAAATAGAACAATTCTATTCATAAAGTAAAAAAATGACCAAGTCTTAAATAAAATCTGACTTTACAGTTTTATGGAAATTAGAATTTGAGCTTTTATCTGTAATCTAAGTTATCCTGTTCATAGGAAGCACAGATTCATTTTTACTGCTAAAGAATTAGTTAATTCTGAATGTTTAACATACTTTTGATTTATATTGGCCAAGTGCCTTTAAAATATTATATTCTCAAAATCATTTTGATTACTAATATCTATTTTAACATATTATCTCTTTATCTTGCTTTGATTTTTATGCATTCTTCTCTCTGAAAACTCTCGATTTCATTTTACTAAAATCCATTCCAGGGCCAGGGATTTAGCTCAGTGGTTCCAGGGCCTGCCTCGCAAGCGCAAGGTCTCGAGTTCGATCCCCGGTACCAAAAAAATAACATAAAATAAATAAAAAATAATAAAATAAAATAAAATCCATTCCATCTCTCTTTTAGGTCCAAGTATCTTTGGTTTTGATGCAGTATCTTTGAATGAAAAAGCAGGGCCTGGCCATAATCTCTGGCATTGTATTCATGTCATGAATCTATCGGCTGAACAGGAATCAGCTGTATCTGCAGAGGGATGTTTGTCTCTGGATAGCATCTCATGTAACCCAGAATTTATTTTGTTATCCCTCTGGAAAAAACAAAAACGAGAACCAAAAATGACAAGAGGATAGTGGGGAGAGAGAGATGGTAGCTCTTTAGATACTTTCATTTTTATAAGACAAAAATAATCTTTAAGATCAAAAACATGAACCGTTAAAGGAAAATTTGGCAATTCCTTTCTCTGCTTCTAAAACTTTTATCCATGTTTTGTAGTAGGAATAGAAGTAAGAACACTATCTCGTGCTACACTTCAGGGAGTATATGAACTAGATAGTGTCAGTAATACTGTCAGACTCAGCATCAGAAAAGTTGATGAGGTTGGACAGGCAGTGTCTCACACAGAGCTATTGTAGAAATAATACTTCCCCCCCTAGACAGCGAATATGCTGCCTTGGGAGAAGACTGTTCTATTTATATTCCTATAGATTTGTTTTCATACTGAGGATTACTAAACAATTTTGGAAACACAAAATGATGAAATTAAGTAATTGTTTAGCATCTCCAAGCCATCATAGGGGTTTCTTTGAGTTGGTGAATGGAATATTATCTGTATTTCATTTAATCTTTCTTAGCTCCTGTCTTACAAGTGAAGCATACGTGAATGTTGAAGTGCTCAAATAATTGATTTCAAGGGAATTCAATATTTTTGTGCGATTTCTAGTCCATGGTATAGCGACTGGTCATCCCACTAAATTAAAATATATATATATATATATGTGTGTGTGTGTGTGTGTGTGTGTATGGCACAGATATTGACCAAACTACCTCCGATACTGATCACACAGCTGACACAAACGCTGCACAGGAAGGGCATTGGTTGCTCATAGCGTTTCCACACAATAGTGCTCTGTCTTCAGGTGGAGACAGAGGGATTACGAAAGGGAGAGCATCGATCACTGACAGCAATGCAATTCCTTGTCCCTGTGTGAAGCAATTCTGAGACCAATTTAAAAATATATTCTGGCTGCTTTATTTGAAGAAAAACTAGCTCTTGTAATTCACACCATGATCCAATTAATGGTACCAGTCTAACAACGTATTCCGCACCACGCATTTCAGAAACTAATCTCAACCCTTGCCCAGACATTGAAAGTATTTATTTGATAAACTCTACCTAATGCCAACTAATTATTAGCATTGCAATAACAGTGTAAAGTGCCAGGACCTGAAAGGAAAACCTAGAAAGAACTTTCTCCTCTTCCTCTATTCGAAGAAATAAGTAACACTGCTGAAGGTGATAGCTTTTCCTTACAACAGTAACTCTTTGTTACTTAAGTTTCATTAACACTTGAAACCTAAAAGTTGTAAGTAGCTAAAGAAATTCATTGCTACAGGATTTTAGGATGTTAACAGCGTTGGGGAACAGTTCCAGAACACACAGGAAATCTCAATTTCTCCCCAAATTGAGTAATATCTGTGGAGCTATATTTTAATTTGTATGGTATCTTATAAAAATATATACAATAAAAAGTACCCACTCATATGTAATGCTAATATCATTAACCAAGGCATATAATTAAATTGTATTTATGTTAAGATATTTTATGGAATAAAAGCACATTTAAACAAGGACTAACTAGTTATTGATCATGTGAAACTGAACTTGAAGGTAAAATTTTATTAAAAGTCAACACATAAACATGATTACCTGTGATTGTAAAGATTAAGAAAAAAATTCATATTAAAATATAAAGATATTGGGCAAGATTAAAATTTAAAGACAAATGAAAAAAGGTATTTTAATATGTGTATTCATTATTTTTGGACACTTGTTTATGCATGAAATTTGATGAATCTCAACAAAATATTTAAGGTATATTATATACAGTAGTTCTATAAGTTAATTAAAAATTCTTAAAATAAAAGTAGCTTTAATACTACAAAATGTCATCATGTAAGAGTGAAATGCTTTTAGAAGGGGATTTAAAAGTGAGCTAAAGGCCTTAAATATAATTCTTCTGATAACTCTCAGTTGTAATTTGATAAATATTTGAAATTATGGAAAGAGTATTGAATTGCAAAGAAAATCTATCGCTAAAAGGTTTACACTTGCTTCTTGTAATGCGTCCAAGAAAAGGAAATAACATAAGTATGTACCACAAGTGGAGTTTAAACAAATGGCCATCCATTAGTTTTTCAAAACATTTGAAACATCTTTTCTTATGGTTCTTGACAGCTGAGGGCAAACAAGGTTCTTTGTCAATTTATGATGAGCCAATACCTATAAAGATCCTCTGAGATTACTGTGAGCTCCAACTAATGTCCATTCCCTTTATGCTACATTTGGGCATTCAAGAGTGATGTCTTCTGAGGTGGCTATCTGTCTCCCAGGCTCATTTAACTGAATACATAAAATGAAAAGTGATGAGCTTTTGGGGTAGACTTAATATTTGGCACATTAAAATCTAATTTATTATAGATTAATATGACCTTAACAATACCAGCTTTTCTTCATTTCATTTTAGTCAGGTTAAAAAAAAAAAGACCTTATGAAATAAGGACAAGCTGACTTAAAAAGTAGGTTTCATATTTGAAGTTTCATATACTTAATAATAACATAGAAATATATAACATTTAGGAAGTCAAAACTGATGTATGGTCAGACTTCCAGAATATACCAACAGTGTAACTTTAGTTTGACTAATGAGTATTATATTATTGTTTTACATAAGTAAATAGTAAGTACTATTTTTATTCAAATAATAGGGGATTTTTCTTAAAATACCAAGGTAAGAACACGAGTGTGTTATTTTGTGTGAACATAAATTGCAGGTAAGAATATAGACTTCAATTCTATTTTTTATAATAAGAGATTTGAAAAATACATAAAATGTTTTATAAGATTTGATAATGTTAGAATATATACACATTCTTAGACATATATATATATAGTGTAAATTCATAGATACAGCCTCTTTGGGGGCATTTGTTGTACAGGCTTTTTGTACTTTCTATTTAGATAACACAAAGCTATACATCTAGATTTATTATAGTGACAGAATTTACTTCAAATTATCACAAATGTGAAAACATACCGCAATCTCTTGTGCCTTTTATAGAAGTCATAAAATAGTTACGTAAATTTGTATCTATAAGTTGTTAATACATGATTACTGTGGACATCCTATATCTATATGTGCTTACACTATTGCACTTCAATTTATGTATCTGGAAGTCTCATTTGACCCCACTATTCCACTGCTGGGGATCTTCCTTTAACCATTTTCTAAACTGTATCTTCTAGGTTTGAGAAGCAGCTGGTTGGACAGTTGATGCATTAACTCTGGGAAAGAGAAGATTGTGGCCAAGAACACAAGGGCAAAATTACTTACTACTTAAGTAGTTTTAAATACATAAAAGTTATTTGTGTCTTTATAAGACCAAAAATGAAGGCTGAAAAGAATTCAAGGTTTCTCTAATTTTGCTCCCTGTTTCACAAATAAAGAAGTTTTGGATTTATTCAAAGTATTAATGCATGCAATATGTAGCACAGATCAGAGGAAAGGAGGGAGGAAGAGTTACACGGCTGCCCTTCATTATAGGCAAAATGTGAGAGAGATCAATGATCTTCTGCAGAAAGGAAGAGGATGAAAACAGGGTGGGAAGTGGGATGGGAGGGAAGGGAATGCAAAAATCAAGATGTGTTATGCACGTGTACCAACTCCCCACAAGAAATACAGTCAGGACGCACTGCAAACGTGAACTACTAAAAAATAAAAATTGAAAACAACATGATGCTGATGATATGAGCTAGAACAGCAACTTTATAGATTCTGTGCAAGTGTTTATTATTTACAAGTCTCTCACACAAACTTTTCAACCACTCCCTCCCTTACAAAGATTTCAGCTGTAGTTGGATTACTGTCACCCATCTCCATCCAGCCTCTCTGTTATCTCTCACCCAGATATTTTCTACATGTACTAGGCAGAATGGTAGCCCCTATATTATTACTTCTTGTCATAATCCAGGGACCCATCCATGTTACCTTCCTAAGGAAACAAAGTGTTGGCATATTTAACAAAGATAAAATCTTGAGATTATGAGATCATCGTGGAATTATCTGAGTGAGTGTAAAATCCAGTGACATATCCTTACCAGAGAAAGACAAAAGAAAATTTGAGAAAGACAGAAGAATGACAGAGTCCATGAGGTAGAGATGAAAGGGACACATCTACAAACAAAAGAGTACAACGACAATACAACTGTAGGAACATCTGTTACTCCCTAGGAAAATCAAGGTCATCAATCCCCCTGTACATATGAGAGCTTTCAGCATCCACAGGAAACTAATGCAGATTCTGGTACTAGACAATTCTACCACAAATTTTGGAAAATTTGAATGTGGTTTGGGACCTTGTGATAGCTAGAAGACTGAAAGAATTTGAAAAATTAGGAAAGAAAATGCCTAGATTGCTTCAAACTTGACTAGTGGTAGACTTATGAATATGTAAGTGAACGCCAGTGAGAACTTAAAGAGAAATCTGTAAGTCTTTAGAGAACAAAGATATCATCATATATAATATATTAATGCTCATATTATTGAAAATAGCTAAGTTAGTTAAAAATTATTATAAGGCAGTTAGATAAGCTGGGACCTCAGCATAGAAAGACAATTGAGGCACATTTACTGGTTATCATTGTATAGAGAAGAGGTACTACTTCCCCTAGAGAACAATAGCAGTGAGTGATATTCTAAATAGACATCAATCTCCTTAGTCCATTTCCTTTCAAGAAATTCCTTCTATGTGACTTGTTTTCCCATTTGATCCCCATTTAATCAATATTACCTGGGTGACTATACTTGTAATCTTATTGGTTGATCATGGTTTTGTCCCAACTCATGCTGACCTTGTAATTTTCCATTAGGTCTTATAATTTTGTCTCACCTTGAGCCTGCCTCACCTCCTGGCTTTGCACGATAAAAGGCCTTTGAAAAGCAAGGTCCCGCTTCTGTCTCTTTTGGAAGGAAGCTATCTTTCTCTCAATATTTTTTTTCCTACTGTTAACCTCTGTTGCTCCTAGAATTCATTCTTTGATTTTTAGAGATCATGAACTTGCATTTCAGATATCTAGCAGGTTTGGGAGTTACATATCTTTCTCCTACATCAATATAAATGTTAAATCCCCAGCAGAAGGGGCTTAAGTGGGAAATGAAAAACATGGAATAGGAAAGCGGAACAAAAGCAATCCTTGTTATAGGGGGCAGAAATGTATTTAAATAATGCTCTACTAAATACAGGGCAGAATTTGTAAGTGATAGAGATTACCAAGGGGTGTTAAAGTGTGGACTGACTTTTCTTTTCTGCTCATCAAAAAATGTGAAAAAAGAAATTGAGAAACTATGAAATAAAAATAATTAGTAAAAAACAGAAATTTTAAAAAAATGTGATGTTGATATAAGCCAGAACACTATTTATAACTAGAATTTGATAATTTGGGAGGTTCTAAGCCTGTCCAAATTGCAAAATTAAACATTCTAAAATTAGAAAATTCACCATTGGAATAATGCCTGCAGTGAGAGGGCTCAAGATAAGGCTGGATAACATTATACTGAACTTGGAATTATGGATTTATGAATTATGAATCCACTCAGAGAATTCATCAGAAGCCAAAGGTAGAAATGGTGATCCTCTTATTAGATACAGTTTCTCTCCTCTGGATTGAGAATTTCTACTATATTAGAGTTTCACTAATTTATTTTGAAAATGATAACTTCTTTTCTGTTTTTACAGATTCATAAATGGTGAGGAATTTTTATCTCAGAATGGATAGTATGCAGTGTTTTACCTATATTGATTTTACTGAGTTAAATAATGAGATTGTGGCTTTTAAATTGATGACATATACATGAGATTGAGTATTTAGAACTAATTTTTCACCTTCTTGGAATGTTGGTATGGGTTAAATATATTTTGTATATGGAATGTACATAAATTTTGAAAGGACAGAGGGTAAACCACAGTAGATTGGTAACTTTCATAAAGAAATTTTCTCATCCTAAGGCTTACAACTGGTAAGTGTTAACTTCTTTGGAAAAGAGCCTCTTTTGCATATAAAATTAACTAAGGATTTTTAGATAAAATATCATTTTTGCTTATCTTGGTAAGACCGAAATCCAAGGAAAAGTGTTATTACACAAATAAACACATAGAGGAGTGTGTGGTGGACTGACTAATGGGCAACTTGTAACACCCAGCTGAACTAAATCAGTGTGGTCTGGGCGTGGAGGATCCACCTGAAGACTGTTACCAATAGCCATACAAAAGAACTGTAGACGAACATCTTGGTCTGTTGATATGCTGGGAGAAGTTTGCCACGGTTGGTTTTCCTGATGCAAACTAGGATGTTCTCATCAGAGGAGGAGATCAGGGCCTCACTCTTGCTGGGAATGACCGCTCTTTTCATCAGGGGAGCTCTGATCTTCACCACGAGCATCACTTCCTGGCTCCAATGTGGATCCCTCAGCTTGGTTGCATAAGTCCTTCATCTCAACAGTGTGGATTTTCTGGCTTCCACCACCACTGGCCTTTGGGCCTTCCAGGTGCTGATCCTTGATATGGACAAGCATGAAACACTGCCATGGGCTCTAGGCCACTGGCTGGATTTGACGAGGACATTGCCTTGGACTCTAGGCCTTCAGCTGGACTTGTGTGGGAAACTGCTCAGATCTAGGCCCCCATTTGAATCCTTTGGGCTTCTAGTGTGTGGTTAATCTCTTGCAGTCTTTTGCATTTGACTCTTTGGGTAATTATCATAAAATGACCTTATAAGTTATGTGTCCGGTATTTAATGTATTCCCTCGCTAAATCCTTCTGACTACAACAGAGTGCCTACACACACATAATGGCAAGCTTTTGGGAAGCTTTGAGCCAGTCAGAAGAGAAGACATAGAGAAAAGTGGAATGTAAAGTGACCCCATTCCAAGACAGCCAATACATGTCCATAGCCACCAGAAGCTGATGAGGAAATGGGTAACATTTCTGCAGAATCTGGAGGCTGCGAAAGACTGTCAAAACATTGGGTGTGTACTCCTTTCTTCCATGTTTGTGAGTGAACAAATTGCTTTATTTTAAACTACCAAATGAGGAAATTGGTCATAGCTGCCACATGAGAGTAATACACCCTAATAAAAAGCTTTCACATTTAACCTCATATCAACTATACTCTGAAAACTTGAATTAAAATAACAGAGATAGAGTATGCTAGGAGAGCGAGCCCCCAGGCCGCGGCGTCGGGAACTATGGTTCTTCCCAACATTCCGATCACTGGTACACCAGGAGTTGGAAAAACCACACTAGGCAAAGAACTTGCATCCACATCAGGACTAAAGTACATTAATGTGGGTGATGTAGCTCGAGAAGGGGCATTATATAATGGCTATGGTGAAGAGTATGAGTGTCCCATTTTAGATGAAGAAAAAGTAGTTGAAGGGTTAGAGAACTAAATGGCAGAAGGTGGAGTTATTGTTGACTACCATGGTTGTGATTTCTTTCCTGAAAGATGGTTTCATGCAGTTTTTGTGTTGAGAACAGACAACAGTATATTATACAAAAGACTTGAAACAAGGGGTTATAATGAGAAGAAACTAGGAGACAAGATCGAGTGTGAGATTTTTCAAGTTCTTTATGAAGAGGCCATGTTATCATACAAGGAAGATATTGTGCACCAGCTGCCCAGCAGTACATCTGAAGAACTAGAGGTCAACAGAAGCCAGATCTTGAGATGGACTGAGCAGTGGGTCAAAGGTCACAACCCGTGACTGGTCACTTGGTGCCTCTTTGCCCACCTTGTAGACACGGCCTCTAAGTATGTGTAAAAACCAAAACTATGTGGAAGGCCGAGCAGGTATTGTTATGCCTGCATTTCTTTTTCTCCATGAGAAAGTTAAACAATCACAAATATAATGAATACAATTATTATTAAGCATTTAAAATACACACCAGTTGCTAAACAATAAATCTGATCAAATGGGTAAAAAAAAAATAACAGAGATAAAAAAGACTTTGCTTTTGCGAACTAATAACATTTTTTCTTTCAGTTACATTAAATATATGATGTTTCTGACATATTTAAATGGGAATGTCCTATAGGCAATTTGATGAATGGGTCCAAATGTCAATAGAAATGCCAACCTTGAAGAAATAAATGTGGGAGATACTGACTCATAGATGGTATTTAGAGATTTGATAATGTTTGAGGGATCCTGTTTAAAAGGTTGTAAATAAAGAAGAACTGATTGATAAGCATTTCTCTGGAGGATTTCAGCATTTCAAGTAATGTAAGAGAAGAGTAAGCTGGAAAAGCAGACTAAGGCAGAAGAACCAGTGAGGATTTGTGGTTCGGCTGCCAGATAGTTCCCAACTCCACTCTTATTTTTTAACCTCATTCCTAACCTACTATCTTGGCTCTATTCCATTTTTGCCCTGCTGAGCTTTATATCATCTTAAAATCAAGGTCATAGTAGTAAAATCAGTGATGGTAGACTTCTTGTTTTGTGTTGATAATGAATGGCTGATACATTTTCATGAATTTGTTAAGTTGAAAATTTATGGCTGTTTAACATTTTGAAATATTTCCTAAAGACGTCTCCCAGAATATAATTGGAATCAAAAGAAATACATTAATATTTACAAAAATAAGGCACCTTTCTCTTCACTTTGCTAATGTCCAAAGGAAAAATGAGGGCATAAAGGTTTAAAAAATGTTGTACCAGAAAGTTCATTAGTATAGGGCAAAAGAGACAATGGAAATCAACTTGAATCAAAACTTCCCCCAGTCATACATTTTGTCTGCTATACAATTTGAAATAATGCCTTAGCCACTGCATTTTTAGAGAATTGAAATCAGTCTCTTTTTTCTTCGTTGCCTTAAATTCACTCTTGATTACATTAAAGTACTCATTGTTCTACTCTCTTATTTTTATGTCTATAACTTTTGTTGCAGCAAGGCCTAATGTCGTCTGCCAACATAAATATCCATTCTCTTCATCTTCAGTTGGGTATTGGGCTACCCCAAAGAAACGAGAGAATCCCTTGCTTCCTATGTGCCTGGGTGAGCCAATGAAATATAAGTAGAATTGTGTAGCAGATTCAATGTGTGTTCTCTGAAAGAATAATGGGTAAGTATTCTCGAAACTTTCTCAGTGGAGGGATGTACATACATATAATGTCAACTTCAGAAACTGAGCCTCTAGGTGAAAATGACAAATTAAAAGAGTTTGTGTCACTTTGGACACATTGAACCAAGGCAGTTTATAAAGCAAGAGACCATAATTAATCAACTTTTAAAAAAGAACTGTGTCTTATTTACAACATTTTCAATTGAGGGCCTTTGGTATTTATATTTAAAACTAATCCCAACATATATGGGTGATTTCTCTTTTCAGATTTCAGCTTTGTTGTGGCAAGTTCCAGGATACGTACCATGGGCTAAGTGGAAGTTGTCCAGCAACAAATGGCAAGGATTCGCATTATAGCCTGGGATATCATGACCTTACAACACAGTAGGAAAATATAGTAAAGCTTTCTTCTGATTTCCCTCATAAGGCAGATCAGATACTGCTGAAGATGCAAGTTAAGAATTTACAAGTGATTGCTCTAAGAGCTGTGTTTCTTCAAAATCATATGCTGAAATCCTAATATCTAGTACCTCAGAATATGAGCAAATTTAAAAATAGCATCCTTGGCAAGGTAACTAGATAAAACGTGACCATTGTAGTGGTTTCTAACGCACAATAATCAATATTATTATAAGCAGAGGAAATTAAGACATACAAACAAACAAGCAAGACCAAGTGAAGTCAAGGAGTAATGGCTATGGATAAACCAAGGAGAGAGACCCCAGGATTAATCAATCCTGCTGATACCCTAAGCTTGGAGTTCTTGGCTCCAGACTTGTAAGATTTGTAAAACAGTGGTAATCTAGATTAGTTACTCTTGCCAATCTCAGTAAAATTTTATAAACAAAGCAAATAATTTAGCACACAAATAAGTACTCCATGAGCAGAAAAGGAATGGTATTACATTACTGACTGCCTCCTCTGAGGGCAGCTTACATTCATTCATTAACAGCAGGCCAGTAATAGGGCTCATTACTGGGTTGAAAAGCCAACTGCTGCTTTTCCCCCCTGTGGAGCAACTCTAAGCACTGGCTCTCTAGTCAGAGTCTTTGCGAGAGCTCTGGCTGTGCCTCACGTATATCTCTAGCATCTGCAACTATAAGACATCAGCCAAAGAGTGAATATCACCTTGGGTAAAACACATGATATAAATTACTGATTCTAGCTGCTCCTATCAACAGTGTTTCAAATTAGCCATAACAAAATTAGGAAAAATGAGGATGTGACAAGGATCTGAACATGTGAGTCTTCAGATTTAAACTGTTCATCTAATATGGTACTGATACTGATGTACGGCAAACTAGCATAGACGTCTCCATGTTTTTGTCACACTCTGGACCTCCAAAGCAAAACAAATTACCATTCTTTACCCTGCTTCTTTGGATTTGGCGGGTGGTACATGCAGAGCCTTCTGTCTTCTTTCATCAGAGATGTCAGTTCTCCATCAATTTATGATAATGCTTTATGTTAATCCCCATAATCCAATGTTTCTAATACTATGGCTATAATTTCTTCTTTTCTTCCCAAATACCATCTTTTTATATTCTAGGATAAAATATATATAAGCTTTCTTTCAACTGCACAGGGCTAGATATGTCAGGCTCAGGATTTCTAAATTCTTCTATTGTGGTGTAGATCATTCTGGAGATCCCAACTAGAACCACAGAGGGACTGAGGTAAAGGGAAATGACAGCAGTTATAATTTAAAAATGCTTTTTTGTCCTTTACCAATATCTAGTGTTAGTAATATGCATTGATGTATGTCCGTGAGTGTATGCATTGATCTATCAAATGTATATTTAGATTTTTATCTCTATGTGCCTATATCTTTCTGTATCAGAAATTCCTTTCTATCTATCTATCTAGCTAGCTATCATGTAAAAGTTGGCAACATCTCAAATTCTTTAAATTTTTAAACTTAATAGGTAATTTTGCCCCCAAGGACATGAAAAGAAAAATGTGTGTAAGGATTATCCTATGATTTCTTCTTTCATTTCTTCTAGAATTATATTGCAAAAATGTAGAACAAAATGAAAACTAAGCAAATAAAATATTCAAGCCTTGTCTACATTTCCTCAAAATAATCCCTAGACCAATAAAGTTATATCAAAAAAGTGTCATTTTAAAGCCTTTCAGTCTCTGGAAAGAACATCTGGTTCACTGCCAACTTCACATGTGGACAGAGCACATAATGGGAAAAAATAAACCTTCCAGAAAGAAGGATCCAGAGGCCAGAGAGGACAATGAAAATGTAACTCCTGCCAGAGACCAAATCCAGCCACTAACAGATGGTCTAACAGGAATTAACTGCTAGTGCAAGGAAGCTTCAATTCCTTCCCAGACCAACAACTGCCTTGTGTTTCCTATTCCTTTTTCTGAATGCAGGTTTTGAAATGGGTTACTCATTACCTCAATACAATTGTCCTGAATGTGCTAGGAACACATAACTTGAATTTTAATTAATAGGAGAAAAGTAAAATTGTCCAACTAGAGCATTACTTGGGTAGGAGAGATTCAAATTGACTGCTATGTTTTATCACTACCATTATAACCAACACAAACTATTGGAACTATAATGCTCTTTCAAGTGACCCCACAATACAAGAACCCCACTGTCCTGAGAAATGAACAAAGGCTTTTGTTTTTACCAGTTGTGTGCAGACTGCTGGACTTATCCTTTCTTAACCAGAAAGCTCTGCTCCAGTGTTCATTAGCATATTTCAGAAGTATGGCAATTTACTTTCCACCTTTTCTAGCAATTAGATACCCTGTGCTGCTGCCTTAGTGCATTCAGTGGTGCTTCTGCACAAGTGTGCATCTGTGCCTGACAAATAAATAAACTTGGCTTGCTAGTGTTGCTTGTTATTGTTTCTCATTGTGTGATCTTTAAAAATTATTGGAGACCTTTCTTCCCAGAGTTCACATTACAATAAGAAGATATGTCTTGATCAGATGGAAGCATGTGCATATTAGATAAGTGTCTTGAATTTTAAGTGGAATCAACTTATTGAATGGGACTTTAAGATTTTTTTTCCCTATAGGTGTAGTTTTTAATGTGTGGACTAGAAAAGAAATAAATTGTATGTCTAATTATTTAATTTTTAATGTCATAATGTGTTGGAAGAGAACTACTGTGCTTTCTTCATTCCCTTAATGTTATTAGCCTCTCAGATATTTTGTTGTCCATGTAGCAATTTTCTTAGCCTTCCCTGCTAGGTATAGCTTTGAAAAAATTTAAACCTTGGGATGTAACTGGAGCCACGTAGGTACATGCATCTTCCGGGATCATGCATTAAATCATATTTGACATGTCACTCTTGCCCTTTCTTCTTTAATCTGCTCCTTTCTGACAAATGAAAAAAAATAGACATTGTGTTGGATTGTTCAACTAGGAACTGAGTGGCACTAAGAATGGAGTCTATATATGATGTAACAGTTACGGGTTTCGTGCTTTATGGACCAGAATATGAGGTTGTACTTAACTTCTCTATAAAGTCATGTTTGTGTAATCTTTTATCTGTAATTCTTATTATTTAGAGTCAAACCTAATCATAACTAACAGGTTTACCTACCTAAGCTATTCAATAGATAGGTTCTGGGACAACTGTTTTAACTTTTTCTCATTCTCTGAACACCACTGAAAATATGTTTTTCTGTGCACAAAATGTATTAAACAAAACAACCATAATTTGAAATTCATAATTATACTTAGAACTGCTACATAATATCTAAAACTTAGAACTCTCCCTCTCAATCATAACACACACATCACCATTCTCTAAAACCTACTGAATCTATTCTTTACCATGATCTCACTCACCAAGAAGCAGCCATTTATCATTGATATCTTTCTGAGAATTATTTTAGGTTTTATCTTTTACAACATGCATTTTGATATTTTATGACACCAGTAAATTAGATTTTATATTAATTTCACGTTTCAAGTTATATTCCTTTGACTGGTATTTTAGAAGTATTTCCCTCTACTAGTAAATGTAATTATTGATATCATTCATTGACGTATATTGCATGACAAATAGTATAATATCTCGTTCAATTTTCAAATTTATGAAGAACTTAATAATGTATAAAACTGGGTCTCAAACTGAAAAAATAACATATTTTCAACTTTTGTTTCCAAGTATCTGTTAAGGTGATATAATTTGAGAAAAAATTATTTTTGCTTATCTAATTAATTAAAAAGTCTCAAGATGAGATTACCCTGGGTTAGAGTATGGCCTACATTCAATGAAAGTATCCTTTACAAAGACATATGGGAAGACACACAGAAGTACAGAGGGAAAGACCACAGAGAGACAGAAGCAAAGATTGCCGTTACAGATCTACAAGCCAAGAATATCACGGTTGCCTCAGATACTTGTTGACAGAAACATGGAACAAATTCTTCCTCAGAACCTCAAAAGAACAACAATTGCAGTAAAATTTCACTTTGGACTTCTAGGCCCTAGAATTTTGGAGAGAATGCATTTCTGTTATTTTACTTTTAAAGTTTCTTTCTCCTTTTTCTTCATTATTGGTATATGTTTGCTACACATAATAATTAAGTTCATCTTGGGGAATACATACATATCACATTCTCACCTTTAATTATTTTTATTTGGGAATTTGTTAGGGTAGCCCTAGGAAACTAACACTGCTATTTTCCCTAGGATGTATGTGGTAGCAAACAAATACTTTCACATCTCTTGATATGCACCAAATATTGTTTCTAGAGTCCCCCAAAATAGCAAAATCCACGGATAATCAATTTTTTCCTGCATAATGGAATAATATTTTCCTGTAGCCTTTATAATACTCTCATATATTTTAAATCACCTTTGTATCATTTATAATTGGTAATACAATGTAAGTGTTAATACTCTTACATAGTTTTAGATTATCACATTTCATTTAAAGAATAATGACAATAAAAATTCTGTACATTTTCATCACATACCACCACCATAAACTTAACAATTTTTTGATCTTTGGTCCTCTGAACCTATGAATATGGAACTCAGAGATAGGGAGATCCAACTGTATTGAAAAATGTAGAATTTGATTTGCATTAGGATAATGGATAGAAGTTGCTAGGATGAAAAGAAATCTCAGATTATCTGGAAGAGATAAGAGGCAGAAATATGGATGGTAATGCTAATTCTGATGAAGGTTCAGAAGGAATTGAAAACCCTAGCAAGGAAGCTTTCATCCAATTAGAGAGCAGATAACATCATAAACAGATGTTGGTATAAATCTGACCATTAAAAATACTCCTAATTGAGTCTCAGAAGAAAATAGGAACAAGTTCTTTTAAAAGTAAATGGAATGCTGCAATTGATATAGTGATAAAAATGTGATGAATTATGTTCAATTATTGGATGGAAAGCAAGATTTATAGGTAGTTAAAATACAATATCTAACTGATAATTTCCAAAGGTTTTGAAAATGCACTCTGCTTTTTCCTTAGTACTTGGAGTAAAAAAAAAAAAAAAAAAAAAAAAGACAAATTGAATATGGTATTGTTATGTAGGAAGAAACCAGTACTTGAAGATTTGGGACATCCTTGACTTATCTAAACCACAAAAGATGCTAAAATTAAGAAATTCACCATTGGAAGAGCATGCTCTGATAGGATTACAGGTACAGCGGGAGAAACTTCTGTTGAACAGATTAGAAGTGTGATCAAAGACTACAGTCTTATTCTAGAAGTGTAAAAATCTTTTTCTAATTATGTGGACACTCATATAGGAGACCTGAAAAAAAAATTGAGGGTTATAAGATCAGAAAAACTGCTAGATTGGACTAAAAATGCAAGAAATAATATGGAAAGAGGAAAGCATATCTCATTTCTGGTATTAAAGATAGGAAATGTGTTAGAAGAATAACTCAGCTATCAACTTTCAAATCAAGAACAATGACTACAATGACTACAAGTGCACTGAAGGCACAGAATTCAATGTCAAAATGAGAGAAGAGAGTATGGAATACTGTTTTCTATGGAATGAGAAAGAACCAACCCTGCTGACATAGCAATGTCCCATTTATAGCCATTAAAAGAATAACAGAATACTTTTCTTTTTACTTAAAATACCTAGTTTGTCACAATTATATATGATATATTCACTCTATACATGTGGGAAACTGAGTTTACATAATGTAATCTGTTCATTTAAAAAACTGATCATTACTATAACATTTTTACCATTGGACAACACACCAAGATACATTTGACTACATTATTTTGTATATTATCTTCACATAGTAAAAATATCAAGTTGATGTGTTGTTTTAAAGTACATACTAGTAGGGAATTGCAAAATTATGTTTAAGAATGAAAGAGGAATCAATACCTTTTGAAAACAAATTACAAAAGCAATTTTATCAGATGTAATTGTATATAATATGTATTGTGTTAGCAAATCTCAGAACTTCTAAGTCAATAACCTTAAAATGGTATGCATTTTCTAATTATATATATATATAAAATTATATATAAACTATGCAATTCTTCTGGTTGAATAACGTTTGAGGACTGGTAATCTAAATCCTTTATTTTGAATTGGGGAAGCTCAGATCAGTAGTTTCCATAAACCCAGTCTCACCTATATAGACTAGGGTAAAATTTGGATAAGATAAAAATTCCTGATACTCTTATTATTCTTACTTTTCTTATATTCTATAATTACTATACATTTTATAATTGGCACACTCCAGTGTCCACTTTAGCAATACAAAAATATATACTTGGCATATCACTTCATAATAAGCTGACTTTCTAAGCAAGTAAATGGCCTTTTTATTCTTTGTTCATATTATTAGGTAAAATACATAGAAGTATAATCATGGAAGGACATTAACATATAGAAAAATGTTCTTATAGTCTAGCTTAAATTATGTATTTGATTAAAATTGGTGTAACAGCTTTGCCTTTCTAACCAGTAAAATGAATCTCATGTATCAAGGTAATGACTAGACCTTTAACATGATATATTGTATACAGCAATACCTGTAGAAATGAGCTAGAAAAGAATAATTACAGAGGGAGTATGCAGTGTTTTTTTATTTACAGAAGCATGTGTTTGAGAAAACAACTTTTGTGATTAGAGGCACACATCTAGGGAATGTCAGTACTTCTGTTTTTTCTGCGTAATATTAGCAGTCAGTAATAGTGTTAAAACAATTAGAAAGCATTAAAGACATTGAATGTGAAAGGGTTAAACTTGAGTAATATTTTAAAGTCAACCACATTTCATCATTTTGTATTTCTGTGTCAAAAGCATAACAGTAAATTTTGTTACAAGATAGTAGCAATTTTTTTTTTTTTTTTTTTTTTGGTACCAGGAATCAAACTCGGGACCTTGCGCTTGCGAGGCAGACAGCAGGATCACTAAGCTAAATCCCCGGCCCTGCAATTTATTTTCTAAAGCTAATTATTGTATCATACTAGTTCCATTGTTTCCACCTCCTTAATAACTTGATTATAACACTAGGTACCAATACTGAAAATATACGTTAAAAATTGCTTTAAAAATATTCAAGACAATCTAATTTGTATACAACGTTAAGTTAGACTTTAAAATGTTTTTAGTTTATATACATCTTTATGAAATTTTGAATGTTCTCACACATTATCAGTTCAGAACCGAGGGAGAGTTCTCCATTTAAAATTCTTTCAGACCAAATATATGAATGAAATTTAAAAAAATTCTCAAATCCTAACTAGAATTCATTGAGATAAAAATAATATAAGCAGAATGCAAGGTAAAATGTTCTGAACAATAAATTTACTTACACTCAGTGTAAACTGATAGTGACAGAATGAAGTCAAATGCCTTGGAGAGTTCAAACCGGGTAATTATAAAATCCTAAACAAGAGTAAAGCCAATACTGAAATGGCACTTTTTCCTCAGCTTTCCCAAAACAAAATACTCAACATTCACAACTTAAAGGATAGGCTTAATTTGCTTCATGCTTTCAGTTTTAAGTCCATGAGTACCTGGCTTGAAGGCAGAAAGATCATGACAGAAAGGGCATGGTGAAAAAAAGCTGCTAATTTCATGCCAGTCCAAAAGGTCAGAAGACAGGATTCTTTGATAGAAAGAGACCCTCATACACTCTGGAAGATCATGCCCAAATGACTTCCTAAATGTACGTCTCATGTTCTTCATGACTTTCAAACCAATTAACCTAATGATCAAGTCTAACCATCATATTCCACCCCTTGTCAACCTGTCATGCAAACATATTTCCTAAACCCATATTGAATTTCTAAATAAGGAAAATAATACAGTTATAATTGTGCCTAATATGTTGGGACTATCCCACATGCAACAGAAAATGTACTAATCCCATCCTCAAAGTCTCAACAATCCCAATACAAAATCTCATGTTAGACTCAAGGCAAAATCTTATCTACAAACCCCAAAAGCAAATTACATATTCCCAATATCCAGTGATACAGAATGAACTTTCTCATTCCAAATGGAAGAAACAGGGGAATAGAAGATAGCAGGATTAAAGCAAGATCAAAACCCAGCCGGGCAAACACTAAGTCCTGTAACTCTATGTCTACCATCTAGGGTACATGGTTGTAACGTGTGAATTCCAGTGGGCTTCAGTAGTATACAAGCCAGCTTTCCCATCAATGAAAAATAATATTTGACACTCACAAACTTAAGGGAGGAGAGGCTTAATTTGGGTCATAATTTTGGAGGATTCAGTGTATGGAGGGCTGGCTTCATGGTGGACACTTCATGACAGAGGACATGACCAAACAAAGATGCTTAGTTCACACTGGCTGAAAAGCAGAGCAGGGAATCAATACCAGAGAGCATGGCACAGGGAACTTATATAACACCCACAGTCATGCCACTGTGATACACCAAGACACACTGAGGGGAAATGTGGCCCACCAATCCCCTAGGGGGGATCCCAAGCCAAGCAACCTGACACAATGACATAAAATCAATCATATCCAACTTCTTTTGAACAAGGCACCGAGACACAACTCTTTAAACCATACTTAATCCACAAATCCACACAGGTCATAATTTCCCCTCACATAACTATCTTGCCTATAACTGAAAACATAATTATCTCTTCCCCAAAGTTTCAACAGTACTAGCAGTTTTCAACACGCCAAAGTTAAATCTCTTCTGAGACCAAAAGCAAATTCTTAGATACCAACCTCAGTAAAAATAAAGGAATTAAAACTTATACAATCCCATGACACAATGACACAGGTAAGCAGTCTCATTCTGAAAGGGAGGAAAAGGGAATGCACAAAATCAGACAAAAACAAAACCAGTGCCCAGTGGGGGAAACATTAAATAGTGTAGCTACATATCCAGAATCCAGGGTACCTAATAGTTGAGCCAAAATAAATCTTTCCTCTTTACAGTTGTAGATGTCAGTATTATGACTCAGCAATGAGCATATAACCGAGACACATGTACTCCTGCCATTATGAATTGTATTACAGACTTAAAGCAATTGAGTCAATCAGTTACAGCTGAAATCTCCAAACAAGGAGCTAAAAAAAACCCTTCTTTTTTCTCTAAGTTAGTTTCCTTCAGGTGTTCTTTATATTAACACAAACATGACCAATATAGAGAATAAGAGTGATAACATTCTCTCCACTAACAGGCATCAAATTAAGATAATCTAGTTACATCAAAAACAATGATTCAAAATATATCTTGAAATGTTTATTAATAAAGTCTCCAAAATGTTTTTTAAAAAACTGATAGTAGCCAAGTGTACGGTAATATGGAAGAAGATTGTATCTGTTTTTGTGTATGGATTTTTCAACAAATAAATTTTGAAAAGTAGATCTAAAGGAAGACATCTGTAATACATTTGAAAGAAACTGCAACTATAACAAATATAAAATGCATATAGGCACGAGGCTTGAGAAAAGTAAAATATTCACATAAGCTCATATTGGGCAGCACAGAAGCAAAACTGAAGATCATAAATAGATTATATGTCATAATTTTACTCATGCCCAGCTATGGTCATTTATCTAACCCTAAGTAATGAGAAAATTAGAAAGTTTGGCTTCACCATGTTTCTGTTTCAGTGACTGCCACTAGTAAAACTGATTGAACTTGGATCTATAAGGAGAATTTTTAACAATGCACTCATTATATCAAACTGCTGAATGGTAGTTCCCCTTAAATGAGCCCTTGAGATTCCGTGAACTCCAAAAATAATCATAACTAATCATCTGCCTCTTCTCTTCTGAGTATCCCCTCCCAGGCCTGCATATTTTAGTGAGAGGTACTATTATAATTCATCCTGTTTCTTAACCATAGGTAGTGGCTTCCTTGATTTCTTCTCCTGTATCAATTAACACTAAATTCTATTTTCAGTATTCTCAGTAGTTTATCAGACACATACTTTTCCATCAAACTATAATTGTCAGTTGGCCCCCTCATTGGTACTAAATTATCACTACTAAAATACCTCCAAAATCTAAGCTTTTATTCATCCTAATTATTTCTGTGGTTTGCAGTAAGAATGACGTTTCTGAATACCAAACTGTTCATAGTACTGCCTCATTAAGATGCCTTTTATCTGTCCTCACACCCTTTGCCTGAGCCTAAAGGTGTCATGATCTCTCCTGTCCGTTACCTGTGTGTAATCAGACTTCACACATTGCCAACACCTCTCACTCTTGAACAATTTGCATACAGTAACTATACTGCTTGAAACCCACTCCTTTGACCTTGTTCTTTATAGTTACAATTCTCCTCACTTCACTTTATCCTCTTTTCTTTTTTTTTTCCTTAAATTCTTTTATTGGAACATTTTAGGTGTACAATACGTTTACATTTATCATTGGGTGCTTGTACCTTTACATGATGAATCTTGGTTCTTATTTTTTTCCCCATTACCTGTGTGTGCTTCAGGCCCTTCAAACCCTTCCCAATTTACATAGATTTTGTTTCCATTTTTTATCTTTTCTCATAATTTTTCCTTTTCCTTCTTTCTTTCCTCTTTCCCCTCCCACCACCCCAACACCTTTGGATCTTTTCCTATTTCAAATTATCAATTATTCATTTAAATCATTTAGATTCTTATTTACACTTTCACTTTCTCACACTAGAGAAACTATTTGGTATTTACACGTGTGTCTTATTTAATTCACGGAAGAGTATGGCCTTAATATGCATCCATTTAGCTATAAATGTCTCTAGTTTCTCATTCTTTATGGCTGAGTAGTACTCCATTTTATAAAAACAAACAAACAAAAAACACATCTTCTTTATCCAGTTTCCAGTTGATGGGCACTTGGGCTGTTTCCAAGCTTTAGCTTCTACGAACTGTGCTGCTATAAACATGGGTGCACATATATTGCTGTGGTATGATACTTTTAATTATTTTGGGAAGATCCCCAGCAGGGGAATAGCTGGGTCAAATGGGACCTCTAGCCCTAGTTCTTTGAGGTATCTCCATACTGATTTCCACAGTGGTTGCACCAGTCAGCACTCCCACCAACAGCGGAGAAGGGTTCCTTTCTCCCCACACTCCCAACAGCATTTGTTATTGGTTGATTTCTTGATAACAGCCATTCCTTCTGGGGTGAGGTGGAATCTCAGTGTCGCTTTCATCTGCATTTCTGGAATAACCAGTAATGTGGAAAATTTTTTCATATGTTTATTTGCTGCTTTTACTTCCTTTGTCTGAGAAATGTCTGTTCATTTCAGATGCCCATTTTTGAATTGGGTCTTTGAATTTGGGGGATCTGATTTTTTTCAATTCTTTATATATTCTAGATAGCAGACCTTTGTCTGAGGTACAGCTGCTAAAAATTTTTTTCCCACATTGTAGGTTGTCTCTTAGCTCTGTTGGTGTTTTCTCTTGCAGGGCAGAAGCTTTTTAATAAGATGAGATCCTAGTTGTTGATTCTTTATGCTAGTTCCCACACTACTGAGGTTTTGTTTCTAAAGTCTTTTCCAATGCCAATGTCTTCAAGAGTTCTACCTAATTTATCCTCCAGCAAGTTTAGTGTTTCTGTCTTAATATTTAGATCTTTAACCCACTTTGATCTTAGTTTAGTGCATGGTGATAAATATGAGTCTAGTTTTAATATTCAGCATGTTGAAATCCAGTTTATCCAACACCATTTATTAAATAAGCTATCTTTCCTCCAATGAGGGTGGTTGGCTCCTTTGTTAAAGATGAGGTGGCTGAGTATGTCTGAAGTTGTTTCTGGATCTTCTAATCTATTCCACTGATCTTCGGGTCTGTTTCTTTGCCAGTACCATGCTGTTTTTATCACAGTAGCTTTGTAGTATAGTTTCAAGATGGAGATTGTGATACTTCCAGCCATGTGTCTGTTGCCTACAATTGCTTTTGCTATTCTTGGTCTCTTCTGGTTCCAAATGAATTTTCAGATAGTTTTCTCTAGTTCTGTGAAGTATATTGTTGAAATTTCAATGGGCATTGTATTATATGAATAGAGTAGTTTTGGAAGTATGGCCATTTTCACTATATTGGTTCTTCCTACCCAGGAACAAGAGATGTCTTTCTATTTTCTTATATCCTCTTCGATCTCCTTTTTCAGAGTCTTTTAGTTTTCAGTGTAGAAATCTTTTGCTTACTTTGTTAGATTGATTCCTAGATATTTTATTTTTTTGGATGCTATTGTAAGAGGAATTGTTTCCCTAATTTCTCTCTCAGTGAGAAATCTGCTATTTGTGTATAAGAAGCCTATTGTTTTTTGAGTTTTGACCTTATATCCAGCTACTTTCCTGAATCTGTCAATTAAGGATAGAAGTTTTTTGGTGGAGTATTTTGTGTCTTCTATGTAAAGTATCATATAATCAGCAAATAATGACAGTTTAACTTCTTCCTTTCCTATCTTTATTCCTTTTATTTCTTTCTGTTTTCTAATTGCTGTGGCTAATGTTTCCAGAACTATATTGAACAGGATTGGTTATAGTGGGCATCCTTGTCTTGTTCCTGATTATAGCATGAAAGTTTTCAGTTTTTGACCATTTAGTATGATGTTGGCTGTTGGTTTTTCATAGATAGCCTTAATCAGGTTGAGAGAAAGATCTTCTATTCCAATTTTCTGTAGGGTTTTTATCATGAATGGGTGTTGGATTTTGTCAAATGCCTCTTCTGCATCTATTGAGATGATCATATAATTTTTGTCCTTGACTCTGTTATATGGTGTATTACATTTATTGATTTATGAATGTTGAGCCATCTTTGCATCCCTGGGATAAATCCAACTTGATCAGGGTGTATGATCTTCTTGATGACCCTCTGTATTCTGTTTGCCAGAATCCTGTTGATGATTTTTGCATCTATGTTCATTAGGGAGATTGGCCTGTAGTTCTCTTTTTGGGTTGGGTATTTCCCTGTTTTTGGAATCAAAGTAACACTTGCTTGCAGGAATGAATTTGGAAGCCTTCCTTCCCTTTCAATTTCCTTGATGAGTTTAAAGAGTAATGGCAATAGTTCTTTAAAT
Source organism: Heterocephalus glaber (assembly GCF_053883595.1). Classification (NCBI taxonomy): domain Eukaryota; kingdom Metazoa; phylum Chordata; class Mammalia; order Rodentia; family Bathyergidae; genus Heterocephalus; species Heterocephalus glaber. Next base: position 10,872,619 of record NW_028258333.1, read on the forward strand.
GTCTTGTAGAATTCACCAGTGAAGCCAAGAGGACCTGGGCTTTCCTTTATTGGTAAATTTTTAATTACATTTTCAATTTCACTCATTGTAATAGGGGTATTTAGAATTTCTATGTCTTCTTCATTTAACTTTGGCAATTCATGTGTATATAGGAATCTGTCCATTTCTTCTGTGTTTTCCATTTTATTAGAGTACAGTTTCTCAAAATAGGTATGGATGATCCTCTGGATTTCTGCTGGATCTGCCATGACTTCACCTTTTTTGTTCTTAATTGAATGGATTTGAGCCTTTTCTTTCCTTTTTTTGATAAGGTTGGCTAAAGGTTTATCAATTTCATTTATTCTTTTGAAAAACCAACTCTTTGATTCATTAATTTTTTCTATCGTTCTCTTAGTCTCCATTGCATTGATTTTTGCTCTGATCTTTATAATTTCCTCTCTTGTACAAACTTTGGGTTTGTTATGATCTTCCTTTTCGACAAGCTTGAGGTTCTACATTAGGTTATTTATCTGAGTTCTTTCTGTTTCTCTAATATGGGCATTCACTGCTATGAATTTCCGTCATAGAACTGCTTTCATTGTGTCTCATAGATTCCTGTATGTTGTACTGGCTTTATCATTTACTTGTAAAAACTGCCTAATTTTTTCTTTAATTTCCTCTGTGACCCATTGGTTGTTCAGGAGGGCGTTATTCAATTTCCATGTGTTTTGGGGGGTTTTGCGGTTTCTTATGTTATTGATCTCCAATTTTATCACACTTTGGTCTGATAATATACAAAGGTTAACTTCAGTTCTTTTACATTTACTGAAACATGTCCTATGAGCTAGCATGTGGTCTATTTTGGAGAACGACCTATGTGCAGGTGAAAAGAATGTGTATTCTGATTTTGTAGGGTGGAACCCTCTGTAAACATCTATTAAGTCCATTCCTTCAATAGCTTGGTTCAGTTCTAGAAGTTCATTGTTAATTTTTTGTCTAGAAGATCTGTCTATTTGTGATAGTGGGGTATTTAGTGTCCCCACTATAATTGTATTAGTGCTTATTTGGTTTTTCATGTCTATTAATATTTGTTTTGTATAGTTGGGGACATTTGTATTTGGTGCATATATATTTAGGATTGCCATCTCTTCCTCTTGGATTGTTCCCTTCACAAGGATGTAGTGATCATCTTTGTCTCTCTTAATTACTTTTGGTTTGAAATCTACTTTGTCTGCAAATAAGATTGCTACCCCTGCTTTTTTTCTGGGTTCCTGCAGCATGGAGAACTGTTTTCCATCCTTTTACTTTCAGTCTATGTATTTCTTTTTGAGTTAGGTGTGTTTCTTGTACAGAGAATATTGCTGGATTTTCCTTCTTAATCCATTCTGTCTATTTCTTTTGATTGATGAACTGAGGCCATTAACATTATAGTTATAATTGATAGATATTAATTTATCCTTGTCATGATGTTTTGCTGTTGTTGGCTCTTCTATTTCTTATTTTTTTTACCTTTTTCCCTTTAGTTTCTTCCCTTGCCTGATGGCTTCCCTCTGTTGGGTCTCATGGAGTTGTGATCTTCATTGTCTTTTTCTAGGATTTTGCTTACAATTGATTGGAGTGCTGGTTTGGTGTTCATGAAATTTCTCAGTTGTTCTTTGTCGTGGAAGTATCTAATTTCCCCCATCAATTTTGAAAGATAATTTTGCAGGATAAAACAGTCTAGGTTGGAAGTTATTTTCTTTTAGTGCTTGAAATACTTCACTCCAGGCTCTCCTTGATTTGAGGGTTTGTGTTACGAAGTCTGCCATGATTCTGATGGGCTTTCCTTTGTAGATGATTTGTTTCTTTTCTCTAACTGCCTGTAGAATTTTGTTCTTCTGTTGGGTTTCTGGGATCTTGACTATTATATGTCTATGTGTAGACTTTTTTTTTTATCATGGCTAGTTGGAGTTCTATATGCCTCACTTATCTGTATGTCCAATTCTCCATCTCTGCCTGGGAAGTTTTCTACTATTACTTCTGTGAACAGTTTTTTTAATGTCAATTGTAATTTCTTCTGTTTTTTCATGGACTCCTGTCAGTCTTATGTTACTCTTCTTTGCATCATCTAGCAGCTGCTGGATTGATTTATTGTGGTCCCTTACTATTTTGAAGAGATGTCTGTTTTCATAGTCCTTAACCACAATCCTGTCTTCTATAGCTGATATTCTATCTTCAGATTCCCTTAATCTGATCTGTATGCTTTCAATGGAGATTTTGATCTCCTGAATATCTGTTTGAATCTATTTCATGGATTCCATTTCTTTCTTATGCTGGGCATTCATGGCTTCCAGCATGCTTCTGAGCTCATCTATTTTTTTATCCGTTTCTGTTCTAGAGCCTCTAATTATGTCTTTCACTCTGCTCACGATCTCTGTAGTTATCTGGGAGATTATTCCTGCCTTGAATTTTTCTAGAGCCTCATTCATCTGCTTTGTTGCTTCCAGTGCTATCAGTTCAGGTTGTCCTGGTGGTTGATTACCAGACTTTTCCACCTCTTTTCCCCCAGAATTTGCCTTTTGTGGGGTTGAAGTCTGAGTTTGTGCCTTACTTAAATGTCTTCTTATTTTTGTTTTTGGTACTGTCCTTGGTTTAGTTCCTGGTTTGATATTTTGAAGTTCCTTATTGTAAGTATCTTTGTTGATGTATTTACAACATGTAGGGAATGATTGCTTCTCAGAGATTTCTTCCAGATATAGCTGGTCTTTAGGTTTTGAGTCTCTAATGGCACTGAGGCTGTCTTATTTTCATTGTACCAGGAAGGACAACTGATTAGATCAATCACAACACCTTAGCCCAAGTGATACAATCAGCAACATAATAATAGCATCAACACAGCTTAGAGAATGACAATTCATGATAGTTATTAATCTATCACCTTTAACTGTGTGAATTAAACCAAAATCAAGGAACAACCCAACATATGTTTATAGTGAATTAACTCTTCAATATAGTAACTTTACCCTTAGGGATGGGGAGTTAGAAGGAGTTGGGGAGAGAGGGATAGATAGGTAGAAGTATAGGGGAAGGTCAACAGTGAGGCCAGAGGGCACAGGCAAGTGAAAGAAAGAGAAGAAAAGAAAGATGAAGAAATATGAATTAGGGCCAGAGTAGGAACCCAAAGGGACATGAAGAACAATGTGGGATAGCAAGGGAGCAAGGCAGAGAGAGTGAGAAAGAAAAGAGAAAAGAAAGAAAAAAGAGAAAAATAAAATTTTAAAAGAGTAGCAAAGAAATAAAAAAAATTAAAAATAAGAGCCAAAATACAGTGGTAATTTTGAAAATAAGAAATAAAAGATAACAATGAAGGGCCTCCTTCAGGGTATGCCTCTGTCACAATAGACAACATGGGCAGCAGTGTGTAGTTATAAGTCAATGAGTCTCAGTAAGCCAGTCACAGACCTGTGAGATTCAGGCAGATTTCTGGCTGCAAGTCCCAAGTTGAGCTCCCTATCCTCCTGCAAGTCTGAACCCTGCAAGGTTCTATTGTAGGTTCCAGCTGCCTTTCCCCTGAAGGAAGTCCAGGTTCTGATGGGAGGTGATGATCCCTCCAAGTTACCAAGCACGGTGGTCTGGTGTGCCTTTATTGCAGAGATTCTCTTCACTTTTCCAGTGGGCTTCGGTTTTAATCAGGGAGCTTGAGAGAGGCCCTCTCTCTGTTGTTCACTTCTGCAGCTCAGGTCAATGGCCTTTATGCCCCCCTGTGCTTCTGTAGTGTGGATCTAAGTAGCTGCACAGCCAAGAGGCCAGAGGGTGAGGGAGGGAGCTTTCATTGCAGGTGCCTGTGCAGCTGAGCTCGAGGCTTGTGGGCATGCCAGGGGGTCCTCACTGACTAGGTCTCTAGCTAGTGGGCTAGCGTTCCTCCTGGTTGCAAGCGGAAGGAACGAACTGGCCTCTATCCTCTTTTCTTAACATGTCAAAACATGGGTTTGTCTTTTCTTTGATACACTTTCTTTTTCTCTGTCTCGATTAGGCTCCATGCCTGGTTGGACTGTCTGTCAGTCATATCTTTACACATGATATTTTTTCATGTTTTCTTATCAATAACAATATTGTATAGATTTTGCCTGTTTGTTTTTGTCTCCTTACCGGATTGTGAGTATTCAGATGGCATATTTTAAGTTCTTGACCTCTGTCACATGCTCAGGTTCATTCCATTTCTATCACAATAGTTTTGTTTTTATAAATCTTTAATGTAATTTCTTATGTTATTGGTGTCAACATTCATATGGACTATGTAGCACATTGACTTTAATAATTAGATGCATATAGATAAAACCCACAGCAGAATTATAAGATTTTTATTTTTAACTCTATTTATAAATAAGCTGAATTTATAAAGTCAAGAAATAACAGATACAGTGGACTCTTGACTTACAAGCTCAATTCATTCAAGAGGGCTGGTTGTAACTCGAGTTGATAAATTGAAGGTTCAGGCTCCTCTACACAGCCTTCAAAGTCTCTTTCCTGTGTACAGGAAGATCTCAATGTCCTTAGAGATAAATTGGGCCAGAATTTCTCAGTTAACTCCACACAGGAAAGAATGTTGTAATCCTCCTTCCAGAAATCTTTAAGCATTGAATCTGTACCTGTGACCATCTGGAAGCAAAACTGGATGGCATTTGGGTCATAACTCAATACTTTGTTCGTAACTTAAAACAAAAATTCTGATCATATCCCAAGTTTTTTGTATGTCAGAAAGTCATAATTTGGGAGTCCACTGTATTTAACTTCAGAGAAAATTTCCTTTGGAGTAGAAGTTATTGAAACCAGTGACCACCATTTGGAGTAGGGGCTCACCTAACACAAACAAACATAGCCTAAATAAATGCAATTATTTATTGTGCAGATTTTTTAAATAGTTGACCTCTATGTAGGTAAAATTCCATCCACACAACTCATTTTCAAGACATGCTTTAGAATATCTGGCAGTCTTATGATCAGGAATAATGGAAGCAAACTGAAAGCTTTTCTTGCTGACAAGAAGTAGTTTAGGATCAAACTGTTTATTAGTTATATGTACATTATGTTCAAAGAGTATATATTACATATCATATGTTACATATATTTCTATATTATTTATAGAAATATATTTTAGGTGTATAATATATAAATATCTTATTGGCATATACATTATGTGTACAGGTATTAGTGTGTTTAAAGGTGCTACTACACAAATTGCTAAAAGAAACCCAACATTACTTAAAACAAAATACATAGAAGTAGATCCTACCATATTCTGAAAATTCTGTAAAATTCTCATCAGTTCCACTGGTGAAATAGCTTCCACATTTATTTTATTTTCCCTAAACAATGGTCCAAGATCTGGTTTCCAATAAATAATTCTAAATTATCTCTGAATGTCATTTATGTACCAGTATTGCACATAAACTTTATTGATTCACCTATCACTAGAAGTTTTCAAAATATACTCTCAGCTAGAATATTTATATTAATATTTTAAGGAGAGAATCTAGGAAACTATCTTCACTTATAGTGCCTAAATACATCTCTAAGAATTCCCTACAAATATTTCAAAGTACCTTTTATACAATAAACAAACTGAGTAAAATTCTCATATAAGTTCTCAAAGAGTTAGAACAATTAGTATCAAAAGATTCCAAAGCAGCTAATACTCTTTGGCACTCAGAAAATTGAATTTTTCTGCTTCTCTTAGAGAAAGTTCCTATATTTAGTTTCATCAGTGTTTTAAAATCTGCTTCTCTGATGCACACAATTTTACCCCAGGATGCTTTAAGGTTTTGTTGTACATATAAAGATTTCTACAAATTTATATGGATTTGTATAAAATCTACAGAGTTCTGAGAGAGAGAGAGAGAGAGAGAGAGAGAGAGAGAGAGATCACCAAAAATGTATCCACATTTCAGCAGTTTACCATACTAGTAAATGCCTGAAAGCTAATGGCCAACCCTTTGAGCACCTCTTGTAATTGTAGAGGTATTAAGATAGTTATACAAGTATTTCTTTTCCAGATATGCACGTTTTTGGTGGGATAGATAGATAGATAGATAGATAGATAGATAGATGAAAAATATAAATTATGCTATTTTTTTCTTGTGCTTCTCCAATTTAAAGCTGACTGGAAAATGATCTATTTTTTAAAGTTAGGTATGACACTTACTATTTGGTTTGTAATAACATGTTTCATTGATTTCAGAAAATGTTGCATGAGAATCCAGCCTTCCTCTTGTGATAAAAATCCATGCTAATGGGAATTTATGATCTTCTTCAACTTTAATAATGGTTGAGACATTTTCTATATCATAATTGAAAACTAAGCAATTGCTTCCACTTAATGTTTCTTCTACAAAATTAATATTATCCCAGAGGTGTCCAGTGACATTGAAACAGAGCAAACAGGCTTAATGTTTTGGAGAGGAGGACAGGCAGATGCCTACACACACCAGTGCCCCATAGGGCTGCGCTGACCATCTGGACCGTTAGTGGCATTATGGGTTCTGAGGCTGACTGTGATAATTCTGGGGGATGTTGACATGGTCAATTACTGTTATGTATTTTCACAGCTGAGAGTTAAATGCTTAGATTAATGGCTAGAGTATAGAAAACCTAAAAGTATAAACTATGATTACTGCTATATGGCATTATGATAATTATATAAATCATTATTTTTTTAACATGTGTGAAATTATTTGAAAAAAAGATTTCAATTTGAATAGTAATAGTAAATGGGGAAAAGAAAAATGTGATTTTTGAAGATGTAACATTAGATTTGGAAATAGTAATAATTGAACAAATTATTTGCCATTCAAAAGAAATTTTGCACATCAGAATTTCTGCAACCCAATTCAGAGAGAGAGAGAGAGAGAGAGAGAGAAGCCTGACTTATAAAAGGATGGAGAAATAGCATAACAGGTACTAAATTGGAATACACCACCTCCACCTGCTTTACCAGCTGTCCAAAGAAATGAGAAAAATGGAACTACTAAGGTAAAATAAAAAATGAATTTAGTATATGTGAAGAAGAAATCTGAAGAGCAAAAGGCCTTGTGTCCAGAATGAAAGCACTGTAAACGGGAATCCTAGCACTGCTTATTATGAAGTCATACCTAGATGATAATTAAAAGAAAATAATAGTCAGAAACATAAGATGCCTCACAGAAAAGAAAGATATAAATGAAGAAAACAAAACATTGAATTAATTTTATTTGTCATCCCATATATCCCAATGTAAGTTTATTTTTAAATTGTACACTACAGTTAGACATATGCATCTCAGTGGACACTTATACAAGTATAGGTATACTTTAAAATATATGTTACAAGCAGGAGTGGTGGCATGTGCCTATAATCCCTGAGTCTGAGGCAGGAGTATCCCTGTGAGTTTGAGGCCATCCTGGGCTACATAGTGAGTTCAAGGCCAGCCTCAACTACACAATGAGATCCTGTCTCAACAAAACCAAACAAATATGTTGCAGGTTAACTTTATATTCTCTATATTTGCATTAATTTGTAATTATCATACTTATGATTCTTTGCTAAATACCTGCCCTTCAAATGCAAAATGAAATAACAGAATCTTTTAAAGAATTTGTGCAATTGCTAATTCTATGAATGTAGAATTTAGAAATGATTTCTCTGCTTCAAGTTTCTTAGGTTTTGAAAGTTCTCTTCAAAAATATTCCATTATTTTCTTGGATTATCAAAATGCAAATTTCATAGGAAGACTAGGGTGTTGTATATTTTTAGTGTAAAATGGGCATTGGAAATTATAGTTAATAATGGACAGCATTTTTTTTCATGAAAATAAAAGTCATGATTCCATCTAAAAGCTATTCAGTCTAAAATATTTTAAACATATTTATATTATAAAATTTTCCACATTAGTAGACTTATTATAATGGTTGAAAACCATATTCTAGTACTTATACATTATTCCTATGAAATTCATCAGAGATTGGTATAGTTATATTAATTTTATGAATTATAAAATGTGTTTTACTTAATTCATATGATTAGTAAATATAACATAATTAGTAAATATAAAGAAATATTTCTGTAATTCTGTGATATCTGCATAGCTTCCTGATGAACACATGACTTTTTATCACAAGTCAACCTTTCTGGTGTCTGTTGGTCAGCAGTATTTATACTCAAAATATTAGTCTATGAAAATTCATTTTAGTATTATTTCTTTCCAGAGGACAAGTTTAAAAAATACATAAACCCTTAGTGTTTATAGTAATATAATTAACTGACTTCTATTATTGAGCATTTATTTTTAAACTTATACATCTTTGCAGTAACATTCTGTTGCTATATTGTGCAAATTGAGACAAATAATTTTCAGTTGAAGTTACATTTTATACAACAGGTCTAGTTCTTACATAGCTTCCTGGAAAAATAATGACATTAAAGGACAGGGTTATGCGAATTTTCATAAGGACTCCAAAGATTACTTTATCAGTCCATCTGCTGAGATGAAGATTGAATAAGGTTATTTAGATGTTGCTTCAAGTATATTTTATCAATTGCAATGTTTTAGTTTTGTTTATTCAAAATATTCAACTTATTCATTTGATGAATGACAATAAATATAATGCTGTGTTTTAAAACACAGTTAAAATATTTTTAAATATTATTTTTAAATTATATGTAAAAATAGAAATACTACAATTCTTACTGGTGTACTATATAACATTTCTATACAACTACATAATGCATTATCAGATTAAATATATGCATGCCTTCATTTATCATTTCTTCATGGTGTAAACTTTAAAAATCTTTTCTTCCAGTTTTTTCAAATACACAGTACATTGTTGCTTTCTATACCTGTAACTTCTTACTTCTCTCTAATTATGACTTGGTATCCACTGATCCGCCCCATCGCTCCTTCCAGTACTCTCCTCCACCCAAAGCATACTGGTTTTTAATTCAAAATGTCTTCCTTTAGCCTCATGGGTAGACAGACATCAACTCTGCAATTTACATCACCATTTGAGAAAACGTATTTATTTCCTTGAAATTTGCTTTATAATCTTTACCATGCATAAAAATCAGCAGGTTTCCACTATTCTAGAGGGATAAAACTACATTGTGGTGTTTTAAAATGAATATTGATCATCACATTCATGTAATATTACTATTAAAACTGAACTCAGATGTATGGAACTCAAATTATGTCGTGTGGTATAAGCTGATGAATAGAAATTAAAGTTCTATTGCAATTCAGAAACAGGTGACGATTTTCTAATTTTATAAGATTATTGAGGGCTATTTCATATATTAATTGCACTATATCATTACAGCTATTATTTCTAGTCTATATAAAAAAACAAATTTGTGTTATTTATTCAAATAAATATGCTTAATAAATATAATTATTAAATGATATTGATGCATACATATATTTTATACACAGAAATTATTCTGAATAAGATTATAATAAATAAAATAATTTTCTGAATTAAAAAGCTACCTCAAAAATTTATATTTTCATCAAAATAGTCATTTAATTATGACTTACATTGTTCATAAGTAAGAAATTATATAATAAAGGGTTTTTTTATATTACATATGTTATTCAGCAGTAAACTATGGTGTAGGTAAATCCAAGAAAATCTTTAGAAATCTTTAGAAAATACTTAATGATGAGTATGAGAAGTGCATACCTATTGTTAGTATACAATATTAACTATAAACATCATTATCACTTCCATCCCCTTCTCTTACAGGGGAATGAAGTACATTTCTGTGTCAATCAGCAATGTTTGTCCATGTGTTTTATGCTTTCTTTATTCCCTTTTGTAGGGTTTAGCTCTGCCTTTAATCCAAAGTATAGTATAATTCAAATATTAAAATACTCAATGCTTTGTATCATCAAAATTACCCTACTTGGAGCCTACATTGCTATGCACATCAGCTATTATTTAACTGTTGTGTTTCATCAACAGCAACTCTTCTAGGATGAAAAGTAGTTTATCAGTATTACATTTTTCTCAATAAAAATTTGTATTAAGAGTATAGTGATAAATATTAAGAAGATCCAGAAAATTTCCGTACATGCATACAACTTGCACTTGGTGGTACAATAGGCATCACATACACTGTACTATTCTTACATTCTAGTAATAACTATTCTACTTTCAGGTGGGGTTGTAAAGAGAAGTTTCTACACAAAAGAGAGAATGTGGTGTGCTTGTTTCTCTGTGTCTCACTCATTTCACTGAACATGATGTCCTTTAGCTCTGTCAATTTTGCTACAAAGGACAAGATTTCATTTTATGACTGTGTAATACTCCATTTTTCATATCCACCATATTTTCTTCATCCATTCATTTGCTGATAGACATCTGGCTGAGTCCATATGTTAGTGCAAATAATACCACAATAAATATGGATGTGCCAGAATCTCATTTGGGGCTGACTTATTTTCTTTATATTCCCATATTTTGGAGAGCTGGGTCATGTGGTGTGATGGTTAATATAACATTGAATGGCTTGAGAGATGCCTAGGAGACTGAGGAAGTGCACATCTGCATGTGTGGGGGGTTGTGGGCATTCATTCCACCTTTGTGTCTGGGTCTGGCCCCAAGCGCCCTGCCCTCTGCTTGCAGAATGCCAAGAGTTGAGCCACTTCGCTCCCCTACCACAGAGATGCTTCTCCATTGTACCCCAGCCCACTGAATCCTCTGAAACCATGAGCCAAAAGAAAGCTTTTTGCTCTAACATGTGGGTGATAGGTATTTTTTCACAGCAACAAAAAGCTGATCAATATATCAGGTAATTCTAGTTTTAGTGACTCTCCATATAGCTCTCCAAATTGGCTGTACTGTACAAGTTTACTTTTTCACCAAAAGTTCATGAGGTCCCTTTTGTTAACAACCTTGCCAGTGCTTTTTGGTTTTGTTTTGTTTTTGATAATAGACATTCTACGTAGGATAAGATTTTGAAATAAAATTGAAATATTTTATTTTTTATTTGCATTGTCCTGGTGGTTGATGATATTAAATATGTTTAAAAATTTTATTGGGTAGTTTATTTCTATTTTCACATGTCTATTCAAATCAATTTTAATTGATATATTTTTATTGTTAATTTTTAGAGTTACTTTTATATTCAGGATATTAACCCTCTGTCTGATAAATAGCTGGAACAGACTCTCTCCCACTCTGTAGATTGTCTTGGACTTTCCTCATTGTTTCTTTTGATTTACATTAGATGTCTTTGATTTAATACCATGTCAACTTTTGCTTTTTTCTTCCCCTTGGGGTCCTATCCAGAAAAGAATCCTCTATAGAAATATCTCAAAATGTTTCCACTACTTTTATAGTAATGTCCAATCTTTGCAGCCTTTATTGAGATCTCTGAAACATTTTGAGTACGATTTTACAAAGTGTGAGGTCCAGTTTTAGTCTCCTATATGTGAATATTCACTTTTGCCAGTACTTTGTTGAAGAGGCTGTCCTTTCTCCAATGCATGTTTTGGAAGCTTTGGCAAGAATCAGTTGGCTTGTTGATGTGTGGATTTATTTCTAGATTTTCTATTCTGTTCTATTGTTATATGAGTAGGCTTTTATTCCTGTATCATACTCTCTTGTTTATTATGGCTCTATTTTATGCCTTGAAATCAGGTATTATTCTATTAGCTTTGCTCTTTTTGCTCAAAATTGCTGTGTGTTCAGGGGCTTTTATTTCCAAATGAATGTTAGAAATTTTTTCTAGTTGTGTGAAGAATGTCATTAGAGTCTAATGAGGACTGCACTGAATCTGTAGATCACCTTAGGTGGTATGCACATTTTAACCACATTAATTCTTCCAGTCCATGAACATGGCAGGTCTTTCCATTTTTCCTGTTTTCTTCAAATTATTTCACCAATGTTTTATAACTTTCATTGTAGAATTACTTCATTTTATATGTTTATTCATAGGCAATATATTGATTAATTTATCCTTGTGGGTGTTATGAATAGGAATGCTTTTGGGATTACTTCTTTAGCAAATTCAGTATTGATCTACAAAAAATCTGCTATTTGTTATATGGTAATTTTGCATTCGGAAAAGTTGAAAGATTTTCTACAGGAAGAAGACAAGCTGATGTTTGCCCTCACTGCTCTTGTTCAATATATTACTAGAATTTTAGCCAGAATAATTAGGGAAGAGAAAGAAATAAAAGGCATATAAATAGGAAATGAAGAAGACAAATTACCCATGTTTGTAGCTGTTATGACCCTACATAGAAAGTCCTAAAGACTAACCAAAAGATGATTAAAACAAATTTATTAAGGTGAAAAAAGGATGGAAAAATCTTCCTATTTAAAATTTTCTTTTTACTTTCTTTGGTAGAATTTATAATTCTATTCAAATATGTATCAAGGTGTAATATCTTGCTTTTTAAAATATTTAATTGCTTATCTTTGTGTAGTAACCTTATTCATCTGTGGTTACATGAGAAAATTTGAGGTTAGAGATATGCATTTCAAAATGACTAAAAATTGAATGAAATTGGTAATTGAAGGAAAAAAAAAATGTTTCCCAAGAGTTTGTGATGCACGAAAATCCAGAGGACAAACTTTTGGGTATAAAATGGGTTAGAATTAAAAAACAAAGGCAGAGACTTTGATTAAGGGTAATTAGAAAAATTACAAACTGGACAGCCAGAAAATAATGACAGCCCAGTGTAACAAGGGAGCAAGTGACCAGAAGTCTAAATTCTTAACACATGATGAAGAAGAATGATTATACCAACATGAAGGTCATGACTGACTTTAACAAAGTTCACGGTGAAAATATGGGGATTGAAATACTATTATAAGGCTCTGAAAAATGAGTAACTGCAGTAAACATAATATTTCCATGTTTATATTTCAAAAAATCTGCCTTTTAAAGAAGTTTCAGAAAAATGGCTATAGAGGCTTAAGGCAAATTTGTGTTGGAAAATAACAACATTTCTTTACATTAGCATAACATATATACACACATAATACACAGTGGGAGTACAGTCACCTTTTATAATATTTTATTTAGTTTTTTCTTAGTTATTTTTCAGTTTGTTATTTTCTTTCTGTATTTTTGTTACATTAACATTACTATTTTGAAAAAAATAATTTCAATAGAATCTAAATATTCTGTTCTACATAGCTAGATGTTTAATCTTCTTTCCTTCATATATTACTATTATTTTATATTTCACTTCTCAAAATTTATCTTAAGCCTAATGATTAATTATATTTATTTCAAAAAGTCAAATAATAATTTATACTCAGATAATTTATGTATGATTTATGTGTGTACCTAAGTGAACACATTTCACATTTATAATTATATGCTTTGTTTCAGGCTGAAAATATTTAATTCTAGTCAATAGTCAAGAACACTTAAAATCGAAACTTAATTAATGCCTTCAAATACAAGTCTAAATAATCAACACAATTAATATAATACTGTATTAGCCAGTTTTGCCATAACTGAGACATAAGAACTTATATCCAAAACTTAATTTGGCTCAGTTTTAGGTATTTGGTCCAATTCAGCAGGATCCAAGGCCTAAACATCATGGCAGAAGGGCTGTGATGGAGGAAAGCTATTTGCTTTGTAGAATCCAAAAAGCGGTGTGAGAACAGATCCAAACAGAAAAGGGGCAAGTGACCAGATATCATTTCCAAAGCTATTCCTTCCTGATCTGCCTAGACGTACCCAGAATTGTGCTCCACCAACCCTCTGGACAGTTCCTAAGCCAATCAAACTGACACAATCACACTTAACTATCTACGGGCATATATGAAAGCATTTGATCATTCAGTTCTATCCTTATTTGCTTGTTAGAATGAGTCAAATTAAATTTTAGATATATGGTATTCACCTGTAATCAATTACTACCTTAATAACAGAAGGATTTCACATATTCAAACTCTTACAATATTATGACAATGCTGTTTGATTAAAGGTTGCCCAGCTTAATGTGATGAAATTAAATTCTTTTTTTCCATTAGAAATTTCTCATTATATGTTCCATATTTCTACATTAAATTTGACATTCAACAGTAGAATGTTTCAAGAGCAAAGAGGTTTGGTAAGTTTAAATATTAGTGAGGTAAATTAGAATGTAAAGTTTTCGAAAAGTTATATTTTCCTGTACTCATGAAAAATTTCTAAACATTACAATTACTGTATGTAATTTAGATACTTCAGATTAACAGCCTTTCTGTGGTCTTTTCACTAACTCACTGATTCATTAAATAAACAAAACAACATGGAATATTAATAATCATAACATTAATGTTCCAAGCACTATTACTGCATTGCAATAACTATATTTCAGAAGTGAAATGGAATCCTTCAATGACTTCTAGTCATTGAAGTTCCAATTTATTGCATATACATTTCCTAAAATTTTTTGAATAGAAATAAAAAGTGAAAATAACTTTTATGACAATGTTTTGAAATAATTTCTAACTTAATTAAAATTTTATTATATAAAATTAACAACAGTACTTAGAACCATATAATCAAATTCTATCTGTATATATGGAAACAAATATATTTTTTGGGGGGAAAGGACCTTAGATGAGTTTTTTTTTTACTAAAATAATAATCACCTGACAGATAAGAAAGATAAAAATATCCATTGAAAAGATAATATTATTTGTTAGGCTATGCAAATTAGGATGAAACATTATAAAATAACAGCCAAATTTTAAAAAATGATTACATTTCCTACTCATTCTCTAGTAAATGCAGTATTGTTTTTTAAATATATGAAAAAAATAAAAAATTGACACATTTTTAAAATTCACATATTTATGCGAAGTAATTCATCAGTTTTGAAAAATATAATCTGTACTTCAAATTAAAGAATAATGATTAGAATATTAGTTTCAAAATCACCTTTCATTTATGATATGTTTCAAAGATATTCAACAATTCCTTATCTTCTTCTGTCCAGATCCCCTTCTGTGAAACTTTGCTTTCCATTATGGCTTAGTCCAGTCATGTGATTCGCTTTGACTGATCACACTGTACCCCTTAAATATGTCCAATTATGACATGTCAATGAAAAAGAGAAAATTTAATACTTTTGCTATGAAAAGAAGATGTTAATAAGGATGACAGTAAGATCACACAGTGGGATTTTTCCCACTTTCTTGCTATTTTGGGATTCCGCTAATACTAAAAAGTGAAGAACCTCAGGCTGGCCTCCTGGCATATGAGAGACAAATAGCTCAGGCTCTTCCTTTAGAGATGGGCTGGTCTGCTGAGAGGTATAGATCTAAAACAAATGAGCAAAATCACCCGAGACAGGCTTGAGTGCAGGTTACCAAGGCAAAAATTAAAATAAGCAAAATTATTTTGTCCTGAAGCAAAAGTTTACTGACATAAAAATTAGTTCTAGTAGTGAGGAGCTTTTGTAGTAAAATCCTAAAACATTTGGCATTGGCCTTTGGATCAGGCTTTGATTGGCAATGAAAACAAATTAAGAGAACTGTTAGGGAAGATTTGATAATAGTTCAAACAAAATAAAATACAACAAAAATTATTCAAATAAAAATCAGTTGAGCTTTAAAAGCAAGGAGTAAACTGCTATAGCAGATGTGATAAATTTTGACTCATGTTATTTTTGTGAAACATGTTAAAACTGCTTCTAAGTTAGTGGTAAATGTAAGGGTACAGTACTTGCAAGCCTTTGTAAAAGAATTTCCTGGAATATGATAAAAGTGCCAATGTATATCTGTAAGTTCTATGTGATAATATAAAGAGAAGGATGAGTTTTTGGAATCGGTTGAAAATTTAATCTCTTTCTCAATTCCCATGTTTTAAATCAGAAAGAAAGTAAGAATGCACCTAAGAATGAATATCAAATAAAAAATGTGGATGGCATATAGTTGCTTGAGCCCTATGATTGGAGACAAGGAAGAGACCAAACTCTCAGCTAATGAAAAGCTTGTGAAAGTTGCTGTCTCTATAAGCTTGTCACCCAAAGGCAAATTTGCCATAAAAATGAATTGTTTAAGTCAAAGTTCAGACACAAGTAGGAAATGTGTGACATTTTTAAGGGAGTTGTTCTGCCCCCTCAAACTAAAAGGGACTCTGACAGTTCAACCTTAAAACAAGTCTCTGTGGTTTTATGTCTTGCTCCTTCCTTGGTGGTCATGATTAAAAAGCTCTTCAACCACTGAGCAGGACACTTTAATATGTATCTCTCAATAAATAACAAGCCAAGCCAAATAAAAGAAAAAATACCAACTACTCACAAGGAATGTAAATATTATGTACTGCAAATGTGTACCAAACCATAGTAACAAAACAAACAAACAACAAAAAAAGAAAGCTCTTCATCCACTGCTCTGAGATATTTCTTAATGAAAATAGTTTTCTCAAACAAAAGAGCCATGGGCTAAAGAAAGCAATGTATTGCTTTTGAGATTCTCAAACATACTGGTCTCAAAAACTCTTTAATCTCATAAAAATTACTCAAACTTCAGACACCCTTTCTTTATGTCTTTATATCGCTCATTATTTACCAGCTATATAGTAAAACTGTGAATTAAAATATTGATATATGAAAATAATAAATCTACGAGTGACATCACATGGTTAATGAAAACAACCATATTTTCCAAAGCAAAATAATTTTAGTGAAGAGTGCCACTCTTTTACATTTTGCAAAGAAAGAGACTTCTCTATTTGACAATTTGTATGTGCTGGGTTCTTATGTAGCACTTCATCAGTATTATACATGAGCATATGAAGAAAATAATGCAGAGAAAAGTAGAGAGTAGAGAAAAGTATGAACTTGGAAGTCCAACAGGCAAGAGACTAGTTTAGCAGTCAGTGAGTCTTGATTTTGAATGTGCCTTAATGCAATTCCCTATTAAGCTATGAGAATAACTTCCTTTAAAAATATGTTGATGAGTCTAATTACTTCCAATCAAAATCACATGTTCTTCCAGACTTCGGCATGCTCACTTCAACCTTACACCATTTTTTGCACATTACAACCTGATTGAAACTCAATTAAGAGCAAACCATCTTCTCACCAATCCTCATATGAAATATCTTTGCTGTAATTTCTGAAGCAACTGATTTATCTTTTAGTCCCAAATTTTATATCAGTTAAAATCTCACATTCTTTAAAAACTCTGCTCTAAAGTCTCCTCCATGCAAGGACTTTTTAAAAACAATTGTTTTACCTGTCATTTCTTCTGCATATTTTTCTATCATGTTTGTTCACTTATTGTTCCTCTCCATTTTTCCTGGCAGCAATATTCTGCCATTTCCATTTTAGCACAAGCATATATTGTATTGTGACCTAGAAAATTCTGCATAGACTTATTATGAATTTACTAGATCAATGTAATGAAATGTCTTCTGTAGAAGTCATACTTTTTGAATTATAGTTAACCACATTAGGTTCTATTCACTTTTCTGATTTTGGCTAATTATACATAGAGGTCTTATCACAAATTTCAATGTTACTAGGTGGTTGGTCTGTAGTGTCTTTGACACGGAAGCAAATGGTTCTGAATAACTAATTGGCTTGTATAAAGACATGGTATTTTTGCATGAGAGATGAGTATGCTACTAATGTTGATAACAAAATAATGAAAGAAACTAATAAAGACAGTATAAAGATACTTAAAAATAACTCAGGATGTGATAAAGACTGAGAATTTTTCCATTTACTTTGTACACAGTCCCAAGACCTTCTTATTACTTAGGAAAATACCTTAAATACTTCCAATTCCACTGAAAGAAGGATTTTTTGCTAAATTAATTTGTTAGAAGTAATTTCCCACTGACTTACCACATAGTATTTGCATGCTCCAGAAACCCTAGCTATTTTTGTTACTCAAATAAGTAGTACTTTCCACAAATGATGGAGATCACATGTGAGCCCATGAACAACAGGCCAGATGACAAATACAAATTTTCAGTGATGAATCTCTCAGGTAATGTGAAGCAGGACACTAGTGGCTACATGTGCACACAGAAGAGGAAAGATATATCTCACCTATAACCATTATATTTTTGGAAATGTATTGGAAAATTAGTAGAATTTAGATAGAAATTAGTGGGTAAAGAGAGAAAAAAATCAAGATAGTAATCCACTCTTCTTTACATAGCATTTTTCTATTTTTCCAATATTAATTTCCTCCTTACATGCTAAGGTTATTGAATGTCAATTACAAGACTGTATTGGTTTATACTCTTATCTTTAATGCATACGGTACCTCTGAATAGGTCTACTATAACAAATAATTACTAAGCAATTGGGAATTTATTACCGGAATAAGTGGCTGTCACACTGGAAATATTAACAAATTGAAATGTTTACCAATGTATGCAACAGGACAGCCAGTTATGATTTGATTTTGTTCTTACTAGCTGTGAAAATACTTCTGTTGGCAAGTTGTTTATTTCTAACTTCCTGTAGGTTAAGCATTGTCCAGAGATTTCTTTGTTATATACTGTTGATTTTATTCTAAGACAGTGAATGAAATTTAAATATTTATCTGGCATCTTCCAATGTGATCTATTCATTAGATTGTACAAGGAAATGTGTAATTCAGTCGGGCTTGGTGGTGTATGGCTGTAATCCCAACACTCTGGGAAGCTGAGGTGGGATTGCAAATTTGAGCCCAGCTGATCAACATAGCAACTAAGAGAGATGCTGTCTCTAAATAAACAAATGAAAAAAATAAATGGATGAATTTATGCTGCAGATGTAGCCATGGACATTAAATGACAGAAATAAAGCATATCTATTAGATTATTTGGTTTATTATTTATGTGGTAGTTATTATCAATGAGCACATATTTATTTTAAGATACTTTAAAAGCTTTGTCAACACACACATACATGCATATGTATATAATTTTGACTCAAAGAAGTAGAGATAGGCAAAATAGTATCAAAAATATTGATTTGTACAAGGCTTTTCTAGGTGACGCTTTTAAAATTTTGGTACTGGGGGGAATTTTTTTGCACACTAAGTCTAGCTTTCACTTTACATTCTTTATAAAATTTCTTAAATATTCTAAGATTATAGCTTTTTATACTTGAATTTTATTTCAACCTTCTCTCTCAGATTTTATAGAAAAGATCAGTACATTACATTTAAATCTTCAATAATTTATTCTTTTATAAGTGAGCCAAAGTTTTGAAGTCATCTAACACCCGATATGTGTATAACCTGGATAAATGGATCCATTTGTAGTCACTCAGCTGAACTAAAAAATTCCTGAACCCTTGGAAACTGGGGGAACAAATTTAAAGATACATATGTCGGGGGATTCTTCACTGAGTTCCCATAGGTGATGCTAATCCAAGCCAGGGCAAGAAAACCTGATCCTGCCTAACCTTTTCCCCAGGAGGGAAGCCCTAGGCATCCATAGCAATCCAGATTTCCTTAGACACACACGTTTTCTCCTCATAAGACCCCATATTTTCTTATCTCTATTCAAGAATATTTGCTACTTGCCCAAAACATTTATACTCATTGATCTTGGCACACTATTTCTTCTCCTGTACATGACATGAAGAGTACATGATATCGCATACTATTTCTTCTGAAGAATAGAATTTATAAGATTGAGAATAACTGCTTAACAAAACAGAGTAATAACTGCAAACTAATAAAATGATTGCCATATATTTCAAATGTCTTCCTCAATCATATTTGTAAAAATTGAATTGAACATGATCTGAATTATCAAGTCCTTTTTTTCTTTGCTTCATAATAAAATAAAGGTAATTTGAAGTTAAAAAGAAAAGGTTTTATAATCTTTATTTCCTCAGCTCCAAAGAATTTTTTGAACAAGATATTCTGTTTTATTTCTCATTTTAATAAAATCAAATATTATTAATCTAAAAATCACTACTTAGGAATCCTACAAATTGTTATAAATACATATATTTTAAATCTATAATAATGATATTACATATAGTCCACATTATGAATGGCTGTTTTGAAGATGAAGATGAATAAATTTTTATATTGTTTCTAACTCAAATATGTCCAGTGTCAACCGCAGGATATTTACAGTATGTAATTAAAGTCGTTAAACTTGATTTTTAATTAAACTGAATTAAGAGACTCCTGGAGAGGTGGCAGGATCAGGAAGCCATTAACCTCATCAATGGGTTAATTCATTTATGGGTTCATTATTGAATGGGCTGGTAGGAGGTAGGTCATGATGCTGTGAACTTGAGGAACATACCTGGTTTCTGGCCCCTGCCTCTCTTACTCTTTCCAATCTGTTCTACTTCCAGCCTATAATAAGTTGAGGAGCTTTTTTTCACCATGCCCTTCCAATATGCTATCTTTTCCTTGATGCTAGTTGACCATGGACTCAATCCTCTGAATCCATGATCCAAAATAATCCTCTCCTCCTTTAAGTTGTGCATGCCAGATATTTGGTCATAGTGACAAAAACTGATTAGCACTATTATTATTATTATTATTATTATTATTATTGGTACTGGGGATTAAACTCAGGACGTTATGCTTGCAAGGCTGGTGAGGAACCACTGAGCTAAATAATCCCGGGCTTTTTTTTTTCTATTTATCCAATGCAAATTTTCAAATTTTCCCTATATCAACCATAGGAAAAAAAAATATATATATATATATAACATATTAAATATATATATAATTGTGAGTTAGTTTTAAATAAAATTTAAAATAAAAAACTATTATACATGGTACAGCTCAATAAACACTAATATTTAGATTTTCTTAGATATTCTGATAGATATTGGATGCTCATCATATAACTCATCATATTTTTTAATACAGAATATACTTTTTAAGCTCATATTTGCACCTTTTTCCAGTAAAGAATTTCATTTTAAATTACACATTTACATTTCTTTTATTATTATTTTGTGGTATCTTTGCTTAATTATTCACTAATTTAACACACAATCATTCAATGCCCAGTTAGTACTTCATATAATGATGCACTGGAAATATTAATGTCAATAGGAATACTTTCATCCTTTAAAAAATATATTTCTCAAGGAATTCAAAAGATATGTAAATAAA
The DNA here is from genome assembly GCF_053883595.1 of Heterocephalus glaber. Classification (NCBI taxonomy): domain Eukaryota; kingdom Metazoa; phylum Chordata; class Mammalia; order Rodentia; family Bathyergidae; genus Heterocephalus; species Heterocephalus glaber. Next base: position 10,893,666 of record NW_028258333.1, read on the forward strand.
TAATTACAGTTTTAAATGTGAAAACAATGTAATAAAATTTTACAATAAAAAATAATAGCTAATGGAGCTGGGGATGTAGCTCAGTGACACCATGCCTGCCTGGCAAGCTCAAGGTCCTGAGTTTGATCCCCAGTACCAAATAAATTTTTAAAAAGCTAATATTTAGTGATCCTCACTCTGTGACAAAGAATAAAATGTTAACACATACATTTTAAGCTTAACAAAGAAAAAAGTATAAAATAAATTATATGCTACTGCATATTTTACAAACTGTCAAGAAAATTAAGCACTTGGCCAAAGAAAGTGTGGCAATTAATCTGATCATCACTTGATTCTACTGAGATTCCAGTAGAGATGATGAGATCATGGGGTTCAATGCCTATTAGCAGATCAATTGGCTGATGAGTGTAATTTAATTTGCTATTCCAGGGGGGTCAGGTAGAGGAAGCCAGTTACCAGGGGGGCTCTGAAACTTCTATCACTGACACTACTTCCTCACTCTGGTGAGGTGGGCAGCCCACACCCTTTCACCATGTTTCCACCTTGAAACCAGCTGACCATGGACTGAAACTTCCCCATTGAGTTGGAGGTGTCAGGTCTTTTGGCCCACCGATTGGAAAGCTGACCAATACAGAAAGCCAGGATTTAAATCCGGTGGAGGGTTGAGAGAAGACAGAAAAAGATTGCTCAGGAGGCACATAGTTATGCTTAGATAGGAGGAATAAGTTTACTGTTCTGCGGCACAGTTCGGTGACTATGGTCTCCACTCTCATTGGCTTTTATTTGACTTTATTATTTAAATTAATCCATTCATTATGACATTAGCAGCATCTTCCCTACAGAATGAGAAGAGGTACCAATTCAGACTCAATAATCCATAGCCCACAAGTTCTAAAATTCTCTGAGTCTTTCTAGTCCCAAACCGTTTCTCATTATGTAAGTATATCCAGCCCTACACATGACTTTATTATAGGAAGTTTCCAATCAATGCTTTGCAACAGAATCAAAGAATGACTGAGCTGTTCCAAAAATGACTCCAAAATATTTACATAGAGATAGTCACAATATATAATCTATATGCCTTGTCTGCCCAACACAGACACATTAAGTAAAATTTTGAAGAGTGGTTGGAATGATGTAAGTAGGGGAAAAATCAAACCAGAGAAGTTACAATCCAGTTTTTCAGAGTTTGATGTTTACCAGGAGCAGCTCTTATTCACATATTCCCTCTGTATTACACCTCCATTTACATCTTCAAATATGTAATTCAATACTCACAAATTGCATTCTTCATTTCAATTTCCTTTCTAGTCCTAAATTGGTCTCCTTTTCCATTGACTTAGTGGGTATTTCTTTATTTAAGAGTCTCATGGGAGCATTAAGTAAATCATGGCAAAATGCAGCTCATCATTTTAGTCCTCAAATGATCTTTTACATTATTATTCCCAGTTAAATAGGACAATTATCAACCCAGCCTATCTTAATGTCATCCCCTTATATTCCTTGCATTTTATCATATTAGCTACACAATCTTATGGAATTTACATAATGTCATATTAGCACAGGGTCTATCACCTAATCTTATTCACACACTCAATTCCATTGTCCACCTCAAAATTGCATATTTCTTGACTATGATATTTGTTTTTCTCTCATTTTATCACAAAACCTCTCAGCAGAGATATGCTATTCATATCTATATAATTCCACTGATTATGGAAGATGAATATTGATAAGCGAGTCTCAGTCTCCTTTTCTCTTCTGTAAAAAATTTTGAAAATAAAAATGCCAGTGTTATCTTTAAAGGAAAAATATGGCAAATATTAACCATTTTTGGTGGTTGTTTAAGCAAAATAAGATAGCTGTATAATTAGTTTGTAATAATTTAAATATACCATTTGCACTACAACACAAAGAAAGTATATTATACATTACCCCAATGTGGGCATAATTATTCTTTAGGCAGAAATAAGGAATTCTAGATTTCCCTCAGGTGCTGGTATTACATGTACATCTACAAGTACAACCATATGCAAATACAAACTGTTTGTTATTTTTTAAAAAGATCATGGTCATTTCTAATTAAGTATAGAATTAATGTCATTTATACCTTCTCATTATTTTCATAAACTTTAATTTTTTCTTAAGAAGAAATTCTTATTTACACTTTTAGTTTCTCACATTAGAGAAACTATTTGGTATTTACACATGTCTGTCCTATTTATTTCACTTAAGAGTATGGCCTCAATATGCATCCATTTAGCTATAAATGTCTCTAGTTTCTCGTTCTTTATGGCTGTGTAAATGAGGATTAAAATGATTAAAATGAATAATTGAAAATTTGAAATAGGAAGAAAAGGTCCAAAGGGCTAGGGGAAGTGGGAGGGGAAGGGAAAGGAAAGAAGGAAAAGGAAAAATTATGAGAAAAGTAAAAAATGGAAACAAAGTCTATGCAAATAGGGAAGGGCAGAGAGGGTGAAGGGTGCACAGGTAATGGGAAAAAAATAAGAACCAAGATACATCATGTACAGGTACAAGCACCCAATGATAAATGTAAATGTATTGTATGCCTAAAATGTACAAATAAAATAATTTTAGAAAAGGAACAAATTCACAAAACCCAGAGAGTTTAAATTTAAATGTATCAATTTTAACCTTTAAAAAAAATATTCACTATTATAAGTGCATAGAAATATTTTCTATCCAAGAAATGTTTAACACAGAAATCTTTTGAAAACACAAAGTCTTGCTCCAGTAAGTGGTCAAGTTTTATCATTTTAGCCCTAAATCAGAATACATTGCTATGTAGAAGCGGAAATGTTCAAAGTAGACTGAACTTTTGTCAGTAATTAAAAAAATAAACAAACATAAAAACAAAAATAATACCAAACTGAATGAAAATAATAATCTTACTGAGTTATATAATGGATAAGCCTGAAATATAAACATATCAATTCTAAAATTATATTTGGAGACTAAGTATACTTGCAAAGAAAAGAAAACGAAGGAGAAGGAGGACTAAGAGGAGGAAGAAAAATGAATGAAAGGAGGAAAATCAGGCAAAACAGAGGAAGGGGAAGACGGAGAAGGAGGAGAATAGAGGAGAGCAAAAAAGAAGGAACAGGAGGGAAAGAGGGGGGAGAAAGGGAAGAAGACAATAAATATTGTGCTATGCATACAACTTTCAGAAAAAGAATACTTCGTTTAGGTATTCTCCATGAACTGGAATTCCCAAGGCACCAATACTGATAGGGAAAAGTTTTAGATAACTTAATAGATTGAATATTAAGTGTAGTTGTAGAAGCAAAATAAGTAATGTGTTCTTTTAAGATTTACTTTTCCCATAATTCCTTGTTTAAGGTGATGGTTATCTGTCTCTTTAACCAGTAACGTCATTAACCTAAGAAAGTTGCAATGCCAGGGTGAATTTACAATATATAGGTGCCTATCTTGTGTCTGTGACTTGTAAATAGGAACTGGAATTGTATTTACGCATCAGAGACCACTAGGGATGAGATAATGGCTAAAAAGGATATAAAAAGGGAAATGGTGAACAAAGGGGACGCGGATACTAACCAGACCTGTTTCTGGCGTTCCCTCCTGCTCGCGAGAAGAAATTTTATTATTTTATCCAAATTCTGTGTCTCCGTGTATTTCTTTCTGAGATTTCTGCAACACTATAACCAAGGTTTTTCCTTAAATACAGCCATAATCTCAAAGTATCTAACAAAGAGAAATTTATTTTTCCAAATGTAGTTTTCTGAAGTACATTTAAAAATAAACATAATCTCATATTTTCATAAAATTATTTGAAATGTGTTGAGTATTGATGGTTGCTTAATTTCCAGATTATTATTTTTTTGTTGCTCTAAAACTGTTAAAGGAAGTAAAATCTCTTCCAGTCTACAAATGACCAGCCTCCATGGCATACTTTGTGTACTTCCCTTCACTTAGATACATTTTAACTTCCATTAAAACTTTAAACAGAACTATTCCCTGGTCACCGGGTCTTCCCTTCCCCCTCACAGGCTTTCATTGGACTTGGTTGTTCCTTTCCTCAACGACTGTAGTTTTAATTAAATAACTCATTATGACATTATTGGAATCATTTCCTCCTACAGAATTGGTGAGACTACTAATTCTGATGCAATCATGACTGTAGCCTCAGCGTTTAGCAGAGTTCCGAGTTTGGCAGATGCTCACTAAAGATTGCCGATTGACTGAATGAAAATGCAGTGCTCAGTGAAGTAGTGTATTTGCCTTCACTTGAAGCAGTGCATGGGCAGCAAAGCTAAGCAACAGTTCAGATTCAAAATTCAACCAAGAGCTCTTTTCTCTAGATTTCAACTTTCCATCAGGGTAGCCACTCAGTACAGTCTAGTATTTGAATTAGAATTTAAATTAAATGGATTATAATTAGTTAAAATTTTAGGCCCTCATTTATATTATCTACTTTTCCAATTCTTGAAATTCTTTGGCCAATGACTACTGCATTGGGCAGTGAAGAATGTTTCTGTCTTTGCAGAAAGTTCTGTTAGACAATGCAGGTACTTCTGTTGTTCTCACACTATGAACAGAGAGTGACAGGGAAATAAACATGATAAGATGGTATATATCTATATCCACTTGCTACGCTGATTGGAGCCACTGTGCATCGCAAACATACATTAATAAAATTTTTTTAAAGTTTGTTACCCTAAAAAAGATAAATTATTCCTCAATATTGTCCACTACAATACTTAGTTTGGATTTCTTTATTAACATGATTATTATTTTAAAAGTTACAAATATTTCAGCCATGTCACTTGAAAAGTAAGCTTAAAATTAATAGCTTTAATATATAGCTTACATATAACATCAGTATGGTAATGCATAAATGTCAGTCACTGATTCATCTGTGTCAATGTCAACATAAGAAATTAGTTCCCCCTTGATAGCAGAGATTTAATTAAGGCAAATAATTTGACATTGCTTGTGCCTACAAAGCACTTTGTAAATTGAAGATGAATCTGATAACAGGAATATTCCAAATAAACCAAATAGATGAAGACATGCATTATGACCTTTAGTATTGTGTGGGACAGGTATATGGAGTCTATTACCTGGTTGATGTGGACAATTATTGAAACTACTAGAGTCAAAACAAATTTGGACACTGGCAAATTATATTCTACAAAAATAAAAACTGAAGGAGGTTTTACCTTGGCACAAAACACATATGGTAGGATAATTGTTTTATTTACATTTAAAAATACCATTAAAATTCACTCTGCTTTAAGGAAATATTACTGAAATGTAAAATTATTAAATAATCGTTTAAAATTATTGGAGTATTGAAATGATTTTAAAAGGTGATCTCAGTTTATTTTTTTAGAGAATAATTCATGGAAAGGAAACAGTACTATAATTCACCAATTTGTACACTACTAAATTAAGAAGTCTTGATAGAAATGCAGATGTTTTTAAAATTTCAAAGCTGAAAGCTCCCAATTAATTTCAACAGAGGTAGTATAGATAGTTTGCCTTTCAAAATACTAAGCACAATTTCAGAAAAGGATCTCAAGGAGACATGTGTCTTGATATGATTTAAGGTGTGGTGTTTTAAGAAATTGTTGGAATATCCAGATGTATCATAAACACTCAGAAAATCTGACATTCTCCCCATGTGCATCTATCAAACAAGTGAGCAAGAGAAAGTAAATATGCTCCAAATGCATTGGAAGTGGTGAGAATAATGTAAAATCCCCATGAAAGAGTCTAAAATGAGATTTTTCTGAAGAGTTTTGTAATTCTCCAAATGTACTCTGAATTAGGCATTTTAACATGAGTGCTCTCAGAGGGAACAGAACTTGTCTTTATCAATAAATATTTACTAATGTTCATGGGAAGGGAGCTCTGTTTAAACAACTCATTTCTTACACCTTTTTACTTATATTTAGAAATGTCATCTCTGAAACTGCATGAAAATGATAATTATTTTTCCTATCCTCATCATTACAGTATTGTTAAATGTCAACACTTGCCTTAGGAGCTACAAACTGTATCTGGTAGAAGAGAAACTTCAACCTGATATTTGCCCTTAAGAATTTAAGACAAAGTTCTTAAAAATAGACTAAAGTGTTAGAAAATGTTAGTGGACCAAGGGAATAGTGTGCCACTCAACTGTCTATGATATGTGCCAGATAAAATTTAAAATAGTTTTAATTCAGGAGTTATTTATTTGTTGTGGCACTATGGGTTGAATCCAGAGCCTTCACACTAAACTATATACACAATAGATTTTTATTTTTTATTTTGAGACAAGGTCAATAGCTAAGTCACTAAGTTGCTCAGGCCACTCTCAAACTTGCCATCCTCCTGCCTCTGCCTCCCAAGTAGCTGGGATTACAGGGTGTGTGCCACTGTGCCTGGGTCAAGGGGATATTTTCAAGTAGGACCAGTAGTAGAAAAAGCTCCATATAGGAAGTGCGAACTGAAGTAGTCCTTGAAGGATGTCAACAAGAACTTTAAAGCATGAATTAATGAGCAAGACAATGTTTGTTATATTCAGACCCACTGCTGATGCAAGATGCTGGAAGAGACATTATCCACATATCACAGCCACAGACCACCTGAAACAAAAGTGCTACATTTCTGGGCCTGCATTTTCCTTGGAATCAGTTCTAGGCTGTAAGATTGTGTGAGTTCTCTATTGTCACCAACCCAGTGCTGAAAACATCTTAAGTTTAGTATCTTACATTTCTGGGAACAGAATTCCGAAACTGCAAGTTCCATGACTAAAATCAAGGTGCAGTATCCCTGTTTTCCTTGTGGGGGTTCTAAGCGTGAATTCAATTTTATATATTTTTCCAGCATCTAGAAAGAATTCTCCAATTCATTAGCTCATATTCCTCACATGCCAACTTTTGTCCCAACCTTCCAAGTTCTTTTCTTACTCTCTCCCTTCTGTTGCCTTCTTATGAGGACATTCTGGATTCAGTTGGATTAACTTGGAGAATTCATGTAACTTTTCCATCACCAGGTCCTTAAATTAAGCACATTGACAAAAGCTCCTTTTGCCATTTCAGGTAAAATGTTAACAAGCAAATAGGATGCCTTATAAAGAGACTCTTGTTTTGACTGGGTACCACTAAAAGTATGCAAATGTTAGGGAGAGCAGGTAGAATTGTAGTTGTTGTTCAGCCCCTGGGCCATTTGCTTTTCTGTAGAAGAGAAAGAGCACAACTATATATGGTAAGCTTATTTTTTATTGTGTGACAGATTTGATAAAATCTGCTGTCTGATACAAAATACACCTGTAAATGTTTGTGGATGTATACACAGATATTTAATTATTCTGCTTCTGTTTTGATATACTCTTTTTGGATATCATTTATGATGCATGCTTTTCTACAGGGCTAATTTTAAAACTAAGTTGATGCATTTATCTGAAACTGTTTTGCAAAGGTAACTTGCATACTTTTAAATTGAGAGCCTTTGTGCATGTGCAGATATAGAATTGCTAAAATCAAAGAAGTCTGTCAATACTCTGGCTCGTAGGTGCTTGAAAGTCTACTAAGTTGCATAAAACAGTGTTTGTATTATTATAATTATTATAATAATTTAAGCATAGATACTGATTCATTAATCTAAAACTGGCCTCTGACCCTCCTTTGAAAGTCATTCCCCTTATTTAAATTATTCCAAGTGGATATTCATTAGAGTAATTCATATTTTGTTTTCCTCCATTTATTTCATGCATGCAGTTAATTGTTATCAACTACTAAGCATAGGTGTTATATGTTTATTTTAATATAATTCAGAATGACAAAAAAGAGAGCAGCATAGATTAAATGATATCCAGATATTAATATTAAACATGGATGTATATCATTCATTTAAGGCAAACAAATTATTTTAAAACATTATTTTCTAAAATATTTCAATTTATTCTTTGATACCTCCAGATTAGCTTAAAGGATGATCCCTAAAGCCTAATTTAAATTTTTGAGAATATTAATTACTCTGTCTTAGTATGAAGTCACAATTACTATGATAGAGGATGATTCATAACAGCTATAATTTCACTCATCATCCACTGTAACACAACAGTAAAAATTCAAATATTTTACATTCTCAAAATTGTGAATAAATACCTCATATATAAATTAGCTCCATAAAAAATTGTTGTATATAATTTTTCAAAAATTTCTTCAATGTTAATTAAAATTCACCATTTAGCCAGTTTTAACTACATGCTGCTGATATATATTCTAAATCATTGTTTTAATTGTTGCCTTTGTATATTTTTCCTATGTGCTATCTTTCTGGAAGAAGAGAAAAATTTTCTTCTGGCATTCTAACTGTCTTTTCAACATTAAATCATTATATTACATTGTGAACTCTTTTTTTGTTAAATATTCATGGAGCAAAATAATTCCTTACTAAGGTAACTCAGGGACCAAAAATGAGTTTTAAATTGTTGCTTGAAATAATTAAGTAGAAATAGTAATTCATTATGTACATTTTTGAGAATGAAACTACTAAAAATAATGCAACTGAGCTTTAAATCATCACATAAGTTTCAGAATGTGATATTTGACATATGAATATTTTATTTATTGATGCTAGTTAGTGTTAAGGACTAGAAATCATTGGTTTGTGGCAGCATAAAGGCAGAATGAAAGAAATCATTTCTCTTATGAAGTCTAAAAGTAGCTACTTTGTTTAATATGGTAACAAGTGATTAACTCAATAGCTCTATGTAAAATGTCATTTAATTTGTTTCCTAGTATATTATTCATGATTATATTATCTCAGTTCAATAAATCATAAGAAATATTTTTCAGTGAAGAAAAGAATTTGGGAATGTGAAGGGAAGTTTTACAAATAAATCTATGATTTGATGACTCCTTCTTATACATTGTTTCTACTTTTCATTCTTTCACTTCTTTATTCTCTTTTCCTTTTGCATTTTTACATATTTAATAGACAGTTTTGGTGCTCTCAGCCATGTATCTGATTGAGGTCTCACTGATGTGTTAATTTTGAAATGTGACAATACTTTCCAGGAGCTTCTTGTTTGTTATATTGTTAATATTGCTGTGTTGCTGCTTAAAGTAATAAAGTGTAATAAAGTAACTCATCCACTGTGAGCAGTAGCTGTGGTATGAGCTACAGTAGTCAGTAAATCAGGAATCTTAAGAATCAACAAGTCTTGTTACAGAGTCATTTTTGACAGTCTGTTGTTGAAGAGATTTAAAGTGAAATCAATGTTCTAAGGTTCAAAATGCAATTTTGGTTCCTATCTTTTACATATGAAACAAAAGTGAAAAATAAGTTTTATGATTTTTAAATTAATTGTGATATAAAATCTAAAACACAAATTGCATATTAAGACTGCAAAATAAGACAGTGTCTTGCATGTTTTTCCATTTTTCCCTCAGAGCCTAGCAGTAGCACAGACATTGAACAGGCCAACTTTATCTCATGTTTGTTCATGCAGCAAAACATTATTCATCCAGATTCCTTTGTTTTGTTGAAGAAATACTTACGTTCCCCAGAGTGGACTTAGGAAAAAACACCATATGAGAAGCAACCTACATATCTACCAAAACAACTTCCTCATTTGAAATAGAAGTGGAGCTAAAGCTCATCATTCCACCTCAAAAGATATTTTGTGATTTCTTTTCTACATCTAGGCTTTCTATTCAGGTTAACAACATACGCAATAAAATTTCACAAGGCCACATATTTTTAAAATTTCAAAGTAGAGTTAGTAATTAGTAACTGATGTTTTAAGTCCAAGGCATAGATAGAATGTTGCATGTATAATTAGCCCACAGTGACTTGTTAAATCCTAAAACTGTCATGAAATTTAAAAGTAGCTTGCCAATTATACAAGAGTTGATCCTTAAGAAGTGTCAGGTAACAGCTGTCAATTAGGTGGCCTATTGTCAATGTCAGACTTTTATAACAGCCATGGGGCTTTACTAATCCATTCAATTTCTATGACATGGACCACAGTTTGTTCCCAAGGTTGAAGTTTATTTAAAAATAAACTCCCAAATTACCATAATCTATGATAAAAATGCATTCAAATAAAGCCAAGTTATATTTATCCCGGGGATCGAACTCGGGTCCCTGCGCTTGCACAGCAGGTGGAAAAACCACTGAGCTAAATCCCCGGCCCCTATATTTATCCCTCTTAGTTTGTATGCATCAGCCAATGGTTAATAGAAAGCATCCAACATGATTGAAATGAATAGATATTAGTTATAAATAGGATTATGAAATTATTATATTAACATTCCTTTTTTGTTTCTAGAGACATGTTTTTTTGAAATAGTAAGCTACATTTTTCTTACATCTTATTTTAAATACAAAGATTTATTACACATGAGTATATATATATTTACATATTATATATACATATGCATGAATATATGTCAGTGTATATATTTTTAAATACAAATCAGGGCTTTGACATATATAAGAGGAAGGGATAATAACTGAATGGCTTTAAGAAAGTACAAAATATTAATTATGAGTTTGAATTATTATTAGTTTTCAAAGCAAATTACAAGGTATGAGAGACTAAAATAATGAGTAAAAGTAGTGCTTTCAATTAAACTACCCAATTACAGTTATACAACTTGAAAATATATTCTCAAGATAGAGTATAATATGCAGTAAAATGATGTAAATCTGTTGCTTCAGCTCAGAGTTTATTCACTTTGGAATGTTATTGAAACAAACATTCCACAATTTTATAGGTGGTTATTTTCTGTGAATGTACATGGACACATTTCTAAACCGACACATTCTCAGAAATTCATTGCCAAATATTTTATTTCTCCCCTGCTATTTCTCTGGAGCAAGAACACTAATTCTCATAGGAAAATAGTGTTTCAGTGATACTGTTTTCCTTTAGTTCGCAGTTTTATAATTAAGCTAATATTTTGCAGGGAAATATTTATCATCACTATGAAAACTTTATCCTCCTCAATGGGACTGAATGGTAGGAAAAGAGAAAACCTGCCAAGCTGCTTTGTTCCTGAGGATGCAAAGATCAAAGTTGCTGATGTTATCACACTTTCTTTTCAGTAAAGCTTCAGAAAATGTTTACCTGGTTTGAGGATAACTTTTAATCTTCCAGTTGAGAAACATGACTTGAGGAAAATGGGAATAACCTATAATTCTTCACAGCCCCATTTACTTCAGTTGTTGAACTCAGCAGTACATTGGGATACTTTTAAACAGAAATACATTACTAAAAACAAATTCCATTTGAGGCATGCTTCAGATAATGGTTAAAGTAACTATAGATTAAATAAATCTTCTGAATATTGTCAACTAACTATTACCTGAAATATGGAAAGAGTTTTGGAAGAAGAGAAACAATTTAAAAATGTCTTGTATTATTAGGGCATCATCTGCTATAAACAGAAATAAAATATACTGTCTAAAGAGTGAAGACGATAATGCCTTTTTTAAAGAATGTAACAAATAATAGTCTTATTTCCTTCTTTTTAACAGTAATTCATGCCATTAATGTTTTTCTAGCTCCTAGTATATCAGAAAAGCCTTTTACCCTTTTTTTGCACTAATAAATACAAATTATTTTCAAAATATATATTATATTTCTTAATTACTTAGTATTTAATAATATATGGACTATATTCTCAAGATGACTTACTATTTTTAAAATTAGTATTTAGAAGTTCTGTTTGAAATAAAGAATTGCCACTATATGGCAGTTATGATTTATCAGAGACACTACAATTTCTTTAAGCAAGTAACATTAACAAGAGGGTTGTTTATAAATGTGGAGAATGTAAATTAGCTTTGGAAGCAAAGGAAGTATTTTTATATGTGCCACAAATATTTTGTAAAATTTCTTTCAGAAATGGTATAGAAAGAAAGCAGACAATGGGAAACACAAAGAATTACCTTAAAATTATCTCTGTTATTTTTCCAGATTTATGGCCCTTGCTGAAATGAACAAATATAAACTCTCCAAAACACTAAGATTTCTAATAAATGAGTGAAGAACAAGGGTAAGATTGTAGGCTTACTCAATGGGGTAGACAAGCAGGACAAAAAATGTATATGATCTGAATCCCACTTTATGTTTACCTGCCCACGAGGCACCTTGTCCAGTGCTCCTGATTGTGGAATTCATTCTGTCCTTCTCAGATAAAATCCATGGCACATGACAGCAATTAAAATTTCTTTTTGCACTGATTGAGAGTAATGCCAATTTAGCTTAATATCTTCTCATAATTAAAATATCAATTCCAAAATTAAAATAAAACATTTTTTTAAAAAAATTAACTTAAATATCCATTTTATGTCTATATTTCCCTTACCACCCCTGGAGATGGAAATATCAACAATGTAGGAGAGGAATAAGCCAGTGGCAGCCACGTTTTCCTGATTGCTGTCCTGTGACTTAGTCACCCATTGGGAATGGAACAATTTGGTTTGTCCTTTCTCTGTCATTGTCCTTTGTCAGTTTTGCTTTTCCAGTGTAATACCCTCTGGATATCTCACCTTCATCTCCCTCTGCACAGACAAATGGGTCCTTTTAAAAACAAATCTGTTACTTGCTTATAATTAATTTTTAAGCCTTTTGGCATGTCACAGTTAAGTACTAGCTTCCTTACAGCAATGTTGCCTAGCTTTCCCAAAATAATTCAGCTGTCTCTTTCTCAGCATTTCCTTGGAAAACACCCCTCCATTGTTCTGAGAACTCCTGGGCAAGAAGGAACATTCCACTCAAGGATTATATTCACCCTGTCCATAAAAGGATGGATAGTCAGTGCTAACACTTAGCCATTGCATTACACAGATTTGAGGCCAGCGCCTCTTCTGTGTCTCACAGTTAGGAGATGCATGTCAGGTCTCCAACCTCCCCACATTTATATTTGAGGATACTGAATTCACAGAAGCATTTCCAAATGATTTAAAATCTCCAACTCTCTCCATAATTTAACTTTGATTTTTTTAAGCATATTTTCCAGTAAATGCAGTGCTAAGTCCCCAAACCAGAATGAAGCAATAAGTTTGCTAATTTTGGGGTGGTTTTATTAAGAATAGGGGGATGATTGATTTACATTATTTTCAACCCAAATGAGATGAAAACCTTCTGCCTGCTAAACTGCTTTTTGGTCTATTATGTGTGCATACAGCCCAGATGGAAGTTTTCTAATCAAATAGATAAAGGAATGGAGAGATTTGCTCCTGATATAGCCAAATTTTTCTTCCCTGATGTGTTGGATTTAGACTTGAAAGCAACTAGAAAGAATTAAATATTGCATCAAGGATATAATGAAACAAGTTCTTCCATTTACTGAATTTAATAGCTATCATCACCTCAATAATTTATTCATTTTTAAAATTATGTATTTTTCATATTGGTCATATTCAAATCAAACTCATCTACAACATATCCAGAATACATACCTATATCAAATCTGGATTTTTTTTTAAATTTTCGTCATGGAGTATGATAAGCTTAAATGTAATTTCTTAGTCAATCTAGATTGAGTTCTCAATGATCAATGAACTGAAATAACTAATATGTATTTCTAGGCACCATTGAGATGAGATATATGCACTTATTCTTTCTAACAGTGAGTATGTTCCCCATAAATCATGTTAACAGAAATCTCATGCACAGGCAACACTTGATTGCATTATCATACTAAGTATATTTGCCGAAAGGTACTCTCCTATAGATACAGAGATGCTTATTCCCTTGTACAAACAAACAACACAAGCCTGAAAAAGAATGATGCATTCTTGTATAAAGGCCTTAATTCAGATTTATTTCTTACTAAGTTTTTATGTGTTAGTATTTGTTTGGCTCAACATAGATGACTTTGTTGTATTCAATTTGCCCTAAATATCTTTTATTATATATTTCTTTGTAATAAATAGGTTGTCCTAATATAATTTGAGTATTTTCACCAATAGGGACACACTGAGAGGGAGACTTAAGCAATAAAAATAAAGAATAACTTTGACACTTTATCAGCAGCAACATCAAAGTTTAACATATTACAAATGAACATATTAATAAGGTTTCTCTGACTGAATGTGGTGAGCAAGCCTATAATCCCAGCACTCTGGAAGCTGAGGCAGGAGGATTTTCTTGAGTTCCAGGCCAGCCTGGGTTACAAGGTGAGTTCAAGGCCAGCTTGAGATACATAGTGAGACCCTGCCTCAAACAAAACAAAACAGAACAGAACAGAACAAGATTTCTCTATGACTAGTCTCATTTTAAAAATCTTGAATTAACCTTAAAATTTGGATGAATTTAATCAATGAAGAAAATGAGCAGGAAAGAAACTCTTAATGTATGTATTAAAATATAAATATATTTATTAAAATAAAGTATATTTGGATGAAACCACATGTGTATGGGCCAAGATTAAATTTCTAAATTCAGAACTGTAGCTCTGCATTAAGATATGCAATTGATCATTTATTGTTATATTTAAGAATTGGATTGAGTAATCATTATACAGGTCTTTGAAGATAACTGTATACCATTGGCTAGCAAATGCAAAATATTGCTATATTTACAACTTCCTTGGTGTTTTCCAACTTCTAAACACAAATGAAAATTACAAAGCATAACAACACTATATCTGTAAATAAATTTAGCATGGACTAAAAAATAAGTAAAATAATTTTAGACGTTACTATATGAAATAGAGTAAAATTACTTTATAAAATATTAAAATTTAGAAAATTGAGTTAAAGAAAAAATAAATAAAAAGGAAAAATCATTATACCTCTCCTGCAGTGTCTTTAATATATCTTTACATTTTAACAACAATCAGTGCATAAAATTATTACACGTGAGTTTAACTGTCTCTATTCCTTCCCCAAAAAATAAAAACAAAAGATGAAGATTCAAAGCCATAATAAGACTATAATAATATCACAAGGAATGTCTGTGCATGACCTACCGAGGTCCTGAGTAGTGTGGAAGACACCAAATCACCCTGCTGCAGACAAGCAGCCACCTAGTTTCACACTACAAAGATGCAGAGGACACCAGACCACCAGACCAAGGTACTGAGTCCCGCTGTTCCTGGCCCAGAGGTAGGGGCTTCTGAGCCATCATCCCACTGCTCCTGGTCCAGAGGAAGGGGCTTCCTGGTCACCATCCCTCCTGCTGCTCCCAGCCCAGAGGAAAGGGCTTTGGGGCCACCATCTATCCCACTGCTCCTGGCCCAGAGGAAGGGGCTTCCAGGCCACCATCTCTCCCACTGCTCCCAGCCCACAGGAAAGGGCTTTTGGGTCACCATGCCTACCGCTGCTCCCAGACCTTGCCCCACCTCACCCAGCTCAGAGAAGGTAATCCGTGCAGGTGCTAACAGCCCCCCACCCCAGTTGAAATGAGAAAACACATAAATAAGTCTCAAAACCAGACTTCCAGATCACCTATAGCAACCCCAAAGGGAAATGAGATGGAATACTCTGATACTCAACCACCTGGACCCACTGAACTGGCAACAAAAGGGATCTGGAAAAAATAAAATCAGAAATAATTTCTCAGATAACAGGAGAAATTGTGCCCCTAGTGCAAGACATGATTAATAAATCTAGAGAGGAGCTCAGGAACATGATGGAATCCCAACATAAGAAACAAATGGTATCCATAAAACAGATGCAAAGAGATTTCCAGGACATGAAAAACTCCACTGAAAGCCTACACAGCAGAATGAGCCAATGTGAGGACAGAATTTCAGATATAGAAGATAAGATTGCAATTAGTGACCAGGAAAAGAAAAATTGCTTTAAAAATATAAGGGAACATGAGAAATCAATCCAGCAGCTGCTAGATGATGCAAAGAAGAATAACATAAGACTGATGGGGCTCAATGAAGAAACAGGAGAGAGTGGAGATGACATAAAAAATCTCTTCACAGAAATAATGGCAGAAAACTTCCCAAGCAGGGGGAAAGAGCTTGACATACAGATAAGTGAGGCATAAAGGACTCCAAATAGCCTTGATCAAAACAAATCTACACATAGGCATATAACTCTTCAGATTCCAGAAACACAACAGAAGAACAAAGTTCTACAAGCAGTCAGAGAAAAGAAACAAATCACATACAAAGGAAAGCCTATCAAAATCACAGCAGGCTTCTCAACACAAACCATCAAGGCAAGAAGAGCTTGGAGTGACATATTCCAAGCCCTAAAAGAAAACAGCCTCCAACCCAGATTGATGTACCCTGCAAAACTATCTTTCAAAATTGACGGAGAAATAAGATACTTTCATGACAAAGAGCACCTTAGGAACACCGTGAATACCAAACCAGCACTCCAAAGAATTTTACACAATATCCTAGGAACAGACATTGAGGATCACAACCCCAGGAAGCAAACCAGAATGAACCAATCTGGCATGACAAGAAATTAAATGGAAAGGGGGAAAACCCAACAAAAAGAAAAAGTCACGGCAATGACAAGTCAATACGATTCAGTTATAACCATCAAAATTAATGGTCTCAATTCACCAATCAAAAGAAATAGACTGGCAGAATGGGTCAAGAAGCAAAATCGAATAATATGCTGCATACAAGAAACACACTTAATTCAAAAGGAAACTCATAGACTGAGAGTTAAAGGGTAGAAAATAATACTCCATGTGACAGGAACCTGAAAAAAAGCAGGAGTAGCTATCCTCTTTGCAGATCAAGTAGATTTCAAACCAACACTAATTAAGAGAGATGAAGAAGGACACTAAATCCTTGTAAAGGGAAGAATCCAAGAGGAAGAGATGACAGTCATAAATATCTATGCACCAAACACGAGTGCACCCAACTATGTAAAACAAATACTAACGGACATGAAAAGTCATATATGCACTAATACAATTGTAGTGGGGGACGTCAATAGCCCACTGTCACAAACAGATAGATCAACTAGACTAAAAATAAGTAATGAAATACTAGAACTCAATCGAACTCTTGAACAAATGAACTTAACAGATGTTTACAGAGTCTTCCACCCCACAAAATCAGAATACACATTCTTCTCAGCTGCACATAGGTCATTCTCCAAAATGACCACATACTCACACATAGTACATGTTTAAGTAAGTGCAAAGGAATTGAAGTTATCCCCTGAATATTATCAGAACATAGTGCAATGAAATTGGAGATCCATAGAAAAAGAAACTCAAAAAATTTTATAAACACATGGAAATTGAACAACACACTTCTGAATAACCAATGGGTCACAGAGGAAATTAAAGAAGAAATCAGATAGTTTCTTCCATTAAATGACAATGACAATACAACATATCGGAATCTATGGGACACAATGAAAGCAGTCTTACGAAGGAAATTCATAGCAGTGAATACACATATTAGGAAAACAGAATGAGCCCAACTAAACAACCTGATGCTGAACCTCAAGCTTCTAGAAAAAGAAGAGCAGGACAACCCCAAAGCTCATAAAAGGGAGGAAATTATAAAAGTCAGAGGAGAAATCAATGCAATGGAGACTAAGAGAATGATACAAAAAATCAATGAAGCCAAGAGTTGGTTCTTCGAAAGAATCAACAAAATTGACAAACTTTTAGCCAACCTTGTCAGAAAAAGGAAAGAAAAGGCCCAAATCCATGCAATTAGGAATGAAAAGGGTGAAATTACAACAGACCCAGCAGAAATCCAGAGGATCATCAATACCTACTTCCAGAACCTATACACCAATAAGACGGACAACACAGAAGAAATGGACAGATTCCTAGACACATATGAATTACCAAAGTTGAATGAAGAAGACCTAAAAATTCTGAACAACCCAATATCAACCAATGAAATTGAACATGTAATTAAAAACTTATCAACTAAGAAAAGCCCAGGCCCTGATGGCTTCACTGCTGAATTCTACAAGACATTTAGAGAGGAACTTCTGCCACTACTGTTTAAACTCTTCAGTGAAATTGAAAGGGAAGCAATACTCCCAAATTCATTCCTGGAAGCAAGCATCACCTTGTTCCCCAAAGCAGAGAAAGACCCAACTGAAAAAGAGAACTATAGGCCAATCTCACTAATGAACATAGATGCAAAAAGCCTTAATAAGATAATGGCAAACAGAACGCAGAAGATCATCAAGAAGATCATACACCCTGATCAAGTGGGATTCATCCCAGGGATGCAGGCATGGTTCAATATACAAAAATCAATCAATGTAATACACTATATAAAGAGAGCCAAGGACAAAAACCATATGATTCTCTCCATAGATGCAGAAAAAGCATTTGACAAAATCCAACATGCATTTATGATAAAAACCCTACAAAAAATTGGAATACATGGTCTCTACCTCAAACTGATAGAAGCCATCTATGAAAAACCAACAACCAATAGCATATTAAATGGTCAAAAACTGAAATCCTTCACACTAAAATCAGGAACAAGACAAGGAGGTCCACTATCACCACTCTTGTTCAATATAGTTCTGGAAACATTAGCCACAGCAATTAAACAAGAGAAAGAAATAAAAGGAATAAAGACAGGAAATGAAGAAGTCAAATTGTCATTCTTTGCAGATGACATGATACTCTATATAGAAGACCCCAAGAACTCCACCAAAAGTCTTCTAGACTTAATAAGCAAATTCAGTCAAGTAGCTGGTTACAAGGTCAACACACAAAAATCAATAGCTTTCCTCTACACCAATGGCAGACTCACTGAGAGAGAAATAGGGCAAATAATTCCTTTCACAATAGGATCCAAAAAACTGAAATACCTAGGAATCATCCTAACGAAAGAAATCAAAGACCTCTTCTCTGAAAACTATGGCACTCTGAAAGAGAGTTTGAAGATGATATCAGAAAATGGACAGACATCCCCTGCTCCTGGGTAGGAAGGATTAATATAGTGAAAATGGCCATACTTCCAAAACTGCTATATATATTTAATGCAATTTCAATTGAGATCCCAGCAGCATACTTCATAGACCTCAAGAAAACAATCCAAAAATTCATTTGGAACAAGAAGAGACCCAGAATAGCAAAAGCAATTCTAGGTAACAGAGACATGGCACGGGTATCACAATCCCCAACCTGAAACTATCCTACAAAGCTACTGTGATAAAAACAACATGTTACCAGCAAAGAAACAGACTTGAGGACCAGTGGAACAGATTAGAAGATGCAGAAGCAACGCCAGACACACTCAGCCATCTCATCTTCAACAAAGGAGCCAAACACCCTCACTGGAGGAAAGACAACCTCTTTAATAAATGGTGCTGGAAAAATTGTGCTTCAACTTGCCAAAGATTAAAACTAGTCCTGTATCTCTCACCATGCACTAAACTAAAATCAAAATGGATTAAAGATCTAAATATTAAAATAGAAACTCTGAACCAGTTGGAACAGAGGTTAGGTAGAACCCTTGAAGACATCAGTATAGGAAAAGATTTTATGAACAAAACCTCAGTTGCCCGTGAACTAGCACAAACAATCAACAAATGGGATCTCTTCTTATAAAAAGGCTTCTACACAGAGAAACCACCAGCAGTGTGAAGAGACAACCCACAATGTGGGAAAAAATCTTCACCTGCTGTTCCTCAGACAAAGGCCTACTATCTAGAATATATAAAGAACTTACAAAGATCAGACCTCCCAAATTTAAAGACCCAATCCAAAAAAGGGCATCTGAAATGAACAGACATTTCTCAGACAAAGTAGAAATAGCAAACAAATACATGAAAAATGTTCAACATCACTGGTCATTCGAGAGATGCAAATGAAAACAATGCCGAGATTCCACCTAACTTCAGGAAGAATGGCTGCTATCATGAAATCAACCAATAACAAATGCTGGTGGGGATGTGGGGAAAGAGGAACCCTGCTCCACTGCTGGTGGGAGTGTAGACTGGTGCAAGCACTGTGGAAATCAGTATGGAGATACCTCCAAGAACTAGGACTGGAAGTCCCATTTGACCCTGCTATTCCACTGCTGGGGATCTTCCCCAAAGAATTAAAAGAATCATACCACAGTGATATATGTGTGCCCATGTTCATACCAGCACAGTTTGTAATAGCTAAAACTTGGAAACAGCCCAAATGCCCATCAACTGGAGACTGGATAAAGAAAATGTGATTTTTTTATAAAATGGAGTACTACTCAGCCATAAAAAATGAGAAATTAGAGACATTTATAGCTAAGTGGATGCACATTGAGGTGATACTCTTAAGTGAAATAAATAGGACACACATGTGTAAATACCGAATAGTTTCTCTGGTGTGAGAAACTGAAAGTGTAAATAAGGACTAAATTTATAATAGGTAATGTGAAATAGGAAGAAAAGGGGCAAAGAGGAAGGAAGTGGGAGGGCTAGGGGAAAGGATAGAAGGGAATGGGATTAATATGAGAAAATGGAAAAATAGGAACAAAATCTTTGTAAATAGGGAGGACTGGAGGGGTTGAAGGGAGGGCTGGGCAAGGGTGAAAAATAAGAACCAAGAGAGACTATGCAAAGGTGCAGATTTCCAATGATGAATGTCATTATATTGCATACCTAAAATGTACCAATGATTAGAATGAGTAATCGATAATGTAAAATAGGAAGAAAAGGTCCAAAGGGGTGGGGGTGGTGGGAGGGGCAGGGGAAAGGAGAAATGATGAGAAATGGAAAAAATGGAAATAAAGTCTTTGGAAATAGGGAAGAGTGGAGGGCGTGAAGGAAGGCCTAGGAATGCAGAAAAACTAAGAACCAAGATGCATTATGTAAAGGTCCAATTCCCAATGAGAAATGTAATTGTGTTGTATACCTACAATGTACCAATAAAAGAATTTAATACAAAAAAAAATCACAAGTTTTAAACATTTCTTAAAACGTGATTCAACAGAGTTAAAGTAGACACATAGATCAAAATATATTCTAGCAAATTATGGCTATACAGTTAAGTAATTTACATAATTCATAGCAAAAACAAGAGGATTAACTTCCTAGAATAATTTAATTAATTCTTCTTTTGACTATATCAATCCCAATATAAGAAATGAGATAGTACTAACAAATTTAAAATTATGAGAGCATTTACAGGACCCAGTTTTCATACTAAGAATTTTAATTAGTAGAGTCATTATGAGAAACAGGAAAGTGGTTCAAAAAATTCCAAATAGAACTAGCATATGACCCAGCAGTCCCACTGCTGAATACGTATCCAAAGTGAATGACATCAGTCAGGCATGAAGACATTGGCCGTCCACTTTCATTGCAGCACTAATCAAAATAGCCAAGAAAAAGGAACAACCAGAGATCTGTCAACTGATAAACAGATAATGAAAATGTGCTACATGCGGAGCGGAATGCTATTTATTCATAAAAAGAATGAAATTCTGTCACTTGCAGCAAAATAGAGGGAACTGGAGATCATTATACTAAGCAGGCTCAGCCAGGCTCAGATGGATATATATGATACAAAGTTACAGCTAGGAGCAAGAACTCCTTATGTGCCATTGTCCACGGCAGAGACCATAGGTTACAATAATATGCTATGCATTTCAGAAAGCTAGACAAAAGAGTTTCAAAGTTTCCACCATAAAGAAATGATAAATATTTGCTGAGATAAATATGTTTTACATTATACAGTGTACAATATGTGTTGACACATTTCCAGGTATTCCATCAATATGTACAATGTGTATATTTTATGCATCAGTTAATAATACGTGGATATTAATATGTGCATGTACCAAATCCCCTCCAGGAATGTAATCATGATGCACTGCAAACATGTAATGATAAAATTAAAAATTGAATAAACAAAAAATAAATGTTACACGTATACAAAATAAAATTATATAAAGTAAAATAGATTTTTTAAAGAAAGGGAAAAAAACCTGAACCCAGAGGGAAAAAGCACACAAACTCCTATAGTTTTTAAAGCTATTTTTCTGCTACCTAAAATTGTATGTAAGAATTGGGGGAGAGGGCTACTGAACAATAACATTAATTAATATATAAATGAAAATAGATTATGTGGAGATAAATGCCTTATAATTTTTCTTTCTGAAGAATTCCCATTTGAGAAGTACAATTGTATTAGCACACAGTAAAAGTTCTTATTCACTTCATAGTTCTTCTTGCAACAAAAGGGACAACCAAAAGCAAACTTTAAAATAAAAGGGGGGAGAAAGACTAAAATCTGCAGTCAGTCACATATACAATGCCTTGAATACCTTAGTTATTTTATTAGCTTTGTGTTCAGAAGTCATGGGATGAGATTTTCACTGTTACTACGTATTTTGTACATAAGGTTTGATCAAATAGTAGCATTGAAAGAATGAAAAATAGTTTACAATAACCCTGGAACACTATTAGGTATTACTTCCTTGCATAAATTAAGGGAATCTGAAACTCCTTGATTGGAATGCAATGTGAATATGTTTTTACAGCATTTCCCTTTTCATTTTTCATCCCATAAACTCCCATTATCAAAGATGCATGCAGATCCTGGGAGGATTCAATCTTGATTTTAAAGATATCCGACATGCTAAACTGAGAGCCTGGGAATGTCACATGAATTCATTAGATAGGAAGTATTTTCCAAAAATAAAAAATTCTCTTAGGTATCTACAGTCTCAACTTAAAATCTTACAAAATGTGTCCGCTCAATGGTATTTTCTACTTCTAAATAACAGATGCATAATTAGAAATAACTTTGAAGTTGAAATGATTTTTTATATTCAAATGAGATAATTTGGAGACTGCAATTAACGTACTCTGCACTGTTATCCACATTAATGAAGGGAAGTATTAGTTTTTCTACATAACTTATATAGACTTGCTTCTTTTAATGTGAAACAGGCAACATGAAAAACAAATTACTTCTGCAGTAAAAAAATGAAAAAGTATTGTCAGTATCACACTGGAGAGGAGACAATACTATACAAAGGTTCCAGAACATTCTTTTCAGTCCTAATAAAGAGGATGTTGTAAATTCATTTTCTTGCCAAACACTTGTCTCCTTTTGCTATGAGTAATTTAATGTATGTCTGCTTAAAATATCTACAAATTACTTGATTATAAAACAATGAAATTAAAATGCAAATGATCTTGATAATAGAACAGACCAAATACATTTAGCAACTATCTCTCTAATTACAAAATACTGTTAGTGATGTTTCAGAATTAACATATAAATTCTGACATATCCTGTGTTTAAAAAGGTTACTAATTATTTGCACAGCTCATTGAAATCAGTGCATTGTAACTTTACAAGTGTAACTTGCATTTATTTCTCAGTTCTTCAAAGCTGTGACCTCCAAAGTTGGTTACCATATACTATGTAGTATATTCTTGCCATGCATCGGCATTTGATTTATATTTACTCTCGCCAAATTAGTACACACATAAGAACTAAAATCTGTCATGACCAAAGAGAAATATGGATCAACCTTCCTTCGAGTGTCTGTTCATTCACACTTTTCTATATGTTGACAAAAGTCACCTCTTACTTCTTATCCAGTTGTTTAAGAAAGAAATATGGAATTTGTTTCCTCATCCCTCATATTGATATATTGTTATATAGTTTTTCAAATCCAAATTAAAATTTCATCACCATCTTCTCCATTTTTGGCCTTTTTAAATACCTGGAAATTGGACCATTATAATTGTTGCTTAATTGTTCATAATGTCCAAATTATTGTCTTATGTTACCTAGTGGACCAAACCTTTACAATCTTTAAAACATAAATTACATGATGAATTTTGGTCTGTTGCAAATCCCCGAATGCCTTTCACTCTATTATAAATAGAATTAAATCCTGCTTTGCATAAAAATGCCTCATTCCAACAGTCTTAGATGCCAGGCATGATGATGCACACCTGTAATCCTTGCATTCAGAGGCAGAGGTAGGAGGATTACTGCGAGTTTGAGACCAGCCTGGGGTTCATAGTGTGTTCATTGCCAGCCTGAGCTACAAAGTGAGATGCTGTCTCAAAATAAAATAAAATAAAATAAATGAATAAAACAGTCTTAGAATGGGAAGACCTGCTTAGATCTGAGACCTTATGCTTTGCTGAAAGTCTCCCTCATCCAGTTTACTAGAGCCACATAACAAGCCACGTTCCTTTAGAACCAAAAAGTTAGACATTTTTTGGAATTTTTCAAATTTGGTTGTATTTTCTGTACAATTTATAGAATCATTTCCTTTTGGTCTCTAAGATTTCAGATCCAAGGCATTCTCTCAAAAAGTTCATCTCTCATCTATTTAAATTATTGCATTATTTTTCTGTTATTGTTGTATTCTCATTCTGTGCATTGTACTTTCCACTGTCTCTTGCTAAATATTCAATTGTGATTCATGAAAAAATGGACACTTATTATCATGTTAACTTTTTCATCTTTAGTGTTTACAGTAGCAACTGGTGTATGATATATGTCCAGTATGTACATGATAAATAATTAAAGAAGTGGATAATTAAAAGTTTATAACAATGAATTTTACATCTTATCAAATTAAAATAAGCATATTAAATTTAATTTTAATAAGTTAATAACAGTTTGCATATTTAAAACCATTCTATCATTTTCTTTTTTTCATATTTTATTAATTATATTGGTACATTTAAGGTATACAATATAATAACATTCATCATTGGAAATTTGCACCTTTACATAATCCATCTTGGTTCTTATTTTTTCCCATTCTCCTGCCCTCCCTTCAACCCTTCCACCCCTCCCTATCTACAAAGACATTGTTTCCATTTTTTCTTTTCCACATATTAATTCCATTCCCTACTTTCTTTTCCCCTACACATCCATTTTATCACCTTCTATCCAGAATATGCACAATAAATTTAGTAGAGTAGCAGCAAGCAATATAATGTTAACTATATATGACCACTTTGAAAACATGTATACTATTTGGTCTTTCTCAGATACTTATATATACACACTAAATATTTTTGTATATGAGAGCTGATTGCATCAGTATATCTTAGTACTTATGACATTGATCATATACTTATAAGAAGAAAAAATTCATAATTTATTCTACAGAAAAATATTCTTTGTTATTTTGTTGTTTATTGTTTTGTTGTTATTTTTGTAATTCTATCTAGTAAATCACATCTGTCTACCTTCATATTCCTCAAGATAGTCTAAGTCCTGCTGTGAAAATAAACATCATCAAATGCTTAGTGACTTATAAATACAAATTCTTATCTCCTACTTGCTTCCACAGACTGCACTCAAAATCCTCTTTGGCTGTTTAAATATCCATAGTTTCTAGTACTGTCAAAAATTTGGTAGAGCTCTATTAGTGCTAATATTAGTAATAAAGTGTTCTGAGCCAGAATTACCATTATCTTTCTTCTCCTTTTCACTCACTGAATAGAACTAGTAACTGAATACTCAAAAACAGGGGTCAGAAAGTTCAATATTACTGTGTGTCTGGGAAGCTGAGATATAAATCTTTTACTAAAAAGCATTAATGACAAATATAATAGATTCTGAAAAGATTGATATTAATGGATAGAAGACTACAAAAACCCCTGTCTTTTTTTTAACATTCAATCCTCATCTCTATATTAATTTGCATTTTAAAACTGCTACTCTGCAAACTTTATTTGTGATATGAATAAACTATGGTAAAGTGATTTTTAATTTCTGTAGCTTCCATACATTTTAGGTTTTAAATGCTTCCTTAAAGTTGATTAGATTTTTATATTTCAGAATATAATTTTCCAAATTTCATTCTCCTGCCAATTTTTCTTTTATAATTCTGTACAAAATTATTTCTGGGTAATTTAGTATTTTAACTCCTACAAATTACTTGAAATTACTATTACTGAAGTTTCTATAAACCCCCAAATAGTTGATATTTAAAACTATTATGTTAAACAAAAGATAACAGACATTTATTATTATGAATATCTATGGGATAAAATTACATAAATATGTATTGGATACTGGCACTTTTAGAAAGCTTTAAATGCATAGTCTAGGCAGAGTTTTGAACACTAATTTATTTTCTAAATATTGCAAATCTCTTAGAGTTCATGGGTCATAGGTGGAGATGAATTTGAACTTTCCTTTATTTTAGCCATTAGAAGTTAAGAAGCCTCATTAACTTTCTAGCTCAATATGTAATTTTAAGAAAAAACAGGTTTCTATTCTAAACAAAACATCTATGTCATATATCACAGTAAAATAAGACTGAATTGTACTGGTTTAAGAAAATTCTGCATTTCTTTTGAAGCTGCCCTTTTAAGTTAATCAATATTAAAGAAATTTCTACAAAGAAAAAAGAAAGAAGAAATAGTCTATGGAAGACCTTAATTTTGTTGACTTGTGATTCTATAACAAACTACTATGAACTGGGGGGCTTGAAGAACACATTTTTATTTCTCACAGCTTTAGAGGCTGGAACACCTAAAATCAAGTTGCTGGCATAGTAGGTGGCTGTTGAGGACTCTTCTTGGTTGGTTGGCAGTCACTTTTTCAGAGTGTGCACATGTTGCTTCCCTCAGTAGGTACAGGTGGACAAAGAGTGAGATCGCTTTTTTCCTTCTGAGTGCACCACAACCAAATACCATCACTGTGGAGGTGGGAACTTCAACATGTAAATGGAGGGACTACAAATATTCAAATTATAACAGCAGGGAAAGATCCGTGGCTTGTTCAAAGAGCTTCTTCCAGGGAATGAGAGGGCAGAAGAAAGTAAAACTTGGTAGGCAAGCAAAATTGAGGATATGGATACCTTTGATGATTCAATTAGAAACCTAATGAGAAGCTTGGATATATTAAATAAAATTTGATATAGGTTTTGAAAAGCTCAGTGGCTGTGAAGTAAATCTCTGTTTGTAGAAGGCATGATTAAAAACTGTCTAGCAAAACAGCTAAGGGAGGTGTTACAGCTGAATTCTCAGATGCTTTCAGAAGCATGGTACCCATTAAATTCATGAGCAAAAAATTATTGTTAGCTATTACTGCTATGAATAAAAAAGTATGACTAGGTAAAAGAAAAAGCAACAGATAAATTTTGGACTTTTAAGTTTTAGCTATGTTATATAAGTGACCACAATGCAGTCACTTATCATCAGCCTTCTCTAGGAAGTTTTAAGAAACAATATTCTCAACCACAGCCTCAGAAATACTGAATCAGAAATTATGGCATTGAGCTTCAGCAATTTGATTTTTAACAAACACTCTAAGCAATTTTGCAAAAGTTGAAGTTTGAGAACTATGCTGCAAGCCATGCGTGTAAAAATGTCAATTACAGAAGTCCATGGATATGGATTGCTAGACTTCAGAGCAGAATTTTCAGATAGAGACATAAAACTGGGAACAATCAGCACATTTAAAAGCATGGGAATAGTTGGAAATAAACTCAGTGAGGGAGATAAGAAAGAAGTCACAGTACTGAGGCCAACCTTTCAAGTATTGGGTAGTCTATATAAGATATAAAAGTTATAAAGATATAAAAGTTAGCAGCTAGAGGTATTGCAGATAGCTAAGTTAGAAATTATTTATTATAAGACAGACAACGCTGGGAGCTCAACATAGAAAAAACAATTGAGGCACATTCATTGGTTAGCATTATAAAAAGAGAAGGGGTTCTACATTTACCTACTTTCCCTAGAGATGAATAGCAGTAATTGATATTCTAAATAGACATCAATCTCCTTAGTCCATTTCCTTTCCAGAAATTTCTTGTAGTTGACTTTTTCTCCCATTTGATCCCCATTTAATCAATATTACCTGAGTGACCGTACTTGTAATCTTACTGGTTGATTATGGTTTTGTCCCACCTTGTGCCCACCATGTACTTTTCCACTGGGTCTTTTATTGTCCAGATCCAGGAGGTGAGACAGGTTCAAGATGAGACAAAAATATAAGACTACTGCTTAGAGATGCTTATAAATCTCCATTCTATAAACACACCCAGCCTGACTGATGTCAAGCTAGCAACTTAACATAATTGAGTAATGGTACAGTCTTACCAAGAGATAACAATAGCACCCTGATATGTAACATTTTTCCACATAAATGCAATAAATATTAAACAAGTGAAAACAACATAGAAAATACAAAGTGCAATAAAATGGAAACAAATGACTTTTGTATATTTATAGCTCATGTGTGCCTGTGGTATAAATATGCTATAATTAAAAAAAATAAAATAAAAAACCTGTGTTTAAAAACAGCCTTGCAAAATTTCTGAGAAATGAGCAATTGGTTATCATGAGAGCAAATGGATTGAATTTAATAAAAATAGCTTACAGATTGAAGATTTAAAATAAGATATTTTCAGATTCTATGAATTTCTTTTATTGGTATCACTAATATCTTGAAAACATATTTATTATCCTTATATTTTCTAATAGATTTAAGTTATCAAAGATAGGGATTTATGGTGACCTTCATGATACACACCTCAAATACCACACAGCTGAGAATATAATGATACTGAACAAAATATTACATTGTACTATATGCATGAGCCACTCTTCTTAGCTCTATAAAAAGTTTTTGAATGTAAAGGGAATTTCTGTAGGAGACTTTGAAAATTGTATGAAGGATAAATTACATTAAAATTGTATTCAAAATATAAAACAATTAGTTTGTGGGAAATTGAAATCTAATGTAATTTATAGAGATACCTGATACATTTTCTTTAGCTTAAAGTATATGTGACCTAGGGATACAGTATTCCTAGGTGTACAGGTCGAACTTTGCTAGACTCAGAGGGTGAGGTAAAAATGACTGTAGTTATCACAACAAAATAGATTGACAGAATACATAAACATTTTGAATAAGGTTGGGAGTCTATTCTGGGTGACTGTAAATGGAATTTTTCATGAATTGTTTTTAGTACAGTGTAATTTATTTTTTCTAAAAAAAAAAAATCAGACAATCAAGGTTATGTCCTGAAAATAGAGTCCCTGCCCTGACATGAAAGCAATCAGAAATATCAGAAGCCACTCAGAATTCTAAAACTTTGAGCCTTAGAGGAATTCATACAAAATGAAGTTACTTTTCTTTCCTAAGAAAGCGTGCCTCTAATTGCCACGGAAAAATTACCAAAGTTCTATTCCTTTTTTAGATTCTTAGAACTGCTGTAACTAAATACTACAAACTGGGAGGCTTACAGCAATGTAAATAAACTGCCCAATATTGTGAATGTTAGAAATTTAAAACTCTTGAAAACGTAGGCATAGCCAAGGACTTTTATGAACAGAAACCCAGTTGGACAATAAATATCACCAACAATCAATAAGTAGGATTATATCAAATTAAAAGGCTTCTGTACATCAAGGGAAACAGGCAAAAAAAGGTTAAAGAGACAATCCACAGAACAAAAAGCTCTAACAGCTAATCTTCAGATATCTGGATATAAAAAAAATTTAGACACCCCCTAATACAAAGCCCAATCAAAAGTGAGCAGTTAAAAAGAACAGATACTCTCAAAAAAGTACAAATGGCCAACAGGTATATGAAAAATGTCCAACAATTTTGACCAATAGAAAAATGCAAATCAAAATAACACTGAGATTCTATCTTACCCCAGAAAGCATGTGTAACATCAAGGACTCAAAACAAACAAACAAATGTTTGTCAAAATTTGAGGGGCTTGGGGGGAAGAAATCCTTCTACACTCTTAGTGGAAACATAAACTAGTGTAATCAGTATGAAAATCAGCATGTAGATTCCTCAAAAAACTAAAAATAGCCATATATTTTCTGAGTATCTTTCTGAAAGAGATAAAGATATCATATTGGAGTGATACATGCTTACCCGTGTACCTCTGAAAAAGACTGTATGAGGTTTTGGGGGAACATCTAGAAACAAACTATAACACAGAGGAATAAGGCAAGAGAAAGAAAGAGAAAACATCCAATTAGGAAAAGAAGTTAAATTATTCTTCTTTGTGGATGACATGAACTATATATATAAAACTTTAAAAACCACAAATATTTGAACTTATAAATTAATTCAATAAATGCTCAGATATTAAATCAGTGATAAAAATGTGTAGCTTTTGTGCATACTAATAAAATTTTTGTAAAACTAATCCCAACCATGATAGCTTCAAAAAATAAAATGCCAAATAATAAAATTTAAAAAGATAGCAAATATCTACAGTTAAAACATAAAATACTGAGGAAATAAGTTGAAATGGACACATACAATAACAGAAGGAAAGAGAGACCATGTTCATGGATTAGAAGAATTGATATTGTTTTAATGTATGTATATTATAGATAGACAAGTTAAGAAAAAATATTATAGCAGTCAGATAGGGCTAGGTCCTTGAGAGTCAGGATAAATGTCAACCACACCACAACTGTGGCCAGAGACACATCTTATGGAAACAAGGCTTCAAGATAAAGGTGGCATGTATACTTCCTCAAAGGACAAACACTGGGCCTACTCAAGTTTAGATAGATATCAGTCATCTTGGTGGGTGAGCAGGACCTCTAGATCAACCATTTCTTAGGAGAAGTCTTTGTTCTTTCCATCCACACTTGTAATGTGACTTGTTTCCCAATTGGACCACTACCTAAGTGACATACTAGCAAGATTATTGGTTGATCATAGCTGTAGCCCATGTTGTACTCATGTGGGTTTGTTCCATAAAACTCCCTTGTAAATTGGGGTCCCCAGCTACCCATTCAGAACCCTTGTTGCCTTTCAGGAGCTATCCTATAAATAAATATCTTCCTATTCATATCATCTGTCGTTCCTATATTTTATTCTTTAATTTTTAGAGAACATGAGCTCAGCATGTCAGACATCTAAAGGGTTGGAGATATAGTATTTCATCTCTGGTATTATTTCCTGTATCAATACTACCCAAAGTGAGTATAGATTCATTGTAATTCCTATGAAAATACAAATGGCAATTTTCACAATCTAACAACTTCAAAACTCTTACAGAATCAAAAAAGACTATATCTAGCCAAAACAATCTTGAATAAAAATATAAACCTGGAATCATTACATTACTTGTTGTAAAAACTAATACAGAGCTACAGTAATAAGAACAACATGATAGTGTCATAAAATGAGATCCACAAGCTAATGTGAGAGATTAAAAATTTCAGAAATAAATCTGTATATTTAGAGTTAATTGATTGTCACAAAGTCATCAAGAATATATTTTGGTGAAAGGAATATCTTTGTAATAAATTGTACCTGGAAAATTCAACATATATATGCAGAGTATAGAAACTCTTATTGCCAATCAAAAAAGTGAAGAAAAACCCAATAAAATAAAATCAACTGAAAATGGAACAATAAATAAATATAAGAATCAAAATAGCAAAATTAATAGATGAAAATGGAGCAAAAATAACTTCAGGATGTTATTCTGGCCTAAGATTATCTTGGTTACGATTCCAAAGCAAAATCAACAAAGGCACACAATGACCGACAGGATTACTTCAAATGTCAAAGCTTCTGTATATTAAAGAAAATAAGCAATAAGGTGAAGAGATGACCTACAGAACAGGGGGCAATATTAGCTAAATATTTATCTAAAAGCATTATTTTTCAAAACACATAAAAACTCAAGGAAAGAATCTGATTTAAAACTGGAAAAATAATGTGAAATATGCATGTCTTTAAAAAAGACATACAAATTGTCAACAGGTATATAAAAAGGTACTGAACATCATCAATCAGCAGAAAAATTCAAATAAAAAACACCCATGTTCTCACTCCAGTTAGAATGGTTATTACCAAAATGACAAAAATTAACAACTGATCAGGGTCCAAACAGGTGAAAAACTCATTCACTGATGATGGGGAATGTTTTCCATTTTGGAGAAAAGTATGTGTTCTTGAAACAACTAGTATTGGACCAGCTGTACAATCCAATATGTGTACTCCTGGTTATATACACAAGGAATTCAAATCAGTATGTAACAAAAACATGGGCATCTCTATTTTATTCCACAGATATTCATAATAGCCACTCTATGGAATCAACTTAGGCATTATGTTAAATAAAAGAATTCACACACTAGAAGCCAAACACCGTACAATCTCATATGTACAAGATACAAATTTGAACTCAAAATAGAGGAGAAATTATTGGTTATTAAAGTCTGCGCAAGGTGCGGCGAGAGCAGATGGTGAGAGGAGGGTTAGCGAGTGCAGGGCTGCAGTTGAACAGGAGGTGCGTGTGATGTTCTGTCGACTAACTTTGGTTGAAAATATTACTTGAATATCTTAAAATAGCTCCTAAAAAGTATTTTGAATATTTCTTTTAAGAGGAATGATGTCTCAAGTGACAGATTTTTTCAATATCCGATTGGCTCATTATGTGTTGCACACATGTATTGAAACATCACAATCTTATCCACAGATGTGTACAATTACTATAAGTTAAAAACAAATCTCCATAAAAGAGCATGGGTTGTTCCTTAAAGACAATTTGATATGCTTTTAAATTTATATGTTTTTAAATATATTATTAATAAACAATTATATTGTGCTGGTAATCCTGAAGTATGAACTTCATTGGATTAAGAAACATCTCAGAGATGAGTAAATTGCTCCTGTGAGTGTGTGGGGGGGAGCCCGGAAGTGTGGAATTGGGTCGTACATATGGTCACTGGTTGATACTTCCCCGTCACTGATCCCTGGGTCTGCTTTCAGTTGCCAAGAACTAAGCACATGGGTCCTGCCCTGCCCCCAACCGTGCTGTTTCTGCATTGGAGCAGCCACCTATCGACTGAATTTCCCCACAGATATGAGCCTCATTAAACCTTTCCTGCTTTAAACTGTGGAGTTCAGTATTGTGTCTCTGTGAGGGGAAATCCAACCCATATATTTTGAAACACTTTAAACACTTAACATTATTAAATATTAAATATGAGAACCCAGAGTGTTTCTAATCAGACTTTTCTTTTGTTTCTATTATAATTAGCCATGCTTTCTATTCATTTCATCTTAAAAACTTCTAAATGATAGAAGATCACTTTTTTCTTACCTATTAAAAACTGCTGTCTTTCATGCACTTTGAATCAGTATACCCATTTAGTAGGACTATAAAATAAGAAGACCATTAACTTTATTGCTGTAATAATTGTACAGGGTTAAACTGTACCCTCGACAACACGATTAGTGTCCAACAAGTCCAGTAGTCCACTAAGGTTTTTCTCATAGCATATATTCCTTCATAAGTGAAAATTTAATTATCTACAAATCATGCTTTAGTTTTGCATCTGAAAAGCAAGTATATATCAGGTCATAAAATAAATGTCCTTATTTACCCAACTTTCATTGATTAGCCTTATTTGATTTGCATAACGACATTTAAATTATATGTTTTGAAATGATTATAATTGTCAGTCATATAATATTTTATTGTCAGTTAAATGTTCCAAATAAGATAGCCATTATTATGTATCATAAATTTTATACAATTAAAAAGATTATATTAAAATTTAAAATGTCTTTTCTCATAGATTTGTCTATGTAAATAGGGAAGAGTGGAGGGAGTGAAGGGCGCACAGGTAATGGTGAAAAAATAAGAACCAAGATACATCATGTACAGGTACAAACGCCCAATGATAAATGTAAATGAATTAATTGTATACCTAAAATGTACCAATAAAAGAACTTAAAAAATTTTTAAATGTCACAAAATGACTCATCATTCAAATAAATAGAAATAAATAAATAAAATTTTAACTTTATACATATAGGTGAGACATTTAAGATATGCAGTAACATCAAGGGTATGAAAAACTAGATACAACCTTGCTAAAGACCAATTGACAATATCTCACAATATTTTAATAAGTTTTATTTAATTTTATAGTATTTATTTATTATTATTGCAGGTGTGTTATAGAGAATTTCAGCACATTCACACACATACACACACACATAAAACATTCTTTGATTATTTTACTCTCTCATTATCTCCTAAACAAGATATATATGTATATATATGATTTATTTTACATATATATAATTTATTTTGCTAATGTTAAGACAAGCAAAAGTATAGTCTGTTGAGATCAACTAATTAAATATATCATGAGCCAATCATAGATTAAAATGGATAACCAACAATTGCACCCATTAAAAATAAAGTTGATTGCCCAATAGCTGAACAAATGTATCCCAAGACATCTTCATGAACATAGTGAGGCACAGCACAACGTTTGAAGTGTGGTTGCCTATGCAAACATTTTTTTTAAGTTCAGTACTTAAAAATCTATTGAGAAGGAGTCAAAGTGAAAACATGGAGAAATTTCATATTTTACTTTATTAATTTTACCTTCACTCATTTTTTTATTATTTATTTACTTATTTCAACTGTGGTTTCCTAACAGATTATTTTGATGTATCTTTTTAGTATTTATTTTTATATTTCACTATTATTATAGAAATTCATTAAATGTGATATGGACATGAATATTATAGGAAATAAAGAAGACGCTATATTTAAGAAATATTTCTGAAAATTTTAAAAGTGTGAAAAAACAATTTAAAAATTATCTTATCATTCCACGCACTTTGTACTGCACATGCATTAATTTCAGATAGAAGGAAGTATCATTTAAATCAAGCATAAATATATTGTAATAAATATTTACTAAATACTTAATGATGATTGAGAAATCTTAGAGGTTAAACAACAACAATGACAATAATTACAAGAACAATGACAAAAACTACACACAATGGAATAAAGAATTTGTTAAAGATATTACATGGAAATTCTCTATCAATAAGCCTGAGAAAACATCAAATACATTGCAAATACATAACTAAATGGAAGCAAAAATTAAAATCAAAGTCATAGACGTGAGACTGTGATGGAAAGAATGGTGAAAATTCCTGCACAAAGCAGGGAAAGGTCTCTGGGGTACTAGGATACAAAGCTTTACTCTGCCTTTTCAAAGGAGGCTACAAGAGGCTTTTTCCATAGTCTGAATTGTACAGAGACCGAATTTCTCAGCAGGAATTACAACATTACCATGTAGCCCATAAATATCTCATAAAAGTGGGCTTCCTTCTTCAGGTCATGGGTGGGAATCAGTTGCTAAAGAAACTCAGTGTTGCTAACCCTTGTAAGAATTTGAACTTCAGAAAACAGTATCATGAAATTTGGACCAGAGCTCATGTGATTCAATGAACTCTTGACAAATTAAAAAATAAAATCTGCCCCTTGGAATGTTTGTAAACACAGAGTACCTGCAAGTCTCCACAAGAACTCAACACACACCGAAGACAATCCCCAAAGTAGGAGAAGTACATGAAGAAACCTACCAGTAAGAATATGTTCATCACAGGAAAAAAAAAATCAACTCACTCCATAGTATTTGTTTGTGTTATTAATTTGGCGATTATTATATTTTTGAAAATCATGGCCAAACTCTGTGATTGAAAACTCATTTCACTGAAGGTACCAGGAAAGCAATGTATCATTAAGTGAACAGAAAAAATAGGAGAAAAAAAAACTGTTTTGAGTAAATTAAGAGGCAAAGACCACAAACTTACAATTTACAAAAAGATAATGTACAGTTATGAATTAATCATCAAGAAAATGTTCAATCTGATGTTCATAATAGAAATATGACATAAAATTATGTCTTTTTCACAGATCTAATTAGCAAATGACATTAACCAATTCTGGCAACAATAAGGTGCACATGAATAGTTTTATAAGTAATCATGTGCCTGTGTGTGTTTGTGTCTGTATAAAATGGTATGATGCTCCTGATTAAGATTTTGATAATGTTTTTATAGAGCCTTAAAAAGTCAATGATTGGTTTCCTAATTTATTATTTGAAAGCCTTTTTAATGAAAATCATTTTGTAGGGGTAGGGATCTGTAGACAAGAAAACAATATAGGGATCTCCTTAGGTCTTCTAGCTGATCCTGATTAGGGGCTGAAAACAAACATTTCTAGAGAAAAAAACTTTACTAGGGAAACAGGTCAAGGATGGGGGTAGAGAAAGAAAAAAGAAAACAGATTTTAAAAGGCACCAAATGGCCTTAGGACTTATACCAAGAGACCAGAAAAAGATCTGACAGTCCGGACACAGAGAAAAAGCCAAGTGTACAAAGCATAAGCCACTCCTACCTCCATTAAAATACAGGAGAAACAAAAGGCTAACTTTAAAGTAGTGTGGACTCACACCTATGCACTGACATATACACACATAGACACATGTATTCACTCTAGAGTCACTGTATTATTCAATTCAGGTTCCTTATAGAGTACAACAGAAATCCACATGTCCCCCTTACAAACACTAAGCTAATCAAAATGAAGTCATCCCCTTGCCAACCCATTGCCCACCCCAAAGTTAAGGCCATAAAATGTAGCTCAAGGGCAAGTAAACAGACAGACAGAAAGAAGGTGGAGGCAGACCACCGGAAGAAATAACATTAGTCAGAGGTGCCTGGAAGACAATCCAGTTATGGGAAGTTGCAGGTGAGGTGAGGGAGGGTCATTCACCTCCCTCTAAAAGCAGCTGGGAACAAAGGGCCCAGGCCTTCCATCCTTCTGAAGTCCCCTACCCTGATTCCTTCTCATCAAGGTACCTAACTTTCTTCTCTTTTGCTCTCCCTTCCTTTTCCTCTTTACAAATAAAGGTCTTTCTTGGTGTTAAACTCTGTCCCTCTAATTTTTTATTGGGGCTGAGTTTATGATCCCCCTGGGCTGCTTGGATAGCAGAGCAGAGATGCTGGACTCCCATAAGTGGTACCTTTGTTTCCCTGACCAGGAGCACAATGTGACAATTTTTAAATACATTGTTTTGTAAATTTAAATGAGTTAAACTTTTACATGTATACAAACAATGTCCTGGTTGTGGTTTAGATCCAGAACATCCCCTGAATCTCTCATGTACTTGTAGGTGGTGCTTTTGGAGGCCGATTTAATGGTGCAGATGCTGTACTCTTCAGCAGGTTCATGCACTAATGAATTGGCTGCTGAGAGCCCTGTTAGGAGGGGGCGGTCAGAAGAGGCAGTTCCAGGGAGCAGGACTGAAGGCTCTATGGTGTATCTCACACCCTAGCTCTTTGCTTTGGTCTCTGCTTCCTGGCAGGCACTTTAGGTGCAGCTGTCCTCCAGCCAAACACTTCCACCATGGAGCCAGACAACCAGGCAGTATAAACAACAGTGAGGCAAAATAAACCACTTTTCTTTTAACCATTTGTGTGAGGTGTTGCATCTCAGCAGTAGGAAAGTAAACAAGGTAGTCATATGTGGCTATAATTCACAAACATAGATATATATGTATATGATTATATATGTAATCAGATTGTTACTTTGATTCTAGAATAAATGTATTTACAGAAAACTCATACTCACATCTAGTATCAGCCACATGCTAATAATTAATTGCACTTTAATATATGAACAAATTAGAGTGGTTTACTCAATCAAATAAAGTGGTATAATGTTAGTTGGAAAAAGTACATAGAATGTAAAACCCTCATTGGCTGTATAAATAAAATTTTAAGATTGTTTGCATGTTCTTAAAAGAAAACTTTTGAACTACAAATAATTAAATTGAGTTATTTAGAAATATATTAATAAATTAACAATATATCCAGGAGTTCTTATTCTTTTAATAATACTAAGAACATAGATAGTATTTTTAAAGATAGAACAATTTTTAAAACTCTATCCCAAATGCGCACTCTTTAGAAAATCAATCACATTTACTAATTCTCCCTAAATACTAGACTCATAGGAGTCTATAACTTTATTCAGTGGCTATATAGTAAGTTTCTATGTGGTTAAAGTACAAATATTTTCCTGCAGTATTTGAATGTACTTTTCAATGTTTCTCAATTGAAAATTAAATGAGTCATCATCTTTTAGTTTGCCGAGGTGACCATAACAAAGAATCACAAATTATCAGCTTAAATAACAGAAATGTATTGTCTCACTGGAAGAAGGCTAGATGGCCAAAAGCCCGGATGAACAAGGTTGCTTTTTCTGAACAGGAAGGACCCGTTCCAACTTCTCTCACTGCCTTAGAGAAGACTGTTCACCTTACATATTTTTAAATCATCTTCCTTGTATGCAGGTACGTGTTCACAATTATTGCATCAGAGCTATCCCCAGTGACCTTATTAAATGGGATTACTCCACTGGATTAAGATCTCACCTCTAAATAAGAACTTATCCTGAAGTACTGGGGGCTTTAGGACTTTCACATATGATTTTGAGGGAGGTGAGCACACTTTAACCCATAATCTCACTCAA
This sequence comes from Heterocephalus glaber, assembly GCF_053883595.1. Taxonomy (NCBI): domain Eukaryota; kingdom Metazoa; phylum Chordata; class Mammalia; order Rodentia; family Bathyergidae; genus Heterocephalus; species Heterocephalus glaber. Next base: position 10,931,888 of record NW_028258333.1, read on the forward strand.
TGGGAAATATTTATATTTCAGTAGATTCATTTACATTTAATTGTATTAAGTAGTAAGTGGGAATATATCCACTACTCCTTTTTTTTTCCTAAAGATATTTTGCTCTGCTGTTTTGGAAAAAACCACATTCCAGAGCTGGCTTTAGAAGCAACATCAACATGCCCACTTTCTTAAATAGGAAATACAACAGTGCTTCCTGTGCAATCCCAGAGAAATTTCTCATTTGTTTCTGCCACAGATTCTGAGTTGGGGTAATCCCTCAAAGCCTTGCAGGCTTTCTCTTTTCTTATTTGACATAGACAACTGATTCTGTGTCATGGAACCCTTAAGACAAGAGATGGAAACTGCTGGATTAACCCTGCTTGAGGTGAAAAGATCAAAGATGAGGAGATACCTTCTGCCATGGGCTCTTTTGTCATGATGAATAATGGATGAAGTCTGAGAACACAATCTGAAGCTTCGAAGCACCTAGTCCTCCTCCTGGCAACATAGGACTTTTGAATTTCAAGCTGCTTTCATTTTATATGAAAATACCTGAAAGATCTGGGTATTTAATTCTGAAATTTTCATCATACGCAACTGGTGTAAAAGAAAAATGAAGAAAAAAGAATGAATTGTGGAGGTTCTGAAAGACATTGAAACATTTATCTGGTTTTACTCCTATGATAGAAATTTTAAAAGTTCCAGTATTTCCTCATTTCATTTATTAACTCTATGAATGTTATAAATCTTCTTTTCCACTTTTTAAAGATAATGCTTATCACATTATTTGTTAGCTATGAAACCATAAAATCTCCACATCACAGTGATTAATTACAAGGTGTTGCTGAGCATTCAGCTTCCTCCTTCTTTCTAGCATCATCACTTGCCTGGCAGAACCCTAACTTGTTTTGTCCAAGCAACACCTTGATGCTCTGCATCTGGATCTGAATAACTAAATTTCCTTGGAAATAAACACAATCACAGTGACTATTCTTAACCTCCTAATTACCTCCCTGAAATAGGCCAGTAATGCTAGATAGAAATTTAACTAAAATCCCCTGTTCCCTTCCTTCTTTCACCCACAAGGGGAAAAACCCACAGCTCTTTTTTTGTCAGACTTCTGAGATAGTCTTCTCAGCTGATGACTTTACTCTTTCTTTCTGTAGAAAATGGAAATCATTCAGGGAAAACACTTTACATGGTCCCTCAACACCAGTCTAAAAGCTTTCTCCTAGTGCAGATCTGTCAATTTTTCTGCTCAGTTTACAATTAAAACAGAAGAACTGTTCATGCTCATCTGTAATTCCAAAATCTCTCTGTGCTTTGCATGTGAGATCCTATAACCTCTCTCCTATTCAAATTCTTACAATTGTCTTTCTATGATTTTATTTTCTCTGTACTGGATCATTGCTATACATAGAAAATATTCTTTAACACTATGTCCTATCCCTAAATGAAATATTCCCTTAATCCTATTTCTCACTTCACAAACAAAGCTATATCTGCTACAATATTTGACACAACTTCTATGGGGGAAAATTTGTCTTCTGTCTCCAATTCACCTTTTGTCATCATCTCTGGATCAGATTCTAAATACTATTTTATCCTTTTTCTTTCAGGTAGAGGTCTGTTCAAGGTTACCAATGAGCTGATATGACCACCAATTCATAGTCATTTTGTTGCTCTAACCGCACCATATGACATCAATCAGTTGATTCTTATTTTAGTATTTTCCTTAGTTTCCAGAGCCTCACTTTCTAGAGGTCAATGCCATCTTTATATTTCGCAACTGTGTGGATTGTTTCAACTTAGGCTGTGTTGCAGAATCTGTTCACAAAAAAATTACTATGCCATTTGTAAAAATGAGAAGGAACATGACATTTAAAACCATTGATATTAGAGCAACAGATCATTCTGACTTCCAAATTCAGCAAAGGCATCAAGGGTTATAGTTAAGGAACAGACTGAGTGGGACAGTAGAAAGAAAATTCCTAAAGGAGGGATAATGAATTATGGGATTCTTGGGCACAAAGGTAGACACCTTTTATTCAGCTACTTGGGAAGCTGAACCAGGAGAATTGAAACTTAGAGGCTAGCTTGGGGAACTGAGGAAGATCATGTTTCAAAAATAAAAAAATAAACACATAAACAAAAATTGATACATAAATAAATGAATAAATAGAATCAAAAGGCCTAGGGATGTAGTTCTATGAGTAGCTCAATGGTGGAGCCCTGCTGGCTTTGATCTCTTAATACTACAACCATAACCAAAGACTGGAAGGATTCTTACTGAACTAATTGAGGTGGATTCTTGCTCAAGGAAAACATAAATCCAGAACCCAGTGAGCTTGACAAAGATTTGGTCAAGAAAAAGCAACTTCATCAGGTTCTACTTATTTTTACCACTCAATTTTAGAATGCCCCGGCTTAAGACTTTGGCCCCTTCCTCTTCTGTATATTTAAATCCCTAGCCAGTCTAAGCCAGTACTGTGGCTGCCACTTCTAACTAAATTCTGCTAATTTTACTTTTTAATCTTCTAACCTGAATAGTTCTCCTAAATTTTAGATGTATATCCAGTTTAGATACATGTATTTGAATTTTTATTAGAATTTACATGTAAATATTTCCAAAACTTAACCCAGATATTCTCCCACAAATCAGCAACTCATTGTTGTATTTGTTAAAACACAAAATTTTGAGATTACTAAAAAAATCATATGATGTGTTCTCCTGGGTATCTCTATATTTTATTCTCCTATCCATTTGATAAGCCCTTATCATTTTCTCTCAGAAGAGATCTAAAATTTAATTCCCATCCAATTACATGATCTAGGATTATGATACCATGATTTCTTGTCTTCATTATTAGCCACCTACAAAATCCTCTTGTTTCCACATTTGTCTACAGCAACCAGAGCATTGGATTTATTTATTTATTTATTTGCTTCTCTGGTTGTTTATTTTTGAGGCAAGGCTTGCCGCATTGGACAGGTCTGCTTTGAACTTGTCTTTTTCTCCTCCCACCCTCTAGCACCCCTGTCACACACATAATAATCCTTTTAAATTGTAAATGATATAACCTCATTACTTTGGATAAAGCCATCTGATGACCTTGCATTTTATAAGTTTGGAATCGTAACTTATTGTCATAACCTTTGAGATTTTACCTGATCTGTCCTCGAATTTCTTGTATATCCTTAATGCACTCATCAGCTTTGTTTTATTACCTGAGGTAGCAAATTAAAAAAAGAAAAATTTATTTAGCTCACAACTTTCTAGATTGAAAGATCAAGATTAGGTGGTCCTATTGGTTTGACTTCTGATGAGGATATATTGGTGTCATAGTTTGGCAAGAGTTAACATGTGTGGAAAATATCATATCACCAAACAGGCGGGGGGAGGGGGGATGAGGGGAGGGGAGAGGAGAGGAGAGGGAGAAAGGGAGAGAGGGAGAGAGGGTGAGGGTAGATAGAAGGCAAAGGAAAGAGGGAAGGGAAGGGAGACACTTATGGCCCAATTCTTTCTCCTGACAAGGGCACAATGACCTAAAGAATGCCAACCAGGTCACATGCTCCAAATTTACCACTAACACTCAATGCTGACAACCTGGTGACCAGGACTTTAATATCAAGGGACCACCGTGAAGCATTCAGGGCCTATTCAGGCCACAGCACTCACCATGTCTGAGTCTCCTCCCTTCTTTACTGTGCTTCAGCTACATGACAGGTGAAATTAGTGAAATCCATTCACAATCTCACATCAGTTTCTTTGTGCTAAGCTCTCCTTACTCAATATTGTGCCTCAATTTTGTATGTGACTCATTTTCTCACTTAAATCACATCTTGGCTCAGATATAAATTTATTAAGAGGTCCTCCTCAAATTTCCTGAAGAAAGAGATCTGCTGAATAAGTACATTGGCACTTAATTCTGACTTATATTCTTCATTACACTTAGCACCTGTTAACATGTACTGCATTCATTGAATATCACCTCCCTGTTGACATAAATTAAGTTAGAAAAGGAATCTTGACATCTCACCACTTCAGACTTTCCACAGTAAATATTTAATTCTGATTTATTGAATTAATAAAGTGTACAAAGCATTCATGTCATATTCCATCTTCATATTTCCATTTTGGAAATATGAAGCATTGGAATTAAAACTATGAATCATGAGATACAAATAAATTCATTGAAATTGGAGAAAGAACATAGATATAAAGCTAAGTCCAATTTTATTAATTGAAAAGATTTAAACAAAAACTAAAAAAACTAAAATTTTACAGGTGTGTCCATAGTTTAAAAATGAATTAATTCCAAAACTAGTATAGTTATATATATTATAGACCTGTATAAATTATTATATATGCATCTCTTATTTCTGTCATTGTTAAGGCTTGTAAGTGGTAAATGACATAATATAAATTGCCACAAACCAAGTATATATTAGTATCCTAGAATTGCTGTGTCAATCATTTTCTATCTCCTAAATTACTGTATTTGAAAAAATTCAGGCTAGAATTCACTTATAATAAAAGGATAAAAGTGTAAAGATTTGAAGACAAAAACTGATGTAAGACATAAAGACTTTTGGTAATTGTCTCAATGTAACACAACTTTTAAATAGTGAAACAGTGGAGTTATAAGCCACAGATAGTCTTCTTGAACAATGTAGAGAATTGCCAGATAGTTGGATTATTTAACTAAAAACAGTAAGAAGGAATTCCAAGATATAGCATGGTGTTACAGATGGCTATTTATTTTCCTTTCATGAATGTGTCCAGGTGAATAAAAAAGGAAGTGCAACACACAGTGCAGTAGCAGTGAGCTTGGTAAGAAATCAAAGAACCATGACTGGAGCAAAGCCAGAAAGCACAACTGAGATCTATGTTCTGAGATAACCCTGCCACATAACTGGGACACAGAGACTGGGCCAGGACAGGTGGGACACCAAGAGATCCAGCAAGGACACACTGAGGAAATTACACCAAGGTAAATGATTCTCATCGGGGCATCATGATAAAGAACAAAGAGGTAATTCCAATGGCACTTTGGAGAAGATTTTACAGTGCAGTGATCAACTAAATGTAGGTAGTTATAGAAAATTAATCACAAGAAATGTCACAGGTGATTGCAAACTTTAGAGTAAACTTAATGAAGTTTAGGAAGGGCATTGATTTTCATAGATTTAATGGTGACACGATTATTTCCATTGTGACAATGACAATAAGTGGAAAAATCTGCGAAGTGGACAAGAAAAACATGACTAAAAGTAAAACTAAGATAATATATAACACATCAGATTTGTGGCAGCTGAATTTAATACTTTAATTAGTATGAAGATATATGTCATTGCAGAGAAAGTGTTCTCAATTTCCATGTTCTGTGTACACACTGTCACAGAAAGAGCCTCTACCCCAAGGAAGACCCAACATGTGCATAACTCAGGCAAGAGTACAAAGAAGCATAGAGCATTTGCAACCAGACTAAACCTGATGAGTCAGACTTTGATCATCTTTTCGTGGAAAAAGTCAAAGGTAAAGAAAATCCTGGACAGTAGCAGGAACCCGCCTATCTGAATCATGTGTTAGCATTTGGGCAAAGAATTTAACTTTCATATTTATACTATGTTATGATATTTGAAGAAAATGTTTCAACTTTTCAAGTTGGTATTATCATCAAATAAAGGAAAATAATTCAACCATTAATAGGAAATTACTTAATATATTCTTTGTGGAACTAGAATTTATTTTTAGATAAAAAGTACAAGAGAATAGTGAATAAGTATTTAAAAGGAAGAAGAGAAATACAAATATTTATTATACTACTGATACTATATTTAACAACAAAATACAGTTTATATTTGATAACAGATTTACTATGATTCAAATGGAAATGTAGATATGGTTAAACTTATTTTATGACATGAAGGAAAACTGCAACTGTTTTACAGCAAAAAATTATTTAAACTTTTCACTCAGTTTCTCCAAAGCTATTACAAAACTAAGAAATTGCATTTTAATCTTTAAAGACATGTATTAAAGTTGAAAAACTATCCAGAGAGTGTAATATTTTCCAAGAAACAAGATAGTCTAAATGTAAATTTCAAGTCACTTTTAAAAACTAGTCTCTATATTAGGTGTAATTTACCTGGCTTTACAAAAATAAGATTTCATTATCATAGATAAAATTTCCTACACAGTATCTCTGCTCTGAGTAACCAATATATGAATAAAAATTAGTAATGAAGAAATTGGCTTCTACCTAAATGTTAAATCCTTCACTAGTATATTTTATGAAAAAATTAAACATTCATCTGTATAATTGCTTTCCAAATTATGCCTCCCTTCATATAGCTATTCTACTTATCTATCTGCATAGAAATTTGAAGTAAAATGAGGTTGAGATTATGTATTCAGTAGTGTGGTAATCAGCTATCTACTTACCCTCTTTGAAAATTCTGATTACTTTTCATTAAGTAGGTAAATGTTAATTTCTGTGGGATCCTGTACTTATATGAATTTATTGGCAATGCTGCATATTAGAGTTATAAAGTTGTAGTTTTCTTATAAATTACTAGTGCCTTTAAAACAAATGCTATGATTTACTACTCACTGAATGGTGCATATCATTCATGCTAAATGGCACAATTAAATTGATTTTAAGAAAATATTAATCTAAATATAATTATGCTTTAGGAAGCTTATAAGATTCATTTTATAAAATTATCAGTTAGAAGTTTTTTCCTTCTTCCACTGAAAAATAATAAATAAGACTATAATTTCACTGTTATCTCAGAAATTTCTCTCAATTTTGCCACCTGGGACAGCCAATGTTGTTGCTCATCACTGAGATTAAATTGACTATATAAGATATCTGGTCATCATAATTCTAGTCAACAATTTTAATTATACAAAATGATACACAAAGAAAATGGTATTATTAACATGTTGATATTATTATTTTAAAATTAATTTGAATATGTATCTTATAATTTGTGTCAAAAGAGTATATCATATTTATTAATATTTTTCATATACGCTTCATTACAATGGATATTTAAATTTTAGAGTGTTTTGAGGTGATGTAGTTTCTGAGTCAAAATGATTTCCAAACAAAGGATTCCCAATGAAGTACTTATTTACCTATTTTTATGTAGATGGAAAATGTAGTAGATAGATGATGTTGGAGTCACCATGCTGTTGGATATTGAAGTATTATATCAAAAATCAGCCCCAAGACCCAGAAGAATAGTGGTTTTCTGTTTGTTTGGGTTTTGCTTTTTTGTACTTAAAGGATTATCAGACTATATCTACATATCCTAACCCTTCTGCATATACACATGCCTGCACACATACACAACCCAGGCACACATGCACATCTCTTAGGACATTTAAAATATGATCAGACCACCCTTCTGCTAAAAAGAAAATAGCAGCAACAAATTACCAACAAGCAAATTCCTATGGGCAGGGAGGACTCTTGGGTTTTCAACTCTCATACTGAGTTCAAAAACTGATACTGCAAAGCTCATGCAAATGTTTCACACTCTTCAAAATGTAAAGTTTCTTTGCCTCACTTTTTAAAGTTATATTCTTTGTGTCTCCTGTTATACAGTGACATAAATCTGATTTCTTTGCATTCTCAATTTCAGGAGCAGTATCTGAATACTACAATAAATGTTTGTGTATTCTTATGTTAATAAAAAAAGAAAGAAAAATATTACTGGCCTACTACTAAGTGCCAACTATTATGCCTACTGGTCCATATAAAACAGTCAGTTGGTCTTCAGCAAAAGCCACTCATTGTTTGATGGCAACACGGGCACTGAAGAAGAAAGATTCTCCATAGGGATCAAGCTTGCTATGGGATCCAATGCAAGAGCAAAGGAGTTTGCAGACAAAGATGTGGCCTGATGACCTCTTTGGGGAAAGGAGTTTTCAGGGTGAAAGAGAGGCCTTTAGATCTGACTGAAACCAACATCCCCAACTGAGACCTCCTGATGTCACTGGAAAGTGTATGGGGTGACTGTAATATTGAAAACACCCTTTAATTAGGTCTCTGTTTGAAAATGAATAATCATATATGTATCCCTTAAGACATCACAAATGATATTTCATTAAAATTTAAACAATTAATACATGTGAAAGATTGAAAGTTGTAATGAGACAACATATTTGTTTGTTTTTGTGTTCAGATTGTGTGGTTTAGGTGTTTACTATCCTCCATGTTATTAAAATGGTACTAAAATAGGTTAATTATTCAAAACTATAATATAACCAAAAACATTAAACTCTCAGCTTTCCATGACTAGCTTTGACTGTCCCTTCCCTAAAATTAAATTTTCTAAGACTTTATTTCTCAAGTTATTGAAAATTAAATTCCTATCTTTCCTCTAAAAAATGAGGTAACTCATTGATTTTATCAGTTCAGGAAAGTCTTAAAAATGTCAAGTTTTGAATAGGGAACAAATTTTGTATAAATTTTATTTTGTGATATTCTTATTTACCCTATATTTTATGCATAAATTAGACTAAAACAAAATGTACACTTTGAAATGTTCTTGCAGTGTTACTTGGTTAAGTTAGTTTTATGACATCATCCTGTCTTTTGAAAAAGGTTTTTCCTTTCACTGGACTTAACAGACACTCTAAGTATATGAAAAATGTATTTTAACTCAATTGTAGCATTATTTTCCAAAGTGCATAATCTTAAATGTAATAAAAGTGCATGATCATAAAAAAATTCTTTCAAAGTGTCTCTTTATCACTAGGACTACTAGAGTCTCATTGCTAATTCCCATGTGTCAGGGCAAATGCCCACAGTGAGTGCTAAAAATAGTACAGATCTGAGGTTCTTTTCATTTCTTCTTTAGAATTAACTGTGAAATAGACTGTCAGTATTTGCCAAATGGATGCAAATTCTCTGAAATGCAATGTCATGTTAAAAAAAACAATTCAAATACGTTTCCAGTAAAAATCATTTTTATGTTATCTCCTCACTATTGTTAAAATGGATGCTTTCCATTTAACCTTTTCAGGTAATATTATTTGTATATTGTACCCTCCTGTCTGATCATTGTTTTCAGCATATTCAAATTCTGTAATTGACAAAATTGACATGCACATGATACCCAGTATATTAACCACTGTCATTCTGCAATTATTTTGTTATGAAATTTTATTTTTTATCAAACTAAGAAGTGTTTTTATATTTTTATTAATATCTACTCGGGGGGCTGTGCAGTGGCGCTGGGACCCAGTGGCCGTGACCCCGTGGCTCCCCGAGGCCCAGCGAGGCAGCCACGGACAAAGCATGAAGGCACTGAGGCCCACAGGCCTGGTCTGCAGCATGGATCCATCCGGGAGCCCCCCCCCCCCAGAGCCACGCTCCACTGCCACTGCTCCTTCTGCTCTCCTTGCTGTTGCTGCGAGGAGGAGGGGGAGGGGGAGGGAGAGGGGGAGGAGGAGGAGGAGGAGGAGGAGGAAGAGGAGGAGGAGGAGGAGGAGGCGGAGGAGGCGGTGGTGGCAGAGTCAGGGCCCTGCCCCTGGGCTGCAAGCAGGATGGGCGGCCCCACGGAGCAGCAGGGCAGAGTAGCCCGCCCAGGGCAAGGTGGTGTGTAGCCGCCTGGAGCTCCCGCAGGTCCTGCCCTGGGACACATTGCTCAACTGCATGGTCACCCTCCAATTCAGGTTGCAACCAAAATTGTGGAAAGAATTCAATCCATGAACCAATGCACTACTGTAATTATCAAGTTACCAAAACCTTAACTTTCCCACAGCAGACAGAAGCCCTGGTAGTAGCACTTGAGCTCGTCCAGCACCCTCTGTCTCAGTGACTTCTTTACTGCCACCAGGGCCACTGGGCTGTATGCCCTCCTCCAGCTTTTTGTTCTTGACCTTCAGGGACTGGAGTCATGGCTGAGAGGGGGCAACGAATGCTAGCCATGCACCAGAAGTTACCGGCCCCTGAGGAACACACCAGCTGCAGCAGGAGTCCGTGGAGCTCCTGCCACCACACACAGGTGCTCAGGCCTTGGCATCCAGTGGCGGCTGGGCTCGGTTCTGAGGCACAGCTATAACTTCTACTGTGATATTGAAGAAAAATTGTGAGAAGAGAAATCTTTGCCATATTTCTGATCTCAGCAAAAAAGATTTGTGCCTCTCATCATGCACAGCAGCGATGGTATCCATCAGTGTCTCGTAGATGTTTTTTCAAGGCATACTACTGAGAATGTCCATTAATGGAATGTTGCTCCAAGAATGATGCAGGCTTGGTCAGCTGAAGAAGCCGCGATGCAACCAGACTCATAGTCCCTAATGTTGAAGATATTTGAAATCTTTATATTCCGAGATGGTTCCTTATGCAATGATAATTGAACCAGGATGCTGATTTCTGTGATGACATCAGGATCTGGGGTGAGGGGAGGGCAAGAAGCTGTGCTGCCTCCTCTTGGACATCAGAGAGCCCCTGTGATGGAGGTGCAGAAGCCACACCAGCCCCATGCACAGGATCTTGCTATGTAGTTGGGGCTGGCCTTTAACACAGTATGTAGCTGAGGCTGACTTCAAATGCATATCCTCAGTCTCCCTGTGCTGGGATTGCAAGCATCCTCCACCACATCTGGAAGCAGTTAACAATTTGCTGGTGACACGTGATCTGATTCTTTCTTCCTGATAAATGCAGCTGCTCCCAGCCGGCTGCACAGTCATGAAGGGTAAACAAGTGGTGCTCCAAAGGGGACTGTCCTGTACAAGCTATCTTCTTCAGGTTCACCTCTTTGCAGATCCTGAAATCAAGATTTCAATAGCAATAGCTCAAGGATGCTGGCATCAGGTTGACCCTCACATAGAAGAAATTTGTTAAACAACTTTCTAGAGTAGGCCCAGGAACACCATAGCCACATAAAATCCTCAGATGTACTTCACAGTGCAAAACAGCAAAAAACTGGAGGAGCAGAGCGCCCCCCTCCCCCCAGTGTGGAGGGGGTGAGCTGCAGGGTGCCACAACACCACTCTCCCCCACCCCAGTGGCTGCGCTGAGACAGTATTGGGATCCACAGCACAGAGGTGCAGGGGGTCATAAAGGACATTGTTCTGAGCGCCAGAAGCTAGGGCAGAAGTGAGCAATAGAGAGGGCCTCTCTCAGGTTCCTTGAATGAAAATGGAAGCCCATTGGAAAAGTGAAGAAAATCTCTGCAATAAAGGCACACCAGACCACTGTAGTTGCACACTGAATGAGGCAGGATGGTGTGTGGCTGCAGTCCCAGCACTCTGGACAGCTGAGGTAAGAAGGTCACATGGTGAAGTCCAGCCCAACCAATTTGGTGAGTTAGTGAGACCCTTAGTGGGTATCTGAAGTAAAATGTCTGAGGATATAGTTCACTGAGGAGATGCAGAGTACAAGCCCCAGTAATGCAAAAGTGAAAAACTAACAGATAGATGATAAATAGATAAAAATATTCATAGATACTTAGACAAAAATAAAAAATAAGTGGCCACTGATTTATTTAGTATGAAGAAAAAATGGCTGTCAAGGGCGGAGACAGGGGGAGACTCCCCACAGTCCCAGGCCTGATTCTCCCGACGATGCACAAAGTTGTGGAAGAGTTTAAACAGTACTGGCAGCAGTTCCTCCCTAAATGTCTTGTAGAATTCAGCAGTGAAGACATCAGGGCCTGGGCTTTTCTTAGTTGATAAGTTTTTAATTACATTTTCAATTTCACTGGTTGATATTGGGTTGTTCAAAATTTTTAGGTCTTCTTTGTTCAACTTTGGTAATTCATATGTATCTAGGAATCTGTCCATTTCTTCTGTGTTGTCCATCTTATTGGCATATAGGTTCTGGAAGTAGGTATTGATGATCCTCTGGATTTCTGGTGGGGCTGTTGTAATTTCACCCTTTTCACTCCTGACTGCATGGATTTGGGCCTTTTCTTTCCTTTTTCTGACAAGGTTGGATAAAGGTTTGTCAATTTTGTTGATTCTTTCGAAGAACCACCTCTTGGCTTCATTGGCTTTTTTGTATCGTTCTCTTAGTCTCCATTGCATTGATTTCTCCTCTGATCTTTATAATTTCCTCCCTTGTATGAGCTTTGAGGTTTTCCTGTTCTTCTTTTTCTAGAGGCTTGAGGTTCAGCATCAGGTTGTTTAATTGGACTCATTCTGTTTTCCTAATATGCGTATTCACTGCTATGAATTTCCCTCATAAGACTGCTTTCATTGTGTCCCATAGATTCTGATATATTGTATTGTCGTTGTCATTTAATTGAAGGAACTGTCTGATTTCTTTAATTTCCTCTGTGACCCATTGGTTATTCAGAAGTGTGTTGTTCAATTTCCACGTGTTTATGAAATTTTTTGAGTTTCTTTTTCTATGGATCTCCAGTTTCATCGCACTATGGTCTGATAATATACAGGGGATAACTTCAATTCCTTTGCACTTACTTAAACATGCTCTATGTGTGAGTATGTGGTCTATTTTTGAGAATGACCCATGTGCAGCTGAGAAGAATGTGTATTCTGATTTTGTGGGGTGGAAGACTCTGTAAACATTGAGGTAATACTCTTAAGTGAAATAAATAGGACACACATGTGTAAACACCAAAAAGTTTCTCTGGTGTGAGAAACTGAAAGTGTAAATAAGGACTAAATGTATAATAGGTAATGTGAAATAGGAAGAAAAGGGGCAAAGGGGAAGGAAGTGGGAGGACTAGGGGAAAGGATAGAAGGGAATTGGATTAATATGAGAAAATGGAAAAATAGGAACAAAATCTTTGTAAATAGGGAGGACTGGAGGGGTTGAAGGGAGGGCTGGGCAAGGGTGAAAAATAAGAACCAAGAGAGACTATGTAAAGGTGCAAATTTCCAATGATGAATGTCATTATATTGTATACCTGAAACGTACCAATGATTAGAATGAATAATCAATAATGTAAAATAGGAAGAAAAGTTCCAAAGGGGTAGGGGTAGTGGGAAGGGCAGGGGAAAGTAAAGAAGGGAAAGGAAAAAATGATGAGAAATGGAAAAAATGGAAATAAAGTCTTTGTAAATAGGGAAGGGTGGAGGGCATGAAGGGAGGGCTAGGAATGGAGAAAAAATAAGAACCAAGATGCATTATGTAAAGGTCCAATTCCCAATGAGAAATGTAATTGTGTTGTATACCTACAATGTACCAATAAAAGAATTTAATACAAAAATAAAAAGTTGTGGAAGAATTAGATAGAGACCGAAAGTGTAGAAGCAAAGTTGTACTGTTATTCAGCAAGCATGCAAAAGTACAGCTGCCTTCTCACAGAGAGGCAGGCAGAGGTGCCCAAAATGGAGCCACCATTGCAGGGGGGCTCAAGATGCTGGTTTTATAGTAGTTTGGGCCTATCCTGCCTCTGGGCTGAGGGCACCCCTATTGATTGGTTAATGATTAACTTAGCTCATTACTAGGGACAACAGGGAAGGGTCTTTTCAGGGGCCATTTACATCTTAGCGCCAAGGTTCTTTTTCCTTTTGATCTTGGCAAGCCAAGCTTTGTAGGGTACAGCTTGAAGAGGAGATGCAGCCTCAGCAGACTGTCAGCTTTTTATGGGTGGTTAAGCCTGTTCTGCCAGCTATCTGAATTCCTTTTGAGAGGGGCTCATCTCTCCTTGCCTGGAGATCTCTATCCCTACAGGGCTATAGGCTTTTCTATTACATGGAGACTCAGGTTATGGAACCCCCAAGACATGAGCTCACTTCCTTGGCAACATCTCCAAACAGAACTTGGAACCCTAGTTAATGGGTGTCACAATCTAGTAACAGCCATCTCCCAAGCTCACTTGGCTGGAGACGGTCAACAGCAAACATGCTGATCTGCTTCTCCACTTCGAGAGGCCACAGTCTCAGGACCCCAGGTAGAGAAAGTATCTGTGAAAGATTAAGAAGATGGCTGACTCCATCCAAAGGCCACAAGCCATGCTGCAGCAGCCACATGACTGTCACAGACACTCCAGGGACAGTCTCCCCGGGAGTGTCCACCAGTGACCTACCAAAATCAAGGTACCCCAGTGAAGTCTCCCTAAGCCCAAATACCAATGACACAGAAACTGGGAAGAGCATGGGGCAAGTATCACCAGGCCCAGAAACACCCAGTGGCTCTGGGCAGGCCTCCCCAGAGCCGGGCACAGAAAATCTAGAGAGTCAAAGTCCAGGGCAGGAGACTGAAATCACAGCCACTGGCCCCCGAGAGACACTGAGAAGCCTGGTGTACATCCATCCAGGCCTGACTACCACTTTTGGAAACAACTTCACAGAGAGCCTTGCAGAATCCCGGCCAGTGTGGTACCTGCAGGCAGTCAGGCTGCTCTCATTCTCTGAGCCCTGCCTGCCTGTTTCCCTGGGCAGCCAACCCGTCTATGGTCCCTTCTTCCCAGGCACCTCTACCACCTACACCTCTACCCAATCGGCCCTGATTTTGGGAAGAGACATCATGATAAGATCTCTTGAGAATTCCATCCCCTTTGAGGGCCTGTGTGATAAAGATCAAGATGTGTAGTGTTTGGACAATAAACAGCTTTTCACCACACCCTGGGTAGAGGAAGAAGGATACTCATATACTGTGTCACCTTAGTTGGAGTTAGAAGAGGCCATTAGGCTTTCTGAGTTAAAGAAAGATTCTGAGCTCTTAATTCACTCATCACCTTGTATACCAGAACATCCTAAAGTGCCTTGTCCAGAAGAGAAATCCATCCACCACAGAGCTGCAGGCTGCTGGAGAAAGCTGTATTATGTGAATGGCCACACTTTTCAGGCCAAACACTTCAGCAGGAGAGCTCGCTGTGCTGTCTGCACAGAACATTTAGGGGGACTTGGCTGTCAGGTGTATAAGTAAACCAACTGCAAACTCTTGGTTCACAAGAAGTGCCACAAACTTGTCACAATTGAATGTGGGGAGCATTCTTTACCATCAGAGCCCATGGTGCCAGTTGATCCATCATCCATGTCTTCAGACCCTGCACACACAGTGATCCCACATAACCTTTCAACTCATGAGGCTTTAGAACAAGTTGATGAAGAGAATGAGGCAGGGGACACCAGGGAAGGTGGCAAAGCTTCATCTGGTCTAGGTCTTGAGGACTTTGATTTACTCTGAGTGATTGGCAGAGGAAGTTATGGGAAAGTACTGTTAGTCCAACAGAAAGAATCAAATCATATGTCTGCAATGAAAGCAGTGAAAAAAAGAGCATGTCAACATTGATCGGATGCAGAGAGAGAAGCACATTCTAGAGCAGGCATCCAATTGTCCTTTTCTAGTTGGACTGCATGCTTGCTTCCAGATGGAAAGCAGACTGTTCCTTATTCTAAACTATGTCAGTGGGGGAGATCTACTGTTTCATGTGCAGCAACACAGACAGCTTCCTGAAGAACATGCCAGGTTTTACTCCGCAGAAATCAGTTTTGCAGTCAACTACCTTCATCAGCAAGGAATACTTTACAGAATTTTAAAATTGGAAAACGTATTACTGGACTCAGAAGGGCACATTAAACTCATCGATTTTTGCTTGTGTAAGGAAGGCTTACAGCCAGGAGACACGACCCGCACTTTCTGTGGCACACCTCATTTCATGGCTCCAGAACTTATAAGAAGGGAAGAGTACAGTTTCAGTGTAGTCTGGTGGAATCTTGGAGTCTTGATCTATATCATGATGATCAGAGAGTCTCCATTCCATCTTGATGAGAGCTCTGATAACCCTTATGAAAACTCAATCAAGTATGTCTTGCAAGTAATTTTGAAAAGAGACATTGTCATACCTTGTTTTCTGTCTGTACAAGCTGCAAGTGTCCTACAGAGGTTTCTGAATAAGGACCCAAAAGAACGACTGGGTTGTCATCCTCACAGGGGCTTTGCTGATATTCAGGAGCATTCATTCTTTCAAAATATGGACTGGGACATGATGGAGCAAAAGCAGGTGGTGCCTCCATTTAAACCAAATATCTCTGAGTGATTTGTTTTGGACAACTTTGATCCTGAATTTACTAATGAACCTCTCTGGCTCACCCCAGATGATAATAACATCTTGAGGGAGCTTGATGGATATGAATTGGTAGGTTTTGAGTATATCAATCATGTTATGATGTATGAAGAAGAAGGGGTCTGATCTCCATTTTTCAACTATGCATTTTCCTTAGGTTGACATTTAATGTTTGGAAAAACTTGTCACCAGCCTAGATAGAATTAACCATTTCAGAGATGTCTGGAAGCTAATTTTAATTTATTGTTTTGAAGATATATTTAGATGTAATACTTGATTCTTATAGTCTATAGTAGAGAATATGGAATTTTTTGTTCATAGATTAGATTTTTATGAACTGATTTAAATAACAATGAGGCAATCACTTGTTAACCACACTTGTATATGCATTCCATTTATTGAATGGGACATGATGCCTAATATTTTTTCTTTTTGCTTATGATATAAGAAAACAAATTGTCTTTTTAGTAAAATATCTTACTTATGCTAGTTTCTCTCCAACCACACTTTTGAAACTGACCACCTTTTGGGGTCAGTTTATATAGTCTTCAGGAAAATCCAAAAAATACCAACAATTGTGAATAAAAACACATATACTTGTATCCTTTTTGTATAAAGAAAATACAGTACACAACTACAAGCTTTGGAAAGGTAATAATTCACATGAAATGGGGCATCTGAAAAATATTAAAAGATAATTTATTAAATGTTTATAAATTTTAAATTGTTCTAAATTTAAAACTAGATCATTAAATAAATTAAATTAAACTAAGATTGTACCATTATAAATTATTTACATTTAAAGATAGGTAATGAAGAAGTCAAATTGTCATTATTTGCAGATGACATGATACTGTATATAGAAGAAACCAAGAACTCCACCAACAGTCTTCTAGACTTAATAACCAAATTCAGTCAAGTAGCTGGTTACAAGGTCAACACACAAAAATCAATAGCTTTCCTCTACACCAATGACAGACTCACTGAGAGAGAAATAGGGCAAATAATTCCTTTCATAATAGCATCCAAAAAACTGAAATACCTAGGAATCATCCTAATGAAAGAAATCCAAGACCTCTTCTCTGAAAACTATGGCACTCTGAAAGAGAGTTTGAAGATGATATCAGAAAATGGACAGACATCCCCTGCTCCTGGGTAGGAAGGATTAATATAGTGAAAATGGCCATACTTCCAAAACTGCTATATAGATTTAATGCAATTCTAATTGAGATCCCAGCAGCATACTTCATAGACCTCAAGAAAACAATCCAAAAATTCATTTGGAACAAGAAGAGATCCAGAATAGCAAAAGCAATTCTAGGTAACAAAGACATGGCAGGGGGTATCACAATCCCCAACTTGCAACTCTACTACAAATCTACTGTGATAAAAACAGCATGGTACTGGCAAAGAAACAGACTTGAGGACCGGTGGAACAGATTAGAAGATGCAGAAACAACGCCAGACACACTCAGCCATCTCATCTTCGACAAAGAAGCCAAACACCCTCACTGGAGGAAAGATAGCCTCTTTAATAAATGGTGCTGGAAAAAATTGTGCTTCAACTTGCCAAAGATTAAAACTAGATCTGTACCTCTCACCATGCACTAAACTAAAATCAAAATGGATTAAAGATCTAAATATTAAAATAGAAACTCTGAACCAGTTGGAACAGAGGTTAGGTAAAACCCTTGAAGACATCAGTATAGGAAAAGATTTTATGAACAAAACCTCAGTTGCCTGTGAACTAGCACAAACAATCAACAAATGGGATCTCTTTTTATTAAAAGGCTTCTGCACAGCAAGAGAAACCACCAACACAGTGAAGAGACAACCCACCATGTGGGAAAAAATCTTCACCTGCTCTTCCTCAGCCAAAGGTCTACTATCTCGAATCTACAAAGAACTTAAAAAGATCAGACCTCCCAAATTTAAAGACCCAATCCAAAAATGGGCATCTGAAATGAACAAACATTTCTCAGACAAAGAAGTAGAAATAGCAAATAAATACATGAAAAATGTTCAACATCACTGGTCATTCAAGAGATGCAAATGAAAATAACGCTGAGATTCCACTTCACTCCAGAAAGAACGGCTGCTATCATGAAATCAACCAATAACCAATGGTGGCTGGGATGTGGGGAAAGAGGAACCCTGCTCCACTGCTCTTGGGAGTGTAGACTGGTGCAAGCACTGTGGAAATCAGTATGGAGATACCTCAAAGAACTAGGACTGGAAGTCCCATTTGACCCTGCTATTCTACTGCTGGGGATCTTCCCCAAAGAATTAAAAGAATCATACCACAGTGATATATGTGTGCCCATGTTCATAGCAGCACAGTTTGTAATAGCTAAAACTTGGAAACAGCCCAAATGCCCATCAACTGGAGACTGGATAAAGAAAATGTGTTTTTTTATAAAATGGAGTATTAGTCAGCCATAAAAAATGAGAAATTAGAGACATAGCTAAGTGGATGCACATTGAGGTGATACTCTTAAGTGAAATAAATAGGACACACATGTAAATACCGAATAGTTTCTCTGGTGTGAGAAACTGAAAGTGTAAATAAGAACTAAAATGTATAATAGGTAATGTGAAATAGAAAGAAAAGGGGCAAAGGGGAAGGAAGTGGGAGGACTAGGGGAAAGGATAGAAGGGAATGGTATTAATATGAGAAAATGGAAAAATAGGAACAAAATCTTTGTAAATAGGGAGGACTGGAGGGGTTGAAGGGAGGGCTGAGCAAGGGTGAAAAATAAGAACCAAGAGAGACTACATAAAGGTGCAAATTTCCAATGATGAATGTCATTATATTGTATACCTGAAAGGTATCAATGATTAGAATGAATAATCGATAATGTAAAATAGGAAGAAAAGGTCCAAAGGGCTAGGCATAGTGGGAGGGGCAGGGGAAAGGAAAGAAGGGAATGGAAAAATGATGAGAAATGGAAAAAATGGAAATAAAGTTTTGTAAATAGGGAAGGGTGGAGGGGGTGAGGGGAGGGCTAGGAATGGAGAAGAAATAAGAACCAAGATGCATTATATAAAGGTACAATTCCCAATGAGAAATGTAATTGTGTTGTATACCTACAATGTACCAATAAAAGAATTTAATACAAAAAAATAACTTATTTACATTTAGATCATGATGGTTACCTTTCACATCCTTGGCATATAAATGATACTAAAACAGAAGAATGATATATACCATCCTAATTTTAGTTAATAATCTAGTTTTAAATTCAGAATGACTTAAAATTTGTAAACATTTAAGAAATTATCTTTTAATCATTTTTAGATGCCCCATTTCATGAGAAATATTACTTTTCCAAAGCTTGTACTCATGTATTGTCTTTTCTTCATATAATTTAGTTTGAAACTAATGAAAACATCAAAGCAAAATGTTTATAGACATTCTCCTGTTCATTTCCGAGGCATGTACATTTCTCTTAATGCCTGGAACTTGTTTTAAAACAAAAAGCAGTATTCACAACATAAACTTATAGAGAATTCAACATGTCAAAAATATGTTTAGGATCTTGCTTTTAAGTGTTGCTCTTTTCTGTAGGGCATTTCAGAGTGTAGAATAATCACTCAGGGTGTTTGTTTACCATGTTTATTACTGAACTCACATTAGAACTCTTTTGGACTTTTGAACCTCATTTTGAGAAACACTTTCTTCAAGATATTCTTTTGTCCGCCAGTTAAATAGTAGAAAGTGTGTTCGTGGTATAATATTTTAAGATATTACAAGCAGAAATTTACAACTTTTTGAACATTTTTGAACAAATTTTACATGAATGACTTTATTAGATACCTTCCTTGTTCCCCTCAACAAAATCTTATCAGTTTTCTGCCAATGATATCCAAATGATGAGCATTTTTCTTTGTTGGGGTTTTCACCATTATTCAGGGTGGTCTTTTGCTTTTCAATTTTTTAAGAAATAAGTTTAACTGTATATTTTATAGAGAACTGCATTACAAATATGTTTTCAGCTGTTTTGGTAGTATTTAAGTGTTATGTCAGTTCTTTTCATGTCATATAGAAATTGTCTCAAAATACTCTTTAGGGTGATAAATCAGTTTATAGTCAAAATGGTTGACATTCTGGTGTTCTAAAAAAATTATTTTGCATAATCCTGTAGTCAGATCATTTTATGCATATGAAGCTGGGGTTAAATTTCAAGTACTGTGTTTAGCACTGGTATATTTACTGTATACATTAGTTTTGTTTTGATTTTTGTCATGTAAAACACTGACTTGGTCATCATAATATAATCTGTGTTATGTTTTTCTTTTTTCATGTTACAGCCTTTGAATAAAACATTTAATATAAATTCAAAACAAAAAAAAAAACAAAAACGAAAAACCAAACCCTTAACTTATATTTTGACCTTAACATGTAACAAGCACAGAAATTTGGAAACTTTGGTCATTATAGGGTCCATATTTTACCATGTATGAAATTTTGATGTAATGTAATTATCATTATATTAAAAAACAGTAATGTGTCAGTTAAAAAAATATCTAACTGGATTACATTAAAATAAAAATTGACATGCAAGTCAAAATAACAGTGAGATATCAGCTCACGTATGTTGGTATTGTATTATAACCAATCAGCCAAATAAAAATAACAAATGTTGGCAAGTATGATGGGAAATGGAAACTCTTGCACACTATTGTTGAGAAGATAAAGTGGTATAGCCATTATGAAAAATAGTACTGTGTAATGTCAAAATTGAAAAGTAGAATTACCACATGATCCACCAGTAACCTGACTTACAGGTATAGGCTAATTCCAATACAAGTGAAATCAGGACCCTAGAGAGAGATCTCTGCCCCTCTGTTCATTAAAACATTATATGTAATAGTGAAGGCATGAACACAGCCTAAACATGTATCAACAGATAGATGGATAGAGAAAATGTGGACACACATACTCATACATACACACACAGAGGCTTCATATATACATCCTGGAATATTATTCAGGCTCTAAAAAGAAAGAAATTTTGTCATTTTTAATAATGTGGAAAATTACAGAGGGTAGCAAAGCTACATGAATTAAAACAATCAAGAAAGACCAGAAAACGCTCTTACATGTTCTCTGAACGTGATGTCCTCCCTCAACATACTCACAGGATGCTTAACCTGTTAGCTTCTCAACTGCACTTCTGGCTCTATTTTATGTAGATATATTGCCAAAGTTCTCCAATTTAATTCAAAAGCAGTATGCCTCTCTACATGCCTTTACAATGTACAGCCCTAGCTAAAATAAAAAGCAATCTTTCTTGAAAACAAACCAAATATTTCAAAGCATTGGGTAAATAACTAAACCAATATTCTTAGTATAAAATCATCAGTAAAATCAGTAATTTTTCACATCTAAAATTTTTAAAGGAAGCTCGATGTAGGCAAGTTTTTAATCTTACCATAAAGTTAATTCTATCGACATAAGAGAAAGGTATAATTTGTCCTTGGGAGAGATACTAAAACACATTCTACCGAAATGTCTTATATTTTTTATAATCTCTGTCATATGTTAAGCTAAAAGGCCATCATCAAATTTCTACCAAGGTAATAAATATTATTGTGTCAAGAATGTCCCCACAAATACCATTCACCTTGTAAGGTGATGGACTGATATATACATATATATCCATCGTAAAATGCCCAAACTAATTCAGCCAATTCATCCATATGGCCTGCGTGCTCTCTCAGTGATGAACACCCTCTGACAATTTAATGCTTCATTTGCTTAGTGGGTACTTCATTCAACTTTCTTAAAAAGTTATCTAGTGACTTTCAGAAAGTATGTAGGAAGACACACACATATTCAACTCTGACTCTTGGTTCCATTAAAGGAATGAAGGCCTTTTATAATTAATTATTATAGTTAGAAAAAGAAACAGGCTTTATAAAGATTTTTTTTGGAAAATGTAACTAGTGATTGAGACTATGCCACGTCAAAACTTTTTCCATGTTAAGTTGTTCCTTCAAGTTTGGAAGAAGATGTACAAGGTCTTGAAAACAATAGTACTTCTTTGAGTTTCTTACAACCTACATTTGAGAAATAAAGCTTAGGCAAACACAGAAATGCACATTACATTACCCACAATATTCATTTATTTTTTTCAATAATAGTTATTGAGCCACAACTGTGCCATGTGGTGCTCTAACTAGATGCTGGGAAAGCCCCCATAGACATAGTTTCTCTTTTCCTGCAGGGTGTGCTCTCCTGTGACAGCCCCAGTGCAGGGAAATAAAGAAGCAAAGCTGTGAAGCTAACAGTGGCTGGACTCTCTGAGATTCTGTGGTAATGGTAGACTTGTGAGGAGTGAACATCTGAGCAGAGATTTGGATACAGTGATAGAATGTGTTTTGTGAACATATGTTGGAAAAATTTGTTGGCAGAGGGATCAGAGATGCAGAACACTTAGGTAGAATAGAACATAGCCTGTTTAGAATCAGGCAAGACTTGATTAAGAGTGAGAAAGTAGTGATGTTAGTAGAAGATGGCATGAGCCACATAAAATTGATAGATCAAAATTTCATAAATAAACTTTGTTGAACAGTAGAGACAGTTGATATAACTGAGGGTTACTTAAGGAATAAATGTCTTATGGCTAATCTTAAAAATTAGGAAGAATACATAGATAATTAAAGAAAATAACAGATCATTTTGATCTTTGAATGCTGGATTATGATGGATAACTTTTACCTTCTTTTCCTAAAGCAAATTTATGTTCATAAAATACAACATGCAGTTTATTAAAATTATATATTATATATGCTAAAATAGCATTTAATTTCTCCCTATCAAGAGGTAGTTTTTTTTTTCCCTGAAAGGGAGAAATTCCACAGTTAAGCCTTAAAAACAGGTATCCTATGCAGTTATTTGAAAGAAAACAATTTTGAGAGAAAGTAAACTGGGGAATTAAATAGAGAAGCTTCAACAGTAGAAGTATTTGGACCTGAACTTCTCCATCCTCTGTTCTTTGTGCCTGAAATATGGAAAAGGTATTGGAGGCAATGTAATACTGTATAAAATAAACACTGAAGTTGAAAATACAAATGATTACTGTAAAATTAGCCTAGATAACATTGGCTTATATTTCATTTTTAAAACCTGAGGAGATGTTCAGAGATTAAAATTAAAGTGTTTAAAACAATATGTAGAAAAAATCACCAATGACATGCCAAGACAAGAAAAGTACAAAGAAAAATACAGAGGAGATTAAATAGAAACATATTGTCACCTGATTTACTCCTAGCACACAAGAGCTTCATAACAGTACAAAAGCCAGCAAAATTTTCATATTTCATGATTGTATTTATTCAAATTACATCTCTCTATATATATTTATTTTCAATTTACAAGATAATGTAGCACACTATATTCTTCAAAAGTCTTTGGATACATAGATAAATACTAAAGGATATTAGTAGAAATAAAATTATGCCGTAAGAAAATATATGTGGAGAGTTAACTTTTTGTAAAGAAGATGAAAGTCAGACATACTTCTTTTGAATAGTACTGCAATGAAAATACCCAGTGGGAAAGTGGTTTATTACAAAATGATGTACTGATTGTTTATCTTATTTACAGAGTATTTTGTATACTCTGAAAGGACTTTTTAAAATCTTGCTTTCTTCTTCTGTCCTAATGTTTTTTCCTTTGCTATTGTATAGTTTAATCATCCAGAATTTCTCTAGACATTATTTACTTTAAATCGAATTTAGACTATTATTTTTGTAGTTTTATCTTCCATTTTCTTCCATACTATCTTTCATTGTAAGTTTCAGATGTAGTATTAAATTAGATTTTAGCTCAATTTATACATTTACATGGACTTAGGAACATTTAAAACATATAAACATCATTTTTTAGGAAATAAGGAAGACTGTTTACAAGAGAGAAATTATTTATAGCAAAACATGGAAATTGATACCTACGTCTTTTTATTATATCTATTTTTACACTTATAATGTTTTTGTTAAGAAACATTTTGCTAAGAGAATATTAGAACAATATGTGGTCTAAGAATTCAAGCACAATACTGGCATGTCTTCATCACCTGGGTGGGTAGCATTCTCTGAGTCAACTCCAAGGCAGCATTATCAATTAGATGGACAGTCCTATTGCTGCCACCTGCACTACCATGACTGTTCTCAGCCTGTTTATTAGAATTCAGCCAGTGGTTATCTCAGCTGGGCCACCTCTTTTGCCATGATCTTTCCCAATGACTTCCCTCTCCATGTTTGCTTTACGTCAACTTTCCCTTTTCCTTTATAACAGGGTTCTAGTTCGAGTCTCTGATATTGTCTCCCCCTTTCTGGTAAAGTAGCTCTTTCAGGACATAAAATCATGAGTTATACTTCAAAGTGATTGCTATTTTTAATGTTCACATTGACAGTTTGATGTCCAGAAGGGTCAAATGTTTTGCAAGGACATTGTGACTCTACTCTGTTTTCAGAGAGAGGAATGGACCACAGATATCTCTAGTTAGGATACAGGTATCATGAGGAATTGTATTTTTATCACACAACCAAAATAAAGAAGCATGTTAATTATTAGAGTGATTAGTGGACACACAGAGAGAGATTTGAGTAGAATGTGAATCATATCATCACATAGACAATGAATGTTGGATGAAAAAGGCCAGAGATACTGAATATAAAAAAGGAAATTTCTATAATTTAGCTGCCAGATGAAAGAAAATAAAATCTGTGGACCCAGAAAGCAACAGATGTGAAGATGTAAATTAAATGTGCAAAATACAAACAAAAAAATATAAAGGTGAGACAAACACTGAATCTAGGAGTTGGAAAAATTTATGTCAGTGATATTCATGAAAGATGCAAACAGCCTATCAAGAGATATTATTAAATATTAAAGCTAGACCCCATCTTTCACCATGCATTAAAACAAAATCAAAGTGGATTAAAGATCTAAATATTAAAACAGAAACACTAAATTTTCTGGAAGATAAGTTAGATAGAACTCTTGAGGACATTGGCATAGGAAAAGACTTTATGAACAAATCCTCAGTAGCATGGAAACTAGCACAAAGAATCAACAATTGGAATCACATCTTATTAAAAAGCTTCTGCACTGTAAGAGAAACCACCAAAAGAACTAAGAGACAACCTACAATGTGGGAAAAAATTTTTACCAGCTGTTCTTCAGACAAAGGTCTGCTATCTAGAATACATACAGAACTCAGAAAGAAACAGATTCCCCAAAATATAAAGACCTAATCCAAAAAATGGCATCTGAATTGAACATTAAAAGCAGAAAATAAACATATGAAAAAATGTTCAACATCACTGGTCATTTGAGAGATGAAGATGAAAACAACACTGAGATTCCACCTCACCCCAGAATGAATGGCTGCTATCAAGAAATCAATCAATAACAAATGCTGGTGGGGCTGTGGGGAGAAAGGAACCCTTCCCCACTGTTGGTGGGAGGGCAGACTGGTGCAACCACTCTGGAAATCAATATGGAGATACCTCAAAAAACTAGGATTAGAGGTCCCATTTGACCCAGCTATCCCTCTGCTGAGTATCTTTCCAAAAGAATTAAAAGAATCATACCACAGCAATATATGCTTACTCATGCTTATAGAGGCACAGTTTGTAGTAGCTAAAGCTTGGAAACAGCCCAAGTGCCCATCAACTAGAAACTTGATAAAGAAGAAGTGGTTTTTCTATAAAATTCAGTACTACTCAGCCATAAAGAACGAGAAACTAGAGACATTTATCGCTAAATGGATTCACATTTAGGCCATACTCTTAGGTGAAATAAATAGGACACACGTGTAAATACTGAATAGTTTCTCTGGTGTGAAAAACTAAAAGTTTAAATAAGGCTCAAAGAGTGTAATTGATAATGTGAAATGGAAGAAGAGGTCTAAAGGAGAAGGGGAAGTGGAAAGGGTAGGGGAAATGAAAGAAGGGAAAAGAAAATATAGGAGAAAAGGAAAAAATAGAAACAAAGTCTTTGTAAATAGGGAAGGGTGTAGGGGGTGAAGGGAGGGCAGGAAAATGGGGAAAAAATAAGAACCAAGATACATTATGTAAAAGTACAAGATCCCAATGAGGAATGTAACTGTATTTTATACCTGAAATGTACCAATAAACTTAATAAAAAATACAAGATACCCTTTTCAACAAATGATGCTGGAACAACTAGCTATCCACATGCAAAACAAATAAATAACCTAGACATAGACATATTCTTTTAGTAAAAATTACTCAAAATGGATCACATACTTAAATATAAAATGCAACACTACAACTCATGAAGAACACAAAGAAGAAAATCTAGGTAAACATGTGATGGTGATACCTTTAAGAAAAATACTAAAAGCATAATACATGAAAAAACATAATGTGTAATTTATTAAAATTAAAATTTTCTGCTTTATAGAAGATACTGTTAAGACTATGAGGAAACAAGTCACATACTGGAAGAAAATATTTTCAAAATATATATCTGATATAAGACTGGCATCCAAAATATACAAAGAACTCCTCAAACTCAGATATTTTACCAAAGAATAGATATGGATGGCAAATAAGGATATAAAAATGTTCAATGTTATATGCCATTAGAGAATTGAAAATTAAAGTAACAATTAAAAATTACTGTATAACTATGAATGAAGCTAAAATCCAAACACCACAACTCTAAATGCTGGCAAGGATGTAGAGCTATAATATATTGGCAGTAAGAATGCAAAAATGATATGGACCATTTTGGAAGATATTGTGGCAGTTTCTTATAAGACAACTGTACTCCTGGTAATTATCCAAATGAGCTGAAAATTTATCTCACAGAAAAACTTGCAAATAAATGTTTATAGCAGCTGTGTTTTAATTGCCAAAATGTAGATGTTGTTCTTTAATGGTAAATGGATAAACCACCTGTGATACATTTATACAAAGGAATATAATTCAATAATGAAAAGAAATGCCTTATCAAGATGTATAAAATATTGAATGCATATTGTTAAGTGAAAGAAGTCAGTCTAAAAAAGTTATGTACTATATGGTTTCAACTATTTGACAAAATTGTGGAGACGGTATAAAGATCAGTGCTTGCCAGGGCACTGGGGGTGTGCCAATGGGGAAGGAGTGAATAAAAGCACAGGGTATTTTTAGGGCAGTGAAACTACTTTGGATGATCCTATAATGATGAATACAGGTTATTATGCATTTGTAAAAAAACCACAGAGTATATAACACAAACAGTGGACCACCATTGTAAACTATGTGCTTCAGATAATAACAAGATGTCAATATTGGCTCACCAATTATAAAAATGTATACTAATGTCAGATGTTATAACAGAAGAGACTTAGTGTAGCCAGGGCATGATATATGCTTCCTACTCAATTTTTTTATAAGCCTAAAACTGTTCTAAAAATAAAGTTTATTCATAACTTTAAAAAACAGAGGTCCCGTCACACATTATTTTCTTCTTGTCAAAAGAAACACGAAGTTCTAGATTTTCTCCAGGTCTCCCCCTTACCACTATCATTCTTAGTTTCAAGGCATAAAATTCAGTTTTAGGGTTGATTTTTATGTAGATTATATGGTTCAAAATGTTTATATTGATTATACTTACAATAAGGTGTACTATTCCTGAGATCATTGTATAGTGGCCACAAGCCTTTTTAGTTAATATTTCTAAAAATGGATATGAACATTATTGACTTAAAGTGTTGAGTCTGTTACATGTAAACTCAGTCTAGGCTGTAACTCTAAATTAATGTGAAAATAAAATAATTTAAGTCTCTTCTTTGAAGAGCAATACTATAAAATCAGAAAAATGGGTATCCCTTAAGAAGAGAATGGTATTTTAGTGCAATGAACGAAGGAGAAATTGCCTTCAATTGGAAAATAGTGCATTTTGGAGGTAGCTATGTTGTAAATCCTCCTAGGTGCTGATTAGAAAACTGATTTTAAAGCCCAGTAAACTCAATAAAAAGCTCTGGTGAGCTAATTTCAGGAAGAAATGCTCTCTAAACCACTTGTGTTTCTCTATCAGCATTTTCCATTTAAACAAAATAGACTCATAATGTCAAATAGCTTCATGATAAGACCTTGTTTGAAAGTATAAACCTTTAAATTTGTGTGTATATCACTGTTTAGAAAAAAGTTTTAGAATCACAAAGAAAATTACTGTAGCTGGAGATAGTTCATTGATTGTATTTATTGCTAATTGCTCCAAAGGTAACTAACTTACAATAAACATGTGCTATGCTTTAATGTTAAAAAAAAGAGAAATATTATTCATCTGTTAGTGACAAAAAATATCATGGACAACATTCAAGAAGTCAAAACCTATTTTTCTCAGGACAAGCAAAATTTAAAAATCATATGCATGTCAATGTATATATACACATATCCAGGTAAATACCTGGCAATCATTTGGTACATTTTGTGAGCATGTGAAAACAGGTGGTAATATTGGTATAAAATCATAGGTGATAAAATTTAACCTAACAAAATTATATATTTGACTAGTGATATAAATCTATCACATTTGTTTGAGACAAACGTGATAATATAACAGTCCACTGGTTTCAATAACTTATTTTGATACAACACCTATCACAGTAAAATAAAATTTGCACAAGCGAATTTAGGCAAGGTACTCAGGAATTGGAAATGGTGTATTCAGAAGAAAGTACTTTATAAAAAAGCTATGAACAATTGCAGTGTCCTGATTTAATGTGATTTGACACAACAGATAGAGAAAAGTACTGAAACTGACAATTACATAAGTCTTCAAAAATCTGATGATATTCTTTGTCTGATTCTTCTTCATTACTTTTAAATTATGCAATAAAATGACTTAATCATTTAAGTCATAAATAGATGGAGTTTAATGGCTAATATAGCATAAATTTATAAAACATATTGTATTGGAGCCAATTTATCATACCCTTATTTAAATATTCTATTTTTTTCAGTTTGATGAGTATAAAGCAAATATAAATTTGAAATTATACTTTTTATAAAGCAAGTCAAGTGAATGCAGCTGTATTAACTTTGTCTTTTGTGTTCCATGTTCTGATGCATTTACAATTTAGATCCTCGCTGACCCTGGTCTGGCCCTCACAGTTAGTCAGTTCCTCCAGATACCAAAGGATAGCAGAAGTTCACTTTTCAGAGCCAAGCCAAACTTCCAGAGCTCATGTCCCTAACCATTTTCTTTATTGGGCTTTTTAAACTCGGAGCTGCAATCCTTTTGTCATGATCATCAAGAGCTAGGTACCAAGAAAGAACCATCTTTACGCCCCAGAACCAGCTGAAATTATTCCAATGAGTTATGCCTAAACCCATGTATTCTATCTTACCTGTACTCGTGCAAAAACCACAATCACAATTACTTCCATAAAGACCTGTTTTGCCCTTACTTCCCCTTATTCCAGCTGCCTTCTGGTTGACTATGCTGCTTCCCTTTTGGCCCTATGTGGCCTGGCATGCTCCTGTCTCTAGGGAACTGTACATAGATGTGTTTTCTTCCATGACAGGAATTTTCATGTCTGCACATCCAGCAATATCTGAGATTTAAAGATACCCTTAAAAAGGGCAAGTATTTTTTCTTATGAAATCTTTAAAATAAAAAAAAATAATTAAAAGAAAAAAGAAAATGATTATCCAACATGTATCTCTTTAGTAAAAGCTCACTGTTATTCTTTATTTAATAGATGTATTTAGAGGTATAATTCTTTTGCAGTTCTTTGGGAAGGGGACCAAGAGATTTGCAGAAGGGAGGAGAAGGGTGAAAGGGACATAAAGTGAGATAGGTTATGAACATGTATCAACTTCCCACAATAAATGTAGTCATTACTTACTGCAAATCTGTTCTAATAAAACTAAAGTTAAAAAAATTAAAATAGAAGTAGAGATGAACAAAAAGTCATTTGCAAACCGCAATTTTTATTTTATTTTTTCATATAATTACATTAAATTAGTGGCATAATTTCACTGAGTTTTTTATTGAAGATAATGCTATAATCTCAAAATTATTGTTTCAATTGGATTTTATTTTGTTAAAAGGATGCAATTTTATAGTTGATCTGCTTTTTTCTCATTACATTGAACTTCAATGGGTTAGTCAAGCTGAAAAATGTCTGCATAACAAGATATCACACAGTAGGATGTAGGTTACAGGACAAGAGAAGAAAGGAAGAAGTGCTAATAAATACGAGCCACTCATGAGAATGAAGACAGAAAATCCACACAGGAAAAGAAGAAAAATATGGTTCTTTGGAGCAGTCTCAGTTTTAGTATTGCCTTTATCAGTAATTGGTTAAAAAAATGGGATAAGCATAAGTTACCTTCCTTTTTTAACTCAACACAGACTTTAAACTTCATACAACATCCAGCTACTATTATTATTTTACTGAATAATAAAGCTACTCACTATGATACAATAGTAGAAAGGAAATGATAGTCCTGCCTTTGACTGTGAAATCTGAAAAGTTTTGTAGAGATACGGTAAGTGCTTTGTGAAGGATTGTCATGGGGAGACAGGAAGGAAGAAATATATTTTTTGATCAATCTTGTTTTGTATTATCCTATAGCCTATATTTCATTGAAATAGATAAATGAATGTTGTGTATTATAAAAGATCATGAGGATGGTATATCAGTTTGCTAAGTTTGTCACAATAAAGTACCAAATGCTAGATGGCTTAAGTAATAGAAATGCATTGCTTTACAATTATGGAAGCCAGAATTCTAAGATCAAGGTGTTGGCGAGGGTGGCTCCTGAACACAACAAGAAAATACTTTGCTCTACAACTTTCCCCTCGGCTTGTAGATGACTGTCTTCTCCCTGGTCTTCATGCTGTCTTCTCTGTCAATATTTCTGTCCTGTTTCTGTCAACATTTCTTCTTCTTTCACGATATAAGTCATACTGGATTGGGACTCCAGCTAATTATCTCACTTGAACTGAATAATTCTGTAAATACTTTATCCACAGTTACATTCTGATATAATGAGAGTTAGAATTTATCATGAAAGCTTTAAAGGAGCCCGTGACTCATTAAATGTTGACATTCTTTATTACCACAAAGGCATAGATACCAGTGCCATGGGGAATATTTTCCTCTCACTCACAGAATTCACTTCATGGGATGTACAAAAAGAAGCAGGTCTAGGGAAGATGCATCCAGCCAAGAAACCAGTAAGGACCCAATTTTCTTTTCCGGACTTCCTTGTAAATAGAAACCATCTTTTAATCCTATAATTCACCTACTTCAAATGATTCTCCATTCCCTAAAACTTCCCTCACTTTTCATTCCTCTAGTATCATACAGTGCCTGTACTAAGTTTGTCAAAAAAATTTCTCATCCTTTAAAATCTGTTTCAGTGGCTATCTCCTCTCAGATGTTATTTGCTCACCTCTACGCTAAAAATATGCTTTTCTTTTCTTTTCTACTTTCCTCAGAAGTCAGCAGTAATTTTAGTTTCATAAAGACTGCATGGTCTTTCCTAGCTCAAGATTCCCTTAAACAATCAGTGATCACACAGAAGCCCCAAACTTGTCATAAGAGCCCATGTGAAATACTGGATTCCCAACAGTCTGTCAGAGGTCATCCCCGCCACTCTCTCCTTGTTGACCAGTTTTAGCCACACTGCTATCCTCTCTTCCTCATATTTGCCAAGCTCATTTCTCACAGGCCTTTGCCACTAGCTGATATTTCCCATGGTAAACTCTCCCAGCTTTTTGATCTCAACACAAATTCCACTGACTACTCATATTTTAGTCTAAGTGACCTCATATTTTCTGCCTATCAATCTGGATTGAACTCCCAGTCTCTCTTTCATAAGTTAACTTGTTTAAATGGGTTTTTTTTGTACTTTATGAGGCCCTAATCATTTCTTCCTAATTAATTATTCATTTGTTGATTTTCTGTCCCACTCAACCATACTGCAAACTCCAGAAAAACAACAAAAATATATCAAATTTCTTTAAGTCTAGCCCAAGGCACCAAAGTCACTTCATAGGATATACTCAGGAAAACTTTTAAATAAATGAATGAATCAATGGATGAATACAATAAATTCCATTTATGTATGCATGGATATATTTTATACATTATGATTATTATTAGATTAGTTGTAAAGTATGGGAAACATGAATTATTTCAAAGATGCTATTATCATTGAAACTAGAATTAAAAATCTGAAATAGATAAAAGATTTAGTTTCTTGCTTCATGTGAATTATTTTTCTTTATACTTTATTAATTCTCTCTCTATCTCTGTCTCTAAGATAGATAGATGATAGATGGATTTTTAAAAATTAATTTTATTGGTACACTTTAGGTGTACAATATAATGACATTCATCTTTGGAAATTTGCACCTTTACATAACCTCTCTTGGTTCTTATTTTTTCCCCATTGTCCTGCCCTCCTTTCAACCCAATCCACCCCTCCCTGTTGACAAAGACTTTCTTTCCATTTTTCCATTTTCTCATATTAATTCCATTGCCTTCTTTCCTTTCCCCTTCCCCTCCCACTTCCACTTCCCCTTTGCCCCTTTTCTTCCTATTTCATGTTATCGATTATTCCTTTAGATCCTTAATTACACTTTCAGTTTCTCACACCAGAGAAACTATTTGGTATTTACATATGTGTGTCCTGTTTATTTCACTTAAGAGTATCACCTCGATGTGCATCCATTTAGCTATAAATGTCTCTAATTTCTCATTCTTTGTAGCTGACTAGTACTCCATTTTATTAAAAAAAAAACAACACATTTTCTTTATCCAGTCTCCAGTTAATAGGCAATTGGGCTGTTTCCAAGTTTTAGCTATTACAAACTGTGGCACTATAAATTATTTATGATAAACTTGCTTCCTATTAAAATGCCATTTCATTATATTCATACTATGCAGTATACAGACATCATCAGATGTGGTATAAGGACCAAAATGAGGACCAATATTAGGTATCTACTCAACATCAAGTAAAACCAGGAGAATCCCAAATGTCCTATTGGCAAGTTCCCCTGTCCAGTGCAATCCCACAAATAAGGCCCTCTAGTTGTCAAAGGACCTTCTTTTGGAGACTTGACATAGGGCTCGCTCATTTCAGAGGACCAAATATCAGTTCCCTGACCAAGTCAGGATTATGCAAATGAGTCAATCACAGCCACCCCTGAAGAACCAAAGGTTCCTCTTTTCTTTGATACTACCAAACCAGGCTTCCACACCCCTCTCAATTGCTGTTCCCATTGCAGTTCCCATGTTGCCTTGCAGGAGCACGGTCCTTCTCCTCTGTGTCAAAAGTATATGTGACTAGTAATCCACTGTCCATCTCATCTGTCCAATGTCAGCTATCTAGACTAAGATGTTGTCTTTGAGCCCGTAATGTCCTTTTATCCCAGTCTCCTTACTATACCCAAGAGAAAATGTCTTCTGATGACCACTGAGGATATTCTGAGTCTCATGCACAGCAGTCTTCCCACCCAATCTGGCATATTTCTAACTCTGTTTGTCTGTATAAAAATTTACTTTCTGCTTAACATTGTGATTTATATGATATTAAAAAAACCCTAGGCTTCTATTAGAACCCTGGGCCACTTTTATTAGAGTGAAACTACATGATAAGATATGTTCTATGAGAAGGGGAAGCTCAAGAGGTTGTCAATAACTAAATATCACAGGTCCTGTTCCCCACAGTGAAGTCTGGATCTTTTATGGATGATTAGTGGTCCTGAAGCTGTTATATCTTATGGCCATTGATGGAGAACAAAATTTTGATTTGGATGTGATTGGCAATTACTCCTATGTTTCAACATTTTTTTCCATCTCGCTGTGCTGGAAAGGCTAACTTTACATAATTGGATATTTTTTTACTCTATTTAAAGTGCTATAGCATAGATAATATATTTTAAAATCACATATAACTATTCTGTCTTCCTATGTCTCTGATGATCATAATCTATAAGGTGAACATGTAATGGAACCATTATAATTTAGGCTTATCTAACTCAATAGGCATGCAATGATAGTTTTCCTTTTTTATATTTCCTTTCTTTTTTCCCAAGGAAAATGTCCATTAAATTATCTGCAAGCTGGGTAAAATATCCCAGGAAATTATAGGTGGAGGGTATAAAATCATTCCATTTCTGGGTGAAAAAAAAGTGCAAGGACATTCTGAGAAGGCTGAGAAAAGGTTGACGAAGTAAAGGAAAATCAGTTTGAAAGAAATACACTAGATTGGGTCATTGGCCGCAAAAGGGCAGGGCTGAGGATAAGGCTAGTAGACTTTGAAACCACCCTGCAGGTTAATATGAGATACAGCTCAATAAGCAATTTCTAAGGGCATATGATGAGATAGTTAAAAGACAGCTGATATAGGCTCTGGAGATAAGGGAGATCTAAGGCTAGAATGACAGCTCAGGTGTTAGCAATGGGATGAAGCGGAAAAAGCTGAGTGATATACAAAAGAGAGGTAGGTCTGTGTCCTAACCCATCAAATTTCCATGGGTTAGGAGAGCTGTGAATGAGAAATCCAAAGTTTGTAGCACATATAATTTTACTTGACATGCAGCATGGGGAGTGGCTGGAAATAAAGCTGACAAAACAAAGAGTAGACCACGAAGAGGCTTGTGAGACATATGAGCTGAGGGTAAATTCATCACCAGAATTTACCTGCTGTTTCTCTGCAAATGTAGGAAGCAGTCTGTGATAAGGTTGGAGAATGTGATTTAGGGCATAATTGTACCCCAGATACGTTCGTTCCATGTTTCGGTATTCCCTATCTTTAAGAATACCCATATGGCTTTGAAGGAAAATGGGATGATAATTAGACTATCAGAAGGCTGCAACATAGTACCTCTCACTGTGGAAGAAATATCAGGTGCAAAAAGGAAACTCCCTTCTGCACAATTGAGGAAGCAGTTGTCCTATATTTCACCCCTTTTGTCAGACCCACGGGATAAAAAGGACATATGCTTTCTATTGAGTTACAAACATGTGCTTAGAATGCAGGCATCCCTTGGGGCGAGAGGAAGAATATATTTCAAACAACATGGAAAAAGAAGAATAAATATCATGCTTAAAAATAAAATTCTCCATCTGTCTCATTATACATAGCAAAAACTTTAAAGGTACATACAGCTCTTCAGAGAAACCTTTCTTAAAAACATTTACTGAAAATCTGAATATTATGTTAGTTGCTTTCATGTGTGGAAAAATAATATTGAAAGTGAAAAATAGGATAGTAAGTTTTGTAGATACCAAGTCAATTACAAGAGGATGAAACTAAATATGTTCTGTACACATCATAAATAATATTGAAGAACATTGTAGCTGTCTAGTTTAATAGCAGGTTCTATGTGAAAATAGTATCTTACTATGAACTATATGAAAAGAATCGGACACTGTGGAATTAAATATGTGCATTTATGTTAACACATGTACACATATGTATGTAATGCATATATCAGAGAAATATTCATTTAAAATTTTCATTAAATAATTGCCAAGGTAATTGGCAGTATGACCTAAAAAAGAAATTTAGCTCTATAAGAAAAGTTAACTTCAGAAAAAGCAACCTCTAACAATACAGTGCTATCTATACAAACTATATAACCTGAATAGGAAATTCTGAAATATCTGCAATGGGAGTTAGCCTGCTTGAAGGGGAGGAAACCCATGGAATCTTGATATATGAGTCACATGCCCATTGCTGGGATAAAATACTGGACACCTGGAACTTAAAGGAGGAGAGGTCTATTTTGGCTCGCTGTTTTCAAAGGATTCAGTTCCTGGTGAGTTAGCATGAGGAAGAAATAGCATGGCAGAAGGGCATGGCAGAGGAAAATCACTCACCTCATTTCAGTCAAGAAGCAGAGAGAGAAGAAAGGAGCCAGCAAGAGTGTTATACCCTCTAGAAGTATAGCTCCAGGGACACACCACTACCAAGTAGGGTTCAAAGCATATTTAACTGTGAACTCATCAATGTATCAAGCCAGTGGTGACTGTAGAGTCCCCATGACCCAATCGCTTTGCAAACACATGAGACTTTTAGGGGAAATTTTAGATCTAAAGCATAAAATTTGGTTTCAGGAAAACTTAGAAAAAGGAGAACATTTCATTCTCTCCAAATCCTATAGGAAAACAAAGAGAAAAAAACCTATAACTTGTTTATTTAAAAAAATTAACGTGGTTTGTTATAGACCTAGCACTTCACAAAGTACAAGCAAATAGTATATATAAATAATAGCTCGCCTGACCCTTACAGATAATCTTGTAGGAAGACTGTGCTTGTAGTCTTTACATCTCTCTGCTACATTTAAGCCCTGTACTAAGCATGGAAGCCTAATCTATGCAATCAACTATAAATGATACAATGGAGAAGATACAGTTTGGGTAATAGTGTAGTAAAATGTGTATTTCATTACAATTTTGATGGTATGGAAATTTGGAGATTGAAAAGTGAGTTTATATGTTTAGGAAAAGTGATAAAACAATCTAAATGTGTTTTGATCTATCTCACTAGTCATAATCTCTACTTGGTCAATTGAAATGTGTATGACAAATTGTTTCTGTGAAATCTGAGCCATGAGCCACAAATATGTCTCTATGTTCTATAAAACATCACAAACATTCCAAATAAATATTTCTAAATAATCCCTTACAAGCATCTGTCTTTTTAAAAAAATTCTTTTATTGGTACATTTTAGGTATACAATACATTTACATTTATCTTTGGGTGCTTGTACTTGTACATGATGTATCTTGATTCTTATTTTTTCCCCATTACCTGTGCACCCTTCCCTATTTACATAGATTTCTTTTCCATTTTTTTTCTTTTCTCATAAATTTTCCTTTCCCTTCTTTCCTTTCCCCTTCCCCTCCACCACCCCTACCCCTTTGGACCATTTCCTATTTCAAATTATCAATTATTCATTTTAATCTTTATTTACACTTTCATTTTCTCACACTAGAGAAACTATTAGGTATTTACACGTTTGTCCTATTTATTTCACTTAAGAGTATTGCCTCAATGTGCATCCATTTAGCTATGAATGTCTCTAGTTTCTTGTTTTTTATGGCTGAGTAGTACTCCATTTTATAAAAAACCCACATCTTCTTTATCCAGTTTCCAGTTGATGGGCACTTGGGCTATTTCCAAGCTTTTGCTATTACAAACTGTGTCACTATAAACATGGGTGCATATATATCACCATGGTATGATGCTTTTAATTCTTTGAGGAAGATACCCAGCATGGGAATAGCTGGGTCAAATGGGACCTCCAGTCCTAGTTCTTTGAGGTATCTCCATACTGATTTCCACAGTGGTTGCACCAGTCTGCACTCCTACCAGTAGTGGGGAAGGGTTCCTTTCTCCCCACACCCCCCACCATCATTTGTTATTGGTTGATTTCTTGATAGCAGCCATTCTTTCTGAGGTGATGTGGAATCACAGTTTTGTTTTCATCTGCATCTCTCGAATGACCAGTGATGTTGAACATTTTTTCATATATTTATTTGCTGCTTTTACTTCTTTGTCTGAGAAATGTCTGTCCATTTCTTTTGAATTGGGTCTTTGAATTTGGGGGTCTGATTTTTTTCAATTCTTTATATATTCTAGTTAGTAAACCTTTGTCTGAGGTATAGCTGCTAAAGTTTTTTTTCCCCACATTTTATGTTGTCTCTTAGCCCTGTTGGCAGTTGTAAATCAATATTGTCTTACTTATGTTTCCATAGCCCTCTCATGAAAATTTTGCTCTCTGATCTATCAACATTGCTCTTGTCAAAGTCAACAGTGGAATCCAAACTGGGATTCCAGTGGTCTTTTCTGAGTCCTCATCTTTTCTTGACTCAGGGGGAACACTTGACCCACTTGAAAATCTTCTTTCTTTTCATTTCTGATTACTACTCTTGTTCTTTCTCCTGCAATGACCACTTTTTCAGTCTGTCTTCATTCTTCTCATGACAATGCCTCAGAACCTAGCTCCTTGATCCTTGTTCTTGTATCATCTTGCTCAATTTATGATTTAATCTAGTAGCAAGGTGTTTACATTATTTTTTTGTGTACCTTGGTTTGAATTCCAGTTCTGGCACTTTCCTTGTATCCTCATGGCCCTCATCAGCAAAAAGAAAGTAAAGTCAATAGTGTCTGTCTCCTATGGTTCATGGATTCTTTAATACATACAGAAAGCTTAGGATAACACCTAGCACATAGACAGAATTATGTACCTGTTTAAAAAATAAATCTAACAGTGAATATCATATAATTTATATTCCAGAATGATTGTAGCCCTGAGTTCATATGAATATATCTAACTACCTAGTCAATATTCCTTATTAGATACATAAAGGCAACTTAGATTTCATGACCCTGGGGAAAGATAAAACCAACCGTCTTTTCTTCAGACCAGGCATTGTGTTACTGCCCTAGCTTTCTCTCTC
The DNA here is from genome assembly GCF_053883595.1 of Heterocephalus glaber. Lineage (NCBI taxonomy): Eukaryota > Metazoa > Chordata > Mammalia > Rodentia > Bathyergidae > Heterocephalus > Heterocephalus glaber. Next base: position 10,970,335 of record NW_028258333.1, read on the forward strand.
TTTCCTCACCTTGGGTCTTCTCTCAGCCTTCTCATTATTAGCCTGGATATTCCCAGCCAGGATTTGTTTCGTTCTAGGTAGTTATAATTGTCTTTAAAAGAATACCTTAATGTCATCCTTTTACCCCATCTTATGTCATTCACACAATCACCAGAGAAGTTCTCTGAGAGGATAAAATACACCATAGGACCACTCTGGTTGAGTCTGTTTACACTCTCCATCATTCCCAGGAAAAGGCACAATCCTTACAGTGACTTGCAAGGCCCCACTATCTGTTAGTCCTCGCCTACTGAAATCCTTTTGTACTCTCTTTAATTTCAGTGCATTGGTCTTCTTGATGGTTTGTTTTGTTTTGTTTTTTGTTTGTTTAGTTCTTGTTTGAAGAACATAATGTTTACATTCCTTGTGTGGAGTTGGTACTTCTGTATAACACATCTTAATTTCTTTTTAAATTTTTTTCCTCTCTTCCCTGACCTCTCCCTTCTTTTCTTGATCTTCCTCTTTAAGAAAGATCTATCTTTCTACTTCCTATTACAGTAAGTCCCAGACTTAGGAATGAGTTCTCCTCTGAGACAACCGGGTTCCTTTTTAAGTCCAAAAATGTGAATCTTATACACCTTTAACACAAATATACAATGTAAAATATAAAAAAACAAACACATACAAATACTGTAAATAAACTATTTTTGCTTTTACATTTACTTTAAAATGGTGGTACAGTACTGTACAACAACTAGCATATAGAAGGTTGTGTGGAGTGAACTAATGAGAAGAGAAGAGTAACTCTAACAAGAGGGGAGCATTAGGGGGAGATGATGGGGTGCCGCCTCTAAGTCTACCATCTTTTTACCTTGGTCCAATTTCTCAATTATTTTCACTTTTGTTTCCATGATTATTGTTTTGTGCTTCCTAGCAGTGCCCTTCACATCACCATTGCTTTTTTGTTGTTGTTGTTTCTGGACACCCTGGGCTCCGAACAAGCACTGTATACTGTACACTACCTCACCATACAGTAAGCACACAGTGAGTAGCACCACTGTGAGAATGTTCAGCAGACACCTGAGCTACTTCCACAATTTGTTCACATCTATAAATGTTCACGATATGAGGTCCATTTGTACCTGTGATAGTTTGCAATTTGAATGTTCATACATCAAAAACTTACTATATCTTTTATTTTGCACTTCATTTAAATTTCAGGTTTCTCATATAAGAGAACCAAGAGATATTTAAGATTCTGTGTCTGATTTATTTCATTTAATATTGTGGTCTTAAGGTACATCCATTTACCTACAAATGACACAAGTTTATCTGTCTTTATGGCAGAAGGAGTATACATCATTGTTTGTAAACACCACATTTTTTTATCCATTCACCCATTGATGGACATAAAGAGCTATTTCTAAGAGTTAGCTTTTCTGAATTTTGCTGCTGTAAAATTGGGCAAGCATTTGATTGTCCATCTACCACAATGGTGACTTGATATTTGTGTTTTATTTGGAAAGTTTTTCCTCAGATATATTTTGGTTTTGTCCCACATCTCTTTTAAGCCTTTTCATATTTCATCCTATTAGGATCTAAGCATGTTTTGGAAATTTGCTAACAACATACCATTTTCCTGTCTTTTACAGTTTAGAACCTTAGCACAATTTCCATCTTTTCTTTTTGTTTTGGTGCCAGGGATCGAACTCGGGTCCTTGCACTTGCTCAGCAGTTGGCAAAACCACTGAGCTAAATCCCCAGGCCTCTAGCTTATTTTTTATGAGGTATTTTCTTTAAAATTATTTTTCTGTAATTTAAATATTACAGAATTTATTTTTTGTTGTTATTACCTTACTAGAATGTAAACATTAGCATGTAAACATTAGCGTAACACTATGTTTAATGAATTTATCCATAACATAGAGAAGAATCTTTGGAACAATTATATAGAGCCCTTTCAACAATTATCTTTGAGTAAATTAATCCATAAATCTATAATGCATTCTTCATTCTCAAGGACTCAGATGCTTTATAGAGGCAAGGAAATATTTTTTGAAAAGTAATAAAGGAAAAATTATATTGTTTGTATTTCTGTCACCTACTTCAGAAACATTTCTGCACGAACTATAAATAGATATTGAAGGGCCAGGATTTAGCCCAGTGGTGCCACCACCTGCCTTGCAAGCACAAGGTCCTGAGTTTGAGTTCCGGTACCAAAAAACCAAAAGCAAACAAAAAACAGGTATTGAAGAATGACAATAAAATATACTTAATATGCTATGGTGTTTCTATCTGTTCTAGTCTCATTTTTAATTTTAACTTTCATCAACAATAAATATATATTTATTGATGATAGATTAAATATGTAAATACAAAAAATAAATTACTAAATAAAGTCAATTAATTTCATTTAATAGTTATTTTTAAAAATAATATCTATATGGAGATATGGAGATAAATTGTTTATTCATTTTAAATTATAGTCTGCTCTTTATTGAATTTTGGGACCCAATTTTTTTGCTAAATATCATTAACTGAAAGGAGATTTTATGTATTTTTATTCAAAAGATACACACTGAATTTCTCCAGGTACTTGTTTTACTCAATTTTACTTCATATGGCAAAAATCTTAGTTGGGTCCTTGTGTTGCCTAAATGCCTTCTCTGGACTATTTCCTGGTAAAATCAGAACAATCTTGTTAGAAATCAGACAAGGAAACAACCAAATGCAACAATCCATAATATAACGAAGCTGATTAACTTTAATATCATCCAAGCTTGTACTAAAGCATATGATACTTAACCATCATTTGTCAGGAAGGAAAAGTGGTAGTGAAAGTAGTGTTAGAGTGCTGAAGCAGTTTCTGCCAGGTGAAGAGGATGGTTATCTTTCCCATCAAGGGATGTAGCACAGGATACACTCAGTGCCACAGCAACCAAAATTACAATAAGTGGTGTGTCTCTCAGGCTGCGTTCAAAGTCAGGTCAGTGTAACTTTCTAAATAACAGCTGACATTATTTTTAAATATGAACGCAAAGCAAGTTATACTCCCACACAGTATACAATATGCAAGCATCTCTTCTCCCTTCTCCTCCTCCTTTCTCTCCGATACACACAATTACATGGCACTCAAGATTAACCCACAACCGGCCTTCATGACTGAAATATATAATTAGGTATTGGGTACATAAAAAGAATAATTGCCAAGGGATGTGTGACTCTAAACTGGGGAATCAGAAATTGAAATCTGTCTATATCTTTCCAAACAGGACCTGTCCTTCACAATGTTGTTATAGTATTTTCTGCACAATGCTGACGTTTTTATAAAATTAGCAACTTCACTTTGATCATGAACTTGGTTTGAAAGAATGGTGAGAAAATTAGCAAATTATTAGTTTTCCAAAGCTTTAAAATTTGATTAAAGTTTCTATTTTCTGCACAAAATAAAACTTCCCTCCTTGTGTTTAATTTACTCATTTGCATCCAAAGACCTTTGATTAGAATAATTTTTCAAATATAAACAATTAGTAACAGATCATTTACTGACTAAATGTTATAGGGAGAGCCAGCCATCTTTATCCCCTTCACTGACTGCTTTGAAGTTAGTATTTTCTCATGACATTTATTTATATTAACAATATTCAATTAAACGTGATGACCTTTATGGATGGGTTACTTGCAAGGTTATTTTCTATATACTGTATTATGCAAGAAGAAACATGTTCGCTTTAAGTAAATGACTAACATTTCCATATGATTTCAGTTCATTTACTAGTGCCCAGAAAAACACCTTATCACTTATTCAGTTTGATTTGTTGCAGAAGAGGTCTCTTTTAATCAACCTTAAAATGATGTTCTGCTGACTTGCAAATGAAAGGTCAGTGCTAATTGAGAGAAGGATTAAATCTCTGACACCTCTTATCCCTGCACAAAGATTCTGTGCTCTGTGTGTTCTGAAACTTGGCTTTCCCATATTGCCTTACGAGGTTAAGAAGATGAATGCTCATTGCTTTTAATTCTTCCCGTGATTTATGAGCCTCTTGGTATCCTTTCCCTAGAGCAGCTACAACTGTGTGGTTGCTCTGCCTGCTGCTTAAATTACACAGACATCTGCAAAAGTAAATTATGGATTGTTGTCCCACAGACCATAACAGAGCATTCTCTTCATCTCTTCACAGTATTTTTATTAGAACAAAGAGCATGTATGTACTTACGTGTTTATGTACTAAGACAATTTTAAGCTAACCTGAATGACAGCGCAGTGACCTAGACTGGGAACTGACACATAATATCAAAGCAACGTGATACATCCACAGGATAAAGCCAAAGGGAAAAACAAAAGATATATTTATCCACGTGTCTCTCATCTTGAAGGGGTAACACTGTAAGGCTCACACAAGGAGACTAATCTTTACAATTCATTGAAAATATCTACAGTGGATTCAAACGTATCTAAATGACCCTTAGACTCTGAGTGTGGAAGATTTTAATACCATCTGCATCCTGTGACAATTAAACTAAAAAAAATTGCACAAAGAATTACACAATTAAATGTTGAGAATTTGAAAATATATTGGGAAGCATTTTAATTTTTCCAATGATATAGCTTGTAGTAAACATGTTTTAATAATCCTGGAGGCTTGTGGCCATCGTGGATGATGCAAGGTGAGCTATTTGTTCTGAATAAAAGTCTGCTAAAGTTTAAGTTGAAATAGTCACTGTTTCTATATTTTGTCTTATTTTCTGTCCCTGTTATTCTAACTGGGTGATAAATCATAACTCCAAATGACAAGTCCCTGTGAAATCCTAATAGACATGTCCCAAGTTATTAACCTTTGACGAATGAAAAAATTAGAAATATTCCTACATTTATTTTGTTCAAATGTGCTAATTACATCCCAAGCAATATCCAATCAGGGAAAATTACAAAAAACAAAATGTGTAAGACGATTTCTACTTCAGCTTTACAAAAATACATTAAAGAAAAAGAAAGATAGCTTTGCAATTTGTTTCTGAACCTATTGTCAACACAGCAGGACGCTGTGAGCAGTAAAAGCAGAAAAGCTCAAGTCTGTTCCTGGCTGCACAGATCGGCTCTCCCCCTGGGTTCCCATAAGTTTCTGTTTCACTCCATCACTGCAGAGAGCTGGTGTTTCCCGAGGGTCAGGACCTGCTGCTCATAGCAGAGCCCCGAAGAATTAGTTTTTAAAGATAGACCCTATATCTATTGGCTCCACTGTCAGACGACAGCTCATTTCCAAAACTTTCCTTTTCTCAATCCCACTTTTCTCCTCATCTTCAAAGAGAAAATGAAATATTGATGGAATCTTGAAGAATTCTATTTAGTTGAAACCCTATAATATTTATATCTCTAGATGTATAGATGCTTTAAATACTGGTTTAATAAAAGTAATTTGCTAAAAAAACTATACAAGATAGAAATCAAACTAGATTTCTGCTTCAAACAGATAATCTTCCACTTATAATCTGCTATAATGCCAACATTATATACACACACTCACACCACACACACACACACACACACACACACAGATATACCAATGCATGAGCAGTTGTGTCTTCAGGTTACCTATCTACATTCAAGAAGAAATAACAAAAACAAAACACTGTTCCATATCACATACAACAAAAAGCCCAGATCTGAGATATGGTTTAAATTTCATTCACATTTCTTCACCCCTGAGGCCTACTCTTCCAGTTTTATCTGCCAAATATTGTCATATTTAATACACAGCTTATTCCTCAACCCTCTAAATGAGCCAAACTCACCAAATAGAATAGTATTACAGATCAACATGCTTTTTAAAAATCTATACCTGTTTTTGTTATATATTTTTCTCCACTTCTCATGGAGTCCAGGTCTAATGTTTCTTATCTGTGTTTCTATCCTTAGTTCACATGGAAGTAAGAAGAAATGTCCACCCCAAGCATATTTTTCATACTGGAACAGAAACATATGCCACGACTGATCAAAGAGTGCTGTCTAACTATATGGCGACTATGTGATTTGTTTTCCTGTTTTTTCTAATAAGTAATGAATTCATATAATTATATACAAGGTAAGCACGAATATAGTTGAGAAGTGAATAGAACAAGCAATAAATTTTGTAAAATTCCATAGGACAAATAAGTTGCCCTTCTGCATTGTACAAGAAATAATTTAAGAAAAGAGTTGGTGAAATTATAAATAGGACCCAGAAAATTACTCTATTTAAAATTAAATTACAGTGGTACCTGTGTTTAGGAACTTAATTTGTTTTATGACTTTAGAGAAGCAGGTTGTATTTGTGTTTGGGTGGGCAAGATGGCTGCAGATGTGGAGTTTGAACAGAAGCAAAATTTTGTTTGACAATGCTTTTGTTTGAGAATCGAATTCTTTGCAAACAGAAGAGTTTGTGATCTAAGTTATTACTGTAATACAAGAAAATTCATTTCTTAATAAAGTAGAATTAAAATGATTCAACTTCATACCTATATGTTTAATAGTGTGGATATTATTCTCTTTTATTGTAGTATTCTGGAAATGTTTCTTTCTTGCCTACTTACATACAAGAAGCCTATAAAAACTATTTCAAGCCCTTCTCTTCATATGAACTCTGCTATGATTTGAAAATCCTAATTTATTTACATTTATCCTTTCTCAGGTTATTTTTAAATTTTCTATTTAAAATAATTAGAAATCTTTTTAAATTTTTTAATGTCAGTTAAAGCACAAAGTGAACCAAAGTGCATTTGGGAAGGCTAGGTCTCTCTTTTTTTTTTAATTTGTGACTTTAGACCTTCTAATGCTATATCAAGCTTTAAAGAAGGAGACTCATTAATAGTTTGAATGAAGTCAAAGTTGTACCTTGATGGTGAAGTCCATGCCTAGCATGTATGAAGCACTGGCTTAGATCCCCAGCAATCAATCAATAAATAAGGTAGCTTAGTAGTAATTCATTACTCATATTTGTATCACATATTACATGTAGGTTGATGTAATCATGGGCATTATATGACAGAAAATTGTTAATTGAGGAAATATATTAGAAGTGTTCATCTTTTATATGTGCAGGATCTGAAATAAAATCAATATCAATATTATTCGAGATGTGATATTTAAATATTAATTCAAATCTTATGCAAGTTATAATTTTTACAGTGCAAAAAAGTAAGGTATTTTCATCACAAAATTTGATTGCTGGTGCCAATAAATTGATGAGCAGAATGGATGTCCATAGGGAATAGATTTTATTAATATTTGAGATATAAAAGTTAATTTATTTTTAAGTAATAGTTAAATTTTTTCTAAATTTTTTATGGTTTTTATTCAAAGCTGACACTTCACATTAGTTGATGATATTATAATAAAACTGGGTTACAGTTTCCCAAGCTTTAAATAAACTAATCTCATAAAAGAAATATTAAAAATAACAAGTTCTTTTGTACCTATTAAATATGAGCATGCACAGAGTTTGAACAAATTTCACACTGTGAGGCATGCAGCCATATTATTTTAATTACATGCCTGCCTTGTGTCATTAACCTTTTATTTTGGAGCTGTCATATTAATGGTTAACCTTAATTGATAACTGATTGAGAAGTCAGAATATCAAGGTTGTTTTGACTGCAGCCTAAGAATAGATTCTAGCATTGCCAGACGGGGAGTGTCAGAGCACACTTTAATTATTGTGTCCATGAAGGTTAACTGTAAGTGTTTAAATATCAGGGTCTAGATTCCTACCATCCACCAAGGAAAAGGAGCTTATAATTGCCAACAAAAGAAACAATTAAGCAAGACCGTGCCATATTAATAAAGACAAGAACATTTCTGATTTTGTTTCCTGTGTGAAAGCTTCAACTGAGGTATGCCTTTGAAATTAGACACATCCAATTTAACAAAAGTAATATCCACTAATTATGGAAGAGAAAGCAAAGTGCCATGAAGCCCAAATACAAAAGAAGAAAATCAATTTCTATTTTTTTAGAAGGCACATAATCACTAGATCTTCTCGTATAAATCTGCATATAGATTGAAAGAGTATGAGAAATGTACAATAAAACAGTAAAACATATATAGGCTCTTTGCTAAAAGAAATGATTACTTAAATTTCATGATTTTATACTGCTTCTGTGAACCATCTGGAAATACAGAATAATTTTTAATACTCTGATTTATAATAAAATAGGTATTTTAAAACTAAACAATTTAAATATAAGTTGAATTTTTGAGCATTTAATAAGAGCTTAAAAGCATATATCTTGGTAAGATTTGTCACCTACCTTTAAAAAGGTTGGCATGCTTTAAAAGTCCAAAATGCTATTGACTTCCAATTTCACTGTATTCCTCAGTTGAGCAACTGGTCTGTAAACAAAGCTAGAAAGGAAGCACACACAATCTGAGTTTAACTATTTTAATATGTATTTATTTATGAACACATTATATTTGCAATCATAACTTGGTGTTGAACTGCTTTAAATTTATACTGAATTTGAAAAAATTCCATCCCATTCTTATCATTTGATTGGTATGGGACATACAAATCTGAACTTGGTGTTGATTGTCTCACGATTTAATTATTTCTCGCTAAAACAACTTGTTTGGTACTTAATGTTTTTGTGGAACTCAGCATACTTCTTGGAAACTTTTAATACAGAATCCCAGCTTACCATTGTACTTATAGCCCAGAGTATATAAAAGGTTCTTATATACTTTACACCCAACTTAATCTACTATTAATGTCTTCCAGTACAATGACACATTGGTCACAACTTTCAGAATATTGTAGTAAATGGACTCAAACGAATGAACATTGATGTGTTATTTGAATGGTTTTTCTTCTAATACCAAAGGTACTACATTAGTGGCATTTAGACTTTATGTCTTATTGGCTTCCTATGGATAGTGATAGTTTTCAGACCTTTTTCTTGTACTGACCATGTTAATTCTGAAAAGTAGTGGCCACACATATAGAGATTGTCTTTGAATTGGAATTTACCTCGTGCGTGTGTCATGGGTTTTTGAACAGAAGCTTTCAAAAGTTCAGTATCATTTCCCTCATTTCCTAGCAAATGTGCTGGCCCATATGACTACTTTTGATGCTCAACTTCATTAGCTGTCTGGGATAATGTTTGCAATAATTCTGTACTGTAAAGTTACTTGTGTTCTCCTTCTCATACTGTACTCTTTTTAAAAATGTCACTAAAAGAAGCTTGTGAATCAAAAAGAGAAGTTAACTTTTACCCTCTTGAAGAAGAAATACTACATGAATAATTTGGAGTCCTATTATAAAAGAGATGTCTGTTTTCCCCATTTTTATTTTGGTGCACTCATTCACTGAGTTATTCTATATATGTGCATCATATGCATCAGTGGGATTCTTGAAACTTGTTATATTTTGTGTTATACAATGCTGTAGCATTTTATTGTTTTTCTTGCTCAAATTATTTCATCATTAGCCTTTGAGAACTCTTTCAATTGGGTTCAGTGTCTTTTTGACATACCACACTGGTGTGTTTATTACACGTGCTGGCACCACAAATTAATCCATTTCATTTCTTATTGCATAGTGGAAATCTTCCAAACTGTTTTTCTTTAGAATTAAACTTAACCATTTGTCCAAGGATCCTTGGTTACCTTACTGAGGAATGGTAGTAGAAACAAAGAACAGCTCAATAGTTATGCCCCTTGCCACTGGGAGGCTATTGCTTCTAAGTCTCTCAGTGGATTGAGGTACAAAATATATCTATTTATTTTAATATATGTGTATTTATAACTATAGATATTTTCATAATTATCAACCTGTATCTATAACTATGACTAGCTAAACATTATGTAGTACTGGTAAATTAATCTTTAATCCCAGAATATGTTTTAAATAAACCACATCTTGGATTTAATATAATATTGAAAACATATCTTCTATATGCATTAATATTCATAGGTTCCATGAATCATGTTATAAATGTTTTTATGATACCATCTTTCAGCCTATCATAGACCACCTTATAGCTCTCCTTGACCATTCACATAGAAGAACAAATATTTTAATACAACAGCTTTCCCAGGAGTCTATCTCATTATAAGAAAGTTGATATGGCTAAGGTCACAGGGGAAATATAAGCACACACAATGGTGGAGTGTTTTAAAAAATTGCTTAAAATATGAAAGGATAAGCATATTATTAACTTGTTTAGAAAGATAGATGGATATTGCTTGATAATGAAACTCTAGTAAGTATTCTTTTTCCTAAAGTAGCATAACTGATATGCTGCAGTTATTTCATAATAGGAAAAGCAAAGCTACAGATCTATATAATCTTAAGATATTAATTAAGCAAGTTTCTAAAAAAATTTGAAGGAAATTTATTTTAAATCATGATAAATTTATAGAATATTATGACTGTATGACTGGTCTCTTCTGTTGGATCCATTTACAAGGTACTGTAATACTATGAAATAAAAACCACAAGGTACTAACAATTAAGTCAAAGGAGTGGGAGGTGATGGCTCAGGTAATCATGACGGATAAATAAAATATGAATGGCTTTGGTGTGGTTTAAATTAGTAAAATTATTAAGGACATCCTACACTAGCCACATGAATAAAGCAAACTAGGAGTGACCTTTTGGAATGCAACTGGTATATAGAAAGTGTACTCCTATCTACACATTAGAGATTAGTAAAATAATCAGGACTTCAGTTTTGAAAATCTGTACAAACACCAGTGGACCATTAGGAGCCCTAGATGAAAAGGCGCACTCCACTGAAAACCAGGTGCCATACTTAGGCCTCATGTGCTGAGAAAGTCCAGAGCCACACAACTCTTTGCTATAAAGACTCTCATCCAGAATAATCATGGAAAAGTTGGCAGAGCCCTGGTGAATCAGTAGAACCTCAAGAGAGCAAATAAAATTGTTTCAAAGACGTTCTTCTGTAATCCTAGGCACCAGACTTCTATAGTAAGGAAAAGAAAAAATACACGAGAATCTTTGTTTCTTAGGAATTATAATAGGGTGATATATGAAAGATAGATACTTTATTTTAAGCATTTAAAGGTAAGGAATAAAAAGCATAAAGCAAGGAAATTTCAGATATATAACAAATTTTTTTAAAACCCCACTATATATGAATATGTGTGCGTGTGTCTGTGTGTGTGTGTGTGTGTGTGTGTGTGTCTGTGTATGCTGTCCTAAAATGAGCCTTTTGGGCCATGTGTAGCTAATCCTAATATTTATTTACCAGAGCAAAGCCTAAGAAGTGAACAGACTGTTCAAAAAAATAAAATAACCGTACTGTTCACCAAAAATATAAAAATCATGAACAACACAAATTTCAGATCTGTGAACAAAGATTTAGACATGCAAATGACAATACCAAATAATATTTTGGAAATAAAACAGAAAAGCTTCCTTTCAAAAACACTTGAAAATTAAAATCTTGTATTTAAACCTAAATTTACAAATAAAAACTATGTCATTGACTTTGAGAAGATATTTTCAATTCACAATACAAGGTTTAAACTATAGATTATTTTAAGAATGTCAATAATCAAAGAAATATTAAATTTACAATAATATTAACTGAGTATTCATAGGAAGGGAAACAAAGAATTCTAGAAAGCATATAAAAATGACACTGTATTGGTCATTATCATGGAAGTAAAAAGCAAATAACCAAGGACATATTCTCACGTGGTTAAAAACATAAAATATTTATTAAAAGATAAAAGTAGTGCTTGAAATGAGCAATAATTGGCGAAGGTATTGAGCAACTGATACTTTCACTTGGGGCTGGAAATGAACATTGATACAAGCGCTGTGAAGAAACATTTAGCAATGTGTGGGGAAGGTGAAGATGCAAGTGACTGTTGCTCAGCAGTTCCATCCCTGCAGGAATATACAGAAAAATCATGGGTGTGAGCACAAAGGACATGAACAAAGGTGTTTATTCCAGGGCTGTTCATTGTTGAATAGTATTTGCTATATGAAACATGAAATACAAGTGATGTTTGCCTAAATGTTTCAATAATTTCATTTAAGAAATTAGTTTTACTCATAATTTATTGGAAATATTTAACTATTTTTGGTAAATAGGTGTATATGTGCTCATATAATTAAATGGAGCAGGTGTGTGTGTGTGTGTGTGTGTGAATAACATACTCAACTTTGTCAAGAGGAACAACCACAAAATTAGATCAGTATTGCTAAGATGAGCTAAGCATACATAAATACTTGAAAATATGGTGCGCCAGAGCCATGAACTTTAATGAAAAAAAGACAAAATTAGGGTCTGAAAAGAAGACACTGAAGTGTCTTAGCTTACGAAATGAAAAGAGCAGAAAATTATTTTAACACTAATGTGCATTTATTAAAGAATTAGATTAATTTGTTTGGTGTACTTCTTCTGACATAAAGATAAATCTCTTTGTAATTAGTTAAACTTTGCAATTAGCTAAACTGTGATGTGTTAAACACTGTAAGGTGTTAGTAAAGAAACGAGAGTACGAATAAATATCACCTGAAAAATGTAAACTGAGAAAAGTAATGAAATTATAGGTAGTAACTGTGACTTAAAAAGTTCCAGGGCACTGGGCCGGGGATTTAGCTCAGTGGTTTCGCCGCCTACTGTGCAAGTGCAAGGACCAGAGTTTTCCCCGGAACCAAAAAAAAAAAAAGAAAAGAAGTCCCAGGGCATGAGCTCAGATAAAGTACACACTGCACATGGTACAATTCATAAGGTCATTTCAGTTAATGTAAAAAAATTCAGAAATAATTTTATGTCAAAAATATAGCCAGACCACTTTGCAAAAATTCCAACTGGGAACAAGCTTATATTTTGTTTCTAGTGGTCCGAGTTCCGTGAAAAAGATTTGAAAAAGAGTTCAACCTTGTCCTACAATGGAAAATAAGAAATAGCATCAGAGACAAGTTTCTGCTAAACACGAGATGTCAATTCTAAGAATTCCAAGACATTTTTAAAGAATTAAGCATTATAAAAGTAAGGTAGAAATATCCTTGTCAAATTTTGCTGATGCCACCTGAAGTAGAAAACTGATGAACTCACTTACATCTATTGACCACTGCACTTAGAATTTCTTTAAACACAAAAGCAACCACACTTTAAGGTCAACCAACAACCACAACCAAACCAAATATGATACCTGCAGAGGCCAAGTAAACAGAAAACCTGTTGTGGACAAGTGGCACCTGATACAAACTAAATGAGAGTTTCTGCTTTTCCCCTAAAGCATTCTCCAGACTATTACCACATCTCTACTTCCATTGCATAATATACGATAGGAATCTCATAGTCATCAGGTGTATTCAGATCATGGAGCACTTGAATATGGCCCATGTATCATAGAAGTATATGTTAAAGTATGTACTACGTATCATCGTTGGCTTGATATATTTGTATTCAAAGTACATTCTCTTGGGGAAGACTGTGCCCTACGTAAAGTTGTTACAGGGTACTTAAAACCCATAACACATGAAACACAGTATGATGAGGAAAGACATATTTTAAAGTTGATGAAAATTTTCCCATGATAAAATTAGAGACTGGGTCTAGTAACTGAAATATAAGGGATAACTTGTTAAGACAAAAAATAATATAAAATGTCTTTTGAATTAAGTCAATTGACAGTATCATCATCTTTGAGATAACTTTAAATATTGTGCTTGAAGGAGATATCCAGCAATTTTACTATGTGAATATATTAACTAAAAATATAGTACATACACTATAAAATGTATTTGTAATTGAACAGATGGTCTTAAAGAGAAGAGAGGAAATATTCTGAAACATAGAGTAAAGCCAGAAGTATCAGGAGGCAGGTGAGTATTGTAAACAAGTGATTCATTGAGCATTTATGAAGCTGGCATAAATGTGGAGGTAATTGGATCAAAATGCAGAAGTAACTGCATCCCAGGAAGGCTAAATCTTCAGGGGAAAAGAAGAGGATTTCCTAAATTACAAAAAATCCCTAGAATTCTGTTTTTGCTTATAGATTTTTAAGATAAATAAAATATTATCTGAGGGCATATACTAAATGGTAGGTTCTCATTTGAGTTTGGGGAATTATTTATCAAGTTCAAAAATAATCTTAACATCAAGAATTGAAGGCAAAATAGACTGATAAGTATAACTATTTCCAAGTTTAAAAAAAAGACATCCTAGTAGAAGAAAAAAAGAAACACATGACAAAGGTATTTGAATATTCAGTTCCACCAAATATACTGATCTCCAGTTAAATGTAAAAAATAAAAAAGATATCTGATATAGTCAATAAGATACTAGTATGAAGATAAGAATATAAAGTAAAGATGAGAAAAACAAGGGCTAAAATAGCACAAAAAAAAAATCCTAAACAATATTATTTGGAGATATGATTGTCTACTCCTTTAAAAACTCCAACAAAGCTTTACTACTGAGAAAAAACTTAAAGCTTTCTGAATTGTGTTTAGCTAATTATATTTCAGTAGAGGTCAAGAGGAGTTAAAACTGCAATTTTAAATTTATCTTCTTTATTACTATTCATTAAATGTATCTAAAAATTAATTTAGCACAAAAATATACACTGAGGTACCAAGCACTTGATTGACAAGGACTAAATAAGTGTGCAGAGATATTTACTCAAGGAATCGGACTGATGACTTAATCAAGCCTCCATGGTCGCACACACCTGTAATCTCAGCACTGTGGGAGTTCAAGGGCAGCCTGGGCAACTTAGTGACTCTTCAAAGTTAAAAAGAAAAAAACAGTTCTGGGGATGTTATTCAGTGCAAAGGCCCTGGGTCGAGAGCTCAGTACTACAAAAAAAAATATCAAAGACTGTCAATCCAAAGAATTCCAGACAAAATAATAGGGACTTTTTCCCCCATGGAATATATAAAATTTATACTGAAATGTTACAGAAGAAGAAATGTTATAATAGCCAAGACAATAATAAATAAGTAAAAGGGCATGGGTTTGGACTACTCAATACCAAGACTTAGAAAATAAACAAAAAGGGAGGCATGGATCATAAGAAAGTAATAATGATGAGTTGAATAGAAGAGAGAACCTTGAAGCATATGCACATTATGAATATTAAACCCATTATGTCATCTCCATAGACTAAGCAGGGCCAGCAGATGAGGACCTGGTGTTGGTTGGTATGTTTGTGTGAGTCATGGCCTTAGATACTGTGCATGGTCTCTCTCCCACTGTCTCTTGCATGGTTCCTTTCTCTGCTTCTCAGCCAGCAGGAATTAAGTAGCTTTGTCCATGGAGCCCTTTCTACATGAGGTCTCTGCTTTGGAACTTACTGACCTCATATTCATCTCCTGAAACTGTGACTAAATTAAACTTTTCTTCTTTAATTTGTGTGCCTTGGATATTGTGTCTCAGTAATGGAAAAGCTGACTATTACAAAAATTTACATAACAAAACCTGATAGAAACCTGAGCTGATGTGAAAAAGAAGTAGAAAACTGTAGAATACCCAGTGAAGAGTTACTGAGAAATCTGATTATCTCTAATTGGAAATTAAGATAGTACTATCTCTCTTCATATTGCAAGTCAACTCTAAGTAGATTAAACAATTACATTTGAAAGTACAAAGTATAAAACTTTTCATATGAATCATAATAAGACACATTTATTAACCTAGAGCAGGAAATATTACAAAAGTACTAAAGAAACTCATAAAAAGAAGATAAATAAATTTCTGTAACACAATTTAAAACATTTATTTGTAAGAAAAATAATAAATATGTCAAGTTTTATGAAGTAATTATAAAGTATTATTCAGAAAAGACTAATGACCTAATATAAATATATTAATTATAAAATTTTACAAAACAATAAAACAGAAATTATTTAGTGTTTTCTAACTTTGTCATTAAATAGTGATTGTGCCTAAAAGATATGTATATATATATATATATACACACACACAGATGTACTAAGACATATATACATATACATATATACATATATATATACATATGTATATATGTACATATATATACATAAAGATGTATTGTTCTTTCCCTTTGTCGGTCTCCCCTTCTGTCTCTCTCATGGGTTGGGGAATGTGGGGTACAGTGTGAATTGTCATAAAATGTTGTCTAAAAAATAACCTGACATAACTCTCTCTTACAATTTATCACTACTTTGAAAATATGAACTGGTATATCTCATGTAACTGTATGCTCTTTTTCTCAGATATAGAGAATTGGACTGAAAATAAATGAAGCTCTCAGGGAAACAAAGTTAAAAGTTCTATCTACATGTTTTGTTTTATTAATTTTTTGCATTGGAGATAGAACCTAGGGCATCATGCACACTAGGCAAGCATTTTATCATCGTGCTACATCCCCAGGATCATATCTATAGATTTTAAGAGAATGCAGTTATCATTTATCATTTGTGAAAAAGACAAGACAAAATTGATATACCAAAAGTGTTAAGGCAAAAATAAAATTATGAAAAATATTAGTAATTTGCTTTCATTTTCATTTTCATAAGAAATTAATTGCTTTATTTGAATTCATTACATTGGCAATTAGAATACATTAATAATTACATACATATAATATAATAGTAATAAAATTGAAATAGTGACATATTCATTGTATCAACTACAAAGAAAGTGAAAAAATAAGATGTGAATATAGAAATGAAAAGAAACATCAAAAATGTGTTAAGAAGAAATGAACAAAAAACACTGGATGAAAGAAGACCAATGTTGCACATTCCATGAATTATAAATTGTTATTTATGTTGTTTTCTTTATTGTATAGAAGTTCAAAAAACTTTTTCCTAAAATAACAACAATGTGGTTTATGTAAGTGAAAGAGTACAATGTACATCTTAGAAATCGTCCATTGTATCTGAACAAAGGTCAATGGAAGAAATACAAAACCACAAAGTACAAAATAATATTACATTTTTCATAACTTCAAAAATAATTGGAGGGAGCAGGGAGAGAGGGGAGGTGGAGAAAAAAAGAATTAAGGTGTCTACATGCACCAACTCTTCGCGATAAATGTAATCATTATGTAGGGCAAACATGTACTAAAAAATCTTTAAAATGCATTTAAAATTTAGAAATGTGTGTTATAAAATCCATGAAAATTTATGTTGACATTTATACTATGAGCTACTATTTAAGTATTTTTACAATAAATATTTATTTAACCAATATTATATTCGAAACTACTTTTGGTCACACTAAAAGATAACTGTCTTGAAAAACTACACAATTTAAATTTCACATTTTCAGATTTATTTTTTTAGTAACTAAGTCACACCCTATTGACTTGAAAATCTTAGATTTTAAAAGTCATTTCCAAAGCAAAGCTATTATTATAAGTCCAGAACCTACAAAAGAAACTTTTGTAAAGCAATTAATTTAGAGCCTCTGTATGTTGAAGAAAACTAAAGTCCCCATTTTTAAGCTAGAAAATTAAACACAACATTAACGACTTGAACTGTATTACTTCTAACCAATCTATTCTTAAAGTTTACATATATATAAATTTGTTCAAGCCAGGGCTTTTATTGTTGTTTAAACAGTGACAAATTAAAATTCTAGAACACAGATACTCTGAAATTTCATTTAAAGAGTAAAAAGTTCTGCACTTCTTATTTTGATTACTTGTAGCTGTCAAAATATTAGTCCTTCATCCAGGCATGATGGTGCATGCCTATAACTTCAGAACTCTGAGGGGTTGAGAAAGGAGTATTGGGAGTTTGAGGTCAATTTAGCAAGACCCTGTCTCAAAACATATATCAAAAAAATTTTAAAAGGCTGAAGATTTTCCTCAGTGTGAAGGCCAAGATCTCTCCCGAGCACATGGAAAAAATTCAAAATTAAAAAACTTTTAAAACTGAGGTTTCTAATGTAACTAAAAATGTATTTATTAAAATTGTTAATGTGTATCTTTAACTCAAGTACACATATTTCTAGTGTTTCATTCAAATGTGTTTACCAAAGTGATGTAGGCATTAAAGAGCACAGCTGTAGAATCATGTTTGAATATTTACTAAACTGGAAAACACTTTATCAACTCTAGTCCTTGCATCTTTTATGTGAAATAAAACAGGCCAGAGAGAGTATACAACTATATTTTTGTTGTTTTTCATACTTTATTTCCAGTATTTATTCAATTATTCATTTATTGAATTATTGAGTACAGAATATATATCGAATAACAAAGTAAATTAGATATACTATCTTTCCCAAGGAAATGGACACAAATGTGGGTAAAATTGATGTATATGTAACAGTTTGAAAGCAGTATTTCAAGTTACGTAATGAAGACATTAACTACTATGAAGCAAAGGGAATTAGGCTTTTCACAAAACTTGAAATATTTTGAATACATCTTCATAAATATGAGTATTCCAGGGAGAGAAAAAATAGGAAAGAATTTCTGGGATCAAACGGGCAGAGGTCCAGAGTGAACAAAGGTCTGGAGATTGACGTTCCTAAGAGGATGACTTTAACTTCCACACACTGTGACCTCTTGAACCATTACAAAAAGCACTGGCCCACAAAACCACATATGACAGTTAATTTTATGTGCAACTTTGACTGAGCCATCTGGTGCACACTTATGTAGTTAAGTATTATTTTTGAGTATTTCTGGGAGAAATTAGTGCTTGAATTGGTGGATTAAATAAGGCACATGGTCCCTCCCAAAATGAGTGGGCCTTTGCGGAGTAGTAAAATAAAATATTTTAAATAAACGTGGGAAGAAATTCGAATTCTCTTCTTGCCTGATCACATGATGTGACACATTGGTCTTCTCTTGCCGCCGGGCTGAGCCTTACACCACTGTCTCCTAGTTCTCTGGCCTTCACACTGGGACAGAAATTTATACCACTGGTTTTCTTGCTTCTCCAACTTTCAGACAGAGTAACAGGATTTCTTGGATTCCAAACACACAGGAGCCAAAATCTTATTTAATTTAATTTAGTTATATTTATTTTAAGTCATTTCATCATTAATTTAATATGTGACAAAGATCCTATTGGTTCTGTGTCTCTAACTAATGCATCATCTCAAATCATGTCCATATCTGTTGTCACAAATTGGAGAGAATATCAGAGTCAAAAATGTTCCTTGTTAAGTTTAATTTTGTCCTAAATCAGCAAGGGTTTCACAGTACAACAGTTGCTATTTTCTTTCTACCTTCAACTTTCTTAACTTTTGTTTTTCTCTTTACATTTTACCTGGATCTAAGTGAATATTATTTTCTGTTTTAATAACCAAGTGTCTGGCACTGGGGGAGTAATTAACTCAGTTTACAGATGAATGCCACTATAAATGCATATTCTTCTACCTCACCTAAACCCTTCATGCTTCTCAGCCACTTTTCTGTGATACTTTTGTCACCTTTCCCAAGGAAGGTGTTTTTGTAAAGTCACTGTCTATGTGAACAAATTGAATAGAACCTGTACTACAAAATCCACAGGCTCATCTAACTTATGTTGATTTATTGATAAACATAAAGAGTATGAGTAGAAAACATATATTAATGTCTCTGTTTATTGCCCAATCAGGTCAGTGAAGATTGCTCACAGTGCTCAAGTACCATCTGTTTATTTCTTTGGTCATATGTACCATTATTAGATAATTGTTTATGCTCCAGAAGAAGAAGGTAGCAGGGACATTGGTTGCAATGCCCCTTTGGAGTGTGTTACATTGAAATAAGGCAGAAGTTCTTGCCCCTGAGGAGGATTCCTGGTATTGCTTGAATAATGATATATCTTTACTCACTCATGCAGCATCCATGAATATTGGCTTTTGGTGACTCTCAAAGCCTATGCTTGTGCTTTGACAATGATAATCACAAGTGCAATTCTTTCCCAGATTAGGTAGAAAATAAAAGAGTTTGTTTGCCTCTTTATATTAAATATGTTGTTTGAAGATTTATAGCATAACCATAGAAATATATTTTCTAATCATTTTTTTCTTAGACTATTGAACAACAATCATTGAATATTGAGGAAAAAAATATTTGACTGCACTGACCCCATTTCTGCCTTCCACAGTTTTCCACCAGATGGAAAATTGGGAAACCACAAAAAACAAAACATGGAATAGTCAAGAAAACACTCCTATTGATGTAAGGACTACTTTTCTAGCACCTTTCTCTTTTCAACACAGTTTCAGACTAATCTGGGGTGGCATGTGTCAACACATTGTTTGAAACCAAGAAAGTAAAGTAGTCTGGAGGGCTTATTGGCATTACATAAAATGGTTTTTAGAAGCCAAGTCTTTTTGACAGACTTGGTCATCCCCACAGGACTATCTTACATGACATCTTAGCCCGTTTTAGTGTGGGGCGTTATCTTAGTATTAATTACAAGGGACATAACTCTCAAAGTGACATTGCTAATGTCAGGTGCTCCATGCCACCACAGGAAGACAGGTTATTTTGAAGTATATACTTCCTGCAACCTAGAATAGCACAGGACCAGATCAGAGGACCCCTTCTCTGAGGTACTGTCAGATTGATCTGTTCCCAGGTAACAGACATAGAGTTAGAAACAACAGCAGTTTTTGCCGTTCAAGGGCTGTGCTGCTCAATTAAACCTATTTGTATTTCTTGTATTTGCATTTTTATTGTCATTAGTTCTTAAATATATTGTTGATAACTAATACAAGGAAATTTCAGATATTTATGGAATACTGTATGACATTTCTATATGTGTATGTACTTTGTAATAATCAGATCAAGGTAATTGCCATTTCATATTTCTTTGTTTTGGGAACATTTGACTAGCTCTCCACTAACTCAAAGTATGAAATTAATTGTTATCAACTATAGTTATGCCAGTCTGTTATAGAATATTAGGACTTATTCCTCCTTTCTAACTTCACCCTTGTATTCATTGAAAAATCTCTCCCCATTCCCCTTTCCCTATTTCCTTCCCAAGTTCTGGTAACCACTATTCTATTCTCTATCTCTTTAACATCAAAATTAGAGTTTCTATGCAATGGAATATGAAGTATTTGACATCCCACAGTTGAATTATTTTACTTACCAAAATGTCCATCAGTCCTGTCCACGTCACAGCAAATGACAAAATTTTGCTTTTATTTATAGTTCTGTAATATTCCATTATTTAAATTTATCACTTTTTTTTTTTTTTTTGGTACTAGGGATCAAACTCGGGACCTTGCAGTTGTGAAGCAGGTGGCGGAACCACTGAGCTAAATCCCCAGCCCTAAATTTGTCACATTTTTAATCTTTTTATCCATTGTTGGATGCCTACATTGATTACCTATCTAGTTACTCAGATCACTACCTTTTTATTCTATATAGATCATGGCAATTTTTAAGTTAGCACAAATACTGAAGACAAAATGGAATTCCTTCATTGAGCTTTGGTTACCAACATTCAACTACAATTTGCAGACTTCCTTCTATTCGAACTTATTTTCATTATCTTCATCACATGAGGTAGTTGTGAAATTTTGAGTCAGGATGACAGTGTGCTTCAAAGTAAAGTGTCTATTATACGGAAGTGCCCCTCAGCTTCCAATCAACAGTATTAAACTGTGTAGCTCAAAATCATTGCTATAGCTTAGATTTAAAATGCTCTCCAAAGGTTCGCTTTTGCAGATGAGTCATCCTGGTCAAAGAGGGCAGATCACTGGGAGCCAGACATATAAAGATTCACTTTTCCTCTGGCTTCCTTCCTTCTCTCTTTGATTCCTGGATTAAATTGGTTGAGCAGCTTTCCTCCTTACACTTTCTAACAAACAGTCCATGGATTGATTCCTCTAAAAACATTGAACCAAACAGGTCTCTCCTCCTTTAAGTTGTAGGTGTGGGTATTTTGTTTTAGTAGTGGGAAAGTAATACAGAAAATTGGTACCAGAAAAATTGGGTTCTTTCTGTGAATGAATCTTGAAATGTGATTTAGCAGCCTTCAGAAGTCGTTTGTAGGATGAGTTTGAAAAAGTTTGGAGAAGTGAGCTAAAGAAGCTCTAAATTACTGTAAGCAGGATTTGACGGGAGATTCTGGTCAGATCTCAGAAGATCAGAATACTGATAGGAATACGGGGAGTAAAGGCCAGGCTCATTAGTTTTCAGATGGGAACCAGAACTCTAATGGAAAATAGACAAGGTGTAATCCATGTTTAATTGTGGCAAAGAGTTCGTGAACATTCTTCCCAACTTAGTGTGGTGCTGAATTTAAAGGTGATGATCTGGAAAAAAAAATCCAAGTAGGTCAATCTTCAGGCTGTAGCCTTGGTTCTGGTCACCACTTTTGGCTTAATTTATAGTGAGAATCAGGAGCAAAAAATAAAGCCAGCCCCAAAATATGAAAAGATTTGAGTTTCACCAGAAAGACATTGTTTTAAAGTTGGGCTTAAGGAGAGCATTGTTACTAAAAAAAATTAGCATTAAAAATAAGTTATGTAGTCTGCATCAGAATAATAGGAGAGACACTTTAAAGACATCTCATGAAATGGCTTAGAACCCACTCAGTGAAGATTCAAGGGACTAAAAGAATAAACTACTTTGAATGATCCACAAGTGTAGTCATCTACACACCAAGAGGCAACTTTCACTGTGGTCAAAATGGGCCAGGTTACTATGCACGCTGGAAACAGATCTCGATGTCATCCATGTGGCACTGGTTTTAACCAAATGCAGAAAGGAAGAGTTGTGGAGTCATGGAGGCTTCCATGACTTCAAAAGAAGGCCTGTGAGGCCAGGCAATGACACTCTGAGAGGCCAATGTACGAATCTATGAGATTGATACCAAAGATGCCGTGAAGACCCATAGAAGTTGAAACATCTGAGGAAAACCACCAGCAGTGAGCAGAGTCAGACTAAGAGAGAGCCCATATGGGCTGCAACTAACAAGGCCATAGAAACAAAGCTGTCTGAGGTCTTTGGAGCACATATCTCACCAAAACTGCCTTTGGTGGTAGACATGGAGCTTCAGGATTTAACGTATATCCTATTGGGTTTTGGTCTTGCTCTGGCCACATTCTTTTCTAACTCACTATTCTTGTCCTTTGGAATGGAAATGTTTACTTTGTGCCCTTGTATGTTGGAAGGTTTTAATTTCTTTTTCATTTTTACAGAGGGTCACAGCTAAGAATTTGCCTTGAGGCTCAGAGGAGACTGCACTTAGACTTTTCAGTAATTCTAAAAATATTTAGGTTTTGACAGTGTTAGCAATGGACTAAATGCATTTTGCATAACAAAATAGATAAAAGCATTTGTGGGCCAGGGCAGAATATTTTAGTGTAGATCTAGAATGTCCCACAAAATTTCTATGTTGAGAGGTGGAGATTTGGGAGGGTAATTGGCTCATGAGTGTATTATATTCATCAATGGATTGCTCCACTCAGGTAACAGTTAAGTAAATGTGTTGGTATGAGGTCAGGCTTGTTTGGAAGAGGTTCATCACTGGGGACAAGCCTTGCAGGGTATATCTCCCTCTCTATCTCCTTGCTTAGCTCTCTGTTTCCTGACTGCCATGAGGACAGCAACTTTCCTGTTAAGCCTTTCCACCACACTGTTTCTGCCTTGGAGCCTTCAAATCATGGACTGGAAGCCCAATTCATAAGCCAAATTAAACCTCTCCTCCTTACGTTGTTAATGTGTGATATTTTGTTCCAGTAACAGGAAAGATGACTAATACAATCATTTCTACTTAATTATGAAATGCATATATTATCTAGTTCAGAGTTCTGATGAGCATTAAAGTTATTTTTGTAAATTATAATTTTTAGAATATAGAATACTGAGTAAATTGTAGAGTTTATACAAAAATGATATATATACTTCTGCTCTCTAACATAATATAGAGGTTTTTTATTAAGATTGAAGGTATACGATGAGAAAGAGCTACAACTAAATGAAAGTAAATTACATTTTATCTCAGAGATTTGGAGTCAGAAATAAAGTATGTCCATATATTTCAAGAGAAAAATTATAAAGCAATCTCTAAAATGGAACAAAATCTCACCTGGGCTAGCCAGCACCAGCTCAACAAAAAAACCCCCAAAACTTATAACATGAATAGAAGTAATATCCCTTATCCATCATTTCTTTACCTAGAAATGAATGTTTAGTTATATATATATTAAAATTTGCAGTACTGTGACAGAAGCTTGATATTTCTATAAGGCAAAGCAGTACAGTTGCAAAACATAATTCCATAGGTGGACAGGTAGAGTTTACTACATGTATTGTTTCTCAGTAAAACATATTTTCTTCATTATTCATAAGGACATCCATTGTTCAGAATCTATGACATGTGTTAGAAACAACTAATCCTAAGAACAATTAATGAGGTGCAATTAAAAATAATTTATATTGCACTGCATGGATACTTGCATGAATAATGCAGACATGCAGTTTCACGTATTCAAACTGGTTTAAGGCACAAAAAGAAATATGGAGTCACATTTATTGCCACATGGAGAAAAAAGATTGTGTACAGAGTAATGTAGTAACTCACTACACCTGGGTCTTAGATAATGATTTCAACTGAAGTGTAAGAAATGCATAGCTTTCCAGTGATCCAAATATTAGATATTTTAGGAAGAAAAGGTAGTTATTTGTACACAAGAACATGTATGACTAAGATATATAGTCTAATGACATACCTGGCAGTTAGACATTAAGTAGATTAAAAGAACCACACTTTGTATTATCATACATACCCACAAATATATTGCATTTGGTTTGGTTAATTTTTAAAATTTTATTTTATTGGTACATTTTAGACATATAATATAATGACATTCATCATTGGAAATTTGCACCTTTACATAATCTCTCTGGGTTCTTAATGGCTTGGTTAATTATTTGTTATGCAGTTCTGATGTCTACCTCTTAGATACCTTTGGCTGCATTGCTATTTTTGTGAGGCAAGTGATCAAGCTTATTGTTCACATTTCATCTTTTCTTTGCCAGAGAATATTGTTTCCACATGATAATTCTTTATCTTTGTAGGAAATTGGGGAAAGAGAAGGGATGTTTCACATTTCTTTCCTAATATGAGAGGATAGGATGGACTTTAAGTGTCATTAATATACTTCTGGAAATATAGAATTTATTAAGATGGAAAGCTCTAATAGAAAGTATTTTGTATTCACTTTTATCAATTAAAGTTTTCAACTTTATCTACTTTTTGTAACTTAATGAGCAACAATATGGTAAGCAGAATTTTTGATAGAAATTAATATCTTATATTAATATTTAATACTATTTATCTTTGTAATATATATTAATTGGATTTTTAAACACATCTTATCTCACAGTAGTCCTGATGTTTGATACGTACTGTTTAATATTTTATTCTTTGAATGCAATGAGTAAAAACAGAAATATGAGCAACACTGACATTTTGGAACCCTTATTTATGGTTAGGTCTTTAGTAAGGAATGTCAAAAGACATGTAATATTTACCTTCAATAAACTTCAAGATGAATGAAAACTCAATGTATTATATTCCTTACAACAAACTGCTGGAAATTCTTCATGAATACATGTAATTGTTAACTGTTGGATTATATAACCTATGAAATTTAGGCACTATTTTAATAACTATTACTTTATTATGACAGGGATCATTAAACATAAACTGCTAATTCTCTCTTATCTATAAAAAGTCAGATATTAAATAGCTTAGGCATTGCAACCCCCATGGTCTTTGTACTAATTTCCCCACTGGAGTGTAAAAATAGCACTATTTGCTAGTTATTGAATGAATGTTGCTATGCTCCAATGAAACATTATCTACAAAAATAGGAACTAGCTAGATTTCTCCTATAAGTCCTATATGGCTGAGTCCTATGCTAAAAAGAATTTGATGACTTTAGACTATCCTACATAATATGAATTATTTCTATGATGCAGTAATCAATGTCTAATCTATAGTACACAATCAAATGGGCAAGATGTTGTTGAGAAGTTAATATTTATAATTTGATATTGTGTATTAGTTACAATTATCAACCACTGATATGGTACTTCCTTAAGTGCTTGTGAAAATGTTGCAATTCTATAATCAATTGTTTCACAAACACTGAAGCTTTCTCATTGGGTCCTTGTTTTTGAGTTATGATAAGACGTAGTCACCATCTGAATATGATTATATATTAGATAAGCCCTGTAGTTAGTTTGCTTTTTATGAACATTATCTTAGTTGTAATAAAGTAATCACACAAGGGTAGATATATTTTCCATAGGTTACAGGTTGGAAACCTAATGCTCAGCATGCACATATAAAATGACCAATTGGTCACTGGTAGTAAATCAAATTTGAGCATCGAATATCAGTTTCAAATCTGACTCCAAAATGCCCAACCTTACACTAATCAACTATGTATGTTTTCTGCTACTTGCCTGGTGTACTTAACATTTGCTTGAGAAAATTACATACTGTTTGCAATGACTGTAAACTGTAAATTCCACTGAGCTCTCACAATAGGTCAGATATCTCCATATTTCATCTCCATTATTATCCAAATTAAGATTTCTTCATGTCCTCCTTAGAAGTAGAAAACCTTTCTATTCATTGGACAAAACCATCTCACAGGGGCTACTATAACTTTACTACTTTTCCCTCAAAATAGCTTTGAATTATTTCATTTTCTTTTTATCATTATCTTCTCCATAATAATATATCCTTTAATTCAGCAAAAGAGCCTCTGTAGCTTTCTTTATTCTATCCTTTCTCACAAAATTTTGACAACATGCTTAAGGTGGGATTTTGCTGTTGCAACTTTACTGATTTTTAACCAGCAATTTATAGTCATGTACAAGTTTTCTCTAGGTTGATATTAATTCTCTAATTCTTCATGTTATTTCTAATTGATCTCCACAACTTTCACTGCACAACCTCTTAGAAATATACCCAGTGCCCTTGAGTGACTTTTCATCCACTCACACACCATAATCTAATAGACTCTAGCTTCTGGGGTAATTTGTCTGCTAAAATTGATGTTCTCCTGCATTTCTGAAGAAAATCCCTCACTACTGGCCTGATCACTAGCTATATGGCTCCCTCAGCAATTCATGTTAGCAATCATTCTCATCTTGAAAACTTAGTTTTTCTCTGCCTTGTCCTGTCCCTGGGCTACTTCTACTTCTAGTTTTCCATAAAGAAAATGTCGGAATTGCATTTATAACATATTCTTTTTCTCTTTCAATATTCTTTGCATAGGTATATTAATTATTATCATATATTTAGCAATTATTTTATGATATTCTATATCTATATATACTCTGTAAGCTGCACATTTTCTTTTTTCCATTTTTAACATACAATCTGTTATCTTTCTGATTATACCGCCAACAATTAAAATGTAAGATGACCTAAAACAACAACCATACCCCATGCATATCTAGCAAATAAAGCAAATTTTATTTTCTTCTATAAGTCAATCTTTTGGTTCTTTCTTTCTTTTATTTTTCTTTATTTCTCTCCTTTGTTTCTTGGACCTCTCTCAAATTATTTTCCTAAATTTTAAGTCTGTGATTATACACTATTACTTATTTCAATGTCCCTTTTCCAACTCTATTAATGCTGCTGGTTATTCCTCATTACTCTCTATTTTATTGCTGTTTTTGCTATCATTTTATTTCTCATAACACTTTTAAAATGTAAACCAAGTAACATTTTTCAAGAATAGATGTCAGCATATAACTCTTTCCTATAAACATTGTTAATATCTTCCAATCTCAGTTAGTTACATATTCTCTTCCCTCCTGACATCTATGATTGTCTAAAACAATGGTGGTGAACTTATGGAATGCATGCTACAGTGGATTATTTGCATCACTGAAAGTTCATTAGTCTAGGATATGGTCCTAGATTATAATTCAATTTTATTTTCAAGACTCTCTGTATTGTATTTAAGTCAAATTACATCATAATAAGTGTCTAAACTGAAGTGGATCATACTGCCACACTTTTAAAATGTTTTCACACTTTCTCCAATATCTTAAATATTCTGTGCTTCATTTAAAATTTTCAGCATTTGAAAGTTTATGGCTTCTTCAATATTCATCTCAAATACTAGCTCTTCTGTAACTACTTTTATTCAATTCCTCAGTTGGAAATGTTTTTATGTCCTTTGTCTCTCTCATTATCTAATATTTTCCACTATAATTTAAAATGACCAAACAGCAAAAATGCTTTTTTCACCATACAACATGTAAACATGTGATATGCAAACATTATTTTTCTAAATTTTCAGCATAAGAACAATTTATTTGGCTCTATTTCAAACTAGGAGTGTTGAATCATGTAAAAGAACTGCAAAGACTACCGATGTTCCAGTGACAGAAGAGATCAGACTGTTGTAGCAGCAAAGGGCTTCAAATCAGCATGTGTTAATACATCACACTTTCCTCTTTCTCACATTGTATCCATCCCTGAAGTGGGTCCTGCCATGTAATATTATGTGGGCTATAACAAGTAACAAGACCAGGACCTAGTTAAACTAGGTATAGAGAGGCAGGGGATGTTGAATTAGAGTGAAACCATCTACATGCAGAACTAATGTTATATACAGGAGTATATGATAGATGACCTTGTATGACTAAAAGTATTTCACTATATATATAAAATTTATATATATATAAATTATTGCCATTCTGCACTCCACTTCCAATCTCTTTGTCTCTTCTCTCTCCCTCCCTCCATTCCCTTCCCTCCATCCCTCCTCTCCCTCCCTTTCCCTTCTTTCCCCCTCTCTCTTTTTCTCTCTCCCTCCCCACCCCTTCTTTCCTCTCTTCTTCTTTTCACTTTTTTTTTCTGTCACAGATTCTTCCTCAAGGGAGCAAATTTGTATATCTGGGGTAGAAAGGAGAAAAGACAGTACATGATCTTGTAGCCCGTTCAAACTCCAATATCACCCAGGGGTCATGAGCATAAATCACGTAAATCAAGAATAAATTCCCTTTATACCATGGACTCCAGAACAATGTGGGTTTCAGTGATTGACAGTTAATGTGGAGTGTTGACTTTGGAGATATATGGTGGACAATATTTGGTATGAATAAGAAGGTGATAAGGTTGTGACTTTGTGGTCCATCACCCCTTCTGGTAAAATTCCCCTCCTCTGCTTCTTAGTAGTCATGAATTAAACACTTTTGCTCTGTTAAGCCTTTCTCTCATGATGATTCTGACTTGGGGCCAGGTAACAATGGACTGAATTCCCTGAAACCATGAGCCAAATGAAATCTTTTTCCTTTAAGTTGTGGGTGTTGAGTGCTGTGTCCCAGCAAAAAGAAAACTGACTAACACAGTGAGTCTTTGCCAAGTTGAGACCACGCAGATAAGGAGAAAAGAAACAAAAAATTCCTACTCGCCCTGGCAGAGTTCTAATTCTTGTGTACGTTTCAACTTGGAAAATAGCTGATAAACATGTATTTTCTCTTTGTAATGTCCCAAATATATATATTTCATTTTCAAAATCTAAAGAGCCTTTACTCATCCCTTCACCAATTAAAAATATTCTCAAGTGCCTAGAACGTGTGAATTTACTGGCAACATTATTTTACATATGAACTAGATCTATAAAATTTGTACCACTTTACTCATAAAAGAAAATGAAAGTCACTCCAGAAATAAAGAAAATCTGAAAATTCAATGTGAGCTTACATTATTCAATATCAATAGTCAATGGAAAAAAGTCATCAATATAATGATCTAGCTTGATATCTTACACAAAGTCAAGGTGATCAAATTTTATGCAAATGGAACTATGACATAGCCCTAGAATTGTAGAGTTGACATATCTCTACAAGAGAACAATGATTTATTGGTGGCATTTTTACCTGAAAGCAAATTAGGCTTGATAATCCTTATCACAAGTATAAAGAAAATAAAGCATTTGTCAGGTCAATACTTGAATATGATGTGCTTGAGAATGTTAATTTGCTCAAGCAATGAAAATACATCTGTTATAGCAGCTGTATTTCAAGTCACCACCTGGTTAAGTCTATGATAATCTTCATAGACTAAATAGGAAGTTGAATGAAATGAGAATGTGGCAGAAATCACTAATCCTGAAACTTCCAAGCACTTGATGATGGCTGTAATCTCTATAATCCCTGTAGGGAGGCTATATTGCTCTTGGTTTACTATTTTTCATACTGTAGAGACAGTTCTAGTGGCTTCCAGTTAGCTTTTTCTACTCTAATAACTTTATTGTCACTAATCAGGGAATCAAAGTGAGGATTCAAATGTTCATTTAATCCAGATGAACCCTTAGAGTCAGCATAGAATAACACTGAAATGTCTGGACATCTAGTGGTGAGTCATTTACAAATAAAATCAACCACTGCTGTTCTCTTTAAACTAAGGCAAAATATTAAAATTTGTAAGTCATCTTTATATTAGTGCCAAATATCAGTGATAAGAGTTAAAAACTTTCTCTCCATTGCAAAGGTTTCATCCTTTTCCAGAGGTAATGGGAACAAAGGATCAGTGTGAAAGGACTTGCATCACATTCATAGTCAGTTAACTTTCAAGCCTGTCACTTGAAGAGAGTTCTCGGCAGCAGCACACAGGGAAACCTCAGAGATAAAACACAAAAGCATTGAAATTAAGCTGTTAGGATTCAAGTTTTCTGTCCTCTAGACCGACAATTTTGATTTAGAATGTCATTTCTGCTTCACATTGTTAGACCTAGTTAGCTTAAATATGCAATTTAAATAGTTGGAAGTAACAGCTGAACCACCAAAACCCCATAAGCCCCTTGTGATGGATGAGTCTTGCAAGAATGAGATCATTACAGAATTATCATTTGGCAAATAATTCATCTTTATTATAGAATTTGGAATTGAAATAAGAATTAACATTAGGAAAAAATATGAGCATACATATCTTTCATTTTGCCCTATTTTTTGTTTTGTATATTTAATATCTACAGTAACCTAGAATAATTATATATAGATTCATTTGAAGGAAAAGACTGTAAATTACCTTAAATTGTATTAAAATATATTGACCAGATTTTTTTAAAGGCAGAGTTTAAAGATGTCTAATATTTTGCTGAAAGCATGAAAGTATTTTTTTCTTTAGAGGAATATTGTCCACTAGAAATATGTACCTGATTAAAATGCTCATTTTGCTGAGTTTGAACTTTAAAGTGCAATTTCTTTTCTAGTGAACGGTAATAGGTATATTTAATTTAAATTGAACTTTTCAAGAAATGGTTGAATAGATTTCTTAAAACATCTTAAAACTAACACTGGGCATGAAAATAACAATATACTCTATTTAAAATTCAAATTTTATTATCAGTAACAAAAAGACATTGGGACAACTATTCCACTACAATATCAGTAGTTATGCACATAAATATAAAATAGCTTCATTCAGACTTTTAAATTACTCTCTAAGCTAACCTATGGGCACATATATTATTGTTACCAAGGAAATTAACATCTTTTCTTATTTCTGATTAAGTGCCAATATTTCAAGCTACATTTTTTTTGAAAATTATATTCTTCATGACAGAAATTAAGTATATTTCTTGAATGCTTTTTTAGTTAGATCCACAAGAATATCTACAATTGTCTGTGTGAGATTTTGGTTTCCAAAATACATTTTTCCCAAATCCATAAATATTCTATTCCTTATCTTTTTTCTTGCCTACTTCCTTCTACCTGAAAAATACTGATAATAATACATCAAAGAAGGGCCGGAATTTAGCTCAGTGGTTTCACCAAATGCTGCGCAAGTGCAAGGACCTGAGTTTGATCCCAGTACCAATATAATAATAATAATAATAATAATAATAATAATAATAATAATAATACATTAAAATACTTGAAAGAAAATTTCATTTTTCTGTGGAATCATATATATTCTATACGAACATTTGGGGAATTAAGAATTTTTTTTTGAAGGAGGAAAGAGTTTTATAGATGCCATGAAGCCATTTAGTGATTAGCTTTTCTTCATTGTCTTCTGTGTTTTATGTCTCAATTCCTATTTTCTGGTGATGCACTACAAGGTGCATAGAAACTATGAAAGAATAAATAAAATATAATGCTAATTTCAAAATATTTTAATTCAAATACAGAGAAAGTCTATAAATAATACCCCCAAATTTGAGTATGTGTATATTTTAATATGATACATTAATTTATGCAAAAAAGCACTGTAATTTGGTTATAATGGTATTTCTATTATATTAACTATATATGGATAAATTATATATTATCTCTACAATAATTTATTATATTTTATTATAACAATTTATCATTAGTTTCTAATATTAACAGAATAAAATAAAAATACAAATACAAGTAAGAGACCATATGAATTAATAGAGAATACTGCATTCAACAACTAACAGTAAATGCAAATCTTATTAATTTTGGTATTTTTATATTCTAAAGTATGATAGCAGTACTCTGTGCACATAAGTTTAAACTGCTGTCAAAGTTAAAAGTCATATTATTGTGAACAGATTTTTAATTATCTTTCACATCCTCTGCTCTAAAAAATATTTAGGGATTTCTATTTAAACATACTGACATGAACACATTTACTTCTTTCTGAAAAATTACTAAGATGATTATTAAATGGCAAAATCACACACTCATAAGATCATAAAGAACAGAATGGAAAACAAGAACAAAATTTGGCATACTAGCTATGATGAAGGACCTAGAATATCACATAAATATATTTAAGTTGCATGTACAAATCTCAAAAAGAAGTCCAGTTTAGACCTAGGAATCTAGAAGACTCAAGAATGGAGACAGCTGCTACCTTTCAATAGAGGGAAACACACACATAAAAGCAGAAAAGTTGGCTGAAAGTCTTTATAAGAAGCAACCAGAATCAGAATTCTCCATGATCTCCTTTATAGACAAAAATCAGCTATTGCCATACTAAACATGGCAGTATGAGGGGAAACCTGATGACTCTGCTATGGAAAATCTCTGGGTTTGGAGCCACCACACAGGGCTGAAGGCCAGAAGGCAGGTGGAATAGGCCTGCTCAAGGGAATCTCTCTAATACTATAAAGAGTAGGAAGAGGTTAATATATCAGAAGCGGTGAGAACCATAACACAGGGAGTTGGAAAAGAATAAGAATTTTGAAATACTAGAAAATAAGAAGAGGGAAATAAAGAACCTAGGAAAAGGAAAAGAGAAATGTTACCTACTAAGCACTCAAACACAGTCCACCTGCCTTTTGGACCCTCACGCTGGGACAGTAAGCTCTTGGCCTTCTTTAATTGATCTATACTTTCTGTATGTTCTGAAGGCTGGCTGTTTCTGTCCATATTAAAGGGCATTTCATGGGAACCTGCAGCTGAAGAGCTAGTTGACTGTGTTTCTGTACAGACAGTTCTGATAGTCAGAGGATAGATTTTTAAACACAGGTAGTCTGAATGCCCAATAATAAAATTTCAGAATCGTTTGTAAAACTGTGGTTTCAGACAGATATATATCTAGCACACTCAAGCTGTTTCTCTTTGCTTTCCTTTTTTTTTTTTTTTTTTTTGAAGTAGGCTTTCTAGAGATCAAAATTTGCTTAAGCTCTCTGATTTTTCTAATTTAATTTTCTGCTGAATTAAGTCTTGGTTTAATTTCACCATTCAGAAGGTTAGATCTAACTTTGAACCTAGCTCTGTCTTTTAAATCTACAGTATATTCTTTCATTCTTCACTTAATGAAGAAAGTCACATGGCATAGATAAGACTTCAAACTAATCCTCCGAAGTGTTGGAATTAATGGAACTTATAATTGTAAAGTTTGCAGACCTCTCGTGGCATCTTCATACTATGAACTCTGTGCAAATGAGTAGTGAACT
The DNA here is from genome assembly GCF_053883595.1 of Heterocephalus glaber. Taxonomy (NCBI): domain Eukaryota; kingdom Metazoa; phylum Chordata; class Mammalia; order Rodentia; family Bathyergidae; genus Heterocephalus; species Heterocephalus glaber. Next base: position 11,004,136 of record NW_028258333.1, read on the forward strand.
ATTTTAAATACTAAATAATAGGTCCTTCTTAATACATAGCATAATGCCATTATTCCACTCAATAATAAAAAGTCATCGAGTAAAAAGACGTTCTTGAAAGTATTATTATCATACTACAAAAATGCAGAGTGAAAATCACTATTATATTTCAAAATCTAAAGAAGTATATTCTGAAAATCCTCTTGCTGTTGATATTATCAAAGGAAATGCATACTCTTTTCCAAAGTCTTTTTATTTCTTCTGTACAATTGGTTCTCAACTAGGGGTCATTTTGCTACCCAGAGGATGCTTAGCAAGGTCTAGAGTAAAGGAGGAAGGGATGCTACTACAGTGCACAGGATAGCAGTAGGTAGTCACCTGGACAAAATTAGCCACTGTTTCAGAAATCTGATTCTATGTCTTCTCTTTATTACAAGTTGTCTTTCAGTGAATAATACTACTATTGTAATATACACCAACTATAACAGCAACCTTATAATTTCGAAGAGCAAAACCTCAGAGTCAAGAGACCTATATTCTGTATGTTTCTTATAGGCCTGACACTTGACCTTGAATAAATTGTTGAATCCATTCAGGAATTGTGTTTCTTCAAGCAAACATTGTGTGGTTGAGTGTTGATTTATGTGTTTTAAGTTGGTAAAAAATTCAATGAAAGACTTCATATTGACAATCCACTAAATAAATAAATAAATAAATAAATAAATAAATAAACTAAATACTTCCATGCTGGAATATGGGTTTGGTTTAGGATTCAAGAATGGTAGACCATCCAACAGCTTTATAAGAAACCCAAGGTAACTATCAAGCACAGATGAAACTCTTTGGAATATGAAGACAATTCAAGAACTTTGAGAAAGTATAATAAAAACTAAAATCTCAGAATTAATTTTAGAGAACATTTTAGCTGCTTTGTTGTTTTGATTAATAAATGGTTATACACTGAAAAATAGTGTTGAGGTCAAAGATGGACCACGTAGACAACAAAGCTATGAACTTAAAGATTTTCATTAATAGAGAGACATGTTTATACAGCATTATTTCCTTCCATGAAAATATGTGGCAAGAATTTATAAAGAAAGAAAAGAAACAACCCAAACAAGCAAGCGTGGGGTATTATTGGACAGAGCGACACTTCCCGAGGAAGGACCTTAGGCAGGACCCTCAGGACATCTCCACAAAGCCTTGTGATGTCTGTGGACAACTCCACATATATTAGACTTCTGTGACCATCACTGGGGCAAGACATGGAGGTAAAAGATGCAGGACTGTTAAACCTGATGCCGTGTAGACCTAGGCCAACGTGTGTGCTTGCAGTTAAAAACTGCAAAAAATTAAAATTAGCACAAATCTAGTTGTATAAGGATCTAAAGAAAGAAAACATTTTTGTGCAGCTGTACATGCATTTGTGTTTTAAGACAAATGGAGGAAGGTGAGAAGCAGGGGAGGAGAAGGGGACATAAAAACTATTAAGATGTATTTGTACATGTATCGATCCCTCACAATGAATGTAAACATTGTGGAATGCAAAGATATATTAATAAAGATTTAAGAAATTCCACGCCTGCCTCACAAGCACAAGGTCCTGAGTTCAATCCCTGGTACTAAAAAAAATAATAATAACAATAATTAAGAAATAAGTGAATAAATTAACGAAAGTTTTATAATATGAACCAGTAATGTGTGGCTTTGTATATATTTGTGTATAAATACAAAGTTCACCAAAAATATATATACACACTTCAGGCAAAGAAAAATAGTGTGATTTGTTTCAGCAGATTGTTTCACCCTCAGACGGAGGACCCTAGAGGATACTGTACATCGCAGCAAACCAAATATACTGCAGCACTTAGAGAAGAAATTGAAAATGTATGTACAGCAATCTAAATGACTGAGGTTACTCGGACAGCAATTTGCAGTACTAATAAATGCCTGGAAGCCAATGGCCACCACTTTGAGCACCTCTTGAAATTGTGGAAGGCAACGGTAACATATTAATCTCATGATATCTCAATAAATCTAGTATTAAAATATTTATACTAATTTTTTTATACTGAAGTGTGTATACATTCTTTGGCAGAGTCTGTATATTAAAAGTACATACACATATAATATTCAGATTTTTTATTCACGCATCAAGTCAGTAAAGCAACTTCCAGTCCTGCAAGCTCTAATCACACTATAAAAGTGTGCCAATCTTTATTTTATACTATATTCTACTGTAGTTTTTTCTACATTTAGATATGTTTAGAACACAAACATTTAGCATTGTGTTACAGTCCATTAGGATGCTCAGAATAGTAACATGCTATACAGGTTTGTAGACTGCAAGTAATACAATGTGGCACATAAACTTGGGTTATAGTTGGCTGCGCCATTGAGGCTTATGAAAGCCCACTCTAGGATATTTGCACAATGACATAAGGATGCATTGCTCAGAACAAACTACCATCAATAAGTGATGCAGGACTGTATATATATTTGTATACAAGTTTCAAAGTATATATGTATATAATATTCATATTTCTCATATTTGAAGTTATAGACATCCTAGCCCTTGCTTTTGTGAAACTTTCGTAGAAGTATATAAAATGTGGAGTAAAATCTCTTACTTGTCTGGTTCTCCTTATATTTTATAAATGTTCAAAGCCATTAAAATTATTTTTAGTTATTCCAAAATTTGCCATAAACTTTGAATCGATGTGTGTACCTTCACAGACTGGAAAAGACTCTATCTTTCCACCTCACCTTGAGTAATAGATTGCAGCCAAGGCAATGTTCTTGGAGGTTGGGAGATCAGCTCTGCCCAGCTTCCTCTCGAATACCTGCCACCCACTGTGCCAATGTCCATGCCAAACTTCTGAATAGTGAGAAAGGACCCTTGTAGGAGGGAAGAGAGAGAAGAAGGAGAGGATGTGGACGAGTATGGGGTTCTACTGTTTCATGAAACTATGTGTAATTACATGTAGCTCACACCTGCCCACTGAAAAATAATAAATCATTGCTGTTTTAGGCCATTAGATGTTTAGGGTGTTACATAATTAAAATGTAGTAATCAGCAATTTATTAACCATCAGACATTTAAGTTTTTGCCTATATTTACTGTTATAAAATATTATTATTTCTTTTAGATTTTATTATACAGTATACATTCAACAATTCTTTAAAACTGGACCCTTTCAGCACTATCATTTTTTAATCCATCATATTCTTGATAGGCTGACCATCATATTCTATAATTCATTATATTTTGAGGTGTTATCTCTGGATTCGAGACATGAATTCTTCATACCATTGTTTTGTATGTGACATAAAAAGATTTAGATACAATAAATCAAAATCTATAAATTAAGTATGGTAATGTGGGATTAAATTATTTTAAAATTATGAAACATAAGCCTTAGTAACCTAATGATCTGTGAATTTCTAAGAGCAAATATAAAATAGGATGTTTCTTAAAATTATTTGATTACAAAACACTTTTTTTACACTAAATCCATCAAGAGGCAGTGGGGTATCAATATTAAGTGTGAGAAGAGATTATAAAAATATGTATTACTTGTTCCCAAGTAGGAGCATTTTGGGGTTGATACTGACATGGCGCTCCACGCCTTCACTAGCTGTATGTTGATTTCTCATTGCTCGGCATCATAGTTTCTTTGTTTATTAAACAGTGGTGACCAGAGCATCTAGTTTCTAGGACATCTGTGAGGATGTGAATATAGTGAATGTAAAGAGGTTCCAGCAGTGATTGGAACACAGCTCATGCTCCGTAAATGTCAGCCGTTGTTGCCAGTGGAGGCTTGTACTGGTGGTGATGGTGGTTGTGGCCATGGAAGTGTTGCCTTCCTGGGATTTTTTTAACTTCCAAGTATTAAAAATGGTGTCGGCCCAGGTTTCAAATCATTTAGTAATAAATAATATAGTCTTTTATTTGGGACAACTGTGCTTATATGTGTGTTGCACACCCATCATCATGAATGATTTTGATAATGTATGACCACACCTACTGTCCTGCCTAAAACCCTTTATCTTCCGTAGAAATTCTATAGACTCTATGACATATTGCAATGTGGAAAACATATGTAGCTAACAAGGAAGAGTTAGAACCTCTAGAACAGTGGTCCGAAGCACCATTTGTTTGGAGACCATGCATTATTATGTTTATTTATATTGCAAGTTAATTGTATGAACTTTAAGCTACATGTTCCAGTGCTTAGCTCAGCTCTGAATCTACTTGACTGCACAAGGCCTCTCCTTAGCTTTCTTTCTTTATAGCTTTCCTGATGTAAATGGCCTCTTGCATGACCTATAGAAATAACATTGCATTTTAAAAAGAATATTCAAAATTCATTAAAAAGATTAAAGACCTAACTCTTGGGCTTTGACCCCATCAGAGCTGACACAGTAAGGGCTTTTTTTCCCTGAATCCTGAAGACCAAATAAGCACCTTTTCTATGACCTTGAGATACAGGCATTTTCTTACTGTGCTGTTAATAGAAAATGAGCATGAGAACTTTTAGTAATATGCATATCAAGCAAAACTTTAAAGGTAACAGGATTAAATATTGGTAACAAAATGCTCTTTATATCCAACTAACACCTGCATGAGAATGTTGCTGATAAATTGTGATGTTAATAAATCTAACCAGAGAAGATACCATGGAGAGTGAAAGAAACAAATTTAAATCTACTCCAGTTGGTATAGAAGAAAGGATAACTTTACATAGAAATGGTATGTTTAAGAAAACTGAAAGAAATGCAATACTCACATGGCAGTAGCATTTCTTTAGTCTTTATCAAAGGTTGGTAGGATTGTTTCATTTTGTAGTTTGAAACTCTTTCCACTGGAGTTTTCCAACTACCACATCACTGACACTTTGGAACAGATAGTTCTTGTTATAAGCTCTCTTCGATTGTCGATGTCAGAAGATGTTTAGCAGCAGGTGCTGCCTTTGACATAGTGAGATGGTTAGAGAGAAATCCAAAATCTGGTTGGTCTTTTCCACTTCTCAGCCTAAAGTTGCTGTGAGTTGCATTTATGTTGGGAGTCATAAAACTGATCTTTCCTTCCTTACCCCTGACATACAGCAAGAGTTTCTATCTATTTTTCTCTCTCTTTCCTTCATTACAATCTATACCCTAGTCTGAAAGCTTCATGTCTTTGCCCTCCAATTACTGTGGCACTCCTTTTCAGTCAATCTACTCTTTCATCTCATCTTATATCACTTTCCTATCAACTCTCTTAAAATTTTTATCTGGAAAATACTTAAAAACATTTCAAAATATTATTTAGCCTGTCCGCTGTTAATCTCAAACTTTTCTGAGTAGTTTTAAGGCAGTTCTGATGCACATCAGCACTACTGCAATTTAAAACAGGTAATTCCTACCTCGGTGGCTGCCCTATGCAATGTAGAACATTGAACAGTAGCCCTCACATCTACCAACTATGTACCAGAAATGTCATCAATCCAGTGTAACAAACTAAAATGGTCTCCAAATATCGGGGGAAGAGGGAAGCAAAAATCACACCTGCCTGAAAATCACTGGTCCACTTCAGTATTTCTCAAACTATTTTTAGAATTTTGTTTCTTAAACTATTTCAGATATGACACATTATACTAAACAACACTGATGCTGATTCTCACATACCAAAATGGTGGAGGAGTTGATCAGGTCTAACTGACACTTTAAAACAGAGGAGTACAGATCTAATGAATGGTTGGGTTAATGTTTGAGATATGTAGTAAGTTTAATAATATAACAACACATAGAGATTTGAGCACAGACATATGCAGAGCTTGTGTGTCTTATATCAGAGTTTTTGAGAAGAGTTGATTGTCCATGTACCTATTGATATTTTGTTGAATAACCAAAACTCTATCCGCATATAATATCTACACATATATTACTTGAATGACTGGGTGAGTGACTATGACATTTAGAAGTATTCAGCTTTGAATGCACAAAAATATGTGACCCTGAGGGACAGGGCTTTAGCTCAGTGGTTTTGCCGCCTGCTGCGCAAGTGCAAGGACCAGAGTTTGATCCCCGATACCAAAAAAAAAAAAATGTGACCCTGAAAAGAAATAATTAGTTGAAGCTTCAGTCCATAAGAACAGAGACCATGTCTGTACATTGCCAAGCAAGAACTAAAAGGACAGTAACTGTTCAACAAATTTGTACTAAGTGAAAGAATACTATTATCAATTAAAAAATTAATGGGTGAGTGAGTGAAGGATTGATAGAGAAGGTTGCCGGAGAAGGGTGGTGACAATTCTTGCCAAGCAGCCTGCACAGAACAGACTCTTTTGTCTGTCCGCAGCATCGCACTCTCAAGATGATGTTTTGGATGAAAACATGTCAGACCTTAGTGTAAGTATGTCAGGCCTGTAAACCAAAATAGAGATAAATGGCTAAGTAAATGAGGTGGTTTGGAAATTCAATTCCAGAAAACTTTGCTTGTTTATCTTTGAGGGTATATATGGAAGTATCTGTGAATAAATGAGTGACGGTAGGCATTCGATCTGTACAGACACCCTACTTTCCAAAGCTTCAGAGTCGCACAGTTTAATCAAATTAGCAAGGTTATAAAAATTGTATCTGTGAAACAGCACTCAATCTTGGTTTCAAATGATTTTATGATGCCAGCTCAACAACTTGATCATATTGCTTCCCTTGTAAAATGTTAGACAGCTATCAGACTGTTTTTAATGTACCAATTTGGCCTGCATCCACTTCAGTTCTTGTATCATTCTGTCAGGACTATTTCCCCGCTGAATGTCAATGAGAGGCTCTGCTGTGATTTCTTGTTTTTAAGCCAATAGTCCATATGATCTACAAAATATGTGTTGATTGACACGAAAATTTGTTTATTTTTTTTCCAGCAGAGAGCAATTTGTTTCAAATTACAGGAATATCATACAATATACACTAAGGATGAGTCTATCCATATATATCAGATAACTATGTGAGATATGGATATATATACCCTTCCTTCCCCAGGGTACATTTGGCAATGATTAGAAACAATTTTAGTTTGCCACATTGAATTGGTGGTGTTAATACTATATGCAGAAAGAGAAAGAGAGCAAGAGAGAAGGAGAGACAGGCATTTTAATCATTTGTCACTTAATTAAATATTGTCCAAGGGAACACTACACAATACCATGGAAATGATTAGTATGGATAATTCCTATTTCATATAAGGATGGATTTTTGGACAATTTCTTATTTTTTTCCATAAGAATCATTAAAGTTTCTGAAGTAGATTTTTTAATATAAAACTTACTACATTTATTTGAAAGAAATCAATTTGTAAAATTCCAAGCCGGTAGTATTTTATAAGCTGTTATACACATTCAGAGTAAAATGATTCAGAAAAGATTACTTTTACTATCATGTTCTTCTGGTGAAATTTAAATATGATTCCACCTACACTCAGATTGAAAAAACACTTTAGTTGCATAAAGCCTGGGTCATGTATACATCCCTTGCATCTGTTCACCAAAAGATTCATGAAAGCTCATTTACTAGAAACACCCAAGGGTGGAAAAGGAAAATATTAATTCTGTGAAGCTAATGTAACCTATGATGAGTTTACACATCAATGATATACACATATAAATTTATATACAAAGCAATTTTAAAGCTTGGAATAATTGGTCACACCTGTGTCTCACGTTTGCTTTCTCCCTGGTTTAAGTACTTCTCCACTGAGGTATAAAAGATGATCTCAGTCTTTCTAGTAGAGTTAGCTGCATAAGGGAAAAGAGATATTGCATCTTTTGGTCTCCAAAGGAAGTCATTTGTTTCCTGGTATTTAGATTTGTACTTTCAGTAGTGACTAATAAGTCTTGCTGAAGAGCCATTTCTGCCTGGAGGATTAATTGTAGCTATCGTGCCCACTAAGCCATCAAAGATCCCTGCTCCTGCTGTGGGGAGACAATGGTTTCAGAGGTTTGAGTGACGTCTTCCCTGTCACAGCCCCATAAAATCCCACCTGGACAGGCAGCTGCTGCAGGGTTTTGGCAGTTTGCCTAACACTCTTCATTTCATGCTTTTGCCTTCAAACTTGCACTTGAAGTGTGAGATGAAGTGCTCATTGTGAGGCGAAATGGCACACAGCTCTTGCAGGGAAAATAGACATAATTTTACAATTTTCAAGCAGTGTGGTGTGAGACACTATGCTTTATCTAAAATTCCAATACCCCAAATGTTCAGAAGGTGAACACATTTGATAACTGATTGCATGGTGGTGAAACCTGATAATATGGAAGGCAATGAAAGGATAAAACTGCCCCTTTCATGAGGTGATTCTAGCGGACAGGATACAATCTTCAGTGACGTCATGTAACATACCTTATTATTATCATTTTAAAATCTAGAAAAGTTTAAATTCTGAAATCCATTTGCTTCCTAAAACTTCAACATTAAGTCTAGGACCTATACCTTACAGAGAAAATCCTGACATCTTAAGTAACAAAGAGAAAATTTGATCTAAGTCTTGGGGCTTTTTTTATAGACATACCAGTCAATTTAAAAATGAGTATTAGGATTTTTCTGACCCTTCCAAAACTTGAACCCAGTGTTAACATCCTATAACTAGCTGACACGTTGCTTCTGGACTGAGCAGAACTGATTCATGGGTATTGCTTTTATCTGCTCAGTTAGACTTCAAAGGCACTAAAGATGAGGTTTATTGCCTTTATGCTGCTCTCACAGATCATTTCACTGAGATTTTAAAGAGGCACATGCTTTAGTCATGTGACTACAGCACTGCTTTGAAACTATGGTGATTTTATGGTCATCGTTTCAGCTTACAATGTTTAATCAATATTAACAAACAAAATATATTTTGTCTACAGTTTAGTGTAAGAAAAGACTATAGTACTACCTTTCTTACTATAAGGTATGCTGTTCTTCACATGGTATAAACACAAACTGCTTTTAAGAGAACAAAATTTTAAACGTCAGTTATTATACATGTTGCCACTGAAATATAACAGATAAATTCCTATATAATAATCAGTAGAAAATAAGTGTGTTAAGAAGTGAAAATGACTAATTTTCCCAAGCAACTGTTCAACCATGATTTCTACTGAGTTACTTTAAAGAATATTAATGCAGCTATAAACCAATTTTAGTGATTTATAATCACTAGGGGAGTCCCCAGAAATGGCCCTGAAATTAATGATCAGTTTGTACTTAAAATAACCACCTTTAGCAATGGCTTACTCTAAGTGGAACTTCCTAAAGAGTAGCACTCTGACTTAATTATGGAGACAGTTCATGTTTATTACCCTTCCGCTGCAGTGGGGAATCTTACAATGAATTAACATAAATGTGTTTCTTTTTTTTTCATGAGATACAAGACTAATGAAGCAATGTAAGACATGGAGAAAAATAGTAGCAGTTGTCAATAGAAACTAGGACATAGAACTTAACTGCTTAAGTTACTGATTATGATACTCGCTGTAAAACAATGTGTGGGATTCCTACATACTTGGTTTCAACTTTGTGTTCCTTGCCACTGATAATTTTTTGACAGTAGCATCTAAATAGGTAACCAGTAATAAATTATGTGATTTGTTAGCTATGTATTTTCATATGTGCATCTTCTTTAACAAAAATGAGATTTTGCTAGTAATTTACTTTAAAAGGTCATAGAAAACTCTCATTATAAATTCCTCAAACAAGGAAAAAGAACAATAAAATTGGAGTCATGGGAATTATGTTAATTCTTACTCTTTTATCTAGTTTACTATGACACTTAAGGCATATACCTTATCTTTTAGACACTGTTCCTTGAAGGTAGGAACTCTTACATTATATTTAACACAGGATTTATAAGATGATGAAAAGACACAGCATAGTAGTCTCTCAGTATTGCCCAGGTGTTCTGCACTGACACAGTGCTGGACACCTGCAATTTAAAAGAGAAGAAGGTGTATTTCCCTCACATTGATGTGATTCAGTCCCTGATCAGTAGCAGCCTTATGGCAGAATGTTGTGACAGAACAAAGTTCCTTAGTTCATGGTGAACAGGAATCAGAGCTTGAGGACAACCATCAGAGGAAGGTACTGGATAACAGATATGGTACCCAAGGCTGTGCCTCTGAGACACACCTGGATATACTCACAAGTGTGCTTTTCTAATCTGCTGGTGGCTCCCAGGCCAATCAAGTTGACATCCCAGCTGCACTGTAACACATCCCTAATCTGTGAGAGATATATTCCAAAGACCCCAGAGGATGCTTGAAACAGTGGATAGCACCAAATCCCTTAATTTAATGCTTTTTCCATCTTAACTAACCAGTTATCACTCACCATGGCTGTAATCTTGCATTTTGACTTGGAAAAGCAAAAACTAGCACAAATTCCTTTTTTCCTTTTTGTCAATTTCATAGACAGAAGAATCATTTTTATTGTAGATCTTAGCTCTCCTCATTATATAAAAAAATTTCATATTGTCACTTAAAGGGAGCACTTCAACTTTGCATAAATTGTTAGCATCACAACTCTTGTGCTTTAGAGCCTCCAGTAAGTATAATGACAATTACATGAACACAAGAACTGCAATACTGCAAAAGTTGATCTTATAATATCTACTAACTGAACAAAGCTAGGTAGTATATGAAGTATGGACATTCTGGACAGAAGGACGATTTGTCTTCTCAGCATGATGGAGCATGACAGTGGGAGATTTTATAATACTATTCAGCAAGGTGCACAATTTAAACTTATAAAGTGTTTAATTCTGGAATGAAAAAAAAACTTTTGAACTGCAATTGAAGATGAGTAATTAAACCATTGAAAGAAAAACATGGTGGACTACTGTACACAAAATACATCTAAGCTATCAGTAGAACTCTTGGTGTTACTGAAATTAAAAATGTAAATGATAGAGGGCTGGGGATTTAGCTCAGTGGTAGCGTGCCTGCCTGGCAAGCAAAAAGTCCTGAGTTTGATTCCCAGTACCGAAAAAAAATATAAATGATATAATTTAGACAATAACAAAGCCTGGATGAACTGTGTTCCAATAACCTAGCAATTGGGTTCTATTTTCATGCACGTTTACTATTTTCAGTTTTTCTTGCATTTTATTTGATTGAGTACTGCAATGCACTTCTTTCTCTATTACTGATTACATAAAGTCTACCAGGAGTGCTCACTTCGGCAGCACATATACTAAAGTCTACCAGGAAGGGCCAGAGATTTAGCTCAGTGGTTCCACTGCCTGCCTCTTAAGTGCAAGATACTGAGTTCAATCCCGGGTACCAAAGAAAAAATAAAAAGTCTACCAGGAAATCTGGTAATTTCAGATTTTATACGGACATGGGATCAAGGGAGTTAGAACTTTTTCAGTCAATTCTAACAAATTGATGATTAACAAGAATATTTGATGGTTTTTTTCTAAATAATTATTTGCATTAATAATATTAATTATTAAACTATGATCTTTTAGCTTAATATCTTTTGAATGTGAACATTGAAATCAGCAGTATTTCCAGTACTAAACTATCAAGAGGAAAATGAAGTTAATATGAAGACTACACTCAATATGTAAATGCTGTGAATTTCTGGATTTCTTTCCTATCATCTACAGATGAAATTAATCATATAAATGCACATAATCTAGGCTTCTATTTACATGTAATGGTGCTAACCAAATTTACTGGTCTGGATTTTGAAGTCAGCAATTTCCAACTCAGTTAGAATTCTGAAAATTTATGAATCTTTGGCCTAAGATACTTTGCATTTAATTATGTCCCCACATGAAACTTATTTTAAACTGCATGTCCAGTGTTTGAAAAAATAAAATACATCAAATACATTTAAACTATATTTTTTTAAAGAAGCAATTTCTGGTACCTCTAGGAAATTTTAGTGTCCTGAGACAAATACGTGAGTTATCAAATACTATCCTAATTTCCTTTATTCAAATATCAAAAAATAATATTATCAAAAAAATCAAATATCAAAAAAGAAATATTAAAAGAAAAACTATGTACAATTGATAAAGTCCAGAATCAAATATGAAAAAACGGGTTCATTTTCCTTCATTTTTCGCTAAAGCTCCCAAACCCTGCCAGGATGAGAGCATCATTTATTTTCTTTTTTTTTTAATACCTGTTTCTTTTCTCTTCTAGATTATCTACAAGTAATAACAGCTTCCTTCCAATGATGCATAGCAATATGAAATTAGTGTTCACAAACAATAATTCCTAATGTGTATACTCTGATGAAAATCTAAGTAGTAAAGAGAATTACAGAATGATAATCAGTGAGAAATATGAGTTCCATATGTGATCATATATAACTATTTGACAACAACCAACTCCATAGGGTACATTTGAAATCTTTAAACATAAGGCAAACATTACAAACGTTTCAGAAATTCCATCTTAGTGGGATAAGTACATTAAAAAAATCTTAGAATATATCTTAAAATGCCATTTCCTTCTTTACAGTGAACACATATGCCTCACTAGATGAAATGGTTACAAGTGACCTCCTTTTCTAAATTAGAGGAAGCTAAGTATAAACTACACTCAGGCAAGAGGCAAAAATATTGCAACAATCCACACACATGTACACACACACACACATACACTCACACACACAACATGACACAAGGTATCAGTCCTTCCTCTCCCTGTGTAACACATGATTTAGTGATGAGTTTGTTACAAGATCTTTTCTGCCTCCTTTGAGGTAAATGTGTGCAAAGCTGGAAGACAGATTCCCAACCCTAAATTTATTGGGTTATCTGGCTGAGACACTTAGACATTGTAGTTCAAAAGACTTAAAGGAACTATCTCTGGTGCTGGCTCAATACACATCACTGCTGTGGGCCACTCTGCATGTAAGAATGCTCTTGGATTATCCTGAACGTGTAGACAGGAAGCCGCTGCTGCACAGCATTTAAATCAGCTAGAACTATCTTTAGCTTCAGCAAGAACAGGTCGTGCTTTTGCCACTTTGAGGCATGAAAATGTTTAAAACTGTGTGACGAGAATTTTTATACCAAAGGACATGTAGGGCGAGGTACAGCCAGATAAAACTGTTGTAATATAGATCCCTAGATGATGTAGCATACACATGCAAAACACAAATAGTGCTTTTTTATACAAACATGAATAGTGCTTTTTTAAAACAAATTTTATATTAAGATTGAAATAAGGGTACTGGCATCCATAAATTGCTGTCTCAGACTATATTTTGAAACTTTTCTTTTAGTAAGTATGTCATAAAAACAAAGATATAGCCTTTAGATGGCAAATGTATAGTCATTAATAATTATGTTTAATCCAAAATACCTCTCTTAATTAACATATAAAGTGATGTGTAAATCATTCCTTTATGTGTTACTTATAAATAAATGGGATGGGAAATACAAATATATACATTATGTTTCGCTTATTTTCTGGCACAAGAACTTAGATATAATTCCTAAAGTACAACAGGAAATTACCAGGGAAAATTATCTGAAAAATGTTTGTTGGAGAAAAATATTACAGAATATTCATTTTTATAAGTTAAATACTAACGTCAGTCAAACTCTGTTTAGATCTGTTGTCAGAAAAGTATGAATTTACTGCTTTGCTCAAAATATTCATGTTATTCAACTCACAATAAATAAAATGAAGAGTATTAATGAGGACAGAGTATGAAAACAACACCAGCTGTCAGTCAAATGAAGAGAAAATGAAAATGTTGTAAAAACTCCCAAATCATTTTCTTGCTTAAATTTCTATGAAAGAATAAAAAATTAGTCAGATTTCCATATACACATTTAAATTTAGATAATGTTGCATGGGGACGGAGATTTAGCTCACTGGTTCCACCACCTGCCTTGCCAAGTGCAAGGTCCCGAGTTCGATCTCCTGTACCAAAAAAAAAAAAAAAAAAAGTTGCATAATAGCCTAACTGTAAAATGTTGTGAGACCTGGAGACCTTGATTGCACGGCTGGAGTAAAGATTGTTCTTTTAGATTGATGTGAGTGTTATACCTTACTCCACTATAAACCACAGAGCACATACATTAGGCAATGTCTGTAACAATCCAGCATCTTAAGTGAGTAAAGTGTGTGACTTCGTCACAATCAAAAAGGAAGACGATGCAGTGCTCTGGCCTACAAGAGATAAGGAACTGAGATCTTTACATGCACAGTTATTTAATGATACACTGAAAGATATCTGCACAGTACATCAAAGTGCATGTATTGGGCCAGGGATTTAACTCAATGGCAACCCGCCTGGTTCGCAAGCACAAGGTCCTAAATTCAATCCCCGATTCAGAAAAAACAAACAAATAAACAAACAAAAACCCCCCAAAACCCCAGATCTCCAAAGTGAATGTATTCTCTATGGCTGTACCTATTTTTACTGCTTATATATTTGACAAAGCAACAAAAGGCAAGTTTATCTCACTCTGATTTCAAGCAAGTACAAAACTAATTTATTTAAAATTTTATACATAACATGTATAAAAATTAAAGCATAGATCTATTTGGAAAATGGGACTGCAAAGTGCCTTGGATGGTGATACATTTTAAGGCAACTGTTACATTTTAAATTATAGTGACTTGTTTTAAGGATGTATGCCCTTCATGGAATTGTTTATAGAACCTATCCTGACAACAGAGCATCCTAAGGAAAGTTTATTTCAGAAAAGCTATTGGAATTAAAAAGTCAAACAAAACAAATTAATGCTACAAAAGTGAATGAGGATCTTGTAGCCACTTTCTTGCTATAGGGACAAAGACCTGACACATGCAAGGAAAATGAGGAGAGGTTTATTTTGGCTCACAGTTTCAGAGGATTCAGTCAATGGTTGGCTGGCTACAAGGAGGAAGGAAATGTCATTGCAGATGAAAGCCATTCACTGCATGGCAGCCAGGAAGCAGAGAGAGAGGGGAGGAGCTGGAGACAAGAATAAACTTTCCAAGTCATGATCCTGTCACCCATCAAGGGTCCACCTCCAAAAATGAGACTTTGGGGGAATGCTTTGCACCTAAACCTTGGCAGGGGAGTCAAAATGAAAATGATTTGTAAAAGTTACCTAGTGAATATCTAGTTGGTTATTTTCTCGATCTCTTCATATAGAAAATTAGATGTCTTTCATATTACATATAGTCTACACATTTGATGACATTGAAACACATTGGGAAGTATCTCTTAAACAGTGAATAAATACTTTCTCAGTGACTGGCAGATGATTCAGAATGCACAGTATAAAAGTGTTCATTAGCTCTCATTTCTTTTTCTCATCAATGAATTATGGAATTATTTACAGGGAATATTATAAGGCATCATATTATCATATATTCTAAACTATACCAGTGTTTTGATTTGATAATCTTAGTAAATAATTCTCTTTTCTATTCATATTATATTCCTAAATTGAGATAAACAATTTTAAAATAGTGATATATTTCAGAGCTAATAATATAGCCTATCTGGGAATAAAAAATATAAAATTCATTTTTATAAATCACACACCAATTAATATATCAAATTGTGTTCAGTTCCTTCTGGCAGGTGGATAATTAACACCAATTACAGTTTATTTAACTCTAAAGGCATTATGAGAATTTATAGAAACAAAGGTTTAATTAACAAAGTGAAGGATTGTAATGCCAAATAATGTGCTGATTAAAATTCAGCCTCTTTACACCATTTTTTTTTATCCTGCAAACCTTTTCTTCAACTCTGTCATTAACCTTACATGGGGTAGGTATTACAGGCAAATAACTATGTTATATCCACGGGATTAAAAATAGTTTATTTTGATTGTTCTGCCAACCAGTTTGCATAATTAATTTGATCTGAGATTTGAACTTCCATTGAATCTGTTTAATGAATAACAGAACACTTCTGGATCATACTTATTGAAATAATCTATCCAAAGGGGCCATTTATTATTTTTCTTTGAACCTGTCATTCACTATTTTTCAATAATAACCTTCTAGCCTTCAGTTACATACAAAACTGTATCACTTAACAAAAAATGTGCTTGCATGGATGTTCTTGTTAACACAATTTAAACTGCTTATTTGTGCATATCTGTTGTCCTCATTTTTGTTTCTGCCACCAAAAAGCAATAAATGAAATGGAGAACGTCCAGACCAAACATCTCCTATAATGCTTTTGCAAATCCCTTCCTATATTTTGTCTGGTGTGAATAATCTAAATATTTACAGTGGATTCCTATGTATCTAGATATATTATCACAACGATATATTCAATGCTTTCTAAGTCTAAAACTTCTAGGAAGATAGAGAAATGTCAGTCTTTTTTTCTCATTAAAAGAAGTAAAATATCTTAAGAGTTTGATGAACTAAGTTATGCGTTTGGGATGTCGTTGCTTCATATCCTGTTTGCCATTTATGTACATCACATGATTCCACTTCCTCAAAAAATGTATGGTTCTTGTATATCTGTGTGTATCTGACCTAATCGGGATGGAGTGGAACCATTAAGATGCAAGAGAGAGTGGTTAAACATCCTAGATTCCTTATCTCTCAAGTGAGAAAATTCTGAGGCATGCTCCACAATTTATCTTAGAAGATTCCTGTGGGACTAAACAGTCTCTCATCATAGTAATTTGTTCAGAAATGCATCTATGTCATCAACCTCCCTGTCCTCTCTCTCTCTCTCTATTTCTCCAGTGATGCTGGGCATTGTTTCACCTCAAAACAATTACTTCACTTCCCATCCCTGTCTTGAGATTTTATATTTAGGAACAAAAATATAGACAACTGGAAATTCAGTCTCTATTCTAGGTAATTATTTTTGATGATGGAATAAAATAGTTTGCTTTCCTATCACGAGACCTTCTAACAGTGTTAGATACAGTGTTTCAAATCTGAATTCATGTCCATTACAAACCAGACACTAAACTAATAGTTGGTATGAACTATTCATGCCTCAAGAAAGCTGATTTGTTTGTTTTGAAGTTAACTGATTTCTATAAGGTTATGAAAAAATGGAACTTTCTAAAACACCTTTATATTTCATAGAATTGCAGTATTCTTATCAGTGTCACGATAATCTGCAGACCAGAAATCTATTGTGTTGATTCCTTAGTTAATATTAAATATTACCTTCACATGTACCAACTTCACAAGAGAAACTCCACCATTATGGACTATTAACATGCACTAATAAAATATAATAAAATTACTTTAAAATTTAAAAATAAGTATACCTCAACAATCTCCATCTTGTAGCAACGTGTGAACATAGTTTAACAGTAATTATTTTCCAAAACACCTTCCAACATGAGCCTCAAATGTGCATTTCTTATACAGAACTCACGAGAGTGCTTTGTGTACTGGCTCTACTTCGTTGTCTCACTCAATTCCAATCCTAAATGGATTTAAATTTAACCACTTCACTGAAATTTCCTTCTAAATCATTCACCCAGAAACTTTTCTTACCCAATGTGCAGTCACAACTCAGTCTTCCAGCTTTCTCAGCAACATTTTGCACATTTAGCTATTGCTGCCTGAAGAGCTTTGCCCCATGGAATTCATGCATCCTTCTCTCCTTGTTTCAATTGCAGCTCAGGTGAAATTTCTTTTCGTTGTTTTTCCCTCACTTAAATACTATATAGGGAAATATTCTAGAACTTGGATTATAGTCCTCTCTTCTACCACCTGATACAATAATGTCATTTCTATCTTGAGTACTGATCTCACTTAGGGATGTCTGGCTGGCATTTTTCATTGTCAACTTGACAAATCTGAATGTCTGGTAAATACTTAATCTTCATATGTCTGACTTTGAAATCCTATTTTCTAGTGGAAACCTATCCATCTTATGACATTCTCATAAATTCCACTTAACTCTCCATTCAAACCTTCAGGACATTCAGTTTATTCTAATACCAAAATATCTACAGAATGTTCTAAGTAATAATTCTGATACTATAACTGGAGTCCAAATGACAATTTGATTTTGTCTATACAAGGCAACTTTGTTTTGCTGGTATCATCCCAACCCTATAGACGGTCACTTATCTAGCATGCAGAGTGGTCATTTAACTGCTTAAATCTGTTCATAAAATACCATGCTTACAGTATAAATTGGTTTTAATTGCAATTGAAATAGCATCTAACTTCCTCATAATGGTGCATGAAGCTCAAATATGGGCTCTGTCTCTTCTCTGCTTCCTAGTCTCATCACCCTGACCACTCTGAGTTGAGTCTATGCCATAACCACACCCACCTGCCTCTGGGCTTCTTTTCTTCCTCTTGGGCTAGGCTGTATGGTGTCTGTTTTAGACTTTCTAGGCTGCCATAATAGGATTTCACAGACCTAGTGGCTTGAACAACAGATATTTATTTTCTTGTAGTTTTAGAGACTGAATGTCTAAGATCAGTGTCCCAGCAAGGGTAGATTGCATTTTAAAATTTAATTTAAATTTTATTAGCCCATGTGTGCTGTGTATAACGATTATATTCATTGTGAAGAGTAGGTACATGTGCATGCCTTCCCTTAATTTATTTAATCCCTTTCTACTCCCTTTCTTCTCCCTCCTTCTGTCTTCAGAACTATCTCCCATTTATGGAAACCTATCACCTTTTTTCCTACAAAGAAAATGGTAGATTCTTGTGAAGCTTCTCTTCCTGGTTGCAGACAACCATCTTTCCCAGTCTTCTCGTGCCTTCCCTCCAGGCATGCTCAGAGAGATCTCTGAAGCCTCTTCCTCTTCTTTTAAAGACACCTTTCTTATTGGATTAGGATCTCGCTCTTAGGGTCCTAATTTAAACTCACCTCCTTAAAGTTCCTATTTTCAAATAAAATTCACTTTGTGATTTAGGATTTCAACATATGAATTAAGCTATATGAAAGGACATAGTCCATAATAATGTCTAATTCTAACAAATTGTGCTATACCATGGATGCCAAGTGTGACTTAGTCCTGGGAAACTGTACAGTGGGTTGAAGCTAAAAGACAAATCAATCTTATGGGGTTGTTGCAATATTGTTTCATAGTTTCTTGTGTGTATCATGAAATAGTTGTAAAAAGACAAATCATACTTGCTTTACCAGTTCTTAAATCCATTATCAGCAGAAGTAAAGAAAATATTAACTTGGTTCTATGCACTGTTCTACAATCTTCAGTGAATTTTCCACTGTAATCCTCACATTGATTGAAAGAAGACCTTTATTACTCTTAGTAGTGTGAAAATGAAGATGTCAAGCCTCTCTACAACTTTGTGGTATTTTTCAACAACTCCATGCCTGTGTGTTGCACACCAAACTTTTATTAACTCTCTTGTAACAATTTAAGGGTAGTTCTTCCAGAATCTTCACAAAGGATGTTCCAGTTACAAGGGTCATTACATTAGGAAAAGCCCAAAGTTTGACAAACCCATTAATCCAGTGGCAATTTCTTAATCAGTGGCCATATTCCCCAAATCAAAAATATGTGACACCATTCTTACAGACCTAGATAATTAAAGTTCCAATGTTCACACAAAAGGGCAAATTATAACAAATAAATTTTAAAAATTAGATTATATGTAAAATAACAACTATGCAAAGTAGAGATCAACTGATAAAGACTTTAATTCGTTTGAGGTTAAAGATATATTTTCCAAAATTATTGTCAAAATGTTAAATATCCACAGGGTAGATATGATAGTTTGTTTGCCTTTATATCACAATTTAAGTATTATTTCTACTAAATCTTTTCATAATTTCTTTTGGTAGCCCTTTGGAAATCTTTCTTAAAAATGTAAGAAACTGGGCCAGGTATTTAGCTCAGTAGTTCTGATACCTCCCTTGCAAGCAAAAGGTCCTAAGTTCTATCCCCTGTACAAAAAAAAAAAAAAAAAAAGTAAGAAATGCATCTACATCTGTGACCCAGGTTGCAGGTGGGTGTACAGATGTGAACATGATAGGTGATATTCTGGAGGATGTAATGTTTGCACTAACTAAGCTCTCCTTTATGTTGTAAATACATAGTGTTCCCTTGTTTTAATTATGTTGGGGATCTGAGTATACAAAGCGAAGGACAGTTTGTCAGGTTTCTCACATTATTTTCAAATTTGTTCTCCAATCTTGTATTCTTCCAACTAAGAGGCCTTGTTATTTTTTGACATATTATCCTCTGTCTTCTAAATTTCCCTCTATTACTGGTCTCTACAATTGGGATTTTCTCCTTTCCACTATCAAGCCTACCATTTATTTTGTCTTAGAAGTAAAATGAAAAGACTTCCCAATATCTCTACTTCCTAGTAATCTTTTGCTAGTGACAGATGTGATCTGCCACTAATCATATTGCATGGGTAATATGTCCCTGGGCATGGTTTAGCCCCCTAGACTGTGGTAGATTTGAGAGTAGATATCGTTTATGAGAGAGAGAAAGAAAGAGACAGAGACAAAGTCAGAGACACAGAGAATTTAAAATTATACTTTGGGCAAGAATGGCTTCTGGGAACAAGAACAGAAAAATCAGTGATGAAAATAGATAAATATTACTTTATAATATTACTTATAATATTAAAATGTAATATATGCTTCAATGTTTTCATATTAATAACATTTATCTTTTCAGTGGCTAGTCATTAACTGGGTTTGTTAACAAAAGAATTTATAAAATTCTTGTCTCAAAGAGTACTTACCTTTTAAACCCAGCACATTAAAAGAGAATGTTTTATAAAATTATAACTTTATCTTACATTATTATGACATTCAAAATAACTTAAATTTTAGAAAATTAATCTCTTAATAGTATCATGATTATTGTATAATAAGAAATTAATTTTAGAGAGTAAATATATTTGAATTTATCTTCAAGTTTTTTTCCATTAAATTTATTGGTACATTTTAGGTATACAATATGATGACATTTATCATTGGGAATTTGTACCTGTACATGTACCTTTTGGAATTTGTACCTTGCTTCTTGTTTTTCCCCATTCTCCTTCCTTCCCTTTCATACCTCCACCCCTTGCTATTTACAAACCTTTGTTTCCATTTTATTATTCCCTGCAGATTAATTACTTTTCTTTTTCAGTATCAGGCAGTTTGAAAGCAATTTGAATATAGCATTTTAAATTAGTCGATATATTAATCTCTGGTGTACAAATATCCCTATGGCCTACCCCTTGGTCTGAAACATAGACAGTACATTGGGAATTTAAAATTTAATATATTATGCTTTACATTGGATCTTCAAGAATGAAATGCTAAGACACAAGTCATAAATATATGCAGGATCTATAAAAAACGTACAAAAAAGAGAAAATAAATGCAAAGAGACATATTCCATATTAATGGATGTGAATGAATATTGTAAAGTTATCATTTCTTCCCAAATATCATTAGTGTAAGTGAATTCTAACCAAAAGCCCTGCACATTTTTCTATACATATCAACAAACAGATTTTAAAATTTATATGGCAAGGCAAAAGACCTAGAATAGCAATACCATAGGAAGGAGAAAAAAGTGATGGGACTGATACTGTCTGATTTCAAGACTGAATGTCAATGCAAGAAGTAAAGACAACATGCTACTGCCTAAAGGTCAGACAAATAGAGCAATAGAAAAGAATAGAGAGCTTAGAAATAGACCTGTATAAATACAGTCAACTGATCTTTGACAAAGAAGCAAAAGCAGGTATGGAAAAATAAAATAATTTTTAACAAATGGTGCTGGCACAACTGGTCATCTGCATACCAAAATAAAACAAAATAAATAAATCAATAATTTAGACAAAGACATTCCATCTACCACAAAAATTAACCCGAAATGGAGCATATACTTAAAGGCACAACTATAAATTCAAAATTATATAGTCCCTATAAGATGGTATAGGAGAAAATCTCAATGACAACGGATATTACAATATCTTTTTATATAGCACACCAAATGCATAATCAGTGAAAGAATAAAGTAAATGTGATTAAACTTAAATTTCTACTCCACAAAAGATGTCAGAAAAATAGTCACAGGCAGGGAGAAAATATTCCAAAAGTAAATATCATATAAAAGATTTTTGTTCAAATATTCAAAGAAAATTTAAAACCTAACAATATGAAAGCAAATGATTACATAAAATATGATTATAAAATAACCCAAAGATTGAAACAGAACTTGATCAAAGATGTGCAGATAGAAAACAAGCATATGGAAATGTACTTCCTCTCAAATATCATTAGCAAAATATGAATTAAAACAAAACAATGACCTACTACTGTATAGGTATTATAATGGTCCAAATCTGGGACGTGGACAACACCACAAATATCGACAAAGATTTGAAGCAACAATAGCTGTTTCATTCATTGGTAATAGGAATGCAAAATACTATAGCCAGTGTGATTGTTAATTGTGATTGTCAAACCAACCTGAGTAAGAACTACCTAGAAGATTCGTAAAGCTTTGGGCATAGCTATGGATAATTGACATATAGGCTACAAATTAAGGAGGAAAGACTCATCCTGGATGTGGGTGGCACCAACCAATAGGGTTGTAGCCTAGAGAGAATAAAAAGAAAGGAAGAAGGAAGCAGGCCCTCTTTCTTCTGAGGAGCTTTGGTTTTAACTGTGCCCTTAGGAAGTTCATCTCCAATTCCTTCAGGCTTCAAATGCAGACTCTTTGGCCTTCCAATATAAACCTTGCAGCTTTCCAACACAGACTCACACTGAACTCCACAGTGAACTTTCAGTCTTTTGATATTCTACTACATCCTCCTGCTCTAAAGTGTACCGATGGCCATTTGCATTTTTCCATCTCTGATCGGTCCACTGAGACACTTGCACTAATGTTCCTGTAAGGCTACTTAAGATATTCTTTGTGTAATCACACATATAGCTTATGTTAAATCTGTTGCTCTAGTGACCTCTAACCATAAAGGCCATAAAGAATCCACTGTATTTTGAAAGTCACTCTTACAATTTTAACACACTGCCCTCTCAGGGGTACATTGATTGGCCTCCCAGACCTTCTTCAGAAACCTGGGTGAAAGACTCCTTGGCACTATAACTGTTGCATTTGATGATGCAGAAAAAGGAGCTCATAATTAACAAAACCTTATAGAAACAAAGGTGCCTTTCTGAAGGTCAATAAGTAACCAAATTGTAGTACATCCAGACAGTGGAATATTATTAGACATAAAAAATATCTATTAATGCATGGAAAGACATGAAGGAAACTTAAATTTATATTGGTAATTAAAAGAAGCCAATTTGAAATTGCTACCTACTGTATGATGCTGAAAAGGAAAAAGTATTCAAATGGTAAAAAGATCAGCGGTTCCCAGGATCTAATGGGAAAGGATGAAAATGGGGAGCACTGAGAAACTTTAGGACAATTAAAATTCTATATGATACTACCATATCTGATATATGGCATTATCCATTCTACAAAACCCTAAGAGTAAACCCTAACCTAAACAAGAGACTTTGGATGACAATGTATCAATGTACGTGCATACTGTTAAAAAAAAGGAAAAATATTATTCTAACAGGAGATGTTAAGAATGAATGAGTAGGGCCAGGGATTTAGCTCAGTGGTTCTGTCACCTGCCTTGCAAGCGCAAGGACCCTAGTTTGATCCCTGGTACCGAAAAAAAAAGAATGAATGAGTTTATTTACATGGGTGTTACTGACTGCATAGTCTATACTTTCTGCTCAATTTTGCTGTGAACTTCAAACTGCTCTACAAAGTAATGTTTATATATCACAAAAAAGAATACATTAGGAATATCTACTTAATGAATTAATTGTTGACATAAAGATGGCTATGGAATGTATACTTGATAGCTTATTTCGACATCCCAAATGATGCGATAGTGGATACTTCATTAGATGAAGCTCAATAAAACTTAGTATATCTTTGACTGAGAAAATAATGCTTACCACAACAGGCTATTTTACTATGCAATGTTGTCTACTAGCCTAGAGTGAATTATTGTCACTGCTGGCTCCACTTAATTGATGTAGATATTACTTGTTTATTTTAGGTGCCTGTGGTGTGACATGAGCCATATACCATAGCAAAGGAATGAAAACAGATATCAAAAACTTTAAAAATCTTATTTAAATAGAATTGATCATTGTGCTCTAGCTATTACCCTCTCAAGAACTCTTAATCACTTGATTGGGAACAATTATTAAGTTAATATATAAAACTGCTCATTCAATCAGAGTATATTTATTAATATTTAATTTAAAATGTCTCAGGTAGGTGGTACATAATGGAGTATGACACAGAGCACTGTTAGATTAACCAGATTAAATAAAAATGTCCCATTGGCAGCTTGCTGATCTCATCTTCCTTCCTAAATTCTCAGTTTAATCTTAAATTTATCTTGTCTTCTCTCTTTCCATAAAAAGAGGACAGCAGCAGAAAGAGAAATGAAAATATTATATGAAAATAACGATATAAAGGACACATTATATTTTTTTAATAAATTAAAGATACATCTAAAAATCAAGACAGGCCATGTATTCACTAATAGGGAAAGAATTAAAGAAAAAACTCAGTATGTACAGATTGGCCTTTTCTTTGCATGATTCAGTTATATCATGTCATTACAATCGAACCTAGGACATATTCAATTAAAGGAGCAGTATATCTATGAAAATAAAATATCATTCCTTAAAACCATACTTAAAATCCATCCTTTGGAAAAATATTGAACTTCTCATTCTTCCAGTGAGATCAAATGATGCAAAATACAGACATGAAAAAGTCAGGTATAAAGAATGAGAAACTAGAGACATTTATAGCTAAATGGATGCACATTAAGGCCATATTCTTTTTTTATAAGGATTTATTTTTATTTATATATATATATATACTTATTGGTACATTTTAGGTATAAAATACATTTATATTTATCATTAGGTGTTTGTACCAGAACATGATGTATCTTAGTTCTTATTTTTTCTCCCATTAGCTGTGCACCCTTCAACCCCTCCACCCTTCCCTATTTACACAGAGTGTGAGTCCATTTATTTTTCTTTCTCATAATTTTTCTTTTCCCTTCTTCCCATTCCTCTTAACCTCCAACCATCCCTAAACCGCTGGACCTTTTCTTATTTCAAATTATAAATTATTCATTTTAATCATTTTCATCCTTATTTACACTTTCAGTTTCTCATACTAGTGAAACTATTCAGTATTAAATACTGAATAGTTTCACTAGTATGAGAAACTGAAAGTGTAAATGAGGATCAAAATGTATAATAGATAATGTGAAATAGGAAGAAAGGGTCAAAAGCAGAAGGGGAAAGGAAAGAAGGGAAAGGAGAAAATATGAGAAAAACAAACAATGGAAACAAAGTCTTTATAAATAGGAAGGGGTGGAGGTGTTGAAGGGAGGGCAGGGGAATGGGGAAAAATATAAGAACCAAGAGAGATTATGTAAAGGTGCAAATTCTCAATGATAAATGTCATCATACTGTATACCTAAAATGTACCAATAAACTTAATTAATAATAACAATAAGGAAAAAAATTTAGTGTCTTCTTTGAAAATTCTCTTTTAGAATCATACATCTTAAAATACAAGAACTCAGTGATGTTGACTTATTTTTAATATCTCAAAATTCTTTCTCACTTAATAGTCATCTTCAGTAACTGAGTTTTATAGGTATTATGGTTGGTGTGTATTTTAAACCCACATTTCAGTTCTAGATTTCCTGAGGTATTCATTTTGTAATATTTGTCTGCTTAAATTTATTTATATTTATACTCTACATTATAAAGATTTATAAATAGCTTATTAAAACTTTTCTAATATAATAAAAAGACCATGACAAAACATGAATTACAACAAACCTTTAAAAAGTCTACACAAAGAAAACTGGACACAGTTATAATACATATATAATAGCTATTTAGTCAAACTGTACATTTGTAACTATCAAAGCACATATCAAAGCACAATAGCAAACACATTTGGTATCCCCACATTCTTCTTGCTTTCTAGGAAAAGATATTTATTTTTTAAGGAAAGAAATGTTGTGTTTTATAACATTGGTTCAAATTAATTATAATATGTGGTTTAAAGCAGAACAGAATGAGAGTTGCAACAGGTAAAAGAAGGGCGGGCAATGGTCAAATGGTCAATGACAATGGTAAATGGCAATGGTCAATGCACTTGCCTTTCATAAATACTTCCTGAGAGTAATTTCACTGTAGAATTTAAAGAGAGATAGGCTTGCTCACAAAATCAGGGCCAAGGTGTTACTCAGGGTTAGTCACAAGCACCAGCACAGTAGAGTGTGAAAATGTAATGAATCATAATTGAGATGCTCATTTCATTATGTTGTTGTTTTGTTTTTGTTTTTGGTACTGGGGATCAAACTCAGGACCTTGCATTTGCAAGGCAGGTGCAGAGCCACTGAGCTAAATCCCTGGCACTCTCATTTTATTATTTTATTTTATTTTTTTTCTTAAATTCTTTTATTGGTACATTTTAGGTATACAACACAATTACATTTCTCACTGGGATCTTGTACCTTTACATGATGCATCTTGGTTCTTATTTTTTCCCCATTCCTAGCCCTCCCTTCACCCCCTCCACCCTTCCCTATTTACAAAGACTTTATTTCCATTTTTTCCATTTCTCATCATTTTTCCTTTCCCTTCTTTCCTTTCCCCTGTGCCTGCCACTACCTTTACCCTTTTGGACCTTTTCTTCCTATTTTACATTATCGATTACTCATTCTAATCATTGGTACATTTTAGGTATACAATATAATGACATTCATCATTGGAAATTTGCACCTTTATATAATTTCTCTTGGTTCTTATTTTTCACCCTTGCCCAGCCTTCCCTTCAACCCCTCCATTCCTCCCTATTTACAAAGTTTTGTTCCTATTTTTCCATTTTCTCATATTAATTCCATTGCCTTCTATCCTTTCCCCTACCTCTCCCACTTCCTTCCCCCTTGCCCCTTTTCTTCCTATTTCACATTACCTATTATACATTTTAGTCCTTATTTACACTTTCAGTTTCTCACACCAGAGAAACTATTCAGTATTTACACATGTGTGTCATATTTATTTCACTTAAGTGTATCACTACTCTCATTTTATTATGAAAGTGAAAACTAATACCACTTGATGGATCGATACTTCCTAGGAAATGGAGGAATGATAGTCACTTAAGGCACAAATGAAAATGTATTTTCAAGTAGTAGCTATGGAGCATTTTCTTTTTTTCTAGCTAACTTGTCTCCACTGAAAATCTTGGTTTGTCCATGTGCGATGTACCTGCACATGTTTACCTGAAGGATCTTGGAGCTATACCTTTGAAATAGAATCAGCAGGAAAGACAGCTCCCTATCTCCCAGTATCTGATAGTGGGAGGGAGAAGGGTAACTTTGCTTAAAAAAATACCAAATGGGCCGGGGATTTAGCTCAGTGGTTTCTACATCTGCTGTGCAAGTGCAAGGACCCGAGTTCGATCCCTGGTACCAAAAAAAAAAAAAAAAATACCAAATGCAGATCAACAAATAAATCCTGAACAACCTCTCCCTAAGCTCTTCTGGTACTTTTACACTAGCTCAGCTCACACTGTCTTAAATACATTCATACATTTTGTTTTAGGGGACTTGACTTTATCATTTCTCTCTCCTTTTGCAATCATCTTAAGTAAAATCTCCCTTGTCTCTCGTAAGCACATGATTAATTCTTTAAATACATATATTTTCATGTATCCAAAGAGGAAAGAACAAGTTAAAACTAGGAACCAATTATTTGAAAAATGTTTTCCTCATGAAAAAAATTATGAACAGATTGAAAAAGTATGAAAATTTGACGCTGTAATATCTATACTAGTATGTGTTGCAGAGAACCGGAGGGCGTGGATGAAGTCCATTCTGCTCTGTTATGAAAGGCTGAGACATCATCAAGGATCTTCCACAATCTCTCTCTGGAAGAACCCGTCCTGCCTTCTGCCCACCATGAAGTGTTTCTCCTCTGAGATGCCCCTCTGCCCTGCCACCTCACCTTGGAGCCAGCCAAGTAAGGACTGAAACCTCTGCACACTGTGAGCTACAGAAAACCTTTTTCTCCTCTAACTTTGGGTGTCAGGTGTTTTGTCTCAGCAACAAGAAGAGTAACTAAGACAGTGGCAAAAAATATGGATTGGAAGTGATTATATAGTTTAAGAGAATGATGCTATAAGAACAAGGCAAAGGAATAAGGCTGTAATATAAAGCATGGCACCTGGAGGCAGTCTCCTGAAGTTATAGTGTTCAAGTGAAGATTCTATTTGCCTTTTTCCTGTGAGTCTGATTTGATTACCCATTTAAATACACCATAACTGACAATAAACCTCAACATGCTTTTCAAGAGTTATTTACCTGGGCTACATAGTGAGTGCAAGGATAGCGTGAACTGCATAGCAAGACCCTCTCTCAAAACCAAACCAAACCAAACCAACCAAACAAACAAACAAACAACAACAAAAAAGAGTTATTTAAATACACCTCTAGTCCTAGCATTGGGAGGCTGAAGGAGAAGAATTACTGCGATTTCCAGACTAACTTGGGCTACATGACAAATTCAAGTCCAGCTTGAACTACCTAGTGAGATCCTAGCTCCAAAAGCAAACAAATATTTTATTTAAAACATCGCTAAAATACCAAGTTAGAAACTTGGATATATAGATTAATAGAATCATTGTTAGTAATGTAATTAAGTAAGTATTATGAATCTTTTCTTCTGGAAACACAGAATTGGTAATTTTTAAATGTGTAAATTATTCAGCTTGGAAAGTCCATAGTTTAAAAAAATTTTAGTTTAAAAGAAAATGCTTCAAGTTTATAATGGCTAGATATGTATTGCAATTCCTAAGGCTTACCAATAACTATAATATAAAAAAAAATACTGATGGGCACATTCCTGTAACCCCAGCACTAAGGGAGGCTGTGGCAGAATGGCTGCAAGTCTGAGTTCTGCTTGCGCAACTTCGTGAAACCTTGTCTCAAAATCATAAAATAAAATCAAAAGGGCTTGGGACATAGCTCTATGGTAGAGTACCCTAAGTTTGGTCACTAGTCTGGTGGGAGGCAGGGACTCACAATTATGACCAGAATGAAGAACCGCAAGAGGCCAAGAGATTTCAACAAGCTCTAGAAAGAGAGGAAAAGATGAGCAATTTGTGAAATTGCAGGAGAACCCAGGTTCTACAGCATAGACAAAGAAACAAAGAGAGACAGTCACTGAATTGTGAAATGAGATGTCACAGAGGCAGAGCCAGCACTTAGGAAGGAAAGTGGCAATGGGACTCTTATGACAGCAAATGTAGGTACAGAACTGCTTTCCTGTGTCAGCTCAAATATTGGGAAGCAAGAAATTTACTAAAAGAGGACGGACAATGCTTGGGGGGAGGGAGACACAAAATACAAGGAGATACTTGGGAAAAATAAGTTACCTAGTGTGGATTGAGTCATTTATTTTCCTAATGTTCGAGGGAAATTCTCAACATTATGAGCAGCTCCTTCCTTTCTGAATACAAAGTGGCTTGCAGGGGGCAGTTCTTGCTCCCTAAGAACTGTGTTCTTACAAAGAAAGAGAAACAGTAAAGTAAGTAGAGAAAATAAAAAGACCCAAGGGAGAAAGGCAATATGATAAATGCAAAACAAAAATCAGAGAGGGAGAAAAATCTAATGTTCACTGACGTGATGATAATTTTAGAAATGAGAAATATAAAGTCAATCAGCTTAGAAAAATCTTTAAAACAAGAACATACAGTTAAGATGTTAAAGATGAGAAAGGGAAAACCTGGCAATAGCCTGAGGAATGCTTATTCTATAGAATGGTGACAGAAAGTGACACAAAAGAAGAACAAAAAAAGTGCAAGGTTAAGTCTTCCTCTGTACTGTAAGAAATTAATAGATAAGATATATAACACCTTGGAAATATGTAAAGAAGCTGGATTTGCTAATGAAAACCTTGAAAAGAGGTCACACCTTCTCCATTAGCTGTAGTGTCTCCCACAGCCCCTTCTTCCCTTTCTGTTCCTTACCACCCTTCACATCCCAAGAAGCCCTAAACTCGTGAATGCTGCCAGACTAGCTGGAGATCTGTTGTTCAAATAAAAACAAATAGCTTGTTCTTCTCCTGATAGTGAAAGTGGCAGATAAGTAACTTTATGCCATAAAACAACATAAAGGCCAGAGCAACCACTGGGTGAGTTGTATAGGATTCCCAATAAAATGGGAAACAAATAACAAGCTTAGAGGACAACAGCCAAGTGAAAATGCTTGACTTCATTGTCTTTCACTTCAAGAACATATATCAGAAATATGCCTAACTATATCCTCTTTCTGATCTAAGCTATATAAACCATTTTGGAAATGTGCTATGAACATGTTTCTATTATTCAAAAAAACACCCCAAAAATAAATAAAATGAAACTAAGAGCTAACATACAAAATGGGAAGGTGTTTGGTGAGGCTCACTTTGTCACTTTTTAATTGCTTGTCACCTGTAGCCCAGATAAATTTCAGTGCTTTTCTCTCAGAGCTCCTGCAAGTTGCAACAGTATGAGAGTTGAGACAGCCATGCTTCAAACCACAGTGGAAACACTTCCAAGATGAGAAACCCTAGTATTTCTCACCAATGTCTCATACTTTTTTGGCAATGAGCTTCTGATAAGTGTTAGTGTTCTTAAGGTAGAAAGCATCTCTAGGTTATGAATCAAATTTACTTTCAGATTCCAATACATTGCAGCATATATGATATAGTTCTTTAAGCTCCAATCAAAAAGTTTTATTTTCTGAAGCAATGCCATTTAGATTTTTACCTTGCTTTAAGTAGTATCTTTGTGATTTAACTCAGAAAGTTGAGATTGGAAGGAATGACCTAGTTAGGCATGAAGCTGTTACTCTTCACAGTCATAGCCCATAAAAGGGTTTATTTATTATGGTAATAAATGTGGATCAAGGAATCCTAAAACTGATGTATACATCTGTAAAATTATCTCTTTTTATAAGGATTTAATTCGAACAGTTTTCTCTTGCTTTTCTCTATAATATTGCCAAAATGTTGAAAGCAAAAATATTAATAAAAGTGGAGTGTGATGGTACATTCCTATACCTCTAATCCCAGCACTGTGGGAGGCTGGGTCAAGAGGATCGCAAGTTCGAACTTAAAACTGGACAGCTTTTTTTCTTTTTTTGATACCAAGGATTGAACTTGGGACCTTGCACTTGCGAGGCAGGCACTGGAAGCACTGAGCTAAATCCCCAGAAAGACTGGACAACTTAATGACTTAGCAAGATCCTGTCTCAAGATAAAAAATTAAAAATTTTAAAATGAGCTGGGCATTTAGTTCCATGGAAGTCCCACTTGACCCAGCCATTCCCCTGCTGGGTATCTTCCCCAAAGAATTACAAGAATCATACCACAGTGATATATGTGCACCCATGTTCATAGCAGCGCAATTCATGATAGCTAAAACTTAGAAGCAAGCCAATTGCCCATCAACTAGAGATTGGATAAAGAAAATGTGGTTTTTAAAAAACAAAATGGAGTACTACTCAGCCATAAAGAATGAGAAATTAGGGCCAGGGATTTAGCTCAGTGGTTCTGGCACCTGCCTTACAAGCACAAGGTCCTGAGTTCGATCCCCAGTACCAAAAAAATGAAGGAGAAATTAGAGACGTTTATAGCTAAATGGGTGCACACTAAGACAATACTCTTAAGTGAAATAAATAAGTGTAAATAAGGACTAAAAGGTATAATAGATAATGTGAATGGGAAGAAAAGGGGCAAAGGAGAAGGGGAAGTGGGAGGGATAGGGGGAAAGAAAGAGGGGAATGGAATTAACATGGGAAAAAGAAAAAATGGAAACAAAGTCTTTGTAAATAGGGAGGAATGGAGGGATTGAAGGGAGAGCAGGGGAATGAGGACAAAATGAGAACCAAGAGATTATGTAAAGGTGCAAATTTCCAATGATGAATGTCATTATATTGTATACCTTAAATGTACCAATAAAATTAATTTTAAAACTCCTATGTTAATTTCTTGGTACTGAACAATAAAAGAAAAAAATCAAAAATTTAAAATAATCTAAGAACAACATAACAAAGGATAAGATGGGCTGTAAAGATTTTTTTTTCTGTTTTATGTTCTCTTCCTTACAAAAAATGTTCTATTTATTTTGTAGAAGAGTGCTTTAGGGAGATGTTGGTTTCTGCATTTTATATAATATTGTGGAATTTCTAAAAATCAGAAATCGCTTTCTCTAGTTTTACAACCGCAAGGTGAACTGTACACTTGCGAGAGCACAATGCTATTTTCTGCATAACTAATATTCTGCACCCTGGTGCGCAGTGAGACCACTTGATATTCAGTTGTGGCAAGAGACACAAATGATGGTAACACTCTATTTTGCTTTGTGACACATCAGAAATCATTCTTTGAATTTAAAACTAAAGATAAGATCAAAGTGATGCATGTTTATTTACTTTCAATTCCTAGGCAGTCTTGTTTGAAACATAAAGGTTTTGAAAAATATCATTTTGTCAATATTTTATACAACACATTTGAGGTTCAAAATAACTCTGGAAACTGCTGTCATGTTTGCAGCCAATTTTCAAGTATAATGAAAAAGTATTATAATTGGGCTAAATTACATAACAGTGCTAACTATCATGAATAAAAGACACTCCGAAGCCTTCCTCTCCTTGCTCTTACAGGGACAAACCTAATTATTCAAAACCTCATTACGTTTTAAACAGGTAAATGATAAATATTTTAATCTAATAAATGATTGTAATTAACTATAATTTAATTTGAAATAATTATAATTATGTATACAATTAAATTAATGCAGATTAAAGCCAAAGCCAAATCTTTTAAGAAGATAATAATATCTGGAATTTTAATTTTTTTTTTATTTCACCTAAGGGAGTTTGAACTATTTATTTACCTTGTTTTTTGTGAAGTGGAGATTTAAGAGTATAAAAGAAATTTCCCAGAATATGAAAGCTATCTAATATATTAAGGCAAAAATTCACTCTCTCTTTTCAGTTAAGTGAGTTACGTAGAAAATGAGGGTAGCAATTTTTGTCAAAGGAAGCTAAAGTCAAGAAAAAGTCAAGTAGAATCAGGAATGCAGGATCTCTAAATTGCATCAAGAGTGCAGAATTTTAAGTTAGCTGTCTGTCAAGTATTTCACTAGATACCACAGATGTGGTGTCTATCTGTGTGAGCTCTTTAAGACAAGAACAGAGCCTTATGCCTCCTTTAATCTTAGAATATGCCATCGGAATGACTAAAAATTAAGTATTTACTAAGTAGTAACAGAATACATACATGGATGGATGAACATTTCTTACTAAGGAGAGTTAAGAAAATTCACTATTTTAAAATAGAAACTTAAGACACAATGTACAGTGAAGGGTATTTAATCCATATAACTTGAATGTATGTAAATGATTATAATTCAGAATAATAGTCCTAATAATAAAAATATAATGTCTATTAAGGAGAATATGAACAAAGAGAAAACAAAGTAAAATTGACATAGTCAATCTCAACTTCTAAACTCTGAAAAACACAGCATTTGCCTTTGCCCCTCCCCAAAACCAATAAGATAAATATACAGAATTTCTAAAAGAGAAAAATTCCTATCAGTAAAGCAAGTGAGAGGTTGTTCACTTTCCAGAAATTGGAAACTAGGAAAGACTGATTTTTGTTTTCAGTATCAAAATAGTAGGCAGAGGGGGAAAACATAAAATGTACAAATTAAGGGCCAGGGATTTAGCTCAGTGGTTTTGCCACCTGCTACGCAAGCGCAAAGACCCGAGTTCGATCCCCGGTACCAAAAATAAATAAATAAATAAACAAATAAGTAAAATATACAAATTAAAGATAAAAATGTTCCTGCTTTTTCAAAAAAGGGAAAAAGAGCCAGTTATTGAATGCTGCTTTTTAAAATAAGAGTGGATAAACAAGTAACTCTAGATAAATGTCCAGCTATGCAAACAAAAATTTTGACCGTACAAGAGAGATAATACAGGACTCAGAAGGGAATTATTTTCAAAGCTATTATATTTAGTGATATTTCAGAAGAAATTTCATAAATGATTTCTCAGAGGTCAAAATCTATTTTGGGGAAATAGAAGGAAAAAACTAAACTCTACACACCTTCATTACTAAATAGCATAGTATTGTAACAGAGCGCCACACTTTTTATTATGTGGAATTTACTCAATCAGGGCTATATTAGGTGCTTAAGCTTGCTTCAATGAATTTAAATGATAATCTTGAAAAGTATAATTCACGATAATTTAAACTAGAAAAAGTGGAGATAAATTTCAAGAAGTTAATGACCTTGTCTTGCCATGCTGAAGCTTAAATAATTATTATCACTTCACAAAGCAGCAACAACAAAAATGTTCACATGGATATATTTAAAGTTACAGAAATTGGTAATGAAGTAGGACTGATAGAAATATCACAATTGTACAGAATAGAATAAGAGGTAGGTCGAAGCATATATTTTATAATTTTATATGCAATGGTTATTTGAAACTGATGTATGCTTATAAACAAACATAGGCATACATATATTTTCAAAAGTTATGAAAGTGAAAGTTCTACTCAGCATTTACTAAACCTTACACTTGAGAGTGATCTTTTCAATATTCATAATTCTTTCATTAACCAATTTCTATAATACTGAATTTTAAATGCCAGTGTACAAAAACAATATTTTCAGAAACTAACTGAATTCTAAAATGTAAATGAAATGCAATCATTTTTTCCCAAAAACATACAAATTTCCTTTGCTTTGGAAAAATAAAAAAAAGAAGTTACATTTTAAGAGTTCTTGTCAGGCACAAAAGGCTCTTGAAGGTACTTGCATGCACTCTATCACTAAAGTACAACGTGCTATTATTTCAGAGAGGATAATATCTAGGGCAGTGGGCGAACCTATGGCACAACAGATGTTTATGTATGAGTTGTTTTCTCTAAACTAAAAGCTCAGTATTCAGGTTTAATTATGGTGTGGGCTCTTTGAGAGAAAAAAGTGGTTTTAGGTTGCAGTTTCCCTCGGTCTAGAAAAGGTTCATGGTCACAGATTGAGGGTAAGTTCAAGCAGGCAGTCATACAGAGAAGTATTTCCCAAAGTTCATGTGTCCAGTCTCATGCTTTTCTCAAACCTGTTTTAATATCTTTGGTCATCCAGACAAAAACATCATGTGTTATTTCAATGTATTCTATTTGTGGTTTATTTTTCATTAAGACGTAAACATAGCTTAAAAATTTCTAAAGCAATGAGTAGGAATGGAGCTTATGTAGGACAGGATACACCAGGAAATCAAAAGCTAATGGATCTGGGCCACCATAAGCAGCCATTTCTAAAGTTCTGCTATTTTAAATGAAGTCATCAATTACTAGTTTTACTTTTACTTTGTTAATGTGGTGTATTAGATGGGTATCTAAAGTATGTTTCAGCTTTCGTTAAGAAAGAGACAAACAAGAAAAGACTCCATGAGTGTCTCAGTAATTTAGAAAAAAAATCAAGAGAGATTATTGGCATACATCACCAAATACATGTGTGATAAAAGAAATACTTGAGTCTATCTGTAGGAGTTACTATGTGTCATTTAGGTATTTTGTAGCATAAACTTGGCAATTATTTCCATAAACAAGGATTGGGTCTACCCAGATATTATTTTTTCCCAATATTCTTGGTTTCTTGGGAAGCAAAAGTATTTAGATTAGATTTATAACTTGGACTTTGCTTAGTACATTATGGGGTAGTTTTATGTCATAGACTCGGATGAGGCACCAGGAGAGACCCAAAATAATTATTCTTTAATGTTATAGGAATATAACAAGAAATCCTAGAAATTATATTATAAATATATGTAGGCCTCAAGATCCTAGATAAAATTACTCTTTGCTATCTTCTCAGTTGGTGCCTTAGTCACTCATTCTCTATGATATGGTTTATTTATTTATTCAATCTTTTAAAATTTAATTATATTGGTACATTCATCATTGGAAATTTGCACCTTTACATAATTCATCTTGGTTCTTATTTTTTCCCCATTTCCCTGTCCTCCCTTCAACCTCTCCATCCCTCCCTATCTACAAAGACTTTGTTTCCATTTTTCTCTTTTTCTCATATTAATTCCATTCCCTTCTTTCTTCTTCCCTACCCCTCCCACTCCTTTGAACTCCAGATGCTAATGTGGACATGAAACAACCTGGTTTAAAACCAGCTGAAAGCTTTGGTTGCAGAAAGCCCTCGATTGGGCATTTGTCACTAAATGTCCCCATTGTAGGTCACACTGGACTGAAGACATCTGAGTGCTTGGGATCTGAAGACAAGCTATACAAGTAATGAACATAGAAAAACCTGTGGTGATTTCCAGTCCTTTCAGAAGCATGAGAGGACAAAGGCTGGTGAGAAGCCCTATGAATATGCTCAATGTGGTAACTGCTCTGATCTTAGTGAAAGAACTCATCTTAGAGAGAAGACCTTTATATATAAGAAAAATTTGAAAGCCTCCAGCACACCTAATGATCTTCAGATCCATGAAAGAAATCACAATGGGGAGAAACCCTATGTATGTAAGCAGTGTGGAAAAGCCTTTAGTACACAAGATTATTGCAAAATACATGAAAGAATTCATACTGGGGGAGAAGCCCTATGTATGTAAGTAATGTGGGAAAGCTTTTAGTACACAATGTTATTGTAAAATACATGAAGAAATTCACACAGGAGAGAAAGTCTATGTATGTAAACAATTTGGAAAAGCTTTTAGAACACAATGTTATTGTAAAATACATGAAAGAACTCACATTCTGCATTAGTTCTATGCATATAAGCAATGTGGAAAAACTATCAACATTTGTGGTGTTTGCCAAAGATGCTCACAATAGGGAGAAACCATATGTATGTAAACAATGTGGGAATGCTTTCAGTACACATATGTATTGTCAAATACATGAAAGAAATCTCACTGGAGAGAAACATTATATGTGTAAGCCCATTTTGAAAATCCTGTGAAAATTTCTTATGTAGTAGAGACCTGTAAGAGTAATTAATACAGAAAGCTTGAGGTCAATATTTCTCCATAAAATTTCCAAAAATAAAATCCCAGAGATATCCTAAAGTACATACATTATTTGTTTTTCAATAAATCACTTAAATATATGAATCATGTATCTGCAGTGTTTAATATAAAAATATTGAGTTGACATAGACATTTTTGTGTATCTTTGAGCTTAATACATAGAGTCTTAAGCATGATGAATTAAAATGTATTTTTTACTTTCAAGTAGATTTAGTATTTGTGTAGTTTTTGTTTAGTCTTTATAATTTGGAGGTATAGGTCACTAAAAAACTTAATTTTGTTAATTGCTTTTGGTAAATTAGGATTTTGTCACTACTTTTGTGCTAAATTTTTGGTGTGTACACTCTGTATTCTGTGTAACAAAAGAATTTGCTGCCATAATTTATATTGATAAATATTTTCAGGACTGGTAAACACGTGTTTTTGACAAAGCTGATTTGTTTTCTCACAACTTATAGATGAGCATGTTTCTCATAGGGTGACAAGATCATCCCAACATTATATATTATATCATGTACCTAAAAAAATAATAATTATTTCAGGCTAATTTTTTGTAGCACCATGGATCATAAAACTTCATAAAGATGTCTCAACAGGCATCATTACACTAGGGTTTTGAATTGGCTATTCCCGTTTTGATTCATTTGTACCCAGAAAGGATGCTAAGTAGGCATTATTTAACAAGCCTCATAATTAATCTGGAACTCCAAGTTGACATTTCTGAAATAAGAAATATCATCTGCTTCACCAGTCTGATAGCTATGGGGATCTATCACTGGTCAGGCTCATTTCCCAACATCAGGAAACAGGTCATTTCTTCCATTATTCAAAACTTTCCAATTTTCTCATTTATTTTAAGAACCATTTGTAGGTTAGAGTAAGTTTTACCTATTTACTTATTTTTGCAGTGATGGGATTTGTACCTAGGAACTCACACTTGCTAGGCAAATGGTCTACCACTGAAGCCATATAGCTTTTCTAACTGTATGAACCCAGTTAAGCTACATCTCTAGCCCTTTTTATTTATTTTTATTATTTTGAGGTACAGTCTCACTAAACTGCCCATGTGCATCTTGACATTTTTATCCTGCCTCAGTCTCCTTCAGTGCTACAATCACACATGTATCCACAGTGTTTGGCCATAGAGAATTATTTTAAAGTATTATTTTTCACCCTTTGAAGCCCAGAAAATATTTGACCAAAAGGAGCTTTATGAGGAGAGAATATTTTCAGTTACATTTTATTGTCATTGTCAAAATAATTAATTACAAACTAACAAAGATTTTCCCTTTTTAAAGAACAGAGGTAGAATGTCACTAAGTTTACTTTAACAGATATTGAACAAGTATATCACATTTTTTCAAATGAATTAGCTATTGAAAAGTGATGAGTATTTGGTGTATACTTGAACACAGGTCACTGTAGGATCCACATTTTTGATAAGTGGTAAAGCATATTTCTTAGCATTCATGCCAGTATGTCATAATTGAACTTATTCTTGCCCAGTTCTGCTGTGTCCCCGTAGTAACTTTATATAAATGAAAACTTTCCATTCCTCAGTTCATGTTATCACAGTTTCACTTTGTCAGTGTCTACAACACACACCATTTGTCAGGAGACAACAAATTACATGTCATTTTACATGTAAATATAAAATGAACAGTTTAATGTAGTAGTCTCTGACTTGCCACTAAGGCATCAAGGAAAAAATAAATGAAACAAATTTTACTACCAATTATAATCACCCCTTCAGCCCTACATAAATTCTTTTAGACGTTAAGACATCTGAAAAATCTACACTACTGAGAATTTAATGACAGAATGTCCACATAAGATTAAATTAAAACAACTAAAACGCAACATATTCTGTTCCCGGTTTACTTTTGTCAAACTTATTAAATATATCTGATACTCATCCTTCTCTCCCATGTCCACATACATGAACCACACACATGTAGAATAAGCAGGAGATAGAAAGGTAATACTTCTTTGTTTGTATAGGAGGATTTCTTCCTTTTAGCCTGCAGCTGCATGGTCTTCAAATACTTTTAAGAAATGAAGACGCTCTCTCTCCAGCCTGACATTCCACTTAATTTTATGCGTAAACAGTAAATGTTTCTGCACTCAAAGTCAGTATTTCCTAAGTGAGGCAGGTGACAGAAAGTTATACAAATGCACTTAAGGCAAATAGTTTTCCAACAGATTAAAGAGGGAGATTAAATGGTAGCAGCACACTGCGTCCTAGTAACATAAATTGACTAAATAATAAATACTTAGATCTCTTGTAATTTAAATATGATTTATCTATCTGAGAAACTAACTCCAGAAAATGTCGTGTGATACTTTACAGTGCATGATATTCAAAGTAAATTACCAAAATCAAGTTGCTAGATGTTACTGATAAACGTGGAGAAAAAAAATATTTTTATTCCCTAATGTGTCAATATGTTTTCTTCCTTGAAATTTGGTTTGAGAAAAATATACCTCCTAGTTAATTATATTAGACTGTCCTCATTACCAAAGCGCATATAAAAATATATTTATTTTCTTGAAAGCAGCTGACGGAGTGTAGGTTTTTGCAGGCAGGATTCTTTCGATTTTAATTCTTTTTCCCTGGGGATATTTTTTTTTCTTCATGTGGTAACAAGGATGTCAAATTTTTGCTATGAATTTATTTAATATTGTATCAAAAGCAAGATTGAGTAGATTGGATTTGCAGTAGTCTCAAGTTAACATCAATTAACATGTATTAATATGAAGAAAAAAAGACTTTTCCTTCAGCTGAATTATGTGAGGGCTGAAACTTACCATTTCTTTCTCTTTTGCTTTCTCGGTAAATGTTTTACTTCACTTTTCTGAATGAACTAAGGTAGACAAAGTGCTGTATTTTATTGGGTGCTTTATTAAAAGACTTTTAGACAAATCCAGAAAGAGATGTGAAAGTTGCTGAATTCTTTCTCAGACACACATGAAGCGATTGTTTTTCATCTTCAGAACTGTCAGCAGGCATCAATCTAGTTTGTGCCCCTTCAAGTGATCCATGTAGCTTTAAGAATTAAAATGCTTTGTATTTATTTTCAAACTGAGTAATGAAAAGAGAGAGTGCAAAATTACAATGTTCATTTTGCTAACGCGAAATATCCCTCTCCAAGATTCATTTAATGTCCTATTTTGCTGATGTATGAAATTTCTTAAACTTGCAGCAGTACTGCTAGAACTTGTGTTAACAGGCAGGTAGATATCCTCCGATAAGTCACTAAAAGCTGTCTTACTGTTCCTTTATACAAAACCTGGACTTGTTTTCAAAACATCTGAAAGTTTTATAAAATTCTCCTTTTATTTATCAGTGCATTTATATACTCAAAACCAGTATGTATATATATATATATATGGTACCATATGGGTACCATATATGATATCTATAATTGTGTGTGTGTAGTTTTTCAGGTTTCAAAGACTTAGACTTCCTAGGGGTTTTAAGGGAAACCTTGAATGTAGTTCAACATTTTGAAAGAACATGCTCAAACCAAGGAAGAAATCTAATTAGATTAGTTTAGTGTTTATTGAAAAATATTTAAAAGAAACCATTGCACAAATCTATGAAATGTGAAACAAATACTTGAAAGAAAAGACAATCAGGGAATAAAATCAGATGTTTTGGATTGACATATATTAACATTAATTGCTTTTCTGAAAAAAAAAATCACTTATAAAATTAAAATTTTCATTCCAGCAACACATCTATT
The DNA here is from genome assembly GCF_053883595.1 of Heterocephalus glaber. Classification (NCBI taxonomy): domain Eukaryota; kingdom Metazoa; phylum Chordata; class Mammalia; order Rodentia; family Bathyergidae; genus Heterocephalus; species Heterocephalus glaber. The sequence goes on from NW_028258333.1 coordinate 11,044,964, forward strand.
TTAGTGATGAAATTCTATAATCCTATTTGAATATAAAAGTGAACACTATATATGCTATACATTTTTGAAATTTTCTTTTTTTTCTTAAGATTGTTGATGAACAGAATGTTAGATAAGCTCGAGTCCCAGGGTAATGTCTTTTCTCCCTGAAATCCACAGCATGAACTTGATATGCAAGACTGTGGGGGATCAATACACCTGTAAGACACATGGCTGCCTCTCTAAGCCTCTGATTTTTTTTTTTTTTCAGAAAGGACCGGCTCCTCTGGAAAGTATCACACTAGTACAGAGCAACACAAACCTTTCTTTAAGTGCAGAAGACTTATTTACTGTGGTGTCTTATCTGATAAATCCTTACAAGCTGGAACTGAACTCTTCCTTGGTTACTTTCTTTCCCCAAAATGAGAAACAAGAAGAATCATGGAGATTGAGAATACCCTCCACCACTTCCCTTAGAGGAGGAAATTATCTTTTCTACTCAATTGCATAGACAGTCTTCTAGATAGTAGCAATTAAGTTTTCTGGAGTACAAAACTATATCAAATAGCAGAATTCTCGAATTAGAAAATCAATCACATTTAAATCAGTCTCATTTTTCTAAAAGCAAATCTGTTGTAATATCAATTCCCATTCAAACCTCAGTAATAGGTACTATCCTACATTTATTTTCCATCATGCTTTTCCTGGCTAATTTAAGGACTTCCTTTCTGATTTATATGTTTGTTTTGTTTTCATGTAATAGCATATTTTGGAATAAGTATTATTATCATTGTTGTTATGTTTTACTATAAGGTCTGTTATACAATATACAGTGAACTAAGTATCTTTGGAGGTTCAGTTTTGTTATTTTTCAAAAATTTTATAGCAGCATATCTTCTGTGTTTATTTTTAAATGAATTTTGGGGAATTCCAACAATAATATATTTTTGTTATTTTACAAACCGAATTTTAATTGACTTGCTTTACTAATACATTGGTAATTATGAACATATCCATCACTTTCACAAGGAAATTTATAAACATTTCTAATTTATTCCTACAGAGAACATCATATCTAGTATTGTTCTCGCCATTTGCCATAGTTTGTTAAGTCTAATACATTTCTTAAGTTTTTCACTCGCTTCCTCTTTGCCAACCCTCTGAGTGTGAGCTTATCTCCTTTTGTGCACTCTGAATTTGGGCCACACTGATGTGCATCTGATTTAGGCCTGTGTGGCTTTGAAGCCCTCTTTACCCTTTGTTAAACAGCCACTCCCCAGAGACCTGCACAACACATACCCTACTTTCTGTGCCTTGGAATTTACTGTGTCCCCATTATAGTCAGAATCCTAACATTAATTCCCGTTACAGAAGGATGTATTGACCCTTCTTTGCTGCTGATATCAGGAGACCCTGGTTCCATGGCATGTACAGGGCCTCATCCTTTAGAAGTTAGCAGCAGCTAGCTGGCTTTTGAGTGTCTGCATTGGCTTTTTTTCCAGACTTCAGAGCTTTCCAAACCTTACTCTCTCCACACAGACTAATACCAGACAGGTTAAGAGGAGCAGAGACAATCTTCACATTGATGTTAGAGCCCCAAATGCTTCTTCTAACACCATTATATGGTTTTGAACAACAGGAATTAGGATGAATATGAAATATCATGTGTGCTTATAGGACTAGAAAAATACATGCATTAAAAAGGTCATTGTTGCATATTAAATCCTGGACTTTAAGAATAATCCTTGATTCAGCTGTAGTATTTAAAGAATAAGGAAACAGTCTGGAAACAAAGACTCCAAGGAGGCAAAATCAAGAAAGTTTACTGTAAGACAGGGGTGGGCGTCGAAGACAGCATCCTTTGTAGACTTTCCAAGGGTCCTGGTCATACATCAGGAGGAAAGAGAAAGAACTTCAATCAGGAGAGAACTGAGGTTAAACGAATGGAAGTGAAGATTGGGGGGAAAACATTCTTAAAGACCCACGTGCCAAGGAAAATAAGCTTCCCAATGTTTTCCTCCATTCTGTAAAGGAAGGTGCCTTCTGAAACTGAAATCCCATCAAGTCCATTAATTTCTCAGGTGCTGAGGAGGGAGCCCAGGCTCCTGCATATGCTAGGCAGTCTGTCTTCTACTGAGCTATACCCTCAGCCCAAATCCTTTAACTTCTTAGCAACTGTTTCACACATTCATTTTTCAAAGGAATAAATTCAAGTCTTGATCTTTTTTTCACTAGAACCGCATGGGATTGGTACTGAACAAAGCATGGAGAGAGAGCGAGGGGGAGAGAGAGAGAGAGAGAGAGAGAGAGAGACAACACTGAAACATGGACACATTGCCCCTCTTTCCATCGTGACATTTAAAAAGCCATGCATTGCAGTAGCTAAGAACACTGAAGCCAGGAAGCTCAGGAGGACCCAGGGCCGTGTCCCTGATTAGCTCCCTGACACTGTAAAAGCTACTCAATCACTTAGCCCTCATCTACAAAATGAGGATAATCATGAAACACACAAAGCAAGTAGGAGTTTGCCTGACCCAGAACAGAATTCAGCACACGTTTAATATCACCAGTTTTACTTAAATTATAGAGCCAATGAGGTGAAAATGGTCACAGTTATGAGAGAAGAGGCCATAACAGTATCTTTTCTTCTTTTTTTCTAAGTAACAGTTTGATCACAGAATCATATCTTATTCCAGGTATTACACAATGTGGACACCCTGGAAGGCAGAAAGTTATAAGGGCTTAATTTAAAGTCATCTTGGTCAAGTACATTAACATATTTTAATAACTTCCTAAATCATGGCAATAAGCCTGAGGCAGTTCAGAATGTGTAGGTTGAGGTGAGGAGGCAGCCAGAAGGAAACGAGATGAAGCATAAACAAATTCAAAGATTGTAGGCAGGTAATAGAATGATGAGAACAAAATTATATTTTCAATTTTAAGGTATGCCCTAAAATAATAAGCAAATTAGACTGCTAACAACTATGTCCAAAGTAATATTGAAGTAGTAATATTATTCTGAGGGTTTTTCTGTCAGTATCATGTGTACAATCTTTATTAAAGAATATAGCTATATTTACATTAATTTTCGAAAAGATGTAACACACAAAATACAGAAAACTCATTGACTTAACGCCTAAAAAAATCAAAATATTTTTTAAAATTTTAAAGTTAACCTAAATTACAGCTATAAAACTTCTTCACAAATGCACTCTCAAATTATCTCTTGTAAATTCAAATATCACAAGGATATAACTCTGAACACATTTAACAACGTTAGCATTTATGACCACCGAGCTAGGAGATGAGAGTATGTTTTGGCTCCAGTATTAGAAAACCTGAAATGTCTTTCAAGTTTTCTCATCACTCTTTATATTAATGAGCTTTTCTATTGCTGGACACAATACCCAGTACCCACACTGAAGGCAGGAGAGGATGCACTTGGATCATAGTCTTTGGGAACTCAGTCCATGGGTGACTGGGTCAAGAGAGAAACAACATGGAGAAAGGCTTGGTGCCAGGAAGATACTTAGTTCAAGGCACCCCAGAAGCAGAGCAGGGGAACAGCACCAGAGAACAGGTACCATGTAGGTAGCACTCACTGTCACACCTCCACAGCCCACCCAGACACGCCTAGAAGTATCCTTCACTAATCAATTAGATGTTTCTTAATCCAAAGAAGTTGAGAAGTCAAGGTTGATAGTCATACCCTTATCATTTATTATCTTTAAATATTTCTCTTTAAATGTAGTTACGTATATATCGTACCTCTTTACTTGGTTCTGTTGTGGCAATTCAGGAGTCGAAATGATCTTTCAGAGACCAGGAGAGTTGGGTAAAATAAGAAAGAAGTTTATTGCCAGAAAATGGTCAGTCTCAGGAAACAAGTCATTATAGACTGACCTTGAGTTAAGACATTTTCTCCTTTTTATACCTTATTGTAGCCTGCAGGGTAGCTTGAGTTGCGGTTACACAGAATGTAGCAAGGATGTGGCAAAGCAGCATTAGGCCATTTTCCATGGTTTCAAGGTTGGGGGCTTACATAAACAAATTTCAAGGTTGGTTTCTAATCTCTCCGGGAATAGGCTGCCCCACAAGAGGGGAAGGCCCACCTTGTCCCAAGCAGGGACAAGTTTCAAACAAGTTTCAGGCAGGGTTTTAGCACAGAGTTCATTAACAAATATTTTACAATAATTATCCATTCCAAGTTGTGTTTGGCAGCTCTTTCTGCCTCAGTTCTAATAAAGAACAATCATACAAGAAAACAAGTAAACAAATAGCTTTCATAGACATATCCATAAATATCAGTGTTTTCCATTAAGATCATTTTCTATGCAAATTTATCTTAAAATTATTCATATTCTAGAAGGAATATAAAAATGGCAATTTCCAAGTCTGTATTACAGCTTTCTAAAGACACTGTATAAAATACTAATGCTTTTTTAATGGATCTAATGGGGTAGCATGCTCTCAACATATTAGAACAATTTATTAATTGGGCCAGTATGATGTATCATTCTTCTCTGTGGTAGCAATTCAGTTTGTGTGTAAGTGCTTCTAAAACAAGTATCACTTTTCTATAAAATATGGCTTCAGATTATAAATATGCCCAAAGGTCCAGCAAGGGAATGTGAGCATAAATTTAAAACAAACAAACATAAAAACAAATCAGTTTTATTGGTTCTTCAAACTTAGGGTCTCTTTTGTAATTTTTCTGAGTTCATGTACATTCAGAAGTACTTCAGAGTATATTACAGATTTCCTGTTCTTTTCTTCTATATTTCTAAAAACATTTTTTGGTTAGGAATATTGCCTGAAAACACATTTCACCAGAAGGAAAATTAAACAGCTATTTACTTTGATTTGATCATTTCTGTCTTGAATTGTTCCTTCTCTTGTATTGCTATCTTTTAAGTTCAGAGTTCAATTAGTGACATTATAGTGTTGTTTTCCTGTGGAGAGTGCCTTTTAAATAAAACAGTTTAACCAAGAAACTGTTTTGTGAGTGATTACACTTATCTCAGCATGCATTTTATTCCTATAGTTTGGCCAATGAGGGACATAACAAAGCCCCAGGACTTCTATCAGTTTTACAAACTCTACTATTAAACATCAGCTCTATTATCCAAAACCTAATCTCAGAAAGAGTATGCCAATCTCTATGTACAATTCAAAGTTATGAATTGAAAGCAGGGCCTACATGTATGGAGGTGCGGTTTTCCTTATGGTGTGATATATGCTTCACTGTGTGACACTGACTCTAGTTTCATGATAAAAGGAAAATAACTACAAAAATAAAGGTATTAATGCATGTCAGGAGTTATGAAGCTAACATTGTTTTCCTGAAAATGTATTATTATAACTGGGTTTAATATCCCATCTTGTTTTTAGCCTTCAAATATTGTTCAGTTCATTAAAGAATGGTGAAATTAGTGAGAAGTTCCCTTACCAATATGTTGTACAGGGGTTAGCTGTGCAAATTTTTTGTTTCCAAGTTATTTTTACATGCATAAAATTCACAATTTCTAAACATGTTCAGGAGTTTGGAATGATTGCATTTTTCATTTTTCTTACCAAATCTCAATGAAAATAGGTATGTTCTAACATGCTCTCATTACACAACAGAGAAGAGGGAAGAATTTCAACAAGTGCTTTCTAGCACTTTCCCACTGGTTAAAAAGTTTTTTGGAGAAAAATTGGAACTCAGAAAAATATATGAAAAAAAGGATTGATTGTGTCTACCAAGCAACAACTAGAAGAAGGAAAATGAAAGAACATAGTATATTTTACCTACTTATCAAGCTCAAATTTTTATATGCAACCTTATATGGCATACTGTAAGAAATTAACCCTTATACCACTTATAAAGTAGTGCTAATTAGAGACATAGTTACATTTACTTTTCTTTTAAGGTGTATTTATTTTAGAATTATATAGGTGGTATATACAGCTTACAAAGTATGCTATGCTTCAAGATACAAAGAGAGCTTGTGTGTCTACCATCTAGACCAGTGGTGGCAAACTTATGGCATATGTGTTATTTGTTTCTCCTTTAAAACAAAAGATGTTAATGTATGAGTTTTTTCCTAATGTAAACCCTCCAAATTTCACTGTAGTTGCAGTGTTGGCACTTTGCAATAAATAAGTGGGTTTGGGGTGCCAGTTTGAGCACTCATCTCTAAAAGGGTCACCATCACTGATCTAGACTCACAGAGAATGCTCCAAAACCTCAAGGTATCCTATGTAGTTTTCTCTCACTGTCGCCAAATGTAATATGCACCTTCATCATTATTAGGTCAACTTTGATGCTCTCCGTTTCTTTATCTATGTCCTTGAATTCTTAAATTTATTATTCAAAGCAAGGTTTTCAATTCTATTCAAATGACATCACATACCTGTTATGCTGGGTCTTTATTTTCATCACTTGCATTACTGAAATTCATCCACAATGATTAAACAACTAATTCACGATATGGGTAGGTAAAATTTTTTTATCCATTTTCATGTGATTGGCGTTTTGGATTATTTTCACACACACATACACACACACACTGATAAGAATATGGCAAACTTTCTTGTACATGCTTCCTGGAGAATGTAGGAGTGCCTAAATTACTGAACTGCATGGATCTATATCTTCAACTTTATCAGAAAATCTTAAATTGTCCCCACCATAACATTTGAAAGCCTCCATTGTCCCACATCCTTAGTAATACTTGTAATAATCAAACTTTATAAAGTATTTTTTAGTGATAGTATTGCCAGACCACTTGGCTTCCATTTTTATTATAAATATCATTTTTTTGTAAATGTAAATACCAAACAGTGTGTCAGGTAATGGAAATGCTGATCACACTGTGCATCCTGAGTTAAAAAACCACTGTAATTTTATCATGATTGTCTGAAAGGCAGGATGGATAAAATGTCATCAGAATTTGTCCAACTAGAGGAAAGGCGTGTGGAATGTGCACTCAAATTATGTTACCGGTGATGGGTCCGCAGCATTAGGGGGCCATATAACCCCAGATTCTGCCTTTCTGTTCAAGCAAGGAAGCTACTGCTGTTGAGGAGTCACCTTCCATCCAACAGTGACAGCTGAGCACTGGAGGAAAAACACAGTGAAGCAACACAAGAGGCAAAGGGAAACAGTGAAAGGAATTTCAGTGGATCTAATCAGAGCAGCAACATCCTGTATAGATCAGTGACGGGTTGATGAGCTGAAAGGGGGTCCAAAACAAAACTTGCAGCTCAGCAGGTTTTTCTCTATAGCCATTTATAGAGACTATTTTATACCCAGTTGTAAGCGGTATTTTGATCAATAAACATGAAGAATTTATCCATATCAAATATGATGTCAATTTTGTACGGAAAAGAAAAACACACTAAAATTGTTCAAATTGACTTTCAAAAAGTTTCTAAGTAGGCATGCCTGGCACAAAACAAGATGAACAAATTCAGAATATTTTATTGATATTTAAAAATTCACCTATCAATACAGAAAGGAGAACTGACCAAGAGAAATTGCTGGATGTTAATTGACAACATGTCTATGTGAGTCAGCACTAGGGTGAGTTTGCTAAAGTAAGAAAATGAAATAATAGATTCCTTTGATGGAAGGAAGTGTCTAATTCAATTTAAATTCATTGTTCTATTGATAAACATGATTTTTTCTTGCCTTGGTGTGTCTTGATGTGTGTGTGTGTGTGTGTGTGTGTGTGTGTGTGTGTGTGTGTGTTTTACTGGGAATTGAACTCAGGCAGCACTGAGCTCATCTTCACCTTTTTGTAAATTTTATTTTGAGGAGGGGGGTCTCACTAAGTTCCATTAGCTCAACTCGAACTTGTGATCCTCCTGCTTGTGTCTCAAGCAGCCAGGATTATAGGCATGTGTCATCATGCTCAGCTGTCTGTGCACAGTGTTGGAGAAACAATGTAAAACAACAGTCAGGAGGGCCGGGGATTTAGCTCAGTGGTTTCACCGCCTGCTATGCAGGTGCAAGTACCCGAGTTCGATCCTCGCTATAAAAAAAAAAAAAAAAAACAGGACAAATAAGAGCATCAAGACGGTGCAGGGATCTGGAAAGAGGTAAATTGAATAAAAGAGTCACAAAACCTGGGGTATTTAACCTGGAAAAGAAAATTATTAAGAAATATTACACATTCATATTTTTTGAAAGGTTTCTACACTCTTGTTTAAAGTGAAATCAATTGGCCAATAGAGTGACCTTTTTTGTAAAATGTTATGAATACAATAAATCAAATACCCTATATGACGAAGCTCTTATTCATAATATAGAATACAGTCAGCTCTCTAGAGAAGACACAAATGAATCTCTTCTTGGTCAAAAATGCCTCTTTTCTCCTAGAGTGAAGCATATACTCAGATTTAATTTTTCTATCCTGGTTTTGGACAATTTTATCTGTAAGCAATACCTAATTTTTCTTGCTTTTGAATTTCATTTAAATGAATACATACCACATATCTTTGCAAATTTATTTCATTTTGTCATTTAATTAAAGGTTATTTTTAACTTTGTCTTAAGCTATAATGCATTCATTTCTATTGCTATACTGTTTTTTTCATTTTAAAAACAAACCAGTTTACCGATACTTGTTACTGAGGATTGATATTTGTGTTGCTCTGAGTTTATTGTCTATTATGAATAGAGCTGCCCTGGATTGTCCTTTATCTGGATCCTGCTCATATGTGCATGGAATCTCTTAATGTTTGCGTCTAGGAGCACAAATGCCATGTTATCTCCCTTTGTGCTTTCAATTTGTTCTGCCTGTGGTGTTTTTCTGAGCTTGTTTCTTCCTTGTTTTATGTCTGGACTCCTTTTTTGTTTTGATCATTCTATCTTTACAAGTTATGGGCTCCAGAGCTGTTTATTTTAATAAATATGCTAAAAATTAAGGCACATGTATTCAATTTATTATAGCTTACAGTCACCAGGTATTTTTTTTTACCTTCCCTAACAGACACAAGTGACATAGAACTATTTATCACCACTTAACTCCTTTGACACATGTTGTCACATTTTTAAAAAGCCCTAACAGTAAAAATATAGCACCTAAAAAATTCTGAGTAATTTACTGTTCAATGGTAATTTTTGGTTTAATTGTGTTTAATACTCTTCAGTAGTAATTTGTTTAATAAAACAGGTCTCAGTTAAGTTACTAAAATTCATCACTCATATTCTTCGAGCTTTTTAGGCCTCTCTTACCCCAAACTTGGGGTGTTTTTCTTTCCTAAATTAAGACATTCCAGGAGATTATGTCTCCATTTTGCGTTTATTTTCCTGAAAGGAACACTATTTTATCACTTTGGAAAGACACTTTCAGTGCCCTGCCTATTTAATTCCACTTTCTTATGTCTTCTATTGATGTTTTGAGTCCTTCTTCTTTAAATATGTGGTCATTTAGGTACACTCTTGAAGGCACTCTATTTTCTCACTACTTTTAAGATTTTTCTCACTTTTAATGTTCTGAAAGGTCAATATCATATACTTGGGCTTGAAAGTCTGTTAATGTATACTTTGGGGGATTTTTTGAAAGTAGGTTTCACAAATTCATGAATTTTTATCTTTAAATGGGTGTAGAAAATTCTTAGCAGTAACTTCTTAAACATTGTCTATGCTGAATTCCTATTCTTCTTTTAAGAAATCTAAAATGTTAGAAATTCTCACTAAATTCTTCAAGTCTCAATTGCTTTTCAGCATCCCAAGTTTTTGTTCCTCTGTACCATACTTAGGTGTGTTCTTCTGACCTAGCTTCAAGTTTACCAACTGTCTTCAAGGAGGATAATCTGTCCTTAAACCTGTTCAGTGGCATTTTCACTGCAGCAATTTTCAGAGTTTCATATTGTTATATTTCAGATGTGTTTTGTTACTTCATAGCAGCTTATGTCTCTATAGATCTTTCTCTCAAAGTTGTCTTTAAAATTATTTTAAAATTTAAATATAATGCAATTATTATTTATAATTTTCCATGACACTTTTCCAGAGGTATGCAAATAGAAACATTTTTAATCCAGTGATACCATATAATTACATAAAACAATAAATAAACATATTAACCATTTCTCTGATTAATTTCTCTCATTTACTCCTGTATATCAATTTCCTGAAATTCATTTGACTTTGTTAATGAGATCTAAGGTTCACTGTATTCCATTGTCTTTTGAAAGATGCTTAGAGGGCAAAATAAGAATCAGGCTGGGATGTTCATGCTTCACTGTTTGTCTATAAATAAATATTCAACACTTATTTCTCAAAAAACTTTACAGAGAATTACTATTGGTAGATAAACATATGTACATATATGTAATTTCATATAATTTTAAAGTACAGTAAATTATTTTATTTGCATATGCAATAATTCTGTGTGTATATATTTCATCATTTAAAGACCTTCTATTAAGTTACATGAAATTATAAATATGTATAATTATATTAAGATTCCAAATTAATGCGTAGGAATAGGATAAGAAATTCCAATACTTAATACAATGTTAGAAGTCAAGAAATCTACATCACATGTTAAAGAATGATAGGACTAATAAAAATCTGACATTTCAGGCCACGTAGCCTGATAGGTTCAAAGTAATAGTAAGAGAAATAAGAAAAGAAAAGAGAATAGATATACTGCTAAGTCAATTTTACTTGTTATTCCAGGAGATGAGTATTATTTGAAGCTGCTTAGCAACATGACCTGAGAGAGGCAAGCATAACTGAGGCAGATCAAAATTCAAGGTACTATTTGGATTTTATTTGATTAGATAAATGTTTGAAATTATCACATAAGTTACATTAAGATAAAAAACTGGTATTAGAAGGGTCATGAAAACATGTTCTTGGAAAGAAAAATTAGAGAAAAGAGAAATGATAGCTGATGAAAATATAGCCAGGAAAGAGTATATGAGATTTAATTACAAAAGAACCACTTTTCAACTCACCACCAAATCTAATCTTCTTATATTTTATTCTTTCTTTCTATGACAATGGGTTAAATGCCTCTGCTGCTACTTAAAGTGTGTTCTTCAGTTCGCTCACTGTATCATGTTCTTCCCTTCTGCTAATGATACTGCTTCTGCCATCACCCTTCATTCCCTTGAATTATACTTCTTTCTTTTCTCTATAAAATCAGTCTTATTAGGATGTAACCATGCCATGATACCATCATCTCAAAAAACTCTCTTGATATAAATAGCCCTATAGTAGATTTAATCACATTTTTCATATGGATCATTAGTGCTTTCCTCTAAATTTGATGGTGTTTGTTTCCCAGCCCTGCTCATTTTAGGCTACATGATTGCTTTTCCTAGTGGAATGTCAGTGGAGATGAGATGAGCAGAGTCTCGGTAATTGCTTCTGTCATTTTGTTTGCTCTGTTTGGTTCCTACAGTGTGCCTAAGAAGAAAATGATGCATGTCACTCTGGGTTCTTTAGCCTGCAGCCTAGTGTGAAGACATGAGGAACAAAACTGGACAAGCCTAGAGTCTCACCTGCTTAAGAAAGAAACTACATAAATTTCCCAATACAGTCAAATTTCAGACAAGGGAGCAAAAATGTACTCAGTTCTTCAGTACATGGAGATTTTGAGGCTCACTGCTCTTGAATTAAATTGGCAACTTTGCTCTCTATTCCTGCTGTGATATCACTTCTCCTTCTGGTTCTAGATGACATCCAAAGCCTTCCATGAAACTACTTAAATTGGAGTAATCAAAGAGCAAAGATGGCTTGACAACCATTGACAAATGTGATCGTCCATTACTGTCCTTTTCTTAATGAATTTAAGAGAGTTGATTGCCCCCCTTTTTCTTTTTTGGAATATCTTTCCACATGGCTCTCAAGATATTTCACTCTCCTTATTAACATTGTTAATAACATAATTATTAACATAATTGACTGACTTGCATTTTCTCTCTTCCACTTCCGGACATCTTAGTGTTGGATCATCCTAAAATTTGCCTCCGTTTCTTTTTCCTATGTAAAAATCACATTCCTTTTCATTGTGTAACTCATATGCTCCATTATTTTAAGCTTATGACTTCAGATCATCTATCATCATTTTAAATGTCTACCAAATTCACATATCTAACCTAAACCTCTACTGTAGGTTCGAATTCCCTATTAGCCTACTTCACTGGAGATTCTAATGGGAACTTCTAACTTACCATGATCAGTAGATCCTGGAGTAACAACCGGGCTGACATACAAACAACTTTGGCTATGACCGGAATTTTAGTTTTAACTTAAGAACAAAGTCTTTAGTTATGTACCACATGCCTGCTGCTTGGGCTTCCAGATGATCTCAGATACAGATTTAACCCTTCAAGAGTTCTAGAAGGAACATTACAACATCCTGTCCTGTGTGGGGTTGAGAAATCCTAGGGCAATGACTCTCTAAGGACACTAAGAACTGCCTCTGTACAGGGGAGAGACTCTGAAGGCTGTGCAGAGGAGCCTGAGCCTTCAGTTGACCAACTGGAGTTGCAACCAGCCCTCGTAAATGAATTGAGTTTGTAAGACAAGGGTCCACTTATTCATCAATTAAGGCAAATGCACTACGCTGATGTAAGACGCTAAATATGGGAAACTGAGGTTACTGTGTGTGGAAAGTCTTTCTATTGTCTTTGCAACTTTTTCTAAATACAAGAATTTTATAAGATAAAATCATCATTTAGAAAAAAAATAAGAACTCAGTTCTGTAAGGAATTAAAATCATATTTGTTTCAATACAGGTAATGAGTTCCATCAGCCTTAATGTTTGCAGAATAGCTCATTTCACTAAATATACACTCCTTTTGTGTTTTAAATAACCAAATCTGAAGATCATGAGACTCAAAAATAAAAGAAAAGAAAAAGAAAAAGAAAAAACACACAAAAGTTTTAAGCCCACATACATTCAATATTTCTAAATCAGTAATGATTATACAGTGCTGAATGAAATTATCATTTGATATATCATGTGATTTTAGAATGTGAATTCTGAGTCTTTTAAAGATTATAATTTTCTTCTGCAAAATATGCAAATATTTAAGATAAAACGGACTACAAAGTTGAAATTTCTAAACACTCTTTTATAGAGGTTTTTCCTTTACTAAATACTCTTAAATAATTTTTAACAGCATAAAAAAGGTAAACTTGGCCCCTAAAACAGTGATGGGAAACCTTTTAGAGACCAAGTGCCAAAACACAATGCAAAGCCCACTTATTTATCACCGAGTTCCAACACTGCAATTATACCTGAACCCTTAGTCGATAAAAAACAACTCTACATTAATAGCGTTTGTCTTAAAAGAAAAACACCTTAACACACTTGCCATGGGTTTGCCACCATTACTCTAAAATTCATTCCAAATAGTGAAAATTCCAAAAAGCTGATATAGTTGTTGATGTGGCAGTACTTCTTAATTTAGTATTGCTTTATTCTAGAAATAATGTCTTCAGGCTTTGCATGGTAATTAAGAATACTTTAATTTTATTGTGGCATCTACATATTTTCAGTATACTCTACTTCAATAAAAGCCTCTTTGTAGGCCTCTTCTACTGCATAGTCTGCCTGCTTCTTCCTTTTTTCTTTCCCTTGTTTAACTGAATCTCCCTTTGATCTCATACATTTCTCTTGACACTAAAACTACAATTTTATTCTATTGGCGACTTCTCCTGGGGATAATTGTAAAATCTGTCTTTTTCCAATTATGAGATTCTATAAATTCTTTAGGGTATAGTCCTTTTGAGATGCATGCTCATAACTCCCATTAATGTCATCAGTTTAAACTTGATCTATTGGTTTCCTTGTCTAAGTGACCTCAGTCTTGCCTTAACCCAGTTTTGTTTATATTCTCCAAACTCCCCTTCCTCTACATGAAGTCTCTCACAAAAGCATCACATATAAGTCATGTATTAAGTTGTAAACTAAAGCAATATGAAATCAACTACTTTTTTGAAATGTGTGACATTATTCATTTCCAGAAGCCACAGTGCCACTATATTAAATACAATATTTGAACATGGTCAACTGAGAAAGAGAAACACTACACTAAAATATGCCCAGCTTTATAAATAATGTGCTTGAGTGATCAATGAAACAGTGACTTTTGGGGAATTAATAACAGAAGTTATGGCCCAGACAGTATTGAAAAGTGACGCACTCCTCATTTTACAAAATGTATTATTGGATTGTAAATCTATTTACTTCTGTAAGTATTTAGTAAAAGTCCTTTTAAAATAAATGTTGTGTAATGGGTCAGAAACATTTACAGTTTTTCCTTTCATCCCACATTTCTCAACTTTCCTTTTTCCAACTTGTAAAATGCCCCATCATACTCAAATTAGTAATGTATTCAATACCCCAGGTTCCCAAATGCTGACCCACATCACCCCTGTTGTCTCTCTGTCATGGTAGAGAATGTCAGCTGCATTCCATTTGAATTTTCCATAGAATATGGTACACTAGGCATTTTGTAATATCGCACATCTGAAAACATATCCTAGACCTTATCATAACCTGGGTGAATGTTATAAAAGCCTAAATGCTAGCATTAAGAGTATTCCCTTCTCTGCAGTTACCCTTGTAGCAAACGTGTCCTTTGACGAGTCCATTTGTCCAATTTCTGCGTCCTTGAGATTTCTTTTTACACAGAATTCACCTTGAACATGGAGCTGATCATTTCACCCTCTGGATCATACTTTCACTGCCCTCCTTCTTTGTTTTGCCACCTTATTATTTTTACCACAATCATGTAGCCAAACAGTCACAGGGTGCACAAGTCACATTACTTCTCAGATTCTGTACCAGGTCACTCATTGTCACCTGCAAGGCTCTATTCCAAGTAGATTTCCAGCTTTCTCTGCACACTTAAACTCATAATTTCTCAAAAAATTACATTTTAATAATTCATTCCATCTTTTTTTTAATTCTTCAAAATCATTGTTTTAAACTTCATTTCTGATGGTCCCATCCTCATTTGCTTCATTCATGATGTGTCAGCTCACCTGCTAGTTCATAGACAAGAGCAGTAGTGTCTTTTTTTCTCGCTTCTTCCTGAAAACTTTCAACTTCACTTTCCCATCCTTACAGGCTTACACAAAACTATCTACCACATATTCCCAAAGTTGCAGTTTTCCTCCTTTAGAGGCCTATCAAAGTTGGTTAACTTTTCTTTTGTACCTTTGATATTTTATTATGTTTCTTCTTCCTTCCAGAAATTCACTAAAAGTGTGAACATTTAAAGCTCCTTAAACTGTTTTCCCTCCTGTTTTTTTCTATCAGTCTATATCTTTGCCTCCTCCCATTCCTAAGTTTATTGCAAAAGATTAGCCCAAACAAGTTTTGTGTTTTAATCCTTTCTGAAATCCAGTGTAAATTAATGACTGAGCTCATCATCTAACATTGTTCACAATAGTGTTGATGATGCTAAGAAGACAAGAGCTAGTAGATCTTTTATTGACTCTCTCTTTGCTCAACTCTACACTTGCTTTTATAATTTTCTTTCTTCCTTTTTGGGACACTTTCCACCCTTGATTTCTGAAACATGAGCAACTTTTATTGGTCTCTTTGTATCCTTTCAACAATGTTAGTAAACCCTAAATCTGAACATTTTGACCTTCTTTCTGAGTTGCGGACATATTTCTAATAGTTACTGAAATCCACTTTAATTTCAAATAGCTACCCCAAACTCTTAATTCCCAAATTAAAGCAATGCCCATTAGCTACCTAGAACACTTCTTTCTTTTCCCTGCTAAATTCATCTTTAGATTTATAATTTATTTTTTTCTTACCTTTCACATTTAATTGTTATTTCAATTATGTATTGATAACCTTTGCCTTATTTTTTCCTAGTGTAGAGTCTCTCATCTCATTATATTAATGATAATACTTTAATTTACTTCCTTATTTTCATAGGATTTTTTCAGAGTCATTAAAGCTTGCTTGTTTATAAATACCAAAAGGCTAATTGCAACTAATTAAAAAAATTATTTGACCTAGCAAGTGAAACTTCAGAAGAGTCTTCAGCTTTGGCATGATTGGATCCAATGACTCTGAGTTTCTTCTGCTCACCGATTGGATTCTTATCTATCAGGCTTTTTAATAGCCTCATACCCAAGCTCCTAGCTATATTCTGTCAATTTAGTAATGTGATCAAAATAAAATGATTATTACTCGATATTACCAAACATCTGATGATCAATAAATACTTGATTGATAAACTACCTCACAGAGAGACCATCAGAAGACAGCTCGTGAATGATCCAGATCTGCGACCATGCACATGCAACAGTGGGGCATGTGTTCCAGTCAAAAGGACTGAGAATAGAAGGACTGGTACCCAGAAAGGAAGCTGTTGGAAAACTAAATAATAGATACTTGTTATATTTTAATAACATGTAAGTATAGACAGATCAGCCCAAACTATTGAGAATGCCAATCCAAGCCCCTCCCAAAATGCCTGTCTTCCGCATTTTTGACATCTTTATCTAGCTATGCTGGGACTCTGGGTTTCTCAAGCCATCATGACTGCCGGGTACGACTCTCATAGTTCTCTTGAAAACCTTTTGTGTTCTCTATTGAATGGCAGTGACTTCTTCATCTTAAAGATAGAACTCATGTACAATTTTTCTAACTTCCTCTAAAGACATTTATTTATCTCTGAATAAAGATTAGTTCCAAAACCTCAGTTGCCCGTGAACTAGCACAAACATTCAACAAGTGGGCTCTCTTCTTACTAAAAAGCTTCTGCACAACAAGAGAAACCACCAGCAGTGTGACGAGGCAACCCACAATGTTTGAAAAAAAATTTACCAACGGTCCCTCAGACAAAGGTCTACTATCTCAAATCTATAAAGAAATTTAAAAAATCAGACTTCAAAATTTAAAGATCCAATCCAAAAATGGGCATCTGACATGAACAGACATTTCTCACACAAAGAAGTAGAAATGGTAAATAAACATATGAAAAAGAGTCCAACATCACTGGTCATTCAAGAGATGCAAATGAAAACAATGCTGAGATTCCACCTCACCCCAGAAAGAATGGCTGCTACCATGAAATCAACCAATAATAAATACTGGCAGGGCTGTGGGGAAAGAGGAACCTTGCTCCTGCTGGTGGAAGTGTACACTGGTGCAACCATTGTGGAAATCAGTATGGAGATACCTCAAAGAACTAGGACTGGAAGTCCCATTGACCCAGCTATTCCCCTGCTGGCTTTCTTCCCCAAAGAATTAAAAGAATCATACCACAGTGATATATGTGCACCCATGTTCATAGCAGCACAATTTTTAATAGCTAAAACTTGGAAGCAGCCCAAATGCCCATCAACTGGAGACTGGATAAAAAAAAATGTTTTTTTTATAAAATGGAGTACTACTCAGCCATAATAAATGAGAAATTAGAGACATTTATAGCTAAATGGATGCACATTGAGGCAATACTCTTAAGTGAAATAAATAGGACACACAAGTTTAAGTACTGAATAGTTTCTCTAGTGTGAGAAACTAAAAGTGTAAATAAGTACTAAAAGATATAATAGATAATGTGAAATAGGAAGAAAAGGGGCAAAGGGGAAGGGGAAATGGGAGGGATGGGGGAAAGGAAAGAAGGGAATGGAATTAATGAAAAGAGGAAACAAAGTCTTTGTAAATAGGGAGGGATGGAGGGGTTGGAGGGCAGGAGAAGGGGGAAAAATAAGAACCAAGAGAGTAGGTAAAGGTGCAAATTTCCAATGATGAATGTCATTATACTGTACCCCTAAAATGTACCAATAAAAGGATATACAAAAAATATAAAGATTAGTTCCTACAGTGAAGACAAGGGAAAGCTCCCTACAATTCCCATTCTTCTATTATCTTCTTGAAACAGGGACCATTTATTATTTGTCTGTGAATCTCTAGCATTAGGTTTAACACTGAAAAAAGTCCACTTGGAGAAATTGCAGACATAGAAGATGAGCTCATAAGTACCATCTACCCCAAGTGTCTATAAGGAGCTGTACTTGAGCAGGAAGTGGCTGAAATGAGCTTAATTACTGATGCCAAATGGAAGAATGAGGGGAGAAACCAGGTATTCAGATTGACAAAAGTATATAAGGACAAAAATGATTGGTTTACTACATTTTGATATTTGAAGTTAACTTCAGGAAGTGGAGGCAAAAAGGCTATTCTGTGGTCTCCAAATGGTTCTGAAATGTAGTGTAAAGAGGCACATTTCCATCAGCTTTCTATCAATTAATAATTCTTGGCTACCTTGGATTTACTTTACCTTACAATTCTGTGGCACAGTTTTCAGCTATTCAGAACACAGTTATTTTCCAAAACATTAAATAATTCTCTCAGTAATTTCCCCAAACCATTTTGTCCTAAAATCTTACATTTCCACAAATCAAATTTAGTCTCTAGGCTTAATCATTCCTGCCCTGTTCATATATTTTCATCTTTATGTTATACATTATATAATATCATGGTGTAAATTGTGAACAAAAGTCTATTTTAAGGAAATCCAGTAAGTTGTAATGAAATTTAACCTTCATAAATTACACAACCTGACCCTTCAAATTTTAACCAGGCTCTGCTTATCTTGTGCAGAGATGAGAAAGTTGTGTGTGAATAGCTCTCTTTTTGTTGTAGCACAAAAATGTGCCTCTCAACTCCACTGCATACCCCATGTCTAGGTTTTTGCCCTTCTTCTCCTCTGCGTGGACTCACGAGTCTCCTTCCTCAGCAGTTCGTTCCACGGCTATCACCTTATCATCCCCGCCTCTGCTCATCAAATTATCTCTAGAGAATCAATTAGTATCTGAAGCTTCTTCATTGTTTTTCCTTGTTTTCTCAATCTCTTATCCCAAGAATATTTGTGTTCTGTCGCTTAGGATACTGACTTTCAAATAGTAGGTATTTTATAAATATTTGTGGAATACAAATACAAGGCTAGCTGTGTGAATAAATAAATGTTTCATCTGTTTTTAGTCATTTTCATAATTAATGTAGAAATATGTAATATTGTTCAAATATTTTGACATACAATTTTTCAACTAGATTGAACATTTCCTCTCACATACAGGGAATGTATTTACCTTTTCATAAGGGTAGCATCACAAAATAAAAATATGCTTTAATAGAGAAATAGGAAATGTTTGATGAGTTAATAAAATCAGTTACAAAGGAAGGAGAAAGTTCTGAAGGGGAAGGGCTGTACTTTCTATTCAATTGGTTTATTTCACTTTATAAATTTTATCATCAAATTGAAAATTACAAGACTTACGTTCTAATTCTATTGATAACTTCAGTTAATTTTGTGCTTGATGTGAATATGAAATTAACCATTTGGATGATATAATCCTAAAGTTCCACTTCAACTTTAAGGTTTTGTGAATGAAAAGGAAGTCAGATAGAAAAGACAACTTTGTATTCACTAGTGAATACAGAATTAAATGTGAATTTAAAAATTCTTCAGAATTTTTCAAAAGAGGATACATTTTCATCTGATGAAATATCAACATTTCATCAGAATTATAGTAACGTCTTATTTTTATAACATTTAGATTGTAATTTTTAGTTTAATCACTGCTTTACAGGGTTATTCGTATTCATTATCTTGACTGACTTATATATATATATATATACCCCAGTGCTATGTATAACTAGAGCTTAGGTCATCTCTGCTTTCTTCCCCATAGAACACCCCCAAAGAAGGTAATTGATGTTTCCAGTACTCTGGGCTTCTCATATAAGGGAAACAATGCAATATTTAGCACATATATCTGATTTGTTTCACTTCACATTATGATCTCAAGATTGCACTCATTTTACTTCAAATGATTCATTTGTTTTTTAAATTTGGATGCCAAAATTCAGAATTTTATTGTCAATAATTGTTCTAATAAAATCTATGAATAGAAATAATATGTAATACAAACACATGCAAATAAAATATACGTCAGGTGCATTGGCTTGTGCCTGCAATCACAGCTACTTGGAGGCTGAGGCAGGAGGATCACCAGTTTAAGCCGAGCTTGAACAACTTGACAAGAATCTTTTCTCCAAATAAAAATAAAAACAGCTGGGAATGTAGTTCAGTGATAGAATGTCTCTCAGTTCAATCTCTAGTACGTAAATATATATATTTACATTAATATATATTATATATTAATATATTAATATATATGTATACAAATTAGACCCACATAGCCAACAACCTACTGAATTTTGCAATCTCTATATTCTATAGCTATACATGCTTCACACCGTAATATTTTTATTAGCTTGCTTTTTTGTTGGGGGGCATTCCACAGCAGCATGCAGTATACTTTTTAACATAACTCCTAATGACATGCACAAAAGAGGATTTCAGAATTGCTTGAGAAAGTGAGAAGAAAAATGGGATAAATGTGTTCAAATAAGGGGAATGATTTTGAGTGGGATTATGATAATGTGTCTTTAACTGTAGTATATATTTTAATTTCAACATTCACTGAAATACATATGTTTATATATAAACATATATATGTATATATATATATGGCACTCATGTGTCATATGACAATTTGAAAATCATTATATAACACATCTAAGATACATAAAAATGAGAACTATATATTGCAAATGAATCATTAAGTAAAGAATTAAATTACTTATTTTCTTTTTTGATACTAGTATTCTAATAAGGTGGACATTGAAAACAACTCCTAATTATTTCCAGTTTTAAAGAATTCATAAGATTTTCCCACTTATGACTTGCTTTATGTTGATTTAACAAATGCCAGACAGACAGTTCCATTCAACCACGAATTCATAACTTTTATTCCTACCAGATGATAGACTCTATGACCAACTAAACCTTAATGTTCTATTGAAATTAAATATGTAAGCTAGGCACATAAAAATAAACCCACAATTCAGGGAAAGTATCATTAGCTTATACATAACTAAAGCCAGTCCTGAACAAAAGGAAAACAAGAAATGACAACATGAATTTTATTTCTTGTTTCATCACTTGCTCCAGACTGAAGGTCAATTTGTCAGCTATTCACTGTGTTCCTAATGGAATAATCAAAGCTTGCATGGAATGAAAACTAAGAGTCACACAGGAGATTCAAGAAAAGATCTGGATAAGAAAATATTTGAATAAATGATCAAATTAGAATGAACTAGACTACTATGCTATTCTTCAAAAATACTGTATATTGTTCCTAATGAGATGGCAGGTAGTGCATTCTCCTGTCAATAGCTATGCATTACAATTACTGCTCACTAAAAGCACTTGTCACTCATGATACATCATATTATGACTGGCATTTCATGATTCCAGCTCCTCTGGGATTAAAAGAAAATAATACCATCATTAACAGAGTGATAAGTATTTGAGTGCTGTGCCAACATTTAACTCATGTCTGCCAATCTAAATGGGAAAATGCTCTTTACTGATTGAAGAAAGGATTTTGTTTGAAGATAATTGACTTGGAGTCTTTCATTGACATAATACCACCTCCGGAAGAAACATATGTTCATCTTACAAAACAAAGACTAGATGTAAGAGGCTGATTGCTTTCTCTTTACTGAAGTACAGATCCTATTGACTTGAGTGAAAATTCTTTCTGCCTCGGAGTCAAAGCACTATAGATCATTTAGTCCATTTAAGGCATTGAAAAATTGCTTTAAGTAAGTTTACACAGAAATAAGGCACAATCTACAAAGAAATCCACGAATTGCACACAGATAAAGATGGTAGTGGAGTGGGGTGGTGAAGAAAAACATAATTACTTCAAAAAGAGACAAAGACACATTTACACTAAAGTAAACTCTTTTTAGGTGTTGGTAAAAATAAGATGTTCAGTCCTTAAAGTGTTAAGTATGAGGTGCTGATAGAAAGAACATCCAAGTAAAAATGTTAAGCATTAGTAACTTAAAAGCTTATGTTACTTTGAAGGAAGGTAGAATGTGGCAGTATCCACACATACATGCATGCATACCTGTATGCTCACACCTGTGAATAGGGAGGGAACATACCCAATGATGGAATATCAGGACAGGACACAGTGAATACCAGGGAAATCAAATATATCAGCAAAGAGAATGTAGAAACAATAGAAAATGGTAAAATCTAGAAGCAAGAGGATATACTCAAAGAAAAAGGGGAAAATCCATTGTTCCATATGCTGCTGTGGGTCTAACAAGGCCAACTCAGAATTGGCCTTGTGGTTTCACAACGTAAATTTAGTAACAATAGGCTCAGTGCTTTAATGGGTGTGAACATATGATTTCATAGTGTTGAAAAGGAAACACACACACTTCCAAGGTGTTTTCAAATAGAACAGGCCAAGATATGAATTGGTTGAACAAAATGAAAATGGCTTCACAAGAGGCATTGTTTGCTACTAGTGATGATCCCATTGCCATTAGCTGAGAGACAATTCATGAGGCAGACTAGAGAAGGAGAATGCAAAAGTGGTACCTGTAGATGGGTAAGAGATAGGGGAAACTAGGTCACACTGAGGTTCTGCTCTTCCTTAGCAATGAGATGGAAAGAACATGAGAGCCCTGTCCAAGAGCATAGGAGAGTCAGAAGATATAGTAAGATCTAGCTGCATTACTGTAAGAATGGCAGATGATGGTTCTAAATCTGCCTGATTTCTACTGACAGGTAGAAAGTTTTACAGGTGGAAGATATCAGCTATTTTTGTTTGTTTGTTTCCAGTGCATGTTCTATTTATTGTATTCTTCTATGGCCAGCACTTGTGGATGTGAGGACCAGAATTGTCAGGGCTCTGATTACCATCACAGAGTTATGATTCTTAAATCAAAACACTGCCTGTCTCAGAGCAAACACACAGGAGACTGTTCCAAGCCACACCTAGAGCTGTAAAGAGTCTTGATACTTCCAAAGTGACTGAGGGTCCCGAACAGTTCCCTCACTGTAATATCATATGCATCAATCAGTACACTTTAAAAGGTGAACACATTACACATTACAAAAATAGCTTAAGAGAAAAATCAACGTCATTAAACTAAGTTACCCAACATGCTTAAAATAAAATAGTAAGTAAAAATATCGCTTCTAAAAAACATTTTAAAAATGATGAAAACCTCAAGAATCACTTACATTGGGAGCCACGGGGTCTCACAGCTTGGTGTGCAATATTTTTGGGGCTCATGTGGTGGGAAAGAGGGTAGGGAAGGGAGCACCACTGTGCTTCTCTTATCTACCATCGCCTCTGGCCAATGACAGTCAAGGGAGTCAGTGGAGCTGAGAACATGCCTTTCTCTTCCAACTTCGTGGTCATCAGGGGTTAATTTCATGTTTCAAGTTGGAGAGTATTTTTGGAGAATAACATATGAATAGGTGAACTCTGAGAAAGCAGATTGTGTGCCATAATGTGGCTGGACCTCTATCAATAAGTTGAAGGCTTGAATGGAAGAAACCATCTGACTTTCAGAAGCTTGAAGGAGTTATCCACCAGGCTGCCTTTGAATATTCCCTGTACTGTGGGCTCTCCTGGGACTGGAGCCACTCACGACAATGTAGATTTGACATCAGCTCCATAATTCCATAAGCTTTGTAATAAATATTTTTTAAGTGTATGTCCTATTGATTCTATTTCTCTGGAGAACACAGACTGATACATAGACTCAGGCAGTGTGCTGACTTCCCCATAACAGTTGGAACCTTGCACTGGGCCCTCAGGGATGGCAAAGAAGAATCAGCCTGGAATGCACTGCAACATTCTCAGAGTGCAACACAATGTACTTGTGGATCCTTATCCCACATCAGAATGATAAATGAGCTCCCCTGGAGTTCAGTCTCCCACTCTCTGATCTCCAATTCTGAAGCCCAGGCCAATGCAAACCACCATGTGAGAAGCTACGTTGACCAACGTGAGAGCCTGGAACATGGCCTATCCACCTCCACATCCCATCCCAGGCGGGACCAAGGTCTAGTTAGGACACCACCATTACTTTTCTCTTCTACGATGAACTCGTGTGAATATGAGAAAAGAGAGGCTGCTGCTATGCCAACAAAGAGGTCTGATGACTGTGACTGTAGATGGTCTCTTTACAGTGCACCTCCAGAGGTGTCCTGCTGTGTCCTTTATCCTTCTTCTTTTTGGTGATGCTGTGACTGAAGAGACATCCATGAGGTCTCTGTGTATCTGGTTGTGGTCAAAATGACCTTTAAAGTCCAGCTGATCCTGTCCACAGCATGTAGACATCTACTATGGATGGTTACCATCTCCATCACCATCATGCCTTCAACCATGAGCCTGGCCTGTGAAAACCACTGCTCTGAAGGGGCAGCCATGGGCAGGTGCTGATAGGCCTGCTGAGATTGCACAGATCTTGAAGGCAGGGCATGGTCATGGCTCTGAAGTACAGAAAAGACTCGGAGTTCTAGTGAGAGCATCAGCAGCTGGTGAACAGAGTGGTGCATCTATTCTTTGAGGGTCTTGCAGTACTAGTTGAATAAGTTCTATTGGTTAGCTCCCCAGGAAAGCCAGTCTCTAGAAATTAAGTAACAGGGCCTGACCTTCTTCATTCATCTGCAGAATCTAGCAGATCATGAGCTGTGAAATGCTTCAAGTGTCCAGGAGCTCAGTGATCATACATTACCAGTCCTTTCTTTCCATTAGTGTAAATCTAATGCTTTTTAGGTTATGGACACCATTGTACCAAGGTGGAGGACAGCAGCAGAGCCTTGGGGCAGGGGACAGCACTATAAGATCTAGACGGATAATTAGGCTATCCAAATTCTGGAGAAACCAAGATTTAATGCATGTGTGTGTCTACACATATATGGTTGTGTGTGTGTTACAGTTCAAGCAGAAGGGAGAAGAGAAGGCACTGAGCATATGTTGGATCCATTTAGATTTTACTTTCTCGCTATTTTTTTTATTATGTCCTTTAAAGTCTCATCTCTACCAAGTAACTCAGAGTACTACTTAATCCAGCCCCCCCCGGATTACTTGTTCATAATTATCTCATAATATATTGTACTTCTTCACTCATGGCATTCCTTGAGCTGGGGGATGGAGGATTTTCCTGTTGGTATCTCTGGGAATCTCTATCAATGCATAAAATCACTCTTTGCATTCTTAGGGCACTCAAAACATATTTCTTTGGTAGTACTCATGAACAAGAGCCTGGCCTGTTTGCTTTTTCTGATACAGTCTAAGAACAGATCCTATGTCTCATTGATCTTCATATCTCCAATCGTAGCCCAGTGCTCAGAATATAAATATTTAAAAGTGTCTGCAAATTGTACATATATATTATATAATATATATGTATGGTTTTATATATACAATGGAGAGAAACGCTAAATTATAAGCAACTGAACTAAGAATTTCTTTCATGAAGACAACTGCCAATGTTTAAGAAAATGCTTCGATAAGCTGTTTTATAATGCAAGGCATGATATTGAATATGGCAGGAAAAAGAAATAAGAAATATATCATTAACCAGGCCTACTTTAGTAATACTTAGGGAATTTCTTAATTCTCCTCTGAAGTGTGTATGTCCCAAAAATTGTGTGGTAGTGTTTTTGTTTGATTGTTGTTTACTCTAAAGTGATTCTTTGGGAATCAAGATGGCCAAATTGTGTATGTGGTCAAAATGGGGAGGACATATACTAGAGTATAAAATGATTTTTCAGAAAACATGTGAAAACTATGTGTTTCTAAGATAAATGAGAAAACATGTGAACATCCCTTGCCCTGAATGTGGTATACAGTGTCTCTTGTCTACCAATTTTATTCCTCTTCGGCCTGGGAAAATTGCTAATCTACTCTCTTAACACAACTTACATGTTCCTTGCGGGAATACGTTCTATTCAAAATGCAACATGAATTTCCAAGACTGTTTTGATCAGTGTAAACTCCTCAGTCTGACCCTATTTGTTCCACACTTTTTCTGTATCATGATGCAGAAAAGCAAAGAAAGTATGAGAAATAGAGCTTTAAGATAAGAGGAGACTGGTTCTTACACTGTGGAAAATAGCCTTCCATCAAATAAACACCCATTTAGACTTCAGATTAGAAAAAAAAGAAATTTTTATACTACCCAAATCATCATGCACTTATAATATTTATGAAGTTTGGCAGATCTGTAAGATTTCAGCATTAATAGATATAATAAAGTCAGTTAATGAGCAAAAATAAAACTGATTTAGTAAAAATATGTCCAATCTAAAGATATAAAAGAATGGTTTTTATAGTACTCTAAACTTTAGTTATGTTAGTAATATTCAAGCGTTTCATACATTTTTAGACTCTTTTGAAATCTGATTCAAGTTTATGTAAGTAAAGAGAGAAAAAGCCTCCTATATTCTGTTGTTAATTTAGAATTAAAGTCTTTCTCACCTTTATAATTGCAGATTCTTAATCTTCAAACTTAATGCCACATTTTAGCTTTCTTTGCTCTTTTCACATATATTTTCCTGTGCTGGAATAGTGAATGTGGTCTTATGGTACATTGTTAAAAATCACACACAATATTTTTCAATACGAAGAGAAGGAAAATAATGTTTTTGATTAATTTCCGTATGGTCAGTAACTGTGGGAAGTCACTGCTTATAAACGTATATTAATAATCCTCATGGCATCAATTTGAGATGTGAAAGTATCTAGAAACTATGAATGACATTTTCCTAATGTGACAAAATTCATACCTAACCCTATGACCTCATACCCAAGATATTTATCAATGAGTTCATTAGTATTGTCAGATGCTGTATCATACATATTGTCACCAGGAAAAATGTTGCTTTCCTAACTTTTGTGTTGCATTCTAACAATGTGAGAATCTTTTTCTCCCCTAGATATTTCTTGTAAGTTTGAGACTCAGTTTGTCTCCTAGAGATTGGTAGATGGAAGCCAATATGATACCACAGACTTATTTCAGAGCTGAACTCACTTGTACATACACACTTTCTGCTCACTCTGTAACAAATCATCATTTAACTGCAAATCTGATCATTTTGTCAATTAAGTGACAAACCTGACCATCACCCTCAACTCATTCATTTATTGTGCACCTCAAATGAAGTAAATTAGCAAGTTTTGCCAATCTTACTATATGCTTTGTGTCACTCTCTTCTCTTGATCTTTGTATGGATCAGGGTGTCAGAAGGGAAAACATGGCTCATGCAATTTCTACATTTGGAAAATTGGTGAAAAGCAGAGTCCAGGGCATCCTGTAGGGACAACGCAATCCCCTTGGAATGACAATAATGAAGCAGCCCTTACCATGTCAGCCTGAAAGAGGAAAGTAATACAAGGAAGAGGAGAGATAATTTATAAGGAGAGGGCTACTTGACATGCAATAGAGACTTTGGAAAGAGAATGAGACAAGAAAATAAAGCCAAAAAAGTGGTTAGACTCAGCTGACTCCATGCTTTACCATCCAGTTTCCTGCTACCATTTAACTTTGGCAGAACCAGACTCAAACTGGAAATTAGGAGCAACAGAGTACACTCCATCTACCTCAGTTTCCAGGGCAAAGATGGGGACACAGAAAGGTGAGAAGTGAATCTGGCACTTGGCTCATGAGCCTTTGTTTAGTTTCTCATCATCTCTCTCCCTAACTTCTACCTTAGTCTCTCATTTGGTATTTCAGTGCAAACTAAGGTACTTTTTGAAACCCTATTTCAACCACCTTTCTGATGTCTTCTCTTTCTTCCTCCAGTATCTTGTGCAAAATTTACTCCTCTGTAGAGAAACTTTGCTATTTTTAGTACAAATTATGCTCATCATTTGCATTTTTATAAATCTTTATAGAGGTTAACACTTGTCTTTTAATAATGTGAATAAATGTGTAAATATGCCAGAAACCTATATCTTAGTTTCCTTGGATTTCGAAGCACATTGCATACTTGTGTAGGTGTCTTGCAATTGGTACAGAATATACAAAAGTTCAAAAAAATGACAGAGGGGGGAAACTAAGCAAAGAAAGACTATTGCCTTCCTTTTTATGATTCACCATCTTTCTAAATATATTGAATTTCACGTATAATTTTTGTGTCTTTCCTCCTTATTTTTCTCTAACAATGAATCCTGTTGTTTTAAAGGAGAATGAGAATGGAAACACTGTCTGATTGAGAAGTACCCTCATGTTTTGTGCTATGAAGATGTGTTAGTGGTTATGATTCTTGTGTTCAGTGTGATGTAGCATTCCATATTGTACCAAGAGTAGAGTTCAGACCTCGGACTAACTGCCACATTCTTCAATACACTACATTGCCTAGCCAGATCTCCCCCTCTTTGTTCCTTGTTCAGCATGTGTGAGATTTACCTGTGAAATTTAATAACAACCATAGATTTTCCTGTACTCATTTACATCATAAAATTTACTTCTCAAACCTGACACATTCCCTAAAGATTTTGCTAAAAGGATTAGATTACCAAGATATTGGCAGGTTCAAGAAAGAGAAATAATTTGAAAGAATTGAAATTAAAAAGATGTACAGATAATGAAGATGGAGTAGAGCAGGGCACATTGTTTCTTTTATCTGCAGCCTTTTCTGCATTACTAATATTTTTGCAGGTGTATTTGAAGTAAAGGAAGGAAGGAAGGCAAGCAATGACCATCTAAATGTGATGACATCCATAAAATCTACATGTCATATTTTATCCAAGTGCTGATATTCCATTTGAGTTATGATCCTCTGTAAATAGAAGACAGAAATGAAATCCTGGAACATATCTCATTCTTGATCCTGACAGATTGAAATGTGACAGTCTCAGACAAAAATAAGTTTTGGTTAAGTTCCAAAATGAATAATAAATAAAAGGAATGATAATAACATTCTAAATGTACCGAACACAAGTATGAATATTAAATTTAATGTATCCTTATTGAATCTTATCAGAGGTAGAGAAATGTATCTAAGTGTTAGTTTTATATGACTTTGCCCCTATGCAATTACACAGCAAGCATCCACTACAGCCTTTCAGAGCAGGATTGAAAGTAAAAATGCTCAATTGCCCTGACAAAGTTGTGATGATTTATGAGACATAGCTCTATTTCAGTACATAGTAAATAAAGCAGTGCTTTAACTTATGTATTTGAAAATATTCAGTATAGATTTGCAATTGCCAAAACATCTTTACATGCTGCTTCCAAAGTGTTATGTATGTATTTATGCATGTCTTGACTTGTTGCAGAAAGGTTTAAGTGTAACAAAATTATATATGCTACAAATAAAATACAACTTGGCAAAGTTGAGAGTGAACGCAATGCTGAGTGATAAAGAGTTTTTTTTTATTTTTAAAAGTTGAAATGTTTAGCTAACTACCTTATTTTAATTCACTGGGAGTCATGCATGTACAGAAATAGATTTCCATAATGCCAGAGAATACTTTAGTCCTATTTCTTGCATTCAATGTATTCTACACTTTTAAATTTCAAAATGAAAACATTTTCTGATTTAAAAATATTAAAGCAGAAATGGACGAAGTGTGAGTCTAAATTCTCTCCTGTCTTCTTCTTCACATATTTTGCTGGGTATAGATGTCTCATTTTTTTAAAGTATAAAATTTACTTATCAAGTACATGTACTCATTCTAGAAAATATAAAATGTAGGGCCAGAGTTAATATAGATGCTCTTAGTATATACAGAAGGTCAGGTTTCACTGTTATTTGACAAACAGACTACATGTTTTTGTTGCACCAGGGTCTCACCAAGCCATGACGGAGGGAGATCGACTTGCTGCCCTCTGAGAACTGACAGCTGAGTGGGAGCGGGAGAAGCTCATTACTGAAATGTACACAACTATGTAACTCATGTTCCAGGTAAACGCCACAGAGGAATTGCAGACTATTAATAAAGTTGAGGACCCTGACCCAGGAGGCTAAGCGGGAAAGTGATCCTTGTTTGGAGATACCTTGAGCTGAGCCCTGATGGAAAAGCAGACTAATTGTGGGAAAGAGAATTATTTCCTCTTATGAAAGGGGAAATAACAGGGTTGAGACAGCACTTAGGCTGGAGGGATTTAGGCTAATTTGTGGAAGCATAGTTGAAAATCTAGCTTAGGGAATCTAGAACTACCAGCATTAAAAATGATGTTTTATTAGTGGATGTTATTTTTATGTTAGCATGCATTATGTTAAGAAAAAAGAACAAAGTGAATGTAGCAAGCAACATGGACAACCTGCATATTGGTCAACACTGGCTTAAGAAATTGAAGTGACAATAGCTAGTCCCAAGGAAAAAACATATAGATAGATAGATACATACATAGTTACAACGATTAAGCAACTAGGGAAACCATAGTCATCAAACACAAATGTTGTTCTAATTTGTCTGCATCCCATGCAAAGGTACTTAACAATTATGGACAAACACCTCTTGAATAGGGCTAGACGATATAAAAGAATGGGAAGTTTTCCTTACATGTATGATCTCCTCTCCTTTACCTCCACTCTCCCCCACCCTTCCTATTCTATTTACCTCTCCCATTCCGTATGAATTTCAGATCTTTTAGGCTCCTGTATCACAGTGCAAACAAAGACTAAGTTGTTTATAAATATCAGAAATCTCTTTCTCACAAATCAAGAGTCTGGGAAGTTTAAAATCAAAGTCCTACCAGTGGTGGCGAACCTATGGCACACATGCTGCAGCAGGCACTCAGAGCCCTCTCTGTTGGCACTCAAGCCAAGTTGCCCCTGTAGCCAAGCATTCAGGTTTAATCGCAGTGTTGGAAATTTGTGATAAATGAGTGGGTTTGGGGTTGCACTTGGTCTCTAAAATGTTCGCCATCACTGTGACCTGGTTAACTCCACATAGTCTGGTTAGGTCCTGCTTTCTAGGACCCAGAAGATGCATTCTGGGTTTTTAAATAGTGAAAGGGCCAAAGGAGCTCTCTTGGGCTCTTTAATATGGGTACTAACTCCATTCATGAAGATGGAGTCCTCCTGGACTAATTATCTCCCTGAAGTCCCACCGCCAATTGGGAGAACACAGATATTCAGGCCATAGTGCTGTTTCCCCTTCATTCCTTTTCCCTTCATTTCCTGCTTTCTTTCTTTTCTTTACATAAAGAACATGTAGTTTTATTGTTGATATTCTTTTAGAATATATATATAATTTAATATATACTTTTAAAATCTCCCATAATACAGAATATAAAGCAAAATATAAAGTGTATATAAATATATTTATCATTTTATTGTCAAATATTTGTTAGATATGCAATATAATTTTTTAGAGATTATTTTAAATGTAACCACAGACATCTTTACATTACAGCCACTAAATACTCAAATGTACCTTCAAATTATAAAGATGGCTTTCTACCACTCATAATTACATTTCAGCACTTAATGCATATATATTCTCTGTTGTAAAATAGTTCATACTCCATAGTCACATGTTAATTATCTTCTCTAATGTATCTTTTATATATAATTTGTTCAAACAAGCCATAACCACGAATTACAATTATTTTGTATTTATCTCCTAATATCTTTTCTTTTTTTGTTCCGTAACACTGACTTGAAGAGGGCAGTCCTGCTGACATGGGAAAATCTTGGCTTAATACAGTTAGAATACTTTGGGCAAATTTACTTCATAAATATGTTGTGGTACTGAATATTATTTCAAATCACAAAGAATCTCAATCTGAAAACTTTGCACTTCTTGTATTACAGAGACTACTTATTAGTTTGAGGCAGCAAAAAGCAGATACATCTTGAAATTCTTTCCTCTCAAAAAATACTGTAGAGGGTAATAGACAACATGTATATATTTCATTTTTCCTTAATATTTTACCCAAAGATTTCAGTGTCTTTTGATGATACAGGGTTTCAGAGAATGACATCTTATTTTGAAGCTGGTCATTCACAATATATTCATTATCTGGTAGCCTTCAATGAGGGAGAGGGATAGAGGAGGGAGATGGGGCAGGGGGTGGGGAATCAATCTCTGATTAATTAGCAATGTGGCTTTTACAGGAAAAAAGGAATAATGGTAGATCACTTGTTATCATCTACAAATGTTTAATTAATGAGGCCAAAATAATTAAATATTATAAATATTTTGACAATATTGTTAAATTTTCCATTATTTTATCATGCTAGTTTGTTAGGCTTCCTTTTGTTTCATTTGTTTTAGTGCCTATCTCTTTCTCTTCAATTCTTAGAGGTATAAAAGTTGTTTGACAGTGTTCTTAAAGCAGAGCATAAATATTAATTCATAAACTTCCTACAAATACCTAAATTTCCCTGGTATATAAATATTTCTTCTCCCAGTATCTGAGCTGGCTTTTATTTCAGTTTTCTCCACCTCTAAATATATCCCAAATTCTATTTTAAATGTATACAATATTTAGTTTGCAGAATCAAAATTACATAGTGTTTCACAGAACAATAATTATTAAAATGTGACTTCCAGGACACAGATTAATCTACTACGAGTCACAGCATTTTACCCTTCATCTGCTACAACTCAGGCTGAGAAGGGTTACACCTTCAGGGTACTGCGGACATTTATCAACTTGTTTACTGAACCCAGAGCACCAGGGCTGGGGTCTTGTGGGGTCAATATTAGAGAACTCAGCAGCACTTGGGATGAAGTCCTGGGTTTACACTTGGGAGCTTTAGGAAGTTTCTGTCGCTGCCAAGGGCATTTTCTAGAAAGCTCTGTGGCACTGTGGTTGAACTTTGAATTGTACGCTGACCTGAACTGGCACTAGGCCTCAGTGACAAACTTGCTCCTGTCTCAACATCACCATAAGTGTTGAGAAAGTCTCACTTTTCTGAATACCTAAGTCAGGGGTCAGTAAGTGAGGAGATTTTCTTGCCTTTATTGATTATCAAAAGCCATGTTTTAAAAATCCTACAGGCATTAAATGTTAGAGCCCTTCTCAACTTCTATCATTCTGTCTTATTTACATGAGCAAGATTTCTCCAAGTAGACTCAGAACAGTTCCACTTATATGGGTGAGGGTGTTGTTTGTATGTCTGAGTCATTTTACAATACACTGTTTTTCAGGTAAAGAAAGCCCATACGTTTTACATGTTTAATATTACAAAAAAATCAGCAAAGTTGTTTTAGTAACAGACACAATAATCTGGAAAAAATTATCCCAGCAAATTAACAAGACCACAAAGGAAGTTCTGTTACTTTGATCCAAATGATATTAACTCCTGCTGATTTTATGTTAAGTACTGACTTTATTTCTTTGCAGTTGAACTTCTGTGATATAATCTCTGAATTCTGGACACAACTTTCTGATTAACAAGTTTGTAAGTTGTATTGCTAATGCTTATACCATTCCTTTTTATGTGAGGCAAATGTGATGACCACTTCACTATGGAAACCTCCCCTTACAATTCCCTTTTGTGATATTTTAAAATCATTTTTTCTGTTCTTTTCTCCCGTGGTTAACACAGGAGACATTATGATTCAACTGACTAATAAAGAACCATATTTTCAAGATTTTTTCTTTAATTCTTACAAATTCTGGCTTCAGTTCTCCTACATAATGAAGCCTCTCTTTATACAACGACCCTATTTCAAACACATATTCCATATTTCCTTTTTTAAAAATTATTAACCCATATTAAACAAATTACATAGCATGCATCATGTCTATCTTGTGTCTGACATACACAATTTAAAGGAGGAGAGTTGTTTTGGCTTATGGTTTTAGTGGTTATAGTTCATGGTTGACTGGTTCTAAGGGAGCAATATCATGGCATAAGGGCATGGTGGAGGAGAGCTGCTGAATTCTGGACAACCCTGAAACTGAAAGGAAGGGAGATTCTAGAGAGGAAGAGGCCATGAATTTGATAATAGTCCCCAAGATCAGGCGTACGTGACCCATGCAGACACACTCAGAAGAGTGCTGTAATAATCTCTTGGTGATTGCTCAAGTGAACAGAGTAGACAATTGACATTAACCATCACAGTAGCCTTTCTAATTGAGGTAAGATGGTAATCTTACTATATTTTTAATTTTCATTCCCTTGATGAATAATAATTGAGCATTTTAAAACATATTTGTTTGCCATTGGTCCACCTCAACCCAGAAAGAATGGCTGCCATCATGAAATCAACCAATAACAAATGCTGGTGGTGCTATGGGGAAAGAGGAACCCTGCTCCACTGCTGGTGGGAGTGTAGACTGGTGCAACCACTGTGGAAATCAGTATGGAGATACCTCAAAGAACTAGGACTGGAAGTCCCATTTGACCCAGCTATTCCCCTGCTGGTTATCTTCCCCAAAGAATTAAAAGAATCATACCACAGTGATATATGTGTACCCATATTCATAGCAGCACAATTTGTAACAGTTTAAGCTTGGAAGCAACCCAATTGCCCATCAACTAGAGCCTGGATAAAGAAAATGTGTTTTTTTAATAAAATGGAGTATTACTCAGCCATAAAGAATGAGAAACTAGAGACATAGATAAATGGATGCACATTGAGGCGATACTCTTAAGTGAAATAAATAGGACACACATGTGTAAATGCTGAGTAGTTTCTCTAGCGTGAGAAACTGAAAGTGTAAATAAGGTATTTGTGGGTTTTTTTGAGAAGTGTCTATTCACATCATTTGCAAATTTTAGATTGGATGACATGAATTTACTTTTTTTTGCAATTTTTGAAATCTTTATATATTCCTAATATTATAACAAATGAATAGCTAGCAATGAGATTCACCTATTCTGTTGTTGATTTGTACCTGCTCTATTGATTATTTTCTTTGTTGAACAGAAGATTTTAAAACTGATATAATCATGCTTGCAAATCCTTTTTTTTGTTTCCTGTATTTTTGGAATCTTATCCAGGGAATTATTACCTCTGCCAATATCCTAAATGTTTTCTTCTGTGTTATCCTATAGGACAATAGCAGCAAACATATGGCACATGTGTAATTTGTTTTTCATTTAAGACTGAAGACATTAAAATATGATTTTTTTTCTAAATGAAAGCCTCAGTATTCAAGATTAATTGCAGTGTTCGCTCTTTGCAATAAATAAGTGTGTTTGAGGTTGTAGTTTGGGCACTTGGTCTCTAAAAAGTTCGCCATCACTGCTATAGAATTTTCATAATATCAGGTCTTATATTAAGGTCTTTACAATTTTATGAGTTGCTTTTGGTACAGAATAAATTATAGGGTCCCATTTCAGTCCTTTACATGTGGATATCCAATTTTCCCAGCACTATTTGTTTCAGGGGCTATCATTTCTCCAACATGTATTTTCAGCACCATTGTTAACAATCAGTTGGCTGTAATGACGGATCTATTTCTAGATCCTGTATTCTATTCTGAGAGTCTACATGTCTGTTTGTATGCCTATAACATGCTGTTTTGGTTTACTATAAATTTATAATACATCTCGAAATTCAATACTGTGATTTTTCCAGTATTGTTTTTCCTTACTTAAGATTGTTTTGAATATTTAGGGTCTTTTGTGTTTCTGTGGGAATTTTAAAATTGCCTTTTCTAGTTGCATAAAGAATGCCATTGGTGTTTGGATGGGGATTATATGAAATATGTAGATAGCTTTGAGTAATATGGACATTTTAGGAACATTGATTCTCCCAATCCATGAACATGGGAGGTCTTTCACAATTTCTTCATTGTTTTGTGATTTTCATTGTAAAAGTCTGCACATCCTCAATTAGGTCTATTCCATTTTTTTTTTTTTTATCAGTTCTCATAGTCTTTTGGTGTTGTCTTTAGGACTATGTATCTATAGGATCACTTTATCTGTAAATTGGAGAAACCTAAAGAGTCCATATTCTCTAAACAAGTTCTCCACTCTTTATTAGTTCTTTATTTTTCCTATCAGATTTATAGAGGGTGGCATTTATCAACTATGGCATGCTTTAGAAACATGGCAGTCATGCAAGAATTTTAAATCCAAAAGAACTAACGTTTAGGAATGAAGAAGTTTGTGCATTAAGAGAAAGAATAGCGAATTCATTCTTACTAGGCTTTCTACACACAAGAAATGAAAAAATCTTTAAAGATCATTGAAGTTTTTAAAAAGTTCACAGTCCAACAACCTGAATACATAAAAAGCAATAAGAATTACAGGTAAAGGCAACTAAATAAGTAAATATAAAATTCAGCACAATATTTTTTGTTTGTAAATCTTTCATCATATTATTTTAAAAAATACTGTGTAATGAAGTGGATATTTATTTCTTGGAAGACAGTAATGGTAAATTTTATGTGTCAGTTTGACTGGGTGCTGGATTCCCAGATAGGTGGTTAAGCATGATTTCTGGGTGTGTCTGCGAGGAAGTTTCTAGATGAGATTAGAATTTGAATTTATGGAATTTGTAAGGGAAATGCTTCTTCCCAGTATGCACAAGTGTCGTCCAACCCCCAAAGGTCTACATAGAAGGAAAAGGTGAAGTTGATTTAATGTCCTGAGCTGAGAAGGAAATCTTCCACTGCCCATAGCATTCCTGGGCCCCATATGGTTACCTGTGTCATGGATTCTGCAGCTCTCTGGGTTCCTAGGTCACAGAGGGAAGACTGTGGGACTTCTTACCCTCCATGATACATATTCCCTGTGCTAGTCTCACCTCCAGGCAGCACTAAACCATCTACCTGCCTTCATTCAGATGCACCATGAACCTGAAAACTCCTGCATTGCATTGGTGATGAATCACTTTAAAGAAAGGAAAAAGAGGAACAGAAACTAAAATACTTACTATGACAAGCACCAGATGCTACAAAGTGCTGCATAAGCACAGGACAAAAGTATGCAGTTTCACAGGCGGGGGATAAAGTACAGTAAATTGCCCAGTCAGAGCTGCAAAATGGTGTAGATTGCACTTCCTCTCTTAGGATCTACAGATGATTAAAGAGCATGGTCTCATTAGAGCCTCTTGCAACAAATCAGCAAACTGCTTGCTCTGTGTTATTTCCTTTTGGTCATCAAATCAGATTGAGGATATTAATGAAAATGTATTCATCTCTAGTCAGTTACTCTTATATGGAAATAAAATAAAGAGCAATATCTAAATTATATGCTGAATGGAGATACTCCTAGCACTACTTCAAATTTGACTTTGCTATCATTATTAATTATTATTATCATCATTATTATTATTCCCAATGTCGGTGTTATTTTTCCTGAAAATGCCTCTGGCTGGTTCTTTTATATTTTGGAAATAAAGAAGAACCAAGAATGAGGGTCAGATTAATTCACCCAAAATAATGATGATGATGGTGATGATGATGATAATGATAATGGATTCCTTTCTATGTGTGAAAAGCTGTAGTAACTTCTGGTTTGAGAATTCAAGATTAATAATCATCTGAAAACTGAGAGTCTGGGGAGAGAGCTCACTGTTTGAATGACCTCATTCCCATAGGTATGCTTGGGAAGTTACACAAGAGATTCTGAGCAGCCCCAGTGCTAGGAGTGATGGCTGGCAGCTGGGCATACCTGATGGAGATATTTTGACTAAACTGTCAAGATGTGAGTGGTAGGTAGCTATGAAGATTAGTGTGGAGGGCATTTCAGGAAGTGAAGATACCATGACTCAGAGTGAAAGGATGTGAATTGTGAAGATGCCTGTGGATTGCAATCACAAACAATCCACAATCACCACATCAAGCAGCGGTTAATGCAAGTAGTAATTCATACTCAAAGAGGTACACAGAGTTACACAACCTGAGTCCCGGTCCTGACATTGCCAATAATCACTAATTGCCCGAGCGCATTTTTAACGGTTTCTGGGATAAGGTCTAGGTTTTATGTCAAATTTCACTAAATTGCAAGTCACCATCTGGTACACCTATCAGCCCACAACCATCCTGAGCCAACTTGTAGACAATTCTGAACTGACTTATAACCAAAAATACTCAAACTATTATCAGACTCGCAGGTGTTCTACACATGCTCCTTTATGAGAGTTACCAATATTTTTACCTTCAAATTTCTAAAGACTAAAGTCCTTCTAAGTAAGCTGACCATTTCATTTCTATCTGAAAAAGTCACTTTTTAAATTTTTTTTATAATTCTTTTTTATTGGTATGTTTGCAGCGTATAATGATTGCATTCCTCATGCATACTTAACACATGTACATAGCATATCTTAATTCTCTCTTTTTCATCAGTTTTCTGACACTATCCTCACTAATTAATGTCATTCTGATTATTCTCTGGTACCCAAGATGCTATCCATGCCTTAATAGCAGAACATAAATGCCAGCCACATAACAGATTTCTTGATGTCTGAGATATATTTCTAAAAAAAAAAAAAAAATAGACAAAACCTCCTACCATTTAGCTCATATTTTGGATGGAAGGACAAACAAAGCAGAGAGAAAATAAATGATAGAAGAATTAGTAACACACTATCCCTAACTGTGTTGTTTTGCAGCTGGTAATCACACAAAGAAAATTTCTCCCTATTTGATCCCTCTGATGAGGATCTCCTGCATGCACCTTTTTTTTTTTCTTCTGCAATTCATTATATTTTTAAGAACTTTCTTGACAGCTCCTTTTCACCTCAGTTTCCCTGAGGGAGAGGATGACATTCTTTTCTTGCTCTTGCTCCATTGTATGATACATGAAATGATACATTGAGTCTTTAAAAATTGCTGATAATTACAAAATATCTAGAATTATGTTGTCATGCATTACTTTAATAATCTAAACACACATATCCTCTGTATTTCCAGCTCCTGGAGGATATGTCCAAACATTTTAGCATGGTAATAATCTGGTTCTAATTATGTTTTTCCTTCATTTGTTTCCTTTCTTTATTCTAATCTCTTTTTTTTTTTTTTTGGAGTATCTAGAATTATGTTAGCCTGATATTTCCGCCTTTGGCTTGTTTCTGAACCTATATATACTTTTAATTCATTAAGTTTATTGGTACAGACCAGCGACCAGCTGGTGGATGGTGAGGACCTCAGCAGGCAGCATGGAGCCCCACTCCATCCTGCCCTTGCCCTGCCCCCCAGTGACCAACTTAACTGCATGGGTGCCTGGAGGAACCCCCCTCAACACCTCCTGGCTGTGCCACTATCTGGTTCCACACTACAGAGGCACAGGAGGTCATAAAGGCCATTGTCCTGAGCTCCCAAAGATAGAGTACTAGTGAACAACAGAAAGAGGGCCTCGCTCAGGCTCCTTGATGAAAAATGAAGCCCAGTGGAAAAGTGAAGAGAATCTCTGCAATAAAGGCACACAGAGTACCATACTTGGTAAGTTGGAGGGATCATCACCTCCCATTGGAACCTGCACTATCTTCAGGGGAAGGGCAGCTGGAACCTGCAGTAGAACCTTGCAGAGTTCAACCCTGCAGGAGGACAGGGAGCTCAATTTGGGACTTGTAGCCAGAAATCACCCTGAATCTCATGGGTCTGCTACTGGCTTGCTAAGACTCATTGACTTCTATCTGCACACTGCTGCCCACATTGTCTATTGTGACAGCAGAGACATACCCTGAAGGAGGCCCTTCATCTTCATTTTTTATATGCTATTTTCAAAATTTTTTTTTGCTCTTATTTTTAATTTTTAATTTTTTTTTCTTTTTCTATTCTTTTCAAATTTTTATTTTTCTCTTCCTTTTTTTTCTTTCTTTTCTCTTTTCTTTCTGTCATTCACTCTCTCACTGTCCCACGCTGTTCTTCATCTCCCTTTGTGTTCCTGTTCTGGCCCTAATTCAGATGTCTTCTTTATTTTTCTTTTCTTCTCTATTTCCTTCTCTTGACTGTCATTAGTTTTAAAGGAAAATCAATACAGTTTCTCACCTCCCTATTACTGTTAGTTATTCTGTTCTCGTCTTTGTTCTTTCATTCTGTCTTTTCCTTTTGTCTTCAACAATTTCTTAAAGTTTGTGCGATCTTCCTGTGTCCTCTGGCCTCACTGCTAAACTTCCCCTATCCTTCTACCTATCTATCCCTCCCTCTCCAACTCCTTCTAACTCTTCATCCCAAAGGGTAAGGTTGTTATATTGAAGAGTATATTCACTATAAGCATATGTTGGGTTGGTCCTTGATTTTGACTTAATTCACACAGTTAAAGGTGATAGGGTAATAACTACCACAAATTGTCATTCTCTAAGCTGTGCTTGATGCTATGGTGTTGCAAACTATATCACCTGGACTAAGGTGTTGTGATTGATCTAATCAGTTCTCCTTCCTGGTATAATGAAAATGAGATAGCCTCAGAGTCATTAGAGACTCAAAACCTAAAGATCAGCTATATCTGGAAGACACCTCTGAGAAGCAATCATTCCATAAGTGTTCTAAATACAAGCAACAAAGATACTTACAGTAAGCAATTTCAAAGTATCAACCCATAACCAATTAATTAAACGAAGGATAATACCAAAAACAAAAATGAGAAGACATTTAAGCAAAGCAGAAACTCAGACTTCCACCCCACAAAAAGCAAATTCTAGGGTAAATGAGGAGGAAAAGTCTGATAATCAACCACCTGGACACCCCGAACTTTTAGCACAGGAAGTAACAAAACAGATGAATGAGGCTCTAGAAAAATTCAAAGAAGAAATAATCTCCCAGATAACTACAGAGATGGTGAGCAGAGTAAAAGACATGATTAGAGGCTCTAGAACAGAAACAGATTAAAAAAAATAGATGAGCTCAGAAACATCCTGGAAGCCATGATTGCCCAGCATAAGAAAGAAATGGAAACCATGATCACCCAACATAAGAAAGAAATGGAATCCATGAAACAGATTCAAACAGATATTCCAGAGATTAAAAAGTCCACTGAAAGCATACAGAGCAGATTAAGGGAATCTGAAGATAGAATATCAGATATAGAAGACAGAATTGTGGTTAAGGATCATGAAAACAGAGATCTCTTCAAATATAGTAAGGGACCATGAGAAATCAATCCAGCAGCTGCTAAATGATGCAAGGAAGAATAACACAAGACTGATAGGAGTCCACGAAAAAAACAGGAGAAAGTACAATTGACATAAAAAAAAACAAAAAACTGTTCACAGAAGTAATAGTACAAAACTTCCCAGACAGAGGTGGAGAATTGGACATACAGATAAGTGAGGCATATAGAACTCCAACTAGCCATGATCAAAAAAAAATTTACACATAGACATATAACAGTCAGGATTCCAGAAACCCAGCAGAAGAACAAAATCCTACCAGCAGTTAGAGAAAAGAAACAAATCACCTACAAAGGAAAGCCCATCAGAATCACGGCAGACTTCTCAACACAAACTCTCAAGTCAAGGAGAGCCTGGAGTGAAGTATTTCAAGCCCTAAAAGAAAATAAATTCCAACCTAGACTGTTGTATCCTGCAAAATTGTCTTTCAAAATCGATGAGGAAATTAGATACTTCCATGACAAAGAACAACTGAGAAATTTCATGAACACCAAACCAGCACTCCAAACAATTCTAAACAATATCCTAGAAAAAGACAATGACGGTCACAACTCCATGAAGCCCAACAGAGCGAAGCCACAAGGCAAGGCAAGAAACGAAAGGGAAAGGGGGAAAAATAAAAAGAGTCAACAACAATAAAACATCATGACAAGGATGAGTCAGTATCCATTATAACCATCAATGTTAATGGCCTCACTTCACCAATGAAAACAAATAGACTGGCAGAATGGATTCACAAGCAAAATCCAACAATATTCTGTGTACAAGAAACATATCTAACTCAAAAAGAAATTCATAGACTGAAAGTAAAACGATGGAATACAGTTCTCCACATAACAGGAACCTGGAAAAAAGCAGGGGTAGCAATCTTATTTGCATACAAAGTAGATTGCAAACTAAAGCTAATTAAGAGAAACAAAGATGGTCACTACATCCTTGTGAAGGGAACAATACAAGAGGAAGAAATGACAATCCTAAATATATATGCACCAAATACAAATGCCCTCAACTATACAAAACAAATATTAATGGACATGAAAAACCTAATAAGCACTAATACAATTGTAGTGGGAGACCTCAATACCCCACTATCACAAAGAGACAGATCATTTAGACAAAAAATCAACAACGCAGTTCTAGAACTGAACCAAGCTATTGAACAAATGGACTTAATAGATGTTTACAGAGTATTCCACCCCCACAAAATCAGAATATTCATTCTCCTCAGCTGCACATGGGTCATTCTCCAAAATAGGCCACATGTTAGCTCATAGGACATGTTTCAGTAAATGTAAAACAACTGAAGTTTACCCCCTGTACATTATCAGACCATAGTGCAATAAAATTGGAGATCAGTAACATAAGAAACCACAAAACCCCCACAAACACATGAAAATTGAATAACACCCTCCTCAACAACCAATGGGTCACAGAGGAAATTAAAGAAGAAATTAGACAGTGTCTACAAGTAAATGATAATGCCAGTACAACATACAGGTATCTATGGGACACAATGAAAGCAGTTCTATGAGGGAAATTCATAGCAGTGAATGCCCATATTAGGAAAACACAGAAAACACAAATAAACAACCGAATGCAGAATGTCAAACTCCTAGACCAAGAAGAGCATAACAAACCCAAACCCCATACAAGAGAGGAAATTATAAAGATCAGAGCAGAAATCAATGCAATGGAAACTAAGAGAATGATACAAAAAAAATTAATGAATCACAGAGTTGGTTTTTTGAAAAAATAAATAAAATCAATAAACCTTTAGCCAACCTTATCAAAAAAAGGAAGGAAAAGGCACAAATCCATGCAATTCAGAATGAAAAAGGTGAAGTCACAATGGATCCAGCAGAAATCCAGAGGATCATCAATACCTACTTCAAGAAACTGTACTCTAACAAAATGCAAAACACAGAAGAAATGGACAGATTCCTAGATACATACGAATTGCCAAAGTTAAATGAAGAAGATATAGAAATTCTAAAAACCCCAATTACAATGAGTGACATTGACAATGTAATAAAAACTTTACCAACAAAGAAAAGCCCAGGTCCTGATGGCTTCACTGCTAAATTTTACAAGACATTTAAAGAAGAACTATCCCACACCACAGAAACTATTTGGTATTTACACATGTGTGTCCTCTTTATTTCACTTAAGAGTATCACCTCAATGTGCATTCATTTAGCTATAAATGCGTCTAGTTTCTCATTCTTTATGGCTGAGTAGTACTCCATTTTATATTTTTAAAAAAAACCACATCTTTATCCAGTCACCATTTGATGGGCAATTGAGCTGTTTCCAAGTTTTAGCTATTACAAACTGCTGCACCTAAAATTTAACATTCCATTTATTTGTTGCTATTGAATTTCCAGTAATCCAGTTCTCATTTTCTTTGTATATGCATTTTCATTTCTCTCACATGGTATCCATTGATTATTTACTATGCTAGTTACATTGAAAAATGTAAAGGGGCCAGAGATTTAGCTTAGTGGTTCCACCACCTGCACTGCAAGCTCAAGGACCTGAGTTCAATACCTGGTACCCCTGACCCCCCAAAAAATTGCGCCAGGGGAATTAGCTCCATGGTTCTGCCACCTGCCTTGCAAGTGCAACATCCCAAGTCAATCTCCGGAACCAAAAAATATGTGTGTATATATATATGTATATATATATATATTTTTTTTTTTTCTTTTAAAACTTTTCTTTGACCTTTTATATTCACATATTTTCAATGAGCAAAATAGCCTTGTAATTCTAAGGTTTACAATCATCTGAATAGCGTTATATTTTACTTGGAAAACTGTGTCTTTCTCTTGCTACCGACCATTCTTGCATCTTCTAGTTGCCACCAGAATCATCTTTGTAAAATAGAAACCAATTATTTTACTTTCTGTTTTAAAGTCATTTTCTAACCCGCCTTGCAGCTGGATTAAAATCTTTCAGGTAATTTCATGTGTCCACTCTCCACCTTCCCACCTCATTTCACCATCACCTGCTCTGTCTGAACTAGGTCCATCCCCTCCTTGAACTTGCTGGATTCAATCTTTCCTCATCCCCTCTGCACTCGTGTTAATGTTAGGCTTTTGTTTCTACTGATCAATACTTGGTTGTCTCTTTCTTATCATTAAGGTATAAGTGAAAGTATTGTTTCCATTCAATTAATATTAAAACAATTATTTGTTTCCTCGCACTGAAACATAAACCCTAGAAAAAGGACTTTTCTCAAGCTTTATTCATTGTTGATTTTTTGGTGCCTTGAATAATAGTTGAGATGGGATGAACTCAAGTTAGATTTTTGGTGAGTGAATGTTTACTGTCTATTTGTATAGGAATATCTCCTGCTGGGCCTGGAATGAAGTTGACCTCCATCTTTGCAGCCCCAACTCAATGCACAGTAATCGTTACACTACATGATATCAAGAATCTTTCAGATAAATATCCAAGAAATTCACTGCTTATAGTAGAAAAGTATATTACTTACCGACACATATCAATACTACAACAAAATAATGCCCATAATTTCAAATTTTCTTTAAAATGTTCATTTTTAGTTAACTCTTTCTTCATTTATAAATGTAGTTTAACAGTTTGGCTTACTTGAGCTAAATTATATGTAGATAGTTGATCTCATT
Organism: Heterocephalus glaber; assembly: GCF_053883595.1. NCBI lineage: Eukaryota > Metazoa > Chordata > Mammalia > Rodentia > Bathyergidae > Heterocephalus > Heterocephalus glaber. The sequence goes on from NW_028258333.1 coordinate 11,089,433, forward strand.
GGCACAAACACAAAGCATTAAGGACAGCTTGTTTTGGATTCTTGGTTTCTAATTCTTTCTTCCCTTTTTGGTCTGATTTTCAGTAACTCATAAATTTCTTCTTTCCTCTGACATTGAGATAGCATTCAATTTTTTAAAACTTACATGTTTTATAGTGAAGACAACGAATGACTGGTATCAAAGAACTGTAGTAGGTTTACAAAAGAATAAAACTCATAATATTTATGGTGTCAGGTAAATGTTATGTGTATGGGCCTGATAGTAATTAAGATGATAATACAAGAAATGCAAGTAGTGGAAGTAAAGAAGTTAGTCAAAATATCTTGTCAAATATTTGAATGTTTTATTTTACTAAAAATAACTTTTGAAATGAATATAATTTGCCAAGATAAACATCATCAAAATGTTGCTTTTTCAAAATTCACCTCAAACCATGTATTCATTAACTTTCCAAATTTAAAGTGAAACAATTATATAAAAATATGTACAAATAAAAATAAACAGATAAATGAATGATTATATACAATGCAATTTCATCCTACTTTACTATTCCAGTTTATGTTCCTAGAATTGACTTTTCTTTTTGTTACTGTCCAAGGGAGTGGGGCTCTCATTGGAATTTATATCCACCAGGTCCCATTATTCCCAGAAGTAATAATGAGAGCATAAATCACTTTACTTCACAATGTGCCTGTGAAGCTTTTCTGTTGATGCTTAAATCAAATTAAAGTTAGGTCACATAGATACCTGACTCTCCTAACATTAAAAGAAAACTGCAAGGTGTATTGAAAAAGACTGCAAATATTTAATAGTATTAAAACTTCATGAAATAGATTTAGCATTTAATGGAAACTCCCAATCGTTTTCTCAGACCATAAGTCTGTATTTTAATAACGTTGATTGTTCACTCTGGAAGTCAGCTGATTTAACATTCTCATGATTTATTTTTTATGTTTAAATGAATCTCCTAAAATGTATATGATCTATCTATCATTGATTAAAAGGCAAGTTTCCTTTTGCTACCTGCATTATATTGCAATAAGTCAGTAAAATAATTCATACAAAGAAAAAATATAATTGCTCTAAATCCATTCAGGCCTTTTCCATAAATACATTTCTTTGATGGTAATATGTGAATATTAAATGTCAGTTTTATTTGTCAAGGATTGTTGGCAATATTATGTTTACAACTTAGCACATTCTTAAGGATGATGTAAATAAGTTAAAACTAAGTTTCTGCCAAAAGAAATTAAAGTTGAGCACACTGAGCATTCTGAAAGTCGAAACAGCTTCCACAAATTCATAAAGAAAATACATCAGATAATGAAATAAACCAAAATAGATCATGGGTTAAAAGTAAATAATAAGCCTCCATACCAATGAGCTAGATTACCTCACATAATCCAAGAGGTGCCTCACGTATGTATTTAGGCACCCACTGCTAACTACAAACATTCCATAATGAAAGTGTTGTTTATTCAAAGAAGATGTGTAAAAATATAACTACTGGAAATTAATCAATCATGTCATTGCTTCTTATAAATACCCTAAGAATTAAATTGTAGATCAGCGCTCAGACTGGGATTGGGTAAATTTAAACTATATGAACAAGAAAAAAGTCCTGAATTATAACCATGCTCAGACAAGGATTAACTATGTAACTATCTGAACACAGCACTGATCCATGCCTGGCTTTCCTCCACCCCAATAAAATGAACTACTTGATTTAAAATTATCTTTCAACAACAGAATGATAAATCTTATGAGATAACTGCTCCTCTTCATTACTTTACTACAGAGTGCCAAAAATCAAACTAAATATTAGCCCAACATCACACATCCGATAGCAAACAAAACAACCTGCAGAAACCAATGCAAAGCTTGCAGATGTGGGGTTTAGAACACAAGGCCAAAAAGTAAAAGGAATGTAGGACATGTCTCCCAATTTCTAGTTGGATGATCCTATACCACAGTCAAATTTAAGAAATGGAATTTTGCTGCCAAGTCCTTTTAGTGAATACTGCTTATGAAATTGCCATAGCACCCATAACATAGCTTAATTTATGTGCTTAATAAAAATATAAATATTAAAACTATTCATATATTTTATTTAGTATTACACACAGTTTACCTGCTAAGAGAAGTATTATAAGTTATTGTCCATAAACTACTTTGAAAATGTTGTCTTTTTAATTAACCCAAGAGATTATAACAAAAATATACTTCAAGTAAGCTAAGAATTACTGGGGAGCGACTTCATAACACCGACAATGCAAACCCCACATTTGCTTGTTAAGTACAGAAGGTGAGTAAGGACACAGGCCAGTGAGCATAACTACCCAATTGATAACTTTGGATCCCCCACATCCCATAATGTACATCCAACTTTGAAAGTGTTACTCATCTTTTCTATGTCTCAGTGTCCTCAGTAATAAGATGAAGAAAATAATGTTACCTCATGTAGGTAGGGATTGGCATATATTTGAAATTTAGTGAAGGTGGCTTAAACACAAAAGTTTATTTCTCATAATTCTAGAAGCTAAGAAATCTAAAATCCTGTTGTCTAAATTGTCTGTTTCTGATGATTGCTTTATTTCTAGTTTGTATACAAATGTCTTCTTGCTATTTCTCTGTGCGTGTGTGTGTGTGTGTGTGTGTGTGTGTGTATGCATATGTGTGTGTGTAGATATAGAGACAGAGCGGGGTGCTCAGTTGTTCTGTTGTCTTATCCTCTTTTTTTTTTTGGTTAAATTGTTTTATTTGTACATTTTAGGTATACAATACATATACATTTATCATTGGGTGCTTGCACCTGTACATGATGTATCTTGGTTCTTATTTTTTCCCCATTCCCTGTGCGTCCTTTACCCCTTCCACCCTTCCCTATTTACGTAGACTTCATTTCCATTTTTTTCTCTTTTTAAGAGGAATAAGGACCCTCTCTTACCATCTCACTTGACCTTAAACATCACAAATTATCTATCTCCAAATACAATCACATTGGCTTTAGGGCTTCAAAATATGGACTTTTAAAGACATAGTTTAGTCAATAGCAAGTTCCTACCAAATTTTCTATCACGGATATTATTTTTAATATAATCATAACATTTGTTTGTAATTATGTCTAGGTTAATATGTCATCAAAATACATTGTTGCAATAAACTTCAATTACTAATTTTATAAGGTCTACAGTATTGACTTACATACTTTTCTTCTGAGTTGAAAAAGAACCCATATATTAACCTATACATATGTCTATAAAATACATAATATACAATTACATATATTTTTGTTTCAGTAGGTCACAAGATGTGTTTAATCAATATTTTTCAAGGCTATTACTAACTTAATTTTAACTAAATATTTGTGAGTCACCATTAATTCAATTTATTTTGATTGAAGGTAGTACTTAAGCGTATTTCACATACTATTCTAACGTAGAAACAGAGATAAGTCTTGACAAATATTAATACAAGCTTCTTTGTTTTTTGTCGCTCAACAGCACACCTCCCCAAGTCCCCTTGTGAACTGAGAAGTCAGACACTTCTAAATTGAACAGCTTTGGTACAACTCCTCCTCCACTGACCTTCTCAGCTGTTTTCTACTAGCACAGCGGCTCTTACAGAGACTAAAGCCTTAAAAGCCCCAAGATCACAGAACAGAGTCCAATGCAATGATTTACAGGTTGTGCAGATATTTTTTTATATGTTTCTTGGTCAGCTCTGTTTTATTGTAGTCTAAACATACACTGAAGGGCCTGGGACATGGATAGATATTCCTTTTACGTCCATGACTGTGGTTTGATAATCTCCTGAGCTCTGCTGGGTCCAGGAAAATGTATTTGCAATATCTTTTAGGAGATTTCTGGATCCCTTTCAGAACCCTCCCCACCTGTTTTTCACACATGGTCATGTTTGCCTAGCTTAGCAGTGACATTTATTTTTCATGTAGACAAGAGTTAGAGGTCTAAAATTTGGCCACAAATACAATACTCACCATGTTCACACGAAACAGTTTCTAGAAACCCTTATCTGCCATTTTAACAGAATGTTTAGTTTTTTCAATAAACATTCAATTCTAACAATTTCCTTTCATCACCTTCTCAAAATGACACACATACCTATGAAATTTTTCTCATTTTAAAGTAAGAAACATTTTTCCATGTCAGTTACCTTAATCTTAACCAAATTTCTTCTGTGAGTCAGGAATAAGTGAAAATATTGAGATTTAGTTTGCAAAATCTGATTCAAAGAAATGCCAATTATGAAAATTTCCTATTTTTAAATCTTTCAACTGAACACATTACATATTCATAGAAGGATAAAGTAAAATCAGTAGGTAAAGATGGAGATGGAGAAATGAGATGATCAGAAAATTTAGAGGAAAAAATGAAGACTAATATTTTGGCTGTGAAGCCCTCATGACAAAAATATTAACTATCTTTAGTTATCTGCCTGAAATGTGCTGAGCTCTCTGCTAGGCTGTAGAATCTGGTATTTCCAGTGTTTCTAACATGCACCATTATTATTAACCGGCTTTGCTACTTCCTCTTTCCTGAGCAGGCCGAGCTAGTGAAAGGTTGGGTGACTTGCCCAAGGATAGCTATCAGATCTTACTCAGGTGGATGTGTTCTTTTTCCACTGCCAATTTTCTTTCCAAGCATTGTGCTACCACCCATGTGAGAGTAAAACACCAAAAAGGCTCCTACTTCTTTTTCACACATTAACAGGGACAGAAAGAAAATGAAGAAAATTAATGGCAGGAAGAATAGATGTGAGATATTTTATTTTATTTTTTACAAATCTCAATTTAGCATTGTGAAAACTGACAAAGAGAATAAATACCATATCGTATTTAGATTAGTTCACATTTGACTGCATAATGTAATACACGCCTTCTCAAACAAAAAAGAATCACCGAAAAAATAATTGCATAGTATAATGACATATATCTCATGTATTTCTGATGGTACAAATTTGCTACATTAGGTTTGGAGAACAATTTTTGGCATGATCTAGTAAAACTGAAGAGAAATCATAAAAAATCATATACTTGTTCCTAGAGAACCACAATTCTACATGAGGAACATGCACAAGATTCTTTATAACAGTATTACTTTAATGTATAATTTTACATATATTTATAGAAATATAAAATGCTAATATATATATTCATTTAGTTTACTTTATTGCTAATATATACACATATTTATGAGTAAATATTTGCAGGAATCTATGTACCATAAATATTAAAATTCAATGTGTATAATATTAAATCATAAAATGCACACAGATTATACCTCTAATTGCATAAGCTTTAAAACTAGAAAAAGTAAATACTACCATGCCTTTTTTATATGCCCACATGATAAAATTATAAAGACACAAAAGAAAATGACTAATGCATACTAATGATTAGTGGTAATTATAAAAATGAGTCAGGATTGCAAATTCAGTGAAAAGGTGCAATGAACGATTGCAAGAAAAAGATCTTTTTTAAATTTTTTCATTTTCTAATCTTGGTGATGGTTATGACTGTCATTCTTAAATTTTCATCTACTGTACAAAGACTATACCTAATCTTCTAATATATAATGGCCCCTAGCACTGTATAAATAAATCATAAATTAGTATTTAGAGATATTAGACAACTGAATTATGTGCTTAGAGTAACCACAGTTACACGTTACTTTACTTGGACAAGTGCTTGTCAATTTCTTATCCACTTAGAAATGTTCCTTGTACACAAATTGTATGAACACATTTGCAAAGAAATAATTAAAAATAATATATTTGCTACAGGGGTTGAGAAGAGAGGAAAGGAATGTGCTGTCCAATATGCACTGTGCTGTATCTGCTAGGGTGGTTTGAGCCTGTTAACCACGTTCATCTTGTACACTCTAACCACCAGAGAGAGAAAAGTGCGAGATGATCCGGGGTAATGAAGCGTCACTCTCTGCAAGCTACCCATCACAGAGACACTTGTACAACATCAATATCAGGAGCTACTGAGCAGGGAGATGGCAGATTCTTATCCATCACCTGCAAGTGGGTTTACAAGTAAAAATAGTACTGGCATATTAGTCTATTGGAATGAGAATCTTTACAGTGTGAGGGAGATGTTTCCTTATAAATACATAGCTGTTATGTAGCACCCACCATTTATGTTTTTATAGTTACTATGGCCTTTAATATTATTGTGAATTATAGTAAAATTTCATGTTTAACGTAAGAAAAATCTCTCTGGAGCAGAAAATTCCAAGGCATCTTCCTCAAAGTCTAAGTAGAGGAACTTCTAACATTAGGAGCCTCTCTACTAATCAGATTTCCCAGTGATGGGACAAAATACTGGACACACCAGTTTAAGGAGGAAAAGGGTTATTTTGGTTCATGGTTACAGAGGTTTCAGCCCATGGCTGGCTGACTCCAAGGCAGGTGGATATGGTGCAGCAAATATGCTCGCTTCACTGCCCAGGAAGCCAAGCATGGAGAAAGAACTCAAAAGCCCAGACAAGAAAGGGGCAGGGACAAAATATACTCCCCCTGATCATACCCCTGTAACCCACTCAGATATACCCTAAAGTCCACTTTCCTCATCAGTCAAGCAAATCAATTTGGTAATCAAGATTAACTGTCATCGGCTTCAAGCTGACAATAGTTTGTAAAGAAATTAAAGGAAGACTTTGAAACATTAATCTTATTGTAAAAAAAATTAACATGATAATTAGGTCACTTCTCTCAGGTCTTGACTGAAACATTACCTTCTTAGCCTTACTGAAGTATATTATCACATTATCTATAATTATTTGGTGCATCCTCCCTCCCCAAAACTCACTATTTTATATTCTTTCTGTTTTTATTGTTCTCCTATTTAAAGTATCAGATAGCTGAGCAGTCACCAGGTTTCATGTGGGGCTAATGAAGATATTCTAAAATTGATTGGGAAGACAGATTCAGAATTCTATACGAAAAACTATTGAATTGGGTGAATTATGCCTCAATCAGCTGTTAATAAAAGACTAGTGATGAAGGAGAAAATATTTTCAGCTCTAAATTCTGAGTTCTGAGTATTGTAAGGGCATGTCTCAATGCCAACATGGAAGTCTAGGAATTCTAAACCCAAATCCACACATAGTATAAAGTGGATGGAAAAACATAGGCTCTGAATGACCTTTGAATAATTGTAGGATATAATTTATTCACCCAGGAAGCATGAAATTGAGAAAGATTAAAGTGTAAAATATGGCCAAGGTAATGAAGATAGGATGCAGCAGACATTCTGAGTCAAGAGAGTAGCAATATAAGAAGCCTGTGAGGACTTGCAGTGAGTTGATAGATGAATTCATTATGGAAATGTTCTTCTGCACTGCACTTATGAGATAATAACAGTAACATACAACTATGGAGCATAATGCTAATCAACACCAGAGTTTTCCAGAGTTAAAATTACATATGATATATTTAAAAGGCAGCCTCTTTCTTGACATTCTTTACCCTAGTGTTATCAAAGGATAAATGAAGTGTATTACAAGAAACATCAGTCAAATTGGATTTTAGACTCTAAAACTAAGTCTTGAATGATGGGACAGTATTTTTAGTAATTTCATTTCAGATCAGCCTCCTAAGTAAAAGATTCCCTAAACCATCTCTTGCCTTTTAATTCTCTCTAGTTTATGATTCTCTTGATTCATTTTGTCCTTATCTCCTCAATGCATAAAAATGTAGTTCGAATTAAATTCCTTTACATTTAGTTTTTTAACAGTGTATGTCACTTACATAGGTGATATTGAATATAGGATTTCACAAATACAAATTAGAAGAAAAACTCATGTTTTTTTAAATTTTTTATTTAGTCAAAGTATTTGTGTGAAGAGGGCAAACATTCTGCAAAAGGACATGTCTGCAAGAAAGAATTAAATAAGCTACTTTGGGTGGGAAAGGTGAATCAGTGAGGGTCAGATACTAAAATACCTAGAGAGGAATTAGAATCTCTTGAGAACTACCTATAAAGCCCTTTGTGTGAAAACATTGAGACTTGTTACATCATGGTAGACTGGTATACCGTGGTATATCATGGTTATATCATGGTAGAAGAGGCAATGGGGAGGAGTCAAGTGGTTATACTCCCAATAAACAAGAAGAGCAGAAAAGAAATACTCCATTGAGATTTTAGGGGGAATCAGTCAATATATCACACTGTAATAACTTTCTACAAACCCAAAAATTTTTAGTAAACAAGTCTCAGTGAAAAACGTAAGAAATGGTCCTAGTGGTAGAATATGATCAGACTGAGTACATTCCCAATATCTTATATGTAAACAGCTTTGTCATAATCATCAGCATTCTCTTCACCATAGTTCCACATGCCAAATCTTATATCCATACGCACTTATTATCTAGGTCACCTTGCCGTAGTCCATGACTTTAAAGAAAACCTAACTGTAGCCCCTAATTAATATCTTCAGCCTTGAGCCTTTCATGAAGTCACAGATTTATATAGTTATCTTTTTAAGATCCTCAATTAGGTGGGAAATACAAATTTTGAAATTAAATTGATTAACCTCTACTTTCAAATAACTTTGTTCTTCTGAGGGCTCACAGTGCAACCATCATTAACATGACAGCTTGTTATTTTACATTTTTTCTTCCAAATGTCAAAATGGTTATATCAGCAAGCCCTAGTAGTTCTGTTTCTGTAATGTATCCTGAATCTCACACCATGCCCATATTAAGCCCTTTGCACACAGTGTCATCCTTGGACCAATATATAGCAATGTTTCCCTTATGTAACGACTCAGTTGTCATGCAGCCCACTGCTGTCCTTGTTCCACAAAGCAGCAGAAGCCAGGAAAACTGTTTAAAAATGCAAATTAGGACTTGTCAGAAGTCTGCTTCAAATCTTCCTGTAGCTTCCTGTAATACCCTGTAGGTAAAATCCAAAGTCTCTACAATGGTCTAGGTGACTCACTGTATACGGCATTTCATTGCAATACTGCTTTTTGTTCAACAGGCTGTGTTGTCTCCACCCTAAAGTCATTCAGGTCTAAATAAATGCACACATGCATACATACAGGTGTGCATAAAGTATCTCCTGCACGTGACTGTCCATTTCCATGATTTGAAATATGATGTTGTTTCTAAGTTTTTATTTCCCTCCACTACCACTCAAACTCTAGACTATAATATTCAGCTTTTAAATAGGCAGCTGTTTTTTAAGACTTTAAAAATTTAACTAACTGTTTTTCACCTTTCCTTCTCTTGCCAAAAATTCTTTGCCATGGTTTACTAGAACCAGCCTTAGTCCATATATGTGATGGTATGTCCCAAAGCAAACTGTATGTCTAAGTCATAAGTCAGAAATTCATTCACACCCAAGAGAATTTAGGGCATATGTGTCCAATATATGTGTGTGTCTATATATATAAAGATAATCACAGAAGTCATATTTATACTTGACAAAACTGGAAACATTCTGTTCATAGAGAGCTGACTAAATATCTTTTTACTCTTAAAGAATAGGTTGCTACACTGGGATAAAAAAAAATGAAATGATTTCTAGATAATATAGGTGGCACTATTTAACAAAAGTGACAGAAAAAAGTAAGTGTACTTAAGATTTACAAGAAGCTCAAAAACAGGACAGGAAGCAAAGTCAGAAGGATTGAATTTGGAGGAGGGAAAATGCCAGTGTTGACAGGTGATGGCCCTTAGGGTGACGTTAGGATGTATCAGCTGACCGCATAAACTGCAGGCTGATTACACGGTCTGTCTGCTTATCTAACAGTCATTTAGGTTCACTTAGAATTCATCCACTTTATTGTATTAAAATGAAACCTCAAAACTATTCCATGCCAGAAAAAAAGCTCTTTGAGTTGCAGAAATCACTGACTGTTCTTGTAACACAGGATTTTACATTGCTCCTGGAGTCATCCGTGGCTTTATTTAATTATTACAGGTACATGAATTTTTATTACTCTATTATTCACAGTGTCATGATTTAGCTAGTCCACATTTTTAAACTAATTTGATTGGAAATATTTCTATGGTGATATTTATCACTAACAAACAAATTATAATTTTAAATGCATTCCTAGTGATTTTTAATAGAATTTCTTCAACTATAAACTCTAATCCATTCAAAATAAAGTTTAAAAATGAGAAAGAAAAAATAATTTTGACATAGAGAGTAATGATAATTGGAGTAAATGAAATAAAACATGTTTTATTTTTCTCCTAATATCTCTATCAACTATAATAATTTCAGATTAAAAAGAAAGAAAAAACTTCAGTTAAATTTAAAACAGAAGAGATTGCATTGCTTATAAATTAGAAAAAAAGCTAAATTAAACTACAACAAGGAAAACTCATATTTCATTGAACGTAGCCTCATGCCTGAAGTATTGAAAGTGCATCCAACTTCTTCACGTAATTCAAATCTGATCTGATCGCTGAACTGGTCACTGAATCAGGGAGGAATTTGTGTGTAAAATTTTTACTTTAGATATTATACCAGTTATGTTTCATACCACTATCATAACAAGTTAACATAAACTTAGTTACTTTAATAATACAATGTTATTATCTTGTAGGTCTGGGACTGGGGGGAAAGACCAACATAGATCACATTTGGGTAAAGTCAAGATATTAGCAGACCTGCGTTCCTTTCCAGAATGCCAGGGGAGAGTCATTTTTCTCACCTCTCCCAGCTTCTAGAGGTCACCTTCATTCTTTTGCTTGTGGTTACTTTTTCTATCTTTAAATCCACCAATGTTGCATCTCCAACTATTCTTTAGTAGTCACATTTCCATAGCGATGGGAAACGTTTACTACTTTTAAAGAATGACATGAATATATAGGACCCAATTAAATAATCCCAAATGATCTCCACATAGAGGTCTTGCATTTTATCACATCATGAAAATCTTTTCACCCAGAAATGTAAAATATTCACAGGTTCTAAAGATTAAGACATGCAAATCTCACTCCGCCCACAACACCCACCAACTTTGAAGTGACTGTCATCTAACAATAATGGACACGGGCATGCATACACATGGCTAACTTTGAAGGTGGACACTGTGGCTGAAGATATGAACTAAGAGATACGCAGGCAAGATGATATTTAAAATCTCAAGCCTTAATCACCACCAGTGGAGAAAGTATAGACAGAGAGCAGAAGAGAACAAGGGGCACTATAACCTTCACAGCTCAGGGAGAGCTGTAAGCAGAGGGGGATCACCAGAGACCACACAGCTCCGGAGAGGGGTGGAAGTGCAGTCACCAAAGTGCCTGCAGGGTGACCAGGGAGCTAAGTGCGGAACACCAGTGATGAGGAGGGGGCAGTATCTCCAAAGTCTCACTCTTACACGTGGTGAGCGACCGTGAGCCTTAAAGGAGAAGTTACTGCAGAGTCGGGGACTGAAACCTGATGGAAGGTGGATTTAAAAACTGAGAAGGAAAGAATTGAGATTAATGAGTATAAACAACTCTTTTTCAAAGGTGTTTTATTACCAAGCTAAAAGAAATAGTGTAGCAGATGATAGGGAAAATGATTTATTTTATCTCACCGTTTGCTGTTTCATAAATAATGAAAAATGGCCTGCAGCATCCTAGTGGAATCCTCAAGTACACAGGGAAGACAGAATTTGGGAAGTGAATTATTGTAACATTGTCCTTGTTTTTGTGAGAGTGTTGGGTTTTGAATGTAGGTAAGAGGGTCATATAGAAATGAAAGTTGAGAAAATTCACCCCTGGTGAAAAGAGAGAAAGCAGCATTTGGATATAATGCTGATAGGTGATTAGATCTGCCATCCCATCATGACTGGGTTAATAACAAGAAAGAGGTCAGCAAAGGAACCATCTGAGGATGTGGCTGGAGAATGAGGAGCTGGGGTTTCAGAAGAATGGAGGTGCCAGGGAGAAGTTGCCAGGATAAGGAAACTACATGGAATTGTTGAATTTCTAGGCAGTATTATCTGTCCACCTGAAGGTTAATACATTGCATAAGCCACATGGAGAGACAGCGCTTACATGTATTCAAGTATCTATATATAGGCAGATATTTTAGTCCACAATACATTTGATTTATGCTTGGAATTTAAAATCCCTTCTGAAAGATCTAACTTTATCTTAAAACCATGATTAGGATTCCAGTTATCCAGAACAGGAGTGACAACATATTTTATTCAGTTTACCATCATTTTTGAAATGACTGAGAGCTTAAAAGCAAACAAAAGTAAAAGCAGTAACACACACCTGGGTTAAGTGCAGACTAGGTAGTATATATATGGAGGTTACACAAAATCTTTTTAATTTCAAAAGTAATAAATTGAGCTGGACATGGCTGAGGCAGGAAGATGAACAGTTTGGGCACAGCCTGTGCAACTTTGAGACTAAGGAAGGTCCTGTCTCAAAATATAAAATAGAAATGAGCCGGGTATGTAGCTCAGTGCAGTTTTCGGGTTGAATTCTCAATACCAAAAAGAAGCAATAGATTGGGTTTTTCTATTTTCCTATAAACTGAAATTTGATTTTAAAAAATCTCTGAGAGTAACAAAATTTGAGTTGAAAGGTAGAGATGGGAGCACTTAGTGAAACTTCCATTCAAAACAGGAATCTCTGATTGAAAGAATGAACATTGGATTAAGAAGAATACTCTCAACTGTAGCTTAGCTCTTCTTAGTGGTGGTGTCTCTAATTTTCCACATTATGCCCTTCTTAGTGGTGGTGTCTCTAATTTTCCACATTATCTATCCCCAGTAGTTTATGTAGTATATTTTAAAGTAGATACTAAATGAAAAATCCTTAATCACCATATGATATCAATGAGCCTCAGTTATTTTTTCCACATTAAATTTAGAGAATTAATTACTCAAGGTTTTTCTTCCTGGAGTTTCTTTGCATTAGATAATAAAAATGGTGTTTTCAGAGGGGCTACATGTAGATATATAAACGATGCATAGCAACAAGAAACATTTCAGAATTTCCCTAGAGTAGGAGACCTTTTCACCAACCACTGGAAGGCAGGCTCCCTGCTTATCTGTGAATTAATAAAGAATGAGAGAAACACTGCTGACTATTTAGGTTTATTTGTACTGCCCTTAGATTTATGTCCCTGTAGTGGATGTTTGGAAACACTGATATAGAACAAAGGCAACACATCTATATACTGGATGCATCTGATTTTAGTGTATAATTTTAATGGAAAGAATACATATTCTCTTTGGTAGTATGAGCACAGTAGAGTGCTGATATAGGTGTCTGTTTAAATTCAATTGAATTTACAAGTTTCGCTAAAAGAGAGCATGATCAAAAGACCACTACAGTAAAAACAAGTGTTCCTAAAATAAAAAATAAGCATTTGCCACCAGTCTTTCATTTTAGTTTACACTTGTCTTGGAGGTAATGCAAAAGCAGCAAATAGGATAATCCCAACTGGTCACAATCTCTGAGAAGGGAGACATCCTCCCATATAAGAAAAAAATCATCATGTCTCAGGAGTTCTGTTGAATCTTTATTGCTCAGTCCCTTAATAAAACTACTTCCTTGCTCTGTCAAGATCTGCTGAATGAGTCATAGTCAGAGATAAACTGAAAAATCTTGCGAGGTTGCAAAAGTGGGAACTGTTTTTCTCCATAAATTGGTACATTTCACTGGAGCAAATTGTCTTCTGTCATACTATTATTTTCTCCAAAGCAAAGGCTCATGCAACTAATATACTGCACATTCCTCATTTAGAGTTCAACAGTTCAAATTTATCTGTATTAACAAAATCATCAATTGGGGTAACCAGTGAATTTATCTAGCTGCTTTAGTACCACTGGGACAATTTTCAGGTTATGTCTTGGCATTAAAACATCAGTATGAATAAAAATGGCATTACAGGTTTAATCAAAGATCTAAATCTGTTTAATTTTCTGTGTCTATTAGGAAACATATTTTTCTCTATATACTGAGTGGGATAAAATTTGGTAACCTTTAAATTATACTGTTTAAAGAGGAACCTTGATAGTTTTCAGATATGAAAAACCATGATGAAAAGATATTTGAATCTATGATTTTTTCAAATGTACTCCTGCTCTTTATTAGATGAGAGAAATTACCTACATCTCAAAACTGGTATTATTGTATATGAAAGTATTTGTGACTCACAGTGTTGGATAAAAAACAGTTAGCACGGGGGACAGGGATTTAGCTCAGTGGCACCAGGCCTGCCTCGGAAGCACAAGGTCCTGAGTTCAATCCCTGGTACAAAAACAAACAAACAAACAAACAAAACCACTTAGCACAATAGATAATACCATGACAGAGAGGCTTTTACCTAGTGGTAATGAAATGAGTTTTTATCTTGGGGAAAGTTCTAGTTGCATGCATTGTCTGAACTCCTATAGCAGGCTAGAAGAACATATTATGCATAGGTATATTTAATTTTTCATAATTTCAAAGTTAAATCATTGCTTAATGTAACACAAAATACCTCTATGCACTTCAATAATTTATGGATTTTTATGAAATACTAATGTTTTGTACAGTTTGCTTTATCATATTCTTTCACTTTCTCATGTCTTTACCTGCACACAGACAAATATATGTTCACATACTGCCACTCCATATACACATGAGTACATACAAATGTATACCACACAATTAATTAAAGCTACTAAAATTTAAGCAGCAGACATTGCTTCTATTCAAAAACATTTCTGCCAATTTTTAAAATATACAATTATTTTACATAAACATGATGTAAATATGAAAAATATTTACAACAATTAAGTCAAAAATCAATATTAAAATTTTTTTGTAGTTTCAAATAATATTCTTCATTTCAACTTTCAGTTGGAAAAGGCTTAATTCAATATAAATGTAAAGAAAAATGCTTTGGAATTAAATCAATTTACACTTTATTTCCTTTCATTCTTTCAAGGAAAAAGTTCAGTACACACCACTTGATTGAGCTATTTACATTCTAAGATATTTCATGGATGCTCAAAACTGCAGAGAATACTAATTCCTGTATATACTTTCTCTTTTACATCATACCTATGATGTAATAATTGATAAATCAGACATAGTATGAGATTAATGACAATAATGACAAAATATAATTATAAGAATATACTCTAAGAAACTTATTTTAATTTATGAATTATATATATTTTTTGAAAATTTGTAGTTAATATTTTTGGATCATAGTTGGCTATCAGTAACCAAAACTGCAGAAATTGAAATCACGGATGAAGTAGGGCAACTGTAAGTAAACATTAGATAAACTTTTCAAAAACACTGAAAAGCATACCGATCTTTAAAACTCATTTTATAGCCACTGACACCAAAACTAAATAAACAAAACAAGCACATATTTATGTGCAAACACTCATAAATGCCAAACATGCTCAAACTGTATTGTGGAAACTTGCTGTATTTCAAGGTCTCTTTAACTGCAAAGCTTGGCTTAGATCCAATCACTTATTATAAAGCATTGGCAGTTAAATTATGGAGCAGGATGCACACTGAGACAGGAATTCACACTTCTCACTACATTAAAACTTCAACCTGATTTCTTATTTGGAGATTGATACTTGATGGGCAGTAATTACTACTTTTAATTTTCTCTCATCAATCTATGTTAGCAATTACACATATTAGCTACAGTACATATTGACCATTTTGTCCCAGAACAATCTGTCAAGACAGTAGAAGTTCTAAGATCACAATGTATTTACAATGGAAAGATCAGGTTAAATATAAGAACAAAACAATACTACAGCCATTTTTTTCTAACTAAAAATGTGGGGGGGGGATTTTTTGCTTTAGTTTTCAATATTGCTTTCTACATGAGTCACTATTGTATTAATTGCCTGAATCTTTAAACATGTTTTTCACTTCATTTGTTTGAGGAATCAAATACAAAGTTTTCACTTATATATTTTAAAAATATGAGGGTTTAATTAGGATCAATAATTTGTACTGATGCCAAAAAATTAGAATTGATATCGATCCAGTAATAGCCCTTTAAAGTTCATTGATTATATACACTTTGCTTTTCCATGGGCAAATGTAAACAAATAAAAACAATCAGCTAGAAATTTCATCACATTAAGGAGTTAAAAAGTTTGATTTGTGCACTATTCTAAATTCCTTGCAATTACATCTTTGTACACCTTGTATTAGATCTTGGATTTCTGCTTCCCAATAGAGCCTGATACTTCTAATGTGCAATTAGAGGAAGCAAAGAAACCCTGTTTGTACAAATACAAAGCTAATGAGATGGTACAATCAATGAGGATACGTGATCATTTCAGAGCTACAACCACAGAGTCCTCTACCACTTAATCTAATTCCTAACACAGAATTAGCTTCACCCAATTGAATATCCTCAAAGAAATTAGTTCTTCTCTTGTTTGTCTTTTTATGATCTGGCTTGAATGCAAGAACCTCATTATCAGTGTTTGTTCCTCCTTTAAAAATCCTCCACACAGTTTTCTTTAAATACTTTTATCAGTTGTTATTTTATTTAGTACTACTCCAATGCATAATTTTTACAAAATTCTCAAATAAATATATTCTTTCTGTGCACAGAAAAAAGGTTTTAGACAATTTATATTTCATTGCCAACTATTGAATAGTATTTTAATGTAAAAATATTTAAGAAATATTTTCTTCTCAAGTATGCCCTCAATACGGACTTAAGATATTTAAATAATCCTTACAATTCCCATAACACTTTAATTTAGAGATTAAGAAATCAAAATATGTAATTAGTCTAAACTGACATTTATGAAAATATACTGGCAAGGGCCAGGGATTTAGCTCAGTGGTTCTGGCACCTGTCGTGCAAGCACAAGGTTCTGAGTTCGATCCCCGGTACCAAAAAAAAAAAATACACTGGCTAGAAATTGTTCATTCCCACAGCCACATGCTGCCACCCACCCCGGATCTCTCCCTAACCTTAATTGTTGTTATTAGTAAATCGCTTCTATTTATAAAAGTGAACATTTAAAAGAAGATATTTAAGAAGAACTATCAATTCATAGAGAAAGAATGCACTGTAATATGTTCCTTTTCTTATGAATAGTTTTCTTTGGTCATGAGAGTGAACAAAAACCAGAAAAACAATCTGAAAGTTTAAGTGAAGAAGTCTATGTGTAGCAGAAAAGGACTCCAAGGAGGACAGAACTTATTCCCTCCAAGAAACCTCAGAATTGTCCATATTGCTCATTCTTCCACTTTGAAAAATTAGACACTATCTTTCAAATATTTTCACTTATGTTTAAGAGATGCAAAAATTTGATCTCATAGAAGAATAAAATATAGTGTTCACTAGGCACTAGAAAGAAAAGTTGTGATGAACAGAAACTAAATAACAGATACCAAAACACAACTAGGAAGAACGAGTTAGTTTTTTTTTCTATATTACAATAGGTTAATTACTGAGTAAAATAATCCATGCCATATTGGAAAATGACAACAAAAGAACACCAAATGCCCCAACACAAAAATTAATGTCTGAAGAGATGGAAATGGTTATTAGCTGGTTTATTACACATTGAAGACATATCAAATTACCATAATGCTCTCCATAAAAACATACAACTATTAGGTCTCCATAAATTTTTTTTTTAATAAAATCATACAGATTCTAAACTACATCAAGCCTTCTTTACCAAAAAATCAATTGTAATTTGTGTTCCAAAGAACCAGAGCTCTATAGGCTCAAGACATTAAATACCAAAGTTTAGGTGAGGTTCACAGTAAGAAAATGGAGTAAAGCTCCCTGAAAAACTTCATGTGAAAGAAAACCTGGAGATGAAGGTAAGAGTCATCTGGAGTGCTGTAGTAATGGGAAATGTAAGCAAAGGAAAATATACAAAATAAATGGAGATGAGACATCTGCACCTTTGCATTATCTTATCCAAAAAAACAACAAAATATTATGGCTAACTCTTTGTTTAAAAACACTGCCTAAAAGGAGAGAAATAAATTAAATCCTGTCATTTAACTAATGTTTCATTAGAATGGCAATGTTTATAGTGAGGATAAAAATAGGTTACTTGAATGCTGCCAATTAGTACTGAGCCTTACAGAAGTTTTCATGGAAGTTGCTGTCAGCTGTTCTGTTCCCTAAAGATGTAATTCTGGCACAAGCTTCTATATTTTTTGCTGAAAAGCATTTGCTAATATATTGCAAGTGGCTTGCTGGGCAGAGAAGGAAAAACAACTCTGATTGCTGCCAAATATTTATACAATTATAACTACATAGTCACTCTTCTCCAATGGTGAGAACACACATATTCCAAAACTCTTCGCAAGGTCGTGAAAAACAACTAGAGCAACTACAAAAACTTGGTTTTCCTCTAAATTTTTCGAGTTATAATCACCTCTTTCATTAATTAAATGACCTGAAGTTTATATTTACAACCCTAATGTATTTCTACTGAAGATTCAAGTTATTACTTCGTGGATGTAATCAGAGAAATTGTAAATATAAAAAAATGTTCTAGGCAAAACTTTGTTTATTTATACTTAAAATTAATGATAAGCTGGAGATTACTTGCAGCATGTTCAAACTCTGAGAACCATGTAAAAGACACAAAAGTGAGAAGAGAATAGAAGAGATGGGTCAGGGATTTAGCTCAGTGGTTCCAGCGCCTGCCTTGTAAGTGCAAGGTCCTGAGTTCGATCCCCGGTACAAAAAAAAAAAAAAAAAGGAAGAGAAGAGAAGAAACCCATTAATTTTTCAGAGGCTCAGCCATACTACAGATTGCTTTCATTCAATCTTTCTATCTCAGGAAGCAAAATCTCATCCAATTCTCCCAAAAATTACTTGAGTACCAGTTTTTTCATTTTACAGTTGAGACAATTAGTTCTTATCGCTACTGAGGACAAGGGCTTTTAGCTACTGGTGATGAGAAACTGCTTATGTCCTAAAACTTCACATATCATTATTTTTTGAAGTTTGCTACTTTATAATTCTGAATGTCATCTACTAGAAGTTTAAATATCCTTTATGTTGCCACAGGCTGCTAGGAGGAATGGAAAACAATCTGTATTATTTAAAACAAATTATCTTCATAAATAAAACTAATCTTTAAAATGAGTTCAGTGCTTCATAGAACAGGCACTGTAATAATGCTTCATTTCATTTTCATAACCATTGCTGGTATAAAATATTCAGAAGATGACAGTTTATTATGTATTTGAATGTAATAAAAATACTAAAGCATTTTTTTAACTTTAGTGTGTAGTTCTGTTTCAATTCATCCATGCAGATTTTTGAATCCTGCATAATAACCTACCTTATAAGAGACGTTATAGTTTTTAATAGATAAGGGAATTAATGTATAAAATTAAGACATTATAAAAAGATATGTCCCCCAAATTTGTAGAATTTCTTAAATTTGGGAAGAGGGAAAACCAAGAGAGAGAGAGAGAGAGAGAGAGAGAGAGAGAGAGAGAGAATGAATGGAGAACTGTAAGTACATGTAATACATACTACATTGTTCCAGGCACGTAAAATGTTATTAAAAGACAAATGTTATTTTCTTGAAACTTTTGACTTTAAGAATGACTCATTAGGCTGGGGATTTAGCTCAGTGGTTCCACTGGCTGCCTCGCAAGTGCAAGGACCCAAGTTCATTCCCTGGTACAAAGAAACAAACAAACAAATACAGAATGACTCATTATAGCAAATTTCCAAAAAAAAAACCAATCTTATCTCATTAACTTTTGTGTGCTGGGCTTTGGCTGTATAATATTTTGCAAATAAAATAATTACATAAAGCTACAAATAGAGATTTTGGTTAAATGTCAGTCCTTTTTACTATTCTTTCTTGTGTACCTTTCCTAATTTTTTATTACATTTAGCTTTTGTAAATCATATAAAATATCTGGCCTTAGATGCCTTCATTTTTTGAAATAAAAAGGAAAAATTACAGCATATGAGTCCATATTCAATAGATGATCAATATATAAAAAGTAATGCAAAAGTCATTAAATATAGTTTAATATTTATTATATTCTCAAACCTCAATAATAAATGGTGAGTTCTGAATTTATTTAATAAATCTAACATACATAGAATAATTGCAGCTGCTCATAATCACTACTTTGTTTTTAGGAATAGCTTTTATCAATAAAATGATGTATGTAATAACACTAATAGTAACTCCTATTATTAGTGTTTACTAGATTCTTCACAGGCATTCAATTTAACCACCATAACAACAGAGTAAGGTGGTTATCCTCAATCTAAATCTGAGAATAGTTATAGGTTAAGTAACTTCTCCAAGGTTATATAAGCAGGTTTCAAACTCAGGTAATTCAAATAATATTCTAGCCCCAATACTATGAATTTAGGAAGAATGTTTTAGAATACATTAAATTGGATTCGATTTCAATGCATCTAAATATCTCTATGACCCAAAAATATAACTCAAAGACCAGTATTTCAAAACTTAAAATCCTTCAATGAAACTATGTACTGCAATACAGAATTCCTTTACAAAGACCGTGGTCTGCTTACCACGACATCCACAGTTCTGGGCCCACAAAAAGGACATTTCTAAGTCTTCTCAATGCTGTATATTGATTGTATATTTTGGCTCTGTCCATCTTTTCATAGGGTTTAGCTGAAAATTCTATTTACTAAGGTACCGAAGAAGAATTTAAGAGACACAGTCGGAAGCAAAAAATTAGAGAAGAGGGGCGAGTGAGGAGAGAGCAACCCAAATATACACTAATCAGACAAGGTAAACCACAGAAGTAATAATGCAAAGAAAGAAATAACTAATAAGTCTCATGGTTGTCTGTGTGGATCATATACATGGCTTCATATTTTGATTGATACATTTTCAAATAAAATAAGAATCAACAAGGATTAGACCTTCTTTAGATATGCTAGGATTAATATCTGATGCATGTGGAAAGTGCTGAATCAGGCTTTTGTTTGATTCAGATGGAAATCAAGGAAACAGCCTTGCTGGGGTCCTCCTTTTACTTTGAAACCAGAGAAACTCAATGTGCAATTATATGCAATTTTTCCTAAAAGAATAAGGATGAATGTTATTAAATAACAATTTTATATTACCTAAAATACTTTAGCTCAATATAAACCATAACTTTTAGAGATGAGGTAAAGCCTCTATGAAGCATACATCAAATTAACTATAAAAATTGTTTTTTTAAATTTATCTATCCCAGTATATGTATAGGTAGTATTAATACTATACAAAATTGTATGAAAGTTGAAAAATTTATTATAAATAGATTAGCATGACAAATTAGAAGTTTCAACGAATAGCATATTGGTAATTAGTGTATGCTCTCAGATTTAATTGTGATAATAGAAAAATTAACACATTGCAGAAATTTCAGGTACATGCTAGGCCTTGGGTTGAGGCATTCTGATAATGTTCTTAATACAATGTTAACCAAAACACTGTTGCATTTTTATTTGGTTTGATTTTGAATTTTAAATTTTCTGTTCACTTAGAGGCATCTGAAAGGAAATGTTTCCCTTCCTTCATTTGTTTTAGATACCACCTGCATCTTGGCTTTTTAGATCATTATATGGACAATCAACTTTTTCTCATTTATCTTTCAGTTGTTCTTTTTATAGAATCATTTCTTGACAGTACTTACAGTGTTCAAATCCCCACTGTCACAGTAAAATCTCCTTTAGCTCTTATTCTATATTCTCTTTTCAGACAACCCTCTCTCTCACCTCCATAAATAAAAACATCATTTAGATGTCTGGGCCATCATAGTTTTATCAAATGGACCCATTCCTGCTCCCATGGTAAAATTACTTCTCTGTACTGAGGGAACCATTAATTTAGATTTCTAAATTTCATAAAAGTGGATTTTTTCCCTATTCATCCCCCTGTCCTTTCAGGAAGTATAGCCCATCTGAATCCTTTCCTTTTGTCCAAAAATATAATTCTCTTGGTCCTAGCTCTTCTGTTTCTCCAGCTGTTTCTCAGAAGGCTCATTCTCAGGGTGCATTCCTGCTTCCAAGTAATTGTTTAGTGCTGATGTTTCTCACAGCTCAATCTCTAAGCTCTTCCTCTTCTCTCATACATTAGATCTCATCTTCCTAATTGGCTCAGTTTTAAACTTGTAGCCCAAATGTCTTCTGATTCCTGCACACAACTACTTCACATCCTAAGGTACTTCAAAGCTATTATCTTGAGAATTCAACTTATACCAATCCTGCCACACATGCTATTCCTTCACTCTTTGTTATCTAAAGAAATAGAACCGATACCAACGCAATTGTGCAGAACCTAATGGAGAGTAATTGGAGGCATCACCCTCACAGTTAACAATCATGCATAATCTACTGCATGGTCTAACAAAGCTGTTCTCTATAACATTATGAGCTTTCTAGACATTTTTTAACACTTATACTTGGTTTAAAATAATCATTTCTAACTTAGATAATTGCAAGTCTTCTAACTGGATACTTGTTGATTGATTCATTGCGCCTTTAACAGAATGTACCTTATGTTTGTACCATTTGACCTTCTCTACAGCATTTGTAAAAATGGAGTTATGTGGATGTATTTTTCCTCTCTAAACAAATGAGCCTATGCAATTGATTTCTGCTGACATTCTATAATAAATACAGTTCAAGTTCTATAAAAACAGGAAAATTTTCTGATTCCCATAACCAAAAATATGACCAAAAATTGTCTTTAGCCAATAAAGGTAAATAATCCTTATTAATTATATGTTGGAAAGCAGACATATTAGATTGGCAATGACTGCATGTATGTCCAGTTTAAATTGGTGGACATTCTGAATGTTAATTATATTCTTGTATTTTATTAGATAAGAATTTTGATATTTTCTTCTTCCTTAATTTTGTGAACAAAGTTTAAATTTTTTCTAATTTTTTAAATTAATTTCAGTGGTACATTTTAGGTATATGATATAATGACATTAATCATTGGAAATTTGCACCTTTACATAATCTCTCTTGGTTCTTATTTTTTCCTCATTCCCCTGCCCTCCTTTCAAGCCCTCAACACTCCCTATCTATAAAGACATTGCTTCCATTTTTTTGTTTTCTCAAATTAATTCCATTCCCTTCTTCCTTTCCCCTACCCTTCCCAGTTCCCCTTCCCCTTTGCCCCTTTTCTTCCTATTTCACATTATCTATTATACCTTCTAGTACTTATTTACACTTTCAGTTTTTCACACTACAGAAACTATTCAGTATTTATACATGTGTGTCCTATTTATTTCACTTAAGAGTATTGCTTCAATGTGCATCCATTTAGCTATAAATGTATCTAGTTTCTCATTCTTTATGGCTGAGTAGTACTCCATTTTATTTAAAAAATCCACATTTTCTTTATCCAGTCTCCAGATGATGGGCATTTGGGCTGCTTCCAAGTTTTAGCTATTATAAATTGTGCTGCTATGAACATAGGCACACATATATCACAGTGGTATGATTCTTTTAATTCTTTGGGGAAGATACCCAGCAGGGGAATAGCTGGGTCAAATGGGACTTCCAGTCCTAGTTCTTTGAGGTATCTGCATACTGATTTCCACAGTGTTTGCACCAGTCTACACTCCCACCAGCAGAGAAGTGTTCCTCTTTCCCCACACCCTGCCAGCATTTGTTATTAGTTGATTTCATGATAGCAGCCTTTCTTTCTGGGGTGAGGTGAAAACTCAGCATTGTTTTCATTTGCATCTCTTGAATGACCAGTGATCTTGAACAATTTTTCATATGTTTATTTTCTATTTCTACTTCTTTGAGAAATGTTTGTTCATTTCACATGCCCATTTTTGGCTTGGGTTTTTAAATTTGGGAGGTCTGAGTTTTTTAAGTTCTTTATAGATTCTAGAGAGTAGACTTTTGTCTGAAGAACAGCAGGTGAAAATTTTTTCCCACATTGTGAGTTATCTCTTGAAACTGTTGGGGGTTTCTTTTGCTTGCAGAAATTTTTTAGTAAGAAGAGATCCCACTTGTTGATAGTTTGTGCTAGTTTACAGGCAACTGAAGTTTTGTTCATAAAATAGTTTTCTACACAAATTTCTTTAAGAGTTCTGCCTAAACTCTCTCCAGCCAGTATAGCGTTTCTGTTTTAATATTTAGACCTTTAATGCATTTCAATTTTAGTTTACTCTATGGTGAGAGATATAGGTCTACTTTTAATCTTTGGCAAGTTGAAACCCAATTTTTCCAGCACTACTTTTGAAAGAGGCTACCTTTCCTCGAGAGGTGTTTGGCTCCTTTGTCAAAGATGAGGTAGCTGAGTGTATCTGGAGTTGTTTCTGCATCCTCTACTTTGTTCCACTGGTCCTCAGGTCTATTTCTTTGCTGGTACCATCCTGTTTTGATCACAGTAGCTTTGTAGTATACTTTCTAGGTGGGGATTATGATACCCCCTGCCATCTCTCTGTTGTCTAGAATTGCTTTTGCTATTCTAAGTCTCTTCTTGTTCCAAATGAATTTTTTGTTATTTTCTCAAGGTCCATGAATTATGCTGCTGGGATTTCAATTGGGATTGCAGTAAATCTATATAGCAGCTTTGGAAGTATGACCATTTTCACTACGTTGATTCTTCCAACCCAAGAGCAAGGAATGTCTTTCAATTTTCTGATATCATCTTCAATCTCTCTTTTCCAAGTGCTATAGTTTTTAGAGTAGAGGTCTTTGATTTCTTTTTTTAGGTTGATTCCTTGGTGTATCACTTTTTTGGATGCCATTGTGAAAGGAAGTGTTTGCTCTGTTTCTCTCACAGTGAATCTATTGTCTGTGTAAAGGACAGCTATTGGTTTTTGTGTTGACCTTCTATCCAGCTACTTTACTGAATTTAATTCGTAAGTCTAGAATACTTTTGGTGAAGTTCATGGGTCTTCTATATAGACTATCATGTCATCTGCAAATAATGACAATTTGACTTCTTCATTTCCTATTTTTATTCATTTTATTTCTTTCTCTTTTCTAATTGCTGTGGCTAATGTTTCCAAAACTATGTTGAACATAGTGATAGTGGACATCCTTGTGTTGGTCCTGATTTTAGTGTGAAGGACTTCAGTTTTTGACAATTTAGCAAGATATTGGCTGTTGGTTTTTCATAGATGGCTTTTATCAGATTGAGGTAGAGACAGTCTATTCCAATTTTTTGTAGGTTTTTTTTTTATCATAAATGCATGTTGGATTTTGTCAAATGGTTTTCTGCATCTATTGAGATGATCATATGGTTTTTGTCCTTGGTCCTGTTGATATAATATATTACATCAATTGATTTGCATATGTTGAACCATCCCTGCATTCCTGTGATGAATTCCAATTGGTCAGGGTGTGTGATCTTCTTGATGATATTCTGCATTCTATTTTACAGCATATTAAGGATTTTTTAATTTATGTTCATTAATGAGATTGGCCTCTAGTTGTCTTTTTTGGTTGAGTCTTTCTCTGCTTTGGGGATCAAGGTGATGCTTGCTTCCAGGAATGAATTTGGGAGTATTGCTTCCATTTCAATTTCTTTAAAGAGTTTAAACAGTAGTGGCAGTAGATCCTCTCTAAATGTCTTGTAGAACTCAGCCGTGAAGCCATCAGGACCCAGGCTTTTCTTAGTAAAATTTAATTACATTTTCAATTTCATTGATTGATATAGGGACATTTAAAATTTTTAGATCATCTTCGTTCAACTTTGGTAATTCATACATATCTAGGAATCTGTCCATTTTTTCTGTATTTTCCATCTTATTGGTATTTAGGTTCTTTATGTTAGTATTGATGATCCTCTGAATTTCTGCTGGGTCCATTGTAATTTCACTCTTTTCATTCCTAATTGCATGGTTTTTGGCCTTTTCTTTCCTTTTCCTAATAAGGCTGGCTAAGGGTTTGTCAATTTTGGTTATGGTTTCGAAGAACCAACTCTTGACTTCATTTACTTTTTGTATTGTTCTCTTAAGTCTCCATTGCATTCATTTCTGCCCTGATCTTTATAATTTCCTCCCATGTATGAGCTTTGGGTTTGTCTTGCTCTCCTTTTTCTAGAAGCTTGAGGTTCAGCATCAGGTTCTTTAATTGGGCTCGCTCTGTTTTCCTAATATGAAGATTCACTGCTATGAATTTTCCTCATAAGACTATTTTCATTGTGTCCCATAGATTGCAATATGTTGTATTGGCATAGTTATTTAATTGTAGGAACTGTCTGATTTCTTCTTTAATTTCCTCTGTGACTCATTGGTTATTCAGTAGTGTGCTGTTCAAATTCCATGTGTTTATTAAAGTCTTGGGGTTTCTTTTCCTATTGATCTCCAATTTCATTGCACTATGGTCTCATAATATACAGGGGATAACTTCAGTTCCTTTTCACTTACTTAAACATACTCTATGAGAGAGTATGTGGTCTATTTTGGAGAACATCCCATGTGTACCTGAAAAAAATATGTATTCTGATTTTGTGGGGTGGAACACTCTAAACATCTGTTAAATTCATTTGTTCAAGAGTTTGAGTTCTAGTATTTCATTGCTTATTTTTTGTCTAGTTGATCTATCTATGTGTGACAGTGAGGTATTCAGGTACCCCACTACTATTGTATTGGTGATTATTTGATTTTTCATGTCCATTTGTATTTGTTTTATATAGTTTGGTGCACTAGTGTTTGGTGCATATGTATTAATGATTTTCAGCTCTTCCTCTTAGATTGTTCTCTTTACCAGGAGATG
Organism: Heterocephalus glaber; assembly: GCF_053883595.1. NCBI lineage: Eukaryota > Metazoa > Chordata > Mammalia > Rodentia > Bathyergidae > Heterocephalus > Heterocephalus glaber. The sequence continues at coordinate 11,116,134 of NW_028258333.1, forward strand.
TAGTGTCCTTCTTTGACTTTGTTAAACAGTGTTGGTTTGAAATCCACTTGATCTGCCAAGAGGATAGCTACTCCTGCTTTTTGGGGGGTTCCTGTCACAAGGAGTATTTGTTTCCACCCTTTAACTTTCAGTCTATGGGTTTCTTTTTGAATTAAGTGTGTTTCTTGTGTGCAGAATATTGTTGGATCTTGCTTCTTGACCCATTCTGCCAGTCTATTTATTTTGATTGGTGAACTGAGACCATTAATCATTGTTAAAACTGATACATATAGACTTATCATTGTCATAACTTTTTCTTTTTGTTTATTCTCCCCCTTTGCATTTAATTTCTTGTCATGCCCAATGGATTCATTCTGCTGGGCTTCTTGTGGTTGTGATCCTCATTGTCTTTTTGTAGAATATTGTCTAAAAATTTTTGGAGTCCTGGTTTGGTATTCATGAAGTTCCTAAGGTGCTCTTTGTCATGAAAGTATCTTATTTCTCCATCAATTTTGAAAGATAGTCTTGTAGGGTACATCAGTCTGGGTTGGAGGCTGTTTTCCTTTAGAGCTTGAAATAAGTCACTCCTATCTCTTCGTTCCTTGATGGTTTGCATTGAAAAGACTGCTGTGATTCTGATGGGCTTTCCTTTGTATATAATTTGTTTCTTTTTTCTTACTGCTTATAGAATCTTGTTCTTCTGTTGGGTTTCTGGAATCTTAACTATTATACACCTATGTGTAGATTAATTTTGATCAAAGCTAGTTGCAGTCCTATATGCCTCACTTATCTCTATGTCAAGTTCTTTTCCCCTATTTGGAAAGTTTTCTGCCATCATTTCTGTGAACAGTTTTTTTATGTCATCTGCATGCTCTCCTCTTTCTTCATTGACTCTGATCAGTCTTATGTTATTCTTCTTTAATCATCTAGTAGGTGCTGGATTGATTTCTCTTGGTCCCCTACTATTTTAGAGAAATTTTTCTTTTCCTGGTTAGGGCTAGATAAGACTAATTGCAGTCTTATCTTCTATATCTGAAATTCTGTCCTCACATTGGTGCATTCTGCTGTGTAAGCTTTCAATGGAGTTCTTAATCTCCTGGAAACCTGTTTGTATCTGTTTTATGGATTCCATTTGTTTCCTATGTTGAGATTCCATCACGTTCCTCAGCTCCTCTATTTTTTTATCTGTGTCCACTCTAGATTTATTAATCATGTCTTGTACTATGGGCACAATCTCTGCTGTTATCTGAGAAATTATTTCTGATTTCATTTTTTCCAGATCTTCTTTCCTTGCCAGTTCAGGAAGTCCAGGTGGTTGAGTATGAGATTGCTCAATCTCCTTGCCCTTTGGGCTTGCTTTAGGTGACCTAGAAATCTAGTTTCGAGACTTTTGTACATGTCTTCTCATTTCAACAGCAGGGAGGGAGAAGGATATGTTCCTCTGGCTCCCTCATGGATTACCTCCTTGGAGCTGGTGGTTTTTATATGGTGGCCCAGAAGGTTCACCTTCTCTGCTCTGGGGGCAGCTCTTCTCCTTGGCACTGGGGGGGTTGGTACTGTGGCCTGGAAGGTTCTCAAGCTGGGTTTCTTCTCTGATTTTCAAGGTGTTTCAAAACCCTGCATAATATTTTCTACTTGCTGTATTTGAAAAGTACTGTAAAAACGTCTTTCCTCACATTTCTTGTCTTAATATTTACTTCTTTGACCCTATACCTCATTTTTTCATTGCTGGGCTATTTCATGTCATAGCAGAAACCAATTATCAATACTCCAGCTCCCACTGTAATACCTCCACTCTGTCTAAAATCATAAATGTGTTAAGAGTACATTCTATGCAGCACAGAGTTTAATTTTATACTGACAGTTGTATGATTATATTTTTAGAACATTTCATATTTTGTATTAAAAATTGATTCTTTCTTTCAATAAATACAATTATATTATTCCCAGATGCCTATTATAATTTTAAGTAGAATAACATATTTTGACAAGATAAAAATTCTTCCTGGAATACTTAATGGACATAAATTATTTACACTTAATTCTTTTATTGTTGGTCTGTGAGAGAATGTGGTCTTAGGAAGCCTGCCCTTGGTTATTACACTTTCTGTATTGTTTCTCCCTTATTTAATATGAACTTTGAATCTTTAATTCTGCACTGGGTAAAGGTAAATTGTGTATGCAAGCACAATCTAAACAGAGATTTTATATTAATGTACTTTTAATGAAATTTCTTTTACTGCAAATAATACATCTGGTAGAGTTTTTGCTTACTCCTATCTATAAAGAAATTTGCCTGAATTCAGAAGATCTCAAACTATAGAAAATTAAGTATACTTATCAATGATGCCTTTAGAAATCATTTACAAAAGTGAATATGAACTCAGTCTTCAGCATTCTCACACCCTTTCTCTACCAACACAAGCTTATAAGGAAAATTTTGAAGGTTAATATTAACATGAAAAGTCACTCATCAAATGCTCACACATTTGTGAGTTTAATAACAAAAATTTCAATTATGTTATACATAACTCTAGATAATGCATTTAACTGGCCATATAAGTTCATAGAATATTTTTTTGAAATATAAGAACTTTTAGACCAGAATGTCCTTATTTAATGCTGAGTCTGGATAAATATATTTATATAGCACAGAATTATGTTTTAGAAGTTTTCTCCTTATAGAGGCACTAGTGAAATTACACAACAATTCTGTATGATTCAGTATCACAGAGGCCAGTATCTGTTTACTCTTACAAGTTTGTTTCCTTTAAACAAAATAAGATTTTCGCTAAAATTCAAGGAAAAAATATATATTACACTTTTGTTTATATGGTCCTATGTTTTGGGGAATAAATTCTTTTAAATATTCTGCATTTTAAATTTCATAATTTTATTATTAAAACAGTATCTTCAGATCCATTAGGGAGCACAGAAAGCAGCATGACAACATTAAATATCGAAACTCCTGAATATTTCAAGAAATAACACTATTTTCATAAATTATCTTACACCAAATTTAATTAGTAATTATTCTCCCCAAATTTACAAGCTTAAAAATAGATCACTCATCAGTACTATGAAAAGTTTCTTGTTGTTATCATTGTAACCTCAGGTCTATAATTTCTATAATATCAAATAAAGAAGGTAGTAAACAATTGCTAATCAGCATTATTGAAACAAATGACAGCAGAATATTACACTGATATAACAACATTTGCAATTGTCAGGAAATGATTAGGTTACAACCTTAGGTATTACCTTGTCTGTAATTTTGATGAACATTGTGACTTTTCTTCAGAGAACTTAAAATAACACTAAATTCCTGCCTGTTTGAAGGACATGTTAATCGGTTGTGAGGTAGGGCATGGTGCACACCAGTTGGCTTCCCATTGCCTCTCCCCAGCACCATCTTCCTCAGCCTGTCTCTCAGAACATGATGATCAATGCAGAGCATCTCACTCCACCATGATTCCAGCCAGACCTATGCCATTTTGAAGACCAAAGTTTCAATAGGAGGATAGGATTTTACTTTACTGTCAAGCACTTTTATCTGCATCAGCAATATAAAGAAGGTAATTCACAGTGTTTTCAAATTAAGCCCTGTTTTACATTGTACATAGTAAGGAAGCCACTTAAATATCCAGTGTGCTGAGTTTTATAATAGATACATGCATGCTATGAGGGTGCTTTATGGAATAATATTTGTCATCAAGAAACATAGACAAAAAGCACATGACTTCTTTCAGGAGAAAAATCAACTAAATTTTATAGCAGGTAAGTGTATTTTTATTTATATTTAAATATAAATAAAAGCAATATTGTTCTCACTGAGAGATTAAATGCAGTATGTAGCTACAGAAACCATCATATCTCAGTATAGATTAGACAATGGATCTGTTTCTTCCAGCTTAGTAATGTTGAAGTGCCTTGCAATAGTGATTAAAAATAGATATTCCAACCAAAAATATCTGAAATGGCTCCTCAGTTCATCTGGTGAATGCAAGCATAAAACACAAATTAGATTGAGTGACAAATATATGTTGATTTGTATATCAGTTTTATTCATGCCAATGATCCTGTCTCTTAAACATAAATATCTGAGTGAAAAGTTCAGACTCTCTCAAGTTAAGTATTTTGCTCAAAGTACAAACAGAATATACCTTAGAGTAGGTAATTTTAAAAGAACAAAAACATTTATTTCCATAGTTTTGGATCTTAGAAATCCAGCAGACTCATGGACGAAGGCCCATCCCTCACACAGGACCCCTTTCTGTGCCCTGCTATGTAAGACAGTGCAAACCAACTTCTTTGGGTCCCATTGATGTGGGAGAAACTTCATAACCTAACCGCTTCCCAAAGACCTCATATCTGAAAATTGATTTTCAACATGAGATTTAAGGGAACAAAATTATCAGACCAGAATATTAAGCTAATCAGAGACTGAAAATAATTCGATGCTTGTATGCAAACAATGAGGGAGTTAGGGAGGGCAGAAGGGAGGGAGGGAAGGAGAGAGAGAGAGAGAGAGAGAGAGAGAGAGAGAGAGAGAGAGAGAGAGAGAGAGAGAGAGAGAGAGAGAGAGATCCCAGCAGTACTTGCCATGTGCTGCCTGAGGCTTTCCTCCCCCGGAAAGGCAGATTTTGTAACTCCTTTCATTCCTAAGAAGAACCTCTGCACTATTTTTTGTCTTTGTCAGTTTGGGCTGTTATTAGAATCCCACGTACCAGAGGCTTAGGTCACAGATATTTAGACAACAGATATTTTTCATAGTTTTGCAAAATGAGGAAGTCTAAATTCATGAACCAGCATGATTACATTCTGGTGAGACTTCTCTTTTGGGTTATGTCCTCAAAGAATGTCCTTTGGAGTGGAGAATAGGGGAGGGGAGGGAGCCCTCGTCTTTCCATTTCATAAGGTCACTAACCCTATCACGAAGCTCTATATCCACGACTTCATCTAAACCTAAATATTTCCCAAATTTTGTATCACCAAATGCCATTTTTATGAGAGCTTAAGGTTAAGGATTCTACATGAGAATTTGGGAAGTACACGAATATGTAATTCATTGTGTCTTCAGTTAGACACACTACAAATGTTTATTCTTTAATTCCAAACTAATCTTTGTATACTGGTTTATTTTAAGGGTTCTTAGATGCAAACTTCTTAGTGACCTTTCAAGCAAGATATTCGAACAGAAATTTTCTTTAGAAAGCATATATTTATGAAATGTTATTGAATACTCTAATGAAGCTTTACTGCTATTGTCAAAACACAGAAATAATAACCTTTGTGATTCTGGAAAAGTAACATCAGAATAAAATTTCAAGCTTAACACTTTTTTGAAATAATAAAGTATACATTTTCTCTTCTTGACTCTGTAAATCACATGTACCAATAATTCACAAAGAATGAATGATAAAATATGATCATAACTTTGGCTCTGTCCTCTGAAAGCCTCCAAAATATGTTCATTTTAGGAGGTGTCAAAATAATTAAAACTAAATCAGAAAATACATTGCACATTGCAGGTACTTTAGAAATCTTTGTGTTTAATAATTTCCAATAGTAGAGAACATGGAAGTAAAACCAAAAGTGTTTTTAATAATTAAGTTTATTTAGAACTAAATATTTTCAAATGATAAAGGACAGAACAACTAATTTATGCTAAGGATGCACCTGAGTATTTTCCATGTTTAGGAATCCCAAAGCTAAACATTCTTTTTCCTTACTATGGCTTGTCATTTGAGAAACCTCACTCTTTGTCCCTTATTTTATCTATAATCAATTTATACATAGGTGTGGTCTGAGTTTTAGAGATCTGTATCCTTAAGTGTAATTACATTAAATTGTACATTATTTTATGTTAGTCATTTTCCATTAAATGAAGAGATCAATATATCTCTGTGAAATTTCCAAGGTTATGGGGTTCTTTTGAGGACATCCATAGGACAATCAGACAAGGCATGTCCACATTAATCACCAGTTAAATGCTGCAATTAAAATTCATAACTACAGTGCCTTAAAATACATGCCTCTGGCCATACTAAAAACACATAGGATTAATTCATTTCCCAAATGACTACAATGATGTCACTATTCTTCTTATTGCTATATAATAGGTATAATGTGATGAAAATAGAAAAAATAAGCTTATTGGTAAGAAAATTATAAAGTTGATACATCAGTATCATTATGAATGTACATTATTACCATGATAAAAAATATTAGGTGGAAAAAACAAAATTAGAAGTTTTACATATCAGAAAGGAATCTCCAGTTCCCTTTACTCCTAAAAGATCATACAGTTTGAAGAAATATAATGATCTTGCACTGCATAGTTTTAAAATAAAGGATATCAACTCTGGATTTGTCTTTTCTAAGTCTGAATTAGAGAGGGGAAAAAATTTCTTGGGACTGTGGCACAATCCTTTATAGAAATTACCTATGTACTAAATTTCTATGAATGTATTAATGGAATATTTTTCTTCACACTGATTGTTTTCCTTTTGGCATGGGCATGTCATTTGAAGAGTAAAAATACTGCCTATAAAATAGATCTTTTAATTCAAACTTTAGTTAAATTGATAACGATAACAATTTGAAATTATGTCAGCTTATGAATAGTATCAATTTGTCCCTCTACTTCTATATTATTTCAGGAAGAAATATATTACTAGATACTACCATCTGGAAAAATAGTAAAAATATTAATACTGGTAAAACTATAAAGACCCATTCACCTAACACATAATAGTTATGCATGGAGTTTATTCTATTAACTGTTCATATTTAAAATAGACATGTATCTGTGCTTACTATGTAAATAAGACATTAAAACCTCAGACCATATGTGTATATAGGTTTTGAGCTTTTGCTGACACATTTATTCTGCTTGATACTACTGAATATTGTAGTAGGCTGGCAACTTGAGAAAACAATAACAAGTAGCAAAATTGTTTAATGGGAGAGTGCGCCCAAGAAACCCGAAAAAAATACCAAGGTAGTGGCTCAACTGATGAGGGATGGGAGGGGCCACACAGACTGTTGAACCACTGGCCTGGATACAGGATTTAGATAGCTCTGAATGTACCTGACTCATTCACTGACTGTGCGACCTTGATGAGTCATTTCATCTTTCTCTGTACTCTTCATTCTAAAACAGATCCAGTAATATCAAGTATCTCACAAGGTTGTTGTGAAAAAGTAATATACAAAAATACATTAACATCAATTAGCATAGTGACTCAGTGAGTGGGAAACAAACCCCATTGCTGTTATTACTGTAAACACGTTTGAGTGTTATATTTGGTATATTATTCAGTATTAATAATGCACTGTGTCTTCTCTTTTGACTTTCATAACAGCGATAGATTGCAGCCAGTTGGTGTATTACTGTTGCATGTAATCAGTGAAGAAAGAAGCCCAGAACACTTTGAAGGCTTATTTGTAGCCCACAAGTTGAAAAATGGCAGGGTCTAGATGAAATGCAATTGTGTAGGTCTGTATTTCCTGTTCTTTCAATATTCACAACTGAATGATGCTATAGCAAAAGCCTTTGACATTCAGACCTCATAATGTGTGGATTGCCATGTTGTCTGCTTTGGCAATTCCTACAAAACACCCTTTGGGGAGCCATTAGACCCTTATAGGGTTTTGGAATGAGTCCTGTTCACTTCTCATCCATGTTTCCATGCACAGGCTCTCTCCTTCTCCCACGGGTTTCTGGAATTGACTCTAAACTGATCCTCCTCTTCTGTGGTAGTGAAAACTTTCATCTTGAGACCACGTCATGCATTAGGTGTACACCGAAGTGTACTCCTTTTCTGATCCACAAGTATTCTAACATTATGAGGTACACAAACCATCACTACTTTACATTATTAGAGATTTTTTTAAAATGAATTTTAAAATTGTGAGGTTGATCTTTTGCTGCACAAATATAAACTTGGAGGCTGTGTAAAAAGTGTTTGAAAAGCCCATTAATTTTAATTAATCAACTTATAGTTACATTCTTTAAATTTTTTCTAAATAGATAATCTTGTAAGTGTAAGTTAAAACAAAGCATGCTATGGGATTATATAGTTTGTACTATTCAGGATTGCAACAGCAATGACCTGTTAAACAAAATGATTGCCCTTGTTACAAACCAATATACATATATACACATATACATATTCTTACAAAATTCCTAGCAGATATTTCTTTCTTATTAATAAATTCTGTATTTTTAGAATGGGCATGATACAGTAAAGTTCATATTTAACTGTGCTTCATCTGCTAAGAAAGAAAGATAATAGTAAGAAAAAAAAATCAGTCATGAAAAAGTATTTCAGTAACTTGCATATTTGTTATTTTCTTAGGTAATTAGTAGCAATCATTCCATTGCCTTCTGAGTAGAATACGGACTACAAGATTATGAACTGCTGGTTGCTTCAATTACAATACATTTATAGAACCATATTTTAAGGATGATGCAAATTCAGCTATAAAATGGGTAATGTGTAGATGTTTTCAGTAAAAGACTGATTTCAAAAGTTGAAATTATATATTATTTGGAAAGGTATACGTAAGTACAGGTATAAAAGTACATTTTCTAAAAGTGTTGCTAAAAATGTAAGGGTTTATACATTGTAACTGTTGCAAATTTTGAGGAAACTGATAATTCCTTATGCTAGGCTTCAAATCTGATTTATTAGATAGATGTAGGGGGGGTTTGTTTATTTTTTAAAATAAATTTTGTGTAAATTCAATCTTGATGAGTATTTCACCAGAGAAACTACTATGCAGAACCTACATATAATAGTTTTCCTTCTTTTTGGCTTTTGCATCTGGCAATATGATATAATATCCATCAAGCAGTAAAATAGAAGGGAAAAGTCTCTAAGTATGTACTTTCATGCACATCTAAATCAAACTACAAACTCTACAATGTTAAGAAAATATGAATCTCTTTACCTAGTAATGGAATCATCTTAAATTCCTTAAATCAATAGTTCACTGAACCTGAAGAACAATTTTCAAGCACTGACACATATATAATCTAGTTTCTTCAGTGTGCTAAAACTCATTCTGTAGAACTGAGTTCAGCTATTAATGTAAAAATACCTTCACCATATGATCTGCTTAAGATACTCTCAAACATCAAAATTTCAGAATATCCTTGCTGCCAGATTACTATTTATGGACATTGTTTAAGTATTTAATAATTTGGGAACAAATGAATAATTTTGCTAAAATTTTTAAAAGGCTTAAATAAAATGCTCAAAGTTAAGCAAATATAATTAATGTATGTATGTTTTTCACTCCACACAAAATGTAGACAAAATGTAGTAAATCCTATAAATAACCCTAGTCTAATACTTTGTATACAACATACATTACATTCCAAATTCTCAAGTAGATTTGTATTCTTTCTAGAACTAGAACTGTTCAAACCTCCTAGAAACCAATTATCTTTCTAAACCATTTACAGACTTAACTCCAAAGTATTATGTTATTGTCTGTCTAAAGTAACACTTTCTCAGTAAAAAAAGACCTCTTGTGAAAATCTACTTTTTTATACTTTTAGAAGCATAGAAATTATAGAAATTTTTTGAACACTGATTTGTTTGCATAAAATTAGTTCCTATGCCTAGCTAACTAAAGAATACTAAAGAGTCTGTTTTCCTAATAGTTTTCTTATCCTCATCAATGTTGCCTACTTCTCAGAAAAAAATGGTATTGCTAATTTGTCTTTCTATATATTAAATCTAAGCTAATTATTTTTCCATCAATTTAACTGGAGAAGAAACATCCACAGCCTTTTCTAATATCATTCACAGAGATGATCTATAAACACAAAGTTTTTCTATAAAAATTCAACTAAGGAATTCACACAAGCTCCTTTTGATTTCCTAGTTTCCAAACTGTAATGAATTCTTTATTATCTTTCCTTAATTCCTTGTAGGTTTATTCTTGCTGATAACATGATCTATTGTTCTCTGAGCCATGGTGAGATTGCCATTTCTTAAACAGACAGCACTTATTGGAAATTAAACCTCTACTAATGTATTATAATTATTACTTGAGGGTAATATGCTTTTCCAGCAGGGAGCCGCAGCAATGTGATGCTAACATTTCTTCCAGGGAGCTGTTAATATTTCTTCTATGCTGAAATCCCACATAATGGATCTTGCCTAAGGCTGATTAATGATTTCAGAGCTGGAACAGTGATTTGTAGCTAAATCAGTCCTCGCTGGAGGAGATTCAGGGTTATTTCAGTCAATACTGTTAAATAAGTATAAACAGTTACTTCAGTGAACACACATGTAATCTAGTAGGTAAGAAAGAGCAGCAATAAAAGGAAGTAAATAATGGTAATCTGCTGCCTATGCATTTCATTTGCACTTATAACAGAAACAGAGAAGAAACACACTGCAGTGTCATCAAACCCACTGAATTACTTCACCGCAACACATTTTTCTGCATTGAAAAACCAATTTCCCAAACAAGTAAAAGCAAATTGAGGTAAGTGCCCAAAATAAATCAGCATCTTTCCTTCCTTCTTTTACTCTATCTCACCTTCCCTACTAAGGAAGAGATTGGACAAATAACTTGGAATGAAACTTGTGTCAGATAGATTTTCAGTAGGGACAAGATTTTGTTTAGAATAACATCCTGCATGCATAGAGATCCAATATCTTACTGCTATATAAGTTCTAGGGATTTTGTCTTCACTCAAAATGATGCAGAACACAGATGTCACAAGAAGTAACCTTGAGACCTGTTTGCCTTGAGGCCTATACCAGTAATGTTTAGAATCAACATCCTCTGGTCACTCTACTTAATCCTTCTTTGCTAATGTGAAGTCATTATCAATAAAAAGGCAGCGACAAAACTGCTGTTAGGGACAGTATTATGAACCTTAATGTGCATCTTTGAACATGCATTTCTCTAAGAGTCCTGCCTACCACTGTTCCAATGACTTCTAAACCTTCTGATTGGTATTGTTTAATCAAGTCCCCTGGACTCTGACTAGCAAAATTAATTGATAAGCAGCATCTAAATAATATTGCAAAGGAAAGAAAAATGCTTGTTAGATAAAATCTGTGGGTCTGGTCATACACTGATTATGAGCACAGCTATAGAGTGACTGGAGAAGGTGGAATAAGAACTGCTGATACCATTACCTAACTCAACAACATAATACCAGGCAAAGTGTGAGAGATGGGCTGCATGAACATCTGGCGGAATCTGGACTCAAAGAAACCTCTCCAAACAATATTAGTGAAATTTTTCATATGAAAAAAATGGAAGAAATTAGTTTTAGGCTTATACAAAACTGTATCCAAGCTTTGCCTACATTGGCAACTATTTTGTGCACTGCAAACAACTCCCACAAACACACAAACACACACACTTTGAGCCAATGAGTTTCATTCTTTGATCAGAAGCAATATTAAAGTATATCTTCACCTTCAATCAGATCAATACAGAACAATTTTGAATTGGATATGGACAGGAAAGGGCAGGCTGTAACAAGTGAGTTGTTTTTTTGTTTTTTCCCTCTAAAAAGCCAAAAGTCAGGGGAAAAGGTGATAGTTTCTTCCTTTGATAAAAATGCAGGAATTTAACAGACAGTAATAACCTCTAACCATATTTTATTGTAGTGACTACAAGATAAAATTCATAGAAAATCAGTTTTTAATACTTTATTAGTGTATAGTTCATAAATATACCATTAGCCCATTAACATCTACAACTATGAAGTTTTAATATATTCAGGATCAAAATCATAATAACAACTCAATTTTAGAATAGCTCCTCACCCAAATCTGTACATGTATTCCTAATGTACAATATCCTGTTTATTCAGTATTGTACTAAGTAATCATTAATATACTTTCTCCTTAAATTTTTCCTACTCTGGCCATTTCATATAAATGAAATTACATGCTATGTTGTCTTTTGTGACTGACTTTTTTCTTTCATCATTTTTCCAAAATGTATCCATCTTAAATCATGCGTCAGTATTTAATACATTTTTATTGTAAAATGTTATCCCACTAAATGGATATAAGATATCATGTTTATTTATTTATCAAGTGATGGCATTTAGGTTGTTTCTACAGTTTGACTATAACAAATAACACAATTATGCATGCTTCTGTATTAATTTTTGTGTGAACATATGTTTTCAGGTCGCTTCTCCATACTCCCAGGAGGAGAATTCCTGGGAAATGTATTAACTGTAAATTAAACATCTTAAAAATCAACCAAACTGTTTACCAAATGGCATGGTTATTTTAATACCTTCAAATAATATACGACTATTCTATTTTTTCCTCAAGCTTGTGAACACTTTTTATCACCTTTCTTTGGTCATAGCAATCATGGTGGGCATGAAACTGTCTTGTATTGTGGTTTTGACTTGTATTTCCTAAACTGCTAATCACGTGGAGGAACATCTTTGCATTGTGTATTGGGCATTTGCAGTCTTTAGAAAAATATATATTCTGATCATTTACCTACTTTTAACTGGTTTCTCTCTTCATTGTTGAGTTGTAACATTTCTTTATATTCTAGACATATTCTAGACACATGATATTTTTCTTTTGAAAATATTTTATCCCATTTTGTGCATTGCCTTTTCACTCTATTGATGGTATCTTGTACAGGTGCACAGCTAATTTGATTTTCTTGAAATCCAATTTATCTAAATGTTCTTCTGTCATTTCTTCAGTTAGTATCATCTGCAATAACGTGTTCCTCATCCACTGTCATGAAGATGCACTCCTATATTTTCTTCTAAGAATTTTGTAGTTTTAGCTCTGAAATTTGGATAATGATTAAATTTTAGTTATTTATTTTTGAATATTGTAAGAAAGGAGTTCAACATCACCTTTTACATGTGTAATACAGTTGTCTGTGCACCATTTTTTAAAGAACCCTGATAGTTTTTTTGTGGGTTTTTTGTTTGTTTGCTTGTTTTTTGGTACCGGGGATCAAACTCTAGATCTTGCGTTTGCAAGGCAGGTGGTAGAACCACTGAGCTAAATCCCGGGCTCTCTCGATAGTTTTTAACACTGAACAATGTACATGCTTCTGCCAAGCCTCAGTTATGTCTTCAGTAGGATGGACTGACAGATAAAAGTAATGCATTGACTTAGTTGTTTTTAGAACTATGAATATCTAGCATCATCTTTAACACATGATACTTACATTTTAAAACTTAACAGAGTTCCACAGGTTATCCTAAAATATTTCTTTCCGATGCATTTTCTCCTCAGTGTACCACTGGTTCCAATAAAAAAGTGTTCAGTTGTTAAATATGCTCTTTTTCCATATTCTCATCCCCCCAATAAAATTTATCTCCATGTGAGTCTCTCATCTATGCACCACTTAAATATCTAAGAAAGTAATTCATTCTTAAAATAAAGCATGAAAGCAATGTTATTCTTTAATGGAGCCAGATGAAGTATCCTGAAATTCCCTTCCACATCTTTTAAATTGCTTAATCACACTGTTAGCATTTATTCATATGTGTGTTCAAACTCCCCAATGACACATGTCTTTTATTCATATAAAATATTATGTAAAGGTAGTAAAATGTTGACTGATTACCAATTATCACTTCAGAAAGAAAAGCAAATGTAAAACAAGGTGCCAAAAAAAAAAGCTTTTCTTCCATAGCCTTGTTGAGTTTCACACTTTCTGTAGGATATTGCACAAGTAAGAAAAATGTCTTGAAATTGTTATTCTTCAAACCAGGAAAATTTATGACATTTGATACTACAGAGAATGTATAGTGAGGTTCATGTACTGACTTTGCAAATTACCGGATGTTTGATCTTGACTGGGTTATTTTCTCCATATTCTTTCCCATTTTCTGTATGTGACAAGTAGCTCTCAGGAGATTCATGACAGTTAAATGAGATTGTGAAAAGGAAATGCTAACTGTCACAAGTTAATTCCAGCTTGAGGGAGAAAGCCTGTGCTAATTTACAGTTAGACTGTTATTTAGAAATGCAAAAATAATTATTTTACATGTTTAAAATATCCTAATAAAACATATGAATACAATAGTAAGAATGTATATATTACATGTATATTCAAATTATTCTCAGAGCTTTAAGATAAAATAATATTGAACTATTTGAGGTAGAAACTCTTCTCCCTCACTTTGAAATCAGGCAGTGTAGGTTTTTAGATCCACTGATCAATTAATAGTGGATCCTTCAGTGATGGTATATTTATATTATATTCCTTTCTCAACATCCAGTAATACCCTCTGTCAATCTGAATAGATTTCTCATCATTGCAAGCCAGTGCAGTGTGTAGTTATGGGAAGGAAATCTCAAAAAAGCAAAAGAAACACTTCCTCATTGGATTGTGTAAATGAAGAGTGCCAAAGTGATGTGTGGGTATATAACTTTATATAAATCTTAAAAAAAAACCATAAACAACATAAACATTTTTAATGGAGACATAATGGTTTATATCATTATTAAAATCTCATGTTCAGCTTCTCCTTAGATATGCATAATGACTGAGAATCCAAGCCTACTCTTGAATTAGAAAAAGGGTGTTTTCATATAACTGTCAATTAATGTTTACTTTTTTGAACAGGTGTTAAATGATTGATTTCAAAGTGCAATAATATAATATTCTTTTTAACTAGAGCTCTGAAAATTATTCAGAGGCTAAACTGAAAAGATAAGTGTTATTAAAATGGAGGGGATAGTCTAAATATGAGGGGGAAAAAAGCTCTGTCATGTTAACACCGTAGACATTATATAACAGACTAATCTATGTCACAAATACATTTCCTTTTTTGTGACACTGATCACTAGTCAGGAGAACTTGCAAAATGTCAAGGTTTCAGACTTTTGGAATTGCAGTATTTCTGGTGTGGGTCTACAGAGAGGAAAGGGAGAATACTTGAATAAGAAAATATAATCAAGGATGTTGGATTTAAGCTGTGCTCACACTGCTCTAATACCTTTCATCTTCAGCTAACAGCAGAAATGATCATGCCATGTGATAACTGATATCATGGGAAAAGCATTACTCTTACAAATATAACATGTATATCAGGTACAAAGGATTTAGATTATGTATTTGAGATTTTTGCCAATCTTATAATGAAATAGTTAACAATAGCAAAAAACGAGTGACTAAAACCAGATCTATCTCTGCAATAATTGGAAATACACAACAAGTATCTACTTACATTTTTAGTTTCAAAGGTTTTTATTTCTGTAAATTGTAAGAACTTTGCAATCATGAACAAGTATCAGTGATTTGAGTAGTAGACAAGGAAAAAGACAATAATCCTAATTTATTTCCAAATATTCAGCTTCATTCAAATGGTATTTATTCAAAAAAACGACCATATATAAAGAGCTTTTATGAAAGAGATAAAATTTGAGATTTTGTATCAAAGGGGAAATACAACGGAGTTGATCATTCAGCATCATACAATAGGAAAAGTTATGGGTATAAATAATTATAACAAAGTTTACTTTTTTGAAACTCTGTAATCAAGAAAAATACTCAAAAGAGAATGAAATTAATTCTAAATTTGAATTTACAAAGAAAAACATCACAGAGATGATTATATTTTACCTGCTTCTTAAAAGATGAGTTAGATATAGACACATGAAAAAGGGGGAATTACTTTCTTGGAAGAGGACTGAAAGAGATTAAAATTGAGTATGACTAGAATTTTTATTTTCTACTTATGTAAGGAGAAGGGTTGGACCCTTCTCATGCTTGGAGCATGAGAATTATGAGGAAGGGTAAATTTCTAGGTTAATGGATGACAGTTTATCATATGAAACTATATGTTATTTATCATGAAATATTGTTTCTTTAAATGTTTTCTACTATTAAATGACCCTGATAATAACTAAGCTATAAATTATAATATGGCAATTTGTGATTGTTTAAACATTATTTACTTACAATATCTAGTGGGACAATTTTCTGGAACCATACAGGTTTTATACCACAATTCAAATGAAAAGGCACTCACAACATTAAAAAGAAGATAATGGTATAATTGAAGCATTAAGTGTTCTCAAGTGTTTCATAAATTAAGCCCTCTGCTGACTCAATAGAAATCTTCCTCTTGGAGCTACAGAGGAACCTACTTCATGTTTAGGATGTGACAAAATACTTACAGGACAGAATGATACATCATAAGAAACAGACAGCATAGTAAGAAAAGGGCTGAGATACACAGATACATAATCTATATTTTTAAGATTAGACAAATAATTTTCTGTCATGCAAATTAATTAGACCCACTGCAGTTAAAATTTGCCAGTAAGACCACATTGCAATGTTTTAATTTCAGTTTAGAAGATCATTATTGTATATTTTATTAGTCATTTTCAATATTTAAGATTCTATTATTCTCTCTGAAGACAGTCTCAGTTTCTTACAATGTCCCACAAGACAGTCGGGAGATCTTGCACCATCATTCTGCTCCTCTTGGAACACCATAGTTAGTGTTTCCGACTGAGCCGCCAATAACTAGACACAGTGCTACAGATGAATGAATGAATACAGTGAGTTTTATTTCCCTCTTTTTAGATGTTTGCATTACTAAAATGGTTGAGGATTCACCCAGGCATTTTCTCCCTTCAAAATAGCTCATATTTAACATGCTGGAAATTCAGGAAAGTTACAAAATAATTTAAAGTCATGACCATGGACCTCATCATTTAACATGTAAATAGAAACACCACACCGTGGATGCATTTTTTTAATTATTTATTTTACTGGTATATTTAAGGTATACAATATAATGACATTCATGATTGGAAATTTGTACCTTTTCATAATCCATCTTGGTTCTTATTTTTTCCCTGTTCCCCTGCCTTCCCTTCAACCCCTCCACCCTTCCTATCTACAAAAACTTTGCTTCCATTTTTTTCTTTTTCTCACATTAATTCCATTTCCTTCTTTCTTTAGCCCTACCCCTACTTCCCCCTCCCCTTTGCACCTTTTCTTCCTACTTCACATTATCTATTATACCTTTTAGTCCTTCTTAACACTTTCAGTTTCTCACACTAGAGAAACTATTTGGTATTTACACGTATGTCTTATTTATTTCACTTAAGATTATTGCCTCATTGTGCATCCATTTAGCTATGTCTCTAGTTTCTCATTCTTTATGGCTGAGTAGTACTCCATTTTAGAAAAAAACACATTTTCTTTATCCAGTCTCCGGTTGATGGGCAATTGGGCTGCTTCTGAGCTTTAGCTATTACAAATTGTGCTGCTATGAACATGGGTGCACATATATCGCTGTAGTATGATTCTTTTAATTCACTGGGGAAGATACTCAGCAGGGGAATAGCTGGGTAACTGGAACTTCCAGTCTGAGTACTTTGAGGTTTCTCCATACTGATTTCCACAGTGGTTGCACCAGACCACAAGCCCAACAAGAGAGGAGCAGTGTTCCTCTTTTCACACAGCCCCACCAGCATTTGTTATTGGTTGATTTAATGATACCAGCCATTCTTTCCGGAGTGAGGTGGAATCTCAGTGTTGTTTTCATTTGCATTGGTCAAACGACCAGTGATGTTGAACATTTTTTCATATGTTTATTGGCTATTTTAATTCTTTGTCTGGGAAATATCTGTTCATTTCAGATGCCCATTTTTGGATTGGGTCTTTAAATTTGGGAGGTCTGATTTTTTTAAGTTCTTTATACATTCTAGATAGTAGACCTTTGTCTGAGGGACAACTGGTGTAAATTTTTTCCCACATGGTGGATTTTCTCTTCACACTGTTGGTGGTTTCTCTTGTTGTGCAGAAGCTTTTTAGTAAGAAGAGGTCCCACTTGGTTGTTTGTGCTAGTTCATGGGCAACTGAGGTTTTGTTCATAAAATGATTTCCTACACCAATGGCTTCAAGAGTTCTACCTAACCTCTCTTCCAGGCAGTTCAGCATTTCTGCTTTAATATTTAGATCTTCAATCCATTTCAATTTTAGTTTATTGCATGGTGAAAGATATAGGTCTAGTTTTAATCTTTGGCAAGTTGAAACCCAATTTTTCCAGCACCATTTATTAAAGAGGCTATCTTTCCTCCAGTGAGGGTGTTTCGCTCCTTTGTCTTTTTTTGGGTTTTTTTTGGTACGGTGGATCAAACTTGGATCCTTGCGCTTGCGCAGCAGGTGGCAAAACCACTAAGCTAAATCCCCGGCCCTCGCTCCTTTGTCAAAGATGAGGGGGCTGAGTGTGTCTGGGGATGTTTCTGCATCTTCTAATCTGTTCCACTGTTCCTCAGATCTGTTTCTTTGGCAGTACCATGCTGTTTTTATCACAGTAGTTTGTAGTATACTTTTAAATTGGGGATGTGATAACCCTTGCCATGTCTCTGTTGCCTAGAATTTCTTTTGCTATTCTATGTCTTGTCTTATTCCAAATGAATTTTTGGACTGTTTTCTCCAGATGTGTGAAGTATGCTGCTGGAATTTCAACTGAGACTGTGTTGAATGTATATAGCAGTTTTGGAAGTATGGCCATTTTCACAACGTTGATTCTTCCTACCCAGGAGCAAGGGATGTCTTTCCATTTCTGATATCATCTTCAATCTCTTTTTTCAGAGTGCTATGGTTTTCAGAGCAGAGGTCTTTGATTTCTTTTTTTAGGTTGATTCCTTGGTATATCACTCTTTTGGATGCTATTGTGAAAGGAATCGTTTGATCTATTTCTCTCTCAGTGAGTCCGTTGTTCATGTAGAGGCAAGTTTTTGAATTTTGTGTGGTGATCTTCTATCCAGCTGCTTTACTGAATTTGGTTATTAAGTCTAGAAGACTTTTAGTGGCGTTATTAGAGTCTTCTATATAGAATATCATGTCATCTGCAAACAATGACAATTTGACTTCATTTCCTATCTTTATTCCTTTTATTTCTTTCTCTTTTCTAATTGTTGTGGCTAATGTTTCCAAAACTATGTTGAACAGGAGTGGTGATAGTGGATATCCTTGTCTGTTTCCCGATTTTAGTCTGAAGGACTTGTTTTGACAATTTAGTATGATACTGGATGTTTATATTTTGTAGATGGCTTTCATCAGCTTGAGATAGAGACTGTCTACTCCAATTTTTTTGTAAGGCTTTTATCATAAATGCATATTGGATTTAGTCAAATGCTTTTTGTGTGTCTATGGAGATGATCATATACATTTTATCCTTGGCTCCATTGATATAGTGTATTACATTTAGTGATTTGCACATGCTGAACCATGTCTGCATCCATGGGATGAATCCCACTTGGTCAGGGTTTGTGACCTTCTTGATGATCTTCTGCATTCTATTTGCCAGTATCTTATTAAGGATTTTTGCATCTATGTTCATTAGTGAGATTAGCCTATAGTTCTCTTTTTCAGTTGGGTCTTTCTCTGCTTTGGGGAACAAGGTGATGCTTGCTTCCAGGAATGAATTTGGGAGTATTGCTTCCCTTTCAATTTCATTGAAGAGTTTAAACAGTAGTGACAGTAGTTCCTCTCTAAATGTCTTATGGAATTCAGCAGTGAAGCCATTTGGACCCATGCTTTTCTTAGTTGGTAAATGTTTAACTACATTTTCAATTTCATTGATTGATATTGGGTCGTTTAGAAGTTTTATGTCTTCTTCGTTCAACTTTGGTAATTCATACATATCTAGGAATCTATTTCTTCTGTATTTTCCATCTTATTGGCATTTAGGTTCTCAAAGTAGGTATTGATGATCCCCTGGATTTCTGCTGGGCTCATTGTAATTTCACATTTTTTAATCTTAATTGAATGGATTTGGGCATTTTCTTGCCTTTTTCTGATAAGTTTGGCCTAGAGTTTGTCAATTCTGGTTATTCTTTTGAAGAACTAATTCTTGGCTTCATTGACTTTTTGTATCATTCTCTTCATCTCCATTGCATTCATATCTGCCCTGATCTTTATAATTTCCTCCCTTGTATGAGCTTTGGTTTCATCTTGCCCTTCTTTCTCTAGAAGCTTCAGGTTCAGCATCAGGTTTTTTAATTGGGCTCACTCTGTTTTCCTAATATGAGTATTCACTGCTATGAATTTCCCTTGTAAGACTGCTTTCATTGTGTCTCATAGAGTCTGATATGTTGTATTGGCATAGTTATTTAATTGTAGGAACTGTCTGATTTCTTAATTTCCTCTGCCACTCATTGGTTATTTAGAGTATGTTGCACTATTTCCATGTGTTTATGATATTCTTTTGTTTGCTTTCCCTATTAATCTCCAATTTCATTGTGCTATGGTCTGATAATATACAGGGGATAACTTCAATTACTTTGCAGTTACTTAAACATGTTCTATGAGTGAATATGTGGTCTATTTTAGAGTACAATCCATGTGTAGCTGAAAAGAATATTTATTCAGATTTTGTGGGGTGGAATACTCTGTAAACATCTGTTAAGGTCATTTGTTCAAGAGCTTGAGTTCTAGTATTTCATTGTTTAATTTTTGTTTAGTTGATCTATCTGTTTGTGATAGTGGGGTATTTATATTCCCCACTATTATTGTATTATTTCTTATTTGATTTTTCATGTCCATTAGTATTTGTTTTATATAGTCAGGTGCACTCATGTTTGGTGTATATGTATTAATGATTATCAGCACTTTCTCTTGGATTGTTTCCTTTACAAGGATGTAGTGTCCGTTCTCTCTTATTCAGTTTTGGTTTGAAATCCACTTGATCTGCAAAGAGGCTAGCAACTCGTACTTTTTTGTTGTTGTTGTTGTTCCTATCACATGCAGTATTGTTTTCCACCCTTTAACTTTCAGTCTATGAGTTTCTTTTTTA
The DNA here is from genome assembly GCF_053883595.1 of Heterocephalus glaber. Lineage (NCBI taxonomy): Eukaryota > Metazoa > Chordata > Mammalia > Rodentia > Bathyergidae > Heterocephalus > Heterocephalus glaber. The sequence continues at coordinate 11,136,922 of NW_028258333.1, forward strand.
ATTGTGTTTCTTGTATGCAGCATATTGTTGGATCTTGCTTCTTGACCTATTTTGCCAGTCTATTTATTTTGATTAGTTCATTGAGACCATTAACATTGATTCTTATAACTGATATGTATTGACATCATTGTCATGTGTAGGGGGCCCTGCCCCCCCGCTGGAACTCTTGAGTGCCTTCTACAGACATGCCCGGGCTTGTTGCAGATCTACCCGGCAACAAGGAAGTAGCCCCAGTACACTCCTCTTGCTCCTCCCCTCTCGCCCTACGGTATATATGTTGTAGCAGCTTCCGCAATAAACGAGACTTGATCAGAAACCTGTCTTGTCTCCATCTCTCGTGTCCCCTGTCCCCTCTCATCCTCGCTCCCCCTCTAGGGTCTCCGTTGACTTACCTGTGGGCCGGGACAAGTGGTGCCCAACGTGGGGCCCGAGAATGGGGGATCCAGTGAAGGACGCTGCTCAGGGGCCCTAAGATTAAGATTGAGGAACAAAGAGCATACTCGACACAGAAGAGGCTTGCGATTGACGTGGACCTGCCGTCTTTTTGCACCTCGGTAAGTTGAGCAGCGATTATGGGACAGGGCATTAGTCAGCACGAATTGTTTGTGCAAGGTCTCAAGAAGACATTACAGGCACGAGGGGTAAAGGTTACAGTCAAACAATTGCTGAAATTTTTTGATTATATTAAAGATCTCTGTCCCTGGTTCCCTGCTGAGGGAACCATTGACGAAGAGAGATGGAAAAAGGTGGGGGAGGCTCTTCAGGATTATTATGCCACTTGCGGGCCCAGAAAGGTCCCAATCTTGGCGTTCTCATATTGGAATTTGATTAATGATATTATCTCCCAAAAAGCGAGGGATCCACTGGTGGCTCAGGCTATACAGGTTGGGGAGGTAGCCCTCCGTAGTGGTGAGGAGCTGACACCCGCTGGTGACTCCGACGCAGTTCCCCGGGACGCCAATATGGCGCTGGGACCCAGGCCAGTTAAGGCCACGCCTTCCTTGCCAGACGAGGAAGAGGACTTGATGTCCTTTGACAGTGATGATGATCCCGCCCCCGACGGACATAACGTTCCCTCGGACCAATCCCAAACGGCCACGATCCCTGCCAAGCCCTATAAGGCAAAGCCTCGCTGGGCCCCCGCTTCCTCTCCCTCCCTCACTGCCTCTAAGGCAGTCCCACCCTCGCGGGAGGTTCCGCCCCTATATCCCTCCCTTCAAGCCTATCGCTGCCTGCCTCCACCCCCAGATCCGCCCCAAAAGGACTCCGGGACTGACGAGTCTGCGGGGGAAGCATTGCAGGGCGGCTCTGGGTGCCCCCCTCCTTATATCCATCCAGGCCCCAGCACTCCCGCTTTGGCCTATCCTGTTGTTGATCCCCAAAAGGAACTCCGGGACAAAATAGACTTTCTAAAAGAACAGATAAGGTTAGAAAAGGAACATCAAGAACTTATTACCCAGCTTGAGGGCTTAAGAACAGGCAAGGCTCATGAAAATGTCCCTAGAGAGGACACCCATAAGCCACGACCCCCCATTAGAGGGGCGACCCCCAGGGTGCCATCCGGATCAAGGGTACCCCTAGAACTTGAACCTGTGGAAGCCTTCCCTGTCACTGAGACTGTTGACTCACAGGGTCAGGCATGGAGACACCATAGCGGCTTTGATTTCAAGGTTATTAAAGAGCTTAAAACAGCTGCGGCTCAGTACGGGGCCACTGCACCTTACACCATGGCTATTTTAGAATCGGTGGCAGAAAATTGGCTCACCCCAATTGATTGGCAGACCCTGGCCCGTGCCACCCTCACAGGAGGTGACTACTTATTATGGAAATCTGAGTATGTTGAGAATTGTCGAGAGACCGCTAGATGCAATGCTCAGGCGGGAAATGGTTGGGTGCTTGACATGCTTCTTGGGGAGGGGGCCTACGCCACTAACCACCAACAAATGCAATTTGACGCGGGGTTGTATGCCCAGATTCAGACCGCAGCCACTAGGGCCTGGAGAAAACTCCCCTCCAAAGGAGACGTAAGTGCCTCCCTCACTAATATCCGACAGGGGCCAGACGAGCCATTTGCGGACTTTGTCCACCGCCTTCTCACGGCGGCAGGCCGGATTTTTGGGAGCGCGGAGACAGGGACAGATTTCGTTAAACAGCTTGCTTTTGAGAACGCCAACGCCGCCTGTCAGGCCGCTATCCGCCCCTATAAAAAGAAAACTGACCTTTCCGGCTACATTCGCCTTTGCTCTGAGATTGGGGCCGCCTACCAACAGGGCCTTGCCATGGCAGCTGCCATGCAAGGCTTCACAGTCAAACAATTCCTGCAACGCCACGTCGGCAATAAGTGCTTCCGGTGTGGGGCCACTGGCCATTTTGCTAGAGAATGCCCGACCGCTAAAATGCAGGGCCCCAACGCTCCGCCCCCAGGGCCCTGCCCCCGATGCAATCGGGGGAGGCATTGGGCGAGTGAGTGCTGATCCAAAACTGATGCCCAGGGCCGACCCCTCCCCCCTCTCCAGGGTTCGAATTCGGGAAACGGGAAAGGGGGCCAGCCCCGGGCCCCCAATTCCAAACAAATTTACAGGGCGCTCAATTTTGCTCCAATAAACAGCAATCCATTTCAGACCTCGTCAGAGCCACAAAAGGAAGTGCCGGATTGGACCTCAGTGCCACCACCCACACAGTATTGACCCCAGAAATGGGAGTCCAGGCCCTCGCCACAGGAGTCTTTGGACCCTTACCTAAGGAGACCTTTGGCCTCATAATAGGCTGAAGCAGCAGCACCATGAATGGACTGCTGATTTACCCAGGAGTGATTGATAGGGACTACTCCGGGGAAATTAAAGTTATGGTTTCTTCCCCCAAAGTTATTAATACCATTCAATCAGGCCAAAGATTTGCTCAATTGTTACTCCTTCCCCTTCTCTCTACCTCTAATAAGGCTCTTAAGAACGCCCGAGGCAGCCAGGGATTCGGCTCATCCGATGTCTACTGGTCAGAGATACTTTCAGCACAAAAGCCTCTCATGACCTTGTGGTTAGATGGGAGACAGTTTTCTGGGTTGGTCGACACTGGTGCCGATGTAACTATCATAAAGGGAGAGGATTGGCCTCAGGCGTGGCCATTGAAGGACACCCTCACCCATCTCAAGGGTATAGAGCAGAGTCAAAATCCTAAACAAAGTGCCAAAGATCTGACCTGGAGGGACCAAGATGGTAATCAGGGCACCATTCAACCTTATATCATCTCAGGGTTACCCATTAATCTATGGGGGAGAGACCTATTATCACAAATGGGGATAATTATTTCCAGCCCCAATGAAATTGTCACTATGCAGATGTTTAAAAATGGGTACATTCCAGGAACAGGGCTGGGAAAACACCCTACTAGCCTTACTCACCCCATTGAGCCTGTCCCTCGGCCCCCTCGAGCAGGGTTGGGCCATTTTCCATAGGGGTCGCTGACACTCCTGCGGTCCATGCTGAAAAGATCACCTGGTTCTCGGATGATCCAGTGTGGGTCGATCAGTGGCCCCTCTCCAAGGAGAAGTTATTAGCAGCTCAACAGCTGGTGCAGGAGCAGCTTCATGCTGGCCATATCATTCCTAGCCATTCCCCTTGGAATACTCCCATTTTTGTCATTAAAAAACGGTCGGGAAAATGGAGGCTCTTGCAAGATCTCAGAGCAGTTAATAGAACCATGGTACTCATGGGAGCTTTACAACCCGGTCTTCCCTCACCCGTAGCCATCCCCCTTGGATATTATAAGGTTATTATTGATTTAAAGGATTGCTTTTTCACCATTCCCTTACATCCTGCTGATCAAAAACGCTTCGCATTTAGCCTCCCGGCGACCAATTTCTGCGCCCCAATGCAGTGCTTTCAATGGCTAGTGCTGCCCCAAGGCATGGCCAATAGTCCCACCCTGTGCCAGTCATTTGTAGCCGCAGCACTCCAATCCACCCGAGACAATTGGCCTCAAATGTATATTATCCATTACATGGATGATATCCTCATATCCTCGTAGCGGGACAATTGGGAAGTGAGGTTTTGGCTTGTTATGCTGACCTTCGGCGGGCCCTTGAATCTCGTGGCCTCCAGATTGCCCCTGATAAGGTTCAACTAAAAAACCCTTACAGTTACCTCGGATTTCAGATGAAGGGACGTCATATTTCCTCCCAAAAGCTTACCTTACGGCTGGACGGTCTTAAAACTTTGAATGACTTCCAAAAACTGCTCGGAGATATTAATTGGCTTATGCCCTATTTAAAGCTCACTAAACATGACCTGAAGCCTCTCTATGATACCCTGCAAGGTGATAGCCACCCCACTTCACCTCAGGAGCTCACTGCCGAGGGGCGCAAAGCCATTAGCACGGTAGAACAAGCCATCCAAAATCAAACAATTACTTTTATAGATTATAACTCTCCTTTACAGTATATCGTCTGCAAAACCTCCCTTTCTCCCATTGCTGTCTTTTGGCAAACTGCTCCCCTTTTGTGGGTTCATCTCCCAGTTTCCCCTAAGTGGGTCTTTTATCCCTATTATGCTGCAGTTGCAGACCTGGTTATTTTAGGCAGAGACCATGGAAAGATGTACTTTGGAAAGGAACCTGATGTCATTATCCAACCCTACCCTAAAGATCAGATCGATTGGCTTATGCAGACTACCGATTCCTGGCCAATTGCTCTCGCTTCTTATTCAGGGTTATTGGACAATCACTATCCTCCCAACAAACTCATTGACTTTGCTAACAGACATGACTTCATTTTCCCAAAGGTCACTTCTCGTTCTCCTCTGCTAGAAGCCCTATCCATTTTTAGAGATGGTTCTTCCACCGGGATGGCTGCCTATGTGTGGGACGATAACATTGTCCAATTCCAAACCGCCCACTCTTCGGCCCAATTAACCGAGCTACAGGCAGTCATAGCGGTCTTTTCTGCATTCCCTGCCTGAGCTTTTAATCTTTTTACTGATAGTGCTTATATTGCTCAATCTGTCCCCTTATTAGAAACATGTGGACTGATCAAACTTGCTTCTCAGACTGGTGGTCTCTTCCTCCAATTACAAGATCTAATCAGAAAAAGATCCAAATCCTTTTTCATTGGGCACCTTCGTGCCCACTCTAACCTACCCGGCCCACTCGCAGAGGGCAACCGCTTAGCAGACCTGGCCACAAGACCTCAGGCTTTTGCCTATTTAATAAATACTGATGCCCCCCTTCCAATTGACCAAGCACGGAAAGCACACCAATTTCATCATCTTAATGCTCACACGCTTCGCCTTATGTATAAACTTACCAGAGAACAAGCTAGACAAATTGTTAAAGCCTGCCCTACGTGTACTCTGCACCTTCCTACACCTCATCTGGGAGTTAATCCTCGTGGCTTAATTCCAAATGCTCTCTGGCAAATGGATGTCACGCATTACCCTGAATTTGGAAATCTTAAATATATACATGTCAACATTGATACCTAGAGTGGATTCATATTTGCCACCCTGCAGTCTGGGGAAGCTACTAAACATGTCATCGCTCATCTCCTCATTGCCTTCTCAGTACTTGGATGTCCACAACAAATTAAAACAGACAATGGTCCTGGCTATACCAGCTCTGGCTTCTCCAACTTTTGCAAACAATTTGAAATAACACACATAACGGGAATCCCATATAATCCTCAGGAACAAGGCATTATAGAAAGGGCTAATCTCACACTCAAAATTACTTTAGACAAAATAAAAAAGGGGGAATGGTACCCTACCAAGGGGTCTCCTAGAAACCTGATATCACATGCACTATTTATTCTAAATTCCTTAAATTTGGATGCCAAAGTTTCATCTGCAGCCAATCGTTTCTGGCAACCAGAGACGCAACGACAATTTGCCTTGGTGATGTGGAAAGACCCCCTGGACCACTCATGGCACGGGCCCGATCCTGTACTTATATGGGGCCGAGGGTCGGTGTGTGTTTATTCCAAGGAAATGAAGTCAGCCAGATGGCTCCCAGAACGCCTAGTAAAACAAGTTGATAGGCATGCTGATGATGCCGATGACCTGACGTTGTCCAATCCTGATCAGTTAACAATGGCGCCCGCAATTTCAATTTAAAATGAGCAAGGATATAATTTAGCTTATCTAGTTATGTTTGGGTGCACCCTAATGTTATATACCGTCTTACATGTTTGTCTATTATTTGTTGTGTTCGTGTAATTGAGCTCAAAATGTTCTTTTCTCTTTAAGGGATATTCACCCATTGTTACATTGATGATGTTATTTTATTAAAGATATGCTTTTCTCTTGGATCAAGGTATCACTGGAATTTACTAGATTAAAGTGATCTTTAGATGGGAACTCCCTTTGATGAATATAGAAGTGGCCACCCAGAAAATATTGTTCTGGTCTTAATTCCTCAAAGGGACTCCTTAGTGAAATTTATATCATGTGATCTTAGGGAACATCGTCATCATTTAAAGTTTGGACCTCCGGCGCACAATGACAAGGGAACTCATGAAGGACATCTGGCTGAATGAACGATCCGAAAACAAGAATAGGATGAGCTGGAAATGCCTAGTTCCCCTGATGTTGCTGACCAGGGTATGGGTGGTGTCGCCTTCAGAAGGGTTAGACCACATGAAAAATATATGAATTCAGTTGGCAGGCTCGCTCAACTTATCTGAATTTTGTCTAAGTGCTGATGTAAACTTTCATTATGTGTTGGGAAGTTGCCTCGTTCCTGTATGTACCCCATTGGAATCATTGCGGCCTTATACTCTGTTTAAAGATATTCCAGGAAAAAATCTCACATATGCAGATAGTTACAATTGGGGATCTGCTACTTGTCACAAGCCCAAGAATGCTGTCAAATTATATTCACCTAAGGTAATTATGTCTAATAAGACCGAATGTGCTGTATACAGAAATTGTACAACTAAATATGTGCAAGTTAAACGATTGGAAAGCATGTCCTGCCGTGTTGAACAAGAAATTATGTATAGTAATTGCCATGTCTCTTTGCCAATGGGTTGGTTTTACACTTGTGAAAGGGAAACTTTTAATTACATTCTGGCCAACCTGAGTGACACTCGTTGTTGCTTGAGTCGGTTAGCTGTGATATTACCAGAAAGAACTGATTTGGTTGTACCTAATCGAATCAAACGGTGGTCGCCATATACCGCCCCAGGATGTGATGATAATGTGGGTCTATTGACAGATGCAGAAGTGTTAATCATGATAGGGTCTTTCGTTGCTATGCCGTCCATCGGGGTGCATGCGGAAGCGGCAGTACGAAAATTGGCCTGTAAAGTGGTAAAAGGATTAAATGCCACCTCCACCGCCCTGGCTTTGATTAATCAAGAGTTACAGGAACAAAGACAAGCTATTTTGGATAATCGAGCAGCAATAGATTACTTGTTGCTCTTCCATCACCAGGGCTGTGAAAAAATAAAAAATATGTGTTGTTTTAATTTGACTGACAATGGAGAAAAAATCGATGATACAATAAAACAGTTAAAAGACCTGGCTAATAAGGTACACAACGAGGATGGCGGAGACCTGTTTAAATGGTTGACCTCATGGCTACCCAACTTACAATGGGTAAAACAACTGTTTCTTGCCATTGCAATTGTATGTGTTTGTCTGTTACTGTCATGCTGCTGCATACAATGGATACCAATGTTTATACGTAGAAATCGCTTTGATTTTTAGATAAAAGGTTCAGGCCGATATGATTTAAAAGCCTTGTATTCCCCTTTGTATTTTAACCTATGTTAATCTTAGTAACTAAAATGTCTTCGGATAGTTCTGATTTTGTAAGGTTGTGATTTCCCCTGGAGCTATAGTGGAGACAAAGATGTACGTCAAAATCAGCGATGAATTACTGTCAGGATGTTGGCTGGACATACGCTACAGGGGCCGATTCCATCTCTGCCACGGCGTAAAATTCTCGCCCCACCTGGTGAGCGGGCTGGCAAGCCAATGACGGGCAACTGAGCAAGCGTGCCATGCAATGAGAGAGCCCTCGTGTGCCGCCTAAGACAGGTGCCAAAGCCTTGATTCTCTGGTTAACTGATGACGGGTAAGGTGCACGGTGCAGACACGTATGTCGCTCTGACCCAAGACAGGCTCAGCCCCCGCAGGCTTGACTCTCCTGACGCTTTTCTAAAAAATAATTTTAAAAGGGAGGACCTGTAGGGGGCCCTGCCCCCCCGCTGGAACTCTTGAGTGCCTTCTACGGACATGCCCGGGCTTGTTGCAGATCTACCCGGCAACAAGGAAGTAGCCCCAGTACACTCCTCTTGCTCCTCCCCTCTCGCCCTACGGTATATATGTTGTAGCAGCTTCCGCAATAAACGAGACTTGATCAGAAACCTGTCTTGTCTCCATCTCTCGTGTCCCCTGTCCCCTCTCATCCTCGCTCCCCCTCTAGGGTCTCCGTTGACTTACCCGCGGGCCGGGACAGTCATGACTTTTTCTTTTTATTAGATTCTCCTCCTTTGCATTTAATTTCTTGTCATCCCTGATGGATTCACTCTGCTGTGCTTCCTGGAGTTGTGATCCTCATTGTCTTTTCGTAGGATATTGCTTAAATTTTTTTGGAGTGCTGGTTTGGTATTCATGAAGTTCCTAAGGTGCTCTTAGTCATGAAAGTACCTTATTTCTCCATCAATTTTGAACAATAGTTTTGCAGGGTACATCAATTTGGGTTGGAAGTTGTTTTCCTTTAGGGCTTGAGTTATGTCACTCCATGCTCTTCTTGCCTTGTGGGTTTGTGTTGAGAAGTCTGCTGTGGTTCTGATGGGATTTCCTTTGTATGTGATTTGTTTTTTTTCTCTAGCTGCTTGTAGAATTTTGTTCTTCAGTTGGGTTTCTGGAATCTTAATATTATATCCCTCTTTGTAGATTATTTTTAATCTAGGCTAGGTGGAGTCCTATATGCCTCACTTTTCTCTATGTCAAGTTCTTTTCCCCTATTTGGGAAATTTTCTGCCATCACTTCTCTGAACAGATTTTTATGTTGTCTGCTCGCCTGTTTCTTCATCGACTCTGATCAGTCTGATGTTATTCTTATTTGGATTGTCTAGTAGCTGCTGGATTGATTTCTCGTGGTCCCTTACTATTTTTAAGACATTTTTCTTTTCCTGGTCACTAATCACAATCTTATCTTCTGTATCTGAAATTCTATCATCCCATTGGGCCATTGTGCTTTGTAAACTTTCAATGGAGCATTTAATCTTCTGGAAATCTGTTTGCATCAGTTTTATGGATTCCATTCCTTCCTACATTGGGATTCCATCATGTTCCTCAGCTCCTCTATTTTTTTTTTTATCTGTTTCTACTCTAGATTTATTAATCATGTCTTGTACTATGGGGACAATCTCTGCTGTCATCTGAAAAATTATTTCTGATTTCATTTTTTCCAGATCCCCTTTTGTTGCCAGTTCAGGGAGTCCAGGTAATTGAGTATCAGATTGTTCCATCTTGTTGCCCTTTGCAGTTGTCTTAGGTGATCTGGTAGTCTGCTTTTGAGTCTTATTTACATGTCCACTAATGTCAAGAGATGCAGCCTGCCTTGTCTTTTCTGAGGCAAGTTTTTGCTCACCCAGTGGTCTTCAATTCTCAGCATGCTACTGAACAGCCTTTACACTCCTGCTCAACAGTACACCAATTCCTGTGTTCGAGTGGTGCCCTTCTGGATCCCTGAGCTGACCTGTTGTGTGGGCGGGTTTCTGGCTGGGGCCTGTGCACACTTGGGATGATATCTACTCATGCCTCTTTCTGGGTCCCATAAGTAGCTATTGTCTGGAAGGGCCTTTGGTTGGAGGCTGTGCATCCCAGTTCCTGTTGTCCACACAGACTTTGGCTAGGGTCTCCATGCACTTATCAATGGTATCAGGCATGCCTCTGGCTATTGCTTTTGTTCCTGTATAGCTTTTCTCCAGGCAGGTCCCTGGCTGTGGCCAATGATGTGGTGGGCCTCTGGCTGAAGCCCATGGACCCATGCAGCTCCTCCCTGGGTGGACTCCCAGGCTGGGTGGTAGTGCAGGAGCCTCTGAGGTTGGGGCAGACCCCGACTGGGATCATCTTGAACCCAGGCTGATCTGGGCCACATGGCTGCTCTCTGGGATTTGCACATACTCACCAATGGAATGGCGGGCCTTTGGCCTGGATGCATTTCTTGTATAAAATAAGAAAAGCCCATGCTTTGATTGGGCATTTTGTATTTTCTTTACATTAACCCATTTTGCTTAGTCTTGCCAACCCCATTTTTTACTACGTGACCCATCAGTGATATTACTGAACTCATGGCTCACTACTCTTTACAGAAATATAGGTCTCTCCCTGAAAACCTGAAAATGATGTTGTTCATAGGAATGGTGATATAATAAGATGTGGAAATTACAGACTTTGGATGTGAAATAGGGCCCTGCCATTTTCTATCTTATTTCAATTTATTTGAATCCTGGTTTACTTGTATATATACAAATATATATATTTTCACAATTACCAAGTAATGGAATCCATCTAGGTTCCAGTAATCAGATACAATGGCTAAATAAAATATGATATAGGTACACAATGGAATTTTATTTACCAATAAAAGAAAAAATTCAAGTAATTTCCAGGGTAATGGGTTGGATATCAAATATTTTCTCATTGTGGAAACCAATAGATAGATGACAGGTTAGATAGATTTTTTTTGGTACCAGGGATCAAACTCAGGACCTTGCACTTGTGAGGCAGGCAGGCAGTGGTACCACTGAGCTAAATCCCCAGCCCAGATAAATAGATTTTAAAAGTAAAGTCAGGATTATTAGAAAATAGGGAGAAGTATGGGTAATAAATGGAAATAAAGAACATGAAAATGATTAAAGCATGTTATTTGCAGATACGGAACCATTACATTGAAATTGTTACCATTCAACTGGAATGTATTAACTTGGTTGGCTTGGCAGCCATTCTGGGGATTGGTTGAGCATACTTCTGGGTGTGCATGAGTGGGTAATGGAGGTGTGGCCTTGGGTAACATATCTGATCCCTGGCCTCTTCATCTCAGGCCTGATTCTCCTTCTCTTCTTCATAGCCATCTTTAACTTAACATCTTTGATTTACTACTCCTTTCTACCATGATGTTTCTGCCTAGGATCCAGCTGACTATAGACTGAATCTCCCCAAACAATGAGCTAAATTAAACCTCCTCTTTAATTCCTGGGTTCTAGGTATTGTACCAGAATGTTCCAGGTACCCAGAATGGGTTGTTGCTATGGTTGTATCTGTCCATGTGGTTTAGAAGTCTTTGAAAGTTGTTTTGTAGGGGTTTGGAAGATTTGGAAATGCAGGCCAGAGAAGCCCTGGAATACTGTAAATAGTTTGATAGTTGATTCTGGTCAAAAGTCAGAAGATCAGTGCTAAGAGGATTGCAGACAATAAAGAACAGCACCAGGAGGTTTCATTTGGGAACAATGATTCCATTGGCAATTGGCTCCATGCATGCTACACTCTGGCAGAATATGTGTCTACATTTTTCCCATGTCCTGAGACTTCACAGGGGACTGACATTAAGGGCAGTGAACTAATCTGATAGGTGGAATTTCAGGTCAGTCCAACATTTAGTTTTGGTGTGTGTATTGATGGCTGCTATTAGTCAGATTTGAAGTGAGAACCAGGGGTCAAAGGCAGAGAACAAGTTTTGAAAAACTTAAAATTTGGCCCAGAAAGAACCACCTGTAAATTTGAGGACAGAAGAGGTTTGGCAGGTGAAGAAATTGTTGTCAATAAAAAGAAATCAAGTTGTGCAGAAGACACCAAAATCACCCTGCTGCAGACAGGCAGGTCTGTCCATGCCCTACCAAGGTCCTGAGTCACACAGAACATGCTGAACCAGCCTGCTACAGACAGGCAGGTCTGTGCACACCCTACCGAGGTCCCCAGTTGTGTGGAACATGCCAAATCACCCCGCTGCAGAAAGGCAGGTCTGCCCACACCCTAGCAAGGTCCTGAGTGGCACAGAACACACCGAATCAGCCCACTGCAGACAGGCAGATCTGTGCATGCCCTACTGAGGTTCCGAGTCATGCAGAAGATGCCAAATCACCCTGCTGCAGACAGGCAGCCACCTGGTTCCACACTACAAAGACACAGAGGACAACAGACCACCAGACCAAGGTACTGAGTCCTGTTGCTCCCTGCCCAGAGGTAGGGGCTTCTGATCTGCCATTCCACTGCTCTTGGTCCAAAGGAAGGGGCTTCCCAGTCACCATCCCTCCCGCTGCTCCCAGCCCAGAGGAAAGGGCTTTTGGGCCACCTTCTGTCCCGCTGCTCCTGGCCCAGAGGAAGGGGCTTCCGGGCCACCATCCCACTGCTCCTGGTCCAGAGGAAGGGGCTTCCCAGCCACCATACCTCCTGCTGCTCCCAGCCCACAGGAAAGGGCTTTTGGGTCACCATCCCTACCACTGCTCCTGGCCCCTGTTCCACCTCTCCCAGCTCAGAGGAGGTAATCTGTGCAGGTGATAACAGCCCCCCGCCCCAGTTGAAATGAGAAAACACGTAAATAAATCTCAAAACTAGGCTTCCAGATCACCTACAGCAACCCCAAAGGGAAATGAGATGGACGATTCTGATACTCAACCACCTGGACCCACTGAACTGGCAACAAAAGGGGATCTGGAAAAAAGGAAATCAGAAATAATTTCTCAGATAATAGGGGAAATTGTGCCCCTAGTGCAAGACATGATTAATAAATCTAGAGAGGAGCTCAGGAACATGATGGAATCCCAACATAAGAAACAAATGGTATCCATAAAACAGATGCAAAGAGATTTCCAGGAGATGCAAAACTCCATTGAAAGTCAACACAGCAGAATGAGCCAATGTGAGGACAGAATTTCAGATATAGAAGATAAGATTGCAATTAGTGACCAGGAAAAGAAAAATTGCTTCAAAATTATAAGGAACCATGAGAAATCAATCCAGCAGCTGCTAGATGATGCAAAGAAGAATAACATAAGACTGATTGGGCTCAATGAAGAAACAGGAGAGAGTGCAGATGACATAAAAAATCTCTTCACAGAAATAATGGCAAAAAACTTCCCAAGCAGGGGAAAAGAGCTTGACATACAAATAAGTGAGGAATATAGGACTCCAAATAGGCTTGATTAAAAAAAATCTACACATAGGCATATAATTTTTAAGACTCAAGAAACACAACAGAAGAACAAAGTTCTCCAAGCAGTCAGAGAAAAGAAACAAGTCACATACAAAGGAAAGCCCATCAGAATCACAGCAGACTTCTCAACACAAACCATCAAGGCAAGAAGAGCTTGGAGTGACATATTCCAAGCCCTAAAAGAAAACAGACTCCAACCCAGATTGATGTACCCTGCAAAACTATCTTTCAAAATTGATGGAGAAATAAGATACTTTCATGACAAAGAGAATCTTAGGAACTTTGAGAATAACAAATCAGCACTCCAAAGAATTTTACACAATATCCTAGGAACAGACATTGAGGATCACAACCCCAGGAAGCAAAGCAGAATGAACCCATCTGGCATGACAAGAAATTAAATGGAAAGAGGGAAAACCCAACAAAAAGAAAAAGTCATGACAATGACAAGTCAATATGTTTCAGTTATAACCATCAATGTTAATGGTCTCAATTCACCAATCAAAAGAAATAGACTGACAGAATGGATCAAGAAGCAAAATCCAACAACATGCTGCATACAAGAAACACATTTAATTCAAAAGGAAACTCACAGACTGAAAGTTAAAGGGTGGAAAACAACACCCCATGCTACAGGAACCTGAAAAAAAGCAGGAGTAGCAATCCTCTTTGCAGATCAAGTAGATTTCAAACCAACACTGATTAAGAGAGACGAAGAAGGACACCACATCCTTGTAAAGGGAAGAATCCAAGAGGAAGAGATGACAATCATAAATATCTATGCACCAAATACTTGTGCGCCCAACTATATAAAACAAATACTAATGGACATGAAAACTCATATATGCACTAATACAATTGTAGTGGGGGACCTCAACACCCCACTGTCACAAATAGATAGATCAACTAGACTAAAAATAAGTAATGAAATACTAGAACTCAATTGAACTCTTGAACAAATGAACTTAACAGATGTTTATAGAGTCTTCTAACCCACAAAATCAGAATATACATTCTTCTCTGCTGCACATGAGTCATTCTCCAAAATAGACCACATACTCACACATACAACATGTTTAAATAAGTGCAAAGGAATTGAAGTTATCCACTGTATATTATCAGACCATAGTGCGATGAAATTGGAGATCCATAGCAAAAGAAACTCAAAAAAATACATAAACACGTGGAAATTGAACAACACACTTCTGAATAACCAATGGGTCACAAAGGAAATTAAAGAAGAAATCAGACAGTTCCTTCAATTAAATGACAATGACAATACAACATAATGGAATCTATGGGACACAATGAAAGCAGTCTTATGAGGGAAATTCATAGCAGTGAATATGCATATTAGGAAAACAGAACGAGCCCAATTAAACAACCTGATGCTGAACCTCAAGCTTCTAGAAAAAGAAGAGCAGGACAACTCCAAAGCTCATGCAAGGAAGGAAATTATAAAGATCAGAGGAGAAATCAATGCAATGGAGACTAAGAGAATGATAAAAAAAAAAATCAATGCAGCCAAGAGTTGGTTCTTTGAAAGAATCAACAAAATTGACAAACCTTTAGCCAACCTTGTCAGAAAAAGAAAAGGCCCAAATCCATGCAATTAGTAATGAAAAGGGTGAAATTACAACAGACCCAGCAGAAATCCAGAGGATCATCAATACCTACTTCCAGAACCTATACGCCAATAAGATGGACAACACAGAAGAAATGGACAGATTCCTAGATACATATGAATTACCAAAGTTGAACGAAGAAGACCTAAAAATTCTGAACAACCCAATATCAACCAATGAAATTGAAAACATAATTAAAAACTTATCAACAAAGAAAAGCCTGGGCCCTGATGGCTTCACTGCTGAATTCTACAAGACATTTAGAGAGGAACTGCTGCCATTACTGTTTAAATTCTTCAGTGAAATTGAAAGGGAAGCAATACTCCCAAATTCATTCCTGGAAGCAAGCATCACCTTGATCCTCAAAGCAGAGAAAGGCCCAACTGAAAAAGAGAACTATAGGACAATCTCACTAATGAACATAGATGCAAAAATCCTTCATAATTTACTGGCAAACAGAATGCAGAAGATCATCAAGAAGATCATACACCCTGATCAAATGGGATTCATCCCAGGGATGCAGGGATGGTTCAATTTAAGAAAATCAATCAATGTAATACACTATATCAATAGAGCCAAGGACAAAAACCACATGATTATTTCCATAGAGGCAGAAAAAACATTTGACAAAATCCAACATGCATTTATGATAAAAACCCTACAAAAAATTGGAATACATGGTCTCTACCTCAACCTGATAGAAGCCATCTATGAAAAACCAACAGCCAATATCATACTAAATGGTCAAAAACTGAAATCCTTCACACTAAAATCAGGAACAAGACAAAGATGTCCACTATCACCACTCTTGTTCAATATAATTCTGGAAACATTAGCCATGGCAATTAGACAAGAGAAAGAAATAAAAGGAATAAAGATAGGTAATGAAGAAGGCAAATTGTCATTATTTGCAGATGACATAATACTCTATATAGAAGACCCCAAGAACTCCAACAAAAGTCTTCTAGACTTAATAACCAAATGCAGTAAAGTAGCTGGTTACAAGGTCAACACACAAAAATCAACAGCTTTCCTCTACAACAATGACAGACTCACTGAGAGAGAAATAGGGCAAATAATTCCTTTCACTATAGCATCCAAAAAACTGAAATACCTAGGAATCATCCTAATGAAAGAAATCAAAGATCTCTTCTCTGAAAACTATGGCACTCTGAAAAGAGAGACTGAACATGATAGCAGAAATTGGACAGACATCCCCTGCTCCTGGGTAGGAAGGATTAATATAGTGAAAATGGTCATACTTCCAAAAGTGCTATATAGATTTAATGTAATTCCAATTGAGATCCCAGCAGCATACTTCACAGACCTTGAGAAAACAATCCAAAAATTCATTTGGAACAAGAAGAGACCCAGAATAGCAAAAGCAATTCTAGGTAACAGAGACACGGCAAGGGGTATCACAATCCCCAACCTGCAACTATACTACAAAGCTAGTGTGATAAAAACAGCATGGTACTGGCAAAGAAACAGACTTGAGGACCAGTGGAACAGAGTAGAAGATGCAGTAACAACACCAGACACACTCAGCCATCTCATCTTCGATAAAGGAGCCAAACATCCTCACTGGAGGAAAGATAGCCTCTTTAATAAATGGTGCTGGAAAACTTGGGCTTCAACTTGCCAAAGATTAAAACTAGGTGTATATCTCTCACCATGCACTCAACTAAAATCAAAATGGATTAAAGATCTAAATATTAAAATAGAAACTCTGAACCAGTTGGAACAGAGATTAGGTACAACCCTTGAAGACATCGGTGTAGGAAAAGATTTTATGAACAAAATCTCAGTTGCCCGTGAACTAGCACAAACAGTCGAATGGGATCTCTTCTTATTAAAAGACTTCTGCACAGCAAGAGAAACCACCAGCAGTGTGAAGAGACAACCCACAATGTGGGAAAAAATCTTCACCTGCTCTTCCTCAGCCAAAGGTCTACTATCTTGAATCTATAAAGAACTTAAAAAGATCAGACCTCCCAAATTTAAAGACCCAATCCAAAAATGGGCATCTGAAATGAAAGGACATGTCTCAGACAAAGAAGTAGAAATAGCAAATAAATACATGAAAAAATGTTCAACATCACTGGTCATTCGAGAGATGCAAATGAAAACAACACTGAGATTCCACTTCACTCCAGAAAGAATGGCTGCTATCATGAAATCAACCAATAACAAATGGTGGCTGGGATGTGGGGAAAGAGGAACCCTGCTCAACTGCTGGTGGGAATGTAGACTGGTGCAACCACTGTGGAAATCAGTATGCAGATACCTTAAAGAACTAGGACTGGAAGTCCCATTTGACCCCACTATTCCACTGCTGGGGATCTTCCCCAAAGAATTAAATGAATCATACCACAGTGATATATGTGTACCCATGTTCATAGCAGCACAGTTTGTAATAGCTAAAACTTGGGAACAGCCCAAATGCCCATCAACTGGAGACTGAATAAAGAAAATGTGTTTTTTTATAAAATGGAGTACAACTCAGCCATAAAAAATGAGAAATTAGAGACATTTATAGCTAAGTAGATGCACATTGAGGCGATACTCTTAAGTGAAATAAATAGGACACACATGTGCAAATACTGAATAGTTTCTCTGGTGTGAGAAAGTGAAAGTGTAAATAAGCACTAAATGTATAATAGGTAATGTGAAATAGGAAGAAAAGGGGCAAAGGGGAAGGAAGTGGGAGGGCTAGGGCTAAGGATAGAAGGGAATGGGATTAATATGAGAAAATGGAAAAATAGGAACAAAACCTTTGTAAATAGGGAGGAATGGAGGGGTTGAAGGGAGGGCTGGGCAAGAGTGAAAAATAAGAACCAAGAGAGACTATGTAAAGGTGCAAATTTCCAATGATGAATGTCATTATATTGTATACCTAAAATGTACCAATGATTAGAATGAATAATCGATAATGTAAAATAGGAACAAAAGGTCCAAAGGGGTAGGGGTATTGGGAGGGGCAGGGGAAAGGAAAGAAAGGAAAGGAAAAATGATGAGAAATGGAAAAAATGGAAATAAAGTCTTTGTAAACAGGGAAGCATGGAGGGGGTGAAGGGAGGGCTAGGAATGGGGAAAAAATAAGAACCAAGATGCATCATGTAAAGGTACAAGTTCCCAATGAGAAATGTAATTGTGTTGTATACCTACAATGTACCAATAAAAGAATTTAATAAAAAAATAAAAAGAAATCAAGTAATTTGCAAAAAGACAAGAAAAAAGATAACTTGAAGGCACCACAAGATTCACCCATCAGAATTTCAAGAGTTTAAAAGTGTAAATCTCATTTGAGAAGAATCCCTGCAACCCTGCTGCACAAGAGCCTAGTAAGGACTTGGTTTCCTGGGATTGATTTTACTCTGCTTAGCCATTTAAGGACTCAGAAGCACCTGCTGCCATAACTCAAGGGGATGGATGGAGCATATCTTAGTGTAGGACTGACTCATAGAGGTGTGACATTGGGAACAATAGCTTGTCTCTGGCCCTATCTTCTCTGTAATGCTGTCCTGCTGTGCTTTCTGATCACCACAAACTAAGCAGCTTTCTCTGTTGTCCCCTTCACCCATGATGTTCGTGCTTTGGAGTTGGCTCACCATGAACTGAACCCCCTAAAACGTGAGTCAAAATGAACTTCTTTAAGCTGTATGTGTCAAGTATTGTGTCTTGAGGATAAGAAAACTGATTAACACCAATGTTTATAATTTATGAGTTAATTTTTATAACAAATTGATAATAAATTATACCATAATACTTGAGAATTTATTTTGAGGATAAATAAGAACACATTTTAAACTTCTAATGCATTGATTTCCATTATAGGCCTCACAAATCCTTCCTTTGAGAAGGCTTATCCCTAAGCTTTAAAGTTTTTGTAAACACTTTAATCTGGGCTTACAGTGCCCCCTACCCCAGCATAAGTCACTTGCAATACCTATGATTCACTTTTTCCTTAAAGGCAACTTGAAGCAGCAACATTTTCCCCATAGGCTTTCCCTGCCCCAAGGCTTGACTGTTATCCTTAACTTCACAGCTACCTACCAGAGTTCTATGACCACTGTAAGTTCTCATTAATTATTAGCAGAAACTACAATTGGGTTGACAGGGAAAAAAATACAGAGAATCAGGAGTGAATTATTTTTTATTTTCTTCACATTTTACTTTACTTCTTTATAAGGGCATATCATCATTTGCCTGGATTTTATGCTCATTGCTTCCATGGCTGCCTCACTTTGTAGATCCTGAAGCCATTGAAGATGAGCTTTTTTAATACAACCTTACCATGGTGAAAGGAAACAGATCTTAGGGAAAAAAGAAGTATATGCCAATAATGATAGGTTTTATTTCACATGAAAGAAACAGAAAAAATTATACCCTAACTCTCTAGATACTTACCCAGAAAGATTTTGAAATTCAGTTTGTTGATGCCTTCTATGGTTCCACAACCCCAAACGGTAGGTTTCAAGGTAGACAAGCTGCCAAACATTCTATGTGATATTTTCTTTTGATGTAGTTAATAGTCTAATAATATTATGTAGGAAGCAATGGATTTATTTTTTTAAAAATCTTGGGATGATCCTAGCAATGGTTCCATTTTTCCCCTGGATGCTCACAATATATTTAAAGTAAAGTTTGCTTTTACTGTTATTATTTATTTTTATATTCTGAAGAGGAAATGTAATGAACAGAGTTGGAAGACATAGTGAAGCTAGAAATAAAAGCAACATTTTTGTTTTCTTTCTTCTTAGTGCATCCTCATATATAAGAAGCTATCATATTCTTACTTGCTACATGAAACTCAAAACAGATTGAAAAGATGGAAGAAGAAATAGTTGGAAAGAGAAACAGAGAGAGACTGATACTGAGAGAAATTGAGAATCTCTTATGCCATTCTCCAATCATTGATACACACCATGGAAAAGAGAAGACTAGAGAAGGCAGCAGCTAAGCAGTGAAAGAACTTGAGCATAGCAAAGGGTAATTCCCACCTAAGTAGCAATGGTGGGAATTAGAATCCAGGGGATATTGAGAAAATTTGTCTTGTATCACTTGTTACTTATTAATACAGTTAGCCGTCCACATCCATTAGGTATTATAAGTAATCAAGCAATAATTTTAGGTACATGAGAATCATCCATACAGATTTTGGCATCCATAGAATCTGTGAACCGATCTCCTGTGAATATGAAGGCATGAATGCCTATGAATAGAGGAGGTAGAACATCCTAAGTGCCTCTCTTGGCTTTGTTGTAGGTAAAAATCTCTTACTATCTAAGAAAAGCATCTGAGAGTCTTTCCATATAAGCTAGGTGGAATGAAAAACAAATAAAATAATATCCAATACACATGAAGCAATTGTTACATGGAAAGCTTTGGTCTGCTGACCAGTTTAAAGTTTTCAATGAGTTATCATTGTCTTGAATATAAAATTGTGCTTCCTATAATATCAAGGAAATAATTCAAAAGTTGTTTTTGCCATACTCCACCTTAACTATGTTTATCTTCACTAAGAAAGATCCAGTCCCTTTCCGTTTCCTCTAGATGCATTCTATCTATCTATCTATCTGTCTATCTATCTATCTATCTATCATCATTTCTTTCACCAATCAACCTTTGCATTTCCTTGGTTGTTTTGCATCAATTTGGGAATACCCATGTACTCCAAGTCTTACCAAACAGGCTCCTTCATATCATTCCAATCTCATGTCAATCATTTGCCTCTCCAATGATTTTTCTTCACTACTAAAGCTTTAAAAGTTATCATTCTAGCATTCTCTATAACATTGCCCATACAACTCTGTCAAATGTTGCAAATGTTACAGATGGTCAGGAAAATGTTATGTTTTAATTAGAATTTTAAGATAACACTATTTGAAATATCGACCCACACACTGCATTCCCAACTTTTCTGAAATTTCTGGTTTGTTTTCTTTCCTTAACTTACTGGTATGAGGTGTAACAAACATTTTCAACTTTTTCCCTTTGGACACTCTAACACAAGATATTAAACCACTTGAGGATTTTAATCTTTATTTTGTTATTGATCACTGTGGTATCGGTACAGCCAACAATTAATTAATGCTAGAAAACTGGTTAATATTAATGATGACATTATCTATCACAGGAATACTGTAAGAAAAGAATGAGTTATCAATAGTAATAACTATTATAAAGACTTCTTTAAACTGACACATAGTCATTGGCTGATTTATGTCTCATATACCTGAGTGTTCAAATATGAAGAACCTGTAGAGATTAGTGGATTCCAATTGCTGAGTGATGTCATTTGGATCAGGGTTATTTTCCTCTCTTTGTTCCCACCAATACTGGTTCAATCACTTAGGGTAGTAAGAAGATGACTTGGTAGAAAATATTTGTTATAGTTTTACCTATGATAACCAGGTTCAACAACATTCACACGAAGAAGAAAATTTTCTCATTTTATGGTTCCTAGGAGGGAGGCAAGAAACTTTATGAATGGTCTTTCAATATATATCGCAAAGCATTTTATAGGCCAGAGTTAACCATGTTTGAACATATCCCTCACGAAAAGAAATGTACAGGAATACACTTAAAGAAAAACAGGTCCTATTTAAGTGAATATTGCAGCCACCTCCCCCGCTAAGACACAGGCCTATTCTGTGTAGGTGAGATTTCTTAAACAAAATCAAAGTTCTATCAGGTAATAAAGATGAGGAAAAAGATGTTCTATAGACAGCCTGCAGCATTCATCAGAATTCATTCGTTCATTGAAGCCTTGAAGTAAAAAAAAAAAAAGAAATGGAATTAATTGGAGCATATCTGTCAGGGAATTTTAATTTATCAGCAAATCATTAGCACTCCCCAGGTAAATAGAACTCTCCTGGCTTTGAATCCTTTTTAAGTTCACTGGCCAATTCTGATTGTAATGCATTTTTTATCTGTTGAATGTAGGAAGAGAGCATTCTGTTCAAAACAAATTATGTGTATCTCCTAAGATACTTTCTGCATTATATTTAAATGTACACTTTTGAATTTGATTAACATGTATTAATTATTTAATTGACCATATTTGCATATATTACTAACATGTCTTTGATACTCATCGCAGTACCAGATTGTAGAAAAGCATGGAGGCCTACATTGTTTTTATGAGGTCCCGATGTGAATATGAGTCTTCTCCAAGGGGCGATGCTCTCTGGCTATGCCTTTACTTTTTTGATACCAGAGTGTACATAAAATTTAAATGTTTTGCATGGTCAATCCTTTCTAGTATTTCAATAAATCAATAAAACTTAGGACCTGTGGGAAACATTTTCACACAAAATTCCATTATGTAGTGACTTTTATTAATATTTTTATTGATATCAATTCCAAATAATAGTTCTACACTTTTCCCTACTTGCTCTGTATTTTAAGATTAATACAAATTTAAAGATTTATATTCAATTACTATACTACTAATGAGAAATAAGATCTAGAAAATTGACTATAGAGGGCAATAGTAGAAACACACAACAGAGAGATAAATAAGTGAATCATCTCCATCTGTTGCTCTTTTAGCTTTTTATGTACAAGAGAAGAGGTATGTAAGTGCTTGTAGTGTTTTATTTCTTTCTTCTTTGCATCACTGCTTTAGAGGCAATTCAACAAATTATTTTTCAGATCAGCAGGCACTTGCATTCTGCTCACAGAATACATAGGTTACTTTTCTGTCTTGAGAAGAAATTTGCATCAAATACAAAGAAATGCAGGTAGGGTGGTGACCACACTCAAGGAATCATAGGTCATTTCTTTTCTCTCAACTGTTCAATCTAAACTTCTTGTATTTCCCAAATAGAGAAGCTATTTCTAATTATAAGTAGATAAAAGTTATTTCTTCCACCATAAAGTACAAGCAAGTTTTTATCCTCAATCTGTCAGATTTCTAGACATTGTAAAATTCTCTGCTCCTCTTTCTCCTGTCTCTCTTTCTCTCCCTCTCTCTCTCTCTCTCTCTCTCTCTCTATATATATATATATATATTTTTTTTTTTTTTAGGAAAATTGCATACAGCTAGATGTAATGTGTTTAGTGACATGCTTTGTAGGTGAGTACAGCATCATTTAAAACTTCTGAGACTGATATGTTTAGGGAAATTCAGCCTATCTATCATCCATGAAAAAGACAGGCTACAATCTTTCATATAAATTTCCCAAAGCATTGTCAAGCTTTAGTTAGTTTCCATGACCTAATGAGTCTGGGGTTGTATAAATAAAGTTGTGCTCTCTTGTGCTCATGTAATCATTAAGAGAATATGACGTATGCAATTATTTTGAAAGTACAGTACAAAGTGAATCTAATTACATAATCATTACAGGCTGCCATAACAATATACTACAAAGTGCCTCATGTTAGCAACAGGAATTTATTTTTGCTGGAGGTCAGAAGCCCAAGACTAACCATTGATTATTGGTGAGACCTGTATTCTGGCAGGTAAATGTTGCCTTCCTACTGTATCTGCATATGGCCTCCAAGCCCATGCTGAGAGAGGAATTTGTGATAGTTCTTCCTTTTGTTCTATTGGCTTAGGGCTCCATGCTTATCACCTCATTAGCTTATGAAGGTACAAATACAGTCAAATTGGTGTTTAGGACAACAACATGTGAATTCCGAAGGCATACAATTTACTTGGAGAACTACTTAAGGGTTAGTATGTGAATAGATGAAAATGCAGCTCCCTAGAATATACTTATGTTGCTTCTTACATAAATCAGTGAACTTAAGCTCACAACATTTCTGCATCAAAGGCCTCTACCCTGTCATCTGAAATCATCTCTTGTCTAGAATTTAATATAATCTACTTTACTATTTCATAGAAAGACAAGGAGTCTACAGGAACATGATGTGACCTCAAATGACATTTTTTATAATAGTGCCCTAAAGATATTCCCCTGATGAACTGCCGTGTGATTCTAATGCTGAGCTCAGAATTCATAGCTTAGGTTTAATGGGAAGACTTTCTTAAATGATTTCAATTTCCATCACAAATAATGATTTTTTTTTCTTTAAAATTACATACTTGCCTTGAGTGCCAGAAGATCTGGGATCTGGTATAGACTACCCTACTATCATAATTATTTCAGCAGAAATCAAATTTCTAGTATCCAACCTGCAAGACTGTTAGAATTTTCAACAAAATGTACAACTACTATAAAAACATTGAGATAATGTACTGATACCTTTGAAATATGCGCTGATGTATTTATTGGTGTCCAGGAAAGGGCTAGCATCTTTGGAAGTTATTCTAGTTGATAGAAGCCTACACCATTAAGAAAAAAGTTTATTTTTGTTTGCTCATTTTTTTTCTAATAAAGAAACATGTTTGTTTCCCATTTTATATATGTGGAAAATGCATATTTATACATATTATGAAGAACTTAAAGATATTAAAAATCCTGCATGTCAGTCTACAATAAAGACTGAGTACAAAAGTATATATTGATTCCAAACTGGTTCTAAAAAGTTTTTGACAGAATTTAGTATTTTCTGACAAGAGAATACTCATTTTCACTTTAAATTAAATATGCTGATTTTTAAAATTCTTATTAATACATTTGCAGTAATGTTTACACTCCTTATGTGCAACTGGTACATGCACACAACATATCTTCATTACTTTTTGCATGTCCTTTCTTGCTCCTTCATTCCCCCTCCCTCCATGTCTTGATCTTCTTCTTTAGAAAGATCTCTCTACTTCCTGTTGTTTATTCATATTTTGCTCCTTATTCATAATTTGGGGTTCTCTTGTAAATTTCATTTGATAAAAATGGGAAAAACTCAAATCAGATTTTTAAAGAAACAACAGTATAATCATTGTTATT
Organism: Heterocephalus glaber; assembly: GCF_053883595.1. Taxonomy (NCBI): domain Eukaryota; kingdom Metazoa; phylum Chordata; class Mammalia; order Rodentia; family Bathyergidae; genus Heterocephalus; species Heterocephalus glaber. The sequence continues at coordinate 11,161,559 of NW_028258333.1, forward strand.
TAGAGACAAACATTATTTACTGACAGATTTACATAGTGGATAGGCCAACTAAAAGAATCAGTGCTGATTAAGATTGTTGACTTAAATCAGCAGTTATAATATTACAGAAAATTAGAAGGACAAATATGCAAGTTTAATTTATAACATTGGATTTGGAAAACTAAAACCTTATCAAGAAACAGAGTACTAAGGAATAATAAATAAAATCTTCCTGAATATGAATAAAAAGCTTGAATATATGGATATCAAGTTTTTAGACACAATTGGAATCATTGTCCATACCTCAGTTATTGCATGTTTAATCCTTAAATTCCAAGTGATTGCAATTAAAAGTATCAATAAAAATTGTTTTTCTCTATTAAAAAGAATAAGCAATGATGTCCAAGGAAAAATCAGAGAGATTAGAATAAAAATTTAAAGCTATACTACAAATAATCTTAAAATATATGAGGATATTTCATGGTAATATAAGAATATAAGAGGAATGGAAGTGGGTAAGATGTAAAAGCAGTGGGAAGAAACTGCTATATTTATAAATATAAAATATTTCCAAAAAAGTTGATTTTGAAATGTGTTATTTATGGAGTACACCTAATTAGCCAACTTAAAATGTATTATTACTCTTCAATAGTGTGTATGTTTCAAGTCCATACAAGGAATGTAAATATGATGTACTGCAAACATGTACCAATAAAAAATAGAAATATTCCTGTGATAAAAAACTGAGCATAAGACAGGAATTCTAGAATACAGAAGAAGCAATAATATGTGAAAGATGACATCTAAATAGATGGGAAAATACCAGTGCAGCTCTGACATTAACCATTTACCTGGGAATAGTCAAAGATAAATTGTTATCCTATTACTTACATCAAAATTAACATTAAAGGAATTTAGAAGTTCTATTATGTGAGACTATATCAACAACAATCAAGTATAGGGAATATTTTTTAGATTTTGAAAGACAGAAGGATTTTCTAAGCAGAAAATCAAAGATGAATTTCAATTGTAAGGAAAAGGAGTGGGCTCCCAACCCCAGTGGTGCTAACCTATACTAGCACGACAGTGTTCTGGTTTTTGTGTTCAATGCTGTCTTCCCTACACTTAGCACTGTAAATGGATATAATAAGCTACCATATGAAAATCTGAAAAATAAACAAATCAAAATTACTTCCCAGGTGTCAATTAAATTGAATCATTCTAAGATGTTGCACAAAATGGAAAGAAAACAAAGCACAGAGTAAGGCAAAAAAGAAGAAAATATTTAGTGTCTCATGGAAGTTTAAATCATTAACCTATTTTAATTGAAAATCTCTTGGAGAAATATCTGTTATTACTCTTGAGAATCAAGAAAGAATATTAAAAATGACAGAAAAGATGAAGAAAAAGATGCAATGTCTAATTCCAGGAAAAAACCGTAAGTTTAATTCAGGTCATTAATAAAATTCTATAAATATATTGTGAATGTTGTTTGATATTGCTCCAAACTTTGCCATTTTCCTCCTAAAACCTTATCACCTACTTTTGCAATAGAAATAACACTTCATTAAATAAATAATCTATCTCTTCTACAATAAGAAATCTTTTGTCATCTCATTTCCTCTTCCCCAGTTCAATTAAAATTGCAAGACATGTAGACAAATATTATTGTGCCTCATTCTCCTGGTCAGAAATAGTCAGTAATTCTGCATTTCCTAAAAGGTAACTTTATACATCAGGGACACTTAAAAGTATGTATCTATGCACACTCTTGCTGACATTTTCAATGTTTCTTTCCTCCATCTGTGTAAAATCACTTCTACTCCAGTCAAAGGGGTCTTTTGCTAAAAATATCTGTGCTTTTTGTCTGACTTCAGATATCTTTTCTTCAGCAAGATACACAATCATCATTTTTCTCTATCTGCAGCCTCAGCTGAAATATCATCTCTACCATTCTGAGCAAGGTAGTTTTTCTTTTCTCTGAATTTGTACTAACACCCTACACCATCGTATGTCATTTTCTCATGATACTTATCCTTCATCTGAATTTTTGTTTACTTCTTTTTAGTGGAAAATATTTTGAAAAATATTTTACAAACTTTCCATAAAAATTTCCCCATAAAAGAGTAGGCAACTCTTGACTGTGCGTCCAAATGAAAAGTTTACCACAGTTCTGTAATTGTGAACAAGATGCCAAATAAGTAGCATGATTGAAAATGTGTGCAAATTTTTAGTTAAGTTCAGAATTCTTTCAACACTCTTTCTCCCTCCAATGGGATCAGTTTGATATTTTTTGCTATATAGCATTAAGTCAAAATAAGTAATACTAAATAGAAAGAAAGAATCATCGGAGATGATGAAAATTAAATTAAATATAATTTTAATAGAAAGCATAGGAATGGGCTCTAGGTCTTAAATTTGCCCTTTCCTTTATTATGATACTTTGTAATAAAAAAATGAAGGCAATGATTGCATTATATATAAATTCAACTTTTATTCAAAGTCTAGAAAAATGGTCAAATTTAGTATGGCGGACATATTTTGGAGTGGTTGCCTGGTATAACACAACCCTTTTCTTTGAAAGCTGCTCTCTCAGCAAAGGGGGAAGGTCTAGCTGGCTCTCATTTTACCTTTGATTGTGTCATGCTTTCTTCACAGTCATGAATTGAACTTCAATTTATCATGTTCATATTTTTTCCACCAGGAATTTGAAACAATTTCTCAAAGACAGTTTGATTCTCAAATTATTATACATGAAGACTTCTAAAGTTGGGAATATTTTGTGGTTATCTTCTCCATTGTATGGTATATGGGGAGCCCCTGAAGCAATGGTGCCCAGTGAAAATGCTAGAGGGGAACAAGGAAACAGGACAGCAATGTCTAAGTAACAAGGGCCACTCATTGAAGAATTTCAACACACTCTGGCTCTCTGTATCGCTGTAATATAAACTGTTCAATTAATCCTGCTGAAGTGAATTTCTGTTCTTTTCAATTAAATGTGTTTTCAGCTAAGCCTAAATTATTTGAAAATACTGTTGAGGATAATTGAAAAAAATATCATGGTTATATAAGAAGAGTATATAATGTCAAGCAAGAAATTGAATGAGTATACCTCAAAACAATTTTTTACAAGTAAGTATTAGTATATATGACAGCTTATGAAAAATCCATAGGAATATTATGATACACAGCAACAGTTACTGAAAATCCAGAATTGGTGATGCTCATAGGAAAAGACTATATTTAGTATTATAGAAATATAATAATGATAAACTGCTAAGGTCATCTACATCATTAATGTTATTTAGATCACAATGAACTCAATTTTAGGCAAATGTTGAATCTATATTACCCTGTGAGTGGTATCTGTGTGGTGAATTTTACCTTTTGGAAAGTTGAATTATTCAGGGCACACGTAATTAGTTTTTTTTCTCACATATCACAATTTGAAATAAAAATATCCACTTTCCTTATATTAGATGTAAACAATATAATTTTAGAAATAAAGATAATTTCTTAGTTTGGTTTATAAACAGTACAATTGAATGTCATATAAATCCTCTTTTGTATATATGAATCTTGTGATGTGTTTGTATATGTGTATGTATTTGTGTGTGTGTGCATTTCACTGCTTGCTTGAAGTAGATTATATATCCTCAAATCACAGAGGAAAACAGGTGAAACTCAAAAAGTTTAAATATGCTTTCTCAGGGCTACAACACTAACAAATCGTTGAGCAGTAAGGATATCAATAAGGTCAGTTAAATATACTCAATGCTTTTTATCACAAATCCAAAATCATGTCAGTTAGCTTCTCCTCCATATTCTTTGGGACATTGGTAGCTATTTTTGGTATATAAGAAGTCACTTTGAGGAAATAACACATATGAATTCCATTCTTATACATGTGCATTTCCCAAATTTAAAAACTCCATTACAATGGAAATTATTGAAACATTTTCAGTATTACAATATTTTGTGGAGAAAAAAAGTAGATTTTTCTCAAATTCAATAAATGGTGCAACTGAAAAAATGAGGATGTGTATGCCACCAAGGGAGAGGATAATTACTTTTTTTCCTTTTAGTATGCACAGAGGGATAAGGAAACATAATAAAATGAAAAAATATCACCTCATTGTTTGGTATTTAATCATTACTTTTATGTGTTTATTAATAAGACTAAAAATGATGACTATTTCTTTAGTATTTTTTCTCACATAATAGAGTAGTTAATCAAATACGTAATAAGGTGAATGGAAAGCTATTTCCATTATGTAGGTCTACTTGCATTTTTCCTTGAATAAGTGTCATAAAACATCAGACGACATATTATTTGCATCATTTAATTTTGTAGAGACGTCAGCTGATAAACATACTTCACAGAATAGGTAACTCAAAACATTGAATGAGCTTTGATCAAAAGAAAAAACTTCTAGCTCGAGCATTTAGCTCAATGGTTCCAACATCTGCCTAGCAAGCGCAAGATCCTGAGTTCGATCCCCAGTACCAAAAAAATAAGTAAACAACTTTCTAGTAGAGTGCAGCTGGCTCTGACAAATTAGGTCTAAGAGGAAGAACTATCTCTGGCAAAAACAGACATGTATATATATTTCAAAGTATAACATATATTTTTGTAATATATACATTGTATACAATTTATATAAAGTATAATATGCATTTTAAAGTATAATATATATACATCATATATATTTACTTATATATACTTACATATTTAGATATAAATATATACTTCATATATAAATATATATATTTACTTTAAAATGTATATTATACTTTATATACATTTTAAAATGTATATATACTTTATGTATACATTTATTAAACTTATTAGCTATTATTAATTATACTTATTACAATTGAATGTTATATAAATCCTCTTTTGTATTATGTGAACCTTATGATATGTGTGTTGTATATGTGTTGTGTTCATGTGTGCATGTGTGTATGTATTTCACTGCTTACTTGAAGTGGATTATATATCCTCAAGTACATACTATATTTTATATATATTATACGTTAAAAGGTCCATAAGTATAGTTCAATCTGAAATGTGTCTACCAATAATAAAAATTTTTAAATTGTAATTATTCCATTGAATATATTTTTTTAAAATAACCTATGTTAACATTCATCAACTATGGTATTTGTAAATAAATTATGGTTTTATTTGATAATTTACCAATTATATTTAATTCTATAAAAGTATTGAGATCATTACAGAACAGATACATGAACTAAAATGTTCAGAGATCATATGTAGCATATCATATTTTGACATATAATGCAAATGTTATATTTTTTCAATTTTTTATGATTTATATTTTATTTGGCTCCTATTCCAAATTCAATGTAATATTTTTCCTTTATCTCTTTTTTATATTGGTACAAAATAGATATACATAATGATCACCTTCTTCATGTGGAATTTGTATCCATACATGATATATCTTGACTCATATATTTTTCCCAATTCCCCTCCTTTCCCCTTTCCCCCCTTCCCCTTATTTACAAGAGCTCTGATTCTATTTTATCTCTCTTTTCTCATTTTTTTCTTTTCTCTTCCTTCCTTTCCCTCTCCCCCTGCCTTCTGCCCCATTCCCATTTGAATATTTTCTTCCCATTTTACAGTATCTATTTTACATTTTAGTCCTTATTTACACTTTAAGCTAAGTTCTCTTGCGCACTGGAACAAAATTTTATATGTGAATTTGTGAATAAATAATGAATAGCTCTTTTAACATATCATGGTTTAATTAGCTCTTCATAGATATATAATTGTTTTGAATACATTGCTAAAATAAATATTATTGCAATGAGCATCTGTCTATACATTTTCATTAATGATATTTTCATATTTAAATTATTAAATCAAATATGTTGGCATTCTAAATGCTGAGCGTAGGTTTCAGAGCAGAAATAAACTGAGACTTTAATTTGTTTATAAGTAGTCTCATAATATTCTTTTGTGCTTCACCAGTATTCTGAAAAACAAAAAAATCTTACTTTCATTTCTCATTATATTCGGCCTACAAAAATAAATGTAAAGGATAACAAGAGAGACTCATTTTGCTCTTCAGCAGGGTCCCATTACACCTTCGCACGCCTCTGGACTCTCATTTCCGATGCACCGCTGTGAGTTGGCCTTTACTGCAACTAAATCACACCCGCCCACGTTGCGCCGGAGAGTGACTCAACTAGACCCAACATTAAGCCTACTAACTATGCACAAATCCTTCAATGAAAACTCTGCAGGCTTGTCTCCATGTTGAACATACAGCCTAACTGTTAATGTCCCTTAACGGTGCTAATGTAATTAATTGTGCAAATTAAATCTTTGTAAATTTTTCTCTGAACTTTTCACTGTGAAATAACAAGATGTCTCCCATAATTCAACTGACAACTAACATTTAACTGTGATTTCACTCTTATTTAAACATTTATCATGTTCTCCAATGTCAATTTTTAGTCTTTTCTGCATACCAACTTCTGTCTACACTGTAGAAATTAAGTTCACTGACGAAAGCAATAGTGTATTTAGATCTCAAAATATCATCAATATTATTCATAATAACAAAGAATCAAATAAACAATACCAATAAATAGAACCATCAGATTGAGGAGTTTTTTTAAAAAAATACTGATTTTGTGGGGAAATCAATATTTGTGAAATTGACCTTAACTTTCTCTACTATGACACATAAAATATTTTATGTGACCTCATTTTAAATGAAACCATTTACTTTGGTCTCAAATCAAAAATCAAATGGACTCAATATTATAAAAATGAAAAATCAGTTTGTTTGAAGTTTATATTTTCTGCTGGCAAATATTTATGTTAGAGCATCAATTTTTAAGTTAAAATTGGTAATACATTCATTTGGAGGTGTTATAGTTTATATCTAAAGTGTCCAAGTCTCATGTGTTCAGAGGTGGGCCTTTGGAAGTGGATTGGATTATGGGGGCATGGCCTACAAGGTGTATTCTTGTCCCTGGCTCTTTTCTCTCTCTCTCTCTCTCTCTCTCTTCTTGATGCCATGTGATGACCAGCTTTTCCTTGCTATACCCTTCCACCATACCATTTCTGGTTTGCAGCCTCTCTACCATGGACTGAACTGTCTGAAAGTAGGATCCGAAACAAACCTTCCCTGCTTTAATTTGGAACTGTCCCGTATTTCATCTCTGCAAAGGGAAAGAGACTAATATTTGGTGCACTGTTTTTTGCTTATATGACCATGCAAGTAATAAAACAAATTATCTCTAAAACATACGTTCAGGGAAACTGTAAACTTTTGGAAAATGATCTAGTCATTCTTCAGTTACCATAATATTGGAGCAATAAAGCCAAACCCATCCTCAACAAAATGTCTTGAGGACAGTTCTAAAATATATGTGGTAGCAGTGTTTTTGTGGATGGAGTAACATAAAATCTTTTGTAAATTAACATATAATTATCTTAGAAAAGGATGTGAATTTGGTAAGGAAAATATTAAGGCTTCATTGTTTCCAAATTATATCATTTAAATAGATAATTCACACAACATTTTATTTATAAAAGTGATACATATTTACAGTTCACTCTGTACTAAGCACTGTGGTGAATATCACATATAAAATGAGATGGAACACACAAGGTTTCTGTCTTTATAGCACAAATCCTCAACATAAATGCATACACAATCTCCTATAACCCCATAAATGTAAAAGGCACATGTAGTACCTTTGCAGTTTTGTTGAGAAATCAGAGGTAAGGATTCGATAAGGCAAAAGAGGTAAGGTAAGTTTGTCTTGCATGTACTGATCACTCTAATATTATAGGGATTGTGGCCGGGATGGCTTGGGTATTAGGAAAAGCTCCCCTAGGCAAAAGGTACAATTATCTATCCCCAAATACTAGAGCTAAAGGAAATGTGCCAATTTTTATGCCAGTGTGGTTTGAGCACAGTAAAATATGGGCCAGCAAGTGGTAGGGTAGGTACTATGTTTGGGGTTAGAGTTATTTAAGTTTGTTTTGATGATATGCTATATCAAAACTTACACCAAGCTCTTCTTTAGAGTTTAGTAAAGACATAAACAAGAGATATTTAGATTAAAATAAATCAGAGAAATATATATGACAAATATAAAACAGGTTAATCAAAAATTATAATACTTTTTTCCTATTATCACAGAGTAGCAAAAATCCTAGATAATCTGGAATGTTTTCTGCTTATATTTTAAATGATCAGTTATTCTGCAAAATCCAGAAATACCAGATAAATATGTTTATATATCTGAATTCTTAAGGAGCTCAGGGATGTTGTCAAGACATACAGGAAAGCTCAGGTGTCAGCTTCCAGGACCCTCATCTGTATCTAGAAGCAGCAGCTTGGGGTCTTTTTAGCACCCCCCCCCCAAAAAAAAAGAAAGGGAGAGTGTACCGGATTTGCAGAAGAACTCTGGGGCCTGAACAAATACTTAAACAGAAAGGGAGATTATCTGATAATAAATGTGGTGGAAGGGACTCTCCTACCAACAAAAAGAAGTGAGCGAAGTCAATTTGTCTGCCATGCTCTTTACAGAAATCAGAAGACAGGCAGTGTACACAGTGAGTATTCCTAGATGTAGTTCTGGCCTCTAAGATTTAGGAGAAAATGAGGAATGATGATTCAGGTAGAAAATAAACAGGATTCAACAAATTGTCTTTAATTTTCAAAGCTATATTTGGAATAAGGATGATTCATAAAACTCGAGTGCATATTTACCCAATTCATACATCACTACTTTTAACAGAAGATTTGGCGGTTTATCTCTTAGTAATCTTATAAACAAATAGAAAAATAATGATACTGATGTGCATTCATGCCAGTATAACTCTACAAAAATCATACTTGATCTAGTTTGTATTTCTCCTCTAAATAATTAATCATTATATATCCTTTTTTCTGCATCATGGACCATGTTGTTTCATACCAATGTTCATAACAATAACCATGTTGTTTCATGGACCATGGATCATGTTGTTTCATAGCAGTCAGACTTAAGAATTTTCCACAAGTTCAAAGAATTAATGTACAGTCTACTGTCACTGAATATAACAGATTTCTGTAAAAATGAGTAGCCCATCAACAAATGGAAACTCATGGCAGGCTGATAAATTACTATGAGAGTGAAGTATTTATAAAGTTGAAAATAAAATTTGTTCTGAGCAAAACTTAGTGCTCGGATCATTGAGCCTATGGCAGAGACTGAGAGTTAGATTTCTATGGTTATCATTCTTTCATTTTTCCCAGCCATTGATTCTTTTTTCGTTTCCTTGCCAGTTGGATACACAGGAGTGCAGCCCATGCTGTTTATTTCCCTTGAACGTACTCATGATTATGCATTACATTTCTGATCTGTGGGAATTGTCCTCCAGACATTCTCAATCTGAATCCATACACTTCGTTTGACCCTCATGATTTTGCGGAAGTGGAATTGTCTTGCATTGGATATGAAACATATAGTATAGTTTAAGTAAAACATTGTCTTTTACATTTTTTATTATGAAAAAAGGCAATGAAACAAAGCAAAAGAAGACCAAAGTTTGTGCAGTTCGGGAAAACCTTGAGCCATAACCTAGGGAAGGTAATGGAACAAAATATAAGGTGCTCAGGTTCCTGATAATTCTGAAACAAAATTCTAGATTTACTGGACTTTATGAGCTTAGACTATTACATGAAAGAGTAACAAATGTTCATGGTTATAATCGGTATTATTTTGTTTCTCTCATAGCCAAATTTGTTTATTAAGTACAGGACTCAGACTGCTTTCAAAAATGCAAAATGACTAACAAAGATACTTCAAACTCCTAATTTTGACTTTGAAATTTACCACCCCCCCACCCCCCCACCCCCCCACCCCACCCCACCCCCGCAAATGGGGGAGGATTTGCTTCGCATTTTGTTCCTTCTTCAAAACCCAGGGGCAAGACAAAATGTATTTCGGTTTATTTAAAGCAAGACTTGACTTTCAAAACACTTTGTATTAACCAGCCTTTGGAATTGTCATTCCATAAGTGTGCTGTTCACATTCTAACAGTGACAAATACTGTCAACCAGAGCAGCTAAGAGAGTAATGGCTGCTGACAACTGAGCTACATAAGTATAAACTACATCAGTATAAGATTTCTGTTAGGGTCAAATAAGTTGGTTTTTAGAAAACTGTTTCATAATGTTATTTATCAGCGTTTGGTGAGACTAAGGAGTTAGATTAAACTACACAGGATCATAACTGATTACATCATTGAGTTTTAGGAATCTTCAAAAGAAAAAGTTCAGCCAGAATTGGAACAGCTGGATAGCTCCTCCCATCACAGGATCAGAGAATGTTTGTTTGTTTGAACAGGCTAGCATTCAGAGAACTTTTAAAGTCTGTTTCACAGCTAGTCGGTCTTTTACAGTACTTGTTCGAGATGCAAACCTCAGCGAAAGGGGTATATTATTTGTGGTCAGAAAAGCTCCCCCTTTCTGGATTTTATCACTTAAAAGTATTGTCTATGACTTCATAAAAAAAAGAATAGAGCAATGATTACCTTACAAGCTTGTTTTAGGTGTTAAAAATAATGCATTTGGAGATACTTGACATTTATTTTCATATATTATATAATGAAACTAAATAATTTTAGACATTGGAAAATCAGTGTCTATTACATCATTGTGTATTATATATGAAGATCTTGTGTCAATGAAGCTGTTAATGTAAGAGTTAATCTCAAATTGTTTATCAAATTTGTTTATCTCTTAGAGGATCAAACAGTGTTCCTCATCTGGGTATTTAACCAAACAATCCTATGTAAAGTTGGGAAAAATCTCCCACAAAATACAAGGAAATGATACAGAATAAAATGTACAATAAAGGAGATAAAAGATTAAAGGAATATAAATGAATACCAAATGTCATATGAAATACAATAGGTCAAAGTAAAGTAAGGGAAATATGTGGGAACTTAGATACATTTCTCTGTGATAGATTCTAGATACAAACCCAGGTGGATAATTACATGGTTATACAAAACAGCAAGAAGTTAATGTGAAATCACAGGGATGAAAATAGTTTTAGGAACTGATTTCCACTCGACATGAAAGATGTAACCTATTTTAGAAGGCTCAACACATCACACACAAAGCTGAAAGTCTTAAGAAAAGATTTTATTCTTCAAGAAACAAAACTCACCCTTGGAAATGAACCATAACAACTATAATTTTACTTCTTCTGGCATTTAAATATTTCTGCAAGTTCATTAACAAGGAGATCTTGTCATAAATCATTAAAATAATATGACATTATGCTTAAAAATAAGAAGCCTTATAATTAAGAAATATTTAATGCTGTACCAAATACACTATGAAATTTACTATATATATGCTTTGGAACATTGTTACTGATCTTCTTAAACAATTTGCCAACATATTCAATTCTTTTTGGGGAAAATTTAAAAATAACAAAGGAAAAATTGAGAATTGATTGACTGATTCTTGAAGAATGCCTGAAATAAATATATTGAAGATAGACAAATAATAACTTTGTGTTTTTGAAAGAAATTCTTGAGAGCAATCATCATAAAATGAAAACCATAGCATATCCAAAGCTTCAGGAAATTCACAATTGTAAAATAGAAAATTGTTTAAAATTTACTTTTCCATACTCTCTTCATTACAATGCAGGACATTTCTTTAGTTCACATTAAATTTTATTTCATAAATATTGTCTGTTCCCTCATTAATGTCTATACCTACATTAATTACAACAGTGCCAGACATATGGTAAATTCTCAGTGACTTTTGATAACTATTATTATTACTTTGGGAGGTAATACTTCCTTCCTTGTTATGAACTCTGAGAGGAGGACATTTTAAATAGCAAATAAAAATATTTTGTAATAAAATATTTTGATATAAGTATGTGACTTTAAATAGTTATGCCTGAAAATCAGTATACATTTGTACTAATGAGAATTGTTTGGTTTTTAGACTACCATATCTTTTGTTATGGTTTAAATCTAAATATCTCCCTAAAGCCTCATGTGATCACAACCAGAACCTGTGAAAGGCAATTGGGTAAGATGGGCATTATTACAGAATAATAATGATTTGCTTGAAGGTTATGCTATTCCTTACCTGGCTTGTCCCTTGACACTACTTCCTGTCCGCCATGCCCTGAGCAGTCCTCCTACACATGCTCTGCTCCAGGCCTTCCTGCCTTGGAGCCAGCCTACTACAGATTGAAATATGAGCCAAAATAATCTTCTTTTCTAAGTTTTGGGTATGAGATAATTTGTCTCAGCAATTACAAAAGTAGCTGAGTCACCTTTATCATTTTTTAGTTTTTATTGAAACTATAAAGCACAAGTTCTTGGTATCTACATCCTCTCTGTTTCCCTCCCCCTCTTTCTTTTGCATTTGCTTGAATTAAGGACAAAGGTCTTTTGACAAGCAGTTTAAGTGATCCTGGACCATTTTATTGGATAATCTGATAACAGTCATGCTTCTATACTCACTTGTGTTTCTAATATTCTTCCCCATTGATAATTTGACTCACATAATGTTAAGTAATATTTTTCATAAGTTTTTCTGTGTCTGGCACAGTTGAAAATTTAAACTATATTTAGTATTAATCATACTTACAACAATCTTGTGAATCACACATTATAAGCCCCTTTTTACAGATCAGTGTATTAATACATAGTAAAGTCTATGTTAATTTTCCAACATCACAAAACACATGAGACCCAAAAACCTTATGCTTGTTCTTCGAATTAGTTTCCTTATCACTTTGTTGATGTTGTTGTTTCTGAAAAACAATAACTTTAGCACTGGTCTCACACAGTTGTGAGGCTCGAGTTGACATGTGGATAGTCCTTGGAAAAATGCCTAATGTGAAACATGTACTCCGTAAATGTTTTCAATCAATTATATATTAGGAAAATGTACAACAAAATTGTAGTGTGATAAATATACTTCAAAATAGCTGCAGAGGTAAATGGATGATGAATACATGCATACATAGTAGAGAGGGTGTAAGTGTGTGTGTGTATAGGTGTATATGTGTGTTCTATCAATCACATTATTTAATTCTGTTGTTTATTCTTAAAATGTCCTTCTGCCCCTGCTAATGTAGCAGAGAGTTCAGCTAACAAAGACCTTCAAAACCCAATACTACACATTATATAAATTCTACCATTTCTAATTCTATCACCATGGTATCTTCATGTTTGGAGGTATAAAATATTCCTATCCTCACTCATAGCTCTGAATCAGTTTTTGTATGTATTAAGTGTTAAGATCAAGTTATCTTATTCTTATTCCATTTAAGACATAAAATTCACACTATATCATTCTGAAAATAAGATTTAGTACTTCTTCTTTTTATAAATTCTCCAACCCTCTTACTAATAACTTGCAATTTTCATCTTTTAAAGACCTTAATTGTATTTATTTTTAAATGAAAAGTTTTATAATGCTTTATTCCTTAAAGTGAAATTAATAGTCAAATAAGCACAGCAGATGAAGTTGGTTTTAGAGGCAAAAATATCTCTTATATTTGTTCTTTACCCTCTTTCATATTTACTGGCCCATTATAATAGTACTAAGATACTTTCAATAACATAATATAAAAATTCATCCTCTATTGGATGTCTGGTCACGAGGGTCCCATTGCACTAGTATTTTTGTTTTTTATTAGATATGGAGAACGAAAAAAATTAGAGAGGGAAAAGGTTAATCCTAATTTAAAACTAGAACAATTCATACACACTCTAAAAAGGCTACTTCAATGGAGAAGTCATTGCCACCATACCAGGACTTTAGCAGCTAATTTATCCCAAAAGACCTAACTTTGCAATAATTTTTAAAATCTTCTGTTCTCAGTAATCATTTTGAAGTTCTTTTAGTTCCAGAAAAATGTTTCATGAAAAATGCAGACCAAGATAATATTTTTATATTGTTTTAATCAAATTCTGGTGTATAACCTGATATTTTTAAAGTGCTTAAACAGATTTGAAATATATATATGTATATATATATATATCACTGTTACTATTAACCTTTTCTTCAGAAGTCTATTCATGCTTAAGAGAATACTATTTCTGCTTGGGCAAAGTACAATTTATGCTTCCAAACTTTTGGTTGATGTAACATTCATTTTGCTACCCTACACATCTGTTATTTAGAGCATCAAAATTCCTCTGTAATTAGCAGCAGAAACACTCTATGCTTGTCAAAATTAAAATCAAAGTATTACACGATGCATCTGTTATTAATCAGGAAATCTAAGAATCATGCTAATTAACTGTTTAGGTTCTCTGGATAAAAAGTTGACTACATTACCTCCGGTGTCTAAGCATATTTTAATGAATTATGTTATTTATTCATGTTATTGTGGTATAATGTCAGTTCCACCTGTAAAATGCATCTTAAATGTTTATAAAAATCAATTTGGAAGTATTAAGTATTTCACTTACACATTGATTAATCAATCACTCTCTCCCACTCTGTCAGATATTTTGAATGATACTGGAACAGATGGAAATGGAAAGAGATTCTCACTCACAGTTCAGAAGAGAGCAGAGACCTGGATGCCTTCAAATACATGTCACTCCATGACTGGCACTGTGAAAGCAGATGATTAAAGACAAAAACCAAAATGACACCGGAATCATAAGGAAAAGGGAGCTGAGCATTTGTTAATGGGCTGGTGAAGGGTGGCATGAGAAAATGGTAACTGGGCATCCTCCATAAAGAGGAAAGGGCTGCAAGGACATCCTCGGGTGCCTGGCATGTTTGGAATGCAAGGTAGATATATAATGAGAAGTAAAATATGTTTTCCAAAACCCGTTAGCTGGCTTAGTTTGTAATGAGTGATTAGGGTATATGGTATGGGGTGTGGGGGAGAGGAAGAAAGGTCAACTTGCATTGGTCTAAGGATACCCATTCACTACAGCGCTGCTTGCTGTTGTCTATGATTTGCACCTAGGGAATTATTTCATGACTAGCCTCATGAGATGTTCAAATATTAAAAATCCTCCTGATTATGTTTAAAACCCAATAGCGGCATCCATGAAAAAGTAAGCATATTTATAGCTGTTACTCTTTCTAATTCAAAGTTTTCTCTGTTTTGGCCTTTTCATAAAGCATATGTGTTTAATTTGTAGCCAGAGCTTTAGAGTCAGGTAATACTTTCATATACCAACTTCCCCCTGTGTTTAAAGAATACCTATTTTAGATAATACATGTTTACTAAGTATACATTTATTGTGGAAACTCCTCAAAAACTCAATTTCCATTTCTTGTTTTGTTTTGTTTTTTTTCCCTCAGTATCAACAATCAAAAGTAGGACCTTGCACTTGCCAGGCAGATACAGTGCCACTAGCTACATCCCAGCCCCACAATTTCCAATTCCTATAAAGAACATTGGTTTAAGTCTTTAGAAAGTAATGTACATATCCAGTTACACCGATAATACTATAAAAAATCATATTGTGTCCTTACACCTGAAAAAATTCAGTGATAAACTGAAAAACTAGCAGTTTTAAAAATTACACCACTATTTCCATCTGTCCACACTCCCATGCCTCCCAAAGAAGAACTTTAGTATTTTATTAACAATGAGTATGTTAAATAGGTGTGAAATAAACTGTTTAACATTTTCTAGCTTTACATGTACTTGAAAGGAACGATAAGTCGTTTACTGTTGTTGGCATGTCACAGGAATGTAGGGTCAAGGAACTTAAGTTAGTGAAAACAAACCAAGAAAGGCCACTAGAAATATTATCACTTTCCTAAGTTACATCTATGACACAAGACAGGCCTAACTTTTGCTCTGTTACAGTGAGACATCTCGGGCCCTGGCGTGCTCTGTCCGTTTGGAGTATTTTGTTTGCTCAGAGGTTCTGGCCGCTGAACAGTTAACAATGTGGTTTATGATGGTGGATTTGGAGACCAGATATCAGTTCCAACCCTAGAGACACTGGAGGCTAAATGTACTGGACTGCAGGAGGGCTTGAATTTTCAGGTCAGCCAAGCACTAGGTGACCAAGCTCCACTAAGAACCCTGAACATCAAAACTCAGGTGAGCCTCCTTGGTTGGCAGCACTCTCTGGAGCTTATGCCTTCCATGTCTCCAAGAGAGGCTGAAGGGAAATTCCACCAGATCCTTCAAAATCTCTGCTCTATGCATCTCTTCCATTGGCTGATGGCAACTTGTGTCCTGTCATTACAATAAAATGGCAGCTGTAAATATAACATATTTCCAGAGTTCAATGTATTGAAATGCCAAACCTGAAAGGGGACCCCCAGATTCAGAGCCAGCTGATCTGAAGTGAAAGGGCCCAGGTGTCACTCAAATTAGGGCTGCTACTAAGCTGAAGGAATCCTTTGGACTGTTCTCTCAGACTCTGCATTTAGTACACTCATAGGAGATATGAAGAAAAAAATGTGTAATCATTTAGTTGTAAGTACTACCAACTGAGGTAAAGAAGTCATAGTTCTTGATCTTTATAAAATATAGTGGTAAATGTACAGTGGTATGTCAAGCTTTAATTGATAAGTGGTGGGGTGTCAACTTGATTGCATTTGGAATCTACGCCCAGGATTGGGGGAGCACATTTCCAGGCGTGTTCTGTGGCTCAGGGAAGCTTATCCTCGGGGTCTGTCTGCTCTTCCTTTCTCTCTGGCACACCGCTCTTCTTCCTGGCTGCCATGAACGAAGCAGCTTTACTCCATCACACCCTTCTGCCAGGATGCTTCAGCCTCTGACCCAGCCAGTGAGGACTGAATCCCCTTAAAATTTGAGCCAAATTAAATCTCACCTGCTCTAAGTGGAGGCTGTCAGATATATTTTGTCTGTGACAAAAATATGACTGATACAAATATTTAAAATAATAGCAGTCAGAAAATAAAATATTACCAGATTGAATCTAATCAAGAGTATAGTTTAGATGTTTGGAGTGATGTCATAATTACTCAATATTCTACTTAAGATAAGAGCTAACATGGAAAAAATAATAGCCATCCACTCCTTGCGCAGTGACAGGGAGGTGAAGCTAATGTGACTGTGAGGACACAAATGCATGTAAATGTGCCAGTGCATCTATCAGCATTCCCTGGAAATATGAGCCAGGTGTATAATTCAAAGAATGAGAGAGCACAATAAAAACAGGTATGGCCAAGGGTTATAAATATTTCTTCCTTTCCATTATAATTTATGGGTATGTTTTCCCAAGTACTGGAGGAAGTAAGGTGAATATAGGGCAGGAAAAAGTTGCATGTTTATAGTTTTAAAAATACTTGACAGTATTTCTATTTAGTACACTTAGCAGACTCCACATGACTTCAGCAAGATCTTGGATTCCTCCCTTCCCTTTAATTGGCTATGTTGCCTTGAACTTGTTACTTAGTATGACTCAGACTCAGCCTCCATATCTATATGGGCACACCACTGGCATATATTTCAAACAATTCTGAAGCTTGAGATCATGCCTTTCAAGTGTTTGGTCCACACCTGAGGCATAATCCTCAACATTACTTACATACTAGTTTTATTCTTATATGTACGAGAAATCATGTCTCCCATTCTGAAAAGAGACTGACTTAGGCTATTCAGGCTGCTTTAACAAAATAGTGTATACTGGGTGGCTTATAAGTAATGGAAATTTATTTATCATAGACCTGGAGGTTGGGAGACCAAGATCATGATACCATTGTGGAAGGGTTCTGGCCAGGATCCTCTTTCAGAGTGAAGACTGCTGACTAACTTAAAAAAATGCTTTTTTACATGTCTTCTCCTACAACTAGAATGCATATTGGATGTTAGTCTTATTAAAATGCAAATCAATAATATAATGATAAAATGCAAAGTCAATAACATAAATTATTTAGAGATACTGTGTTATATTAATACATAAAATGTCCATTCCCAAATTAAATTGAAATACTCAAACAATATTTTCTTATTTTTTTCTAGATATGTTTCAAGTTAAACTGGAATCCCTTTAATATATGACACAATTAAATGACTTTGGGGAAATATAATAATACAATGTAACAATCCTTGAGCTCATAATGAAACTGACATACTTAATAATATGCTTGTCTAGCAATAAAAGATACACTTTCAGTACCAATACAATCACACACACACACACAAATACTTTTTAGAAGGGTCCATATTCTTTCTTTGATTTTACAACTTTATTTATGCCATAACTCTAGTGCAGAAAACCTTTCTTCTTCCCTTAGGTGGAAGACTATTCATATTCTTTATGGGAACTATTATTTTCAGAATGCCTTCAGTCCTAAAATGTATATTACTTTTGCACATTAAAATGTTAAAACAAGGATGTAGCATTTATTTAAATTGAGCTTTGACAAACCCCTTTTTTAATAGTAATAACTACAATTCAGCTTTCTGGCCATATTTTATATTTCAGCAATTTCCTCTTCATTACAGTAATCTGTTTATGTGTGTACTTTCTACAATGCTCAAAAGATTCCTTGAGTGCTAGAACTTTGTTTTAGACACACTGATTTTATGTCATCTGCTCAAAGGTTGCCTTTGGTACACAAACCCAATAGACTTCTAAACTTCTTAACACTTCAGTGAGATAAGATATATAATTACCATTCCTACCAACGAACTTGTACTTCTACATTAGAAAAAATAAAAATGAATAGAATGAAATAGACAATATCTGTGATATCTATAATGGAAAAGTTTTTGGTGACATTTGTCACTTTTGCTTTTTGGATCTTTCTTTTTTGTGTCAATATTATAACATGAATCTTAGATCTTATTTCATTGGGCTGTACTTATTCCTTACTGTGAAGTGAGCTCCCAGAAAACCTAACATATCTTAGACAATCTCGTATCCCCAACAACAAGCATATCGCCTGGCATACAGTCAGCATGTTTCTCTCCTAATTAAGTAGTTTGAGACCTAGAATGGGTGTACAAGGTGGTATTTTGCTCATTTTCAACTAGCTACTACACAGTCTTCAACAGAATCATAAATAAAGTGAAGCAATGTTGTGCCCTTCTTTATCTAAAAACTACCATGTGGTTCAAAGAAGAATTTTAACAGCAAACATGGCCATTTTTTCTTCAAATTAATAGAGTTTAAATTCACAATGACTGTTATATTTGCAATTGTAACTATAGTGAATATGCATGATAAATAGTGCATATGTCAGAGCAGAATTAAGAGCCTACAATTGATTTAAATACTCACAAATTTAAGTGAAGTACATGAATTTTGCAAAGTTAAATTAGGTAAAATAAATCCACCCAGATGTCTTTCCAAATATGAGTACACATAGCTGCGCCCTTTAGCTACTTTATACAAATGCCCTCTTGAAGCAGATGCATATCTATATTCACACAGGAAATTGTGTGTGCTTGTGTAACAAGTATGAAAGAAAAATGCATGTGGATGAAAATAACTACTCTCTAAGGGGAAACTCTAAAATTGATGCTAAATTTGTGCTTCTCCCCATATGTGTTTATATACCTTGAATCCTACATGAGTGAAGTATATAATTCTGGTGTTTCTATTCCTGTAACATCATTCAAGCCCGGAATTATTGTAAAATATCACCCCCAAATGAAACTGCATTTCACTGGGGGCGTCCCTTTAAATATAGCTTATAAACACTGAAAAGCATTTTGTGGTTGAGAGGTAATATAATTCAGTGTCTCCAAGTAACTCCGAGGAAATCAGAAAATATAACAGTACTGTAAAGAAGGTAATTGCTAATTCTTTTCTCTAAAAGGGTTATAAGACTTTTGTTTTATTGTTTTTTCTTATTACAAATGCATGGCACATTCATTGTTGGAAATTTCACAGGTTCAAAAGGTAGAAAGAAGTTGGAAGAAAAAAACTCACTGCTTTCTACATCCTTTAGTGAAATATGCCTTATCATACCAGCCTTGCATAAAGCACATTATATGCATTATTGTGAACACAATATGTAAATTATAAAGTACTTGTTGGTAAATTATAGGCTTACTTGCATTTCTGTAACCTCTCCAAGGTAACAGAAGATTAGTTAAAAGAGCCAACCATAAATTGTAGCCTGATAGTGGATTGTGAAATGTCTGCAGTCAGACTAGATACAAAGCAGCAGTTAGTGAAGGAGAACAGCTAAGATGTTTCATTGGGCCCCATGAGTACGTAACACAAAAACAGACTTCCTACCCTAGGCAAAAGCATTAAGTTTTAGAATGTCCCTTGTCACAGTCATTGTTGTAGGACCTCCAGGAAAGTCAATGCTGATTCCATATTTTGAGATCATAGCTTTTAGACAATCTATTTTATTTTCTTTCCCTATTCTCTTTTTATTTAGGTAATTCTAAGTGGGGGAGGGAAAACAGGTGAAGGAATAGCTACCTATGTATTAGGCACTAAGATATTTTAGGAATAATTTCTTATGAAAGAATTTATGCAACAGAGAAAGAATACAAAAACTACACTTTTACTTCCTTCATGAAGTTATAATAATCACTGGCAACTATTTCCCAGACCATGCTATGGGACATATTCTCAGTGTTACGTCTATTTTCTCCTCAGTCTTCACAACAATTTAACCAATATGTGTATGCTACAATTTTCTCCATTTTACTGCTGAGTAAAAGGACCCAAAGAAAGTGAGTTTCGTGGTCTCACATGGGCAAAGACAGATAGTGAATTCAAGTTTTATCCATTTATGGTCAAATTACCCATTGGTAACATATTACTTCACATTTTTCTTAAATCTTGTATTTTGATGGCACTAAAAATTCTTCAAAATATCATTTTAAATGACTGCATAATATTCTATATTTTACAGATGTGATGGCTGACCTAGTATTCTTCCATTTCTAGGTTATATCAATTTTCTCACTATCATAAGTATAGCTGTGATGATGCAGGAATAAATATCTTGTAATTAAATGAGTTGCTTTGAACTGAAAAAAGTTCTTCATATATTTTTAAAGTTTTCCAAAGTAACTTTACCAATTATATTTTCTTTTGGTACCGGGCATCAAACTCAGGACCATGTGCTTGCGAGGTAGGCATGGTGCCATTGAGCTAAATCCCCGGCTCACCAATTATATTTTCAACAGGAGTGCATGAGATTAATCAGCACATATGATTCTCATTAATATTTCAGCAATTTTAGTGAGTTGAAATTCTGTGATATTTAAGGCAATTCTTTTAGGCTGAACATCAACCCAAGATTAATTGTATGAAGTAAAATAGTAAGAGAGAAAACAAAATCTAGGTTTGAATGACATTATTATATACTATATAATTATATATATAAAAATTAAAATTATATATAATTTTCAATTCTATAACAGCACACATAAATTACATCTAAACTTCAATATTCTCACGTACATAAACTAATTCAGAGATCTGTGGCAAAAAAGAAGAAAACAAAATAGTAGATGAATATGTTTTGGTAAATATAAAATATAATCCAAACTTGTGTTATTGGATGCAACATCAAGAATGGAAGAGTTACATTTTTCCACTATGCAACAGGAAACTCTGAAAACCCTATTAATCACAGCTCAAAATTAATGTGGCTCGCTCTCTTTTTTCTTTCACTCTGATTTATTCATTCTGCATGAGTTTAGTGAAACGATGAACCAACTCTATTATATATATATATGTGTTAGTTCATTTGGGATACTATAACAAAATATAAATTAAGTAGATTATAAACACAGAAATGCATTTCGAAAGAAAGTAGGAGGTAGCTCTCTGGTAGCTCTCTTATGAGGCCATTAATCATAATCATGAAGGATCTGATTCATGAAAGTGATCTATTCCTCTTTTAAAGGCCTAGTACCATCACCTCGGTGTAGAATTCACCATGACATGTGCAGGTCATACACACATTTAGGTCATAACGGTATATTCTGAAGAAAGGGCCATTTACCTAATAGATACATATTCTGTTAAGATCATGAGGCAGAAGATAGGAACTAAACTGAGATACATAGACTCTGATCCTCTTTTAGAACATAAAGGTGTTTTACTATATACACTCACAGTAGACTTTGTTTTTAAGCAAAATTTAATTTTTAAGAAGATATAGACTTATAGCAAATATATGGAAAGTATAGAATTCTGAGAGATCTATTCCTATTACCAATATTTTGCAAAAAGCGACCCATTTGTTGCCATGAGTGTTGTCAGAGCATTGACAGAGCATTGTCACCAAAGAATCTAAGTTTACAGTAAGGGTCACTTTTGTTGTACATTTTTTATGCATTATAACAAATACATAGTGGCAGGCATCTACCATTAGGGTATGGAGCAGAGCAGGCTCATTGCCCTAAAAATCCCCCATGCTCTGCCTCCTTATTTCTCCCTCCTATCACCGCTAGGAACCACTGTTCCCTCACTGTCTCTAATTTTGCCTTTTCCAGGATGCTATCTAATTGGGAATGTGCAGTATGTGGCTTTTTCAGATTCGTTTATTTCAGTTAGAAATATGCACTTTAAGCTCCTCCCAATCTTTTCATGGCCTACTAGCTCACTTTTTTTTAGCAGTGAATATCATTCCATCACCCGGATACATTACAGTTTATCCAGACACCTAGTAAAGCATATCTTTGCTTTTTCCATGATTTTGTAATTATGAATAAAGCTTCTATAAACATTAAAGTGCAGCATTTTGTGGGTACGTGTTGTCAACTTGTTCACAATTTCTGAGTAATATGGTGACTGGCTAGCATAGCATTTGCAAAGAAACAGCAAAGTGCAAGTTGCCAGTAACATTTTGCTTTCCCACAGCAGTAGGTAAGAGTTCACGCCACTTACATTCCAGCCAGTATTTGATATTGTGATACAGTATATTCTGGCCATCTTCTGAGTATGTAGTGGTGTCTGTATATGATTTTTCTATCATTGAATGTGACGAAGTTCATAACAATTCTGTTTATTCAAATGTCACTGTTTTATTGCTTAGTGAATAATTTTCTGCCAGAAAAAAATACGTCTCAAAATATCATTCTAGATGTAGTACAAACAGACAGGCCCTGTAACACTAGCAAGTTTACTGGATTTTGTATTCAAATGAAAACTGGAATAATGCTTACTGTTTCTCCTTATTAAGTATTCCTTTTCTCTTAAAATATATAACATCAATGATCTTGTTTCCTTTAGTTTCTTCAAGATATGTGTCATTTGATTAACTATACTCAGATGGAAATGAATAAATGAGAGATGCTATATCCAATTTACATATAAAATAAAGGGGTAAGGCATTTGTTTACTGACTGCATTATTATCTGAATTATGAATCTAAACTTTTCTGTTTTGACCTTTTCTGGGTGTACTAAGAGACAAGAAGGAACATGCAATGTAGTAAGTCTAATAGAATGTTTCCATTCAGCTCTGTGAGAGGTAAACTGGATTGCCAACTTGATTCCCTGGGGAGCAGCCCTTGGGCTTAGTAACACACAGTTCGGATTGGGAGTCTGGGTGAGTGGTGGGGGTGAGACCTTTGGTATTGTATCGGATCACTAGCCCCTTCCACTGTGGAGCTGTTTGCCTACTAGTGGGCAGCATTCCTCCGCCAACCACTTCCACTGAGATATTTCTCCCTTGAAGCTGACCATGGATGGAATCTCAAAAACTGTGAGCCAAATAAACTTCAACAAGAAAGCTGGGCAATAGAAGCACTGAGTACAACAAAAGAAAATGAAATGCAATATCAGCCACTTGTACATGTCATAGTTGAGTGGTCTGCTTCTATACATATTTTCTTATAAAATGTTTTGAAATAATAATGGGGGTGACTCAATTTCGGCCCCTTATATCTTCATTATTAACTTAAAACAGTGCAATTTAAGTAGTTTATATTGTAACTTATCTTTCCAAAAATGACAAGAAAATCACATCCCTATTTTCTACTTCTATAAATTATAAGCTATTTTTCTGTGCTATTTACAAACAACACTCATTTTAATAATGCCATTCTTTTGGGGTTTTTTTAGATCTTTCAAAATACTGTAGTATTTCTTTTGATAAATCTAATTTTTAAAAATTTATGTAAATGAATTTCTTCTTGTGGGTGGTATCTGGAAATATTTTTATTTAACTTCCCATAGTCAATTATAAATAGAAATTAACTCCGTGAAATACCTTTAACATTAAGTAAAAAATGAGAAAGACAAGAAACATTTATTTCATTTCATGGAAGATATTCCTTAGTCTTTTTATTTTTGTCATTTGTTTTTGAAAAATTGTTTTTCATTTGTTCCTCTGAACGTAGTGTATTATTTTTATGCAGCTTATCTTCATTTTTATTTTCTTGTATTTAACTGCGAATATCCCTGAATTTATCCTACGTAAAAGTTAAGGTTTTTAGTACCTATAAATCTGAAATTATAGATTCATCCATTTCTAATAAAACTATCATGATGATAAATTTTTATTCTGTTATTCCAATTATTCTCTTATCTCGTGAGATTCCACTTAAATATGTTAGATGCTATAATTTGCTTTCAACATATTTAATATCTCTTGTTACTTTTTCTAGCTTTCCATAGCCTTTAACTCTCATATCAGTAATTCTTTAATTATTTTATCTGCTATACTTCTAAAATATTCATTGGATACATTAAAAAAATTTTATTTTATTGGTACATTTTAGGTATACAATATAATGACATTTATATTGGAAATTTGCACATTCAAATAATCTCTCTTGATTCTTATTTTCCCCTCCCCCTGCCCTCCTTTCAAGCCCTCCATCCCTATTTACAGAGACTTTGTTTCCATTTTTTCTCATATTAATTCCATTCCCTTCTTTCCTTTCTCCAACCCCACCTACTGCCCCTTCCTCTTCGCCCCTTTTCTTCCTATTTCACATTATATACTTTAGTCCTTATTTACACTTTCAGTTTCTCACACTACAGAAACTATTCAGTATTTACAAATGTGTGTCCTATTTATTTCACTTAAGAGTATTGCCTCAATATGCATCCATTTAGCTAAAAATGTCTCTAATTTTTCATTTTTTATGGCTGAGTAGTACTCCATCTTATAAAAAAACACATTTCCTTTATGCAGTCTCCAGTTGATGGGCAATTGGGCTGCTTCCAAGTTTTAGCTATTACAAATTGTGCTGCTATGAACATGGTTTCACATCTATCACTCTAGTATGATTCTTTTAATCCTTTGGGGAAGATACCAGCAGGGGAATAGCTGGGTCAAATGAGACTTCCAGTCCTACTTCTTTGAAGTATCTCCATACTGATTTCCACAATGGTTGCACAAGTCCGCACTCGAACCAGCAGTGGAGCACTGTTCCTCTAACTACACAGCCACGCCAGCATTTGTTATTGGTTGATTTCATGATAGCAGCCATTCCTTCTGGGGTGAGGTGGAATCTCAGCATTGTTTTCACTTGCATCTCTCAAATGACCAGAGATGTTGAACATTTTTTCATGTGTTTATGATTTCTTCTTTTTGTCTGAGAAATGTCTGTTCATTTCAGATGCCCATTTTTGGATTGGGTCTTTAAATTTGGAAGGTCTCATTTTTTAAAGTTCTTTATAGATTCGAGATAGTAGACCTTTGTCTGAAGAACAGCAGGTGAAAATTTTTTCCCACACTGTGGATTGTCTCTTCACACTGTTGGTGGTTTCTCTTGCTGTGCAGAAGCTTTTTAATATGAACCTATCCCACTCGTTGATGGTTTGTGCTAGTTCATGTGCAACCGAGGTTTTGTTCATAAAATCTTTTCCTACGCCAATATCTTCAAGAGATCTCCCTAACCTCTGTTCAAGCCAGGTCAGCGTTTGTTTTAATATTTAGATCTTTAAACCATTTCCATTTTAGTTTAGCATATGGTGAGAGATATAGGTCTACTTTTAATCTTTGGCAAGATGAAACCCAATTTTTCCAGCACCATTTATTAAAGAGGCTATCTTTCCTCCAGTGAGGGTGTTTGGCTCCTTTGTCAAAGATGAGGGGGCTGAGTGTGTCTGGAGTTGTTTCTGCATCTTCGAGTTTGTTCGACTGGCCCTCAGGTCTGTTTCTTTGCCAGTACAACGCTGTTTTTATCACAGTTGCTTTGTAGTATCGTTGCAAGTTGGGGATTGTGATACCTCTGCTACGTCTCTGTTACCTAGAATTGCTTTTTGCTATTCTGGGTCTCTTCTTATTCCAAATGAACTGTTGGATTATTTTCTCAATATCTGTGAAGTATGCTGCTGGGATTTTAATTGGAAGTGCAGTAAATCTATATAGTAGTTTTGGAAGTATGGCCATTTTCATTATTTTAATCCTTCCTACCCAGGATGAGGGGATGTCTTTCCATTTTCTAATATCATCTTCAATCTCTTTTTTCAGAGTGCTATAGTTTTCAGAGAAGAGGTCTTTGATTTCTTTTGTTAGGTTGATTCCTAGGTATTTCAGTTTTTTGGATCCTATTCTGAAAGTAATTGTTGGCCCAATTTCTCCCTCAGTCTGTTGTTCATGTACAGAAAAGCTGTTGATTTTTGTGTATTGACCTTCTATCCAGCTACTTTGCTGAATTTGGTTAACTCTAGAAGACTTTTGGTGAAGTTCTTGGCATCTTCTATATAGAGTATCATGTCATCTGCAAATAATGACAATTTGACTTCTTCATTTCCTATCTTTATTCCTTTCATTTCTTTCTCTTGTCTAATTTTTGTGGCTAATGTTTCTAAAACTATATTGAACATTAGTGGTGATAGTGGATATCCTTGTTTGTTCCTGATTTTAGAGTGAAGGATTTCAGTTTCTGACCATTTAGTGTGATATTGGATATTGGGTTTTCATAGATGGCTTTTATCAGATTGAGGTAGAGACCATGCATTCCAATTTTTTGTAGGGTTTTTATCATAAATGCATGTTTGATTTGGTCAAATGCATTTCCTGCATCTATTGAGATGATCATACAGTTTTTGTCTTTGGCTCTATTGACATAGTGTGTTACATTTATTGATTTGCATGTGTTGAACCATGTCTGCATCTCTGGGATGAATCCCACTTGGTCAGAGTGTATGATCTTCATGATGATCTTCTTCATTCTATTTGCCAGTATCCTGTTAAGGATTTTTGCATCTATGTTCATTAGTGAGATTGGCCTATAGTTCTCTTTTTCGGTTGAGTCTTTCTCTGCTTCAGAAACCAACCCGATTGTTGCTTCCAGGAATGAATGCAGGATTATTGCTTCCCTTGCAATTCCATTGAAGATTTTAAACAGTACTAGCAGTAGTTACTCTCTAAATATATTGTAGAATTCATGAGTGAAGCCATCAGGTCCCAGGCTTTTCTTAGTTGGTAAAAGTTTAACTATATTTTCAATTTAATTAATTCATATTGGCTTGTTTAGAATTGTTAGGACTTCTTTATTTAAGTTTGGTAATTCATATGTATCTAGAAATCTGTTCATTTCTGCTGTTTCAATATTATTGGCATTTAGGTTCTAGAAGTAGGTATTAATGATCCTGTGAATTTCTGTTGGGCCCATTGTAATTTCATCCTTTTCATTCCTAATTGTATGGATTTGGGGCTTTTCTTGCCTTTTTCTGATAAGGTTGGCTAAGGGTTTGTCAAGTTTGTTTATTCTTTTGAAGAACCAACTCCTGGCTTCATTGACTTTTTGTATCATTCTCTTAGTCTCCATTGCATTCATTTCTGCCCTGATCTTTAAAATTTCCTCCCTTGGATGAGCTCTGGGTTTGTCCTGCTCTTCTTTTTCTAGAAGTTTGAGGTTCAGCATCAGGTCATTTAAGTGGGCTCACTCTGTTTTCCTAATATGCGTATTCACTGCTATGAATTTCCCTCATAAGACTGCTTTCATTGTATCCCATAGATTCTGACATGTTGTATTGGCATTGTAATTTAATTGAAGGAACTGTTTGATTTCTTCTTTAATAGCCTCTGTAACCCATTGGTTATTTAGAGTATGTTGTGCAGTTTCCATGTGTTTATGATATTCTTTTGTTTTCTTTTCCTACTGATCTCCAATTTCATTGCACTATGGTATGATAATATACAGGGGATAACTTCATCCCTTTGCACTTACTTAAACATATTCTATAAGCGAGTATGTGGTCTCCTTTAGAGAATGACCCATGTACAGCTGAAAAGAATGTATTCTGATTTTGTGTGGTGGAACACTCTTTAATCATCTGTTAAATTCATTTTTTCAAGAGTTTGATTGGGTTCTACTATTTCATTGCTTATTTTTTGTCTAGTTGATCTATATGTTTGTGACAGTGGGGTATTGAGGTCCCCCACTACTATTGTATTAGTGCTTATATGATTTTTCATATCCGTTAGTATTTGTTTTATATAGCTGGGTGCACGCATGTTTGGTGCATATGTA
This sequence comes from Heterocephalus glaber, assembly GCF_053883595.1. Taxonomy (NCBI): domain Eukaryota; kingdom Metazoa; phylum Chordata; class Mammalia; order Rodentia; family Bathyergidae; genus Heterocephalus; species Heterocephalus glaber. Next base: position 11,189,932 of record NW_028258333.1, read on the forward strand.
TTAATGATTGTCATCTCTTCCTCTTGGATTATTCCCTTTGTAAGGATGTATTGTCCTTCTTTGTCTCTCTTAATCAGTTTTAGTTTGAAATCTACTTGATCTGCAAAGAGGACAGCTACTCCTGCTTTTTATATTTTGGTTCCTGTCACATGGAGTATTGTTTTCCACCCTTTAACTTTCAGTCTATGAGTTTCTTTTATAATTAAGTGTGTTTCTTGTATGCAGCATACTGTTGGATCTTGCTTCTTGACCCATTCTGGCAGTCTATTTCTTTTGACTAGTGAATTGAGACCATTAACATTGATGCTTATAACTGAAATGTATTGACTTGTCATTGCCATGACTTTTTCTTTTTGTTGGATTTTCCCCTTTTGCATTTAATTTCTTGTCATCCCTGATGGATTCATTCTGCAGGGTTTCCTAGGGTTGTGATGCTCGGGGTCTTTTCATAGGATATTGTTTAAAATTTTTTGGAGTGCTGATCTGGTATTCGTGCAGTTCCTAAGATGCTATTTGTCATGAAAGTTTCTTATTTCTCCATCAATTTTGAAAGAGAGTTTTTCAGGGTACATCAGTCTGGGTTGGAGGCTGTTTTGCTTTAGGGTTTGAAACACATCACTCCAAGCTCTTCTTGCCTTGAGGGTTTGCTTTGAGAAGTCTGTTGTGATTCTAATTGGCTTTCCTTTGTATGTGATTTGTTTCTTTTCTCTACTTGCTTGTAGAACTTTGTTTTTCTGTTGGGTTTCTGGAATCTTGACAATTATTTGCCCATGTGTAGATATTTTTTAATCAAGGCTAGTTGGAGTCCTATATGCCTCACTTATCTGTATGTCAAGTTCTTTTCCTCTGCTTGGGAAGTTTTCTGCCATTACTTCTCTGAACAGTTTTTTTATGTCATCTACACTCTCTCCTGTTTCTGTAGTGACTCTAATCAGTATTATGTTATTCTTCTTTCCATCATCTAGCAGCTGCTGGATTGATTTCTCATGGTCCCTTACAATTTTGAAGCAATTTTTCTTTTCTTCGTCACTAATTGCAATCTTATCATCTATATCTGAAATTCTGTCCTCACGTTGGCTCATTCTGCTGTGTAGACTTTCAATGGAGTTTTTAATCTTCTGGAATTCTGTTTGCATCTGTTTTATGGACTCCATTTGTTTCCTATGTTGGTATTCCATCACGTCCCTCAGCTCCTCTCTAGATTTATTAATCATGTCTTGCACTATGTACACAATCTCTTCTTTTATTTGAGAAATTATTTCTAATTTCATTTTTTCCAGATCCTCTTTTGTTGCCAGTTCAGGAAGTCCAGGTGGTTGAGTATCAGTGTGTTCCATCTCTTTTCCCTTTGGGGTTGCTGTAGGTGATCTGGAAGTCTGGTTTTGAGTCTTATTTATGTGTCTTCTCATTTTGATGAGGGTGGGGGGTGCTGCTGGTGCCTGTGAGGCTCACCTCCTCTGTGCTGGGAGTGGTTGCATGTTGACCTGGAAGCCTCCTCCTCTGTGTTGGGAGCTGTGATTCACTGGCTTGATTGGATTCTTAATCTCAACTATTGCTAACAATGTTAATGACCTTTTACATTCTGCTGTGTAACATTTCATATTTTGTATTTCTTTGGCACAGTATTCAGTCTTTTCATTTATTTTCTCTTGAGTATGTAGTTTTTAAAAAAGTTTGTGATGGTGCATTCATTAGGAAATTTTCTGTGTCTATCTCCACCACTCTATTTCTACTGTTTTTCATTAATATTGTCTTATCTCCTAAACTGCTTATTTTCTACTTCATGCTTGATATTTTATTCTTAAAATTTATGTGACCATCTTGAGGCCTAGGATCTTAAATTATTTCAGAAAAGATTTGTTTTTGGTTATGTATCTATCTACATGTAGCAGCAATCTAGGATCTCATAAATAGATGATGTATGAATTTTAGGATTACCGGCTATGTGAGAAACATGAGTATTTGTCCTGTGCTTACCCTATGTTTTTATGAGGATGTGTAGCATTCCTTGATGCTATCAATTTGTCCATATCATCTCTCTCTCCTAAATTGTGATAGCAATAGATATCTTCAGACATTGCCAAATATTCTCCTAGTATTATCCCATTGGGCATAGGGCTTAAGCATATTAATTTGGGGGACACAAAAGCATGTGGTCCATCAGAACCTGCAGTCTTCTTTTTAGCATTAGCCCATATTTCCAGGATACAGATATTTCCAGGTACTGTATTATTTCTCAAAATATTAAAGGGGCAGTTCCTCAGTGACATTTCAGTAACACATTAACTCTTTGGACTAACCACATTTCTATTGGTGTTGCAACAATTTATCATATATTTGGGAATTTCAAACTCTGATCTAGTCACTCATATTTCTGTAGGTCAGCATAGGATGGTAGATTTTCCCTCCCTTAGGATCTAACATGATCAAAATTCAGGTGGCTACTGGGAATTGTTCCTTATTTCAGTCTCATGATCCTTTCTGACCTGCCTGTTTTTGGACAGAACTAATTTCCTTCTTATCCTTCCCACATGACTCACAGCAACTTCAAGCAATCAAAGAAACAAAGAAGCCTTTTCATGCTGAAATCTCTGACTTCTTCCACTTTGGCTTTTAACGGTTTATGTGATTACACTGCACCACCTAGATAATCCAGGCTAATCCGAATTTTATAACCAACATTTTAGTGGCCATAATTACACCTGCAAAGTCACTGTGACCATAACAAACGCATGGGTGTGATGTCTGCTCATATTTACCATCCCAGGAAATAGGACATGGAATTATCCTTCTGCCACATTTACTAATACTTTCCAGGAGCATTTAACTTTTTTTTTTCTCCAATTTTTCTAGTTGTCCATAACTGAAGCACTGGGATGTGCATTTTTTCAGTCATTACTGAAGGCAGAAATCCTCTTAGTGTGCATCGAGTTTGTGCTTTAAATTTGTCATTTTAGTTTCTCCATTTGTCCAGCAGAGCAGGCAGGACAGCAACTGTTTTTTAGGGCTGTGGGTCCAGGTCTCAGGGTTGCACTTCTGTATGGCTGTCTACAGAATACTTCATTTTTCTTGCTGATTTTGTCCTTTACTATTAATTTGCAATCATATTACCTATTACTATATTAAATTATTATGAAGAATAAACATATGTAAAGTTACTTGGGCCATGAAAAATTCTATAGTAATCATTAGTTTTCTGAATGTTATTTTCTGTTATCAATCAAATATTGGAAGAGTATTTTTATCTTAACACAATTAAGTTGGAAAGCAGCCCATTGCATTTCAATACCTAAGGGAAACACATCCTTAAATAATTCCTCTTGTCTGTATCAATCTTGTTGATAAATGATACACAGTTGTTTAAATAAGATGCAAACAAAATTAAATAGCAACAAAATTATTGAACCTTTCTAACCTCCTTTAGATTTGATTGTCCTTAAAGCTATATAATAATTTAGAAAACCACTCAGAGTTTTGTGATACAATCATGGTCTGAGATCAATTTTCAATGAACTCTCACTTTTGCCAGTCTGTAATAATATTTTCATTAAACTACCTCAGCAGCAGGCAGTAAATAATGTCAGAGAAAATAATTTTACCCCTACAGCTACATATACAGAGCCCATGAATAAAGATTTTTTCAAATCTTGTTGAACATGTTTGAATTCAAGTTCAAATATAATGTTCAAGTACATTCACACCAACTCTCAAAGGAAAACAGTGTCACACATAATTATAACTGAAATCAGAAAAAAGCACAAAAGACCATCTGCAAGATATACACAGATGTAGTTGTTCAAAATGCTTTGTTTATCTTTAAGTAAGAGATTCTGAAGTTTAAGTAAGTTGTATATAGATGTGCCAAAATCACTTTAGAAGAAAATCAAATGTAGGAATCATAATTATTACAATTTTGGTCATTGAAAAGTCTTTCTTTTTTACATAACTTCTTTTATATATAAAGTTGATTATTAGAAAAATAAAATGATATAGATACAATATTAAAACACAGAATAAAAACCATTAAAATTTATTTTGCCTAAGTTGTAAATGAAATTCTGCACTTTATATTAATCATTACACAATTTATCAGAATGATTTTGTTACTAAGAAGTAGGAATTGCTTCTTCCTAAGTCAAATACTCTCAATTAGCTTCTTCCCTCAATATATTTATATTCTAGTTTATTCTTCCTTATTTTCAAAACTAAAAAACAAAAAAGCAAAAAGTCTATGTTCTTTAAGTTTTACTAAACATGAGAATTCCTGCAAGATCTTTTAATCTTCCTCTGCCTGTCTCCACCCAGATAAATTAATTAAAATTTCCACAGCTAAGACCTAAGCATCAATATATTTTATAAACTCTCTAGTCAGTCTTTATGTACAATGCAGTTTGAGAACCAGTATTTTAAGAGTTAAGTATGAGTAGGTGTTTTGAAAATGTAAGCTATTTAAAGTAAAAAAAATTTTAAAAAACTATGAGTGCTATAGATTTTACAATTAGTAAGCATACTACTGCTGTGAAAATGTTAATATTTTTGTAAAAATGAATGTAAATTATTTATCCACTTTTTATTTCCAATGGAGAATGAAATAAATGTACAGCTCAGTCTCAAAATTAAAAATAAAATGTGAAAACTAGTAAGTTGCTAGTTTGTTATTTAAGACAAAAGGCTGAAATTCTTCAGTTGGAAAAATGGACAAAATTAACTTTCTACAAAAATCTCAGTTGTAGGCTAGTGATATACAGCTATAGCTCAGTGAGGGAAGCACTTACCTAGCATTTGAGAGGCCCAGAACCCCTGGCCCAGCATCAGAAACAAAAATGCATTCCTCCACATCCTTTATGAATATTTGATCTTTAAATATTTCAAGTTTACTTCTGAAAATGATAGGCAATAAAGTTAAAAATGTTACCTTTTTTTGGTACCGGGGATCGAACTTGGGACCTTGCGCTTGCGAGGCAGGCACCGGAACTACTGAGCTAAATCCCTGGCCCCAAAAATGTTACTTCTTGAGTGGTCTTCCCTTGCATTGAATTTATATGTGCTTCCAAATAGTCATCACTGGGATTATGCTTGGCTTCTAGAACATTTGCAAAAGGAAAAGTGCTCTCTAATGTAAATATCACTCGGTTGTTCATACACAACTCTGATGTAGCTCAGCTAAATATGTATCTTAATCAACTAAAATACCATAGATGAATTGTTTTAATCTTAAAGTTACTACTAACAGTAATTAAAAAGAATTTACAAAAATTACTCAAATATGTAGTAACAATGTTGAAGGTAACAAAAACAAGAAATCTGAGAGAAGCTAATTTAGGGGTTGAATGGTATACTCGAAGAAGCTCTATACTTTAGCCGTTATCAGTTTGCTCAGACTGCTAGAGCAAGTACTAGAGTCAGGGTGGCTTAAGGAATAGAACATATTTTCCTTCAGTGTAAGAGGCTACAAGTCTGCAATGAAGTGTGTAGCAAGCCAGGGAGAGTCAGGGTCTCTCCTTGGTTTTCAGGTAGCTGTCTTTTCCCCTGCATCTTTATATTGCTTTTCCTCTGTACTTGTCTATGTCCCACTATCCTCTTTAAAAATGATTCCTTTTATATTGGGTTGAGGACTCACATTTTAATCAGCTCATTTAAACTTAATCACCACTTTAAAGGTCATATGACTGTTGTGACATAGACACATGTATTGTGGGTAGACATAATTCACGAATACAAGGATTAAGGTGATGCATCATCTAAAAACTAAAGAATTCCCAGGTTTTCCCAAAAACCATCTGAAGCTCACAGAGAGACACAAAACAAATTATCCATGCATAAAAGCCCTCAGAAGATGGCATCTGCTGCCTTCATGATCACAGACCTCTTCAGGAAGATCTGGGAGACGATAAATTTATATTGTTTTAATGCCATACAACTGTTAAAAAAAAAGAGCTCTAGGAAATGAATACACATACTTTTGAAATGGTCTTCCATTACTGATAAAATAACACAAGAGAGATATCTGTAACACAAAGTATACTTAAGAATATGATAAACAAAGAACAAATTATCTTGAATACTTTGTGTGACTTGGTGCGGGATGGCACTGTGAGCCACTGAGATAGAACTTGGTATCCTTTGAAGAAGCAACATTAGATAACTAATACAAACTTAAATATTAGTTGACCTTAAACACACCGTCAAACTCAGGGTAAAAGGTATTTTTGTTACTATTTGAGTTACAGAGCTCACTGAAAGAATAAAAAAAAGTATTTGTCATCAAGAATTACATAATTAGTTTTACCATAATTTTAAATAATGTTTTCAAAATTAACTATGGCATGATTTTTCCAATTTTTACACATTGTAATTCTAAGCATATTTTCAAAGAAATATGTAAAAACACTATAAATACTATATTTATATGAAGTGTGATCTTTAATTGAAATTCTACTGCCATTTTGTGAATCATTACTTTTTGTAGTTCAGCATATTCATTTTGACTGTGTCATTTTATGATTCATTTCTCCCACCAATGTTTCCTCTTTTATCTTCTATGAAAACTGGAGGCTCATTTATATGTATCCATGATGTCATATATATTTTTACCAATATATAACTTTAAACTTGTGAGTTATACTTTATTTCTATGTTTAGTTCTCTTATAAACCCAATCTATAAAACTTGAACAACATATGGTATAGAATGGGCAAAGGTACAGATAAAATATAAATACTAAGATATTTTTGTTATTTAAGAGGGGCTTATTTTGTAGTGGTTAAATCAAGTTAAACATCTGTCTTTGTAAGCTTTATCATATCTTTAGAATTAAAACACTCAAGATCCGTTCTTCTGGTTTTTGAAATGTATAGAGCAAATAATTACTCTTTTGTGCAATAACACAAAAAACGTTCTGGCTCCCACCTGTCTATTGGACTAATGCTGGCCTCATAAAGGAGATCAGAAAGGTTCCCACTGCTTCTATTTTCTGAAAAAAAATCTTGAAGATTAATAGTATTTATTGCTCAAATATTTGTAGAATTCATCATTGAAACACAAAATATCGATTACCTTAGCTTTTATGTTTTAAATTGATATATAATTTATTTAACAGATAAAAGGCTGTTCATGTTAAGCAGCTTTCCTTGGGTAAGTTTGAGTATTTTGTGTTTTTCATAGAATGGAATAATTTCTATTTACATTATCAAATTTGTTGCCACAGATTTCCATTTTATTCGATATTATTTTTATGATATTCATGGGATATTAATGACCTTTTATTATTGATATTAGAAATCTCATTTATATAGTGTTATGCCTTATATTTATAGTCAAAGTTTAATATACTTCTCTTAATCATTATAAATTTATAATATATGAAAAATTTTGTTGGCAAGAACTAGAAAGTTGCAATCTTTTAAATCAAGCGTCTTCAAATATCTTATTTCCTTAAAAGGAACTCTTTAATATTCACTCTGTATTGCATGATTTCCATAAAGTTCATCTATGTGTATCTCTCTCTCTCTCTCTGTCTGTCTCTTTCTTCCTCCCTCCCTCTCCTCCCTCTGTTGTCCTTGATAGAATGATGTCAATCAATTGTATTGTTCATGATCAATTTATCAAATTTATTATTTTTCTGTTCACAATTTTGATTCCACTCTAATTTTTTAATTTCAATTTTTATATTAGCTTTACAGTTAAATTTTCTTCCTTTAGTATCCTGGTGTGAAATGTACTTATATCATTCATTTTTCTCTACCATATTCAGTTAATGTTACTTCTCATAAGATTTGCAAAGTTATAATGTTGTTCCTTTAGTTATATTGATTTCTCTAGTGAGATACATGGGTTATTTAGAAACATTTACTTTCCACATAATTGGGATTTTAAACTTTCTGTTATTAAATTTCAGTTCAATTCTCATGTAGTTCACAGAATATTTTGTATTATTTCTATTATATTGGTAAAAAGGTGCTATGGTTTAGAACAGTAATGACGAACCTATGTGGGCTGTTTGTATCATTGAAAGGTCTAAAAGGTTCGCCATCCCCCGTTTAGAATGTGGTCTAAGTTTGAGAAGAGTAGATTTTCTGGTGTCTTTGGATAGATTGCTCTATAAATTTAAATTAGATAATATTACTGGAGAACTCTGATGTGGTGATTTATACTTCTGTTTTCTGCCTATTCGAATTTTAAATTTCTAGCAGAGTGATATGAATACTCCAATGATTACAGTATATTTGTTTCTCCTTTCAGAATTATCTCATGTACTTTGACATTTTTGTTTAAATACATATGTATTGTTATTTCCTCTTGGAGAATTTACTCTTTCATCATTACTCTTCATAAAAACCCTTTAGTTAGAAATCTGCTTTATTAATTTTAATAATCCAGCTAACATTTGCCCATCATTAGGATGGTATATATTTTCTCCAATAGATTATTTTTCATCTATCAGTGGAATTATATTTAAAGAGGGTTTTTGTGTTTGGTTTATACTGTTGATCCACTATGATGATTTCTGTATTTTACATGCTTCATTTACTCTATGTATATTTACTATACCTATATAGTAATATTAATATCTAACATGTTTGTTTCATATTTACTCATTGCATATGTTCTTGCCCCATTTGCTATTTCCTGCCAACATAAGTGATTTTGAACATTTTATGTCATTCTTTTTTTTTGGTATATTCATTATATTTCTTTTTCAACGTTAGAAATTGCCAAAAAGTTTATATTACACACTGTTATAGTTAATATCTGAAATGTTACCTGAAGCCTTAGGTGATCCCAGGGGGGATCTGGAAGTGACTGAATCATGAGTGTGATAACTGGATTAGTCCACTGATTGATTAAGCATTGTTCTGGGTATGGGTGAGGAGAAGACCCACCCTTGAGTATGGGTGGCACCAACCAATATGCATTTACCCTGGAATGGATAAAAAGGGATGGAAGATAGGCTCACTGTTTCCTGCCTTCTGCCAGCCCTACCATGGATTATTTCTCCTTCGTGATGACTCTCTCCCATGCTGCTCTGCCTTGGAGCCAGCTGACTTTGGACTGAAATCTCTACAAACTGGGAGCTAAAATAAACCTTTACTCTTTTAAATTGTGTTTGGTATTTCACATTTTGTCCTGGCAGTGAGCAAGTAATTAGGACACATTCTTTATTCTAATAGTTTCTTTAAAAAGTAAATACATTACTCATGTTAGAGTATGTATTTAATAATGTAGCATTCTCCATTCCTCTCCTACTTTATAATATTGCTGCCATTCGTTTCATATACCCATGTTATAGGCATCATATAAATGTCAATAATATTACTTCAAATACAGTTATATTTTACAGTACTTAAGAAAAAATGAATTCAATACTTTACCACACTATATTTGCTCACTGTCATTTTTTTCCTCCTGTATGACATAAGGTTTCTGACATGTAGTTTTCTCTTTAGAAAGTATCATTTAATATTTATTACAGGAAAGTTTTATTGACATTGAATTACCTCATTTTTTTCTTTGAGAAAACTTTTATCCTTAATTTCAAGAATAATTTTCTCAGATATACAAATGTAAATTAATGGTGTTGGTTTGGGTTTTATATTACCACTTTAAATATTCCACTTTAGCCTTGTGCTTGAAAGAAATTCTTGCTGAGAAGTGTGTTGTAATTCTTACACATTTCCTTTGAAAGTAACATAAATTTTTCCCCTCTGACTCCGTTCAAAATTTTCTTCATTTAGGTTTTCTGCAGTTTGCATTTGATATGTGACTGTAGCATTGTCTACTGCAGCTGTAATGTTCACTGCAAGATTAGTGAGTTTAAACAACAGATTCATCTTAGGTTTGTCAAAGTCAGAGGTCTGAAAAACACCGTAAAGAGCTAAATCCAAAGTACTGAAGGGCTACGTTCTTTCTAAAGGCTCTAGAGGAAAATATATTTGGTTGTCTTTTAGATTCAGGAAGAATCTAAAACTCACCATGGTTTTACAAACATGCAAGCCAGTTCCTTCAAATATATCTCTGTATATATGCACATTGTACTTGTTGTTTTTCTCTGGCATACCTTGATGAAACACTAACTTAGCCAAAATTAGAGACAAATTCAGAAGCAAAGCTTACAAGATGAGTGAGGAACTCTTAGTTCAAAATCCATGTTGTATCTACAATATTAGCTGCCATTAAGAGAACATGTTCTGGAAACAAACTGTCTAAATTCATACTTCTGTATCACCACTTATTAAGTGTGTTGTCCTTGCTATCTATGCTTGCCATTGTAAGTTTTCTATATTATAAAATATACATAAATTATCAGTTTTCTATATTATAAAATAGAGACAAGAAGGAGAGCCATATCAGCATTTCTGGGACTGCTACAGGAGAGAACTATGCAAATTTTTGAATGTATTAATGCATATAATCATTTTATAAAAATGAGACAGTATTGTTTCCATGAATTAGTCATTTCATAACCATGAAAGATTATTCTTTGTTGATTATTCTTATCTTAGTTTAAGGATTTTACTGAACTTATTAGGAAAATGCATTTTGGAGTAGTTACATCAGTTTCCAAATTGCTGAATTTGAAATTTACAAATAATGTCACTTAGGAGGAATTATTAATTTGTTTTGAATTACAGTATCTTCATCTGTGGAAGATGAAATGAGAAACTACCATAATTAAATACAGTACAAAACTATGTTATACACAGTAGTCATGAAGAGAATGTTTAATACAATTATGGTACTTTTTTTTACAAATACAATTCTTCCTTCCTAAAATCCACATTATATCTGACATTTTCTGAGAGATTAGTAATTTAATGATATATTGATATCCTTCACAGTGTCTTAGTTAAAAATTTATGAAATATTTGTCAAACTTAGGAAAATAGAGATAGAGATATAGAGATTATAGAAACAGAGACAGAGAAAGAGATACGGGTTGGGCAGGATTCAGGAGAAAAATATATATGTACAAGTGCTGGGAATTAAAGTATAGAAAATTAAGCCATATTTGAAAGACAGCTTTGAATTAAAATTCTAGACTGATATTTCCAAAATTATCCTCTATATTTCTAGAGTAGTCTTCTACAGAAGTGCATGAATAAGTGCATGTGCACAGGTGCATACGTTTACACAAAATTTAGGAAAGCCAGTAAGTTTCCTTTTAAATATCACAACGGAGTACTAGTCTTTTTCAAACCTCAGTAGAAATTAGAATTGATGCATCCTCATCAGTAAAATGAAACCAATGGAGAATCACCAGTGGATTTGAAGCATCAGATACTGAAAATGATAATGCATTTTCTTCAAAAATGAATATGTTGCTCATGTGTACTCATGAACACTAGTGTACTTAACAGTTTTGTTCTGGATATTATTGTCAATGAGTCTGAAATAATGTCTATAGAAAGAGCTATCAAGTAACCTCCAAAAAATTAATAATAGAAGCATTAGACAGAGATCTGTGACTAACTTCCTCACTATTTTTTGGCATAATTGTAAAACGGTATGTACAGATTCATATTCTGATTTTCTACTGTCCACCAATTATTGAACTATTTATTTCAATTCTAAATTATGTAAATTTTCTTGCCTGATAATTCTGTATCTAAGGAATTAAAATATATAGTTTTAACCCAAGGCATGGCTGTAGAGATTAAATATGATACTTTAAATAAAAGCATAGCAACATTTTGTGACTTTCCCCATTCCAATTCACAATAAAAGTTTTTGAACTATTAAATAATTAATATTTTAAAATTGAGAAAGTTATAGTTTTTTCATACAATATGTTTTAGTATAATTACAAAATTTTAACATATAAATGTACGTGAATATATATGTTTAAAAAGATGTTGTAACCACACCAAAATATCTCTAAGAATATTCCCCAAACTGTATTTTGAGGAAAGATATAATTGTTGTTAATTTTAAAGTTGCTTTTCCTTTTTTAAGATTCAACTTTCTAATGAAAGTATATTAAAGTTAATAACATCCCTTACATACTTATGTTTAATATTATTGTAAACAAAGTATATATTGTAGTCAGCATGTTTTTTACTTTAAAGTTTCTTTTTGTTAAAGAATATTACTTCAAAACATCTATGAATTTTTTTTTTCCTTTTACACTTTCATCAACATTTTCACATATGTATCAGATAGATTGGGGGGAGGACAACACAAACTGGAGGCTGAAATTTTAAATTCAAGAATGCTTAGAAATAGAGACGTCATGGTTGTCATAGCAACATAGTCTGGTCATATTCATGTTATTCTTTTCCTCACTAGAAATATTTCAAAGCTCCATAGAATTTTTCCAACTCTTTCGGGAATGCAGTCTGTGTGCATTTAATATAGAACTTTAAGGTACTGTTAGTATAGTCCATACTCCCTAGAAGCAACTCTATATTTGATATTTCTATTCAGAAGCACAATCACTTAGGGAGATTGCTTGAAAGTAATCTTTTTTTTTAATAATGCAAACTTAAGGTTAAGCTTCGTTACAGGAGTTATAAAGACAAAGCTTTCTATAGTAATATTTTAAAAATATCCCAATGTTTTATAAAATATCTATTATTTCTCAGTGGTTTTTCACTCACTGATGTTTCTTTAATAAGGCTGTAGGTTCTTACATTTTCTTGTACCAGAGAATATTTTATATTTTATCTTACATGTTTAATTCTTAGTATAGTCATGTTCTTTTAATCTTGTGATGCTCCTGTTTTTACTTCAAAGTTTTTGAGGAAATTAATGATGTCTTGAACAAACTGATTTCATAGTTTGATCACTAATCTTTCCTGGAAAAGAAATATCAATAAAAACTCTGAAATCAGAGAATATAAGTTGTTATATCTCAAAGTAACACATTTTTTCAGAGATAATTATTTTTCACATTCCTTTACTTAACTTTGTAAAATTATTACTCTAATTAATCTCCAACCCTTACATATAAGTGTTATAAGCAATTAGAGAGGGAAAAAAATGAGAAATCAAAATGAAAGAGAAAAACATAAATTTTTAACATTAGGAAATGTAATATGCATTAGAAGAAATTTCAGTTACTTGAAAAGAGCTATACTTCTAACGAAAATAAAATATCTAGAATAAAAATTTGGAATGATATCTTTAGCTGAGGCACTTTTAATATATGGTACTGTCTGATCAAAACACAGCAGCTACACTGTTACAAAAAACTAATATCTCCTGAAATTTTGGTGGGATTCAGACATATTTTATCATAAATTTTAACAAATATTTATGATTAAAGAATGCACAATTCATACAACACATTTATGTTGCCTTTTCAGCATTACATAAATACTAAGCAACAAGCTAATATATTTTAATCTTATTATATTGAATTTCTCCCTTCTGGAATAAAATTAATTTAAAAGAATATTGTAAACAATTGCATGTAAATTAAATAGACAACTTTAATTAAAATAATTTCTAGAAAAAGCTACAAAACTAATACAAGAAGAGATAAAAACCAGTTCTTCACAAACACTTGTAGAAAATAAAATTTAGAAAACATTTTCTTTATAAAAGCAGTAGTGAGGTGTGACTGGAATTTAAAAAGATGTATACTTATAATGCATATAGTTTTGTTTGCCATTGGTACACGGGACTGCACCTGGGGCCTGACATGTTCTAAGCACATGCTCTCCCAGTGAATTACAGCCGTCACCTCTATTGTACACAGCTTGGTGAGTTTGCAGATAAGTATATATTTGACTACCCACCCCCTATTTACAGCCATAAGCGTAGTCATCGCCTTTCAAAATATATTCCTGGTCCATTATTTTTGTTGTTATTTTGTAAGAACATGTTACATAAGATCTATTCTCTTAGCAAATTTAAACTACACAATCCAGTATCATTAGCTACAGGCACTATGCTGTTTGGTAGCTCTCCAGAACCTATTTATCTTGCCTATCTGAAACTTAGTTCTCTTTAAACATCATTTCACCATTTCCCCTTTTCCTCAGTCCCTGGCAATCAGTGTATTAACTGTTTCTTTTTAGTCCTTTGTTACAACATATTTGTTATGGTTTAAATCTAGATGTTTCCCCAAAGCTCCATGGGGTCATACTCGGGGCGCATAGCTAAGTGGCTGTCAGCAGGTGCGATCTGGCCAAAAGATGTGGGTCGCTGGGCTCAAATGGTCTATTCCTTCCCTTCTCCTTCCTCAGGCTGTCTCTACTCCAAGCCACCGCATGAGCCACTTTTCCTCTGCCATGCTGCCTTGCCTCGGAACCAGCCAAATGTGGACAGAAACCTTTATAAACTGTGAGCCTAAATAAACTTCTCCTCCCTTAAGTGGCAGGTGTGGGGTATTTTGTTCTGGCAATAAGAAAAATATTACAATATTTGATATTACTGTGACATCCTAAAATGGAACCTAATCCAGTTAGATTCCAAACTGATCTTGACACCCACTGGTTCTGTGATCTTAAGCAAGGTCCTTAAATCATAAACTTCTAAACATATAAACATATATTATGCCACTAGACCTTGGCTGATGAAGGAATAAATGTCATGAAATTGTACTTCTTTATCAAAGACTGATACATTTCAATATGTCAAATTCAAGTGGAATTCCTGATTTCTCAATTAGAATGATAATTTGCTTTTGGGCAAACAGGAATAGGTTCGTATAGAATTTAACTGAGTATTCTTTCCAGTTTCTTACAGAAAAAGCTTTATAACTTGCATGCAGAATACTTTCATTAGTGTAGCCATACCTACTTAGTAAGCATTGCTGTTCACAGGAGAAGCTGTTTTCTTAATTTTATGCTATGTACTCTGTATAACATGAATTTCACTCAGCGATTCTAACACAGGATTGTCTTGAGTTATTTCACTATTTTGTTCAGCATTAAATGCTTCATGTACCTAATCAGAAATCTGTTCTTTTCATGGTGAATTTTCCTGGTATACTTACATATTCATTAGGTAAAAGAGAAATTCAATTTTGAGAGTGAATTAAAAGACCACTGTTTATGATTTTCATTCTGTTTATAGTGGTTATTAGAAATCATTGTTAAATAGTTATTTGATGTTTACAATACATTTCTGAAAAAGCTACTAGTTGCACATTGTAAACATGAAATACATTATTGTAAATATTTTAGGAAATGACATTTGCCGTATTTTCTAAATAAGGAACTCATATGGAAAGCAGAACACCCTTCTAGAAATAGCTTATGGAATCTGCATTGGATTCTTTTTTTAGGTTTTTTTCCTACTTGGTCTGCCTTCATTTTGGAAAAGTTTTAATTGAATAGTTCTATAATTCAAAGATTTTGTGCTACTTTCCAATAAGCTAAATTATATTATTTATGCAACTTTGATTCATTAAATGATGAATTTGAAAGCTCTTTTAAAAAAAGACATTATGTCTTGAAAAAATAATGAAGTAAATAAGCATTGTTGTTAAATATCTCTATTATAAAATCAAAATATAACTGTGGAATATTTCAGAAATACTAGAGGATTTCAAGTATCTTCTTTAATTTGAAAATCTTCCATTAATAACAACTTAATTATGTAGAAGAAATTTTAGAAAATGTTTTAGATCAACGTGTAGTGTAACAGAAGAAATTTAGTCTGCAGGCCGGGAATTTAGCTCAGTGGTTCCGATGCCTACCTCGTAAGCACAAGGTCCAGAGTTTGATCCCCAGTACCAAAAAAAAAAGAAAAAGAAAAGAAATTTAGTCTGAAAAAGTCTGAAGAAAATGAAATTTCTCTTTAAAAGCTATAGGCACCATCCTTTGCTGAGCTCATATTCTCCCTTCCAAAAGTAAGTTTACTTGAAGGACAACATTTTTATGACTTTCAGTGAAGCAGAATTGGTTTTATATAGCATACCCACAAAATTAAGTCTTTTGGTCTTCTTGTAGAAAATCTACCCTTTCAAAACTATAATGACTATTATACATCCTTTGCTTTTATATTTATTAATTTTACCATGTATATCTCTAAACATTTGGGATAAATTTACAATGAAAGTGGTTATTTCCTACACTTACCATTGACATAACTAGTGTTATATCTGTTAGGATACTTTGGGTGCAAAATATTTCAAATTAAATTGACTGAAATGGTCTTTTATTTACTTATTTTTTAAACAAAGCATACTGGGGGACTTTAGGAGCAAGTGATGCTCAAAAGTCTGTCATTCAGCATCGATTGTCTCATGTGCCCAGCACATGAAAGAGTAATATTTACAAGTGGAGAGAATATTTGGAAGAAGGAACCGATGTTTAATGTACCTCTGTTCCCCAGAAACCCTCTCATCACTCATCTGTATGCGACTGTCAGCCTTTGGAACAAAAGCTCAGCGATACACACATGTATAGTTTGTGCATAGGTTTAACATGCTCAGCTGGAACAGATACAGTAGTGTTAACATGTAGACATCCATACACAGACCTCTTCAATATGAGACAAATGCTTATAAAGCAAAACACAACATGTGGAACAAAAGATCTATCTTCAGAATAGTCAAGGTCCTGAGTTCACTGAAAGTACTCTGTCCTATGTCTTAAGAAATGTGAAAACTAAAGTAGAAATGTCATAAGAAAAGAGAGAGAAATAAGACCACTTGGCTTGCTGTAAAATATCTGCTGAAGTATCAGACTGGGGTCAATTTTTAGGAAGCTCATGAAAAGGAACAGGAGGTGAAAAATTAGTTATTTTGTTATTTCTCTCTACAGGGTAACAAAAGCAGATAATCTGCAGAACTTTCTCCACCATGAAGATTTCATCCTCTATCCTTGACATTCAGATATAGGAACTATCAAATAAATAGCAGGTTGGCCACATTAATTAAGAAAAGCATATCAATAGATACATCTAAGATCTATTGTTCAACTGGAATATATATATATATATAGAGAGAGAGAGAGAGAGAGATAGAGAGAGAGAGAGAGAGAGAGAGAGAGAGAGACATTAATATATCCATTTGCACCCTGATGTGTGGTGGTCAGCCCTTAGGAAGGGCTTCTTTGAATGAGATTCACATTGAATCAGTAGACTGAGCAAGCTCATTGGCATCTCTAGTATGCGTGAATATCATCCAATCAGTCCAAGGGCTGAGTATAAGGAAAAGTCTGAGTCCACTGAGGGAAGAGAGATTTTCTCTTGCCTCTCTTTCAAATTAAAACATCAGCTCTTCGCAGGGTTTGAGCCTGTCACTCTTCTATCCTGCACTTAACCCCTGCAGCTGGGCTGGTTCTAAGGCTCTCAGATTTGGACTGGAGCTGCACTATAAGGTATCCATGTCTCTACCTTGCTGATGCACATCACAGCTCTTAGAATTCCTCAGATATCATAATTGTCTGAGCCAAATCTTTATAAGAAATTGATCTCTCTCCCCTTTCCTCTCTCCTTCCTCTCTCTCCCTCTCCATATATATATATGGCTTGTGTTTAGATGCCCCCCTCCAAAGCCTCTTGTCGTCATAGGTGGGGCTTTTTCAGAGGTGCCTGGATCTAAAAGATGTGACAATGGCATGGATTCTGGTGAAATGCTAGGCTCAATGGTGCTAGGATTAAGGGTGTGAGTGCTACCTGCCCTAAGTACTCTGGATAAAATCAGAGGGGAAGAAAGACACTGCTAAAGTCTCTTGTTGCTTTTACTGTCTTCTGTGTGCAATGAACTGTTTCTCCTCTGCAATGCCACTCTGCCATGTGGCACTCTGCCTTGGAGCCAGCTGATTATGGACTGAAACCTCTATGAACTGTGAACTAAATAAGACT
Organism: Heterocephalus glaber; assembly: GCF_053883595.1. NCBI lineage: Eukaryota > Metazoa > Chordata > Mammalia > Rodentia > Bathyergidae > Heterocephalus > Heterocephalus glaber. The sequence goes on from NW_028258333.1 coordinate 11,207,691, forward strand.
TTTCCCCTTTAACTTTGAGTATTGGGTATTTTTTCTCAGCAATGAGAGAAAAGTAACTAAGGTACATATACACACATAGCTAATTGTATATCTACATACTATATATAAAGTTAATATATAATATACCAAATATATCAGATATTATATATGTATATACTTCTGTTGGAAATCAATGTTGATATTATTATTTGAACATAAGTATGACATCAAGTGGTCACATGCATTTGCCCTCCATGACAAATAACTCTTGAGGTTTTAATCATTTCCTTTTCTAAGCCTGTGGAATAGGTTAATATTTTAGGGAGGAAAACTTGTCCAAAACTATTATACACAAAAAGTTATACTGAAAATTGTACTTACAATTCACAGTAGTTACACACCTTAAAATATTAACTGTATTATATTTTACACATTAAAAATATATCATCATTAAAGACAGCAAGACATTTTAAAGTCTTTAACTTGCAAAAGAATTTTTATCTCTACCTCCTGAAAAGCATAAGTAAAATCTGTGTTAAAACATTCAAAACCTTAAATGGCCAACACTGTGTAAGAGGAAATACAGCTAAGTACTTGTTTAACAAGTTCTGACTGCGTGAAGTATTTTTTAAGGGAGTATGCCACATTCAGTAGCTTACTAAGTCAGGTTTCTATTTTTGGTCACTTGAGTATTTGATATATACTTGTACTGCTTCTTCAGAGGTAAAGTTTATAGTCCATAGATCATGTATTTTTAAAAATATTATTATAAATAAAAATAGAATGACCAATTGGATTACCAGAATATGTGACACCTTCCATGATAGCCAGTATTACACAGCAGTATCCCTCTGATCAAACTCAGCCCAACATTAGGTACTAATAGTTCAAAATGTACCATCATTAAAATATTAATTCAAATTTTAATTATTAAATCTTATCATTAATATTTTGTAATTTTATTTAGCCAATTATTTTACTGAGAAATCATTTGTTCCTTATTTCGAATTAAGACATGTTTATTATAATATAAAGAGACAAACTGTGTATCATTTTAAAATGCATACATCTCCTAGAAACTTTAGAGATAGCCAACTACATTTTGTTTGTATTTCAGTCTTAAATTAAGCATACATCCATCTTCTTTCATATATTTGACATTTTTTTTTCAAATAATCTCGCAGCCAATTTAGAGACATTTGTTAATGTGTTCACATTTTCTACAATTAAAATTGGACATTCTTATCTTTACCACTATGTGACTCTGGGAAATGTTGGAGACATTTGTTTTCTGAATCTTCAGCTATAAATGGGGATAATAATATTAATTTGACATAGGTATGAGGATAAATATATATGTGTAGAAAATATTAAAAGAATATGGTACATCATTAACACTTGATAACTAAATATTAGCCAGGCATGGTGCTGCACATCTGTAATCCCAGAACTCTGAAAGATAGGCAGAAGGATCATAAATTCTAATCTCACCTGAACAACTGAATAAAACCAGGGTTCAATTCCCAGTATGGCAGAAATGAAAAAGTAATACTTAAGTATTAAACAACTAAAGATAATTGTATATTATAAATGTTAAATATTACAAATATCAGCTCTTGTGCTGGAATTCCTTGCCTTGTATTAACCTGTCTATACTTAAATTGGAAAGAAATTCACTTTTGCTGTATGACACATTCACTAAATCATTAGGTCAGGAATGTCATGCCATTTTCCTTCAAACATTTTTTAGATGAATATTTGCAGCATTATGCAAGATTCTCAAATAAATAGTTAAGCAAACAATCTCACCACTCAGAATCCTATTGGAAATTTAAAAACTAACAGCATGAGATTTGAAGACCAATTTGTGAAGATGTGACATGTTTGAAAATTTATATCCTTCACTTAGGAATGTCAATTACATAATATACAATGCTATGTTTTACTTGTTATTCTAGCAATTAAGCTTTATTCTAATAATGACAAGCAATTCAAAAGGTCAAAAATATTTACACTGTGAAATTTAATAATTGATGGATGTATGAAATACAATAATTGGTTCATCTGTCAATTGAAAGAAAATATTTTAGCTTTTGAATTAAATTATGCAAAGCATAATATACATGTTAGTAGAGAAGGAACACTTTTTTATATATTATAGTTGTATCTCTGCTGAATACCCTCCAAAGTAGTCATTTAATTGAAACAGGCTAACTCACTTGCTTTCGGAGGCTGTTTGGTGACATACAATTATTACTTTCCGAAACCCGATAAAAATAACATTTTTTAAAAAGGACACTTTCTGTTTTAATAAAATAGTAACATTAAAAGGAAAGAGTAAATATCATTGTTTGTTATATTTCTATCAGATTCAGTAAACATCTATCAAAGCTGTAAATGTAAGGATTTATGTGTTACTGCATTTGGAAAATGAAAAACACAGTTTTTAGAATAATGGTAATATTCAAGCATTCAAAGAGAACATCTGAATTCATATTGTGTTCATTTAGGTATGTTTTGCATTTATGAAAGACAAATTTAACTGAAGTTCTTCGGGCTAAATATTTCTTCAATAAGGCATTAAAACACATGACTGTCTTAAAGAATAATTTACAATTCCTAGTTTTTCAAGCTTTGCTTTGTAGTGAAATAGAACCAATAACTTTTATTAATTACATTTTTTTATTTTTTCAAAATCATTTAATAATACATGAATAGATCACTGAGGGAGTACGGTATGCTTATACTTTTCAAGTTTTTATATTTTGGTAATTCAGGAAACATGTTTCCTTCTAAGCAGATTAAAGAAGAATTGTTTCTCATAAAGTGCGTAAATATACTATTATCATTGAGAACAAAACCAATGAAATGCTAAAGTGAACATAATGGCTGTTGAGATGGCTTTGGAGAAAGAAATATTTAAATCTGTTTCAAGGAAAAATCTATTTGAAAAATGCTTTTAAGTAAAATGTGTATAAATCCAAACAATAAGATGGAAAAAAAGATTCTTTAAAAAATGGAACCTATAAGCTAATAAGCATAAATCCTTTTTGCTGTATATAAGGGAACAAATGATTTCTAATGCCATACTGCTTTAAATGAAATATAAGACTAGTGCTCAAATACTTCAGTAGTGGAAGTGGTTTTGTATAAAAGAAGATGATGGAATGCACAAGACATAAATGCGGAGATTGGATGTAGCAAAATGCTTCCAAAATATAGGTAATGCCAGCAGCACAGGAAATGAGCACCTAGGTAAAACATTTGTGAGGCTTCACAAAAAGCAGAAGATAAAAGAAGATCTCAAAACCTTGACCTGCTCAGTACAGAATATTGTGTGAATGAGAATAAAGATGCATTTTGTTTTCTTTTGGGTACTGTTTCCAGAAGCTAAATGAAAGACTTGGGCTATCTTTTATAATTCAAAGGGAGAAGAGCACACTTTTAAGATCTAAAGCAACTTCCATGTATACAGTGCACCAGATTCAATTTCAAGTATTTCCACAGAGATGAAATCCCAGAGAAATGCTAGTTCAGGCTGCAGAAACCGTCATGTGATGATTTCTCAGTTTGACGTGCACTGCTGTAGATGCCTCCCACTAGACCTGTTCATTAAAAATGTTGTTCACTACATTTCAGAGGGAACATAAACAGAAACTAACTCCCTCGAGGTTTAGTGAGTGAGGCTTTTTGACTTCAGTTTGTTATTAACAACTATTTTCATGCCAGCTTCTATGCTGCAGCCTCAGTACACGCCCATGACTGACTAGTTAGGGAGCCAGACATAAATTGATGTAGTACGTGACAGAGGTGTACTTGATGTGGGAAGGGAAAGCATGATACTGAGTTATGTTTTAAGAACAGTCCTGAAATAAAATAAAATAAAATAAAATAAAATAAAATAAAATAAAATAAAGAACAGTCCTTGGCAAAGATAACGGATATCTGGGAAGCTGAGTTGTAATTTAGCAGCAAAAAAGGGGGACTTGGTGGAAAACAATAGTACAAGCACAGAACAGACAAATGAAGGCCTGAATGTTCAGGGACTGGAGTTCATTTCTAAAGATTGTATGAGGAATTAGTGTGAAAGACATACATTACCCAATTATAGGTTATTCCTATTGTCTTGATCACTGAATGCTTCACCAAGATGGGGTAGAATTTTGTATTTTAATTCAGAGTAAAATAATCAAAATGTTAGCTGTTTCTCAAAGTTCTCTTTTGAGTAATTATTTTCATGAATTTAACAATTCTTAATGCTAAAAGAACTGTTTTATAAAACTGTTGAAGGTATGTTATAAGTTTACTCTCTAGAGACAAAATAATGTGCCATTCTAAAGTAAAATCAATTTATTTTCCTAGTATGTGTAGAAGAAATGCAGAACCCCAATAAATCAAACTGCTGAAAGCATCGTTCTTTAAATATTATGTATGTCACTATTTTTTCTACAATTAGTGATTGCTTCAAGAAACAAAAGTCAAAACTGAATTATATTAGAGTACAAAAATAGATATTAAAAAGTAGTTCTCTGAACCAGACATGTGTTCAGAAATCCATACTTCCATACTACTACATGCACCCAAAATACTATAAATAGGTAGTACTTTATCATTATGTTTGGCACCATCATTTTTGAGTTGCATATACAAACAAATGCATAATTTTCCAATCCATAATAGTTATTGATATTTGGCCCTTTATTTGCCATATATACCATTAAAAATCAGGCATACGGTTCTGATAAGGTTACCTTACTATGTACTGATGTTTAAAAATTTAATTAGTAAAAAAAATTAATTAGTATGCATTTGCAATACATAATGAGTATATTTATCATGGGTTATTGTTATGTATACAGATCATATCTTGATTCTTTTTATTTCTCTTTCCCCTCCCTCCCTCCTATTCCCCTTTCCTCAAATCTCCTTTCACATGTCCACAAAGTCAATCCTCCTGTTTCATATCATCTAAGTACCAATTTGTATAGTTACATGTTTCAATATTATAATAGATATATTTAATATGCTGCAAAACAAAGAAGAAGAGGAGTGGATGATTTGCACTGGAGAATTTAGGAATGCCACTCTAGGGAGGTGATATTTAATCTGGGACTTGGACAGGAAGATGGTACTGCCAAGGACCCAGTTCAAATAATGGAGGGCATTGATTATTGTGTTAAGGAAATTAGTCTTTATATTCTAGGCAATGCCACACCTTGTGCATTCCTTAAACTAAGGGTGTAACTTGATCTACTTTCTGTGTCACAAATTTAATTGGATTGAATAGGTAAAAACAGAGAACACAATCAGAAAGCCATGGCATTAGTCCAGGTAGGAGGAAATGACAGCCTAATTAAGCTAATAACAACAGAAATAAAACTCAAAGAACAATAAAAGTACAAGCCCTGAGATATTTTAATGGTTCAGAGAGAACAGTTAAAAACCAAAGAAATAATGTAGGACAGGATAGGAAGTTACAAACCTAAGATAGGACATTATGCGAGATAGGACATGCAAATATTCTAGACACTGAGAAACTGATGTTCCAGTTAAGTGGAGAATAAATTGATATAATTAAAAGTAGGTTGGGAGAGCCAGAAATGGTGCTGCACATCTCAATCTCACTGAATCAAGAGAGAGAGACCCTATATCAAAAGAAAAATCTTAAAGGTGGATGAAGTAGCTCAGTGGTAGAGCCCTTGTGTTGCACGTGCAAGGCCTTAGGTTTACCTAATGGAACAACAACAAAAAAATCAAAGTAGATTGGAGACGTAAGGAAAGAAGCCATCATTTTAGCAAACTAAAGGGGAAATACATGTAAGATGTTTAAGTAAAGCCATTTGGTATTTGAATAGGTGCCTTTATATTTCAGAGGTGAGGTTTCAACTCATATATACTTGAGGAAGTTCAAATGTAATTATTTAATGTTAGGGACATATATACTGAAAAAGCAAGGTAGGGAGAGAAACGAGAACACAATTAGAAATTGTGAATTTAATCATTTGAATTTAGGACTGATGGGAAAATAAATGACTTATTGGGATGCTGAGAATAATAATAAAGTAAATTAGGAAACACACGGCAAAATGTGTGGAGAAATGAAAAAAGAAGAAAAAAATAAATGGATTGATTTTCAGGAAAGGAAATGTTTGAGCAATAGCTTAAAGAAGAGGCAAGGTAGGAGGAAATATAATTTCTTTAACATGAAATTTTATGAGAGACCCCTAGATGTTCCTTGTTGAGAATATTGAAGCAACAGAGAAATGCTGAAATTATTACACTAGTATAATTATTACATTATGCCTGACAAATATGATGTTTTATGTTACATGATCTGGTCTTTCTTTGAATTTAAGTCTCAGCTAAAAATTTTGGTCATTCCAGCACAATGTTAAGAGTCCTCTGTTTGGAGTTATTTGATCATATTAAGCTAATGAACATGAGCTGTCTAGAGATCACATAGGAATTATCAGTTATGGTGTCTGTAACGCCAGCTTCTGGGCAGACAGAGGCAAGAAGATCACATCAGCCAGCCCAGGGAACATAATAAGACTTTGTCTCGAAGTAAAATTAAAAAGGAGCTTATGAAATGGTCCGGATAGTCCTCAGTATTACCCCCCAAAAAAGACCATGACGATAATATAGAGCATTTTTCCCATGTCTATTTGGAAAGTAGCTACTAAATTTTCAACTGATCATGAAACTCTATCTGCTACCAAATTGGTATCATGTGGTCACTACTGTTTCTGAAGGGAATTGATTGTGTTATCAGCTAACAAAACACATCTAATCACCCTATGAAACACCACCGTAATATTTCTATTGTACTTATTATAAGGTGCTACTATACATAATTATGATTTGTAGCATAATAAAGTATCATATGTATATAAATATTATATAATCATCATTTGAGGAACTTTGGTACAGAAACATCTATTTGGGTGTTATTCTCTATAGCTGATGAAGCAGATGCTATATCCTGTAATTTTTTTTTTTGGAAATGTAATCAACTACAAGACTAAAGAAAGTGGGCTTCCAAAATCTATATAGTTTAAGTTAATTCCTATCATTTCAATGTAGAGATGTTCAGAGGAAAAATGTGGCAAATATAGTACTAACTAATAAAATTAAATATTTTATTGTAACAGCTGCTATTTCTTTGGTTTTGTTTCACGGCAGGTACAATTAATATTGTTTTAGGCATAGATTTATAAAATTTTCTCCATGGGTAGTCCCGTTAGAGAAAATGTTTGCACTTAAATACCCACAGAGATTCTTTTAATATTTGTTAATATAGAACATTTCAAGAAAAAACACCACTAACGTACCATGTAGTGTATTAATTAACAGTAGACTGACTTCAATAATTAAACTTTCAAGAAATCCAGCTGTATTAACAATGGGTTTCATGAAGCATTCTTTCTCTTCCTTCATTCTTATTTCTTGAACCTCCTGGTACTCTATGCATGAGATTTGCCACAACTATTTACATATCACACTTGGTGCCTGCACATGTGACTTAAGTTGTAGTGTTGTAATGATGAAGAAAACAGGTAAGACATATTCCTGAAGCTCCCATTTTCCTGAAGAACATAGACATTGAAAGTAATAAATACACAGACACATAAATGCATCAAGCTTTGTAACTTTAAAAGTCATGGAGAAAATAAACAATAAATGCAGGGGACCAAAATAATGATTATGTCCAAAGCAGGCTGTGAAGAGTTAACCCCACAGTTGGCTTGTTTATGAATTGAGTCCTTCCAAACCCTATGCATCAAGATCAGAGTAACTCACACCCAAATTCTGTTCCCACAACTAAAACCTTCTTACTAGAAGGACAATGTTCTAATTACATCCATACATTTTATCTATTCTGTTGCCAATTCGAAATGCTTTGTCTTGTCTTTTACAAGCCTTGCTTACATTAATTTCCATAGAATCAGCATGACTGCACCTCCTCACATGCAAAAGTACTGCCCTTGCATGTAGCTCACCTTTACCCCTATTAATTACCAATAAAAATCAGTGGCTTGGACTGGCCAGCACCTTTGTCAGTTGCAGTGACATTGTTTGTCTTAGCACCCCGCTTTCTATCTCTGTTAGTTCTGTCTTTTAGTGTTTTGTGGTTTTTTTTCCCTCAGGCCTGCATCTTACACTGGGAAGGAGACTGGAACTTACTGCAGAAGTTTCCAATAATTTTTCCATAAATAAACACAGAAGGTAATAAGAACACAGAGAGGTTGCAGCTGAACTTAAGAGTACCCCTGAAATATCATTTCAAAGAGGGGAAATTTTGGCAGAGTTTAGATTGGTGATTATGAGCCAGGCATGCTATGATCTGTAGTGCAGTTCAGGCCAAGTATGAATGTAAAAGGCTGTAAGATCAGAACAAGCTGGATAAAGTCAAAGAGCAAAAAGAACACAAAGCACAAAGAGAAAGTATTTAGTGAAAGAGTCCAACAGCAAATGAGTCAGTGATGTAGAATAGAGGCAGATGCCACAGGCCTTATGAGCCTGAGAAGTTTGAATTTTATTCTAAATACAAACTACCTCAGAATATTTTAGCACATTTTAAAAAATGAATTTTTGGATATTATATGGTGCATAAATTGAAGGGGAAATGTTTGAAAGGAACTGAAACAGTGATTTAGATGCATACTGCAATGCTTTGGAGTAGAGATGAAAAAGAAAGAATGGAAAAAGGAAGAAATATGTGAGATACATTTCTACATATGAAGTAGCTGAGCAGAAGATAAAGCCCCCAGAAAACTTCTCTTTTGGTCCTCTACATTTGAAAACTGATATATATTGCTGTTCTCTTGCTTCTTATAAATCTTCCATAACTTGCTTTGTTAACAAAAGTACTGAGAAATCAAAATCCCCAACTATTAAGTTAAATCCCTTCTGTTGCAATTATTATGCTTATTTCCTTATTTTTTCCTCTTAATGAAAAGGAGAACAGCTGTTTACCATCATCTATGGTCTTTTTATAAACTACAAGTCTATTATTAAGCAGTCCTTAAATTTGTGTTGCCCAATTCGCATGTAATCACACAGATTGACTATCTGAAGGCAAAATGACTGAAAATGACTCAGTCATTTAGATGATCAAAATAACCTCACAATCATCCATTATAACACCAAAATAACGAACCTCATGTTTTGAAATCAATTGAATCAGTAGAAAATACTAGCAAACAATCTGAATGTTTGAAAATCTTGGACAAATAAAGTTATTTCATTGTAGACAGGTTGTCAGAAGGAATGGCCATGTATTTGACAAAGAAAAATTCATAGTACCCCATTAGGAACTGGGGTAATGGCTCTAAGTGTATGAATTGGAGATTACAGGCCAGAAGGGCATGTGGACAAGGGAACAGGAAGACACTAAACACTATGGTGAGGACTTCGGATGGCTGGAAGGACAGGGCACACTGGGATCCCTGGGGAGAGTGTATCTAGGTGATAGTAAGCCTCTGACAAGAGCTGAGAGAAATGGGAAATTATTCAACAGTAAGGGAAACAGGCCAGGCATTGTAGAAAGCAGGCAGGAAAGTCACAGCCACAAAAACCTTCTGAGAACATAATATCAAGTTCTTACAGGAACTGAAAAGAGATTCAGTGGTCTGAGATTAGCACAAGATGAGACTGTAAAGTTACTAAGGAAGCTGATCACAAATGAGTCTGTAATCACTGAGTTTAGATATCATCTGTATTTCATCCTGACATGATTATATGAGGTGATTCTGCAAATAATATGAAAAAATGGCCTCAAAGGAGAAAAGACTGCAATCAAAGAAACTAGTTAGGAGTTTGCAGTAATGAGTTACATATTTATATAAGTGTTTAATTATTTTGTCTTGAGATTACTTATTACTTAAAAAGAGAACAAGATCCATATAGACAGACCTCTTTTTGCTGTATAAATACCTAAAACTATTTAATTTTTTCTTTGCCTCCAACACATTTTTTTTCAAAATTGCAACTATGCAGAGTATAATTTGTACCAGAAAACATTAGGTTTAAAATGTCACTTTTAAACTGGTTTTGGTGGTGCACTCCCATAATCAGAGCACTATGAGAAGCTGAGGCAAGAGAATCTCAGATTGAGCCCAGCTTGGGTAAATTAGTGATTTAATGAAACCTCCTCTCAAAATTAAAAAAAAAAAATGTCTGGGATTTATTTTAAATCAAAGACCTTGGGTTCAATCCCAGTAACACACACACATACACACACACACACACACACACACACAAACTAATCTTTATGGAAGAATGAATAACTTTGAAACTAAGGTACTAGAAATTTAAGATACCAACTATTATTTTTCTATTATCTTTGGTATATTTTTTAAGTGAGTTTGATCCATTTCATTGTTGTGTTTACTAAGTTTATTCAAAAAATGTGTGACAAATAGGAAATTTTGTAATATCACTTTTATCACTAATAATATCAGTTGTAATATCACTGTTTGTAATACTTATTCATCCCACTGTTACATTTTTTAGTTTCTAGTCCAAATATCATGTGTTTGTTAAGCATGAGTTATCATGTCAGGTCCTTTAATAAGTCACAAAGAACTTGTCAACTGTAAACTGCTCCACTTCATAAAGCTAACACATGATGATTTTAATAAAAGCTGGATTTTTGGTTAATAAATATGCTAGTATTTTTCCAATCTTTCAGTGCAGTTGAAATAAAGGGGAAAGCAATATATGTCTGTGGAGAAAAAATGTTGAAGTTAGGGACATGTATGAAGAAAAATAAATCAAATATATATTAATTCATGAAATAAAACTATTTTTGTTAGACAAATATTAAATTCAGGATAATGTTAGCCTCATTCTGCTGTGTTAGAGGACACTTTCAAGTTTGACATTTTTAAGATTTGTTTACCCAACTATGTACTTAGGAAATATGATAAGATTATACTTCTAAATTTTTAAGACCTATTTGCTCTCTTAACTTTGGTATATATTTCATCCTATAGATGCTGAAAATGATATAAAGGAAGACACTATCTTGTTTTAAATTGTTATCTTTTTGACAAGGAAGTTAGAATTTTGAAAAAGATACAATGTCTCCATAAGAACAATTATATCATTTGGATTTATTATAATTTTTGACATGGAAAAATTCCACTAAGCATCCTTAAAGCATTTCTTGCTGAAAAATTCTCTTGTGTAAATGACAGATACGTGCTTTAAACTAGCAGGTCCTTATTTTAGGTACCACATACATGAAATTGCCTTTTTACTTCTTCTCCGTTCTGCACAAACTCCATAACATTATGTTCACACAAATCAATTGATTTGTAAACATTTATGTAATGAATAAGCACACATTAAAATAGCAAATACTAACCATGCACAATTATGTGGTGAAATTCATAACAACTTACTTGAAATTCATTATAACTTTGAAAGCATGAAAATTTTCTTTAGAAAGAGAATGATACATTGCACTCAATTTTACAACATTTTTTTTTTGCTTAAATTCTTTTATTGGTATATTTTAGGTATACAGTACATTTACATTTATCTTTGGGTGCTTGTTCCTGTACATGATGTATCTCAGTTACTTTTTCCCCATTACCTGTGTGCCCTTCACCCCCCTCCACCCTTCCCTATTTACATAGACTTTGTTTCTAGTTTTTCCTTTTCTCATAATGTTTCCTTTCCCTTCTTTCCTTTTCCCACCCTCTCAAACTTCCCCTACCCCTTTGGAACTTTTCTTCCTATTTCAAGTTATCAATTATTTATTTTAATCATTTTAATCCTTATTTATACTTGCAGTTTCTCACACTAGAGAAACTATTTGGTGTTTACATACGTGTGTCCTATTTATTTCACTTAAGACTATGGCCTCAATATGCATCCATTTAGCTACAAATGTATCTAGATTCTCGTTCTTTATGGTTTAGTACTCCATTTTATAAAAAAAAAACCACATCTTCTTTATCCAGTTTCCAGTTGATGGACACTTGGGCTGTTTCCAAGCTTTAGCTATTACCAACTGTTTCACTATAAACATGGGTGTAGATATATCATTGTGGTATGATTCTTTTAATTCTTTGGGGAAGATACCCAGCAGGGGAATGAATATCTGGGTCAAATGAGACCTTTAGTTCTAGTTCTTTGAGGTATCTCCATACTGATTTCCATATAGATTGCACCAGTCTGCCCTCCCACCAACAATGCAGAAGGGTTCCTTTCTCCCCACAGCCCCACCAGCATCTGATATTGGTTGATTTCTTGATAGCAGCCATTCTTTCTGGGGTGATGTGGAATCTCAGGGTTGTTTTCATTTGCATCTCTTGAATGACCAGTGCTGTTGAACATTTTTTCGTATATTTATTTGCTGCTTTTACTTCTTTGTCTGAGAAATGTCTGTACATTTCAAATCCCCATTTTTGAATTGGGTCTTTGAATTTGGGGGTCTGATTTTTTTCAGTTCTTTATGTAGTCTAGATACTAGTCTTTTGTCTGAGGTACAGCTGTTAAAAAGTTTCTCCCACATTATATGTTATCTCTTAGCTCTGTTGGTGATTTCTCTTGCAGTGAAGAAGCTTTTAAATAAGATGAGATCCTAGTTGATTCTTTGTGCTATAAAACTAAACATTTTTGAGGTGCTAATAGTTCAGTTAGTTTTCTATCCCATTCTAATGCCTTAATGTATGTGTAATAGTTTTCTTAAGGTGCATTAAATATATACAAGGAGTTTTTTATGCAAATTATGATTTACCTTATATATCAAAATTCTAACTCTGAGTTTCTTAAATATAAAGAATGTAAGATTTGTGAGATATATAAAGCAGCTCAGACTATTTATTGTTTTTCAACTTGATTATTTTAATCATTCCTTTGATTTTTGGATTCCATTTGATACTAGCTCTTTTCTAATATCTATTGTCTCCTTTCTCCATTATGATGGGAATTTAACTGCTCAGAGGCCTTTGTCTAGTGATTGTCCCATGATATATGAACACAACATAATCAGAAGTATGATCGAAAAATACAGATGCTTAAATTTATTTTTAATATTTATTCCTGTTCGAACATGTGAACAGTACATAATGATTACATTCATCTTTGAGAGTTGGTCCATCTACGTAACGTATCTTTATTCTTTTTATGTCTCCTCCACTAACGCTTCCCCCTCCCTTCATCTCTTGGTCCTTTTTCCATTTGCATAAGATCTATCTCCCATTTCCTATTATCTATCTTTAATTTTGCTCTTTACTTTGGGTTTCTCATATTATAGAAGCCATTTGAGAGTTAGGCTTGCACGTCTGATTTATTTCATTTAACATTACGATCTCAAGGTATATCCATTTTTCCTACAAATGACTAAAGTTTATCCTTGATCACAAAATAGTAATTTAATATGTAAAATCTAGTACAGTAAAAGTCACATTACCCCTCAAAATACTCCCTCTCATTTTAAACATACTTATCATCTTCTTGTTCTTGCCACTCTCTGAAGCTGTTGCCTAACTGCTCTTCTATTTTTTTGCCTGCTCTGTCTTGGATGCCTCAAGGTATGGAATGCATTCAAAACACTTAACCTTAGAGGTCATTTTGGCATTGGGGAAGAGCCTGGTTTCTCAACGTGCCAAACCTGGTGAATAAGGTGGATGAAGCACACCATAATGCTATTACAAGCCTGTCTTTCTTTTGCATGGCGTTAAGCAGCAGCATTCACTGATTTTTGTTCACACCTTATGAAGATACTTCCAGAGAGGACTTTCAGAACTGCTTCAGACAGTGGCAAGAGTGAAGAATAGACTTTGTGGAGATGGCAAAAGAAGCTGGAGATATAAAGGTCTAGACAAAAAGGAGGAGAGAGAAAGAAGAAATAGGATTAAGAAAGATAGGATATTCCTCATGATAAATTATGTGTTGCACTATACACTTAGCATATTTTAAAAATCAATATTCTGTTTTTAAAGCCAGTGCATTTTAATCAAACTTTCCTTGTATTCATATCCTCCATATAACTTTTCCTCATGGTGTAGATGTAGACAAAAGCTACTTATTGAAGATGAAGATGGCATAGCACAGAAGCAGCCCTATAATACTACCTTCTGAATTGTTTTATAAAATGTTGTATTTATGGTTCTTCAATCTTTGGATTGGCTACCTGAAAAGGAATATTTACCTTGTTTAATTACATAGGGCTTCTTTATTATAGCTGCTAGGAATTGACTGTAACATATTTTGTTGGGGAAAAATCAACACACAAACAAACTGGTAATGATATTATACATATATATATATATATATATGAAAAAAGCATGTAAAATGGTCAGTTCATTTTACTATTATTAGCTATTTGTCATACTCATGTATAAATTATTTTATTCAAATACTTTAATTAAAGGAAATCTTAAGCTTGCTACCATACAAGGTAACATACTTACACGGTGTTTATTTCCAATAATTCACGTGTCTTTCCAAAACATATAATGTTGAAGAATCAACTACTAAAGTGTGTAACTTATTTTCAAGTTTTCTGATAATCCTTAGTGACCTTGGATTTTCAGTTTTGTCTTCTTCTCAATAACAACTTATAGAAGTTTGAAGAAAGGATTGGTCCCTCCGGAAATCCCTTAAATGAAGTAAATTTTAAAACCCTTTCATGCATTGTACTGCCAATCACTGTTGATAATCCCATTCAAGCTTAATAATTAGTATTCTAAGGCAGGGATTCCCACCTGTACATTGTAGTACAACAGCACCAAGTGTGGAGGGGAGTAGATGAGAAGGACTCCCAGCACACCTCTACATGACAAAATGCATGAATCAATTTTAATTAATTCTGGCTCTTTAAATCCGTCTGCTCTTTAGGAAAGATTGCTATCTGCTGGAGCCACTATAGCAAGATAATTAACACAACAACTGCTGAAGACTGATAGCGCAGACAGCTGATACCTGTGGCAGGAGCGCTCTGCCACCTGCGTGCCCCAGAACTGTGGAGGCGAGAGACGTGCAGAGCAGTACATTAACTTTACTAAATAAAAGCATTACTTATAGCACACCTATTACAGTTTAATTTATCCGGTTTGAATGTTGTCAATATCAAGAAAGAGTCAATTGTGTAAAACCCAAAGAAAATCAACATAGGTTAAGAGGATAGGTTCTGCCTATACACATGCCTACTCTAAGAACTGTTTACAATGATCATGAACAATTACAAAGTCTCTAAAGGGCTCTTTCATTTGTATGCCTACAACCAAACTTTAGCCAAGGACTTCTTAAACTGCTACTTGCCACATGAATCCCAAGGACCACAGGTTAGATATACAAGAGCACGTGTGGTGACAGTGTGCTGACATTAGTGAAAACACTGATGAACTGACATCAATTCCTGCAGCAAGTCCATGTAATGTTCTCTTTGCTTTGAAACACGGTGAGTGTACTTTTCACTTTTATCTTTTAAAATCCTTTTTTTCCTTTCTGTCTCTGAAGATGTCCATAGTTCACTGTGATATAAGTTTTTCCCTAACACTGTTCTGCTATTCTTGATTAAACATACTATATTTGGAGATTTCTGAATGTTATTTAGCTTGACACTGGCATGTAACAGAGATAAAGGTAATTGCTTCAAAACTATTGTAAACTGTTCTGTCAACTACTTTAGACCATTCTGGTAAAGCATCTACTTGTGCATATGGCCTTACTACCTCACAAAAAAGCATGCAAAAATAACTTATAGATGAAAAACAAATTTGTAACCAATAAAGTTTAACCTTTATGTGAGTGTTTGCTAACACTTACTTTATATATATATATATATATATATATATATTCACTTTTTGCTGAAATATATACAATAGTTTTCTAGTTTTCTTGGAATATATATGATAATTTTTATTAGGCAGTTTATGTGGCAATAACAAAGCAAAAAGTCAACTCTGCTGTGATACTAGAATTTAATATTATTTTTTAAAGTTGTAAAGATTTACCCTTCTAATTGAGGATTAAGTCTTCAGAGTTCCAAAATGTTTGTTTAATTGATCAATTTATAATCCTCAACTAAATGGCTACAAAATTGTATGCTAAGTTCTGATAACAGTATAAGTAATCATCTACACATTCCATATGTTTCAAACAATAATCACTGAGCAATCAAACATTCTCTAATTTTTCCCAAATGTACATTTCCATCATCATTTCATCATTTTGGGAGAATTTATGAATTTCTTAGAGTATACATTCTATATTTGTACAATCCATTAAGGAAATAGCAGAATATATTATTAACTGAATAAAATTTAGGTCAGGACACTACATGGAAGGTGTCATGAAAATTCAGGCTGAAAGGTCTAAAAATACTCACAGGGTCATAACTTACCGGAATCAAAATGAATAACTTATAATTGTGAGTTGTACCTCAGTAAGTATGTTACTAACGAGATTGCTTTGCAAACTCAGAAAAAATACATTATCTTTAAAGAGGCCACCATAAATGGACTTTCTTTTCCAAATCCTTGTTTTGTCCTTCCTTTGTTTTTCCGCTCCAATCTCTGATATACACATATACACATTACACTTGAAAGAACATATTTCTTTGTTCCTTTTCCAAATATATTAGGGAAAATGTTTTTCCTTATTTCAGAGCTAACAAACATGAGATTTAGGCAAATAACATAGGTGTCTGCCCTAGGAAATACTTGCTTCTTGAACACATGGGCCAACTGCAGTAGCTTAATTGTCAAGACTAATATCTTACTCTATCTATTGATAGCTATCAAGTCTAATAGCTTGCCTCAATAGTACCTTCTCTAAATGCTCATGGACTTAGACTCTGCCCAATATAAACTAGTTCCATGAATTGGCCAACTTTCTTTACCAATACGAGTCCCAAGTTCCTCCCTTTTGAGACACTGTTAGGAATCCTTCTTAGTTATATATCCCTTGTGTGGTGAGGGTCCTGAAAGAGAACAAGCGGGATATATACTTCTATATTGGGAGAAATTTTGTTAAGGAATTGGCTCATGCAGTTTTAGAGGCTGATAAGCCCACAATCATCACAGAAAGCTGACAAACTGAAAACTCGGAGAAGAGTTCATGTACTACTTCAAGTTTACAGGCCGTCAACAAAGTTACCTATACCAGAGGGGAGCTCTGTCTTTTTAAGGCCTTCAACTAAATAGATGAGGTCCACCATATTACTGAAGGTAATCTACTGTACTCAAGGTCTATTGATTTAAATTTTATTCTTATTGAAAAATACCCTTACAAGTTCGTAATAGCTAAAGCTTGGAAATAGCCCAAGTACCCATCAACTGAAAGCTGGATAAAGAAGATGTCGGTTTTTTATAACATGGAATACTACTCAGCCATAAAGAATGAGAAACTAGAGACATTTATAGCTAAATGGATGCATATTGAGGCCATATTCTTAAGGAAATAAATAGGACACACATGTGTAAATATCAAATAGTTTCCCTAGTGTGAGAAACTGAAAAGTGTAAATAAGGATTACAATGAATAATTGATAATTTGAAATAGGAAGAAAATGTCCAAAGGGGTAGGGGAAGTGGGAGGGTAAGGGGAAAGGAAAGAAGGAAAAATTATGAGAAAAGAAAAAATTGGAAACAAAGTCTATGTAAGTAGGGAAGCGTGGAGGGTGTGAAGGGCTCACAGGTAATGGGGAAAAAAAGAACCAAGATACATCATGTACAGATACAAGCACCCAATAATAAATGTAAATGTATTGTATACTTAAAATGTACTAACAAAAGAATTTAAGCAAAAATATACCTTTACAGTAACTTCCAGGCATGTTTGACTAAATAGCTTTGTACTGTAACCTAGACAATTTGAAACATAAAAATAACCAGCATATCCCTTATAAATAACAATAAATTTAATTAGTTTACTTGGACAGCAATATTTCTGGTGACCTTTATGAGAACTTGACAACTGACGCATTTTCAAGCACTAGTTCAAATACAGAAATGTCTAATTCAATCCAGTGTGCTGAATAAGACTAGAAACTACAAAGGAGATAAGATTCATGAGATCATGCTGTGTTTGTTACAATCATTTTCTTATATTGCTTCACACAAAGCCTAACAAAGAGCTTGTACTTACTATTTGAAAAAGGATAACTGGACAAGTAAACTAATAAACCAGATATTCTGCTATATTCTTATAAGGGAAGACTGTATTTTCAAAATAACCTCATGATCCAATCATAAATACGGTGCAATTTCGTATGTCAGTGATTTTAAAATCCAGCATGTACAAGACACACAGCCATAGTTTATCAGTGTAACACAAATATACAGATCCACAATATACATACAAAAAAATCAACTGTTTTTTATTTGATGTACAATTAATTTTATGTGATAAATTAAAATTTAAGAACACTTTTCATTATTCCTGCTAATAGCTGCTTTTGTGATTGTTATGGTTTAGATGTACAATGTCCTGTAAAAAAAAAAACTCATGTGTTCAGAGGTAGGCCTTTTGGAAGGTGACTGGATTACAGGGCGCTGTACTCATGAGATGATTAGTCTAATGATGAATTCAGAGCTAAACATGCTCTTAGGAGGAGAGGCCATGTCAGAAGGCATGGGTCTAGTGGGTATGGCCTGGAAGGCTATTTCTTCCTCCCAGGCTCCTTCCTTCTCTCTCTCTCCTGCTTGTTGTGGGCTGAGTGGGTTTTCTCCACCAGATCTTTCCACCATGCACATTTTGCCTGGAGCCAACCATGAACTGAAACCTTTTAAAATGATGAATCAAAATAAACCTGTCTTCCTTTAAATTGTATGTTTTGGGGGTTGTGGCCAGCGATGAGGAAGTGACTAAGATAATAAGGTTTTGGATTTTTATATTGTTTTACAAATACACTTCATTACATTTTGTTTTCCCTTAAATACAATTGTTTTTGTCATAGTTCTTCATATTTTCTTGTGATTCATAATGAATGACACTTTAAGCCTGACTTGTCACTTGCTTTTATTCACAGTTCTCCATCTTGAAAAGTGCCAGGTGACAAAGAAACCTGAGTATCGAACTGACACCCAGCTTTTCATGAAGATTGAAGAACTGTTCTGCTTCTTGATTTATATCCTTGGGTTTGTACTCATACCATTTCATATTTAAAAGATTTTTCACATATGTCATCTTTTATAAGTCTTCATAAAAAGCTTGTAGAAAGCAACTCATTTTTCTTATTTCAGTTAAGAACTGAAACATGAAAGGGTACTGTTACAAAATTTTTATGAAGGACCTGCATCCCAGGGAATGTCCTTTAAGAATTTTTGCAGATACATCTAAGTGATTATAATATTTAGTGTTGTGTAAATGTTTGTCAGATTGGATCTAACATCTAAAATATTTTAAAGACTCATGTTAGTGACATGCTCTGTTCTTTTCCTTCTAGGTATGTCCTTGTTCTAATTTAAGCATTAAAGACCCACAGTACAGACCCACAGTACGGATACAAAAAATAATACCTGCTTTGAAACTTCTGTGCCAGATCTGTAAAGTTTCCAGTCACAATAGGCTTTGATATTTATGTCTGACACTGGATAGAGATGCAAAATGATAAATATTTTAATGTTTTATTCAGGAAGTTCCTGTAAACCAATTTATCCTTCCTGAGAAGTCACTGCTCTGAGAAAACAACTCTTTATAATTTAAACTGATATATTATATGGGGGATTCAAAATACCTATGAATTATTTCTTTTTCAAAATCTATAATTAACTCTAAAGAAAATTTATAATAAATCACAAAAGAAAATGCTAGATTTTATTCATAAATCTTTTAGAATATACTCACCTGTGTCTGACTCAATCTGTGTTACTCCTAAAGGTGCCTTAATTTTCTGCATAAATTCAGAGATTATAATTGCTTTGAAATATTTACGAACACACACACACACACACACACACACACACACACACACACACACACACTGTCCTTACAAGAATCTGAAAGAAACAAAGACATGAAGGATTATGGATTCCAATGTTCTAATTTGCCAGAGATAAAAAGTGTTAGGCAGAGAAATATATTCTTTCAGGTCAAACAGTCAATGGTAATTAAAATTAATAATATTTTTCTCCAAAACCTAACCTATAAATTACAGATTAAACATGCATAGTGTGTATATAAAAATCTGTTTGCTCACACATATGTCTTTGACTGAAATTCCTACCACATAAAAGAATGTTTAAGTAAATTTAATAGTCTTATGTGGAAGAACTAATAATTGCAGAAGTGAGCTTTTGTTAATAGATTTTTCCCTTGGTTTTACAGTTTTATCACAAAAATTTGTTATTCTTTGTGTTTGATTCTCAGACAGTGATTCTTAAAAAAGAATATTATATTGTGTTTTGAGTTTTGCTTCAAATAATTTGATAAAATCTCATTATTTATTAAAACAAGATGTGAATAATTCATTTTATATTAATGATATACACTCCAATTTAATTTCTTCAATGGGGCTGAGTTTTTGTAGCAAGAAAATTATTTAAAACCTTACAAATTGAGGAGAGATCAATTTAATCTACGTAGCTAAGTGATAAGATTTGAGAACCAAGATCATTTGTGTCAAATTAACTCAAATCATTTTGTCCAGACATGTTTTCCTCGGAAGATAAGGATGTAAACCAAGCATTTAATGTTCGCTCCAGGAAATTTCTGCAAGCCTATCTATCTTGATAAAGAGTTTGCTCATCTGAGGAAACACTTCTTTTATTAGGATCATAGTTATCAGGGGAAACAATTTGTTTTCCACACAACAATTTAGTTATGAGTTGTTTTAATTTCCACCCATTTTTCTGCACCTAAATTCTAAATTATTATGAAGTTTGCTCATTTCCAAAGAGTTCTCTCTATGCATATGCTTTTCTTAAACAATTTGAGCTCATATTTCTGAACACTAAAAGCACAGAACACTAAATATATCTATGTTCGTATTTATACTTTTAAGTAAGAATCTTTCATTTTACTGTCCTATTTTTACTGCCATAGACTTAACAAACTTAGCTTTATATTTTTAGTGGTTGTGGAGTTGACAATTGGAAAGCTATTAATTTTATGTTGCAACCAATAATAAAAGAATGTCTTTAAACATATTTGAATAGATGAACAGCATGGTAACCTGAGTCTCAAAAAAAAAGAATAATTTTGAAAGCCATGTCTCTGGAGGTTACTGTTCTTCACATATAAAATGATGAGAACCTGTCTCACATTTTATTGTAACATAAAGGACAGCATTTTTATGTGATACATTTTTCTTTGGTTCAAGAAACACAACTGGAACACCTGTAATCCCAGCACTTGGGAGGCTGAGGCAGGAGGGTCGTCAGAGGTTCGAGGCCAGAGTGGGTTACATAGTGAGTTCAGGGCCAGGCTGAACTACAAAGCAAGACACTGTCTCAAACCCCCACAACACCCCCAAAAAATTGGCAAGGAGCTATCACTACCCAAATATAAGGAACACACACATCAATTTTCTATCTTCCTATTTAAATTACAATATTAGTGTATGAAAGAATGTGAAAGAAAATTGCTGTCATAAACCCAAAATTTAACTGTAAAGATAATTACATATATATTTTTTTTCTGGTACCAGGGATTGAACTCAGGACCTTGCACTTGCCAGGCAGGCATTGTGCCGCTGAGCTACATTCCTGGCCCACATATACTTTTTAAAAACTTTTTATTACTATATGTTTGAAATTCATAAAAATATATTCATTGCATAGTACTGGTACATATTTGATAATTGGAACTATTTAAATAAATAATGGTCAAGCCTGTTAAAAGTGTAAATTCCTAAAAACACATAAAAAGTACTATTTTTGGACATGATGTTTACAAGCTATTTAATTTGAACTGATAGTTTGTTCAATCAATGTACTCTCTAGAAGGAGGAAGAGGAGATGAGGCTAGGGGAAGTGGATGAAAAACGAATTAAAACATGTTAGGTATATGCAGCAACTCCCCAGGAGGAATGCAATCATTCTGTACTGCAACGACAAAGTATGAAAGTTGAAAACAGTATTACTTGTTTAGTCTTTCCACTTCTTACTCTAAAAACAAGAGTAGAAAATTTAAAAGGAGGAACTTGGCCATTTATTCTCACTGGTCCACAAGAATGGTATGCCACTTGCTACAGATTTCTTAATTTAAAAATGAAAAACATTTGATAATTTTGTTCCTTGACAATGCATAATAGTTCATTTCCAAAGTTAGCTGTATATATTCTCTGCAGGACATACAATGATCTCTACTTTTACAACATGGTGTATAAGACTAACACATAGCTGGTCACGATGGCGCACAGCTGTAGTCCCAAAGACTCAGGAGGCTGAGGTGGCAGGGTCATTGGAGACCACAAGCCCAGGTGATGCAGAGGGACTTTGACTCAAACACAAATGCAAAGAAAAAAAGGAAGAGGAGGAGGAGGAGGAAGAAGGGGAGGAAGAGAGAGAAGAAGGAAGAGGAGGAGAAAGAGGAAAAGGAAGAAATAGGAAGAGGGGGAGGAGAGTACTCAGTGTTTGGGAGTGAAAACAAATAAGGTATGAAAACAGAGAATGTCAATATGCATGATTTGCTAACTAAAGTCTAATATATTTTATCTCAGGTACCTTGTGAATCTCCTAAGTCTTAAAAATTATATGATCCTTTTTTATATTTTGTGTATATGAATGTTACAAATTCACATAAGTCTAATGAAAGCTTATTATATAACTATACACTCATACCATTTACATTTTATTTTTAAATTATTTTATCTCCTTAAAAGTTTTTAAAAAATCACACAAATAGACTATACAGTATACAGATACTTTAATTGATTACAATTTGTCTCACTTACTTTACCATTTACAATTTCTCTGTTCAATGCTGGATATATTTTTGCTTGTTTGTTTTATGTATCAGGGTATTGCTCTATAATTCAGGCTGGCCTTGAGCTTACTAGGTAGCCCAGACTGGTCTTGAACTCACAGCAATCCTCCTGTCTCAGCCTTCCAAGTGCTGGGATTACAAGTGTGAGCCATCATGCCCAGCCCTTTGATGTATTTTTTACTGAAACATTTAAAAGTAAATTTGAGGTATTTTACACATGAAATCCTAAATTCTTTGGTTATATTTGTCACATAAAACTACTCCACATATATTAAAGACAAAATTTTATCAATCCATTATTATATCCAGTTTGTAGTCATATTCAACTGTTGGCCTTTATATATGTTTTACTATTCATCATATTGTTATAAATACATAATTTGATGAAGAGAGACAAAAAGGGAAAGATCTTTCCTACAGTAAGATTCTAATGATAAATGTTAACTGAATCATAGAAAACAGGGAAACTAGGGTCTAATAGTGTAATGAAGAAAAATTATATTATTTAATGTCAAATATTTGACCCATACTTTATAAAAAGTTGAATATTTATAACAGGAAAACTAAACATATCATAATGAAAGATCACACAGAGCATCACCACTAAATCCACACCACGTTTCTCTAGATATCTGACCCTCACAAGTAGGACAGCATCTGGCCATGGTATTCTTGTTCACACTGTTTAGCCCACACCCAAGCTTCAGAAAGCACTGACAAACTCAGATTGCCAAAGGCTGTAGGAAATAAATTGCCCATACTCTTTACAAATATTTTCACCATGAGAAACCAAACAAATCTGAGAAAGAGATTAAATGATATTACACACATCAGATAACTGAAAGCACTGATTTCAGGATGAAGGGATCAGTGTGTATTTTATTTCTATGTCAAAAATAGGACACAGGTGTAACTACCAAATAGTTTCTCTAGTGCAAAAAAACTAAAAGTGTAAATAAGGATCAAAATGTATAACTGATATTGTGAAATAGGAAGAAAATGTCTAAAGGAGTAGGGGAAGTGGGAGGGGTAGCAGAAAGGAAAGAAGGGAATGGAATTAATATTAGAAAAGAAAAAATGGAAACAAAGTCTTTGTAAATAGGGAAGGGTGGAGGGGGTGAAGGGAGGGCAGGGGAATGGGGAGAAAATAAGAACCAAGACACATCATGTACAGGTACAAGATCCCAATGATGAATGTAACTGTATTGTATACCTAAAATGTACCAATAAACTTGATGGGAAAACAAAAAGCTGACATTGTATTTCTGCTTGCCTTTTACTTAAATCAAATAAATTCCTTTATTTGGCCAATAATGAATATTGGTCCAATGTTATGAATCCATTCTGGACCAATAATGAATAAATTACATTATAAATTCCATAGTAATCAAACTTGAAATAAAATAATAATTTATTCTTATTCTTATGTTTAAACAATGGACAAATGTCAAAGTGTGCTGCTAAGTGACAGCTATCTCTGTGACCAAGTCACTGAGTCTTACTTAGACTGCTTCATTTTTCCCATTAAAAACAAAGCCCATGAGAAATGTATACATCCCTAGAAACTAAAAAGCTGAGTTAAAGTAATAAACTAAGAAGTTCATAAAAGATTAATTGCAAAATTTAAGCATCATTTCCAGTTGGCATAATTGTAGTATGGAGAATGATATATGTTTTACTTTAAAAATTACTCATGTGGATATTCTTTATTGTTATTGGAGAAAACGAATCATTTGTTTGAATGTGAGAGTTTTCTCTTATGCTCTTTATAATCACCTACCCATGCAACAATGGGCAACCTGGCATCCACGTGACATGAGTCAGTAATCCTTATTAGTATCTTGAGCCATTGTGAAGATTGTTTTTTCTAGTTAAAGGAAATTCATCAGACTGAATATTTTTAACCACTATTTAATAAGTAGCTTTTTGATGATAGCTTAGTTTTTCACTTTAGAGTTTCTTTATATATAATCCAATCTTTACACACTCAAGCCAGATAAAAATAATAGGTCAGGAGAGGAAGTTTGGAGCTTCTGATGCATAAATTTTATAAAACATAATAAAATATAATGTACTCAAAATATTTTCACCATATGCACATATAGTATATATTTAATACAATTAAAAATAATTGAATATTTTAATACTTTTCATAATTTTGAAAACAGATCTGTATGTTCTGGTATTTGAACACATCACTTATCAATGATTTAATTTTTTTTTAATTTTTGAAATAATTCATTTTTACAGTTTATTCAATTGAATATCTACAAAACTTCTGTGAATAAAGACATACAATTTAAAAAATAAATTTCCCAAAGTTGCATTATATATCCTTAAAATATGTGTAATTCCTTAAGTACACAGATCATATAGTGAAAGCTCCACTAGAATATCAATCACACTAAATTTTAAGCATTAAAATTAAAGAATACTTTATAGAATATATAAAGTGTTTCTATAAAACTATAATCAAATGTTTGACATTGAAGTTGAAAAAATACCAATGAAGACTATAAGACAATAATTTAGTAAAAGAAATCCAGAATGATAATAAACTTCTGGAAAAAATACTAAATCTCACTTGTAAAAATGAATTGAAAGTGACAATAATAAGAGGATGCAATTTAGCATCTATCATACTGGCAAAATAACCACCTGATTTCACATTATTAGTGCAATGTAGAGCACTACTAATCCAAGATGGTAATCAGGGTAGAAGCTGGCATATCTGTACTCATATGATTTCATACAGAAAAAATTCTGTTTCTACCTAATCTAGGAAAACATTTGCACAACTGCACAAAGACAAGGATAAGAACCTATAGAACAGCTTCATTTATAGTTGGAAAAAATAAATCAACAAGGAAAGACAATGAGTAAATTCCTACATATACACAATGGAATACTTCAGTGTGAAACTTAGCTACATTCATACACTCATTAGTATGTATAAATTATGAGGACAAAATATTGACTGCCAAAGTTAGATTACAGAAGCATACATGCATTACAAGTCCATTTTTTAATATACTTTAAAACCATAACATACTTAAAACTATGGAAATACACTCCAATTGATTGTGAGATAAAGCATGAAATAGACTCAAGGGGACTTCAACTTTACTATTTTATTCCTTAAGACAGATAGTTGGTTCACAGTGCTCATTAAATTTCTTTGTATCATTATATGAGATTTCAGCATGCACTCATGCATGTAATGCAAGTATTTTATGATTGATTTGTTGACAAAATAGACTACAATAAATCTAATGTTTGTGAATTTCAAAATCTATTTCTATTTTATCTTATATTTAATATAAAACCATAGAGGCTTTTAAATACTAAGCCATCTCATTGTAAAAAAGGAAAATAAATCTCCAGTTTGCTAGAGATCTATTAATATGAGTGAAATTAAAATTGCTTGGACTTTCAATAATAATTAAATATAAGCATTATAAATCAAAAGTATTTTGGATTAATTCATTCACATAGGGAGTTCAAGATAGATCATTTTTGAGCTAATAGTATTTATTGTTTTATTTGCATTTTCAACAACTTAGAGAAGATAAAGTAAGATGGAACTCTGTTAAGAGTGTTAAATCTACTGAGTGCTGAAGTAGACTAAACCAACTCCAAGCTATTCAAGTCACAGCATATTTTAAAGAAGGCAAAGGAAAAATTATGAGAAAAGGAAAAAATGGAAATTAAGTCTTTGTAAATAGAGAAGGGTGGGGTGGGTGAAGGGAGCACAGGGAATGGGGAAAAAATAAGAAGATACATCATGTATAGGTGTGGAGAGTGAAAGGTTGAAACAACCTTGAGAGACCTCTGAGTCTCTTGAGAACATAATGAATCCTGGATATGCAGCTGGCACAAAAACAAGGATGGTTACTTGTAACGAGAGTGGTTAAATAGAAAGAGTTCGAATGTCTGTAATGCAAGGGAATGTTATTCCCGGAGTTGTAAAGATACATTTGACCTTTTCCCTGGAAAATAATTAGTCGCCGAATTATGTACAGAGGAGGGGTTGGGGGTTGTGGAAAAGGTATATAAAGGGCAATAAAGTGGGAAGAGGGGTCTCTCCTCTGCCTCTCTCTCCTTTTTCTTTTCCTCAGAGGTTTTGTTTTTCTTTCATCCTCTCCCCTCCTCTCAGGTACTGTTCGACTAGTGACGGCTGGCACCGTCACATATAGATACAAGTACCCAATGATAAATGTAAACGCATTGCATACCTAAAATGTACCAATAAAAGAATTTAAGCAAAAAAAATTAAAAAGAACATTTTATAACCTAATAACTTTTTAAAATGGGGCTTACAATAACTGTTATATTTATTTATGATTTTCATGTATTTTTTTTCTGTTTATTGCAAGGAGTTTTGAACCCAAGTTAAATAACTTGAATTATACCCAGCTACCTGCAATAAGTAATATTAAACAAAATTATACACACATTTCCTTTAAAAATCTATTGAGGATATAAAATGTCAAAATATTATAATTTAACAATTTATTATTTCCACCTTATAGCAAAGATTGATATAAAAATAATAAGTTATAGTTTATAAAAGAATATTTTTATTTTGTCTCACATTTTCAACACAGCAAAGCATAGGTGTTTAAACTCTGGCTTGTGATTAGACAGAGGAAATTATTTTAATAGGATGA
This sequence comes from Heterocephalus glaber, assembly GCF_053883595.1. Lineage (NCBI taxonomy): Eukaryota > Metazoa > Chordata > Mammalia > Rodentia > Bathyergidae > Heterocephalus > Heterocephalus glaber. The sequence goes on from NW_028258333.1 coordinate 11,235,230, forward strand.
TCATATGTAATTTATGTGATCATCAGCTATTCTATTTAGAAATTTAGTGGAAAAATCAAGGAATATTAGAGTGCAGTCTTTGCAATTATTATTAAATTGTGCTTAATTTTTCTAGAAAACACAGCAAGAAGACTGAACTCAAATAAATTTTCAACTCATTATAGTTGATCAATCTCCATCAGTGTTTCTGATAAACCACAGGATTCATAGGACTTACTTTCCTGTATAGTTCTCAGTCAACATACCAATAGGGAAGGAGAATTCTTAATTTGATTCTAAGCAAAATAAAATTATATAACTCCATCGCATGGAAGATAAATATGTATTTAAATGTATCTCAAAATAAATAAAGCTTTCAATTGAAATACTGTATCCCAAAATATTCAGTTACTGAGCTTTTACTTTTCTACTGAGCTTTTTACTGCGTTTTACTGAGCTTTTATATTCTAGGAACAGAGCCGGACACAGGGAGATGAGTTTTAAAAAATAAGAAGCCCTAAAGTATTTATAATGTAAATGTGTATGAGGTAGAGAGTGCAATGTTTCCATATGGTGGTGATTTTTTATTAGCATGGCTGTAGGGTAAGTGAAGTTTTATATTATGAGAAAAGTGACTGAAACTCAAAACATCAACAGTTTAGTAATGCAAAGCTGAGAAAAGATATATTCAGTTCTTTAACATCATCCACAAAGAGGACATGGGAAATATTATTAATAAGTCAGGACATGTGGATCCTCTTTGGTCTCTAATTCTGACTTCTCAATTAGTTCTGAATAATCACTTATAGTCTCTGGGGCTTATTTTTTTTTCCACTGAGCTATAAAATAAAGAAAATATATCAGGCAACATTTCAACAAATATTTATGGGAGAAATAAATCCCAGTAGCTGGTCCCAGGACCTGGAAGGAAGCTCCTCGCCTCCATCCCAGACTCCTAGGGTAGAGAAGATCAGCCAGTCCCAGAAGCCAGAAGGAAGCTCCCTGCCTCCATCCCAGGCTCCTAGGGCAGAGAAGGTGAGCCTGTCTCAGCACCTGGAAGGAAGCTCCCCCGCCACCATCTCAAGCTCCTAGAGGAGAGAAGGTGAGCTGCGTGGGCACTAAAAGCACCCACCCCCCACCCCGTGGAAATGAGGAAACACATAAACAAGTCTCAAAAACAGAGTTCCAGATCATTTACAGCAACCCCAAAAGGAAAAGGGGTGGAAAAATCTGATCCTCAACCACCTGGACTCTCTGAACTGGCAACAAAAGAGGATCTGGGAAAAATGAAATCAGAAATAATCACTCAGATAACAGCAAAGACTTTGCTCATGGTGCAAGACATGATTAATAAATCTAGAGAGGACACAGATTAAAAAAATAGAGGATCGGAGGAACATGATGGAATCCCAACATAGGAAACAAATGGAATCCATAAAACAGATACAAACAGATTTCCAAGAGATTAAAAACTCCATCGAAAGTCTGCACAGCAGAATGAACCAATGTGAGGTTAGAATTTCACATATAGAAGATAAGATTGTAATTGGTGAGGAGGAAAAGAAAAATTGCTTTAAAATTGTAAGGGAACATGAGAAATCAATCCAGCAGCTGCTAGACGATGCAAAGAAGAATAACATAAGACTAATTGGAGGCAATAAAGAAAGAGGAGAGAGTACAGATGACATAAAAAAAAAAACTGTTCACAGAAGTGATGGCAGAAAACTTCCCAAGCAGGGGAAAAGAACTTGACATACAGATAAGTGAGGCATATAGGACTCCAGCTAGCCTTAATCAAAAAAAAATCTACGCATAGGCATATAATAAAGGATTCCAGAAATCCAACAGAAGAACAAAATTCTGCAAGCAGTGAGAGAAAAGAAACAAATCACATACAAAGGAAAGCCCATCAGAATCACAGCAGACTTCTCCATACAAACCCTCAAGGCAAGAACAGCTTGGAGTGAAGTATTGCAAGCCCTAAAGGAAAACAGCCTCTAACCCAGATTGATGTGCCCTGCAAAACTAACTTTCAAAATTGATGGAGAAATAAGATACTTTCATGATAAAGAGCACCTCAGGAACTTCATGAATACCAAACCAGCACTCCAAAAAATTTTAGACAATACCCTAGGAAAAGACAATGAGGATCACAACCCCAGGAAACCCAGCAGAATGAATCCACTGGGCGTGACAAATTAAAAGCAAAGGGGGAGAATCCAACAAAAAGAAAAAGTCATGACAAGGCTTTCAAAACTTTTAACTTCATCTACCTAATGAGTGTATAATTCAGTCTTATTATTGTACTGATTAGTATTTTTCTGATTCTAGAGTTGCACACCTTTCCTTGTGCTATACTAGCTATTTATCATCTTATGTCTACATTTTAATTGGGTTGTCTATTAATGAACTCTAAGAATTCTTTATATATTCTTGTCATAGGTTATAGGCATTGCAAATATGGTCTGTTTAAGGACTACTTTTCATTTTAATGATGTTATTTAAAGTTCTAAATTTTGATGGAATCTCATTTATCAATTTTTTTCTTTTGTACATCATATCTTTTGTATCCTAGGTAGTTCTTGCCTACCCTGAATTCATAAACATTTTCCCTTATAATTTCTTCTTAAAGTTTCATACTTTTAGGCTTTCTTATTTAGGTTCATAGATCCCTTCAAGTTATTTTCATGTATGGAAATAAAGGGTTGAGGTTAATTTTTTATACAGATACCAGGTGTTCTAGTGCCATTTGCTGAAAACACTATCTTTTCCTCAGCTCTTGAATTGAGTTTATATTCTATAAAATGCTAATGTTAAATAATCTTTCAAAACTCAGTGGACCATATATGTGTGGTTCTATTTCTAGATTCTCTGTTTTATTCCAATGATCTATATGTCTTTCCTTACACCAACACTGCCTTGATTACTGTAGCTTTAGAAGAAGTCTTAAAATTAGGTACTAAAAGTCTTCCAACAATTTTTCTTTTTGTTTTTGTTTTTAACTTTTCTAGGTCCTTTGTACTCCTACATAACTTTTAAATTTCAATATCCAATTCTTCATTTATAGCAAGTATACACAGACCTGAATTTTTATATATGCCTTGTGTTTTCTAATCCTGCTAAATTCAAGTACAAGTTCTAGGGGCTCCTAGAGAATTCTTAGTATTTTCTCTGTAGATGATCATTTCATTTACATATAAAGATTTTGCTTCTGCCATGCCAATCCTATCCTAGTTGTGTCATTTTATTGCCAGACTATTTTGGTGAGGACTAGGTTTCAAAGTTTAATGGACAGATAAAGAGTAAGCATATCTGCCCTTGTTCCCCACCTTAAGGAGAAAGCATTGTATCGTCTCCATTCATATAAGGTGTTCTCGCTGGCAGTATGGAATACATGTCTTTAATCTGTTGAGAATTTCTGTTCTATTGCTAGGCTCCTGATAGCTTTTACCATGAATAGCTGTAGAATTTAGTCCAATACTTTTCTCCAACTAGTGAGAGGATCATATGGCTTTTTCCTTTCCTCTGTTAAAATGATGACTTTTGGGGGTGGATCTTCCAATGCTGAACCAACACCGCCATCCCTATGACAAAACCACTTTCTACATCCTGCTAGATCTGACTTCCAATAGTTTGTTTTGTTAAACAAATTTCTATCTATGTTCATACTTTTTTCTTCTATTATCTTTATCCAGTTTTAGGATTAGCACAATGTTGAGTTCCGGAAATGAGGGGAGAAATGTTCCTTCTTTTTTCTGCTTTGTTTGATATAATTTATCAGTTAAAATGTATATGATCTTGCTGTTGTCATATAGGTAGGTTTTCAAGCTAGGAATATACTTTCTTTAATAGGTGCTATTCAAATTTTATATTTCCTCCAGAGTCAGTCTCATTAATTTGTCTTCCAAGTTACTTCTTAGAAGTTGTCAAATTTATTTCAAAAAAAGGTTTTTGTAATATGCTTTCTATATCCTTTTAAATTCTGTAAAATCTGTGGTAATGTCTCCTAGATCTTAATATTGTAATTTAAAAAATGTATAACTGATATTGTGTAACAGGAAGAAAAGGTCTAAAAGAGCAGGGCAATTGGGAGTGGTAGGGGAAGGGAATAAAAAGAAAGGAAAAAATATGAGAAGAGGAAAAAATATGGAAACAAGGTCTTTGCAAATAGGGAAGGGTGGAGGGGATGAAGGGAGGGCAAGGGAAGGGGAACAAAAATAAGAACCAAGAGACTCATGTAATGGTACAAGATCCCAATGATGAATGTAACTGTATTTTATACCTAAAATGTACCAATAAACTTAATGGGGAAAAAAAATAAAAAATAAATCCCAGTAAAGCATTTGACAAAGGATTCAATTTAACATAGTTATTAATTAGTAGACTTCTAACAATTGTTTTGTAAAAAATATTTTAATATTGCACATAAATATAATATTTGAAGCATGACTTGTTAAAGATCTATATCCTCTGCTTAGATTTTTCTGACAATAGCACTCAACATGATTATTTGTAAAAGTAAAAAAGCAAAGTATAAATTATTTTCTTTTTTAAAATTAAGTTTTTTGCACTTTTTAGGTATACATAGTGATCACATTCATTATAGAAAATTTGTACTTTCCATGATATGTCTTGGAAATAGGAGGAAATATTCAAAGGGAAGGGGATCCAGGGGAGGGGGAATGGGTAATGGGAAAGGAAAGAAGGGAAAGGAAAAAATGAGAAGAGAAGGAAAAAACAGAAGCAATGTTTTTGTAAATAAGGAGGGGTGCAGTGGTAGAAGGGAGGAAAGGGAATGGGAAAAAATAAGAAACTATTTTCTTATAAATTGATTTTTTTTCTTTAGTACTTTTGAAATATTGTTCACAGGTGCGAAGAGGCTCTTAAATTTTTCTTTAGAAAAGGAAAACAAAATGCTAAATAGACAATATTATAAATTAATTATTTTGAATATGAGTAGATTTGGGCATAGGTATCATGACATTAACCAAAATATTTAGTATTTTATGATGTTGATGGAAATATAATTTAGGTGTTTTCATAATTTGATGTTGTAGAAGAGACAGTCAGGAATTTTGCCCATGCCAGTCCATTTATAGTATTTGGTTTGTATTTCAGCCAAATTGAAGACAATGTCTTTGGAAGCTTCTTTACTTAAACACAGACACAGAAACAAGATGCCAACTTTGTATAATAGGACTGATCTAAAACATGCTATACTTCCTGGCATCTTTTCATTTAAGGAGGGCTTTTTAAATTGATTCCCACTACAGTTAGAAAACACATATTCCATACCACAGTAATAATGTTTATCAAATAATATCATAGCTTAAATTTAACACGCAAATAATGTAATTTAGTTCAAAATTTAAGTTACTTTTCAATAAAATATCTAAAATTAACTCCAAGTGAACGCATTTGATTTACTCCTAAATTTACTTTCCATGATCATTATGATTTAGTCTGCCAAATTCTTGATGAGATAATTCTCTGTCATCAGCCATATGAGTACTTTTGGTAACCTGTCTTATTTCGAGAAACCAATGTTTCCTGATTGTAGTTTTTAGCAAGTGATCAATCCATCCCTTCTTGGGCTTATGGACATTGAGTATGCTCAATATGCACATTTTAAAGACAAAGCATAGTAAACCTGAACAAAAATACCATGCTTGTTCAAAATCCCAGTGTATTAGGTTTGCAAGAAACTTGTGAAATAACCTAGTTTATTCCTTAAATAAGGAAGGATTAAGGAAGGGGATAAATGACTGATGTCTAGTCTTTAAAAATTTCTCTTAACACTGAAAAGTGAAATACTTTCTCTTATCTCTGTTTTTTAAATTTATTATAACATTCCATCATCACAGTAAATATAACCAAAAATCATTTCTTTGTAAATGAAAATACATTTAAATTGCAGTAAATATTAAATTGTATGAAAATTAATATTTTTATTTTTAATTTACACAATGTAATTACACCTCATACAATAAATCTATGCCCTTATCAGTCACTGATCTGTTTGTGAAAAGCTTTTGGACTCAAGTTGCAAAATCCATTCTTCCTTAGGCATCCTACAATCTCACCTGCCCTGCAGAATTTTGGACTTAACAGTCCCTAAAATCACCTGATCCAATTCTTTAAATCTCTCTGTCTGAGTCTCTCTCTCTGTCTCCCTCCTTCTCTCTCTCTCTCTCTCTCTCTCTCTCTCTCTCTCTCTATATATATATATATATATACCTATCATCTGTCTATCTTTGTGTCTTTCTATACACAGGAAGAATGCTGCTGCTGAGTGACAATCAACTGAAAGGCACGCTCATCAAAAACTTACAGTTTGGGGCCAGGGGTTTAGGTCAGTGATTCCTCTGCCTGCCTCGCAAGCACAAGGTCCCAAGTTCGATCCCCGGTACCAACAAAACAAAACAAAACATTAGTTTGTTCTCATTTACTTTATTCACTGGATCTCATCTCATATGATCCCTGGCTCTCCTGGAAAGCCAAAATGACCTTGAAAGGTAGATATTTTGAATCATTTCAGGACATTGAAATAGTTAAGACAGCACAACTAAATACACGCACAAAAGAGAACTGTTTCAGAAAATGGCAAGAATTATGTGATAAGTATTTGGAAAGTGAGAATCATGTTTTGAGAGGGATTAAAGGCACTGTGTCTTTTACTGTAATAAATTTTTGTAGTTTAAACATTGGCCATGGTGTTAGATCACATATCATATATGTACACATGATACATCTATGAATGTTTGTGCACGCACATGTGTGTGTGTGTCTGATTGCATTATCACCTCATTCCCCAGAAAGGGAGAGAGAGAGCTCAGAGGCAATTTTTATTTCAATAAGTTATTTAAAAAGCACAGATTTTTTTCAAGTTAAGTGAAATTTTTACCTGGTTGTGCTCGAATGGGTCAGCCTTGACAGCAGAAGGTACATTATAACCTTAAAATCTGTCCTTGTTACATAGAAAGTACGGGTTAAACAATGCCATAATCAAAGTAGATTTGTATCATTTCTGATATCAATATATCTCTGACACAGAGCCAGAGTCCATAACGTTGCCTTGGGGTGATGGTGGTTCACAACGATACACTTGAAAATCCCTTTTCAAGAATATGGAAAAAGAAAGTCTGCCAGGCCACTGAGTAAAATTGAAAATTCTTTTTTTGCTTTAGTAAACGCATTCATGTTGATTTAATTTAGACAATTAGACCATTACAATTAGCCTAAAACCGATATAATTTTGTAATAGAAAACTTTGAAAACTAAGAATATTTGTGTAATTATTATGTTTGTGTTTTTTGCTGAGATTAACACATTGTATAAGGTAGTTTAATGAGGACTATATAAAAGGTCAGAAAGAAAAATATAAATTAAGATGTAAGTAGGGTATTTTATATCTACTATATCACTTTATTATATGATTCAGTTGTTCTTATTACTCTATTTCTTTATATACATTAAATAACTTAATAGACATTAAGCAAGTACAGAGAAGAACTAGAATATTTATAAAAACCTTGGACTAGTTAAAAATAAATAACTAAATAGCAAATCAACTCACGTACCATAAATACATATAGTGTTAATTTACAAAGCTGTGAATATTCAGTTTACATTAGTATATGTATTTGATCATTGTATTTATTATTAATTTAATAAAATGTAGGTTAAACATTCTTTAACACTTGCTAGTGACACAGTAATAAGTGCCCAATCCTTGTCTAACCTGAGGAAACTTACAGACTGCGGGGGGGGGGGGTGACATTGAGGAAGAGTGACCTGGGGAGTTACCCTGCAACATGTTAGTACCTATGGTAATTGCCTACATAGAACTTTGCGGGTACAGAAGAAAATCTAACCATATTCTGAGATGGAAAGCATTTGAAAAGAGAATTGTATTCTAAATTTATTTAGAAGAACAGGGTTTTTTCTAGGAAAAAATAGGAATTATGCCTTACCACTTTCTGAGATGGGGAAGGATTTTGAGAGAGTACATTTTAAATTTAGTTGGATGAATAGGATTTTTCCATTAGATGGGAGTTGTGACAAATTTGTGAGCAATGAAAAATACAAGTGTATTTCAAATCAAGTAATTTGTGAACAATATGTTAAATTTAATATATGCTTAAAGTGTTTTATATATATAATACCCACTTATATATACTTATATATGCTTATATATTACATTACAGGGCAATTTGTAATTTAATACCTGAATGATGGCTCCTTTATTTTCTTTTTTGTACTAAGGACAAAATCCAGGGGCACTCTACCTCTGACCCACACCTCCATCCCTTTTCATTTTTTATTTTGAGACACATTTTGTTAAATTTCCTGAGGCCAGGCTCTCACTAACAGGCCTCTCAAGTAACTGGAGTTAGGGGCATGAGCCACAGTGACCAGTTCCTTTCTTCTTTTTGTTAATATTTGCACCCATGTACACACTAAATAATAAGTTGTAAAGGGGATATTCTGGTATTACGATTTCAGAGAAAGATGCATCTACAAAGTATGCAAGAGTCTCTAGTTACAGGTGTTGTGTGGAACACATTTGAATCATGTGGCACAGTGGTGAAATAACCCTAAACACTAGACTTGCCATATACAAATGAAGGAAAGAGACAGAAAGAGTGGCATCTTCTGCTGTACTAGATAACCATGACCTATTGAATACCTACAAAGAAAGAAAAGTTTTTAATGTTGAAGAAATACTATAGAAAGAGAAAGCTCTTCCAAAGACTGATTCAACACTCTTTCTCCAACTAATTATTATCAAGGCTATTTTCACTGTAAGTAAGTGATATAAACTTTTGCTCTGTTACACCTAATGTATACTCCATTTTACTGATTTATAAAGGGCCATTCAATTAACATTTCTTTCCTCTAGAGCCTGTTTATTTGTTTTGGATGAGAATGGAAACAAATGTTTTCTTATTAACATTACTGAAATGTTACTTGCATCCCATTTAGGATCAGAATTTTATGGGACAAGTTATTATTATTAAGAGAAGTATCAGTTAACTATAATCTTATTTAAACTGTTTGACTCATTCATTAAATTACCAATGACTATGGCTTTGGTAATTTAATGAATGAGTCAAGTAGTCTTTTTATGTGAATGTGTTTGTGGGTACTCATGTTTTATGAAATGTCTATTCATTTGAATCTTTGCCCTGTTTCCTAGTGGTACAGATTGAAGAAAAATAAAGCAATTTCATATTTTAATTCTGAAGAAATTCTTGAATGTAAAGACATAAATATTTTGCCATGGGTTTCAAATGTGTTTTCTCAACTGGTTACACTCTCTTTAAATTTTATGTTGAATTTTTATATTCTATTAAATATTTTTCAAGAGATACAGTGTATGCTTTTAAAACCATTTCATAAATGCAAAACATTTTAAACAAGTACATGTGTTTTCATTTAGTTGGCTGCTGTTTTTGTTAGTGATGATGATTAATGAAGCTCAGGTCTTGCAGCCTTATGGCTTGCTACCTATCTCAACACTCATTAATCAACACACCATAAAAGTCATCGTCAGAGTGTACAAAATAGAGGCCTTTCCACAGGGCCATGCCTTTCCATTAAGGAAAAGAGAATTTACATTGCTGCAAGGAGACATACCTCTACAAAGAAAAGAAGGGGAATGGGGAAAGTACAAGAACCAAGATATATCACGTACATGTACAAATTCCCAGCGATGAATATGATCACAATGTATACCTCAAACATACCAATAAAGTTAATGAATAAAAAAGGAACTGAAAATATTGTCTACAGTTCTCCCACTACCTGAGTCTGTCTCTCCACCCTTGAAATAGTACAACTCCATGAAGAAGTCCCGCATTTCTCCTGCTTCAAATTAAAAATTATGAGAGCTAATGAAAATTTGAAGTAGATTGAATTATATAAACATAATGTGTTTGGCATCATTAAGGCAAATATATTTCAAGAGACTGTGTTTGTCACTTTTAAATTTCTCTGATTTCTATTTTTTAATTTAAGAAGATAAGCTATTTTTAATCAGCATGTAAAATCAATTTCTGCTCCTAAATCAATTTCATATCTTGAAAGTTCTTCATCATTCTCCAGAGAAATCTTATTCCAACAGATTTTGCTGAATTGAAAAAACTGTTTGCAATGTCAACTTCCCTAAAAGAGTGAAAATGCAGAAACTCAAGTAATTATGGATATATCCTTAAAACAATTTTTTTCAATTTTCTTAGGAGATAATATGTTTTTCAATTGTTAAGAGTGGTTGTTAAACCCCAATTGTGGTTTAGAACCAGATTTTTTAAAAGAGAGTGTGTCTACAGAGTGAAAAATAGAAGCTAGTCCAGAAATTCCCTTTACTAAAATAATTTTTTAAAATTATGCTTTAGTGGTTTATAAAAACTAGTGTAGGTTTGTCTTAGGGTTTCTGATTTTTAGTAACTTGTATTTGCTTCAGTCCTGAAAGAAGTATATATATTTAAATAATTTTCTACCTTGGGATCTAAATGTTACTGTTCTTTTTGCAACAGCTCTTTGATGTTTATCAAAGTCTTCCAGTTTAGAATCAGGGAGCAAAAATTCAGAAATAGCTGTCTCCATACTGTTTATATTTGTTTCAATCATATGAGAGAAAATATTTTCAGTATAAACAAATATATTTCATAACAGATATTCCCTAATTTTTGAAAGGACTTAAATGGAGATGAAATCATGTGTACCTAGTTAAATAAACTAAGAAAAACACATTCAACAACATTTTCTAAAATTGTTAGTCACCCTTTTGATCAGATAACATCATGTAAACATTAGTCATTATTACTATTTTGGAAAATAATTATCCCTGTCTCTGAAGACAAAAATTTATTTTTCATCTTTACAATTTCAGTGTTTCACATACCATTTGGCCCTTAGTACATAATACCCATTTAATAAATTATAAGTAAACTATATATTCAGAGTCCATCATGTTTGCAACAAAATAAAAATTTTGTATAGATAATTGTGTGTTTTTAAGCTTTTAAGACTTTTAAACAAGCAAATTGCTCATTGCCAAAATTAGATCTTTTGATTTTTTAATACATGACTAGTAGACATATATGTCTTTTTCATTTTCATTTAAAAAGAGCTTGGGGTATACTTTCTGTACAAATAGTTGGTTTTATACTTCGTAAATTATAATTTTACCAAAAATGGGAAAAACTCACTGTCACCTTAAACACAATCGCTGCAGATACAATAGGACTTTGGGGGGGAAAAGCAAATATTCTATAACCTTATTTATTCCTATGAATCTCCCTTCTTTGCTATACATGTGACACATGGATAAAATGAATATTTGAATGAACTATGAATGATTATGATCAGTCAGTTGATTATTTCAAATCCTTGGGTTTTTACATTTTAAAATATATTTTAATCTTCTCTGAACTGTGTCTTCAAATTTTGTATAATATTCTACAATGTACTGCACTCAAAAAAGAAAAAAATGAATCTTGACTTTTTCTTTCTAAGCAAAGCTTTGCAGCTCAAAACTACTAAAAGGCTTGGTCATATTCAAACTCATTTATCATTGTAAAGATTAAATATGTTTGCATGCCCTGGAATCAAAACAAAATTTCTATTTCAGCAACAGATATTGAAACTGAAAAGTGCTTGGGGCACAGGGTAAGTGCATTTTATATGATGAGCCTTTCCTCAGTGTATCTTTTCTTCCTCTTTCTAATGTTTCTTTTTTTTGGCTCTGCACTCACTAAGCCACCCCTCTCCAAATCTACCACCACTGGACTCATTTATTTCTTCCTTTGTGCTGACCTATTTTCCTCCATTTTTAGCTCCAACATAGAATCAAAGAGCTTTGTTAGCTGTTATTCTCAGCAGCAATGGGCAGCTTCCCTTTGGAAATAAGTGACTGCAATTGGCCACCTAACAGACTCTGCACACTTTAGTTGTGGAGTAATTGAAGCTATTAATTTCCCTCCTTCTCAAGCTAAAATGCCCTTTTTGGGTAAAAATGGTGAGGAGAGGGAGCCCAGCTTCGAGGAACAGTCTTGAAAAGGAGACAAGGGATTGGGGAAAATGACAATTTGGGGAGAGGATTGTTTTGAAAAATACTTTTTTTGACTTTGAGAATTTTATTCTGAAGTCAAGGCAAAGCAATAATGATTAGAGACTAATGAAAATGAGTTCTACTATCATATCACATGAATGATAGCTGATGAATTTTTTTAAAACTTGAATTATTATTTGTTTACTTTACCTGCTCTTCATGACTTATGTTATATTGAAATTGTGAATGGGGTTTAATGGAGTAGCATGACAAATGTCAGAGGGCACATTTTAAGTCTTACAATGAAACATTCGGGTAAATTATGAAGAATTCAAATGAAATAGGAACTTCCAACTACTTTTTCTATGTACCTGCACCCAAAATTATTATTTTACATCAAAAAAGATTATAAATAGAGCTTGTCAACTGTTGTGGATGAAATAACATCAAAGTGATATAGATCTACCTGCCATTTCTCTATACTTTAGAAGTATATATGTGGTACTTGGCTAATTTGTACTACATTCTCTAAATTAAGTTTTGGCAATCTTTATGTCATATTAAAAAGACTAAGTTTTTCTTTTACATACAAGTTCAATATCAGGCCCATATTGTAAACTTTTTGAACAACATAACATATTCATAAATATACATCTGCCACTTTATTAAGGAATAATGTTAAAAAAAGAGAAGTTCCATCACGTTTAAAAATACACGAGATGTTATCCCACTGAATTCTATTCTGAAGTCAAGGCAAAGCTGTAATAACTAGAAATAAATGAAAATGAGTTCAACTTGGTTCCCTCAATACTTTACTGATTTCTATGACTCACTCCAGATTTATGAAGCCCAAAGAGAAGGCTGAGGTAGGACAGGATTTGTAAAAAATCAGATGACTCACAGAAAATTGGTTTCGCAGTCAAGTGAGTGAAAGATCATAATATTAGTAAAAGGTTTCTATATTTATAGAACTGCCAATGCACAACTCTAGGGACAAAGGTGGATGCTTTCATTCCAGAAATTTCTTGAGAAAACATAAAGAGTACTACCATAGTGATACATGTTATTATTACTATCAGGAATTTTTTTGGTTGGCTATTAGAAATTTATACAAATGTGCTCAATTTGCTAAAAATACAAACGAAAAGAAAGAAGCCAACATGTTACTCAGTACTGGCCCAAATGGCAGAGATTTTTCAAACAATGTACAGAGCTGTGAAATAATCCGAAGCAAATGACTTTTTTAGTACCATGATTTGGCATTGAGTTGAGTCCCACAGCATTATCTGAAGCTAGCGAGGTGCCTACAATGAGACTTGAATTGTCTTACTTTTTTTGTTTTCCTCCTTTTACAACATTTGTCTATCAGAGTAATGCAAGTTCTCCACTGATAATTTGCTCCAAAAGCTTTTAAAATTACAAATATATATTTAAGTGTTATCTGCTGAAAGAATTTCTATTTTTGTGTATACGTGGGGGAAATTTTAATAATTTTTCTCTCAACATGTATGAAGAATTAAGATTTGTATTTTATATTAATATCATATTGTCCTGTTTTGTTACTTTTTGTAATGATTTTCAAGCTACCAGTTGTTTTTATTTTTAATTATTTTCAACTGACTGTGATGGCTCATCTTAAGAACTAAATGAAGACACATCTGAGAGATTAGTAAAACACATTTCTGAGTGTGTCTGTGGGGTGTTTGTAGACATGCCTGCTCTGGAGGGCAGAAAACTGAGGGGGAAGACCAGCCCTGCTTGTGGGTGGCAGCATCCAATAGACATATAATAAGGACAGGTGAAATAGAGAAGAAAGTGGAAGTTGCCCTGTGCTTGCAAAATCAGTTTAGCAGGAGAGTGTACATTTTCTTACACCTGCCATCACCGTTCCTTCAGACGCTCCAACCACATTGACATCAGGGATTCTCCAGGCCCTCCATGCCTTTGACCTTGCATGGGCACATTATTGATTGATTTGTTCTGCGACTTCCAGTTTCATGTGTATTCTATTTATTATCTTCCGCTAGAGAACCTTAACTTTAGCTGACACTTAACAACTTCACATATCGATATGGTATAATGTAAAATTGTAATACAATATTTAATATTTTGACCATATCATGGCAAATAGTAATTTTTGAAAACATTCAAATCCTTTATCCTAGGTATTTGAAAATAAATGATAAATTACTGGCAACTCTAGTCATTCTACTGTACCTTCAAATGATACATCCCTCCTACGTAACTACATTTTGTATTGAATCACCAAACTGTGTTCTTCTCTCCTTTCTCCACTTCTGGACTCGAGTAATCACTAGTCTACTCTTCATTTCATTTTTAACTGCTTTATTAATACCTGTTTGTGGAATATAATGATTATACTCATCATGGGAGTTGGTGCATACATATAACATATTTTAATTCTTTTTGATTTATATCCTTACCCCCCACCCTTATCTCTTGGTCTTTCTCTCTTTTGCAAAAGAACCACCTCCCATTTCCTATTATTTGTTATTTTGTATTTCTTTATAATTTATTTATATTTTGAGTTTCTTTTATGAAAGAAATCATGATATTTAAGCCTGTGTGTCTGTTTATTTTAATTAACATTACTAGCTCAAGTCCATCCTTTTTGCTACAAATGACCTACTCTGTATTGCGGAAAGATCACTTGTTTAGCTTCCATATATAAATCAGAACATATAGTTTTAGTGTTTGTATGCATGGCTTATTTCAC